>NC_136057.1:1307704238-1309111738 GCF_964261635.1 Lissotriton helveticus
TGATGGACAGAGTCTCTGAATTAAGCAGAGTACTCTCACCCAGTCAAGAGATCAGGGCTAGATCCAACACCGTTTTTTAGCTCATTGCACCATCCCAGTTTCAGAACCTGGCTGTATGCAAATTAGTCTGTCCCTGGCCCAGTGCATCATGGGAACAGGGCAGACCAGACTACAAAAGCCAATTCTTACACTGGGAAGGAAACAAGCTTCCGGGGACCGGTTTCTGCCATTTCAGGCGTCTTCGGCCCGGCTTGCTTGAATCCTGATGGTGCAATGAGCAAGGGACTCACATCTGAGTATACCCCTTCCACGCTTGGGGTGGACAAAATAATTTACAACAAGGGGTGGTGATGGACAGAGTCTCTGAATTAAGCAGAGTACTCTCACCCAGTCAAGAGATCAGGGCTAGATCCAACACCGTTTTTTAGCTCATTGCACCATCCCAGTTTCAGAACCTGGCTGTATGCAAATTAGTCTGTCCCTGGCCCAGTGCATCATGGGAACAGGGCAGACCAGACTACAAAAGCCAATTCTTACACTGGGAAGGAAACAAGCTTCCGGGGACCGGTTTCTGCCATTTCAGGCGTCTTCGGCCCGGCTTGCTTGAATCCTGATGGTGCAATGAGCAAGGGACTCACATCTGAGTATACCCTTCCACGCTTGGGGTGGACAAAATAATTTACAACAAGGGGTGGTGATGGACAGAGTCTCTGAATTAAGCAGAGTACTCTCACCCAGTCAAGAGATCAGGGCTAGATCCAACACCGTTTTTTAGCTCATTGCACCATCCCAGTTTCAGAACCTGGCTGTATGCAAATTAGTCTGTCCCTGGCCCAGTGCATCATGGGAACAGGGCAGACCAGACTACAAAAGCCAATTCTTACACTGGGAAGGAAACAAGCTTCCGGGGACCGGTTTCTGCCATTTCAGGCGTCTTCGGCCCGGCTTGCTTGAATCCTGATGGTGCAATGAGCAAGGGACTCACATCTGAGTATACCCTTCCACGCTTGGGGTGGACAAAATAATTTACAACAAGGGGTGGTGATGGACAGAGTCTCTGAATTAAGCAGAGTACTCTCACCCAGTCAAGAGATCAGGGCTAGATCCAACACCGTTTTTTAGCTCATTGCACCATCCCAGTTTCAGAACCTGGCTGTATGCAAATTAGTCTGTCCCTGGCCCAGTGCATCATGGGAACAGGGCAGACCAGACTACAAAAGCCAATTCTTACACTGGGAAGGAAACAAGCTTCCGGGGACCGGTTTCTGCCATTTCAGGCGTCTTCGGCCCGGCTTGCTTGAATCCTGATGGTGCAATGAGCAAGGGACTCACATCTGAGTATACCCTTCCACGCTTGGGGTGGACAAAATAATTTACAACAAGGGGTGGTGATGGACAGAGTCTCTGAATTAAGCAGAGTACTCTCACCCAGTCAAGAGATCAGGGCTAGATCCAACACCGTTTTTTAGCTCATTGCACCATCCCAGTTTCAGAACCTGGCTGTATGCAAATTAGTCTGTCCCTGGCCCAGTGCATCATGGGAACAGGGCAGACCAGACTACAAAAGCCAATTCTTACACTGGGAAGGAAACAAGCTTCCGGGGACCGGTTTCTGCCATTTCAGGCGTCTTCGGCCCGGCTTGCTTGAATCCTGATGGTGCAATGAGCAAGGGACTCACATCTGAGTATACCCTTCCACGCTTGGGGTGGACAAAATAATTTACAACAAGGGGTGGTGATGGACAGAGTCTCTGAATTAAGCAGAGTACTCTCACCCAGTCAAGAGATCAGGGCTAGATCCAACACCGTTTTTTAGCTCATTGCACCATCCCAGTTTCAGAACCTGGCTGTATGCAAATTAGTCTGTCCCTGGCCCAGTGCATCATGGGAACAGGGCAGACCAGACTACAAAAGCCAATTCTTACACTGGGAAGGAAACAAGCTTCCGGGGACCGGTTTCTGCCATTTCAGGCGTCTTCGGCCCGGCTTGCTTGAATCCTGATGGTGCAATGAGCAAGGGACTCACATCTGAGTATACCCTTCCACGCTTGGGGTGGACAAAATAATTTACAACAAGGGGTGGTGATGGACAGAGTCTCTGAATTAAGCAGAGTACTCTCACCCAGTCAAGAGATCAGGGCTAGATCCAACACCGTTTTTTAGCTCATTGCACCATCCCAGTTTCAGAACCTGGCTGTATGCAAATTAGTCTGTCCCTGGCCCAGTGCATCATGGGAACAGGGCAGACCAGACTACAAAAGCCAATTCTTACACTGGGAAGGAAACAAGCTTCCGGGGACCGGTTTCTGCCATTTCAGGCGTCTTCGGCCCGGCTTGCTTGAATCCTGATGGTGCAATGAGCAAGGGACTCACATCTGAGTATACCCTTCCACGCTTGGGGTGGACAAAATAATTTACAACAAGGGGTGGTGATGGACAGAGTCTCTGAATTAAGCAGAGTACTCTCACCCAGTCAAGAGATCAGGGCTAGATCCAACACCGTTTTTTAGCTCATTGCACCATCCCAGTTTCAGAACCTGGCTGTATGCAAATTAGTCTGTCCCTGGCCCAGTGCATCATGGGAACAGGGCAGACCAGACTACAAAAGCCAATTCTTACACTGGGAAGGAAACAAGCTTCCGGGGACCGGTTTCTGCCATTTCAGGCGTCTTCGGCCCGGCTTGCTTGAATCCTGATGGTGCAATGAGCAAGGGACTCACATCTGAGTATACCCTTCCACGCTTGGGGTGGACAAAATAATTTACAACAAGGGGTGGTGATGGACAGAGTCTCTGAATTAAGCAGAGTACTCTCACCCAGTCAAGAGATCAGGGCTAGATCCAACACCGTTTTTTAGCTCATTGCACCATCCCAGTTTCAGAACCTGGCTGTATGCAAATTAGTCTGTCCCTGGCCCAGTGCATCATGGGAACAGGGCAGACCAGACTACAAAAGCCAATTCTTACACTGGGAAGGAAACAAGCTTCCGGGGACCGGTTTCTGCCATTTCAGGCGTCTTCGGCCCGGCTTGCTTGAATCCTGATGGTGCAATGAGCAAGGGACTCACATCTGAGTATACCCTTCCACGCTTGGGGTGGACAAAATAATTTACAACAAGGGGTGGTGATGGACAGAGTCTCTGAATTAAGCAGAGTACTCTCACCCAGTCAAGAGATCAGGGCTAGATCCAACACCGTTTTTTAGCTCATTGCACCATCCCAGTTTCAGAACCTGGCTGTATGCAAATTAGTCTGTCCCTGGCCCAGTGCATCATGGGAACAGGGCAGACCAGACTACAAAAGCCAATTCTTACACTGGGAAGGAAACAAGCTTCCGGGGACCGGTTTCTGCCATTTCAGGCGTCTTCGGCCCGGCTTGCTTGAATCCTGATGGTGCAATGAGCAAGGGACTCACATCTGAGTATACCCTTCCACGCTTGGGGTGGACAAAATAATTTACAACAAGGGGTGGTGATGGACAGAGTCTCTGAATTAAGCAGAGTACTCTCACCCAGTCAAGAGATCAGGGCTAGATCCAACACCGTTTTTTAGCTCATTGCACCATCCCAGTTTCAGAACCTGGCTGTATGCAAATTAGTCTGTCCCTGGCCCAGTGCATCATGGGAACAGGGCAGACCAGACTACAAAAGCCAATTCTTACACTGGGAAGGAAACAAGCTTCCGGGGACCGGTTTCTGCCATTTCAGGCGTCTTCGGCCCGGCTTGCTTGAATCCTGATGGTGCAATGAGCAAGGGACTCACATCTGAGTATACCCTTCCACGCTTG
Source organism: Lissotriton helveticus (assembly GCF_964261635.1). NCBI lineage: Eukaryota > Metazoa > Chordata > Amphibia > Caudata > Salamandridae > Lissotriton > Lissotriton helveticus. The sequence continues at coordinate 1,307,708,025 of NC_136057.1, forward strand.
GGGTGGACAAAATAATTTACAACAAGGGGTGGTGATGGACAGAGTCTCTGAATTAAGCAGAGTACTCTCACCCAGTCAAGAGATCAGGGCTAGATCCAACACCGTTTTTTAGCTCATTGCACCATCCCAGTTTCAGAACCTGGCTGTATGCAAATTAGTCTGTCCCTGGCCCAGTGCATCATGGGAACAGGGCAGACCAGACTACAAAAGCCAATTCTTACACTGGGAAGGAAACAAGCTTCCGGGGACCGGTTTCTGCCATTTCAGGCGTCTTCGGCCCGGCTTGCTTGAATCCTGATGGTGCAATGAGCAAGGGACTCACATCTGAGTATACCCTTCCACGCTTGGGGTGGACAAAATAATTTACAACAAGGGGTGGTGATGGACAGAGTCTCTGAATTAAGCAGAGTACTCTCACCCAGTCAAGAGATCAGGGCTAGATCCAACACCGTTTTTTAGCTCATTGCACCATCCCAGTTTCAGAACCTGGCTGTATGCAAATTAGTCTGTCCCTGGCCCAGTGCATCATGGGAACAGGGCAGACCAGACTACAAAAGCCAATTCTTACACTGGGAAGGAAACAAGCTTCCGGGGACCGGTTTCTGCCATTTCAGGCGTCTTCGGCCCGGCTTGCTTGAATCCTGATGGTGCAATGAGCAAGGGACTCACATCTGAGTATACCCTTCCACGCTTGGGGTGGACAAAATAATTTACAACAAGGGGTGGTGATGGACAGAGTCTCTGAATTAAGCAGAGTACTCTCACCCAGTCAAGAGATCAGGGCTAGATCCAACACCGTTTTTTAGCTCATTGCACCATCCCAGTTTCAGAACCTGGCTGTATGCAAATTAGTCTGTCCCTGGCCCAGTGCATCATGGGAACAGGGCAGACCAGACTACAAAAGCCAATTCTTACACTGGGAAGGAAACAAGCTTCCGGGGACCGGTTTCTGCCATTTCAGGCGTCTTCGGCCCGGCTTGCTTGAATCCTGATGGTGCAATGAGCAAGGGACTCACATCTGAGTATACCCTTCCACGCTTGGGGTGGACAAAATAATTTACAACAAGGGGTGGTGATGGACAGAGTCTCTGAATTAAGCAGAGTACTCTCACCCAGTCAAGAGATCAGGGCTAGATCCAACACCGTTTTTTAGCTCATTGCACCATCCCAGTTTCAGAACCTGGCTGTATGCAAATTAGTCTGTCCCTGGCCCAGTGCATCATGGGAACAGGGCAGACCAGACTACAAAAGCCAATTCTTACACTGGGAAGGAAACAAGCTTCCGGGGACCGGTTTCTGCCATTTCAGGCGTCTTCGGCCCGGCTTGCTTGAATCCTGATGGTGCAATGAGCAAGGGACTCACATCTGAGTATACCCTTCCACGCTTGGGGTGGACAAAATAATTTACAACAAGGGGTGGTGATGGACAGAGTCTCTGAATTAAGCAGAGTACTCTCACCCAGTCAAGAGATCAGGGCTAGATCCAACACCGTTTTTTAGCTCATTGCACCATCCCAGTTTCAGAACCTGGCTGTATGCAAATTAGTCTGTCCCTGGCCCAGTGCATCATGGGAACAGGGCAGACCAGACTACAAAAGCCAATTCTTACACTGGGAAGGAAACAAGCTTCCGGGGACCGGTTTCTGCCATTTCAGGCGTCTTCGGCCCGGCTTGCTTGAATCCTGATGGTGCAATGAGCAAGGGACTCACATCTGAGTATACCCTTCCACGCTTGGGGTGGACAAAATAATTTACAACAAGGGGTGGTGATGGACAGAGTCTCTGAATTAAGCAGAGTACTCTCACCCAGTCAAGAGATCAGGGCTAGATCCAACACCGTTTTTTAGCTCATTGCACCATCCCAGTTTCAGAACCTGGCTGTATGCAAATTAGTCTGTCCCTGGCCCAGTGCATCATGGGAACAGGGCAGACCAGACTACAAAAGCCAATTCTTACACTGGGAAGGAAACAAGCTTCCGGGGACCGGTTTCTGCCATTTCAGGCGTCTTCGGCCCGGCTTGCTTGAATCCTGATGGTGCAATGAGCAAGGGACTCACATCTGAGTATACCCTTCCACGCTTGGGGTGGACAAAATAATTTACAACAAGGGGTGGTGATGGACAGAGTCTCTGAATTAAGCAGAGTACTCTCACCCAGTCAAGAGATCAGGGCTAGATCCAACACCGTTTTTTAGCTCATTGCACCATCCCAGTTTCAGAACCTGGCTGTATGCAAATTAGTCTGTCCCTGGCCCAGTGCATCATGGGAACAGGGCAGACCAGACTACAAAAGCCAATTCTTACACTGGGAAGGAAACAAGCTTCCGGGGACCGGTTTCTGCCATTTCAGGCGTCTTCGGCCCGGCTTGCTTGAATCCTGATGGTGCAATGAGCAAGGGACTCACATCTGAGTATACCCTTCCACGCTTGGGGTGGACAAAATAATTTACAACAAGGGGTGGTGATGGACAGAGTCTCTGAATTAAGCAGAGTACTCTCACCCAGTCAAGAGATCAGGGCTAGATCCAACACCGTTTTTTAGCTCATTGCACCATCCCAGTTTCAGAACCTGGCTGTATGCAAATTAGTCTGTCCCTGGCCCAGTGCATCATGGGAACAGGGCAGACCAGACTACAAAAGCCAATTCTTACACTGGGAAGGAAACAAGCTTCCGGGGACCGGTTTCTGCCATTTCAGGCGTCTTCGGCCCGGCTTGCTTGAATCCTGATGGTGCAATGAGCAAGGGACTCACATCTGAGTATACCCTTCCACGCTTGGGGTGGACAAAATAATTTACAACAAGGGGTGGTGATGGACAGAGTCTCTGAATTAAGCAGAGTACTCTCACCCAGTCAAGAGATCAGGGCTAGATCCAACACCGTTTTTTAGCTCATTGCACCATCCCAGTTTCAGAACCTGGCTGTATGCAAATTAGTCTGTCCCTGGCCCAGTGCATCATGGGAACAGGGCAGACCAGACTACAAAAGCCAATTCTTACACTGGGAAGGAAACAAGCTTCCGGGGACCGGTTTCTGCCATTTCAGGCGTCTTCGGCCCGGCTTGCTTGAATCCTGATGGTGCAATGAGCAAGGGACTCACATCTGAGTATACCCTTCCACGCTTGGGGTGGACAAAATAATTTACAACAAGGGGTGGTGATGGACAGAGTCTCTGAATTAAGCAGAGTACTCTCACCCAGTCAAGAGATCAGGGCTAGATCCAACACCGTTTTTTAGCTCATTGCACCATCCCAGTTTCAGAACCTGGCTGTATGCAAATTAGTCTGTCCCTGGCCCAGTGCATCATGGGAACAGGGCAGACCAGACTACAAAAGCCAATTCTTACACTGGGAAGGAAACAAGCTTCCGGGGACCGGTTTCTGCCATTTCAGGCGTCTTCGGCCCGGCTTGCTTGAATCCTGATGGTGCAATGAGCAAGGGACTCACATCTGAGTATACCCTTCCACGCTTGGGGTGGACAAAATAATTTACAACAAGGGGTGGTGATGGACAGAGTCTCTGAATTAAGCAGAGTACTCTCACCCAGTCAAGAGATCAGGGCTAGATCCAACACCGTTTTTTAGCTCATTGCACCATCCCAGTTTCAGAACCTGGCTGTATGCAAATTAGTCTGTCCCTGGCCCAGTGCATCATGGGAACAGGGCAGACCAGACTACAAAAGCCAATTCTTACACTGGGAAGGAAACAAGCTTCCGGGGACCGGTTTCTGCCATTTCAGGCGTCTTCGGCCCAGGTTGCTTGAATCCTGATGGTGCAATGAGCAAGGGACTCACATCTGAGTATACCCTTCCACGCTTGGGGTGGACAAAATAATTTACAACAAGGGGTGGTGATGGACAGAGTCTCTGAATTAAGCAGAGTACTCTCACCCAGTCAAGAGATCAGGGCTAGATCCAACACCGTTTTTTAGCTCATTGCACCATCCCAGTTTCAGAACCTGGCTGTATGCAAATTAGTCTGTCCCTGGCCCAGTGCATCATGGGAACAGGGCAGACCAGACTACAAAAGCCAATTCTTACACTGGGAAGGAAACAAGCTTCCGGGGACCGGTTTCTGGCATTTCAGGCGTCTTCGGCCCGGCTTGCTTGAATCCTGATGGTGCAATGAGCAAGGGACTCACATCTGAGTATACCCTTCCACGCTTGGGGTGGACAAAATAATTTACAACAAGGGGTGGTGATGGACAGAGTCTCTGAATTAAGCAGAGTACTCTCACCCAGTCAAGAGATCAGGGCTAGATCCAACACCGTTTTTTAGCTCATTGCACCATCCCAGTTTCAGAACCTGGCTGTATGCAAATTAGTCTGTCCCTGGCCCAGTGCATCATGGGAACAGGGCAGACCAGACTACAAAAGCCAATTCTTACACTGGGAAGGAAACAAGCTTCCGGGGACCGGTTTCTGCCATTTCAGGCGTCTTCGGCCCGGCTTGCTTGAATCCTGATGGTGCAATGAGCAAGGGACTCACATCTGAGTATACCCTTCCACGCTTGGGGTGGACAAAATAATTTACAACAAGGGGTGGTGATGGACAGAGTCTCTGAATTAAGCAGAGTACTCTCACCCAGTCAAGAGATCAGGGCTAGATCCAACACCGTTTTTTAGCTCATTGCACCATCCCAGTTTCAGAACCTGGCTGTATGCAAATTAGTCTGTCCCTGGCCCAGTGCATCATGGGAACAGGGCAGACCAGACTACAAAAGCCAATTCTTACACTGGGAAGGAAACAAGCTTCCGGGGACCGGTTTCTGCCATTTCAGGCGTCTTCGGCCCGGCTTGCTTGAATCCTGATGGTGCAATGAGCAAGGGACTCACATCTGAGTATACCCTTCCACGCTTGGGGTGGACAAAATAATTTACAACAAGGGGTGGTGATGGACAGAGTCTCTGAATTAAGCAGAGTACTCTCACCCAGTCAAGAGATCAGGGCTAGATCCAACACCGTTTTTTAGCTCATTGCACCATCCCAGTTTCAGAACCTGGCTGTATGCAAATTAGTCTGTCCCTGGCCCAGTGCATCATGGGAACAGGGCAGACCAGACTACAAAAGCCAATTCTTACACTGGGAAGGAAACAAGCTTCCGGGGACCGGTTTCTGCCATTTCAGGCGTCTTCGGCCCGGCTTGCTTGAATCCTGATGGTGCAATGAGCAAGGGACTCACATCTGAGTATACCCTTCCACGCTTGGGGTGGACAAAATAATTTACAACAAGGGGTGGTGATGGACAGAGTCTCTGAATTAAGCAGAGTACTCTCACCCAGTCAAGAGATCAGGGCTAGATCCAACACCGTTTTTTAGCTCATTGCACCATCCCAGTTTCAGAACCTGGCTGTATGCAAATTAGTCTGTCCCTGGCCCAGTGCATCATGGGAACAGGGCAGACCAGACTACAAAAGCCAATTCTTACACTGGGAAGGAAACAAGCTTCCGGGGACCGGTTTCTGCCATTTCAGGCGTCTTCGGCCCGGCTTGCTTGAATCCTGATGGTGCAATGAGCAAGGGACTCACATCTGAGTATACCCTTCCACGCTTGGGGTGGACAAAATAATTTACAACAAGGGGTGGTGATGGACAGAGTCTCTGAATTAAGCAGAGTACTCTCACCCAGTCAAGAGATCAGGGCTAGATCCAACACCGTTTTTTAGCTCATTGCACCATCCCAGTTTCAGAACCTGGCTGTATGCAAATTAGTCTGTCCCTGGCCCAGTGCATCATGGGAACAGGGCAGACCAGACTACAAAAGCCAATTCTTACACTGGGAAGGAAACAAGCTTCTGGGGACCGGTTTCTGCCATTTCAGGCGTCTTCGGCCCGGCTTGCTTGAATCCTGATGGTGCAATGAGCAAGGGACTCACATCTGAGTATACCCTTCCACGCTTGGGGTGGACAAAATAATTTACAACAAGGGGTGGTGATGGACAGAGTCTCTGAATTAAGCAGAGTACTCTCACCCAGTCAAGAGATCAGGGCTAGATCCAACACCGTTTTTTAGCTCATTGCACCATCCCAGTTTCAGAACCTGGCTGTATGCAAATTAGTCTGTCCCTGGCCCAGTGCATCATGGGAACAGGGCAGACCAGACTACAAAAGCCAATTCTTACACTGGGAAGGAAACAAGCTTCCGGGGACCGGTTTCTGCCATTTCAGGCGTCTTCGGCCCGGCTTGCTTGAATCCTGATGGTGCAATGAGCAAGGGACTCACATTTGAGTATACCCTTCCACGCTTGGGGTGGACAAAATAATTTACAACAAGGGGTGGTGATGGACAGAGTCTCTGAATTAAGCAGAGTACTCTCACCCAGTCAAGAGATCAGGGCTAGATCCAACACCGTTTTTTAGCTCATTGCACAGACATGAGTCCCTTTCTCACTGCTCCATCAGGATTCAAGCAAGCCGGGCCGAAGAGGCTGAAATGCCAGAAACCGGTCCCCGGTAGCTTGTCTCCTTTCTGGTGAAGAATTGGCTTGGTAGTTTGGTCTGCCCTGTTCCCATGATGCACTGGGCCAGGGACAGACTAATTTGCATATAGCCAGGTTCTGAGCTGGGATGGGGCAGTGAGATAAATAACGGTGATGGATCAAGCCCTGATCTTTGGACTGGGTAAGAGTGGTCTGCTTAATTCAGACACTCTGTTCATCACCACCCCCTTTTCTGTATCGTTTTTGGCCACTATAGGTGTGGCAGGGTATACTCCGACATGAGTCCCTTTCTCACTGCTCCATCAGGATTCAAGCAAGCCGGGCCGAAGAGGCTGAAATGCCAGAAACCGGTCCCCGGTAGCTTGTCTCCTTTCTGGTGAAGAATTGGCTTGGTAGTTTGGTCTGCCCTGTTCCCATGATGCACTGGGCCAGGGACAGACTAATTTGCATATAGCCAGGTTCTGAGCTGGGATGGGGCAGTGAGATAAATAACGGTGATGGATCAAGCCCTGATCTTTGGACTGGGTAAGAGTGGTCTGCTTAATTCAGACACTCTGTTCATCACCACCCCCTTTTCTGTATCGTTTTTGGCCACTATAGGTGTGGCAGGGTATACTCCGACATGAGTCCCTTTCTCACTGCTCCATCAGGATTCAAGCAAGCCGGGCCGAAGAGGCTGAAATGCCAGAAACCGGTCCCCGGTAGCTTGTCTCCTTTCTGGTGAAGAATTGGCTTGGTAGTTTGGTCTGCCCTGTTCCCATGATGCACTGGGCCAGGGACAGACTAATTTGCATATAGCCAGGTTCTGAGCTGGGATGGGGCAGTGAGATAAATAACGGTGATGGATCAAGCCCTGATCTTTGGACTGGGTAAGAGTGGTCTGCTTAATTCAGACACTCTGTTCATCACCACCCCCTTTTCTGTATCGTTTTTGGCCACTATAGGTGTGGCAGGGTATACTCCGACATGAGTCCCTTTCTCACTGCTCCATCAGGATTCAAGCAAGCCGGGCCGAAGAGGCTGAAATGCCAGAAACCGGTCCCCGGTAGCTTGTCTCCTTTCTGGTGAAGAATTGGCTTGGTAGTTTGGTCTGCCCTGTTCCCATGATGCACTGGGCCAGGGACAGACTAATTTGCATATAGCCAGGTTCTGAGCTGGGATGGGGCAGTGAGATAAATAACGGTGATGGATCAAGCCCTGATCTTTGGACTGGGTAAGAGTGGTCTGCTTAATTCAGACACTCTGTTCATCACCACCCCCTTTTCTGTATCGTTTTTGGCCACTATAGGTGTGGCAGGGTATACTCCGACATGAGTCCCTTTCTCACTGCTCCATCAGGATTCAAGCAAGCCGGGCCGAAGAGGCTGAAATGCCAGAAACCGGTCCCCGGTAGCTTGTCTCCTTTCTGGTGAAGAATTGGCTTGGTAGTTTGGTCTGCCCTGTTCCCATGATGCACTGGGCCAGGGACAGACTAATTTGCATATAGCCAGGTTCTGAGCTGGGATGGGGCAGTGAGATAAATAACGGTGATGGATCAAGCCCTGATCTTTGGACTGGGTAAGAGTGGTCTGCTTAATTCAGACACTCTGTTCATCACCACCCCCTTTTCTGTATCGTTTTTGGCCACTATAGGTGTGGCAGGGTATACTCCGACATGAGTCCCTTTCTCACTGCTCCATCAGGATTCAAGCAAGCCGGGCCGAAGAGGCTGAAATGCCAGAAACCGGTCCCCGGTAGCTTGTCTCCTTTCTGGTGAAGAATTGGCTTGGTAGTTTGGTCTGCCCTGTTCCCATGATGCACTGGGCCAGGGACAGACTAATTTGCATATAGCCAGGTTCTGAGCTGGGATGGGGCAGTGAGATAAATAACGGTGATGGATCAAGCCCTGATCTTTGGACTGGGTAAGAGTGGTCTGCTTAATTCAGACACTCTGTTCATCACCACCCCCTTTTCTGTATCGTTTTTGGCCACTATAGGTGTGGCAGGGTATACTCCGACATGAGTCCCTTTCTCACTGCTCCATCAGGATTCAAGCAAGCCGGGCCGAAGAGGCTGAAATGCCAGAAACCGGTCCCCGGTAGCTTGTCTCCTTTCTGGTGAAGAATTGGCTTGGTAGTTTGGTCTGCCCTGTTCCCATGATGCACTGGGCCAGGGACAGACTAATTTGCATATAGCCAGGTTCTGAGCTGGGATGGGGCAGTGAGATAAATAACGGTGATGGATCAAGCCCTGATCTTTGGACTGGGTAAGAGTGGTCTGCTTAATTCAGACACTCTGTTCATCACCACCCCCTTTTCTGTATCGTTTTTGGCCACTATAGGTGTGGCAGGGTATACTCCGACATGAGTCCCTTTCTCACTGCTCCATCAGGATTCAAGCAAGCCGGGCCGAAGAGGCTGAAATGCCAGAAACCGGTCCCCGGTAGCTTGTCTCCTTTCTGGTGAAGAATTGGCTTGGTAGTTTGGTCTGCCCTGTTCCCATGATGCACTGGGCCAGGGACAGACTAATTTGCATATAGCCAGGTTCTGAGCTGGGATGGGGCAGTGAGATAAATAACGGTGATGGATCAAGCCCTGATCTTTGGACTGGGTAAGAGTGGTCTGCTTAATTCAGACACTCTGTTCATCACCACCCCCTTTTCTGTATCGTTTTTGGCCACTATAGGTGTGGCAGGGTATACTCCGACATGAGTCCCTTTCTCACTGCTCCATCAGGATTCAAGCAAGCCGGGCCGAAGAGGCTGAAATGCCAGTAACCGGTCCCCGGTAGCTTGTCTCCTTTCTGGTGAAGAATTGGCTTGGTAGTTTGGTCTGCCCTGTTCCCATGATGCACTGGGCCAGGGACAGACTAATTTGCATATAGCCAGGTTCTGAGCTGGGATGGGGCAGTGAGATAAATAACGGTGATGGATCAAGCCCTGATCTTTGGACTGGGTAAGAGTGGTCTGCTTAATTCAGACACTCTGTTCATCACCACCCCCTTTTCTGTATCGTTTTTGGCCACTATAGGTGTGGCAGGGTATACTCCGACATGAGTCCCTTTCTCACTGCTCCATCAGGATTCAAGCAAGCCGGGCCGAAGAGGCTGAAATGCCAGAAACCGGTCCCCGGTAGCTTGTCTCCTTTCTGGTGAAGAATTGGCTTGGTAGTTTGGTCTGCCCTGTTCCCATGATGCACTGGGCCAGGGACAGACTAATTTGCATATAGCCAGGTTCTGAGCTGGGATGGGGCAGTGAGATAAATAACGGTGATGGATCAAGCCCTGATCTTTGGACTGGGTAAGAGTGGTCTGCTTAATTCAGACACTCTGTTCATCACCACCCCCTTTTCTGTATCGTTTTTGGCCACTATAGGTGTGGCAGGGTATACTCCGACATGAGTCCCTTTCTCACTGCTCCATCAGGATTCAAGCAAGCCGGGCCGAAGAGGCTGAAATGCCAGAAACCGGTCCCCGGTAGCTTGTCTCCTTTCTGGTGAAGAATTGGCTTGGTAGTTTGGTCTGCCCTGTTCCCATGATGCACTGGGCCAGGGACAGACTAATTTGCATATAGCCAGGTTCTGAGCTGGGATGGGGCAGTGAGATAAATAACGGTGATGGATCAAGCCCTGATCTTTGGACTGGGTAAGAGTGGTCTGCTTAATTCAGACACTCTGTTCATCACCACCCCCTTTTCTGTAACATGTACAAATTAGCAGGGGTGTGTGAAATTTCCTAATTTGATTTTGTGTAATTACACAGAAATTATGTACAATTACACAAAACTATGAAAAATGAAAGACTGGCATTTAGTGCTATCCTTGCATCCATTTTAGACAAGAGGACGCATTTTGTGCTAAAAAAGTAGCGAAAAAAGCACAACTGGCAGAAACAAAAGCCACTTGCATTTTGCGGGAAAGTTGTTCCCGTGCTCCCATGCTAAAATGTTGCAGCAAATTCAATGTAATAATTACTCCACATGGCATAACAATGCCACTTCAGTAATTTCACATAACAACAGTAACATGAAATTCACCTAATTATGCGAGAATATACAAGCATAATGGAAAGTTTGCATTGGCCTACTAATTAGTTGTTTCGAAAAAGGTATACTCGTAGATTATCTTAAAATGTTTTTTCTTATGAATATTGTAGAGACAGATTTCACTTTGCAACCCTCTATGAAGGCAGTGAATGCAGGGATAACATGTTTTCCCAGCAGGCCTTTGGTTTCATATGGACCCTCACACAATCTCTTCACTGACACATGTTCAAAGTCATAAAAGACCTTCAATACTTCTTCTGTGACATTTGGGGAATTGCTGGAGTTCTGACTCTTGCAGTGAAGTTCAACATGCTAGGATACGATTGCTACTGGAGAAGAAAACAGAAACTAGAGAATTTGATTGGAAGCATTTGGTATGGGGCCGATGAGGGCAATCCAAAGTGTTGAAAGGGGATGAGCAAGAGACCTTGTTCTGAATAACCCAACGTAGACAGCTGTGTACAACAATAACGTTTTATATGGCATTCTCGGTTGCTGGGTTGTGCCATTGGTCTTTAAGGTCCAGTAGAAGAACTTTAGGCCTCATTTATGAGGCTTTGCGTCAGTTTTGCACTTCCGATGCGTCACTTTTTGTGACGCGTCGGTGGCGTAAAACATGCCTCCTGTTGCACACTATTTACAGTGACGCAGATGCGTCACTTTGTAAACCCCTGTGCTACATTACACCTGCGTCAGGTATAATGTATGCGTGGGGGGGGCGTTCCCCCGCAAAAAGCCTCGTAGAAGTGGCGCAGTGAAATCTATGAGATTTTACTGCATCACTTCTAGGACGCGGTTGCGTCAAAATCTTATGCCTGACTCACAGGAGGCGTATGACTGACGCACGCCCTTTCACATGGGGCTTGCCCCATGTGAATGGACGCATTGCTGGAGTTGCGTCACTTTTGTGACACACTCCTGCAATGCGCCACTTTTGCGCCGTACAGATACATCAGAAATACTGACGTATCTGTAACTCCTTGCGACATGATGCGTCATACAGTAAATATGACACATCAGGTATGTCGCAAGGAGTGCGCACTGAAAAGTGAGGCATCGCTGCTTTCACACAGCGATGCGTCATTTCTCATAAATGAGGCCATTTGAGAATAAGAAATGGGCTTCCTTCCCACTTAACCACACGAAGAAGCAAAGATTTGAAGACCACAAATTTCGTAACATAAAAATGGGAACATGGAAAGTAAAGGAAGAACTGGAACTCATGGGCCAGGAAGGAAGGCCAGGACAAGCAGCAAAGTTTCTGCAGGCCCAAATTGCAGCCAACAGCGTGGATCATGACTCCAGGATTGGCTGTGCTGGGAGGTGGCTTAATGGAGGAAAGGGTGGGGTCAAGGGTATGAGCACCCCGCTAGAAAGTAGCGTGAGGCTTTGGCACAGAATTTATTGGGAGAAGGGCCTCCATTTCTGCCGGTAAAAATAAAACACACCACAAAGGGAAGCCGTAGTCCAACGAGTGTTTAATGTAAAATAGCAGGCAGTCAAGCAATACCTCAAATGACAGTTGTCATTACCCCCAGGTCCCTTATGTCCTCGGCCCATTCAGAAACTTATGGAGATAACCATCTTCCAGACAGAAAATAAAAACAAGAGGAATGCTGGGATATCCCTACTGCCCCTCCCCCCGGGAGTATAAAGGTAGGATCTACCCAGCAGCCCTCCTGTTCTTTTTTTCTGTCTTCGACAGAATGGCTGTTGGATGCTGTTGGTGATGAGGGGCTGCACCGGCTCCTGCTGGGCTTGAGTGGCGTGCAGACTCTTCTGGCTCCTCCTGCCCGGCTGCCTGGCTTCGCGGGCAGGGGTTGGATTTCCTGATGTGTCTCCCCCCCGGCCTGCCGGGCTTGCTGGGGGGGATTGACTTCTTCACGGCCGTTGTTCTGGGTTTCCGGCCCTTTGCGGCTGGTGCGCCGCCTCCCGGTTGCTTCCGGGTCACTGTGCGCGTCTCCCCGAGCCTGGCCGGGTGGGAGACGCGCTGCGCTGGCTCTTCGTTCCCGGATCCGGCTGTTGGTGTGGGGGCCTTTCTGTTGCTGCTCGGGCCCCCGCTCCGGGTGAGTCCCGCTTTGCGGTGTTTTTTTACCCTATCTGAGTGTGTAGTGCTGTTTCTCTGTCCATCTCCGCACTTGGGCTGGGTGTCTCAGTACAACGCTGCCGGTCCGGCACCTGCTTCCTCTAGACACAACTTCGGAGGTGCTGTTTGTGTTCTATGCCGGATGTCTCGAGGCTGCCGCTGCTGATGTGGCCTGCTTCGGAGCGTGTTGCTCGATCTCGGGCTGCTTTTTCTGCCTGTCCACCCGGTGGCTGCTCAGTTGCTGCTTCTCTGCCTGCGGTGTGTTCGTGCAGTGTGGCTTTGCAGTCTGCTTTTACGGCTTGTGTTGACTGTGTTACCAGCGTTTGGATGCCTCCTAGTCCTTTGTTGTCCTGATGCTCATTTTCATGTTTGCAGGGGTGTGACGTTGAATACTGCACAATTTATGTTGAATGGTGTAGTTTATTAAGGAACAACATAACAAGGGGCTTTCTGGTCTGCCCTCTTGGCTGCTGGCTCTGGTCCCGGAGGTTTCCTTATGTCCGGAGCTTCCTTTTGTGTGGGTGCTGCGATACATGCTGCCCTGCGCCCCCTCTGCTCACCTCGTCGTGGGCGTTCTTAGTTGGGGGTATGCGGCGGGGTTTTTTTGCTCCTGCACTGCTTGTCCCGTGTTCTGTTGGGCCCGGGTCTGGGGGGGTGTGCTGCCTGCCGCTGTGGTGAGGGCTGCTCTATCCCTGGCTCACTGTCGGTCTTGCCCTCTTGTCTTGGGCTCTGCCGCCTTTTGTTCTGCCACCCTTGGTTCAGGCCTCCTGTCCTCTCGCCACACTTGCGTTTGCAGCGTGGGGGTTTGGGTCCCGGTTTTCTGGTGTGCTTTCTTGCGCCCGGGTCTGGTTGGGTGTGTGAGCTGCTGCCTGCCGTGATGGCTTGTTTGGCGGTTCTTTGGCGTCTGTATTGTGCTGGGTCTGGTGGCTCTGTGGCCCTCTTCCCTTCTGGGTGTGCGGTTTCCTTTGGCCTTGCTGTACGCTTGTTGTGCAGGGGTCTGGGTGTGTCACTGTGCGGGGTACGTTCCTTGTTTTTGTTGCCTGGCTGTTTTGCTGCGGCTGGGTGTGGGTGCCTTTGTCCTTGTTGTAGGCTCCTCGCTGCCGTGCTGCTGCTCGACCGCCTCCTGGGTTGCCTTGACTGGCATTTTCTTTTGCTGTATTGGTTGGCGCTTTGCCCTCTGTCGGTCCTCCGGTCCCTTGTGCGGCTTTGGGTCTTGGCGCCTCTGGGGGTGTTTGCCCTTTCCATTTTTGGCTGCCGCGGGCTGGCGGGGGTCCCGGTCGCCTCTGTGGTGTCTGGTTCTTTTCGCTGCTCCTGCCTTTGCTTGCTCTTGGGTTCCCTGTATGGTTGGGGTTTTCCTGCCTGCTTGCTTGCGCCTTGCCCTCTGGTGCTCCGGTGTCGATGTCGCTTCTTTTTCTACTGAGGCGGCCTGATTGGGTTGCCTTCTGCTTCCGGCTCTCTGCCCCGTCTGGTGGTGGGTCGTTGTTCATGCTTCTGGGGCCGCTGCGCGGTGGGGGGGGGTTCCTGTGGGCTCCCCTCGTTCCGGTGGGCCTGCCGTGCTATTCTTCATTGGTGGCCTTGCCTCCGCTGCGGGCTGGCTGTTGTGGCCTCTGCCCTGCCTGGGGGTCCTGTTTCTCCCCTTCCTGGCCTCTGTGTTGTTGTCCGTTTTTTTGGGCTCCTGGTTCCTGGTCCTATTCCTCCTTTTCCTTGGCTGCGCCTGGTTCCTCTCGTTGGTGCCGTTGGTTCTTTGGGGTGCTCTCTCCCCTCTGCCTCTGCTTGGGTGGCTTGTGCTGCCTTGGGTCCGGCTGTTCTGTTCCTCCCGGCCTGCGCCTGTTGTCGGGCGTGGTGCGTGGTGGGGGCCTGCTTGGTCCTTCTGGTGCTGTGGCCTTCCCTTTGCTGGGTTCTGCTGTTTCCTGGCATCCCCTCCTATGTCTGCTGTGTTGACTGCCTGGGGCCTCCTGACGGCTGCCGGGTCCTGTCATGCCTCCTATTCTCAGGGTTGGTGTGTTGTTCCCGCGCTCCGATGTCTGCTCGGTTGCTTGGTCTGGCCTGGTTGGTTTCTGCCTGGCCGCCTGGAGCTGCGGGGTGCGGTTGGCTTCTTCCTTTGGTTTTCTTCCCTGCCTCTTCTGGTTTTGGTGGTGGTGTGGGGTGGCCGTTGTTGTTGCCTCTCCTGGGCCTGTGGGTTTTTGTCTCGCAGGATGTCTGCTGGGTCTGCCTCCCGGCCTGCCGGGCTTGCTGGGCGGCATGGCTTCCTCCTGGCCGGTGTTCCGGTTTCTCGGCCCTTTGGGGCGGGGGCGCCGCCTCCCCGTTTCTTCTGGGCCGCTCTGCGCGTCTCCCCGTTACTTGGCCGTGTGGGGGGCGCGCTGCGCTGGTTGCTGTGGCCTGCGTTTGCTTCTGCTTGGCTTTCGGCCGTGGCTTTCTGTGGTGGCCTGTTGCCTTGGGCTTCCTCCCTGTTGGCTCCTGTTCTGGGCTGGTCTGCCTTCTGTTTGTGCGTCCTGCTCTGGGTTGCCTGGTTGTGCTCTTTCTGCGGTCCTGGGCTGCCTGGTTGTGTCTCTTCTGGGCGTTTCATGGGTGGCTTGGCACTTCTTTGCGGGTGTCCTGTCTGCCTGTGGGGTGGCTGGTCCCTGTGTCGTGGGGTTCCGGTTGCTTGTGGGTGTGGTGTGTTCCGGTCTGATTCTTGTTTCTGGCCGTCACACTGTTGCCTTCTTGTTTTCCCTTCTTGCCTCTTCTGGGGTTCGTTGGGGCTTCGGCGGGGCTGTTGGCTCTCGGGCCTGTGCTCTGTTGGGGTCTTGCCCTCTTTGTCCTTCCCTTGTTTCGGGTTGGTTCTGCGGGTTGCTTGGGCTTCGGCTTTGGCTTCCTGTCTGTATCCTTGGTTGCGGCTTTTCGCCGTGCGGGGTTCGTCCCCTGTGCGTGCCCTGCCTTGGGTCTTGCCGGGCTGTGGGGTGTGGTTTGCTTGTGCTTTCCTCCCTGGCTGCGGTTGCTTCTGTGGGGTCCTCTGGGGTGGTTTTGCCTCTGTCTCTCTGGCCTCTGGGTTTCTGCCCCGGTCCTTTGCTTGGGCTGTTTGGGGTCTTTGTGCCTGGCCTGTCTCTGGTTTGGCTTGGCTTGGCTGTGGTTGTTGTGTCCTTCGTGGTTCCCTTGCTGTTGTCTTGGGTCCTCCGGGTCCTTGGCCCGTCCGGTCGCACTCCTGCTTGGGTGTTCAGGTTTGCCTTCTTCGGGCTGTTGGTTCCTGCTCCCATTTCCTCCGCTTTGGCTGGAGTTCTGTTTTGGGGTTCCTGGGGTTTCTTCGGTTCCCTTTCCTCTTTTTCCGGGTCTCTTTGTCCTGGTTGGTTGCCCTTGTTGGTTGTTCCTGCTCGGGTTTCCTGGAGGTGCTGGTTCCCTTTGCCTTGTGTCCTCGTCTTGCGGGACCTGGTGGCTTGGCTTCCTGGGGTTTGCTCTTCGTTCCCTGGTGTCTGGGTTTTCTCTCTTTCCCTGGCCTTGGGCTCGGTCTTGCCTTCCGGGTTGGGTTCTGGTGGGCTTCCGCTGTTCTTCTTTGTTGGGTCTTTGGTTCCTCTGGTCCGCTTGTCTCCTGCCTGTTCTTGCGTGGGTTGTCTTCTTCTGCCCGTTTCTGGCTTGTTGGCCTGGTGGCTCTTGGCCTTTCTCTTTGTTTGGCCTCTCTTCTGCTGTTGTCCCCTTGCCTATGGTGGCTTGGGTGTCTGTGCTCACCCTCTCGCTGGTTGGCTGTTGGGTGTTCCTACGGTGGGCTGGTTGGCCTCTGTGGTGGCCGGTCTGGTCGTCTGGCTGTGCGCCCTTGCTCTTGTTGGGTGTCTGCTGGTCTGGTGGGGGTCCCTCTTGTAGGGGGCTCTGCCTGGGGTTTCCCCGGTTCTTCCTTTTTCCTTCTGCGGTTGCAGCCTTGGTGTGGTTTCCTGGGTTGGCTTCTGTTGGGTTGGGAAGGCCGGCTTTTTCTGCTTTGGTATTTCTCCATAAGTTTCTGAATGGGCCGAGGACATAAGGGACCTGGGGGTAATGCTCTATTACTTACCGGTAATCTTCATTACTCCTGGTCCCGTTGTCCTCGGCCCATTCATACGCCCCTCCCTCCCTCCCGGGCGGCCGGCCTTCCTGTCTGGGCTTGTTTGTACAGGAGGGCTGCTGGGTAGATCCTACCTTTATACTGCCGGGGGGAGGGGCAGTAGGGATATCCCAGCATTCCTCTTGTTTTTATTTTCTGTCTGGAAGATGGTTATCTCCATAAGTTTCTGAATGGGCCGAGGACAACGGGACCAGGAGTAATGAAGATTACCGGTAAGTAATAGAGCATTACAACTGATCAAGGCTGTCGCTAGAAGATGGTCAGGAGGCGATGTTGTTTAAAAGTGTTTATAGATTGAATTGTTTGTGTATCATTAACAATGTGCACTAGGCATTTACATATATGATTTCACAGATGCAGACTGAATACATTTGCTTCTGAAATTAATTTCCTATGATATGCACAACTGTATAATTTGATGTATTTTAGTTAAGCCACATTTCTGTGCAAACACCTATGTTCGATTAAGATAGAAGCCATCTCTATCACTCTTTCAGTGCTTCCCTCCTGTGCACATCCTCTCCCCACAAGCTCTGCTGAACACGTCCAAGCTGTCGTCATAGAACATTTTTCACTGTAGTTATTGTTGTGCTCATGGTGAACATTTGTAACTCAAATGTAGCCGGCATCATATTATATCGTCTGCTCCTTCAATGAAACCTATTCATCCAAATAGTATGACACCGTAAATGTAACTTGTTTGTTCACACTTCTCCTTATGCTATTATGGTAATGATGTTTATGTTTCCATTCCCTGCTGAAGAACTGATACGCGTGCTCACACCTTGATGACTCTGCAAAATAATTTTTTTTTGTATGCAAGAATAGTATATAACCCTCTTCATTTTGGGGAGGAGCCAGAAGACTTTCTTGATCTACTGGAGAGGCTGCCCGCTTTTTTGTTGCCCATTCAGACTTAAAATATTTTCTGATTTTTCCATACTCTATATAACTTTACCTTTAAGATCCTTCATGGCGTTTACTCTGTAATGCTTATTTTCGAATTCTGTAATAACAATGTTTTGACTATTCATTGGTCTAGTCTTCAGGTATTGAGTTGGCCCAAATTATTCTTATATTGGAATTATTTAATGAAATTGTATTTTTCTTTATTCTGATTCTTTACGTAGTGCCTTCACGCAGGAACACATTGCCCTATGCAACTGAGGTTTTGCAGTGTCTCCAATCCAGTCTGGGTGATCTGACTAAGAAAATTGTGAAGTGTTGTGATTTCGGGGTACAGTATTTTGCTCCCACGAATCTTGATAGCAGAGGGCAGTTGCACCTTAAAGAGCACCTCCATTTGCTATAGGGGATCCCTTTTTCCCTCTTTTGCCCAGTCCGTAGGCATAGTGGATTTCCCCATGTAGAGTTTCCAGACGCAATATTTTGCAGAGAAATCTGATTTTCAGTGCTTTTCCTGAGCTATTTGGAGTATAAGTATGAATAGGGTGAAATGATTTTGATGACAGAGTGATTCTAGACTGTTTATGGTATGTTGTTAGAGGTTGTGTGTGAGATGGATAGTTATACTATTATTTCAGTTATTTGGTTATGCAATGCTGACTTTTGGTTGGAGGTGTGATCACTGTTGTTTTGATGTATTATTCTTATTTCTGACTTTGTGTTACAAAGATTTTGCTTAAAATACAAGATCGCAATATATTATAGTTTACTTGTCTGCATAAGGTGTTGTGGTTTGTTAGGAGATAGGGGTTTCATGAACTAACGAGTTTTCTTTTTCAGGAGATTGTTTGCCTAATCTAGGTTGGAGTATTTTGCTCCTAAGTGCACCGAAGTCCCTACAACTAGGACAGAAGTAAATTCCCTTAGCCTTGCTAGATTGCCTCTGGACGGGGGTCTGCCTAGTGTGAAATTAGTTGAATCTGTACCGAAAGGGTGCTGCCCTAGTTTCTATTGTTTGTGAGATTTGTTTTATTTAACTTGCTTATTGCTGCCTATTTTTAGGTTGAGCAGAGAAGGTTTATTTGGTTTTATTTAGCTTACGTTCACTGAGAAGAGGGCACTGCAATTGTTTTCCTAATTCACAGGGAAGTTGTGCTGCAATTGGATAGTCAGTCAGGGTGCACAGGGATTGGTGAGACATCAACTCAAAGCCGCGCTGTCATTGTTTGATAGTCGAGAGAGCTGAGATGTGAGAGGGTGACCTTTGATAGAGCCACACTGGAATTGGTTGTTATTTGCTGGTTTATTTTGCATGATTTTTAGATTGTTTTGAGCAACAACAATGGGTGCGTTGCTGAAATAACCTAAAGTTTCTGTTGTACCTTCTACTGAGGGTCACAAATTACCTGTTGAGGGAACCCTTGCACTCAAAATGATGATGGGCATTGGGTATTGTACATGTACCAGGGTTTCTGAGCAGCATGAAAACACCACTTCTGATAAAGACTTACAGTTTCCTTTAGGGGCTGTCTATAACATTACACAACTTGATTATCTAGAGGCAAACTATGAATGACAGAAACACGTCACCTAGACCCACACAGTTTGAGGTGCTGAACAAATTAAATTGAATGGCCACTGAGAAAGAAAGGAAGAAAATGACATGTGAAGTGAAAGCCTAATTTAGACAATGGCTAGAAAACAAATGGGATTGCAGAAGAAATGCTTGAGGAAGAATACAATGTAAGGAGTGAGAGGTTTACCTGAAATAGTCAAAGAGACAGATGACAGAAAGAAATCTGATGAGGAAGAAAAATAGAATCATGATTCAGAGGAGGAGGATCATGTTCTGAATGACATTTTGAATCCCAGACCTCCTCCATATACAAATAGCATAGAAGAACATGGAATTGGTCTTGGTCCTAGAGAAATACCAGCTATGTGTGAGGAATAGTATGGGCATCCAGACACTGAGTCCAGTGACATATGCGGTTGTGAGTAGAATAGTGAGTGCACCACCTGAGAGTGCAATAACAGCATTTATGAATACTAGCAGAGATGCCTCAGGCATGCTTCAAATTCAGAAATATCCACCTGTTAGTACAGTTGTGGCAAAATAGGCTCCTACAAGGAGAACTATTAATGTTACTCTTTTGAAAATTGAAGTTGAGGAAATGTTAAATGAGACATTTGATTTAAATAGATTATTGACATACAATGTTGATTAAATGAGGTATTTGATCAAAGAAGTAGCCAGATGTGCGAATGAAGCACACAATACATTGGAACAATTGGCTGATGAAGAGGTTAACATAAAAACAAATGGAAAATATGAGAAAGAATTTGAAAGTGGATTTGACTCATGAAGAAATAAAGGAATTGGGTTTAAGGATTTTAAAAGATCACATTAAATATGTAATTGAAAAAACAAGGGAATGGAGTGACTTGATGAAATTTAGAGAAAGATGGAAAAAAGGAACAACGAGTAAAAAGAAAGTAAAAGAGTCAGAAAGGAATGCAAAGGGGTCAGTCAGTAATTAAGAAGCAGGGACAATTTTAATAATTCTATTGAGAAAAGTACATGGAGGGACTTTAGTGCATGTGCCTTGGAGACGGGTTGATCATTATGCTTTTACTATAAAATATCTAAACATTGAGTGAAGAGCTTGAAAGGTGGTACAAGGAAGTTCACAGGTTGACTGCAATTTCACAAATGCTGTGGACTGATTTGAATTCATTGTTTGAAATTGTGGTTCCTAGTGATTTGTGTTCTGAATGTAAAGTTGCCGTTACTTGGTCAACTGGAGAACCAGCTAGTGTTGAACCTAATAATGCTCCTTCTGATAAGATAGGCAATAAATATGCACAGGTAATTGAACATTTGAAAAAGACAGTGCCTAAAATAGGATATTCATTGGGCAAGGCTTATGAGAACTTCACAAGAGCTGAAAGAGTCAGTGAATGCTTATTATGAGAGTTGAATGCAAATGCAGATGCACAGCACAGAGTCGAAGATCCCAAGAAAGACGGTGGTCATGGTTTCATCTCTGCGATGGGTTTGTTTCCAGAACACAGTAATCACATACAACAAAGTGAAATGTGTTGGCAGACAAAGAGTGTAGATGGGAATTTTAAGCTTGACAAACACCGTAGTGATTGGTTTGATACAAAGAAAACCAAAGAAAAGAAGAATGTTGCCCAGACAAAGCAATTTGAAAGGAGTCCCTGGAATCATTGATTTGAGTTTTGTTCTTTCTGGTAATGCTGGAAAGAGCAGAATGCCCCCAATGCAAGGAGTGAAAATGAGGAATGGAGAAATGGAGCAATGCAGGTGCAAGGTCATAAAAGAGGGATGGTGAACACGAATATTGAGATAATGAAGAGGAATGCTGCTTGTCATTTCTGTGGTAAAATTGGGCACTGAAAGCAGGAATATAGACAAAATCCAGATACAGTCAGAATGAATGTGTTCCCCATGTGCAGAGGCATATGCAGTTATTGGTCCTAACCCAATAGGCTTCTTTGCAGAGTGTGAGTGATCACAAACAGTTTTGTATGGCACTGCCTACAGCCCTTGGCAAAATATTAAGAACAAAATGCCATATAATCCTAGGTACGACCAGAATCCATTGATTGTGAGAAATTATTTTCCTCAGTTTTCTTCAGGAAATTATTCACAATGAAGGTGCCTGAGAGGCGAGGTGGAGGATTTCCTGCTTTGAGCAGTCCTGGAAGTAGACCAAAGTTGCCCATACATTGATAGTGAAGTCTATGACAATCCTTCTCTGTTTGATACATGCAGAAGCTAGCAGTTCTACAGTTCAATATGTGGAAGTTCTCCTAAACCTACTCCTTTTTGGATGAGAAGTCCTAGTTTTAGGGATTGTAGTATCTTGCAAGTTAGAAATGATGGAACCCATTTGGATCCTGATGGAGTCCGTAGAACTGTGACATAAGTGTTAGAGCAGAATGAACTAAAGGCTGGTTTTGAATGTTACGTTTGCAGTTACATGCAGATGAATAAAGATGTGTAAAACTTAGCTCTGTGTGTAGCATAATCATTGGCGGGTACCCTGACTGGGGAAGAAGCTACAGGGATTAGTAACAAACAGATTGTTAACCAGGTCACAGCAGACGTCCCAACCAAAATAGGACCAATGGAAATAAACATCAGTTCATTTTGTATGATTCAAATACTGTGAATTTATTATGCAGAGACTTGTTATGCAAGATGAATTGTGTTGATATTGCACTTTGCAGGGTGTTGCATTTGAATCCTAAAACGAGGATTTAGTGTTTAAAATTAAAACATATGATTCAATTCAATTGTTCGCAGTTCTGTCAAAAGATGATCTACCTCTAAATTTAAGATATGCTTTCAAAGAAGAGGTATGGGAATTCTCTGTTAAAGAGATAAGACTAATAAGAAGTGCCGAACCAGTTAAAATTAAAGTGAAACCTATTGATTTTTTTCCTAGAATTAAGCAGTGTAAACTTTCAAAAGAGGTGGGAGAACGAATTAAGTCTGACATTAAAAAAATGACTGAGCAGGGAATTCTTCAGTAAGTGGTTGGCAACCCTTGCAATTTTCCCATGATATTGGTAAAGGAACCTAGTTGCAAATGCAGAATAGTGCAGGTTTTTCAGAAAAATGTTACTAAATAATCATTCCCTGTTGTCAAGTCATATATAATCCAGCAGTAATCCTGTTCCAAATTCCACCTGATACAATATATTATATAGTCATTTACTTATGACAAGGGTTTTCTCTATTCCTCTCCCTGAATACAATCAGTACCTTTTCGCATTTCAAGTTCAAAATATAGTACTCATCTGGTGTAGCATACCACAAAGTCATAGCGAAAGTCCTTACATTTGTAGTCAAATCCTGAAGAAAGATCTGGAACATTTGAGATTGCTTTGTAATTTAGTCTTGGTGTAATATATTGAAGACTTATTAGTCCAAGTCAAAAGAAGACTGCAAATTAGAGACAATTGAATTGCTGAATCATTTAACTAGTGTGGTAATAAGGTTTCCCCAACAAAAACGCAGTATTGTAAAAAAGAAGTAATCTATGTGGGTCATCATACTGAGAAATGGCCAAAGAAAGTCTCAAAGGAACTCATTTCTGCAACTCTGGAAATTATTCTTCCTACTACCCAGAGGGAGGTGAGGAAGTTCCTAGGAATTGTTGGCTATTGGCGTCAGTGGATTCCAAACATTTCCTTGATTTCAAAACCTTTAATAAAGTTGACCCGCAGTGACAGAAAAGATCTGGTAACATTTGACAAAGAATGTGCAGAGGCATTTCAAGAATTGAGAGAATGTTTGTGTAATGCACCCACCTTGGAATGCCTGACTACAATTTGGCCTTTTTTTGTTCTCTACTATCATGAGAGAGGTGGATGAGCCTTCTTCAAAAGCACGGAGAAGCAATGAGGAGTGTGGCCTACTTTTCATCTGTGTTGGATCCAGTAGCTGTAAGCCTTCCTGGTTGTTTGAAATCGTGTGTGGCTGTTTGCATTCCAATCGAACAAAGTGAGGGAATCGTGATGGGACATAATTTAATTGGATTTGCCCCACATTAAGTTGAGATGTGATTGATGCAAACACGAATCCAACATAGGATAAGAAGTCAATTGACCCGGTATGAACAAGTCATATTGGCAGCTGAGAACATATCGATTAGACGTGTAATTAATTGAATACAGCATCACTGCTTCCAATTTCAAGCAAAAATGTTTAAGACAGGAAAAATAATGATAGTGAAGATTATAACTAGCCTAAAACAATTGCGTTGAGGCTACAGAATTATGTGCCAAGACAAGCAGTAGAGGTTCCTCTTTAAATAGCTGATCTGACTTTGTTGATGTTTCTTGCTTAAGAGAGTGATATGGAACACTGCAAGCTCTTCTGCAATATATTCCATTTCTGAAATTCTTAAAACATCACATCTGCCGCATGTAACTTCAGAACAAGCAGCAGAGTTGGTTGTATTGACCAGAGCTTGTCGCCTGTCAGAAAATTGAAAAATTACGATTTATACAAACACCCAATATGGTTTTGGAATGGTCCATGATTTTGCTCAACTGTGGTCACAGAGAGGCTTTATGACATCTTCTGGACTCCCATCAAAAATAGTCTCTGCGAAGCTTTAAAACATAAGAAACAACATTCAGTGAATACATTTTTAAACAGATATACTTGGTTTCATGCTTTTCTGACTCATGGATTTATGGAGTACCTCATAACATAATTTATTGTTTACACACTGCCTCAATAACAATATTTCATAAAACTACTATAATAACAACTGTACACTGAGTCGCCCGTGTGTGCGTGCATGCGTGCATGTGTCTGTTTGTGTATGAGGGTGCTTGCGCACACGAGCTTCCCAGAGAGAAGGACAGAAGGAACCTAAGCTATGCCCCCTCTGCATCAGACAACAAGCACATCTAACCATATTGCAATCTTATTGGGCCTTGTCAATGAGCTGTAGATGAACTCTCTAGGTAAATCAAGCAATGTCTCACATTTGCACATACACCCAGCCTGCTTGAGAAGAGAAATTGGGAACACAGAGAATAGAAAGTGTTTGTGGTATTGCTTTTAAATCAACCTGGTACTACATGAAAATACCAGAAGGTAAAATTACCCCGGGCAACCCACCACACCTTGAGTTCCACATGTCAGAAAGAAGGGTATGGAATCGGGCTCTTTTCCCCCTGTGCAAGGTCCTCTGGTTAAAATGGTGAGGAAGTGTGAGGAATGCTGGTTCTAGGCTGGTTTTGTAATTGATTTTAGAACAGTCTTGGGTTCATACTTTACTATCAGAAACCCACTCCGATTACCAGTTAAAAGTGTTGTCTCCATTATGAAGCTCTGCAGGTAGCAGTATAATAAATGAACATTACACATCCGGCCTGATATTTGCATGAATAATGCACTAATGCTGAAGCATGTCATATGGTCTACCCTGACAACATTTCCAGTTACAATGAATGTGCTAATTTCAGTTGTCAAGAGCCTCTCTCCGGGACAACCCTTTAAAATATGATCTGTCATTAAAAAACAATTCAATGTTTTTTTTTGGGAGAAAATATACCCTGCTATGAAGAGGTGAGATACCATTTTGTACTCTTTATAAAGTACTCCCAAAGAAATAAAAAGATAAATACATAAATAAATAGATACAACATACCTAAAAATTAAGCCTAATTGACTGACTTCCTCATACAAATTTATATGTGTAGCATACCCAATTTTTAACCCATAATTTGCTTTACTGGCAGTGCTTATTTCTAAAATAATAGGTGCTGGTGCTCAAAGAGCTGCTCAGACACCCGCGGCTGGCGCTATAAAATGTCAGAGCGCGAAAAGCAAGGATGCAGAGTGCTGAATCCACCTCAGGCCTCTTTATTTCACTGCCAGTGACAGTCACTCCCTGCTGCGTTATATTACTCTGTGTTTCTTTTCCTCCATCTTTTCGTTTTGTTTTTGTTTTTACCTCTGTTGGCCTCGGAAAATTTCGGATGTGGCGAAACAAGTTGCGGTGCCCCCACGGCTCAAATTAAGCAGTGTTTACTGGGCATTTCAGGATCCAGAAAACGCACAACTTTTTTTATGATCTGATATCCCTTTCCAGGTCCCTTCCTTTTCCCCTCCCTACATCAGTTACAATTACAATTTCAAGAATTCTCCACGAGCATTTTTAGGCTGGACTAGATATCATTTAAAATTACTTGTTAAATTGTGCTCCTGTTTTTATAGTTGGTGATGAGGTAACCCAGTGATGTGGATTTCCAAAATTAAATAAAATGGCCTCTGTCAACAGTTTAACAATACATAAAAATGCCCATACAGAACTCCCCAGAAAGAGATTTTTTGCTATCCAACAGTACAAAATGGCTTCTAATTGAACTTTGGGTTAAGATGCATAACAATCCGAGGTAAGTTGGTAAACCCCTTTAGAATGTGAGACCTAGCTTGTAATATTGTAACCATTCTTGAATATTGACTCATATTTGTAGGCATGAGTGTAGTCTGGCTTCTAATTTACAGACATAAATACCACCATTCTACTTATGTTGTTTTTTTTTTTTATCTTTTCTCAACAAAATGTCCTAAGAGCGGGCAGACCTAAAACGTTATTTGGAATGGACAGCCCCAATATGCAGACCAGGAAACATTAGCATTTTTACTAGGTGTCTTTTCAGAATTGCAAGCAAAACAGAAAGAACGTCGGGTATTTTCTATAGGTTTTCAACTGTCACAGGCATGTGTGGGTGCTTCTGCACAAGTTGTATATGGATTGCATAAAATGTATTGCATAAGAAATAGGATGACAGAGATAAAAATAAACAAAAAATATGAAGACACACTATTAGTGGAAGATGTAAATTACTTAGAAAAATCCTGTACAGAGATGGAGGTTGGGGCCTGGTGAAGGTCAAACCCTGGAGAGGAAAATGTTCAACTTCACTTTGGTCAAGTCAGGTAACATTTGTTGATTTCACATGAAGTAGATTAACTCCACTCGGCCAACACGGTGCAGGAACAAATTCCATCCAGACCGTGGTATGTAGGTGAGTTATCCAGAGGCAGGAAGTCTGTGGAGGACAAACAACAGGGGGGTCAACATAGTGAGGGTGTGGGTCCTTAATATCGTCAGCAGAATACTGGATGTACCTCGATGATATACATACCATCGAGTTATCAAGCTGTGGAGTCGAGTAGTACCTCCATACCTCCCTCTACACACTTACCTTTCGATATTTTGTACTCTATATTTTTTCCACGATATTATGGTGCCACAATGTTTCTGTATTCGATGTTCCAGAGTACAATGCATAGTGGGGCGGGTGGATGAGAACTGCAGAGAAACCTGTGACCTCTCAGTTTCAAGTGGGCAGAGGGTGCGAGGTAGCCGGGGCAGCTTGGGTCTTAGTGGGTGGTACTGTGGGGCCGTGAGGCAGCTGAAGACTGCTGATGGTGTAAGAGGTGGAGGGACAGGTGGCCCAGGGCCGCTAGGTACTACTCAAAAGTTGGAGGTGAGCTCAGAGGCTCAGGCCAGATGGAAACTGCTCTGGGGTGGGAGGTTAGGGCACTGCACGATAAATTGAGTGCGGCAGTAGGGGTGACTGGGAGAGGGGACAGTGAGCGACCCTATGTGCCATGGTCCATAGCACTGCCTTATGATGTGGCAGATACTGTTTTTCTCTGCAGTGAAAGTCTTGAATTTCTTCTTTTTTCTCTAAACTTTGCAACAATTGAGTCTACAACTTCACTCATCCACCAGTTCAGAGGGTCAAGTCAGGTGAACAATTCTTAAACAGTTCAGTTTTTTAGACGTTTCTCAAGATGAGGTAGGGTGAGTAGGTTCTGAAGAATGGGGTTAGGTCGCTCTACTATATATCCAGGTTTCTGAACTAATCGTTTTGTCTCCTGAGCTTCTGTTGCTGGATGGCCAAAGACTCGGTCAAGTTGACAGTTCTGCCCAGGTCATGGTAAGCATCTAGTTTCTGGAGGAGCCATTATTCCTGAATGCCCTTGGTATGCTGTGTATGCCTTTTACACAACAATGTCACTGAAATATTTTTTGTGCAGTTCTGATATAGTCCTTTTTTGGTTTCCCCTGCACAGCGCTTGTGCTGTGCTTATGAAATCTTTTCTAAGTAATTAAAACAAATCTTAAAAGTGGCTTAGAGTCCAGCCATTACTTACCTTAACTTACCATCGGTTGACTCCCACATCACTTGCTTCTGATTGGACAGCGCCTCCTCTTTTCCCCCAGCTTCCTTCCCTGCCTCCGGGTCTGTCAATGCCATGGAGCTTCAACCAACAACTCCTTCCTGTCTGTGGCAGTAGGCCTGCAGTGGTTCTGTTGTTTTTTCAACTGTAGCATTCCATCAGGGTGTATTGTTTTCCAGGCTGACCCTAACAGTTTCTCCTAACCTTGCCCGGATTTGTTGTTGCTCTCTCCGATCCCCTCAACATTTCCTTCCCGTTGCTTCTTGCTCCCTCTGAATTTCGGTTGGTGTCCACAGATCCTCCCTCCCCCAACTAAATTCGGTTAAAGCCTCTGAAACCTAAACGTTTTGCATAAGAAACTCCTATAAATGAGCCAATATTGAGGCCATCTTGGAACTTAAGAATTTGTTGTGACATTCTTCAGAAGCGTCCCCAGAAACCATCTTATTTAATGCAACAGACTGCACACTCTCTCAAGACATGCAGCGAGCCAGAGTACCTAATGTAGTAACAATTCAAAGCAACCAAGATAGGTTTTTCATTTTTATGAAACAAAATGAATGTGTTTGTATACATCAACAAAGCACATGTAATTCTAGTAAAATGCTCGTTTTGACAATTGAGTGAGTAAATACATATTTTCGCATAACAACTTTCATTCCAAAATGGCCAGTGAGGCATTGTACTGAATGCATCATCTATTATTGTTTATATTTTGGAGGTGGCCCACATCTCCATACATCACAGTAGACATTGCAGAGATCCGATGGGAGGGTCTTCTGCCTTCTTTTAAGTTTCAAAATAAGTTTATTAGTAGAAAGCAATATAATAACATATAAGATATAACAACAATGAAAGTAAAGAAATACATACAGTATAGCAATTGGAATTGGCAATCATACAAAATATAGAAGAAATCAATAAATCTTATCAGTTAAAAATAACAGAGCAATAAGCAATAGAAAGCCAGTAATGACAAAGAAGTATCTTATTATATAGGGTATGTAAAATAAGATGAAGTAAAATGAAATTAAAGAATATCAACTTGAAGGAAGTCATGGAGGTTTAGCCACCTCTTGCTGCAGGGGAGTCTGAGACAGAGAGCGTCTAGCACTTGTGTCAATGAATAGCGTAACAGGTGCCTAAAGGTCCATCCGTTTTGACGCCAGGTGTGATGGATAGACAAATGTGGT
Source organism: Lissotriton helveticus (assembly GCF_964261635.1). NCBI lineage: Eukaryota > Metazoa > Chordata > Amphibia > Caudata > Salamandridae > Lissotriton > Lissotriton helveticus. The sequence goes on from NC_136057.1 coordinate 1,307,736,486, forward strand.
GTCTAGTCTATGGTTGTAACAGATAGCATACCACCATGCTTGAAATGACAGTTTGGTAAAGTCTTTACAGTTTTTAGTTATCTGTTGGAAAGCTACTGCTAATAGTAAAACTATTATCTTTATGTTAGAGTCGCAATCTTTCCAAATAGGAGATATGCTACCTAAAAAAATATGTGATATGGAAAAAGGGTGACTGGAAGAAAAGATAGAGTTGATTTGAGACCATACTTTATCCCCAAATTTTTGGACAAGGGTGAAATTAAAAAGCATTTGAAATAAGTCTGCATGTGTTGAAGAACAAGTCCAACAAGCGTCTGAGAAGCCAGAGCGTCTTGTACTGAGAACAATTGGAGAGAGTGAGAGTCTATTGTATATGAAAAAAAGTGTCTGAGTGGTGTTTGCAGCTCTGGATGATTTGCGCAGCTTGAGCCATATCCTATCCCAAAACTCCACAGACCAGGAAACTGCTAAATCCCCCTCCCTCGAAATCTCTGTCTTAGTTTTAGCTCTCGGGACAGATGGACTATTTAGAAGTTTATATATCCTAGAGGCTCTGGTACCATGAAGCAGTAGGGGCCGAAGTGCAGCTATGTGGACAGGTTCAGGACAGGAATTATGATGAGAATTTGTGTAGTGCATGTAAGCAGACTGAATTGCACACGTTAGGATAGAGTATTTAGAGCGAAAGTTGGAAGGGAAATAAAAAAAAACGACGGCCTGTGAAAAAGAAATGATCTCATCATGATCATACAATTGACGCACCCAAATTAGGCCCCGTTGTCGCCAGGACTTCCAAAAAATGGGTTTCTTATTTATTAAAATAGAAACATTATGCCATATGGGATGATCAAGAAAAGAAGTCAAGGAGAAAAGTGGAAGGATTTTGGAAGTATGTTTGATAATGGAAGTAGATATAGACTGTGGTTTGCAGGAGAATGAAAGATAGTCTTGAAAAGAGAATGGAGGGATAAATGACTGTTCAAGTGTAGTTCAAAGAGGGTAGTTTGCAGAGGGTTCAGAAAGCCATCTTGATGCTTGGTTTAATAAGAAAGATTTATGGTAAAGAGGGAAATTAGGAAAGTTCACCCCACCTTCTGTCTTTGGACGAATCAATTTCGAGATGGACATTCGCGATTTCCTGTGACCCCATAAAAAGGTAGAGAAAATGGAATTCATTCTTTTAAAATGTTTTAAGGGGATGGATAGCGGAATATTGGAAATCATATATAGGACTATAGGAGAGAGCATCATTTTGATGGTATCTAACCGACCCCACCAAGATAAATATAGAGGATGCCATTTCGTAGTTAAGGTAGATATCCTTTGTATGCAATTTTCCAACAGCGAGCAATTGTACCTGAAATAGAGGAAGTAAAGTGGAGACTCAGGTATTTAATATATGTGGCCCTCTATGTGGGCATTAATAAGAGTCTTATCCATCGCCTCCAGATGGTTCAGAACGCGGCTGCAAAGATGGTTCTCAACCTCCCTAGACTTGCATCGGCAGCCCGTAAAAGCCTACATTGGCTTCCTATCCAGTCTAGGATTTATTTTAAGATTCTTTGTCTTGCCCATGGGGCCTTCTATGGCACAGGTGCTGAGGGTCTCAGGTCACTTATTCATCTGTACGCTCCTAGCCGATCCCTTCGCTCCTCTAGCAAGAATCTCCTTGAGGTACCTAGGTTCAAAAAGGCTAAATGGGGAGGTAGAGCTTTTTCCATGGTTGCACTCAGATTATGGAACTCTCTCCCCCCCGAGCTCCTGAGGCAACCCTCTCTTGTATTGTTTCACAGAGCACTGAAAACCTGGCATTTCTCTGAAGTGTATTTGTAACATCCTCCCTGGTTACTACTCTCTACTTGACCGGCTTATGCGCCTTGACGCCCTTGGGCTAACTTGCGCTTTAGAAGACTCCTTTCATTCATTCATTCATGTAAAGCCTGAGTTTGCAAAGTCAGCCTTAAAAGTATATTTGGTGAGGGGTAGAATTTCACACTTATCCTTATTCAGTTTCTATCCAGAAACGTATGCAAAGGAATCGACTTCTTCTAAAAAAGCGGGAAGAGATGTTTGAGGTTGTGATAAAAATAACAGAACATCATCAGCGTAAGCCGCCATTTTAACATTAGTCTGTTGGAAATGAAAACCATGAATGTTGTCATTTTGACGTATCCTTAACAAAAAAGGCTCTAGAGCAAGGTTAAAAAAAGGGAGAAAGTGGGCAGCCCTGTCGAACACCTCTGCCAAGGGGGAAATACGATGAGATGCCACCATTCGCCGATACAGCTGCTCTTGGGTTGGAATACAAAATAGAAATTAAGGCGGAGATTTTTGGGCCAAAGCTGAACCAATCTAGTGTGAGAAAAAGATAAGGCCATTTAACTCTATGGAATGCTTTTCCTGCATCCAGAGCTATGGCTGCCAAGGGATGAGAAGAATGAGAAGCTTTAGAAAGAATGTCAAAAAATAATCGAGTATTATCCGTAAGTAGCCTACCTTTAACGAAACCAGATTGTTCGATCCCCAGTAGGTCAGGCAATTGGGATTCCAAACGTAAAGCAAGAGCCTTGGAGAAAATCTTGTAATCAATATTAACCAAAGAAATGGGTTGATAATTCTTGCAAAATTGCGGATCTTTATCATCCTTAGGAATGAGGCAGATAAGGGCATCTGAAAAAGAGCCAGAAGATGCACCTGATTGTAAGAAGGCAAGTAGAAGGATATGTAGTTTAAGAATAAGTAGATGGGCAAAGTAAGTACAAAATTCTACAGTGAAACCATCCGGGCCAGGGGCTTTGTCATTTTTGAGTGTTTTTAAGGCAGCAAGGAGTTCTTTCTGTGTAAGGTCAGATTCCAATGATGAAAGATCTGGGCGGTCATCAGGGGTACGACAGATCTTGGAAAGAAACTGAGAAATAGATTAATCAGAAGAAAGAGTTTCAGATGTGTATAATGATTTACAGAATTGAAGGAATTCATTTAGGATTTCATCGTCTTTGAGTTTTAGTGAACAATCTTGGCCATAGACAGAGTCTATATTGAGTTTATTCTGTTTAACCTTTAAATAGTTAGCCAGTAATTTCCCAGCTTTATTTTGGCCCCCGTAAAATTTTGCACTAGGCCTTAACAAATAATTTGAAGCATTATTGGTGGTTTCCTCATATCTGCCCTAAGCCAACCTCTGGTTCTACTCGCTGAAGAGAAACTGGAGGTAAGGGAAGGTCGAAAAGCAACAGACTGGACGCAAATAGGGATCTTACATGAGCCGTGGCTTAATTTGTAGATTATTTCTGAGAGCGAGGCTGTATTTCGATGGTGGTCTGGCTGCTTATCAGTCGTTGTGGTGCTTTATAAGTGAGCGACAGCAGCATCAGACATCCAATGGCAGAGCAATTCAGAATCAAGACACTTTAGAGGAGGTGCTGAGAAGGCACTGTAAGCACTTTCGGCACCTGCGATGCTTGCTGTTCATCACTCACCACTCCCAAGCTCATTTGCTATATGCATATTATCCTCTAAAAGGTAGAAGAACTTATAAAAATTAACCTGTAGTTGAAGGTTCTAAGGAACACGAAGTGATTTGCCAGGATGAACGAAGGTGAGCGCTTCTGTTCTTGTTCTAGAACATAGACCCTTACTTGCCATTAAATTAAAGTTTGTTGTCAGTACATACAGTCCTGCCTGGGGTGCAAAGTATCTTCCATTTTTTAAGTAGATGCCAGGGCTCATTAACACAATGGTATAAAAGTAATAGGATTCAAAGCAGTCTATTTGGGTGCAGCACTTGTACTGGAGAAAGGAGCCTTGACCTGAGCTCCATGGTAAGCACTGCAGAGGACCCAAGCACACAAAGCGCCGGCCAGTGCATATATTTTAATGTAGGGGCAAAAATGCTGACATTTGTTTTTTTCGGAAGGCATTATGTTGTTAAACCTATAGGCAGTCTTATATTAGAATGCTGCCTATCCGTGAGGTGATGCAGCCCTTGCAGTTATTTAACATATTTCTCCGATATGGCGATTACACATAAAGAAGTCTGAACACTCAGAGAGAAATATAAGGGACACAGTGGAAGATGAAATTAATGCTGAGAGTGCATCAGTCAGAGCATGAAAAAGAGAGAAGGGAAAAATATGATTGAGAAGTGTAACAATGTGAGGGGAAACAAATGCAGGAAGCCAGAGAAAGAAATGAGGTGACAGAAGAATGAGAGCTTAAAGGACGTAGAACAAGCGAGGGAGAAAAAATAGAAAGTGAACCACAGGGGGTGCAAGATAACGAGTAGGATATAAAGGAAAAGAATGAGAGTAAGCAAGGTAGGGGGGAGAGAGAGAATGAGAGAGACAGAGAGAAAGAGAGACGAAGAGTGAGCAAACTAAGTAGAGAAGAAGAAGCCTGAGAGAGGGAGAGAGAAGTTACAGTGAGACTAAAAGAGAAGACATGTTTTCTGATATGTTGTTCATGAATTTGAATCTCAACTAGACTAAGTCATAGTTTGAACTATTTGAGGTTGGTAGATTTGTACAGTAATACCTTTGAGACTGTAGAAATGCAGAACAAAGCACAATGTAAAACATTTTATTACAAGCGATGCCTTGAGCTGAGGAGAGAGTTCCGAAGACCAAAGGAGGGTTAAATAAGTATACAGTGATCGAGAGTCTCAGCGAAAATATAAGACCACAAACCTGAGAAAACTTGAAGTACCCCCAGATGCGAATATAGAAACAGAGAGGAAAAAAGTAATCTTTGAAGAGCACAAATCTGTGAAAATGAGAAAGGGAACAGGATTAGAGCTATGGATAATGTATTCATTTGCACAGAGGGAAAAAACACTCTGGTGTATGAAAGAGTTCAGGAACAAAAGGTGGCAGAGAGCCCCAAATAGACAATATAAAAAAAGCCCGAGAAACCCAGAGAGCCACATAAAGAGTGAAAGAGACCCCCAAGAGCAAACACGGCCCCCCTGAGAATGAGGGAGAAAGGCAGCTCAGCCACGAGAGAGAATATGAATTTCTGAGTGTTGTAAGCCTCACAGAAAAACAATAAGTTTTCATTCTGTTGAACATGATCAGCGTATGTTGTGCATAGAAAATGACGAAGCAAGAGATGGTAGATTATGTTGAGTGTGCCAGTGTCAGGGAATAGATAAAGAGAAGGGGGGGCGGAGGAGCAAGGAGAGAAAGGTAATGTAAGACATTCTAGGGAAGAGTGAAAGAAATTCCTTCAAAAAGATCGAGACATGGGTAGAAGAAAAAGCGATGTGGGATGGTTGAAGCAGGGTCTCAGAGAGCAATAGTAGGGGCCCAAGGGAGGCAGAAAGGGCAAAGTGTTTAAAAAGAGAAAGAAAGAAAGAGCTCCATAAATGTAGCATTAAAAGATCCCAGATAGGAAAATGGATGGAAGAAACTGGGAACCCACAAAGAGAATGAAAAAGTCAAAGAGAGAGCCAGTAAAAGACAAAGGGAAATGGGAGTAGGCTTCTGAAAAGTATTAAGACTTTACAAATGAGAGAGAAATAATGCAGAAGGAGAAATCCACTGAAACAATAGGTGAAGGAGACACACAAGAAGAAAATTAGATAAAGGAAACACAAAGGGAGAGGAGAACAGTATTCCCTTTACGTGAGTTGGTTGTCAGTGTTCATTGCAGGTGCGATGTGCTGGATTGTGAGCACAGAGTTTGAAGCTTTCTAGTTTTTTTTTTGTTTTTTTATTGACATTTTGCAAAATACAAAAATACAACTCAACAGCCAGCATGTTAGCATTATTATAGGAGCTTGCAGTTTTACATTACATAGCAGGGGGTTAATCATCTGCGATCCACGCGCCCACGATCTGGATCCACGCGCCCACGACCGAATAGGGACACATCCTCACCCAACCATTGTCTCTTGCTCAGTATAAATAAGCATAACAGAAAATCACATGTAGGCTTTGGAGTACATTTGTTACACCCGACCGTGCATGCCTAGCCTAGGAATTAACAGATACAGGAAAACCAAAAGAAAATACAACCAGTACCAAATCATGAAGCTCTAGTTAAGTGTAAAAAGTACACACTGGTCTGATCAGTCACTGCCGTATCCCCCAACAGTGCTACCTTCTCAGACTGCTCAGCGGGATATAAGTTCATTCATCAAGGCTCATGGCCCACTTCTGCGTATGCCATAATTAAAATCCATGTCTGTGTCAGGTATTAAATGTTCCAAGATGATAACTCTTTATACATTGATGATTTGACATTTAAGGCTCACATTTACCGTCACACTAATCAATGTGTACGTACTTTGCTTCAATCTTGGTGCAATTAGAATATCTTTGTTTATAAAATATATAAGTATTTGGTGGCATATTTATTCTTCTGGATATAACGAGGTCTTGGCTTTTTCATAAAACGTTTTAATTCAGTTAATTCTCCTTGTAAATAGTGCATCTTATTGATGTACACCACTTTGAATTTTACATGGGTTGATAGAATATTATTTTAACAATATTAAAATTGAATTTTTTTGCAGAGTCCATGCTCTTTTATGGTCCAGATATTTTTATTGATTTATCTGGGAACAAACAGCTGTGAATCCGGTAGGCTCTTCACCCATGAACCGGGTCTTTACGGCATTGATGGAGAGCATAGTGATAGATGAGAAAGCACTGGAAGTGCTAATCGAGGGACACAGCGAGAAAATATATAGGATAGAAGTCACGAAGTGCTATAAGGAGAAGGTCAGCTGGAAACAAAACAGTTAAGGAAGAGAGGGTGGGGTATAAAAGAGAAAGAGAGAAAAGAGAGGTAGGGAATGGAAAGGATGAGAACATGGATGAAGGAAATACAAAGGAGATAGTATAAAAGAAGAGCAGAGAAAGGGAGAGAAATACTGCCCAGGAGATAGGAAAAGCATAATGAAAAGCTATTGATGGGATTGGAAAGAAAACATAGGAGATAAAAGTGACAATGAATAAAAGAAAAAAGTTGAGAAAACAATGGCGAAAAGATAGGATGGTCAGAAATAATGGAAAGGAAGAGATAGGAAGCAAGAGGGAGGATGGGGTGTGAAAGAGAAGGAGCAGTGGATGCATTTTTGGCAAAACTGAACGATGAGTGGGCCCGATGTTGCATATCCTGACAGGGGTCTGCATCAGGAAACCCACCTAAAATAGGACAAACTTCCCTAGTGTACTGATGGCAGGGATTCTTATAGTGGATAGACAGCCACCTATGATAGACTGCCAGCAGACTGAGCCCAACTATTAACTCCACCATCCAGGGTAACTTAAAACTGTCATATTGGTAACAGTGGTGTAACAATAGCACCCGCTGCCCCTTCGGTTCGGCAGGTCCCTGGCCTGAGAGCTCCTGACTGTCTCAGAGCGTGGGGGTGGGGCCCTCCATGTACCTTGCAGGGGGGGCACCCTCAGGTTTTGTTACCCCACTACGTCTGTATGAATTTTATTGAACCAATGAAGAGTTAAAGTCTAAATTAAAGTATGCTCTTGTCATGACGGATGTCTATTCAAAATGGCGGGGGTGAAGTTTGTGTGAAATGTCACTACAAGGAGTACTATTGTTATGTTGGAAAATGTGTTTCAAGAAGAAGGTTACCCTAAACTACTCATGACAGATAATGGTACTCAACTTGTGTCTGGGGAAATGCAAGACTTCTTATCTGGGTGTGGGATCAAGCACAAACACACTTCTCGGTGCAACTCGCAAGGGAATAGTTTGGTGGATAGAGCCAACCGGTTGATGAAGGGTATCAATCTGATGTCTCTTCAGAATGGTAAAGAGGTTTAGGGAATGTTGAAGGAGTTCGTTTGGGCCTATTGCTCTACGGTGCATTGAATGTTTCTCCGTTTGAGTGTATAAGGGGAACGAAGCCTGGAGTCAAACTTCTTCCCGCATGGTTGGTGTTGAAGGGTGATGATGTTGTTCAAGAATAAAGCTAAAGGTGTTGGGGGTAACAGTATAACAGTAGGGGATTGGGTGAAGGTCAAAAGTGGACATGTGGGTGTGGGGTTGTCTAAACTTATGGGCTCCTTTAAGGTTAAGGCTGTCTATGACTGGCATGTTGTGCTTGAGAATGGTGACAGGTGGAGCAAGAGGAGGGTGGGTCTCGATCAGGAAGGAGGTGATGTGCCACCATCACTTGTTTCCAGTAAAGGAATTAGCGGATACATGATGATGGATGACAGTAGTGAATTGTTTCCTCATGTAATGCAACTGGTGCTACATAAAGTGCTCTGATACCCGATTCGGGTCAGGGTCGCACTATATAAAACTCTGTAAAATAAAAAATAAAAAAATAAAAATAGTGGGAAAGGGAAATGGTGGTGACAGGAGGGTTAGGGAGGGAAGTGAGTGCGTGGAGGTCAGGAATAACGCTTTCTGTGTTCCTAAACTTCCCTGTTATCCCAAAGATTATGTAGTGAAATAATGTACTCATTTTCCTCATTTGGGCCCATGGTGATGTAGAGATGTTTGCAGTTTTGTTTAAAAATCTTGCAGTCTTTATTCTGTTGATTAAGTCAAAGCGTCCCGTTTTACTGCACTTTCTTAAGTTTCCTTTCTTACTTGTTTCGTCCCTGTTTTGGTGTGTTTACTTTTTCGATTTTTATTGCATTCTTTCTGTAAAGGGGAAGATGTGTTATGACTTGTATCTCCCACATAACCGGGACGTTCTGTTGAGTGTTGGTGAGCGTGGGTTCCACTCACTGACAGTTGCTCCACAGCTGGCAGGAGGGAAGCCACGTATCCGTCAGACTCCATTAACCACTTCGGCGCTCATAACGAGCCCAGCTCGTCATGAGTTACGCCGCTTGCACGCTGATGACGAGCCGAGCTCGTCATGTAACGCGGCTTTTTGAAAAACACAGCGCACAGCGGGAAAACCGCTAGCGCGCATGCGGTTAAAGAAGACAATACCTTACGCTAAAGGCGTGTGAGAGGTTCCTTTCCCACAACATGCTGCTTTGTGGTTCGGTCCATTATGCAATATTGTTTATTCAGCAACTCATTCTCCATTGCATAAAATTCCAATGTGTGTATTGGGCTGATCTGTATTTGGTGGTCTCTTTACAAGAACTTACTAGACTATTAATAAATATTCAAATCCAAAAAGGTGACCTTTTAGGTATAAAAAAAAAAAGTCAACACAAAATTATTGGCGTTCAGTGTGTGTGATGGATATACGACGAAAGCCAAAGCTAAAACACAGGAATACGTGGTGCTAAACTATGCATATAAACGCTCTGTATGAGGTTTGAGTGAACGGTTGTGCACGACGAGGGGCTCTGAAAGCCTGCATGGGCACTTGAAGGATCTTCCTCCCATGGTGGCTCTTCGGATGCGTGGAATCGCGGTGAGGGCTTAGTTGGATGATCGTAGTTGGCGGGTGGGGGTGTAAAAGGTCAAGCGAGTGTTGAGGTATCTGGGTCCTAGGTCATGGAGGGCCTTGTGTGTGTGGGTGAGGAGACGGAACGTGATTCTCTTGTTGACGGGGAGCCAGTGCAGGTCTCTCAGGTGGCTGGATATGTGGTTGTGGCGGGGTATGTCTAGGATGAGTCTAGCGGAGGCGTTCTGAATGCGTTGAAGTATTTTCTGTAATTTGGCTGTGGTTCCGGCGTAGACGGTGTTTCCGTAGTCCAGTCGGCTGGTGACAAGTGCTTGGGTGATCGTCTTCCTTGTTTCGGTGGGGATCCATCGGAAGATCTTTTGGAGCATGCGTAGGATGTTAAAACATGATGATGAGACGGCGTTGACTTGTCTGGTCATCGAGAGGGAAGAGTCTAGGATGAATTCCAAGTTGCGAGCATGGTCCGTTGGTTTGGGTGCGCTGCCTAAGGCCGGGGGCCACCATGAGTCGTCCCAGGCAGAGGGGGACGAACCTAGGATGAGGACTTCCGTCTTGTCTGAATTCACTTTTAGACGGCTGTTCTTCATCCACTCGGCTACGTCTTTCATCCCTTCCTGTAGGTTGGTTTTGGCGGTGGTTGGGTCCTTGGTGAGGGAGAGGATCAGCTGGGTGTTGTCTGCATAGGAGATGATGTTGAGGTTGTGTTGGCGTGCGATGGATGCAAGGGGACTCATCGCGTGGGGCTGAGCGATGATCCTTGTGGTACGCGGCATATGACTTCGGTGGCCTCTGATCTGAAAGGGGGGAGGCGGACTCTCTGGGTTCTTCCAGAGAGGAACGAGATGATCCAATCCTAGGCCTTATCTTGTATCCCGACGTTCTTGAGGCGTTGTACAAGGGTGCGGTGGCAGACTGTGTCGAACGCTGCGGAGAGGTCCAGGAGGATGAGGGCCACTGTTTCCCCGTTGTCGAGCAGTGCCCGGATGTCGTCTGTGGCTGCAATGAGGGCGGTCTCGGTGCTGTGGTTGGCTCGGAAACCGGACTGTGAGGGGTCGAGGGAATTGTTAGACTCAAGGAAGGCGGCGAGCTGACTGTTGGCGGTCTTCTCTATGACTTTGGCGGGGAATGGGAGGAGCGAGATGGGGCGATAGTTCTTAAGGTCGGTGGGGTCTGCTGTAGGTTTCTTCAGGAGGGCACTGAGTTCGGCATGTTTCCAGCTTTCCGGGAAGGTAGCGGTGTTGAAGGAGCAGTTGATGGTGTCCCGGAGTTGGGGGGCGATAATGGAGTCGGCCTTGTTGAAGATGTGATGAGGGCATGGGTCGGTTGGCGATCCGGAGTGGATGGAGTTCATCGTGCGGATGGTGACTTCGGTGCTGATCGGGGTCCAGGCACGGAGGGTGGTGGTGGGGGGCTTTGGTTCTGTGGTTGGGGGAGTGGTCAGGTCGCCAAAGTTGTTATGTATGTCGGCGATCTTGCTGTGGAAGAATGAGGCTAGAGAGTTGCAGAGGTCTTGAGAGGGAGTGATGTCGTTGTTGCCGGCGCTGGGATTGGTGAGCTCTTTGATAATGCTGAAGAGTTCCTTGCTGTTGTGGGCATTCTTTCTGTAAAGGGGAAGATGTGTTATGACTTGTATCTCCCACATAACCGGGACGTTCTGTTGAGTGTTGGTGAGTGTGGGTTCCACTCACTGACAGTTGCTCCACAGCTGGCAGGAGGGAAGCCACGTATCCGTCAGACTCCATTAACCACTTCGGCGCTCATAACGAGCCCAGCTCGTCATGAGTTACGCCGCTTGCACGCTGATGACGAGCCGAGCTCGTCATGTAACGCGGCTTTTTGAAAAACACAGCGCACAGCGGGAAAACCGCTAGCGCGCATGCGGTTAAAGAAGACAATACCTTACGCTAAAGGCGTGTGAGAGGTTCCTTTCCCACAACATGCTGCTTTGTGGTTCGGTCCATTATGCAATATTGTTTATTCAGCAACTCATTCTCCATTGCATAAAATTCCAATGTGTGTATTGGGCTGATCTGTATTTGGTGGTCTCTTTACAAGAACTTACTAGACTATTAATAAATATTCAAATCCAAAAAGGTGACCTTTTAGGTATAAAAAAAAAAAGTCAACACAAAATTATTGGCGTTCAGTGTGTGTGATGGATATACGACGAAAGCCAAAGCTAAAACACAGGAATACGTGGTGCTAAACTATGCATATAAACGCTCTGTATGAGGTTTGAGTGAACGGTTGTGCACGACGAGGGGCTCTGAAAGCCTGCATGGGCACTTGAAGGATCTTCCTCCCATGGTGGCTCTTCGGATGCGTGGAATCGCGGTGAGGGCTTAGTTGGATGATCGTAGTTGGCGGGTGGGGGTGTAAAAGGTCAAGCGAGTGTTGAGGTATCTGGGTCCTAGGTCATGGAGGGCCTTGTGTGTGTGGGTGAGGAGACGGAACGTGATTCTCTTGTTGACGGGGAGCCAGTGCAGGTCTCTCAGGTGGCTGGATATGTGGTTGTGGCGGGGTATGTCTAGGATGAGTCTAGCGGAGGCGTTCTGAATGCGTTGAAGTATTTTCTGTAATTTGGCTGTGGTTCCGGCGTAGACGGTGTTTCCGTAGTCCAGTCGGCTGGTGACAAGTGCTTGGGTGATCGTCTTCCTTGTTTCGGTGGGGATCCATCGGAAGATCTTTTGGAGCATGCGTAGGATGTTAAAACATGATGATGAGACGGCGTTGACTTGTCTGGTCATCGAGAGGGAGGAGTCTAGGATGAATTCCAAGTTGCGAGCATGGTCCGTTGGTTTGGGTGCGCTGCCTAAGGCCGGGGGCCACCATGAGTCGTCCCAGGCAGAGGGGGACGAACCTAGGATGAGGACTTCCGTCTTGTCTGAATTCACTTTTAGACGGCTGTTCTTCATCCACTCGGCTACGTCTTTCATCCCTTCCTGTAGGTTGGTTTTGGCGGTGGTTGGGTCCTTGGTGAGGGAGAGGATCAGCTGGGTGTCGTCTGCATAGGAGATGATGTTGAGGTTGTGTTGGCGTGCGATGGATGCAAGGGGACTCATCGCGTGGGGCTGAGCGATGATCCTTGTGGTACGCGGCATATGACTTCGGTGGCCTCTGATCTGAAAGGGGGGAGGCGGACTCTCTGGGTTCTTCCAGAGAGGAACGAGATGATCCAATCCTAGGCCTTATCTTGTATCCCGACGTTCTTGAGGCGTTGTACAAGGGTGCGGTGGCAGACTGTGTCGAACGCTGCGGAGAGGTCCAGGAGGATGAGGGCCACTGTTTCCCCGTTGTCGAGCAGTGCCCGGATGTCGTCTGTGGCTGCAATGAGGGCGGTCTCGGTGCTGTGGTTGGCTCGGAAACCGGACTGTGAGGGGTCGAGGGAATTGTTAGACTCAAGGAAGGCGGCGAGCTGACTGTTGGCGGTCTTCTCTATGACTTTGGCGGGGAATGGGAGGAGCGAGATGGGGCGATAGTTCTTAAGGTCGGTGGGGTCTGCTGTAGGTTTCTTCAGGAGGGCACTGAGTTCGGCATGTTTCCAGCTTTCCGGGAAGGTAGCGGTGTTGAAGGAGCAGTTGATGGTGTCCCGGAGTTGGGGGGCGATAATGGAGTCGGCCTTGTTGAAGATGTGATGAGGGCATGGGTCGGTTGGCGATCCGGAGTGGATGGAGTTCATCGTGCGGATGGTGACTTCGGTGCTGATCGGGGTCCAGGCACGGAGGGTGGTGGTGGGGGGCTTTGGTTCTGTGGTTGGGGGAGTGGTCAGGTCGCCAAAGTTGTTATGTATGTCGGCGATCTTGCTGTGGAAGAATGAGGCTAGAGAGTTGCAGAGGTCTTGAGAGGGAGTGATGTCGTTGTTGCCGGCGCTGGGATTGGTGAGCTCTTTGATAATGCTGAAGAGTTCCTTGCTGTTGTGGGCGTTGTTGTCTAGTCGATCCTTGAATGCTGATTTTTTGGTGGTGCGGATCAGCTGGTGGTGTTTGCGGGTGGCGTTCTTGAGGGCGGTCATGTTGTCTGTGGTTGGGTTTCTTCGCCAGGCTTTCTCAAAGGAGCGGCAGTTCTTTTTGGAGTTCTTGAGGTCGTCGTTGAACCAATAGGCTTTTTTGCTTCCTCGCTTGATGGGAGGGTTTTTCAAGGGTGCTAGTTCGTCAGCGCAGTGGGTGATCCATTGTGAGAGAGAGAGAGAGAGAGAGAGAGAGAGAGAGAGAGAAAGAGTGAGACAGCTTTCCATGAGAGAGAGAGAGAGTGAGACAGCTTTCCATAAGGGAGAGAGAGAGAGGGAGAGAGTGTGAGAGAGAGAGAGAGAGAGAGAGAGACAGCTTTCCATGAGAGAGAGAGAGAGAGAGAGAGAGTGAGTGAGACAGCTTTCCATGAGAGAGAGAGAGAGAGTGAGACAGCTTTCCATGAGAGAGAGAGAGAGAGAGAGTGAGACAGCTTTCCATGAGAGAGAGAGAGAGAGAGGGAGCTTTCCATGAGAGAGAGAGAGAGAGAGTGAGAGAGTAAGACAGCTTTCCATGAGAGAGAGAGAGAGAGAGAGAGAGAGATAGAGAGAGAGAGAGAGAGAGAGAGCGAGACACAGAGAGAGAGAGAGAGAGAGAGAGAGAGAGAGAGAGAGAGAGAGAGAGAGAGAGAGAGAGAGAGAGAGAGCAAGCAGGTGCTTTGCATGGTTAGCCTGATTCTTGTTCGTTCTCCAGATGGAGGCCAATGTGGCTGCATGAGTCAGAAACTCCAGATCTTACCCTATCAGGGACACTTGTAACTAGGACCAGGCAAAATGTCTGTTATGCCGGCATAATTAGCATAATGTCGGTAATGTCACCTTACTCTTGTTACGCGAAATGCCCGAAATTACACTATTACGCAATGCTGCATGATGGCTCACCATTAAAAAAAAATTCTGCAAATGCATTGTTTGCGGTAAAACCGTATTGGGACTGCACACATGACAGAACACAAGTGGCTGTTGCTCTCACTGTTTTTGTTTTTTGGACTTTTTTTAACCACAAACATGTATTCTCGATTCCCAAGTGGACGCAGGGGCAGATTTCATTCCAAAATACAGCAGCAAATGGCAGCTTTGTATTTCACATAATTTCATGTATGCTCAAATATTTTTCTCAAATTTCTTGTAATTATGCAAATGCAAATTCCACAAATTTCATACTCCCTGCCTAGAGTGCTTAAATTGAATGGGTGGCTGCACGAGGGGCATACTCTTGGGCCTATTTTTGGGATTTCCTTTTCATTATCAGACTGACCCAGAAAAAGTGAGAGAAAGGTGGGATAAGATGGGGAAAGAGAAAGATTGGAAAACAGTTGCAAAGGGATAAGTAGGGATGAAAGGGAATGTATAAGGTAAAGGAGGAGGGAGTGGTTGGTGTTGAATAAAAGGGGCATGAGTTGGAATCAAGAGTAAGCAGCCTGTTACCTCGACATTTGAAAGTGCCGTCCATGTATTCTGAGCAAAAAATTGGGGCCGGGCATTTATTCTTTTACAAATTATGCACTGGTAACCGAGATACTGAATACTTACCCCCACTTTGGTGGTACAGTTCCTGTACTCACATTTGATGGTGGCAATACCTCACAAGTATGGTGTCATTTTCATCAGATTTTTTATACTACAGCTGCTTTTACTATGTCAAAAAGAAAAATTGATGGATGGAATGCTGAACATTGTCAAACACTCACCCCAAATACAGAGATCTCAGCATAAATCCATTGTTTGTTTGCTCACCACACCACTCCAGTTTGGACCTAGCCATATGCAAATCAGTCTTGACCATGCTCCCGATGGAAACAGCCCAGCCGAACTGCCAAGCCAGGTCTTCCCTGGACCAGAAACAAGCATCCTAAGACCGGTATCGGGGTATCACCACTCATCAACCAGTATAACCTGAGTCGAGTGGCATGGCATGCACAAGGCATCCGCCTGGCCCTCCCCGTACCACTCTGGGTGACAAAAGCAAAAAGAACAATTGATGGACGGAATGCTGAACAATGTCAAACACTTACCCCCAGTACAGAGATCTGGGCCTAAATCCATTGTTTTTTTTGCTCACCACATCTCCCCATTTAGGACCCAGCCATATGCACATCAGTCTTGACCCTGCTCCCCAGAGGCCCAGTCCAGCACTAACTGCCATGCCAGATCCTCCTTTTTGCATTTGTCGCTTTTACCATGTCAACAGAAGACGCATCAAGCAAAACACCTGCCATTTGGGTGGTAATGTTTGAACATGGCAAACATCCCTCTGTCGAAGTTGTGGTGATGTTTGTACCACCACACGGGCAGTTGGAACATTACAGTATGAACCTTAAAAGAATCCTCAGGTGGTGTGTTCCAGATGTCCTTGTTTCTCAGCGAGCCCATGTCTCGATCTAAGGTATAAGAGAGAATACTGCAGCTACCAGTAGATCTATCGAGCACTGTTGTTCAATTTTAAAATGAAGAGATGTTTGCTAATACGAAGGTGGTTCCTGATGGTCGACGTCATTTTCCTATGTGCTCGGTGAGGCCTTGGTAATCAGACCTCCACAAACAGCACAAGAATATAGGCAATGTTTTTCGAGTTAGTTAACTCAAAAGTATCCTTGTGTTTTTTCATTGTCACTTTCAGTGGTAAAAGAACTGCAACTGCTTTAGACAATTGCTAAAATAATTGTGACCATTATCTTTTACCGTCAATTGAGTTTTGTGTATGGGCACTGGGACCTACTCTTGTCACACTACTGACTCCTTAGTGTGCACACTTCCTCATCACGTTTGACAACTGGTGCCTAAAGGTCTGGGTAAGCTCTCTCTGTCCGTTTTGGGTTGCAGCTTGCTTTTAAGCCACTTCAACTCCCGAAGCTGATTGCATGATATCAGGCTTCTCCTTTACCATAATTGTCCAGGCGGTAGCTCTGTTTGGAACCACAAGCATTATTATTATTATTATTATTTAATTTTGTAGAGCGCGTAGTCACCCGTAGGTATCCCAGCGCTAGAATCAGTATGTCTTGGGAGTCAGTGGGGGCAGGGGGGAGCAATTTTAAGGAAAGAGGTGTGTTTTCAGTTGCTTCCTGAACCTTAAGTAGTTGGGTTCCGTTCTCAGGTAATGAGGAAGGGCGTTCCAAAGGCGTGCGGTATGGACCGAAAAGCGCCTTCCTCCAGTTCGGGCCTTCTTGACTCTGGGTATGACGATGAGATGTTCCTGATCGGAGCGGAGGGATCTAGGGGCTTTATAAGGTTTGATGAATTTTTTTAGACTTGGGGGGCCATTGTTTTGGAGCAGTCTGTGTGCCAGGCAGAGAGCCTTGAACATCACCCGTTCTCTCACCGGAAGCCAATGGAGACGCTTCAAAGCTGGTTTGGCTGAAGCTCTGGCAGGGGTATTTGTGAGGATACGGGCAGCAGCATTTTGGACCCTTTGTAATTTGTTCAGTGTAGCCTCCGGGGCCCCTAAGTAGATGGAGTTACTAAAGTCAAGCCTAGATAGAATCAGGCCTTGGATCAAAAGTTTTTGGGAATTGTGGGGGAGTAAGGGCAGAATCTTTCGAATTGACCTGAGCAGTCCAAAGCACAACCCGGCTACCTTATTTGCCTGTGGGGTGAATGATAGTTCCTTGTCGAGCCACACGCCCAGGCTCTTTACTTCAGGTTTCGGGTCTGGGAGCGAGCCTAGACAAAGAGGCCAGATGTTATGCAGTGAGGTGGGCCCCTTCTGACCAAAGAGGAGAATGTCGGTCTTAGACCCGTTGAGTTTCAGAGACGATCTATTCATCCACCCTTGTATCTGTGTCAGACAGTTGTAAAGGTCCGCAGGTTGTTGTTTAGGATGGGAAAGGGACACCACTAACTGTGTGTCGTCAGCGTAGCTGACGATGCTCACTCCGAACGGGTTAACAACCTCCTCCAATGGGGACATGTAGATGTTGAATAATGTGGGGCTCAGCATCATGTGCGCCTGCTCTGCTTTGAGTGTATGCACACCTGTCAGGTGTGGACTTCAGATCATGTGACTTTAGGGAAACTGTTGATAGGATGCAATGGGTCCTGGGCAAGCGCGGAAAATGGCCCATATGGCTGCCTTTGGGATAGTAAATACAGCAATTATCAGGGTTCAATAGATCCTTTGGCGCTCTGGACCCTGGTGCTACTGCACCTGCTACAGCAATAGTAGCCACAGCTAAGTATCTCAGAAGTAGGCCTGGTACCCCAAAGATATGGTGCCTTGCATTTAAGAGTGGAACATGTAAGAATTTCATGTTGGCATGTTCCTACAGTGATTAGCCCCACAATGCTATTTTCCATGTATAGAGCTGTAGCTTTTCCTAAAACTAAAGTGCAATTAACATACTATTTTTGGTATTTTGGGATTAGAATAGGCTACAGAATTAAATCACTGTTTTATTATTCATTAAATATCCAAGTTAATAGTGCAGTTGTATTTTTGATAAATCTACAAGAAAAATATTTTCTAGAAAGTTATTATTTGCCTGTCCGAAGCTCCAGCGGGCTAATTTGCATTAGAGATTCGGCAACTTCCCCCGTCATTGCCTTTCCCTCGATGGGGATGCGAAATTGCCCCAGAGCAGAAACAACGGCATGGGCCTTTTGCCTTTTGGCAGGAAGATGTGGAAGTGAGGCATGGGACTAATTCTCTCTTTTGTAGGACAGATCAGGAGGATTAAGGAACTTATTTAACTTGAAAGGGACCAGGGTGGGTCTGTCCATTCATAGCTAAGTGTATACTGAGGCTTGACAAAGACAGGTCTTTTGATCTCAAGTACCGTAATAGGACATTCCAGTGGGAAGGGGAGCTGGTTGAGGTGGCTGAGGAGAAGGAACCTGCTTGTTTATCCATAGACACCCCTGGCTGGCTCACCAGTCTCCTCCTGGGGAAGAAGGGTTCTGCTATGTTGTTAAGTGCACTGTGGGATTGGTTGCAATTAGTCAAACAGGGAGTGATTTCCATTAAATTCACACTTCTCCTCCAGCTCATCAGCACACACCTTTATCTCTGGATGATCAGAAGAGAACTGGACATGTTGTCTGTGACCTGTGTGGGGACCTAAAGCACCCACCCAGCACTGAGAGGTGGACTCTGAGGGTCAGTTGGCTGACCCCCTGAGTGGCCACAGTGACACAACACGCTGCAAAAGGCCTTGTTCGAGAAGTTACCAATTGGCCAGTTACAACTAATGTTTATAAGGGTTTGAAAATAGCAACAATATTACATATAAAATTCAATTCTTTAATCAAGCTTTAGAAATCACTGGTAGAGAACAGACACATATACAACAAAGTAGAGAGTGAAGTGTTTTTAGTCTTGATCTGTACAACATAAAAACACTGGAAAATCATAATAAATGCGTAGCGTAATATTGCTGCATGTGTTTTATACCAAAGAAATGATACTTGTAACAAAACACTTTTATCTCTGATGACCTGTGAAGTTACTATTCAGCAGTCTCTTTCCCGGTATTTGACTTGTGCTCCTGGTTGTTTGGGGAGAGGAAATTATCTTTTGCCTAGCAAAAATGTGCATTGCATTATAACTTTGCTCAAATTATTCACACCTATAACCCCTAATGGCTGTAGCCACCAAGTATCACATTAACCTCATGGTTTGTTTGATGATGCATGTTTACTCAGTGGACAAATGTTATATTTTTTTGTCCTCTACACAAAAATGTTTCAATGTTGCTGTTGTATATCAAAACTAGTTGACCAAACAATGTACTTATCACCGCATCCTCTGTCGTAAACAAAGATGGCGGCTTCTATTGGCAAACAATAATTCAGAAACTCTTCTGTATAATTTGCTTTCTTAACTCACTACCTCTACATGATATAATGGATCTCGACCCAAAACAGAGCATGTCTCTTAAACTGAACATATATTTATACATTAGGCGCAGACCTCCTCCTTTAATCTTTCTCTCCGATTGCATATCTCACTACACCATTGGCCCATACCAACATGGAGGATTGCCAACAGGGTCCCTCGTAACCTCACTTCTGGTTCCTGTCAGTAATGTCATATAAATATAGTGAACACGTCATGCCTAACCAGAGCACCTTTTTGTTTTTTAACATGGCTTCTACTACATAGCCCACTATGCCAACTTTTGACTGCGGAGATGATTCTCTAGTCTAGACTGTTCAGCGACAGGGGCAGCTGGTACCCTTTGAAAGTGGTGAGTAGAGTGAAGTGCCCCACCACTTCCCAAAAATACAAAATAAAACACCCCCTCCCTCCAAAACTTCAAAGTAAGCCACCCTCCCTCCAAAAGCCCAAAATGAAATACCCCCTCCCTCCAAAACCCCCCAAAAATAACACTAGCTACAAAATAAAATATATCCAAAACACTTACATGCATTACACATATCAAATAAAATAAAATATCTCTTACCCACGGTTGTGCATCCTCCTCTGTGTCCTTCTACTTCTCCGATGCATGAAGAGCTTCCCTAATCAATCCAGATGCTGCTCTCATGCTGCTAACCAGCATGAGAGATGCACCTGGGTTGGATGGAGCGGGCTGGCTGGATGCTCCTTCAGGCCCTGGAGGCCTGTGCTTGCTCTCCACCCAGCTTGCTAAGACAGCTGGGGGTAGAGCTTCAAAGTGCGCATGTGACTTTGGCAGGTGCTAAACAGCCGGCCAAAGTGACATGAGCACTTTGGAGCGTACAGTCAGCCCTGCTTCAGTCCTCCCAGAGTACACACCCAGCATATCTCTGGGCTTGGGGGTGGTGCTGCTGCAGTGCGCACTGCGCCAATACAAATATAATGGCAATAAACCTTTTCATTGCCATTTCATTTTTTCCTGTGTGGCTTGCAGAGGGCAAGGGGGACGACTCTCTCCTCTTTAGACTAAATTTATGAAAGGCATATCTGCTCCTCATGCCTCCTCTCTGGCCCTTCCACCCTGGACCCTTATCATCTATTCCCATATCCACCATATCTGGACCCTACCTAGCACAATACCATTACCTCTTGTAAATTGCATAATTTCACAATTATATGTCGCCATTTTAAACAGACAGTAGCCTCCCTCTGATCTCATCTACCATGCCATGTGCTCCACATCAATATCATCTGCCAAAAAGACCCTTGGGGTTTGCTGCACACCGCTGACCAATTTAGTAGAAAGCCTTGCCCAATATTTTTGGGAGGAGCAAACCTCAACTCCTAATGACAATGGAGGGTTCTACCACCATCCCAGTTATCGTTAGCAGTCTAATCGTTGCCCTCATAACAATAAACAACCTGTGACAAAAACCCTTCTTTCCCACTGCAGATTTTAACACACTTTCTCAGAGATGTTATGGAATAATTACCAAACAAAGTTAACACGAACTCTTCCTGTCTAACTGTATTTCCCTTTTTATATATGACTTCTCTTTTTAGCTTGGTTTCTGTTTCCCTATGAGTTGACATTTCCACCAAGCATGCATCTACCTTAGAATGGCGACCCGAACAATACTCTTTACATAGACATAATTTACACTACCACTAATCACTGCCACTTACTATATTGAAATATAGTCCCAGTCTGCAGTAGGGGTGAGGAGACCGAACTCCATGGCGTCGATTCCGATCCGGTAAAATATTCCGCCGTACGAATCGCATTCGTATCCGAATCCGTACGAATGGGAACTTTACGTCCGACCTGCGAATTCCGATCTGTTCCCATCGATTTCCGTACGAATATCATCGAACCGTCCGAATCACAGTCGATGATCCGTACGAACATGCATCAGGAATCCTACCGTACGAATCGTAACCAGCCCGTACAAACACACAAGTACGATCCTGTACGAGAAGCCTGACAGCGATTCGTACGGAACAAAGTTATCGCACTTGAATAATGATTCGTACGGCAATATTCGGCTCGCATCAAGCAGCGTCAACACATACCACACGTGTACCCCTCGTTCACACACAAGTACGACATGCACACCCCCCTACGCGAACACCCCCACCCGCCAACGGCCCGTACCAGTCAATCGCATGCACAAGTACAACACGCACACCCCACCAACAAGCCCACGCGAACACCCCCACCCGCCAACGGCCCGTACCAGTCAATCGCACGCACAAGTACGACACGCACACCCCCCTACGCGAACACCCCCACCCGCCAACGGCCCGTACCAGTCAATCGCACGCACAAGTACGACACGCACACCCCCACCCACCAACGGCCCGTACCAGTCAATCGCATGCACAAGTATGACATGCACCCCCCCCAACAAGCCCACGCGAACACCCCCACCCGCCAACGGCCCGTACCAGTCAATCGCACGCACAAGTACGACACGCACCCCCCCCAATAAGCTCACGTGAACACCCCCACCCGCCAACTGCCCGTACCAGTCAATCGCACGCACAAGTACGACACGCACCCCCCCAACAAGCCCACGCGAATGCCCCCACCCGCCAACGGCCCGTACCAGTCAATCGCACGCACAAGTACGACACGCACCCCCCCCAACAAGCCCACGCGAACACCCCCACCTGCCAACGGCCCGTACCAGTCAATCGCACGCACAAGTACGACACGCACACCCCTCCAACAAGCCCACGCGAACACCCCCACCTGCCAACGGCCCGTACCAGTCAATCGCACTCACAAGTACAACACGCACCCGCCCCCAACAAGGCCACGTGAACACCCCCACCCGCCAACGGCCCATACCAGTCAATCGCATGCACAAGTACGACACGCACCCCCCAACAAGCCCACGCGAACACCCCCACCCGCCAACGACCCGTACCAGTCAATCGCACGCACAAGTACGACACGCACACCCCTCCAACAAGCCCACGCGAATACCCCCACCCGCCAACGGCCCGTACCAGTCAATCGCATGCACAAGTACGACACGCACCCCCCCAACAAGCCCACGCAAACACCCCCACCCGCCAACGGCCCGTACCAGTCAATCGCACGCACAAGTACGACACGCACACCCCCCCAACAAGCCCACGCGAACACCCCCACCCGCCAACGGCCCGTACCAGTCAATCGCACGCACAAGTACGACACGCACCCACCCCCAACAAGCCCACGCGAACACCCCCACCCGCCAACGGCCCGTACCAGTCAATCGCACGCACAAGTACGACACGCACACCCCACCAACAAGCCCACACGAACACCCCCACCTGCCAACGGCCCGTACCAGTCAATCGCACGCACAAGTACGACACGCACACCCCACCAACAAGCCCACGCGAACACCCCCACCTGCCAACGGCTCGTACCAGTCAATCGCACGCACAAGTACGACACGCACACCCCCCTACGCGAACACCCCCACCCGCCAACGGCCCGTACCAGTCAATCGCACGCACAAGTACGACATGCACCCCCCTAAGCGAACACTCCCACCCGCCAACGGCTCGTACCAGTCAATCGCACGCACAAGTACGACACGCACACCCCCTATGCGAACACCCCCACCCGCCAACGGCCCGTACCAGTCAATCGCACGCACAAGTACGACACGCACCCCCCCAACAAGCCCACGCGAACACCCCCACCCACCAACGGCTTGTACCAGTCAATCGCATGCACAAGTACGACACGCACACAACCCCTACGCGAACACCCCCACCCGCCAACGGCCCGTACCAGTCAATCGCACGCACAAGTACGACACGCGAACACCCCCCTACGCGAACACCCCCACCCGCCAACGGCCCGTACCAGTCAATCGCACGCACAAGTATGACATGCACACCCCACCAACAAGCCCACACGAACACCCCCACCCGCCAACGGCTCATACCAGTCAATCGCACGCACAAGTACGACACGCACCCCCCCTACGCGAACACTCCTACCCGCCAACGGCCCGTACCAGTCAATCGCACGCACAAGTATGACACGCACCCCCCCCAACAAGCCCACGCGAACACCCCCACCCGCCAACGGCTCGTACCAGTCAATCGCACGCACAAGTACGACACGCACACATAACGCCAACACCCAAACCAGCACAAGGACTTTGCAAACAAGTCACACAACAACACTGAACATGTCTCCTGTGTACACACCATACAGAATCAATGTACTGGTCACAGCCAAACAGAGGTCAACACTAACACCCACCCCATATAACACACACACAACCAATTCAAATTAATCCACACCCACTATTTGACCAATAAAAGGGTCCACACATACAACCCATCATCCTTTGCAACATACCCATTCTTGCGAAGAAACAGAGAGCACACCAACAATTGCAGCCACATACCTTCACACATACACCCTATCACATCTACACCCACACCACCCCCTTCACAATCACAACCACACACCCTCATCCATACACACCATCACCCCCTCAATCACATACACCCCACACCATGACCACACCCAAGAATCCAAAGTTCACTAACCCGGAGAATGAGATACTTACAGATGAAGTCATCAGAGTCGAGCCACAGCTGTTTGGCGCATTGGTCAGACAGACCAGCCTGGCTGAAAAAACACGCCTGTGGGAGAGGATCGTAGACTGGGTCAATGCTGTTGCACCCATCAGGCGCACCAGGGGGGAATGCCAGTCCAGGTGGTATGATCTGTGTAGGATTGTCAAGAAGAAAATGGACCAGGACTACGCCTCTGCACACTACACTGGAGGTGGTGGTCCCCGTAGACCTCCTGTATACCATCCCTGGGAGGAGAGAGTCATGGCCCTGCTGCCACCAGTGGGAGTACATGGAATAGAAGGAGCCGTTGAGTCTGGTGAGTGTACAAAAAATACATGTTACATGGGTGGACTTACAACAGTGCCCAGCAGCATGGGGTGGGTGGCCATGAGTCCTAGCAGGACACAACTAAAAGTGGTTTGTTGCAAGTGGGAGCCACAAAGGGTGGAAGATGGAGGGTAGGAGGTTGCTCTCATCCCATATGCCCCAGGGCCTCACCCAGGCACCATGCCCAATGTACAGGGATAGGGATATATCACACAAGATAGTAGACCACAGCTCGTAAAAAATTTCATGTTGCGGACACACCTTCCAGATATGCAATATTTTGTGACACAGTAAGGCAGTGTAGCAAGTGAGCAAGCACAAACAACCTGTCTCCATCCCTGTCTCCCCCTCCCTCTGTTGCCCTCTCCCACTGTTGCCCTCTCCCTCTGTCGCCCTCTCCCTCTGTCGCCCTCCTTCCCTCTGTCGCCCTCTCCCTCTGTCGCCCTCTCCGTCTGTCGCCCTCTCCCTCTGTCGCACTCTCCCACTGTCGCCCTCTCCCTCTGTCGCCCTCTCCCTCTGTCGCCCTCTCCCTCTGTCGCCCTCTCCCTCTGTCGCCCTCCCTCCCTCTGTCACCCTCTCCCTCTGTCGCCCTTTCCCTCTGTCGCCCTCTCGCTATGTCGCCCTCTCCCACTGTCGCCCTCTATCACTGTCGCCCTCTCCCACTGTCGCCCTCTCCAACTGTCGCACTCTCCCTCTGTCGCCCTCCCTCCCTCTGTCGCCCTCTCCCACTGTCGCCCTCTCCCTCTGTCGCCCTCTCCCACTGTCGCCCTCTCCTTCTGTCGCCCTCTCCCTCTGTCGCCCTCCTTCCCTCTGTCGCCCTCTCCCTCTGTCGCCCTCCCTCCCTCTGTCGCCCTCCTTCCCTCTGTCGCCCTCTCCCTCTGTCGCCCTCCCTCCCTCTGTCGCCCTCCCTCCCTCTGTCACCTCACCGCATCTTCCTGGGCACACACACAGTTGCACCCAAGCACTGCACAGGCCTTACAAACACCATAGAGCAGAATGTTTAGGGATGTCTCCTAATTACCAGCAGTCATCTACTAAGTGCCTGCAACACACACACCATTTCCAGGCAACACTGTACTGTGTCAGGACACACATATAGGAAAGCTCTGTAGTACACAATGGGCACAGGTGTAGGCAGCACAAGTCCCTCCTGTGATCACTGCAAACACAAACACCAGGACAAGGTCACACATCCTGTGCATGAACACAAAACCACAATTATGCCAGCATGCTACATCAGGGGGCAGCCAAATCATGAACGATGGACGCTTGCAAATCACACGCAAACTAATAGCATGGCCTATCATACACCCGCCTTACAGAAACTCATCCCCTGGGGACAGGCTTTGGAGTGCAACACTGTCCCAATTGTCATGTACCACAACAAAACACTCACTCATATGAATACGCATACAACTCATACATGCACATTGCAGATGCTCAAGTCCATTGTGCCGCTCAAACAATGCACGTGCCCCATCTCATGAACGTTGTGGATGCACTGAAGTACCAACATGGACATGGGTATTGACAAGGTTATGCGTCTTACAGAAGTGCCAAGTTCAAAAGCCATGATCTATAAGTGTGTGTACAGGTCCAGGGGTGTTGGCATTGTTTGGCCATCACGGTACAGCAAAAGACATCCAAAGTAGTAGATGTCATGCAAATTAATGATGCTCTGTCTCTAACATCAACATGCTGTATCTAAACTCTGTGCATGCTTGACGCAGACATAAGGATTTACACCGTATTCTGGATGTTGCGTGAACATGACCAATGCTTTACATGTGTTGTGCCGGCAATACAAGACACAGCAATGGCTGTGTCAGTCATTGTCAAGAGAATGGAAGAATGAAAATACCCCAGAGTACATGTCAATTTACTACCACTACATACACAACAGAACAATGTCAACAATGTAAAGCTTGTGGAACTGTGATGCTCATAATGGATAACTAAACAAGATGTCACATGATAGTGCCTTAACAGTGTCTGTCTCTCCCACACACAGGGGAACGTGTGCCCCCCCGCCAACCAGGGGGAGAAGGATCCCAGTCCCAGGCTCAGCAGGACCCAGACCCCACCGACAGCGACGCCACTCAACGCACTGTGGATGACCCCAACCAACCTGGCTCCTCTGGATCCCAAACCCCTGCACCAACTGTACCAGCTACATCTCAGCCAACCACCGGACCCATTCCCACCACATCCCAGCAGACAGGTCACAGCCCTGCCCATGATCCACAAGAGAGCCAGTCTGAAAATGAGGGACACCCTTTGTCGGGCGCCCCTGAGGTTGCTGACGACCTCCACCCTGGCAGCACTCGGGGAGCCCGTCGATCGGATGTGCCCACAAGCGCAGGCCGTGTTCGTGTGGGTCAGGGTGGTGGGAGTGGCGGAAGGCGGAGGCGAGATTCTGGCCAGTCAGCTGCAGCACCCGGTATGCCTGAACTCGCTAACATCCTGGAGGCATATCAGCGGGACACCAGGGAGATAAGCCAGCTTGCGGAGGCCCTCAACCAGGTGAAAGAACAGCAGGCAGAGCAAATAGCCAGGCAAGACCTACATTATGGACGGGTGGAGGCAAGTCTGGCTCAGCTCTTGACGGTGCATCGGGAAATGAGCCAATCGCTACGTCAGATAGCTGCCAACATGCAGCACCCTCCCTGTGTCACAAGGCCAGCAACATCACGGCAAAGTGTGACACCAGCCACAGAGAGGGAGGAGGAGGAGGAGGAGGAACTCTCTGACGTAGCATCCCATGCATCGTCCAGGCCTGCACCTGAGGGTCCCCCAAGGAAGGTGGGTCGTCCACGGCTAAGACGTTGAGGGGCAGTGGGCCATGCACATCTCCCAGGACACTGGACCTGGCATATTGCCCCTGGGTGCAACAGCATCCCCTATGAGACTCTCCCACATGGACTTGTTGGTCACAGTCTGCCCAATGATGCCAAGCACTGTGGCCTGGACTCTGTTGACTGAAACTGTAAGGCATCCCATCTCCGGCAGTGAACTTTGGATTCCACCCCTTTCTGTACAGCACCTATTCACGTTTCCTGCACAAGATCTCCCAATAAATATACTAATCCTCATACGCATGTGGTGAGTTATCTTTGAACCATAGCATAAATTGATATGTGTGTGCAAATGTATGAAATGCAAGGGTGTCCAACAAACAGCAGCCAACCACACACTTGGATCAGAATCTGAGTGCGGACACACATCGCTCAGAAATTCCTAACAACTAGATACATGGATGGAAAGACACACCTGTGTGGGATAGTAAATGCTGGAGGGGGGTTTGGATCCCAAAACTGCTATCACAGGCAGGCCCAGGAGAGTCACTTTGAGGTGTACAGATCAGTGTGACATAACTAGTTGTCCACGTAGGGAGTACCTACAACTGTGTCCTCAGGTATGTGAACTATCATCTGCATGATGCAGTACTGTGGATGTGATGAATGGCGCACAGGACATGGGTGGCAGGACAGACTGTGGGCAATGGGCTGTAGCACTCTACACAAGCACACCTGAATAGGTGACCTACCCCTATGTAGCTACAAGTACTATACTACTGTAATGGGAGCAACGCATACAGAACAACTACCCACATCTGACAAATACCTACACCAGAACGGGGAAATCACACCACACCCAAGAGACGTGGTCATGGTGTGTGTCCCCTGTGGCTACTTGACTGACTGTGACAGCTATGTTTTTGCTGCTGTGGCGTTGACAAGGTAACACTGTACAATATTGTGCCTATGGAAGGTGTGTGTGTGCTGTACACGGCACATGACCTGGTGGTACATAGACCCAATGTCATGTGAATCTGCCATAGTCATGCCAGTATGTGTTGCACACACAGGCATAGCAGCTGCAATGGCTGAGTTTGAAGCATTGTGATAGCAGGAGGGTGAATGTCTGGTGTTGTCTGTGTGTAGGGTAGCAGGAGCATGCTCTATAAATGGATGGAAGGAGGGTCATCCTGTAGGTCTCTGTGTCCCTGGATAGTGTGCGCTGCATGGTGGCTGTGTATGCAGCAGCCGCAATGAGGGAAGACAAGACGGCAGGAGGGGTGTGACAACTTGCAAAACAAGCACATACCACAAGGGCATTGGCAAGCCACAAAGTGACATGTGTATGTGAAGGCAGGAGTGTCTGCCTCACTCAGGGTCACTGCAAATAAAATGGCACAGTAATCACCAAAGATCACAGTCACTGGATCAGGGCCCTTACGGACAAGTGGGGCACAAGACGCACAGCGTCAGCAGGTGTAGACTACAGCTAGTGTGTTCAAAGCTAAACAGCAGCTACAAAGCCATCTACCTCACACACAACATAGTATTCTAGCATTCCCCAACACCATGCGTGTGGTCACTTTACAGGTAAACACACAACAAGCATAAGCTAACTTCATGCCAAATAGTATACATGCACATTAGAAGGACATGTGCGTTGACATCAAGGCGGCACAATATTCTGTAGAAGTCAGATGTCATGCACAACATGATTATTTACATTGTGAGCCCATAGAGCATTATCAAACATACATGAGCATTGGCAAGAACTCCAAATAACACTATTAATGATGTCACCTGTAATGCAGCAGTACTATTGGCTACAAGCCTGTCAAGGACTGGCCGTACCTTTCTTCATCAGAGTGGTGTGATGCTCAAAGGGTTCCACCTCCAAATAGCCCCTTGGTCTGTGTACAAAAGACAGACACCAAAGGGTGATCAGGCAAGGGAAGGAGAGGATGGGAACTGCTGGGAGGGAGACCTGAAACAGAGGCAAATAACCATTAGGAGTACCTTCTCATGTCACTGACACTTCAAAAACATCATTTGCTACACTGTACCAGTCACACCTGTGAAGTGTACTGACTGGAGACAATTTTAGATGAGTAATCATGCTATCACATGAGATCCGATGCTATGACACGGACACATAAAACCTAGGACAGCCTGTCATCCATTAGAGTCATGTGTAACGCTCACAAGTGAGCTACCATGCAATGAGATCTATGTTGTTAAAAATCATTCACTGGCTCAGATGAGGTGGACCTTACAAACAAATGGAAACATATGGCAAGCTACTTACGCTAACTGTAATGTCTGTATGTGATTATGGGTACCCATAAGGGCCATGTACACAAACTTGACTTCACCCACACCAGCTGTAAGTATCACATATGACGAGGAAGCTAATGATCTACATGCAATGAAGGCACTCAGTAGCCAGTCTTTTGATCTGTCAAGTTTGCATTACTATGCTAAACATGATATGCAGGTTGAAGAAATATAAAGTGCAAGTGATGTTGATCCAAGCCACATAATGAGACCCTAGCATTGCACAGTAATGCTGCACGGGACTAGAGATTCATGTGAATGACCGCACTCCACTGGTGCAACACAATAAATCACATATGCATCATCCCAACATTGTCACTTCTCATGCAAAACACACATGGCATCATGTGAATCAAAACAGAACTGCTACTCACTGTGAAGGCTGGCGTAGCAGTATTTTCAACCTGCACTGAGGGAACGACATGACAGTGACATGATATACTGCAACAAGGGGCAATGCATCCATGTAAGCAGAATGACAGGACAGTTATCTTAACATGTGGAACATAGACTGGGCCACACCTACACCACATGGTTTGATGGTAATCAAACGGGACTGGCCCACAAGCTGGAGGTGATGATCCACTCACATTCTAATGCACACAGTGAGGCTGCAATCCCCCACAGAGTCCGTGGTTGTGACCTCTGACACAATGTCAAGCCATGGTATATGCAATGTTGCAGTGTCAATGTCTACACACATAGATGCATTCACTAGAGTCTCAAACTACAACAGATGACAGTCAGATGGGGTGACTATCCTGTCATGGGAGTGGGCATACATGTAATAAGGAACACTATGTTGTTGCATGTATGCATGGTCTCACTACATGCACATGAACATGTACCACACGTTTCAAAACATACCAACGCTAAACAGCCTCATATGAGTCCTTACCCAAATTGACTTCTCCACATGTCCATGCATGCTCCGTTGATTTGGCTGACGTTGCAATCATTATGAGCAATAGCAGGATGACCACGATGACCCCAACAGACAACAGGCAGGGCGAGCTGTGGATGAAAGTGGCACACAAGGAGTCAAGTTCTGTATAATGTCATTTTGACAATGTCCTGTTGAATATCCAGATGTTGTAATACACCTGTACATTCAAAATACACACATAGCACGTATGTGTGTTGCATTACATCTGCACCTGTGTGACACTGCACAACAAACATCAAAGTGACCTTGCATACAGTCTGTTGCATACACAGCATGCTACCCATGCAACTCTATAGTACATGTTTCACATTACAGCTGCTATGACTCACCATTATGAAAAGAAGTTGCGTATGAGGTGACTCCGGATATCATCTTCACCCTCCTCGTCGCTGGCATCCTGGGCAAGGCCTTCATCCTCAACGGGCAGATGTTCCAGCTCATCAGGATCAAGGTAGAGTGGCACGGCCTTCTCCACTGCCATGTTGTGTAGCATGCAGCACACGGTGAAGATGTCACACACCTTGCGTGGGATGTATTGGAGGGCTCCGCCTGTCTTGTCCAGGCACCTGAACCGGCTCTTCAGGAGTCCAAAAGTTCGCTCGATCACCCGCCTGGTCTTCCCATGAGCATTGTTGTACCGCTGGTCTGCAGCTGTCCTGGGGTTGCGTAGTGGAGTCATTAACCACGGCATGTTTGGATATCCAGCGTCTCCTGCAAATTGACATCATGGAAATGAGTGTGTAATATGATGCAGATCATGAAGTTGTGACATACTGACATACATAGCTGACAGGGTATACTCACCAACAAGACATGCCCGGTGGTTGTGCAGCTGCAGCATCATCTGTGGTACCCTGCTACGCCTCATGATGAAAGCATCGTGGCACGATCATGGAAAACATGCACAAACATATGAGATAATCATGTTGGCAAGACACACCACCAGGGCATTTATCGAGTGGTAGTGTTTCCTGTTGCGATACGCTTGCTCCTGAGCCTGTGGTGGCACCAGAGTAACATGTGTACCATCAATTGCACCAATTAAATGTGGCATGCGGCCCAGGACATAGAATTCCCCCTTGACATCTGTCAACTCTTCTGGAGTAGGGAATGTAATGAATTCATCTATGTGCAGCAACATAGCTGCCAATACATCACCCAATACCCGGCTAAACATTGTCTGAGACATCCCTCCCACATCAGCTATGGTGAATTGGAACGTACCTGTGGCAAAGAAATGGAGGGCTGCCATCACCTTTACCTTGGGTGTCAGCGCAGTTGGATACCTGTGGCGTGGTTGTAGGTGAGCCTCCAGCCTGTCCGTCAGGTCCTTGATCATCTGTCTGTTGAAGCGATAACGACGGATGCAATTCCGCTCACTCATGGCTTCCAAGTCAGGCAACAGCCTTTCCAGAGGGGGTGCCCTGCAATACACAATTTATCGAAAATGTCTTCAACTGTCTGACTACGACAATAACAATGTACATGGCACAAGCAACACTGCTTCAAATAATCTAGATAATTTGGAGTGTGGCGTGGGATACACACTGATGTAACATGTGCCAGCTCCCAGCCACTCCTCCGTGAAAAGTAAAAGACCTGTGGTGTGTGGAATGGATATGACATGCATACAAATGATCGGATGGAAAGGTCTTAGTGAGCATTGACAATGTATCATGTCAGTGACACACATCATGTGAATGTCAGTAGGAGGTTGTCTGCACATCCAGACAGCTGTCAGCAATACACACACACACACCACATGTGCCATCATTTGCACAGTTCTGCCTTAGTCATGTTGCAGTGTGTACTTTCCCTAACTATTACATGACCATCATCATACAGCATAAATCTTTGATTTGTGACAAATGGTCTGTGATGCCATCACACATATGAGCGGGTAATTAACACACGTGGCATGGTGTGCGTACATTAGAAACCAGGTCATCACGCCAAGGACACAACATAGATGCTCCTACAGCAGATGTATTGAACTGTATGGACTAGTTACTTACCTTTTGTAACAAAATATCAGTAAGGAACAGTAGTTAGTAGCATAATCCCGACTTTGAATACACGACAAGCTTTTGACAAATTTGCCTCCCTGGATGACATCGATCTGCCCAGTGAGTCGGGGCTATCCAGGCCACACCGGAAAAAAGACAGTGTCGCTGATTGGCATCCTACAAGGGCGTGGCCAAGTATTGCCCGTACCTACAACGCACACTCTGCCAGCAGTAACACAACCATGTCCCACCGAGAGTGTGGGTAGCGGACAAAGAGGCATGTGATGTTGGAAGACCCCACTCCTAGACTCAGGGAGGATGATGACATGTTTCCGTAGTGCTCATACCTCTTGGATACCCTCTACAGCGGAGCTAACGGGAATGTGGTCTGTGATTTGGGGGCCTGGATGCCCATGCTCTCTGGGGTGGGGTGGGAGGACAGGGAACATGGTCAGTCCGGGGAGGGGTGTGGGCGTCTGACAACGTGCCTATCTACAGCCAAACATGCAGCGTGCCTGTACATGCTGGCCAATATAGATACAGTACATTCCTGAAGATAGTTCTGCAGAGGCTCAGCGGAGCATGAGTGGAGTTGAAGGACCTCAGTGAGGAGGTTGGTCCTCACGGCGGCAACGGGGAGATGAAGGGGCAAGGCTCCGGCCGGCCACGTAAACACTACACTGTACGTTGCCCGCTCATCCAAAAACACGTTTGGAGTAGAGACATCACCAGTGTCAGGCTAGGTGTCCAGACCACTCGCATCCCCCAGTCCACCTGTCCTGTCGTCTTGGGACTGACACTCACGTGCCAGTGGGTCTTCATGACCCTACCAATACTCATTAACACCCATTGTAATGAGCTGTGCCCGGCTCATTGAAGTTTTACTCCCCATGCAGCATTAATAGCGGTGTTCTGCCGCACAGTTTCCACGCTGGAGCCGTACAGTGTGTGGTATCGGGGACAGCACCACCCGAGAACGGCACCAAGGCTGACACCTGGGGGACAGTTGCCAGTGAGGTTGTGAGGTGAACCAGCGAGGACCAGGATGACCATTCACATCCTGTCTGTCCCAGCGGTTCCGGGACGTATGCGCCGCCTGCGTCAGGGACAAAGCGAGTGATGGCGTCAGGGGCAATTCACCAGACGCGCTCGTGCCCCCAGACGGGTCCCGGGGCCAGAAGCCGACGCATAGGCCGTTGGTGGGGTGAGGGACATCATGGACATGAGGAAGTGCACTTACTCCTCCTGCATCACGTGCAGGGCAGGGACTGGAGGTCGTGGTGCAGGCTATGACGGCTGCAAATCTGACAGAGCCGCGTGGGCGGTGTCACCCGAATCCCATGCAGCATTGCACGTGCATTGTGGGGATTTGGAAGTGCGATGACATATCTTTGACTTATTTGGGATACCTGACGACTCAGCCCTGGAGGACTGATGTCTAATTCAGGGGCTCTGATGTCTCAACACCCACGCCCAGGCACTCGTCCTACGTCCAGACCATGAGCTATAGTGGTGCAGGGCCAACTGCTGGAGTCTGAGCGGCTTGTGGGTCCAATCACACCTGGATTCATATGTGTGTTCCCGGCAGTCGGAGCAGCTCTTGTTGTTGTGCTTGACGTGAAAACAGTGGAGACACCAACGGTGAGGGTCAGTCACCAACATGAGTCGTTTGCATTCCTCACAGGCTTTGAAACGGACATCCATATTGGCACCGTCCGGAGTCAGACAATCCAAGTGAAATGGTCAGAAGTGAAAGTACTATGATTTTGGGGCAAAAATGAGTAGGCTTACACTCATACGGGACCAGCGCTTGTGTTGTGAAAAAAGAGTGCCTGACGTGTGCACGCAGAGGTGACGTCTGAGTACTCAGACAACGTCATCACGGCACACACAACGCCAACAACACATGCCGAGCCGCAGGACATGCCTATCGACACACAAGTGTACTGCTGAGCGGAAATTGCCATATCCAGGATAACACTTGGGGATATTCAAAGGTGAGTAATATGATACTGACCTGTAAATTTCATATGCTAACAGCATGCACAATGTCGCACATGGCACACACATGACGTGGTCACACAGGGTCATGCTGTGCGGCTATTACACCTCTGTGACAGTGGGCATGTTGCTGTCATCATGTGCCAATTCCCTGTACTGAATGGTGTGCCATTCCAGTGTTGATGTGCATCACAATATGTTGCAGACGTTACTCCGGTGTGAAGTGTTGAATGCATGTGATGCACATGTGCAATATGGTTGATGACATGTCTCGCCAGCTCTTCACACATCAACTGAGTCACAAGGTCACAGTCCCTGTGCTTCTTCTATGTCTGCCATACCTGGGGCATGCTGATGTATGGATGCCATGCTGATGTATGCATCCACATCCTCGACATGAGTGTAGACTACATCCCTGCTATGTGATTTCCTGGAGTCACTCTCCCAATGGTGACATGGAGGAGGACAGAGACGCAGCCTACACAATCGTTCACTTGAGCATGTCTGACGCACTCTACCCCAATGGTACGTGCGTGTGTTCGCCTCGTTTCCCTATTGCATTTCAGCCATACGCGAGCCAAGCGTACCCCAATGGTACGTGCGTGTGTACGCCTCGTTTCCCTATTGCATTTCAGCCATACGCGAGCCAAGCGTACCCCAATGGTACGTGCGTGTGTCCGCCTCGTTTCCCTATTGCATTTCAGCCATACGCGAGCCTAGCGTACCCCAATGGTACGTGCGTGTGTACGCCTCGTTACACCATTGAATGGGTTGCATAAGCAACGGCAATTTCACCGTACTTGTGTGGATATTTGAATAAATACATAGGCAACACCTAGGGGAACAGTGTACTGATCAAAATGCAACCAGGTTGTCATGGATACAGAGTTTGTTGAGCCTCCTACAGGTGTTCTAGTTAATTCAGTTGGGCAAAAGTATACAATGTTGCAAATGTTGTTGTTCAGCTCAGGCTCAGTTTTCAAACCATGCATATGTGTGTAATGGCCTTATGTGTGATGTGATTGGATGGAACATAGGATGCTAACTATGGTGGCCTATCACACACTACTCCTTGGACTCACAGACCCTCTGCAGCACAGATATAAGGCAGCATGTGGCTGTGGAAGGGCACTTGCCTGCACAACATTGGTGTGTTAACCACAGCTGCTGTCTCTGAATCCTCTGGACCCTGATTAGCTGAGCATGGAGAGGGCACCTGCATTCACTGATGCTGAGAACAAGGCCCTGCTGGATGCCCTCCTGCCAAACTTCAGCAAGCTGTATGGGAGACCAGGGGATCAGGTGAGTGATGTGTGCAATACCTTGGAGTGTGCACCTGTTGTGTGTGTGACATTTCAGCCACTGTGTATGTATAGTGTATAGATGCAATGTTGTTAGGAGTGAGTGCCAGGATGTACAGTGTTGTTTCAAGAGGGTTATTTCTTGTAGTGGGGTGTGTGAAAGCGTGTCACGTGCTGCAGTGCACCCAGATGTAGCATACATTGCTCTGTGAGTGCCATGCTCTAAGAGTGTTTAGCACCCGTCATGTCATCTGTAGCCTTTCAATGGCATGTAATGCAGTAGTGTTTGCTCACAGGCCACATACTCCTGGACAATGATGCTAATGTGTGGAGCCTACAATGCCCTGTTGTCATCAAGCATTTTGTGCACATATGTGTGTGTTTAGAACATGGACCAGGTGTACTGATGCTCTTTTACTTTACATTTGTGACAGGTATCTGCCTATGAGAAGGGTGAAATCTGGGTGGACATCGCCAGGGCTGTCAGGAGTGAGGGGGGCCCTCACAGGAGGCTCAGAAACATCAAGAAGAGGTGGCAGGAAATCCGGTGCTGGACCCGCCGCATCGCCAGAGTACAGCTGGGGCTGGAAGCTCCACGCCGGCATGGCGGCACCCGCCACCTCACCCCCCACATGCTCCGGGTCCTGGAAGTGGTGTTCCCAGACCTCCATAGGCAGTTGCAGGAGGGACAGCAGCAAGAAGGGGGTAGGCACATGTCTGTTTGTTGTCATGTGTGTCACATGCTCTCTGTAGTGCTTCAAGGCATGGTAACACTCCCATAGTTTGAGTGGTGTGGTCAGAAAGGCACTCCATGCATTGGCATTAGAATGTTCCAGTTTCTGCAGCTGCTACTTTACATGCCTTGCCCTACTCCACATTAGCCCTGCACTTTGGCTGATGTTTGTTTTTCACATGTACTCCTATGGTGCAATGTCTCAGTATGCATATTCCTTTGCACATCATCATGTTGGAGGGGGGTCTGTGACTCCTGTTGGTACATTACATGTAGCACCACATGTGCACTGTGTCTGCCAGTCTTAATACTTTGGCACAGATCCTGAGTGTCAACATGTGTTTTCTGCACGAGTCAGCCTCAGTGGTCTTTGTCCATGGCACTCTTTCGAATTGGCATGTGTTGGCTACAGGTGCACAATGTTCATGTCCAACATTTTGGGCTTATGCATACTCACACTTGGCAGTGCGTGTGTGAATATTCGCCAAATAAGTAGAATGTTGTTTCTAACTAATAATGATGGTCAGCCACACAATGAGGCCTTGGGTGTCAACAGCTGTGATGCCAGTGTGAGGTGTTGTTACACTTGGTTCAGGTCCAAGGATGGCAGCACATTTCAGTTCAGGAAGGACTTTTCCCATGTGGCACAAGGTCTAAGCAAATCAAACATGTCCAGCTCTGGGCTTGGGTGGAAGGGTGGGTAAATGAGCATGTGATCCATCATCAGCTATCCTGTTGTCAGGCAGTGGATCATCATTGTGTCTCTCATACAAGTTTTTGCCTTGCCTGTTGCTTGTATCCTAGTATACATTGAGCGTTGTGTCTCTCACAATTGGCCAAACTAGACTTATCATTGTGCAGAGTTCTGTGTCATGTGACTCATGATGCATGCCATGTTTAGAAATTAGCCCAAATGATTTGTAGGTGATATGTCTGATGTGTACAGGTGACTGATATGTTTTTATTCTTCTCCTTGCCCACAGCATCATCATCTGAATCAGGAGGAGACACAGGCGCGGACCAGGCAGAGGGACCCAGCGACAGTGCCACCTGCTTTGAGGAGTCAGAGGGAGGCAGTGGCATGGAGGGTGAGGAGAGTCTGCAGGCCGAACGACATGTGACTGACACATCTTACCATGCCGACAACTCCGAGTCTGACTCTCAGGAGGAGGGGGAATATGCAGCAATGGTCACTTCTTCATCTTTGTCTGGCCGCCCCATCTCCAGTACCATCTCCACCCTCCCAGTCGTTAGTCTCCCTAGGGTCCGTGCTAGCCCCCATGTCTCCTTTGTTCCCGGCTGTTGGACCCGGCCTCGTGGCGTGGTCCTCATTAACCCGTAGTAGTCCCTCCTGGCCCGTGCAGCCCCCCAGGGCCCTGATTCACCCGACCATTCCCTCCATGACCCACATCCCCGACACTGGGCTTCCCCGTCCTCCCTAAGACTATCCTGGTCCGGCTGGACCCAAGATCACCCCGTATCCCCCGGCTCGAGGATTGAGAGCTGTGCGCCGGATACGCAACCGCAAGTGACTTTGAACCTTGACACTGTCCCGCTACCCTACCCCTACCGAGACTCTTTGAGCCTTGCTCGCCAGTACATACGAATCTGCGGATCATAAAGATCCATTTAACTTGAAGAGATAAAGAATACGTTCTCTTAATCCTACGGTGTGGCGTCCCTTTGTCGAGTGGTGCTAGCGCAGCGCGTACGATCCTAGAGTTGAGGTCCTCTCCCTGAGGATCTCCCGCCAGTGCTCGGCTGCGTTCCTAGGAGAGGTGGGTCACCAGGTGGTCAGGTGCCGAGTCTGTCCTCCCCGGGGATCGCCCCTCTAACATTGGTGGCAGGCGACGGGATCCGAGTTCACAATCTAGAGATCGTACAGTAAGCGGCTGACGCACTACCGAACAAAGATGGCAGAAAAGAACACCAAGAGTACCACTGAAGCCGACGCGAGTACCGCTTTCCGTGCGGAACGACTGGAAGAATACACGCACAAAGAACTGAAAGAATATTGCAAAGTACGAGGCATCGCTACCACAGGCCTGAATATGAAGGAAGACATGCAGCAAGCCCTACAAGCATGGGTAGAGTCCGAGGAAAACCCTCCCCCGTCAAGAGGAGGGGCAGGGCAGCCTACCGAACTCGACCTCAGCCCAAGATTCGGCAGCAGCGCTCCGGTACGGAGCAGCGCACCAGATGGGGGCCTCTCCCCAGAAGAACTAGCAGACAGAGACCGAAACCAAAACCATGAACTTGAATTGGCGAAACTCAAAATTGAGTGCGAGTTAAAGCTAGCAGAGAAGAAGCTAGCAGTAGAGCAGCTACGAGTGCAAGGAGAGATAGAGGAGAAGAAACTCCAACGGGAACATGAGGACAAAAGACTCCAGTTGGAGCACGAGCGTGGCCTAAAGGAGATCGAGCTAAAGGCCCGGAGCGAAGAAAACCGAACCGCAGGGAACAGAGAAGCCGTCCCCCTAGTAGAGCCAAAAGTCCACATCCCCAAGGATGTGGTGAGAGAATACTATAAGAACGATGATATCCAACAATGGTTCAAGGCCTACGAAGTCGCCATGACCTCCCACCGAGTTCCACAGAAGGATTGGGGAGCTGGGTTGTGGGGTCGATTCCTGAGCGAGGGGAGAGACACCCTGCTCGATCTGCCGTCCTCTGTGCAGCCCTCCTACAGCCACATGAAGGAGGCCCTCCTCACGAGATACGGACTCACCCCCGAAATGTATCGCCAGCGGACCCGAGAGTGTAAGAAAATCCCTGCCACCACGTGGGTGGATTACGTGAACTTTTACAGTCAAGCATTAGAAGGGTGGATCAAGGGCAGCCAAGTGACCACCTTCGAAGGACTTATCGACCTCATTACATGGGAACACTTGTCCGCAAACTGTTTTGTGGACCTACGCCAATATTTGCTGGACAGCAAGCTTGCAGACCCAAGGAAGCTGGCCGTGGAAGCCGATCGCTGGGTGAACACCCGGGTCCCCCGGGGCCCCGTAGGAGATCACCCCCGAAGCAGTCAGGGATCTCCCCGCCAGAGGGGAGGGGGGAACCAAGGAAGACAGAGGGATTCCCAGTCAGGACCCCAGCGTAGCCCCCCCGAAACCAACCCCAGACCTT
Source organism: Lissotriton helveticus (assembly GCF_964261635.1). Lineage (NCBI taxonomy): Eukaryota > Metazoa > Chordata > Amphibia > Caudata > Salamandridae > Lissotriton > Lissotriton helveticus. The sequence goes on from NC_136057.1 coordinate 1,307,775,848, forward strand.
ACCAGCACCCCCTTCAGCCAATCCCGCTACCTCGGGTAACCATGGGCACCGGGTCACGATTTCCTGTTTCCGTTGCCTGAAGCCAGGGCACTACGCCAGTGACCCCCTGTGTCCCATGGCCCCGAGACCCTCCACGACAGCTTCCCCAGCCCGACAGGTAGCAAACGTAGCCCTAGGGGAGGAGATGGAGGACACCAAAGCGTGGGAACCCGCGGCCATGGCCCTAGTCTCCCTAGGGGACCGAGAGATGATTCCCGGGGCTCCCCTACCCGACAATACCAAGAAATACCGGCAACTGGTGACGGTGAACGGCCACCGAGTGGAGGCCCTTCGCGACACTGGGGCAAGTATCACCGGTGTCCTCAGCCACCTAGTCAGAGAGGATCAGATCATCCCGAATGTCCTGTGCCCCGTACTGTCCGCTGACAACACTGAGAGTGTATGTAGGATGGCCCTAGTCCCGTTCGAAAGGGGGGGAGTAATAGGAAAATTACGAGTTGCTGTCCGAGCCTCCCAACCTGTAGACTGCCTCCTCGGCAACGACCTCGAAAGTTCCCCATGGAGACAGGTGGAGCGCAAGACCCACCTGGGCATGATGGGCCTACCCGAGTGGGTGTGCGCCACCACCCGATCCATGTCTGCTCGACTACCCCCCTCGGGGCAGTCGACGCCGAGCCTCTCAGCCACAGCCCTGTAGAAGAAGATAGGGATGACTGAACTGAGCCCACCGGCCTCTCCCCAGGAGGAGAGCCCATCACCAACCACGAACCCTTGCATCCCGATCCGGCACAGATCCCTGAGCTGGGAGATCTGCCCGAGTTGGCGCAGTGGCGTCACGAGGGGGGCCCCTCCCGAGAGGAGTTCTGCCGGGAGCAAGCCACTTGCCCTTCCCTGGTCGGACCCCGGCTGACTGGCCGCGGCCCAAGCTGCGGGTGACCAAACGGGAACCCATTCCGTGTTTTGGGAAAATGACCTCCTATACAGTGAGCAAAAGTCTGCCGAGCTAGGGTCAGCCCGAGTGCTGGTGGTTCCCCTACGCTTCCAAGACTTCCTCCTGGGCCTGGCCCACGATGTACCCCTGGCGGGACACTTGGGCCAGGACAAGACCTATGACTAAGCATGGGCGGATTTTGCGGATTGGCAATCCGCGAACTTGCGTATTTACGGATTCGCAATCCGCGAACTCTAGCGGATTTGCGGATTTTTCCGTTTTTTGTGTTGGCGCGCGCCGATTTTGGGACAAGTTCGCAATTGCGAACTTACTTTTCGGCTCGCAACGGCCGCGACTATGTTGTTTCTACGTCTGGTTTATCATCACAGGTTCACAGCACCCTCTGTTTCACCACTGCCACCCTCTGGGACACCCATGCCACCCTCTAGTACATCCTCACTGGCACCTATTAGGTTTATTTATCACTGTAGATTATGGTGGTTGAAAAAAGCAAGCACACCTGCCCTTCTTCAACTGCCATCAATTAATTTGTGTTTCATTAATGTGTCAGTAATTTTGAAAGTTCCAGTCTGGCTGGCACCTGCTTCCTTCCTTATCTGTAATTTGCTTTTTGTTGCAGTCAAATTTTTTTTTCACAGGACCTTTATGGTGCTATTCTATGAGCCTGCTGTTTGGGTCATAGCAGGGTCATAGAATAGTTGCAAACTCTGGAGGGGCCCATCAGGAAGCACTACCTTGAATGTTACTAATGTTAAGTTTGAACTTTTGCACCTGCTCATTGCTTTCAGTTTAGCTAAAATCGTTTTTTCTGCAATTTCGCGCGTTTTTTGGGGCGCGAATCCGTGCGAGATCGATTTCGGAAGCCGCGAATACGTGCGAATACAAAATTGTTTTTGTTGCGACGTGTATGTTCGCGTGATCTTGCGCGTGTTCGCGAGGCGCTTCTAGCTATACGTTTGCCAAGTTACCCTATCGGTCGTACACGGGCGCGGCCATCTTGTTGGCGTGACGTAATTCCGTTTCCGCCCGCTATGTGTAATCTCGCAAAGTGTGCTGCTCGCTAGTACAATTTCGCGCGTACTCGCAAGGAAAATCTCGCGCGAACTTACCCACGCGGTCGTGAACAGGCGCGGCCATCTTGTTTCTCATTCATTGCTATGGTTCTGGGCATGCTTTCTCTATCCTCTCTCAATCTCTGCCATCCTTTGCTTGTTTGAAGTTTTTTTGATCTAATTTTACTTATTATCTATCCCTCTATTTTTCTAGCTCTATATTTTTGTGTTTTCTGCAGCTTTTAGTTACTTTTAAACTACTTTTTTAAACTCTTTTCTTTTCTTCTTCACTATTCTATTTCTTCTTTATCATTTAAGTTTATTTCTGCCCAGACCATGGTAAAGGGAGCCGGGAAGCACCCTGAGAAGGGGAAGGGTCCCGCACCCCGTGCCCGGCTCCCGTGCGGGCGTTTAAGGGGGGAGCAAGTGGTCCCGAGGGAGATCTTCAGCGCGGAGGAAGTGGCGGCACTGATCTTCCACGTCCAGCGCCGCCTCCCCAAGACGATCCTGGGAGGCGGCAAGATCGCGACCGGCTATGGCATCCGGGAGCGTCGCAAGCGGTGGGAGAAGGTGTGCCGGGCCATGTACAAGATCTCTGGGGTCCGGCGCACATATAACCAGGCCACCCACCGCTGGACCGATGTCATGGACCGGGAGCGGGACTTGCTGGACGCGCTCGGCGTAGAGGTCCCCGGGCTTGGTGAGTAGTAGTAGTAGTACATTTACTACTCTGTTTTATCCTGCTCTGTTATTTGCAAATCTTTGTTCTTTACCAAGAGCAATAATGCTGCCGATTACATTGAGGTAAATTATATTTCAAAATCTTCTATGCATTTCAGGTGCACTGCTCTCCTTCTCAGTAGCCTTGCTTGCTACTATGCTTCTTTGTTTTGTATGTTGTGTTCAGAAGCATTTCATTGGCCTGAGAAATTATGTATGAGTGTACTGTAAAGAAAAGAACTGCGTAATGCTAGACAGTAAGGGTCATATTTTCAATTACCGGCGCATCCCTGCAAAGTAGCAGGGATGCGGCAGTAATTGTGTGCCATGCCACCACCACCCATTGGCCCAAAACGTCACAGAAGCCTTACGCATCTGTGCCGTAAAGGCAGCGCATTGCTGGAGTTGCGTGCCAACGATGGCGCAGCTCCAGCAATGCTCTGGGGTACCCTATCTTCCCAATGCTGCATCAAGCCGTACGTCGGCTTCAAGCGCGCAGGGTTTGAGTCATGCATCATTGTCCTAAAAGTGACTGATTGACATCTTGTAGATTTCCCTCAGCCACTTTTAGGATTCGTTCCTGCGCAGGTACGCCCTCCCTTGCGCCGGAACGCCCCCTGATGGCGCAGGGCTTTACAACGTGATGCATCGCCCATATGCCCATATGTGTTTTTTTTTTTAATATATACGCCGCACCAACACCATGGCGAGTCTTTTGTTCTGCCGCTGCGTCAGAAAAGGCACGCAACAATGGAGGAAAATCAGCCGCAACTTCCGCAAGGGACTTCTAAATCAGCCCCAACAGACTGAAGTCCAGTCCTTCCTTTAGACAGTCACATGGCTATAAGAAGAAATAGTGGCGGTGGTGGCGGGTGGATTGATAGTTTGAGTATTCACTGATCTGCAAGCAGGATGGACTTTGTCTGTCACGTGTTGCGCACTGCTGCCTGCAGTGCCAGGCCTAGGCAAACCTCTTTAGTAGTCTGTTTATTGAGTTACATAGGAACTTTCTAAGTCAACGTTCCGCAAATCAGGCAATACGAATAACGTAGTATACCACATGAGATAGATCCCGTGGAATAGTTGTCTATCTATTTGCTATTTTTCCAAAATATGTTGTTATTGTTCTTTTGAAATGTTTGATTTGGTTGAAAAATCTCATCCATGTTTTCTGGTTTTTCTTTCTTTCATGTTGTACATCAGCTCCCCCCAAGGGCAAGAGGACACAGGAGGAGGGTGCTGAGGATGCAGGCCAGGATCGGGCAGGCGAGGGCTCCTTTGCTGGCCCCAGTAAGTTTACATTTTAATAAACAGTACCTATTTTTTCCTAGCGTTCCTCATTCGATTTTTTCTAAATCGTCTTTGATCTTCTTGTAGACTGGATATAAATTCTTATCCTGCCTCGAATATGACTCCCTGTGGTATTACTAGACTATTCTTATTAGTCTGTCTGTGTAGCTAACTAAGATTGGACATTTGGCAATTCCATTGGACTCCCATTATATTCAGCAATACCTCTATGCACGGTCTCCTTACTGACTAGATAGTGTGGCAGAGTCATTCAGCTCCCGAAGTCACCGATTATAGATCCCCAATGATCTCTAGATTATCGTACGCAGGACAAGAGAGTAGTACGGAGTCACAGCACAGTCAAGAAGTGTCAGAGGCACTCATGCTTGCAAAAATTCCAAAACCTTTAGCTCATCCACTCTAGTCTAGAGGAACAAAAACCACAGAGTCTATTTAAGTTTAAAAGCTTTATTAAAAGTAAACACATTTATTAAAATCTACTTTGTCATAAAACTATTTAACTGTAAACGGAAAAGTGGTTAGTGCTGACGATTAATTGGACACATTTCTTGTGGTCGAGCCGAACTCTCACCTAGTTTGAACTTGATCCTGGTCGTGTTCTTAGGACTCAGGAGTCAAGCTTCTGTCTGTTAGGAGAAAAAGTGGTGCGTGTTAAAAATCAAAAGCAAGCATTCATCAGTTGTGCATAAAAGTGCAGCAAGACAACAGCCTTCCCTGGAAAATGGGACATTTTTACTATGGAGTAGACAGTCACAAATTATTACATTGTATTCTGTTTTTTTAACATTTCTCCTAGACCAAATATTATATAGTAGTGAGTGGTGTATTCTAACATTCTTAAATGTACTTTGTAGGTGTAACATCTGGTGACGGGGCCAGCGCGGAGGTGGCTGTGTTGGACCAGGACTCGGAGGCCTCTGGGGAGGAGGCGGCGGTAGAAGAGCTGGCGGCCGTTCCTGTGGGGGATCAAACGGTGGTGGCGGAAACAGGTAAGCTATATATTCCTTACTTATTGAGATTGAAGACTGCATAGTGTGCTTTCTGCACGGGTGTATTACAATTACAAATCAACCAGGTAGTAGCCTCCTCGAAATGTACTTCGACTTAGCTGTGAAGTTTTTGGTGAGAAGAATCCCAATAAGTTCTTAGACGAACGTGATGGATGGGATGAACGAAAAGCGAAAGAAGGGTGTAAGTAAGTGGGACGCGAACTTGTATGATGGCTGGCAAAGAAGAACGATATGTGTTTGCTTGGACCCAGAGGTGGCTGGGAAGGAAAGATTATGGTATGGTGCATGGCTGGGTCAATGATGAAGCAAGGATGGGTGGAAGGACAGCAGCCTGGGTGGGTGAAACAGAAACTGTATGTGTGCGTATACTTTGACTGAATGGATGCCTGGAGCATGGTATTCTCTGACTCTTAGATAGCACATGTGTATCTAGAGAGAGTAGATGGTCGCCAGGTGAAGTAAGTGTTACCTTGAAGAGCATGTACCACCGCACCCGCACGTCCGTCCCAGTGCAGGGAAGGCAAGGAAAAGAAATTGTAAATGTGTCCAATACTACCATGAATAGTAGCAGTACTTTGTATTGCGTTTGCATTCACAGCATATATCTGGTTATTACGGTGGACACTCCGTACCTCTCTTAATAACTTTAGTTTACTTGTAGTACGTCATTCATGTGTGGGTGTATCACTGTTCACTCAATATTAAGCAAAGCACCTAAAGTCATCTCATCTGTCATTAAATACGTCCCATGTGAAGTGATAGATAATCAAATTAGTTAGCTTCTTCAGTTTCCTTTTCTAGTACTCATTTGCACTGTAGGGTGAAAGGTAAATTAATTAAGCAGTAGCCCTTGTAACAGAGTATTCTCAGTGCCACCCGTAATAGAAAAGTAATAGCTTCACCACCTGCATGTACTGGACCGGTACAGTAACGCAAGTCTGTCTCACTCATCATGGTGTGCAACTTTTTTTCTCGGGTGCAACTTCACTGTGCTGTGTCCATGTCATTCTGCCGGCTTGCATAAGATAACGTACCCATTTCCCTAAACAAGAGAGAAGAAGAAGAATAAGACTGATGTACTGTCATAGTCGACTGTAATGGAAGTCCATAGTGGTCGTAGAATTAGTTCATTAAACTACCACTACTGTTAGAGCAAGGATGCAGAAGTGGGAGGTTACATAGATACTGTCCTCAATAGTTATGTACTGTGCTTTCAATTTGCTACTTGTACTCTGTGACCCAACTTTCGGCTCAATCACTTTGTGTTATTAATAAGGAGCATTGGTTACAGACTATGTCTTTCTTTCTTCATATAGTTGCTCCTTCCAAATCAACAACAAGGAGGGAGCAGGCTAGATTGGCCCGGCAACGGAGGCTGGAGGCCACAGTCGCCGAGTATCGGCGGCTGGTGGCCCTGGAGGAGGAGGAGGACACGCAGTCGAGCGGGGCAACATCCTCGACTGTGACCACTGCATCCTCCTCCGTGACTAAGCCAGCGGGACCGAGCCGGGCTAAGAAAGACGACCGCCACCGCCAAGCAACCGAAATACCAGCTGCCCCCCACAGGAGCTGCAAGGAACGCCAACGCCGCCTACGAGTCCGCATGTCCAACCTGGAGCAGGAGGTCCTGAGGTATAAGAACTTGGTTAAGGGCCTCCGCTCCGAGCTTGCCACCCTCCGCAAGGAGTATGATGCCCATGCCGCATCATGCACCAGCACCAGCACCCTCCAGTAGTGGAGTGTCCCTTGCCCTTTTTTTATAGACTTTTGGGGGTGGGATTTGGGAGTTGGGATCGTTTTGGGACGTTTCAGAGACAATCGTTGGGGTTAGGGTGGGTGAGGGAGATTATTTTGTTAGGGCTAAATAAATATATTTTTCAACTTTATCTGACCATACCTGTTTTTTACTGCTTTTCAGTCTGGTGGGTGGGGGGCGGGGGTGTAACAGTAACTTTGTTTTCCTGAACAGTCGTAGGACTTTAGTAGTACAACCGTCAATCTCTTGTCTACTCCGAAATAATACTCCATTATACTACCTCCCACCAAACGCTTATCTTACCTGTAATTTGTGTTAGAAATTAGGGCTAGGCCCAGGGCTGGCTCCAGGTGAAATGGGGATTAACGTTGTCAATCCTGGGCGGGTGACATTTCCTCATTGCGGTGGTACTAGTGGTGTGACACAGTGGCAGTTGCATGCCTATGGAAAAAAAGAAAACGAAACCTTGTTTGTCCTCCTTACTGTAGCATTACAACGGTTACGGTACGATCGAGAAAATAGCAGGTGACAGTACACTAGAACAGTGCCATAATGTAGCCTAACAAATGGTAAAGTATTTGCTTGCAAGTATAACTAGTACTTGCGTTGAATTTATTTGACATTGGCTACTACTACTAGAAGATATAGTACTGAAGCTGAGTAAGTCTAGAAGATATCCTCGTATTCCTTCACCAGCCTGTTGCTGCTATGACCTTATCCTCCCCAGCAAGTGTGTGGAATTATTGATGTCATTTTAGTCAGACATCAAGCAAAACAACACAGCCCGGGGGAAGAGGGTTAGGGTTTGTAAAATGGATGGGAATGGGGGTTTCTTTTTGGGTAGGTTTTGTTGAGAGAAGAAAAAAAAAGCAGAGCATGGACAAACAATAATTGAAGATACAGAGTTTACAGACAATCTTTGGTTACAAACTAAAGGTAAGCACATGCAGTCACACTCATAGAATAAAAGACAACAATGGATACTGTATCTGTATTGCGTATGTTGTTGGAGTTGTCCTGTTGAAATTGGTAAGTAAGTTGCATGCAGCAAACAATTCCTCTTATTGGCGGCACTCCTCCATTCCAGCTGACGCTTCGTCCATCAATGTGGTGACCACTGACAGAAGAGACACCCTGTCCACTGCCTGCCTGGCGGATGTTGACTGAAACCCGGCCTGTAATTATTGAACGGAAAACAGGAAGTGCTATTACAATACCACTGATAAATAAATAAAAGGTATGTACGCTGTGTGGTTCAAAAAGTGACACTTTGATTTCCCTAATAGACAGTACAATATTTTTGAAATTGCGTGCTCTGTCTGAGTCACCTTTTTAAGGATCAATAAGTATGGCCAAAATATTATAGCGGATCTTTCCCCTCAAGGTGGGTGTACTACTGTGTTTTAGAACAAAATTTGACCTTCCCAGCAATGCTCCCACCAAGACCCTTACTAAAGCCAGTCGCAAAAATGTAGAAGAACCCCAATCATATCTCCAAAAACGATGCCTAGCAGAAAAATGGTTACAAAACGTACTTTGAAAGTAACAGTAGGCCCAAATACAGACCGTGGATTGTATTCAAACCACTTGCAAGCAAGCAAAAGTATCCATAGCCAGCATCGCTCCAACAGTGCTCTACAACAACAGAACCGCGTTGCAATAGAACCCCCCTAAACACATGCAATCCTGCTGCTAGGGCTAACCCTAACGAACCCTAACTTACAAAAAGTGCCAAAACTGGTGTTTCCTTATGGATTTTGTCCAACAAACTTCTAGCCGGTATTAGACCTTCCCAGGAATGCCCCAGGCAAGACCCGCCAACCCACCCGCAAAAAAACACCCGACACAACACCCCCAAACAGCGAAAAAGCTAAATCTCATACTTACAATGTCTCTCGGCCTTCGGTCCAAACGCGGCGCTGTGCAGCTAGGTCGTCATCATCATCAATCATCATAACTCCTGTTTTCCACCACGGATTTCCTGAAAAGCAAATGCAATCAAGATTAGACTGTCGCAGCAGTGCTTCGACAGAGACCCCGGCCGCAACCCACCCACGAACAGCAGGAAGCCCCCCAAAACGCTACATTGAGCAAGATGTCTGAAGAAATGGCAAAAAAAAGGCTGTTCCTTATGGATTTTGTCCAAAACACTTCTATCCGGTATTAGACCTTCCCAGGAATGCCCCAGGCAAGACCCGCCAACCCACCCGCAAAAAACCACCCGACAACACCCCCAAACAGCGAAAAAGCTAAATCTCATACTTACAATATCCCTCGGCCTTCGTTCCAAATGCGGCGCTGTTCAGCTAGGTCATCATCATCAATCATCATAACTCCTGTTTTCCACCACGGATTTCCTGAAAAGCAAATGCAATCAAGATTAGACTGTCGCAGCAGTGCTTCGACAGAGACCCCGGACGCAACCCACCCACGAACAGCAGGAAGCCCCCCAAAACGCTACATTGAGCAAGATGTCAGAAGAAATAGCAAAAAAAAGGCTGTTCCTTATGGATTTTGTCCAAAACACTTCTATCCGGTATTAGACCTTCCCAGGAATGCCCCAGGCAAGACCCGCCAACCCACCCGCAAAAAACCACCCGACAACACCCCCAAACAGCGAAAAAGCTAAATCTCATACTTACAATATCTCTCGGCCTTCGTTCCAAATGCGGCGCTGTTCAGCTAGGTCATCATCATCAATCATCATAACTCCTGTTTTCCACCACGGATTTCCTGAAAAGCAAATGCAATCAAGATTAGACTGTCGCAGCAGTGCTTCGACAGACACCAAAAATTACACACAAACCCCCGGAACCCCGCCAAAGAGCACCTCAAAGGCAAGCAAGTCAGCAAAAACGGCAAGAAATTTCCACCTCATATTTGGTCCAAAACACTTTTGTCCATTATTAGAGCTTCACAGCAATGGGCCCAAATCCGTCAACTCACCCGCAAAGAAGTACAACACCCCCACAAGTGCTGAGTCTTTCTTCATTGTGCGTAATCCAGCACTCTGCTTGGAGGGAAATCGCAGTCTGGAGGAGGAGGATAGAGGAGCATGTTCTTCAGAACTTGTGAACCTGAGGAATGTAGACTGCGGCACCTTCAAATCAATAAGCAAACAAGTGAAGACAGTTCTGATGATGGTCTTGTTTTTGGGATTAGGTGATTAAAGTTTGAATTAAATTAACTGTGCAAAACAAAGAAAGAGAGACACAAAGCACACAGGAATAAAAGTGAATAAGGACGAAAAAGAAAGTTCTTGATTGATTGTCTCATTTTCAGGGCTCGGTGTCAGGGAATAAGAACAAGATTTCGTCATCATACTCTGCGAATTCAGGCTGGATGAGGTCAGTGGCACCGAACAGAGAAAAAATCCCCTCATCTACGTTGCTGTCTTCCTCGTCTTCATGCGGCGTGCTTTCTCGTACTTTGTAATCTGGTGGTATGAGGTGCTGATTCATCTTGATCATTGTCAGCCGCTCCACATTTTTGGGCGAGAGGCGGCTCCGTTTGGGAGTTACAATGCCACCAGCAGCACTGAAAACACGTTCAGAAGACACACTTGCGAGTGGGCAAGACAAATAGTTTATAGCCAGGTTGAAGAGCTGTGGCCACAATTGTTTTTTGCCATGCCAATACTGCAATGGCTCATCATTAAGGAAGACCTCTGTTGAGTCATTCAGATAGTCCTGCACCATCGACTCAAGGTCATCAACTGTTCCTCCACTTTGCTTACTTTTTGCTGTGCCTGTGACATTTTTTCGAGAACCATACCCCATCAAACTTAGCCAATCCTCCTCCCCAGCCACTGTTAGTGTTGTCATTGTGTGTGGTGCAGATGATCCAGTTGCCGGTGTCTTTAACGGCTGAGAGGTCACTTGTGCCCCAGCCACAGGTGCAGAAGTGGATTCTTGTGACTGCGGATGGCCTGCTGATGCTGATGCTGATGTACTGGCTTCTCCTTCAATAACCTGCCGTTCTTTTTCAAACCTCTTGGCTGACCAGGCTAACCAATGTTTGTACTTTTGAACATCTGCATCAGCGAAAGGAAAGAATGCGTTGTCTGCCAGCGCCTTTTTGTAGCGTGGATCCAGAATAGTAGCACAAATGTAATGCTGATCTGAGTTGATGTTTTGAAGACGTTCATCACCACGTAGGCGATGTAATAATTTCTCAGACAAAATGAAATGGTTTTTTTTTTTTTCATCTTTTTCAAACTCAGAAGAAACCGCCATCAGTTGGTGCTCCAGTATGCACAACAATGGGATAGCTTTTCCCAAATTACAGTCCTCCTGGCTGACTGCACGCGTGAAGAACTCAAAAGGACGAAGCATGTCTGTCAGGCTTTTAACTATGTCCCATTGCGCCTTACTCATCCGCAGGTCCTCCTTCTGAGATGTAGCCTCTGTCAAGAAATAGTGATCGAGTACCGTATACTGCTCATACAGACGCTCAAGCATGTAGAAGGTTGAGTTCCAACGTGTTGCCACCTCCTGGATGAGTGCTTTCACTGGCATTCCACGTTGAAGTAGCAGTCTCCGCAGATGCTTCCGGGCCTTAAAAGAATGGCTGAAATGGTTGCACATTTTGCGGCAGGTGGCCATTACCTCGAACGCTGGACTCTCTTTATCACTCAAGAATTTTTGAACTACCAGGTTGATACAGTGCGCCAAACACGGCACTCTAACATGGTCACCAATGAACATGGCCTTAACTACATTGGCGCCATTATCCGTGGAAACATAACCAATCTTGCGTTTTAGGGGGGATAGCATTGTCAAGACCTTTTTGTCAAACTCTTCCAAAAGGTTTTCTGCTGTGTGACTTTTCTCCAAGCCAAACATGGCTAGTGTTGCATGTTTCCGAGCAGCTTTGAAAACTTGGTCCGGGTCAACACCTGCGTTTAGCTTTGCTTTAACACCTGAAAAAGAGACCCAGTGTGCAGTGATGCACATGTAATCATCGCCTGGGCCACTGGTCCACATGTCTGTTGTCAGATGTATTGTGTGAACAGCACTCTTCTGCAAAGCTGCCCCAATCGCCTGCAGCACATCTTCATGTAGTGCTGGAACCGCAACTCTGGCAAAATAGAACCGGCTCGGAACCTTCCATTTAGGGCAGAGCGTTGCAACTAATTCAAGAAAACCTACCGCTTCTACAAAAGAAAAAGGTAGAAGGTCCACAGCTAGCATTTTAGCCAGCTTAGTGTTATACAGACGCGTCAGTGGGTGGTTGCGTTCATATGGCACGTCTGAAGTAAGCATTGTTCTAATGTTGCCCTGGACCAAGCATTTACGGGCTGATAATGACTTCGTTGACCCAATTTTGCTCGCTGGTGAACTTTTGTGCGTTGGTGTCTCACTCGCTCCAACACTCTTAGTGTGCCTCACATTGGGTGTGCTGCTGACAGGGGTACTGGGTGTAAGGGAAGTGTTTGACACGTCTTCTTCCTGCTCGTCATCATCAGATGAAACATCAACGTTTCCTTGATTTTGGCCTTTCTTGATCGCAGCTAGGTGCGCAAACCATTTGACAGCGTGCTTTCTCTCAAGATGACCACTCTGGCCGCCGGTACCATAGTTGGTACCTGACTTACCACGACTAACTGCAAGCTTACAAAGGGTACAAATGGCAAACTTTGGATTTTTGGGACAAACAGTAAAGAAGTCCCAAACTGGGGACTTGAAGTGTCTGTGGGACCTGGAGGAGGCGGCGATACTGGTGGTGGTGGTCATGAAGCTAATGCCAGATGAAGTGGAGGATCTGGATTGCCCAACTTTTGTACGTTTTCCACTTTCACCGCCACTAATTAAGGTCGAGGTTGACGGAGGTCTCTTCTTGCCAGAAAGAAATATGGAAGCGGGACGAGTTGGTGTACTACTTAACTCCAATGATTGTGGTGTTTCCACTGCCTCCTCATCGACAACATCATCATCATCATCACGCGCAGCAGCTCTTCGGGCTAGGGTCAAAATGTCTGTTTGCTGCATGCCCGCTGGGGCTGCAGTGACCTTTATGATGACTGGGTCGTCGTTGGCAGAGTCTTCATCAGCAGCAGTATCCGCCACTTCTTGTTGAGCCTCATCACACTCCATAACTCTGAGACTTTGGACGAGCTTCCTTTTACGCTTAAGTACCTTTGTTGGATCATGGTGTGCCTCACTCTCAGACGGCTGTGGTGCTGGTTCCCAAGTTTGATCCGTATCATCAGAAGGAGGTGTGCTTGAAGAGGATGTAGACACCACCCTTGATCTCTTCCTTGCTAGGGTTGTGGAAGACAATGAAGGATCATCAGGAGGAGTGGCTTCCTCAAATGATACCTCGCCTTGATTGTCGATTTCCTGATGTGCCCCTACTTCGGGAGGAACAACTATTGTGGGCACTTGTGACCCTCCATGCACCTCTGCTTGCGCATCTCCTTGCGCTGCCTCTCCTTCCACATGTACTTGGGCTTGTACTTGCACATGTGATTGTTGTTGCGGCTGTGGTTGTTCAACACTCGTCAGATGAGCTACAACAACCTGTGTTGATTGAGGGACATTGCTGCTGCTTTCTTGCGATGAGCCAACATCACTGGTCGATGGTGATTGAAGAACTATACTGGCTGCCTCTGCAGCACTCAAGGGCTTGGACTTAAGTTGGCGTGGTGGTGGTGGTGGCACTGAGCCCAATGGAGCGGGGGGGGGTGCTGCCAGCTTGGTCCCCAGCAGATCCCGCTGCTGCTGCTGCAGGCATACTTTTTTTTTTACTCCCAAAAAAAGGGGCGGGCGGCACACCAGTCTCCTTGGTAACTTGCTTCTTCTGCTCCTTACTGGCACCTTTCTTGCTAGAGGAGCTACGGGTTACTTTTTTTGGGGCCATCCTCTTCAGACCAGGTCAGCAGGCAGCAGTTGCACGAGTTGCAGAGGGTTCTGTGTCCAGACGTGACGTCGCGTGACGTTATGCTGCACACACCGCTGCAGGACTTCTTCCTGGCACTGGTGGTTCTCTTGAGTCTTCTTGTGCACCTAAAAGCAATGGAAGACAGAGGAACATCAGTTCAGTTATACACCCCAAAAATTCGACAAAACACAGAAAAATGAGCACAATCCCATGCCATCCTTGATGTTTACATTGAAGACACCCCACAGAAAGACTACGGACATGCAAGTATGCAACACTCACTACCCCTGAGCATAATGGATGAAAAGTAGGCAAAATAAGTGCAGGCCTCAGACACTGCCTCTCCTCAAAATGGCCCCTTACACCCCAGGCACATGTTGCCTGTACCAGCCAGCACTCAAGATGGCCACCACCACCACCCACATGGCCAGTCCACATCAACAGTACACCCCCAAAAAACAGAAAAACAGCCAGAAATCACCACAATCCAACGCCATCCATGATGTTTACATTAAAGAGAGTGAGACCACACCACAGGCACACTCAGTCCATGCACCACCCACCACCCCTGGGCAAAAGGCCACACCAGCAGCCCCCCAAAAACGACAAAAAACAATAAAATAAGCCCAATCCCAGCCCATCCATGGCCTCAATTATGTTTAAATTCAAGAAGACACCCCACAGAAAGACTAGGCCCATGCAACACTCACCACCCCTGGGCAAAGGGCCCCACCAGCAGGCCCAAAAAACCGACAAAAAACAATAAAATCAGCACAATCCCAGCCCATCCATGGCCTCAATGGTGTTTAAATTCAAGAAGACACCCCTCAGAAACACTAGGCCCATGCAACACTCACTACCCCTGGGCATAATGGATGAAAAGTAGGCAAAATAAGTGCAGGCCTCAGACACTGCCTCTCCTCAAAATGGCCCCTTACACCCCAGGCACATGTTGCCTGTACCAGCCAGCACTCAAGATGGCCACCACCACCACCCACATGGCCAGTCCACATCAACAGTACACCCCCAAAAAACAGAAAAACAGCCAGAAATCACCACAATCCAACGCCATCCATGATGTTTACATTAAAGAGAGTGAGACCACACCACAGGCACACTCAGTCCATGCACCACCCACCACCCCTGGGCAAAAGGCCACACCAGCAGCCCCCCAAAAACGACAAAAAACAATAAAATAAGCCCAATCCCAGCCCATCCATGGCCTCAATTATGTTTAAATTCAAGAAGACACCCCACAGAAAGACTAGGCCCATGCAACACTCACCACCCCTGGGCAAAGGGCCCCACCAGCAGGCCCAAAAAAACGACAAAAAACAATAAAATCAGCACAATCCCAGCCCATCCATGGCCTCAATGGTGTTTAAATTCAAGAAGACACCCCTCAGAAACACTAGGCCCATGCAACACTCACTACCCCTGGGCATAATGGATGAAAAGTAGGCAAAATAAGTGCAGGCCTCAGACACTGCCTCTCCTCAAAATGGCCCCTTCTTACACCCCAAGCACATGTTGCCTGTAGCAGCCAGCACTCAAGATGGCCACCACCACCACCCACATGACCAGTCCACATCAACAGTACACCCCCAAAAAACAGAAAAACAGCCAGAAATCACCACAATCCAATGCCATCCATGATGTTTACATTAAAGAGAGTGAGACCACACCACAGGCACACTCAGTCCATGCACCACCACCCCTGGGCAAAAGGCCACACCAGCAGCCCCCCAAAAACGACAAAAAACAATAAAATAAGCACAATCCCAGCCCATCCATGGCCTCTATTATGTTTAAATTCAAGAAGACACCCCACAGAAAGACTAGGCCCATGCAACACTCACCACCCCTGGGCAA
Source organism: Lissotriton helveticus (assembly GCF_964261635.1). Taxonomy (NCBI): domain Eukaryota; kingdom Metazoa; phylum Chordata; class Amphibia; order Caudata; family Salamandridae; genus Lissotriton; species Lissotriton helveticus. Next base: position 1,307,791,403 of record NC_136057.1, read on the forward strand.
AGGGCCCCACCAGCAGGCCCAAAAAAACGACAAAAACAATAAAATCAGCACAATCCCAGCCCATCCATGGCCTCAATGGTGTTTAAATTCAAGAAGACACCCCTCAGAAACACTAGGCCCATGCAACACTCACTACCCCTGGGCATAATGGATGAAAAGTAGGCAAAATAAGTGCAGGCCTCAGACACTGCCTCTCCTCAAAATGGCCCCTTACACCCCAGGCACATGTTGCCTGTACCAGCCAGCACTCAAGATGGCCACCACCACCACCCACATGGCCAGTCCACATCAACAGTACACCCCCAAAAAACAGAAAAACAGCCAGAAATCACCACAATCCAATGCCATCCATGATGTTTACATTAAAGAGAGTGAGACCACACCACAGGCACACTCAGTCCATGCACCACCACCCCTGGGCAAAAGGCCACACCAGCAGCCCCCCAAAAACGACAAAAAACAATAAAATAAGCACAATCCCAGCCCATCCATGGCCTCAATTATGTTTAAATTTAAGAAGACACCCCACAGAAAGACTAGGCCCATGCAACACTCACCACCCCTGGGCAAAGGGCCCCACCAGCAGGCCCAAAAAAAGGACAAAAATCAGCACAATCCCAGCCCATCCATGGCCTAAATGGTGTTTAAATTCAACAAAACAGTTGTATCATGCACCCCTAACCAACCCTGGTCCTACTGGATACTGTGGCTACCCACAATATAATTTATTTAATGTTCTGAAAAAGTTCCAAAATTTTACTTGCAGCAACTGTAATGCCCCAAACAAACTTACTTGTGAAAGTTGATTTCTAATCCAAAAGTGATCCAAAGACAGTCAAAAAGGCCTCAAATCCAAATATCCAGCAGCACCCACAAAAAGTAATCCTTCCAGCTCCAGATCCAAATGAAAGTGACCAGGAGATGGACAAAGCACTGGGAGGAGCCTGCTGGACAGGAACAGGAAGTTGGAGACTGTGGGGCACTTCCTTCCTCCCCCCCCCCCCCAAAATGGACTCCTTGCAAAAAAAAGGCCATGCAAATGTCAACCTGAGGAGTGATTCTGATAAAAATCATAATTTTCTGAAGGTTTATCCTGTTTGCTGGTGATTTTCTTGTGCGAAATTGCAAAATCTCTATTTCGCAAGTGCGAGATTGTTCCTTTCCGCCGCAACTACGTGTTCGCAATTGCGAACTCTCGCGAGGTGTGCTGTGCAAGGTGGCAAGCCGCGAGTACGTATTCGCGGGCGCCAAACTCCCGCGGGAACACGCAGCAAGATCTAAAATGGCGCGTCACTCGCAAAGAAAAACAACTCGGCAAACGCTAAATGACGGAAAGTGAACGCCGTGCACCACGCCGCGCGCCGCAACCAAGCAAAAAATCCGCCGCGAGCGGATTCACGGATTTTCGACAAATTCGCGAGCGTTCGCGGATTGCGGATTTGCCGAAAATCCGAAAAATCCGCGAGCGGAGCGGATTTTACGCCCATGCTTACCTATGACCGCCTAGTTACCCACTTTTATTGGCCCAAGATGCGAGCGAATCTAGAAGCCCACTGCAAGTCCTGTCTCACATGCCAGGCTAGTGGAAAAAGTGGAGGAACGCGCAAGGCCCCCCTCCAATCATTTCCTGTCGTCAGTACCCCCTTTGAGCGGGTCGGAATCGACATAGTGGGACCCCTGGACCCTAGGACCGCCCAAGGTCACCGATTCATCCTAGTCCTGGTGGATCACGCCACCCGATACCCCGAGGCCATTCCCCCCTGCACCATAACGGCCCCCGTGGTGGGCCGAGCACTGATGGGGATCTTCTCCCAAGTGGGTTTTCCCCGCGAGGTCGTGAGCGACCGCGGCACCAACTTTATCTCCAAATACATGATGTCCCTGTGGCAACAATGCGGAGTGTCCTACAAATTCACCACCCCGTATCATCCCCAAGGAAATGGCCTAGTGGAGCGGTTTAACCGGACACTGAAGGGGATGATCATGGGCCTATTGGAGCCCCTCCGGCGCAAGTGGGACGTTCTCCTCCCCTGCCTCTTGTTCGCCTACCGGGAAGTCCCCCAGAAGTCCCTGGGGTTCAGCCCATTCGAGCTGCTGTACGGGCACCCCGTCCGGGGGCCCCTCAGCCTGGTCAAGGAGGGAATGGGAAACGGCCCCCCGAGAACCACCTCCCGATGTGTTCCGCTACATCCTCACCCTCAGAAACCAGACACGGAAATTCCAAGCACTGGCCGAAGCCAACCTCGAGGCAAGTCAGGAGGAGATGAAGCGCTGGTATGACCAGAATGCCACTCTGGTCGAGTTTCAACCGGGCCAGCAGGTCTGGGTGATGTCCCCGGTGAAACCCTGCGCCCTCCAAGACAAGTGGACCGGCCCCTTTAAGGTCGTGGAAAGGAAAAGCCAAGTGACCTACTTGGTGGACGTCCAGTCCCCTCGGGACCCCCTCCGGGTTCTCCACGTGAACCGCCTCAAGCCTCACTTCGTGGGGACGGAGTTCAGCTTGCTCTTGGCCACCGACGACGGAGCGGAAGAGGAAACGGAGCCTCTCCCTGACCTCCTGTGTGCCAAAGAGAAGGATGGCTCCGTAGACGTAGTGAGCCTCTCTCCCTCCCTCACTCCGCAGCAACGTGAAGACTGCCGCCAGCTCTTGGGGCAGTTCCCAGATTTGTTCTCCTTGGTCCCCAATATCACTGACTGGTGTGTCCACGATGTGGACACCGGAGACAGCCCGCCCGTGCGACACCGAGCCTACCGAGTGCCTGACCGAGTCCGTACCTGCATCCAGGCCGAGGTCTCGAAAATGCTTGCCCTTGGAGTGGTCGAGCCCTCAGACAGTCCCTGGGCCAGCCCAGTGGTACTGGTCCCGAAAGCAGCGGCCCCTGGTGCCGTCCCCGAACTTCGGTTTTGTGTGGACTACTGGGGGCTCAACGCAGTCACCCGAGCAGACGCCCACCCCATTCCCCGCGCAGATGAACTCATCGACCGCCTGGGATCTGCTCGCTACCTGAGTACCTTCGATCTGACCTGCGGCTACTGGCAAATTGCGCTCACAGAGGGAGCCAAGGAGCGGTCCGCCTTCTCCACCCCGGACGGACACTATCGCTTTCGAGTGATGCCGTTCGGGATGAAAAACGCCCCGGCCACCTGTCAGAGACTGGTGAACCGAGTCCTGGCCGGGCTTGAAGAGTTCAGCGCTGCATATCTAGACGATATTGCGGTGTTCAGTTCACAATGGGACGAGCACCTCCGGCACCTCCGGAGGGTGTTGCTAGCCCTGCGCCAGGCAGGCTTGACGGTCAAAGCCAGCAAGTGCCAGATTGGGCAGGGGTCAGTGACCTACCTAGGCCACCAGGTCAGGAGCGGGCAGGTCGCCCCTCTCCAGCCGAAGATCGATGCCATCTTGACCTGGGAACCCCCCATCACTCAAACCGAGGTCCGAGCTTTCCTGGGCCTCACCGGTTACTACCGGAGGTTTTTAAAGAATTACGGCAGCATAGTGGGCCCCCTCACAGAGCTGACGTCCAAGAAGCAGCCCAAGCGCGTGCACTGGACCCCCTCATGCCAAGAGGCGTTCAACGCCTTGAAGACAGCTGTGTGCTCTGCCCCGTGCTCCAAGCCCCGGACTACTCCAAGGAATTTGTGGTCCAAACCGACGCTTCCAAGCATGGCATCGGAGCCGTACTGTCCCAGCTCAATGAGAAAGGCATAGATCAGCCCGTAGCCTTCATCAGCAGAAGGTTACTGCCCCGAGAACAGAGGTGGAGCACCATCGAATGAGAAGCGTTCGCAGTAGTCTGGGCCCTCAAGAAACTCCGACCCTACCTGTTCGGAACCCACTTCCGAGTCCAAACAGATCATCGACCCTTACGGTGGCTCATGCAGATGAGAGGAGAAAACCCCATACTACTACGATGGTCAATCTCCCTCCAGGGGATGGACTTCACAGTAGAACATCGCCCTGGTACCGACCACGCCAACGCTGACGGCCTCTCCAGGTTCTTCCGCCTCAGCGACGAGAACCCCCAAGAGGATGGGTAGTTCTCCCCGACCTTCAGCTGGGGGGGACGCGTGTTGGACCCGGCCTCGTGGCGTGGTCCTCATTAACCCGTAGTAGTCCCTCCTGGCCCGTGCAGCCCCCCAGGGCCCTGATTCACTCGACCATTCCCTCCATGACCCACATCCCTGACACTGGGCTTCCCCGTCCTCTCTCTCCATTTTCCCTGGTACCCGAAGCCGATGCCCATGTCCCTGCACCTAAGATGGCCGCCCCGGCCCCAGCCCGTCCTCGGCCTTCGGCGCCATACCCGGCCAGGGGGTAGAGCGCTCCCCGTGAGCGAGAGAGGGAGGAGAAGCTCGATCACACCTCCCACCTCCCCTCGAGAGATGAGTTTCGATCACCCATCCGGCCTCCCTGAGGGCTGGCTCCAGGCCTGCTGCGTGTCTGGGATCCCTCCAGACCCAACTTGAAAGGATGAAAGGAGCCGCCGAGGCGAAACCCCCAACAACCGGCTTCCAGGTGCTAGGACCCCTGCCTGCGAGGACTCCGGACATCAAAGGCGAGTAGTCCTATATCAAGGGTTGCTCTGGGCTGATCAAGTCAGTTGTATCCTGGACTACGTGAGCCCTGCTGACCTCGTCGCGGCTCCTACTGAGCAGAGAAGGACTTCTGCCCAAGACCACCTGAGCCCTGCTGACGCTGTTGCAGCTCCCCTGCAACCGTGAGACTCCTGAGCCCCGCTGATTCGATCGCGGCTCCCTAAGACTATCCTGTTCCGGCTGGACCCAAGATCACCCCGTATCCCTTGGCTCGAGGATTGAGAGCTGTGCGCCGGATACGCAACCGCAAGTGACTTTGAACCTTGAGACTGTCCCGCTACCCTACCCCTACCGAGACTGTTTGAGCCTTGCTCGCCTGTACATACGAATCTGCGGATCATAAAGATCCATTTTACTTGAAGAGATAAAGAATACGTTCTCTTAATCCTACGGTGTGGCGTCCCTTTGTCGAGTGGTGCTAGCGCAGCGCGTACGATCCTAGAGTTGAGGTCCTCTCCCTGAGGATCTCCCGCCAGTGCTCGGCTGTGTTCCTAGGAGAGGTGGGTCACCGGGTGGTCAGGTGCCAAGTCTGTCCTCCCCGGGGATCGCCACTCTAACACCGGGACCGCAGCCCCTGCCCCTCTGTCCCCTGCTGCCCTCAGTGCTGAGACTGTGGACCTACTCCGGCAGATAGCAGTAGGTCAGACATCCATGCTGACTGTCCTCCATGGACATACACAACTGATTACACAGTTGGTGTCGTTCATGGAGGGCATGTCATCGGCCATGTCTGATCTACGTCGGAGTGTGGCTGCCATAGAGTCAACACTGACGGCAGCTCTGTACACCCAGCAGCATCTGCCCCCCCATCCTTCAGACCCATCCACCTCTGCCTCTCACATACCTACACAGCATACACGCACACGCCACAGGTCAGACACACCCAGCACACACACACACCATAAGAAGCTCAAAGCTCCACGCACCCAATCTCAAGGGGATGTAGGCACACCCACAGGGAGAGGGGAGACACCTCACACATGCATCCACACACCCAGGGGAACAGACTCACAGCCCTCTACCTCCACCCCCAATGTGTCCCCGGGTTCAGGTGGTAGTTTTTCCGCACTGGCTGAGGTGTGCAGCCAGGTTTTTGAGGCTACTTTCGGCGATGCACCAACCAGTGTGGATGAATCCACTACACCTGCACCCACTCCACCTGTCCTTCCCTCTCCTGTCCATGCGGTGCCGGAGGATTCCACAGATGGTGCCCCCATAGTTTTCTCAGCGGATTAAACGCCATGTGCAGGCAAGTTTGGGTGTGATCACACCCATGGAGACACAAACTGTTGCTCAGACTTATTTGGACTGGCCATTGGCCTTTAATGAGCAAGGACTCTTATTTGGATTTCTATTTTGAACCAGCTGAATAAAGCAATTCTTTTCTTTTTCTGAACTTTAGTTTGTGTGATGATGTCTGTGACTGCTGAGTGCCTGGGAGCTGGTGTGATGTTCAAATATAGTAATGTTGACATGTGTCATTCTCATGATGGTAATGTGGTTAACAATGGTATGTTTATGATGTAAGGGCTGGGCACTGGTGGGCAGTGGTGGGGGTCTCAGCCACACACACACTCTGATGCTGGGCACTGGTGGGCACAAGTGGGCAGTGGTGGGGGTGTTGTCCACACACACACTCTGATGCTGGGCACTGGTGGGCAGTGGTGGGGGTGTTGTCCACACACACACTCTGATGCTGGGCACTGGTGGGCCCTGGTGGGCAGTGGTGGGGGTGTTGTCCACACACACACTCTGATGCTGGGCACTGGTGGGCACTGGTGGGCAGTGGTGGGGGTCTCAGCCACACACACACTCTGATGCTGGGCACTGGTGGGCACTGGTGGGGGTGTTGTCCACACACACACTCTGATGCTGGGCACTGGTGGGCACTGGTGGGCACTGGTGGGGGTGTTGTCCACACACACACTCTGATGCTGGGCACTGGTGGGCAGTGGTGGGGTCTCAGCCACACACACACTCTGATGCTGGGCACTGGTGGGCACTGGTAGGCACTGGTGAGGGTGTTGTCCACACACACACTCTGATGCTGGGCACTGGTGGGCACTGGTGGGCAGTGGTGGGGGTCTCAGCCACACACACACTCTGATGCTGGGCACTGGTGGGCACTGGTGGGCAGTGGTGGGGGTGTTGTTCACACACACTCTCTGATGCTGGGCACTGGTGGGCACTGGTGAGCAGTGGTGGGGGTGTTGTCCACACACACACTCTGATGCTGGGCACTGGTGGGCACTGGTAGGCACTGGTGGGGGTCTCAGCCACACACACACTCTGATGCTGGGCACTGGTGGGCACTGGTGGGCACTGGTGGGGGTGTTGTCCACACACACACACTCTGATGCTGGGCACTGGTGGGCACTGGTGGGGGTGTTGTCCACACACACACTCTGATGCTGGGCACTGGTGGGCAATGGTGGGCACTGGTAGGCACTGGTGAGGGTGTTGTCCACACACACACTCTGATGCTGGGCACTGGTGGGCACTGGTGGGCAGTGGTGGGGGTCTCAGCCACACACACACTCTGATGCTGGGCACTGGTGGGCACTGGTGGGCAGTGGTGGGGGTGTTGTCCACACACATTCTCTGATGCTGGGCACTGGTGGGCACTGGTGAGCAGTGGTGGGGGTGTTGTCCACACACACACTCTGATGCTGGGCACTGGTGGGCACTGGTGGGCACTGGTGGGGGTCTCAGCCACACACACACTCTGATGCTGGGCACTGGTGGGCACTGGTGGGCACTGGTGGGGGTGTTGTCCACACACTCTGATGCTGGGCACTGGTGGGCACTGGTGGGCACTGGTGGGGGTGTTGTCCACACACACACTCTGATGCTGGGCACTGGTGGGCACTGGTAGGCACTGGTGAGGGTGTTGTCCACACACTCTGATGCTGGGCACTGGTGGGCACTGGTGGGCAGTGGTGGGGGTCTCAGCCACACACACACTCTGATGCTGGGCACTGGTGGGCACTGGTGGGCACTGGTGGGGGTGTTGTCCACACACACACACTCTGATGCTGGGCACTGGTGGGCACTGGTGGGGGTGTTGTCCACACACACACTCTGATGCTGGGCACTGGTGGGCACTGGTGGGCACTGGTAGGCACTGGTGAGGGTGTTGTCCACAGACACACTCTGATGCTGGGCAGTGGTGGGCACTGGTGGGCAGTGGTGGGGGTCTCAGCCACACACACACTCTGATGCTGGGCACTGGTGGGCACTGGTGGGCAGTGGTGGGGGTGTTGTCCACACACACTCTCTGATGCTGGGCACTGGTGGGCACTGGTGAGCAGTGGTGGGGGTGTTGTCCACATACACACTCTGATGCTGGGCACTGGTGGGCACTGGTGGGGGTCTCAGCCACACACACACTCTGATGCTGGGCACTGGTGGGGGTGTTGTCCACACACACAAACTCTGATGCTGGGCACTGGTGGGCACTGGTGGGGGTGTTGTCCACACACACACTCTGATGCTGGGCACTGGTGGGCACTGGTGGGCACTGGTGAGGGTGTTGTCCACACACACACTCTGATGCTGGGCACTGGTGGGCAGTGGTGGGCAGTGGTGGGGGTCTCAGCCACACACACACTCTGATGCTGGGCACTGGTGGGCACTGGTGGGCAGTGGTGGGGGTGTTGTCCACACACACTCTCTGATGCTGGGCACTGGTGGGCACTGGTGAGCAGTGGTGGGGGTGTTGTCCACACACACACTCTGATGCTGGGCACTGGTGGGCACTGGTGGGGGTCTCAGCCACACACACACTCTGATGCTGGGCACTGGTGGGCACTGGTGGGCACTGGTGGGGGTGTTGTCCACACACACACACTCTGATGCTGAGCACTGGTTGGCACTGGTGGGCACTGGTGGGGGTGTTGTCCACACACACACACTCTGATGCTGGGTACTGGTGGGCACTGGTGGGCAGTGGTGGGGGTCTCAGCCACACACACACTCTGATGCTGGGCACTGGTGGGCACTGGTGGGCACTGGTGGGGGTGTTGTCCACACACACACTCTGATGCTGGGCACTGGTGGGCAGTGGTGGGCAGTGGTGGGGGTCTCAGCCACACACACACTCTGATGCTGGGCACTGGTGGGCAGTGGTGGGGGTGTTGTCCACACACACACTCTGATGCTGGGCACTGGTGGGCACTGGTGGGCAGTGGTGGGGGTGTTGTCCACACACACACTCTGATGCTGGGCACTGGTGGGCACTGGTGGGCAGTGGTTGGGGTGATGTCCACACACACACTCTGATGCTGGGCACTGCTGGGCACTGCTGGGCACTGGTGGGCAGTGGTGGGGGTCTCAGTCACACACACACTCTGATGCTGGGCACTGGTGGGCACTGGTGGGGGTGTTGTCCACACACACACTCTGATGCTGGGCACTGGTGGGCACTGGTGGGCAGTGGTGGGGGTCTCAGCCACATACACACTCTGATGCTGGGCACTGCTGGGCACTGGTGGGCACTGGTGGGCAGTGGTGGGGGTCTCAGCCACACACACACTCTGATGCTGGGCACTGGTGGGCACTGGTGGGGGTGTTGTCCACACACACACTCTGATGCTGGGCACTGGTGGGCAGTGGTGGGGGTCTCAGCCACACACACACTCTGATGCTGGGCACTGGTGGGCACTGGTGGGCAGTGGTGGGGGTGTTGTCCACACACACTCTGATGCTGGGCACTGCTGGGCACTGGTGGGCACTGGTGGGCAGTGGTGGGGGTCTCAGCCCTACACACACTCTGATGCTGGGCACTGGTGGGCACTGGTGGGCGTGTTGTATACACACACACACTCTGACACTTACAATGACATAGCAGATGTATGTCCGACACGTCTATTATACTGGTGAAGTGCGGTGACGTACTTCGATGACGTAGGTGCGGCACGTCTCCGTATTACACTGGTGTTGTGCGGTGACGTACTGTTGGACAGGCCACGTGTAAGGCTCGCTCCCTCCCCGCACGACCAGGCCCGAGCCCCGCTCCTCAGGCGTTACACGCAACAACAACCCGTTTCCCGTCTCCTATAGGGCCCCTGCCCCTGAACATCTCCACATCGTGGGCCCGATTCCCTACCGGCCCTCTCGCCCGGCCTGGGCGCCATCTTGGACACGGCACCACGAGGCCGCGTGGCCTCCGATCAACCCTAACCCTGGGCCTGGCCAGGCCCCGACATCCCGGCACCACCATCCACCCAGGAGGTGAGCGGACTACTTGGCAGGTCAATGGGAGAAAGAGGTGTCGATGGCTCTCCCCCGCCAGGTGCCGATCGCCCCCAGCTCCCCCGGGCGCTGGCTCCACCCCCCTGCTGGGTGTCTGGACTCCCTCATCCCGGACCTCCCGACCTCCCAGTGCGAGGGTCCGGACATCAAAGGGCGCCAGACCTATAACTGGCGCAGCTCCAGAGCAGGAAGGCAGTTGTATCCTGGAGTCGAGAGACGCAGTGAAGAACTCATCCTTGACGGACTACTGGCGCTGCCGTAGCCCTGCCTTGCGAACTACCGACCTGCCTGCTGGCGCTGCCGCGGCTCTCTGCACCCATCTTCATCGGGACCTGCTGGCTCCGCCGCGGACCGTCACTACCTTCAACCATCCCGGGACCTGCTGGCTCCGCCGCGGCCCGATCATCTAGAACGCCGAGCTCGAGGATTGTGAGCTAATTCATCTACAACCACATCCCCCAGAGTGGTAACGAGACTGTCCCGCTACCCCCTTACCCAACCAAGAGACTAGAATAGAGGGGACCCCGGAGTCCAGACCTCCTTGTACCACCTCACCGTACTTAAAGAATTGCTTATAAAGTAAAGTTGAACCTTATCCTTGTGTGGTGTACGTCAGTGGGGGGGAAGTTATTTGTCTGTACGATTGCTGGAGACGGATCTCCCCGGAGACCTCTCCCCTTATCCTCGGCCGACCCTCCCGGTCCGTCTAACATTGGTGGCCAGCGACGGGATCCGAATCAACGCGTAATCGTACAGAGAGTAGCTCACCCCACGACAAAACCACAATGTCAACCAAAGAAAGCGGATCCACCGAAAAATTCCAGATGGAGAAATTGGAAGAATACAGCCATCGTGAGTTGAAACAATTCTGCATTGAACTAGGTATCGCTACCACCGGTCTGAATACTAAAGACGATTTCAAGCACGCCATTGAGTCATGGGCAGAAACCGGGGCCGTCAGACCCCCGGACCAAAATCTCGCAACAGCAGAGAAAGACACCACGGCTCCCGAGGAGCGAAGAACGGGTCTCTCGCAAGATGAGATCCAAGAACGAGAAAGAAACCGACTACATGAGCTAGAGATGGCCCGGCTCAAAATGGATGGCGAACTCAAATTAGCCGAACAAAAACTAAATCTGGAACATCTGCGGCTACGAGAAGAACGGGAAGAGAAACAGAGACAAAGAGAGCTTGAAGAGAAGAGACTGGCGTACGAACACGAACGCAAACTAGCTGAGATAGACTTACGCAAGCAGAACAAAGAATTAGGAGTGCCCGAGCAACCGCACCCCCCGGGGGTGACAGAACGGAAGGTACACATCCCCAAGGATGTCGTTCGAGAATATTTCCGAGAGGACGACATACAGCAATGGTTCAAGGCCTACGAGATCGCTATGACCTCCCACCGGATCGATCGAAGCGACTGGGGAGCCGGTCTATGGGGGAGGTTCGTCAATGAGGGCCGCGATGCCCTGCTACAGCTCCCAGACCATCTGATGACCTCCTATGACCACATGAAAGCTACCCTCCTCACCCGCTATGGGCTCACACCCGAAATGTACCGCCAGAGGTTCCGAAACTGCACTCGGATCCCGGGCACAACTTGGGTGGAATACGTGAACTATTTCAGCCGGGCCTTCGAGGGGTGGATCAAGGGAAGCAACGTAACGACTTACGAGCAACTCTTCAATCTCATGGTATGGGAGCATCTATCGAACAACTGCTTCGTCGAGCTCAGGCAGCACCTCCTCGACAGTAAATTAACTGATCCACGACAGCTTGCCGCCGAGGCTGACCGGTGGGAAATTACCCGAGTGGGCCGAACTGGGCCCCATGAACAGAACCGGAACAACCACGGTCAGCACCGTCCCCGAGGAGGAGGAGGGGTCCAGGGACGAGGGAGAGACAACGCCCCGGCCGCTCCCGCTACCAGCACCCCACCCCCGGCCAACCGGGGCAACACCCCGGCGCGGCCGGGATACAGAGCCAATGTCACGTGTCACCGATGCCAGCGAGTCGGCCACTACGCCAACGACCCGAATTGTCCACAGAGCCAGACTCCGAGACCCCGCCAGATGGCTGCCGCCGCCCTGGGGGAAGAACAAATCTACGAAGAACATGAGGAATGTGAGCAAGAACGCCAGGAATGGGAACCAGCCGCCATGGTTCTAGCGTGCCTAGGGGGAAGAGACATGGTCCCGCGGGTCCCCCTACCCGCCAACACCCGGAAGTACAGCCAATGGGTGAACATTAATGGACGCCGGGCTGAAGCCCTCCGTGACACCGGGGCCAGTGTAACGGCCGTCCGATGTCACCTGGTGACCCTAGAACAGATTCTGCCGAACGTCCTCTGCCCTGTCCGTTCAGCCGACAATTCGGAGAGTCTATGTCGGATGGCTTGCGTCCCCTTCGAGTGGGGAGGAGTCTCCGGCATGTTGGAAGTGACGGTCCGAGATGATGCCCCCGTAGACTGTCTCCTGGGAAATGATCTTGAGAGTTCCCCGTGGGCTGCCGTAGAGAGGAGAGAGCACCTAGGGATGTTGGGCATCCCGGATTGGGCGTGCGTAACCACCCGGTCCATGACTGCCCGTGCCATCCCCCGACCCGAAGAACCTGAATGGCCGGCACCTCCTCCCCCGGTCGCTCCAGACACCGACCGTGCCGTCACCCCAGAACAAACTCCCGAGGGGCTCGTTCAGCCTCAGGACCTTCCCGGCCTGGATCAGTGGCGTCAGGAGGGGGGGCCCACCCAAGAACAGTTTCGCCACGAGCAGAAGACCTGTCCCTCCCTCGAGGGACTCCGCCAACAAGCCCTCGCCCAGAGTGCAGGGGATACCTCCGGAACCCATTGGGTCTATTGGGACAATGACCTGTTGTACAGCGAACAGAGAATCGCAGAGTTAGGGGCCAGTCGAGTACTAGTGGTGCCCCTCCGCTTTAGAGACTTCTTGCTAAACCTGGCCCACGATGTCCCCCTGGCTGGCCACCTGGGTCAGGATAAAACCTACAGTCGCCTGGTGACCCACTTTTTCTGGCCCAAGATGAGGAACGACGTACTCCAACACTGCCGATCTTGCCCCACGTGCCAGGCCAGCGGGAAGAGCGGCCGCAAGCTTAAAGCCCCTCTGCAACCTTTTCCAGTGGTCACCACCCCGTTCGAGAGGGTGGGGATAGACATTGTGGGACCCCTGGACCCCCGTACAGCACAAGGGCATCGGTTCATCCTAGTACTGGTGGACCACGCCACCCGCTACCCCGAGGCTGTTCCCCTGCGAACTGTGACAGCCCCGGTAGTCGGCCGGGCCTTGATGGGGATCTTCTCCCGGGTGGGCTTCCCCCGAGAAGTCGTCAGCGACCGGGGCACAAACTTTATTTCAAAATACATGAAGTCCCTCTGGCAACAGTGTGGGGTCACCTACCGATTCACGACCCCCTATCACCCTCAAGGAAACGGACTGGTTGAGCGGTTCAACCGCACGCTCAAAGGGATGATTGGGGGGTTGGAAGAGCCCCTCCGTCGCCAGTGGGATGTGCTACTACCGTGCCTTCTCTTTGCCTACCGAGAAGTCCCCCAGAAGTCCCTCGGCTTCAGCCCGTTCGAACTCTTGTATGGGCACCCGGTGCGGGGGCCGCTCAGCCTAGTCAAAGAGGGCTGGGAAATGCCCCCTCTAAAGAACCCTCCAGATGTTTTCAAGTACCTCCTAACCCTCCGCAACCAGACCAGACGGTTCAGAGAGATGGCAAAAGCAAACCTGGAGGCCAGTCAGGAGGACATGAAAAGGTGGTACGATCAGAATGCATCCTCAATCGAATTTGAACCCGGCCAACAAGTGTGGGTAATGTCTCCCACCGAACCATGCGCCCTGCAAGACAAATGGACGGGGCCCTTCAAAGTAATCGAGCGCAAGAGCCCTGTCACCTATCTCATCGATATGGAATCTTCACGAAACCCTCTCCGGGTCCTCCACGCTAATAGACTTAAACCCCACTTTGTACGCTCAGAGCTCAGCCTCTTGATGGCAACCGACAATGGAACCGAGGAGGACTCCGAACCCCTCCCTGACCTCCTACGGTCTCGGGAGAAGGACGGCTCCGTGGACGGGGTCCGACTCTCGGAGGCCCTCACCCTGGAACAGCGCCAAGGCTGCCGAGACCTCCTGCTGCAGTTCGCCACCCTGTTCTCCCTCACCCCAGGGGTCACCCCCTGGTGCTTACACGACGTGGACACTGGAGACAGTCCCCCTGTCCGCCATCGGGCCTACCGCGTACCAGATCGGGTACGGGCCTGCATCCAAGAGGAGGTGGCCAAGATGCTCACGCTCGGGGTCATCGAGCCCTCAGACAGCCCCTGGGCCAGCCCAGTGGTACTGGTCCCCAAAGCGGCCGCCCCCGGCGCCACGCCGGAGCTTCGGTTCTGCGTCGACTACCGGGGCTTGAATGCGGTCACCAGAACAGACGCACACCCCATCCCCCGAGCAGATGAACTAATCGACCGCATGGGAGCTGCCCGCTACCTCAGCATCTTCGACCTGACAGCGGGCTACTGGCAGATCGGTCTCACACCCCGGGCCCAAGAACGATCTGCATTCTCCACTCCTGATGGCCACTATCACTTCAAGGTCATGCCATTCGGCATGAAGAATGCCCCAGCAACATTTCAGCGGCTAGTGAACCAGGTCCTGGCAGGACTCGAAGAATTCAGCGCCGCCTACCTGGACGATATCGCTGTGTACAGCCGCCACTGGTCCGACCACCTCCACCACCTCCGAGAGGTGCTACAGGCCCTCCAACGAGCTGGCCTCATGATCAAGGCCAGCAAATGCCAAATTGGCCAGGGGTCCGTGACCTATCTCGGGCACCAGGTGGGAAGCGGTCTGGTGGCCCCTTTGCAACTCAAGATCGCGGCCATCCAGTCGTGGCAGCCCCCCATCACCCAGACCGAGGTCCGCGCCTTCTTGGGACTCACAGGCTACTACCGGCGGTTCGTGAGGGACTATGGCAGCATTGTAGGGCCCCTCACGGAACTCACATCCAAAAACCAACCCAAGAAGGTCAACTGGACCCCAGACTGTCAAGCGGCCTTCGAGAAGCTGAAGGCCGCCATGTGCTCCGCCCCGGTGCTCCAGGCCCCCGACTACAGTCGGGAATTTATCGTCCAAACAGATGCCTCCGACCATGGCGTTGGGGCAGTCCTTTCCCAGCTGAACCCCGAAGGACTTGACCAGCCAGTGGCTTTCATCAGCAGACGGCTCCTGGCCCGAGAACAACGCTGGAGCACCATCGAGAGGGAGGCCTTCGCCGTGGTGTGGGCCCTCAAAAAGCTCCGGCCTTATCTCTTCGGCACCCACTTCCGGGTCCAGACCGATCATCGACCCCTGCAATGGCTAATGCAGATGCGGGGGGAAAACCCGAAACTACTACGTTGGTCCATCTCCCTGCAGGGGATGGACTTCACTGTGGAACATCGACCCGGGCAAGACCACGCCAACGCAGATGGCCTGTCACGCTTTTTCCGCCTCGACGAGGAGAGTCCCCAAGAGGATGGGTGACTCTCCCCGCCTTCAGCTGGGGGGGACGCATGTTGGACAGGCCACGTGTAAGGCTTGCTCCCTCCCCGCACGACCAGGCCCGAGCCCCGCTCCTCAGGCGTTACACGCAACAACAACCCGTTTCCCGTCTCCTATAGGGCCCCTGCCCCTGAACATCTCCACATCGTGGGCCCGATTCCCTACCGGCCCTCTCGCCCGGCCTGGGCGCCATCTTGGACACGGCACCACGAGGCCGCGTGGCCTCCGATCAACCCTAACCCTGGGCCTGGCCAGGCCCCGACATCCCGGCACCACCATCCACCCAGGAGGTGAGCGGACTACTTGGCAGGTCAATGGGAGAAAGAGGTGTCGATGGCTCTCCCCCGCCAGGTGCCGATCGCCCCCAGCTCCCCCGGGCGCTGGCTCCACCCCCCTGCTGGGTGTCTGGACTCCCTCATCCCGGACCTCCCGACCTCCCAGTGCGAGGGTCCGGACATCAAAGGGCGCCAGACCTATAACTGGCGCAGCTCCAGAGCAGGAAGGCAGTTGTATCCTGGAGTCGAGAGACGCAGTGAAGAACTCATCCTTGACGGACTACTGGCGCTGCCGTAGCCCTGCCTTGCGAACTACCGACCTGCCTGCTGGCGCTGCCGCGGCTCTCTGCACCCATCTTCATCGGGACCTGCTGGCTCCGCCGCGGACCGTCACTACCTTCAACCATCCCGGGACCTGCTGGCTCCGCCGCGGCCCGATCATCTAGAACGCCGAGCTCGAGGATTGTGAGCTAATTCATCTACAACCACATCCCCCAGAGTGGTAACGAGACTGTCCCGCTACCCCCTTACCCAACCAAGAGACTAGAATAGAGGGGACCCCGGAGTCCAGACCTCCTTGTACCACCTCACCGTACTTAAAGAATTGCTTATAAAGTAAAGTTGAACCTTATCCTTGTGTGGTGTACGTCAGTGGGGGGGAAGTTATTTGTCTGTACGATTGCTGGAGACGGATCTCCCCGGAGACCTCTCCCCTTATCCTCGGCCGACCCTCCCGGTCCGTCTAACACGTACCGTACCCCGAGGTCGATGACGTACCGTACCCCGAGCTGGATGACGTACATGCGGCACGTATTACACTGGTGAAGTGTGGTGACGTACTTCGATGACGTAGGTGCGGCACGTCTCCGTATTGCAGTGGTGTTGTGCGGTGACGTACCGTACCCCGAGGTCGATGACGTAGGTGCGGTACGTCTCCATATTACACTGGTGTTGTGCGGTGACGTACCGTACCCCGAGCTGGATGACGTACATGCGGCACGTATTACACTGGTGAAGTGCGGTGACGTACTTCGATGACGTAGGTGCGGCACGTCTCCGTATTACACTGGTGTTGTGCGGTGACGTACCGTACCCCGAGGTCGATTACGTACCGTACCCCGAGCTGGATGACGTACATGCGGCACGTATTACACTGGTGAAGTGCGTTGACGTACTTCGATGACGTAGGTGCGGCACGTCTCCGGTATTACACTGGTGTTGTGCGGTGACGTACCGTACCCCGAGATCGATGACGTACCGTACCCCGAGCTGGATGACGTACATGCGGCACATATTACACTGGTGAAGTGCGGTGACGTACTTCGATGACGTAGGTGCGGCACGTCTCCGTATTACACTGGTGTTGTGCGGTGACGTACCGTACCCCGAGGTCGATGACGTACCGTACCCCGAGCTGGATGACGTACATGCGGCACGTATTACACTGGTGAAGTGCTGTGACGTACTTCGATGACGTAGGTGCGGTACGTCTCCGTATTGCAGTGGTGTTGTGCGGTGACGTACCGTACCCCGAGGTCGATGACGTAGGTGCGGTACGTCTCTGTATTACACTGGTGTTGTGCGGTGACGTACCATACCCCGAGCTGGATGACGTACATGCGGCACGTATTACACTGGTGAAGTGCGGTGACGTACTTCGATGACGTAGGTGCGGTACGTCTCCGTATTACACTGGTGAAGTGCGGGAGTGTGTGGACCAACGTACCCAGACATTACAGTCGTGCAATGGAGATGTGCGCGTGTGGCAACACGTACAGGTATGTTGGACTTCGCTGTACTCACCTTCTGCGCCGGTTTCTAAGTACGAGGTGGTGGCCGTACAGGATAGGGATGAGACGGACAATGGCGTTCATGTCCTGCTTGTCGTGTACCGGGGTGCGGTTCGTGACGGAGTGTGGTTTTACGGTAGTTTTGAACTCTCGTAGAAAAAGAGCCGTACGGAGTGTGTTCTACACGGATCGTACTTCCTGGTTCGGGAGACGCGCTCTTTTTCCGTTCGGACGTAGCGTCGAGCGTCAGCCGACTGCAATTCGTGTGGACTTTCGATTCGTACGGCGATTTTTACGAGCCGTACGGAGTGACGCTTTAGATTGTGATCGTACTTGCTGAATCGTACGGGGACGCCTACGGGTACGATTCGTACGGGGAAAAACGCTCTGAACCGCTATTCGGAGCGCTTTTTACCGGATCGGAATCGACCCCCATGTATTCTTTTTTTGTCCCGGATATCAAACATTAGCTCAGATGGCTGGTTCAATTGTGCAGGAACCTAGGTATGCGTCATTGTAAAGAAGCATTTAGGCTACTAAGACACAACACACAAATGCCAATTGTCTATGCTGTATCCCGTTTTTTATGTTCTATGTGGTGGACACAAAAGGTCTTTTTAGGAACCAGTAATGGATTTTATACTGATTGATTTTTAACTGTTATGTAACAACCCAATCCTATTCTATCTGGGTTTTAGCTCTTTTTAGTCTGCTTTTTTACATTTTGTATATCTGTGAATGTTCTTTTATGGTCCATGGACCGAAATAAAGAAAATTTGGATTGGATTGGAAATTCAAATATTTGATTTTGCATGCTTGCTCTATCACACAGGGTGTACCTCACATTGAGTGCTCACAGTCTTTAGTGAGTAACCATAAGAACTAAAAACCAGTTTTCAGTCAAGCGTTACTATTAAACTTAATGAATGGATACCTTGTAATATACCTATTATAGGCTTGAAAAAACCCAAGCCTACATGCCAGTTGTTGGCAAAACATATCCTGGCTGTAAATCACAAGAAAATTGGTATATCAGCTGAACAAGAATAAAGAAAGTTCACTCTTTACTTTGTTGCCCTGTAATTTCTGAAGCTTGCTTGCAGAACCAAAGTGTACATGTATTAGTGTTGCTATTTCCAAATCCTTATAAACACTTTTTGAAATATGGTGGGCCGGGGTGGGGTTTACCCACATTTTCGAAATGCATAAATAAATTATGTCAGTCAGTCAGTCAAAATTCTTTATTTCGATTAATTAAAATCATAAAAGAAGCAACAATACATACATACATTGTGCATAAGATGGATAAAATAGATACGAAAATAAATATGCATACATTTGCAGACATTCGTATATATACACTATTTACAATTCATAATTTGTAACAAACAGTTAATGTGAATGTCTCCACCTGGCCTATAGGACCACGATGTGAGCTGCAGTTTAAAAAACTAAAAACATCGTATAAATTTCCATATTAAATGAGCAAAGGTACCCCCTTCTCAATCTGCTATACCCAATGCATACAAATACTTTTTTTGTTATTTACTCTGGTTGCAGCCACCAGAAAGCTAGCTGCGCTAAAAATAACGCGCACGCTACTCAATAATTGCAGATATAAGAGTGCAGGTCTCACCTGCAGAAACCCAGCTTCACGTAGTATAGGACATAGAAATTTTATACGTGCCTTGGAATAATTTTCGCAAAACATGCTCAGGTGGAGAGTGTCTTGTGGCGAAAAATGATCGCAAGAACACGGTGGAGACTCATCTGGTTTGCCCCATTGCGGAAAGGTTCCTAAAATGAGGTGAATTAAATTGAACCTGAATCTTGTCAGCAAAAAGCGATGGAAAGGCTTAGTGACGATCTTTAGGTAGGGTTCAATAGATGGTGAGGTCTGTAAGACATAGATACTTCTTACTCCTCGTTTTTTAAGCTCCACCTCTTCCCTCTCTGCCTCCAACATGATCCAGAAGTTATATTTAATCCAGACCAAGTCCTCTTTCTTGATTCCCTCTGGGGCTGCATATAATTCAGGACGTCCCAGTCTGGCACACGCCGCCCTAACATATGCCAGCCATGGGATGTTATCTGCCCTGTCCATGACCAAGCAGTCTTTTAAAATAAGGTGATTGAGAGTGATTTCCTCATTGAGCCACGTCTTTGCCCAACAGATCAGTGGGGCTGCTTTTAAGTAGTCTGATATGTAACCCAGGCCTAATTCAGAATGGACAGACAAAGTTGGAGACGATTGAGGGACCGTCAACAGGCATCTAAGGGACCTATTTTCTGCTAATTGTATTTTATTCTCAGATGCATAGCCCTATACCGATGACCCATAGGAGGCAATCGCGCAGCACTTAGACTTATATATTTTAAGCATGGCCTCCATGGGTCTAGAGTCCAGCCTTTTGGCGAAACTCAGGAGGGCTACTGTGGATCTTACAACAGCGTTGCTTTTATGCTTCAGCTGAGTGCCCCAGTTGCCCTTCTCATCGAACAATACCCCCAGGTACGTGAATACTGGGACCCTCGAAACTTCAGCACCCAGGCATCTGAATGTTTTGACCTTACCGATTCTCCTACGGGCCCCTACGATCATTACATGGGATTTATTACTATTTACTTTTAAATCAAGAGAATCCATAAATGTGCCAAAGTTATCCAGCAGCCTCTGTAAGCCCAGGCCTGTACGGGCAATGAGTACGGCATTGATGTATGACGTTACAACGCATACTTTTACAACGCATAGTGTTTTTAGGTGCTGGATAGTGAATAGTTTAATTTACTATTCCAACTCCAGTCCCCGTGGATAGTAGGGAACGTGTTGGATAGTACATTAAACCTATTCCCTATCCTAGAGCGCCCTCAGCGCTATGCGTTGTAATAGTTTGCGTTGTAAAAGTTGCGTCGTAATGGTAGTGCGTTGTAAAAGTTGCGTTGTAAAGGATGTTCCCCGTACGGCATCATCTGCATACAGAAGGACCGGGATACCCGATCCCCCTGCATGCGGGATGTCTGCACTAACCCCGGCTAAAGACTTTTCCAGGCCATTGATATAGATAGCAAAAAGTAGAGGGGCCAGAATACAACCTTGTCTGACCCCCCCGCCTGGAACTGAATTTGCCCGTACATCTACCCTCTTGCGTGACCCTAACGGCTGCCACTAGGTCTTGGTGGAGATCGCTAAGACAGTAAACCAGGGATGCATCTACGCCCATTTCCAACCAAATGCGCCATAGTTTGGATCGGTTCACCAGATCGAAGGCTGATGATAAATCCATGAACCCGAGATATAAAAAACCCTACTTTGCTATCGTGTACTTATTAATCAAAAGATGTAGGTTTAAGCATTGGTCCATGGTACTTCTATGTTGCCTGAAACCGTACTGGAGATTTGAGAGCACCCCCCTGCCATTCATCCAATCTCCCAATTTCTGAAAAATGACTCTGCCCATGATCTTGACGGCAGAGTCCAACAAGGAGATTGGCCTATTGCAGGCGGGGTCCCCTCTGCTCCCCTTTTTGAAGATGGGTACAATAATGGAAGAGGCCCATGAAGTAGGGAAGCCCACTAGGGTTGCTGTGTTGAACACATTGGTTAAGATCTTCGCCCAGAAATTAGGGTACATGATGTAGAGGTCAGCAGGAACCCCATCGGGTCCTGGGGCCTTGTTTTTAGATGTATCTCAATAGCCCTTTCTACTTCAGCCGGATCAAATTTGACAGGGTTTTTAGGACATCCCATGATGGCTATTCCTAACGTTGGCTCCTGGTGTTCCTTGTCGCCATAAATTCTCTTAAAGTGCTGGAGCCAGATGTCATCTGGAATTACACATTCCGTATCTGAATTCTCATTTTCTGAGAAGAATGGCTGATTTATCGTTGCCCAAAACTTTCTGCTGTCCCTTAATACATCAGTAGACTGCAATTTATCCCAGGCCTTCTCCTTGATTTTATGTTTCCGCCTGGTGATTGCTTGTTTATACTCCTTGCGGAGAGAAGACACTAGAACCCTGTCCTTCGGGGTCTTCTTAAGAGCATTAAGAAGAGCCTCATGGGCCTTTGTACATGAGGAATCGAACCATTTCTGTGCCTTCCTGGAATGTGTGCCACTCCCCTTATGTAGGTTTTCAGCAATTTGCTTACAAATTGTTGTAAAGGAAGTTATAGTTCCTGCTCCTACAGCACAATCATCCAGGCAGATGCCAATGTTAGTTTCTACCTTGGCTACCAGATCCTCAAAAAAGTCCTCCGGGACTATAGCATCCCACTTTATTTGTCTGCCTTGGTCTTTTGTAGATAAGTCCCGTACTGCCTCCCTTCCTTGGTCAGTAATGGCCATCTTGACCCCTAGATTAACTTCCAGTACAAGGGGATTATGATCGCTGAAGGTTGACGTCACTACTCTATAGTCCATGGTCTTAGTCAGAACTAAAGTGGATACAAAAATGTAGTCAATGACAGAGTTAGCTCCTCGACCTATAAAGGTGGGGGCAGTCTTGCTACCGCTCTCCTTGCCTGGTTCAAATAAATTTTAATTGGAAAGTAATTCCTCCAGAGCTTCACCATGTTTCCCATGTTCAAAGTGTGGTACCCTCCCGTTCATCTGACCATCAGGATCATCCCCATAGCACTCCCACTCGCAAGGATGTATATTAAAATCTCCCATTAAAAACATCTCTGAGACAGAAGAATTATTAAGTTTATAGACTGACGAAAATTGCTCTAATACATTAAAATGCTCCTTCTGTACCGAGCCTTCCATAGCGTTATATAAATTAATCAAAAGATAATGCTTATCGGAAACAGCCCATTCTAATACGAGGAAATTATCCGACTCCCCATTAAGTTTTCTGAAAGTTCCAGCAAGGTTTAAAGAAATGAGGAAGAGTAAGCCCCCCTTAGGCCTCCCCGCAGTCCCTCGGACCGCCGGGATAGTGAAACTATGGTAGCCATCCAAACTAAAACTAGAATCTGAGTCCCAAGTTTCCTGGAAAGCTAGGATATCGAATTGTTTTATAAATTGCAACCAGATGGGGTCAGTGTTTTTGGGTCTAATACCTGCCACATTCCAGCTTAGAATTTTACATGTGACTGACCGATTACTTGCTATATAGGTTACACCGCCTATTCCAGACCCCAGACCCAAGGAATCAGGACCCAGTCAATCATTGGACTCCATCTGGGACAGGGGTGAGAATCGGTTACAAAGCTCTACCTTTCCCCTAAATTGAGGGTGTACCGGGGATGGTAATGGTGTAATTATGGGAGCGGTATCCCCTCCCCGTAAGGGTCCCTGGGCAGATCTCATCTGTGCGTTCATCCTGGCCTGATATGATAGGGTGCATTTGTTATTAGGATGGGTATAAAGCCGGGTAGGTTGCTGCGGGTATCTATAGGCCCTAGTTGGGGGATAGAAAAATCCCAAGGGGAGTGGTCTGATACCTTTGTTGTCAAGATCGGAACCGTCCCAAAATAATCTTTCCGCACAATTTTTGTTGTTAAAATTCACCAAAACACAGTCCCCAGGAATGTTCTTGGGGCGATGCCCAACCCAACAGACCCTCCTTGCCATAGTAACAGCACTTGCGACATCGGTTCCACCCGTACCAAACTGAGCGCACCACTGTCTAGCTTGATTCATCAGGTCAGCGGTTGTTTCACTGGAACCCCCCCTGACAGGGGGCACCCCAGTGAAAACAGCCACCAGAGGAGCTGCATCCGGAGGTAGCTCCAGGGTATAGCCATGATGACGAGTACGTCTGCCATTATCATAGGCCTTGCTGCCTCTAGTATTGGCTTCAGGCGTAAAGTTCCCTGTCCCATCCCTTGTGGATGGCTGCCCTACTGTATCTGCACTCCCTGTCGAGCCATGAGGATGACAAGATATAAGGTCGATGTTCCTACTATGACCTCTAAGGGGGTTATCAACCAAAGCCGCTGGCTGGCTCAGACCCCCTTTTAGCTCCCTATGTTGATTCAACAGCGCATCAATTTTCTCACATTTTGACAGAAGCCCCGCTACACAGGTGTTTAAAGTGTCCACAATGTCTTTAGCAACGGACACAAGTGCTGGTTCCAGACGTGAAACAAATAGGTCCTCTATAATTTTCCAGATTTGGCCCTTAAGACGATGGTCAATTCGGTTAGTCTGAACCAAGTCTTTTTTCATCCTGCCCGCAGTGCTTGGCAACTTTCGCTTCCTGTGCTACTTATATGGGGGGCAGCAGGTGTTGTGGGCACAGGCTGGTGTGAAGCCTCTTGTGAGGTAGGTAATACAGTGTTTGTTGCTCTCACTTCCCGATTGGTAATCACAATGTTTGGTTCCAAAGGTATCACCCTGCTTCAGTCTGTTAGTGGGACTCGGTCAATATCCCCTGTATTCAAGCCCAGCTCTTTCTCCGCATTCGCGATTTCTTTAGTCAATACCCCTACTGCAGAGGTTAGGTACGAGATAATGGATCCAGACTTTCTAGGGAGTTTCGCTTTAGACCCATCATCATCCCTGGCACATACCTTTTTCCTCTTGCCCATCGTAGATGTTAGGGGGGTGGTCCGGCCCGGCCTCTTCCGACCCCTGACGGCCACAGACAGCCCGCCCTCTGCCCGGGCTCAGCCCGGCGATGCCCACGAGCGTCCCACGACGCGGGAGGAAGTGCTGTGCTAAATGCACCTCCGGGCGGAAGTCTCTGTGGTCATGCGGCGCCCCCGCGAAGCAGGGGACGCTGGGTAATGTAGTTTCAGCTGCCCGGCCCTTCTGGGCGGCCGCTGGTGAGCTGCAGTGGCAGGGGCAAGAAGCGCTGGCTGGTGACCACTTGTGGCGTGGTGAAACACGAGGCCGTGACCCCCAAGGCTGGTGAGTTGTTTCCCCGCTCCACCGGAGGAAGTGCTGTGCAAAATGCACCTCCGGGCGGAAGTCTCTGTGGTCATGCGGCGCCCCCGCGAAGCAGGGGACGCTGGGTAATGTAGTTTCAGCTGCCCGGCCCCTCTCGGCGGCCGCTGGTGAGCTGCAGCGGCAGGGGCAAGCAGCGCTGGCTGGTGAACACTTGTGGCGTGGTGAAACACGAGGCCGTGACCCCCAAGGCTGGTGAGTTGTTTCCCCGCTCCACCGGAGGAAGTGCTGTGCTAGATGCGCCTCCGGGCGGAAGTCTCTGTGGTCAGGCGGCGCCCCCGCGAAGCAGGGGACACTGGGTAATGTAGTTTCAGCTGCCCGGCCCCTCTCGGCGGCCGCTGGTGAGCTGCGGCGACAGGGGCAAGCAGCGCTGGCTGGTGACCACTTGTGGCGTGGTGAAACACGAGGCCGTGACCCCAAGGCTGGTGAGTTGTTGCCTTCATTTTCTAGAGGTCATTTTTTAGTCCTGTTGCGTGGAGCTGCACAGCTCAGACTCTTACATCCACTGAATTGCTCTTGACTGCCTCTTCGAGGATCTATCAGTTTATGTTCAGGTTTCTCAGTCTCTGACTGTGCAGATCTTTTCCTGAATATTGGAGCTCATCTTTTTTTACCACTTTTTTCAGATTTGCACGATTACTGTCATTATTCACGATCATTTGTGCATTCAAGGCTGGTTTCCTCTGGCTCCGGCTCTCGTCTTTCCTCCCTGTGTCCAGACTCCGCCATGTGATGTACTGTTGACGCCAGGGGGGCGTTGTTTTTTTTAACGGCTAGCTACAACTGGACCTAGACTGGACCCTTCTGTTTGTCTCTTCTAGAGTTAGTTTTGGCCGTAAAGGCTGTGCATGGGATCTTGGGAATCTTAGTTGTGATGTAGAGGAACTGCCCTAGAAAGTGTAAAATGTTGATATTTAGAACATTTTTGGATATCCAAGACCTCCTGAATTTTAGCAGAACCTCACAGCAAGAGGCTTTTGTTGGATGCAGCTTACCCCACTTTTGAGCTCAAAAGAAGAGACTAAGGGCCTGTTTTAAAGTAAGGTTGACAGGTTACCCCATTACAGACGTGACAGATGTTCTGTCTTATCATCAGTGCTAGAGGATTTAATGCACTTGTAACAAGTAGGATGGGATTTCTGCCACGTTTGTAAAGGAGGAATCTGTCTGACAAACTCTAAATCAGGCCCTACACTTAAAGGTAGAAATCTTCAGGGCGAAGGTACAAAAAGTATTCAACTGACAAGAGGACTTAGGCAGGCTTTATATGTAAATTTTCTCACTCTGACTCTTTACTCCCAAAACAAATTTCTTTAGCAGGTCCTCATCCAATGGCTATCCAACTTTGAGACTACTTCACTGGATACAGCCTACAATCTTGCTCCGCTGGAGGGCTTCAACTTCCAGAAAAAAGACTACAAAAGAAAATAAAAAATGTGATCGGGGCAACTCTCTTCTACCTCCACTCCTTCTCAGTTATCCTGAAATAATTTCTATGTCTCAGTCAACAGCAAACAGTGATGGCTGTTTGGCGATTTACTTTCCCTCTGTACCTATTGCCTTAATTTTTAAAAATTCATATTTATGGTTCCCGTTATTGGATTACAATAATTTTGGTGTCTTTTTTTAAGTTACACTTTTCTTATTTTTCTACAAGTTGGTTGTGGTTTATGTATTGTGTTGGGTTTTGACTTTGACATTATTTTGTTACTACAGAAGACTTAATACATGACAATATTTTTGACTTATTACTTGGGAAAAACTCACATTCTCATCCTCCCCAACTAATAATCCATGTTCTTACACTAGTATAGGTGTTGGCACTGTACACGATAAACAGGAAAGATGCTTACCCTTTCCTGAAGTCTTAACATGCTGCAAGCAACTTCAGAGTGTCAGTTTGTGTATATTAAACACTCCAGTATGGGAGCACACATCCAATTACTGGGGCTATTGTGGTGACCCAAATCCTCATTTCCCTTAAGTTTCTTTCATTGTATAGCTCCTGCTCTTTGTTCTCACATACATCAGAATTAGAAAAGGATGAAGTCCCACTTCGAACTAAGGGTACATTTGGTGATTTATCACTTAGTGCACTTACACTTGGACTCGTGCAAAAACACCATACGTATTTATTCTATTCCATTTGTTTCTTAAATTTTCCATTAGGTTGCATGGATCTCTTACACTCACTGTAACCTCTACCGTTGAGCCAAACCCCATTGAAGTGACACCCGCAGAATACTTGTGATGATTATATAGAATTAATTGTGAGGACAACTCAACAAGGTGGTCTTCCCGAGCAAGCCAAGTCCAATTTGAATCTTGTTGAATACACTCCAATTCTGTTTGGCATGGCGTTGGAATGAATGGAACATTCCATCACTTTAAAGCTACAAAACATCTCCTTCTTTAAAACAAAATAACAAATACAATGCAGGAGACTAAACCTCATGTGAGAAAATGAATGGTTCACCAAAACCCACTTAAGACACATCAGAAAACAAAGAAAGATACGAAACTGGCAAAACCAACAATAGTCACTACTCATAATCTTGTAACCTAGTTAGTTCCCTCTGTGTACTAACAATGGGCCAAGTACCATTGTTAATCTCCTCAGTCACTCAATTACATTTTTGGCCATTCTTTAATTCCACATAGTTGCGCTCAGTCGCCACCACAATGTACAGGCCCTTGAATTTACACAGCCCCTTTTCTACTAGGCCTGGTTTAACCTTCACCCAATCTACTTTTTTTCTATACACAACTCTCTCACCTTTCCTTTTTTCCACATCTCTATTCTGTTCCTCTTTACCATTTCTGACACTCTTCAACTAGCTGAAGGTAAGCTTGCTATTTGCCATTTTGCCTCTCATCATTGAGAAGGGTGATTGTTCTGTAGCCCAACTGATGCGAGGGTGTATGACCATTAATTGTTCTCTATTGCATCTTCCACATTTAACCTACTTTCCCATGCCACCTTTGAAACCCCTTTGACACGACAGTTTGATTTCTCCACCGTGCCATTTGATTGTGGGTTCTACATTAAAGTCAATCAGGACATTTGACTGAGGTAGACCCCTCATGGGTTCAATGAAATCTATTGCCAATTTCATCCCAGGGACTCTGGATTCCTTTATATGTGTTAACCTCTTTTCATTTTTCTTGCATACCGCAGATACTTTGACTCTTTACACCACTTTATTATTCATATGAGGCCATCAAACGTTTTCCTGCACTCTCCTCAATGTGAGCATTTGCTCCAAATGCTCTTCATGAGTTAGATCCATTTTTCTTTGTCTCAGATGCTGCGACGGAACAAACCTTTCCCCCTAACCAAAATGTATTTTTCTCCTTGAGCTCCTTAACTTTGGAAGAAGGGTCTCAGCCCCACTCCTAGGCAACTTTTTTTCACTCCTCACTTTTTGATCATCCACCAGATGGCCTCCAACTCTTCCTCATCAATATCATTCACAGACACCTATTCACCCTTGCGAATCGTCCCATCACATTCACTCACCTGAACCTGAATACAAGCCACTACGTCCTCGAATTCCAGTGGTTGTAAAATCTTAAACTATCAATCACAGGGTGTGTTGTTCCTAGCAGAGGGACCTAAATCAGTTTGGAACTGGAGGGGGGAATGGCTCCTTTAAGGAGCAAGGGGCCCCACACACCCGGGAGGTGTCTTGCTTCATCATAGGGCAGCTCCTCGCTGGGCTGGTGCGGCAATGCCCAACGGGCCCCACAGGGAGGCCCTTTGCCAGAGATCTATTCCCTGTGGTTTCAGCCGTAGATGAAGTGGATGTGTGTGGGATCTGTGCTGTATGTAGAGGAGTGAGTAGAATGTAGGGTGAATGAAGTTAAAATTAACTATAGGAACTCGCTGTATTCACTTTATTTAGCGGGTTCCATGCTATGCTTAAAAGCCTGTGATGCTTGCATAAAGAGAGCTTTAATGGTCTCGTCAAGAATTGTGAGTCAGGATAGTGGTCAACATTTTTCATGCCTTGTATGTCATGCAGATCATGGCATTTTGTCAGCACCTAAATACCCTATTTTCTACTTATCGAGGGATGGTAAGTGTATATGTGTACAAACTTACAAACATACCCACACCAGAATACACCATCTGCAACAAGGTTCCTCCTGAATATGGACCGTGGATGGTAGTTAAGGGGGGGGGGGCGTAGCTCCTGAGTCACAGAACGCTCAATGGCGTCACTGCCGACGCATGAAAGGTGATCGCGCAGCACGGCTGACCTACCCTCTGTCATTCCGGAGTAAAATCTTAAAAGCAGGCTTTGTGGTCGAAAATGAGAGTCCAACTCCGAGTGCGAACAGTATCAAAGCTTTATAATTTAATTTAAATTGGCAAGCCTTTGCTCACCTTTCCTATCAGCATTGTCGTATGTCCAAGACACCAATGGGAGATTAGCCTCTTGACACTGGAACTTATAACTTCCTCACGCTTGCACCAATCAACATGGATTCACAGGGCATAGTCCAGCTGTTCTTTTCCATTGTGCAAGTCCAGAAATGGTATACACCATTGCTTTACCGTTCACTGCATTTTTGTGCATAGTGCATGATGTGGTCCTATTATGCTGCAACCCTCTTGCCTCGTGGATTTCCCAGATAATGCAGACTTTGCCACTTGTGAAATCTCACTGGTAGGAAGAGCGCGGCCTTCGGTCTGTTGTACTGTATTCTTTCATATCTTTGAGGTCTTGGTAACTACTGGGGAATGTACATGAACGCCTTCTACTTGGTTCCAGGCCCTTTTGAGTAATATCAGACACCCGAGGACCTTACTCATTTTCTCACTGGTCCCAATAGGGATTTGTGGGACTTGTGGTCCAGTTCTGTGCTGGCCTAACTCTCCAATAATACATGAATTTCCAATTAGCACTTTTGTATCTAAGCTCAAATATGTAACCTCGAATGCAATATTTTATTTAGCCATCCTGCGCCTTCAGGCCTTTACTGACTATAGGAATACCATTCACTGTGACCTCGGCGGTATCACACTCCATACCGAGAAGCTCTATTTCATGGGCCCATAGTCCAATGATAGACATTAGTGTGACCTATAAAGGAAAGAACCATAGGCCACATGTACAAAACAGTTTTGGTATTGCAAACCCTGAGATTTGCCAAACCAGTGGATTTGTGACCACAAAACAGATTTTTCCTAGATACAAAACTCATTTTACAAGTTGGAAATGTTTTTTTTATAGTATTAGGGATTTTGTAACTCATATCAAATCACAATTTGGAAAGGGAGTAAAAGGGGTGTTCCTTCCAAATCGTGTTTCAGTATGTAATGTGCCAATGGTTTGCAACTGTACCTCCACGCGCCAACCATTGGCCCGTTTCCAACACTTTAAAGAAGGTGGCAAATAATTAGCATGGGGGACTCATGTTGGCAGCCTCAGTAGGGAGTAGGCAGTGGTCCAGGGTTTGTTCCACCACCCACAGTGAAAGGTGATTTTGCACACCAACCTAATACTGTAAACATTGGTTCACAAAATAACATACAAGTTGCAAAAAGTTGGTGCATAATTTGCAACCAATTTTTCCGACTGTTATGATAATGCATCTGAACCCATGTTATTTTCCACCATTTTCCATTTTGGGCCCAATTATGATGTTGGTGGGACTACCACCGATAGGCCATTGGTGGCGGTACCTTCGGTATCCAGATTATCGGTCCAACTGCTGCATTACAATGCGGTTGGTCGGACCACAGCGGTCAGATGGACCGACCAATGCCTCCGACAGGGTCAAAAAACCCATTGGAGCATTGGTCCGACTGTAATCCCTACTATGGGGGTGGTGCCTGGGGAGTCATGAAAAGGCAGCCGGAAAGAGACTTTGGGCCCCAAAGCATCCTCTGTCCCCAGTTGGACTCCATTATGGGCCATGGTGGGTAAATGCGGTGCTCCTCCAAACATCCATGCACCACGTGCCAAGCACCACATGGTGCCTGGCACAAGGTGCATGGATGTTCGCAAAATGCCTTTTACCATTGCGGCTTGTGCTGTGGCTCTTTTCTAGGGCCGCAGCACATGCCAAAATGGTAAAAGGCATTTTTACAACTGCCTACATGGCTGTCGCATTGTAATCGGGCAGGTGGAACCGCCGATATATAGTTAGTCGGACACCTGCCCGACATGATGGCGATCGGACGGTGGTCCAACCACCATCGTAATCAGGCTCTTGGTATTGACCTTCCCTGTCCCAATCCATGACTTTACTCCACAAGGTATTACCAGAAAAAAAATTTAAGTAGCCTCAGTGTTCACATGAATATCTAGTCCATGAATGGTCAGCACAAAGAGTTCACCAAAGCACTCCCAGAAATGATTAAGTATATCTCCTCGTGGCACTAGGCTGTTTCCTGCATTGGAGCACACAGGCAAACAGTTCAACATGCCTTGTTCGATCTAGATTGTCCAATCATATTTCATCATAGTTTCCGTTTTGTATTGCTAAGGACCAATACTTCCATTTCTCGTAATCTATCCCAGACATCACCAGGATCACATTCAAAAGAGAAATCGAATTACATTCCCATAATTTAAGACAATAGGTATATGTCGTAATAAAATCAACTGCACGCCCCAAAAAATGTTTTATATGGAAGTAATTGCTAGGTTTTCTTTTTGTGCAATGGGCATGTTACATAGCAACCTTCAAAGCAGGGTTTAGTCTATTTTTTTCTTTAACTAATAACACAAAAAATATATATATAAATTGATAGAATGGCAATATGGGTCAAACTGACCACTTCTGTAAAATAAATATTTGCGCTGAATCAGAGGGAAGAAGAAGGAGCCATTTTGGTCATACATTGTAAAACAAGTGCAGTGTTGACGTTCCGGCAGCTAGTAACTTGTGAGGGAACAGCAATGCTTTGCGCTCCGACATTTTATTGTAAATATGCCCCTTTGTTCCACAGTTCCAAAGTTGTCAGCTCTGGCCATAACACCACATCTCTTCCCAGGTGACCCAGGTAGGTGACACCTACAGTTGCATCCATGAGCTTAATCTTCTCTCTCCTTATTCATCTATACTTCAGGCTCGATGGGATGTACTCCAGTGCTGTTCCCTTCCAGTTCCCGTATGCAGGCATGCTGTCGCTGTGCATAATTGGGTAAAATAACTCTAGAAGGGAGCAATGTTTCTCAGATATATGTGGAGGTGTCTGCAGACCTTGTTTTTTTGTTTTGCAGTTTTTATATAGCGCAAACTCGACCTGAAGGCATTGAAGCACTTCATATGAGCACCAGTTACATTACATTGGGACCCATTCATTTTTGGTAAGCACATTGAGATTCAGTGATTTGCCGAGAATCACAGGATGCCAGACTGACATGACATTCAAACCTTGTACTCGAGCTCCAAAGTTGGCAGCTCTAGCCGTTATGCCACATCCTCTCCCCAGTTCTGGATTTCTTATTGGGGGCCTTGGATAACATCTCAGAGATTTTAATCCACGTTCTTTGTCCCCCAAAGCTATCATCTCCCATATAGGCTGTGGATCTACTGGGGTTGAAACAAGCCCTGTGGTGCAATGGCCATGAGATCTCTATGGAGAGAGCCTCTGGATATTTTTTAGGTATGACGTCAGAGCACGCCACCATCGCTCGTGTATAGAGAGGGTCAGTTTGGAAAAGGATTGAGACCTCAGCAGGACAATGTAGTCTTAAGGGGAAAACCATGGGCACCCCTCCTCTCAGTGGCACTAATGTCAGGTCACCAGGATGTAAAGGATGGACAGTGATAGCAGCAACTGATCATAGCAACAGGACGTTATTTCACGCCTGCAACAAGAGAGGGCCCAATGGTCCCTTATAATAAAAGAATGTATTCCAGTCCCCAGCATCTGTGTGAGGCATGGATTTCACATGTATGTTGACCGTATGTATGTGGAGTAGGATGAGTGTGGAGCCTATTTGCTGTGTATGAGAGAACCACCCATGAATCTATTTTGGATCGCCTGTACTCGAAGGGACACAGGATGTATGTTGGATGGAGCCTGCCAGACAGTGGTGTCAATCCAAGGATTCCTCCAAAACATTCCTGAGGTCCTCTGAAATGGACTGCACTCTAGGGAGTGAACGATAGTGGAGATAGAGGCCCTTTTGAGACACAGTGACAGTCCTTGCTCCCTTCTTGCTTCTATTTTTCCCCAGAGGTGTTACCACCTAACAGGCTGTGAGGTAGCTGAGTGAAGAATACTTTCCCTCTGATGTGCCTTAGTTTTAGGCCTGCCTGGCTTTGAGCTCTTAGCTTGCCCCCTCCTTCCTGATGACACTAGAGGACAAAGGCTGTGTTTTGACCAGTTTGGGAGGAATACACAAAAAATGATGAACCGTGTGAAGCCAGTCACAGAGCTGGGCCTGCGGAACCCACAATCTTTGTATGCAAACTTAGTGTTAGCATGGGACAAAAACCCCTAGTTGGTGTCCCAGAAGTTCTAAACGACCAGTGCCCGGAGTGCCACAGCAGTTGATACTGAGAAAAGCATCCAAGCTTCCCAGTTGGGGGTCACTGGCTGCCGCCTTTCCTTGCCAGGTTCAGTTAATGAAGACCCCAGAAATTCTGCATCTTGATAAGAGACACTGATCTGAACTACTTTGAAGGAAGGAGCTCACTGACTCCTGGATAAGGATACTTGGTGCACTCCTGCATGAAGAGAAAGCTGCTCAGAACAGAAAGAACTTGACATTGACCATGTAGCTCTACAAAAGGTCTGCACTGCTAGGCTGGGCGGTGAGGTCCTGTGACTCAGTCCTTTCTTTAGCATTCCCTGGAGCGTGACAACCAGCTCCAAGTAACTGTAATTGCACGTTGCCACTTGGGGCTTTTCATTGACTAGTACTTGGATTTCTGGAGAATGTGGCTGCTGATGCCTCCCAGGAATATGAAGGACAGCCCATATTAAGTACCACCTTTGATGGTTTGTAGCTGAGAAGAATCACATCTGTGGATGGAAGTTTCATCACAAGATAACAATGCACCTTTGGCGGTGAGGGGCTAAGAAAAATCACAAGTACCTGCTGTGGATTTATCTCACTCCCTAATGAGATCTCCTATGCAACCCATGATGTTATTTTCCGGTGGTAGGCTTAGCTTTAGGCCGGAAGAAGATCCACTAAAGAAGTTTCCCCCTTCCCAGCAGAAGCAAGCAAAGTGCAATTTCTCCCTCCATATGTCTGTGTGGCACCTACAGCTGGAAATTTGGTGTGTGTGCCATCTCATAGTGGCAGGGACAAAAGATGTTGGAGTAGTCTTCAGGCTAATGGCCGTCAGCTCGGCTTTCCAATATGGTGAATCTGTGGACGCACACAAGCAGGAGTGGTAGAACTTCAACCCCTGGCCAATAAATGTAATGTGGGAAAGCCCCTACCCGTGACTTCTTAACTGTGCAGTCCGCAAGGGAGACATTGCAGGGACAGAGTTTAGTTACAAGCACCAGAACAGCTGAAGTGGTGACTGAGAAATAGCTGCCCCCTACCCATCGGGGTTAACTGCAGCCCTAGAGAACTGGTAGGGGCTTATAGAATACCAACCAGCCAGATGCAATTCACTACTTTTCACTCTGATTGACCCACTGAGATATGTGTACCTGGAATAGTCTAGGAGTAGCCTGGGGTCAATACTGGTTGACTCACCCAAACAGGGATTACCCCATTGATAATGGTGTATATCAAGTTTCCATCTCTTTTTCTCATGCCATATTTAGCTACGTATTGTGATTACAGTATTTTTTTGTCTTTTGACGTCAAAGCACTGGCTGGGCAAAAGCGTATTAATGGTCATTAACAGCTGGCTGAGTTCTGAGCCCCTACCGCACACCAGCTCCCTTATAACTATGGACCACTTTTATAGCTACCCTGAGAGCAAAGTGCTAAATGGCTAACTTGCTTTTCAGTTTTGAGTCCAACAGTAGGGTTTAGCCCTACACTCACTGAGGTAAAAGGCAATCCTAGTCACAATTTAAGTCCAGGTACTTACTCCTCGCTGCCCTTGGCCCACTGAAGGACTTTGACACATGTTTTTTCCTTAGACGTTTCTTTAGCAGAACTGGAATCAGGGCTATAAAGTTGACAGCCCTCAAAGGTTTTTTGAATGCCAGATATAGAGGCGTACTCTGCTGCCACGTCTTCAGTATCTCTGACCATGAGTCGGGAGTATAGTATCTGCATTTTGTGGCCTCAATACCATCTGACAAAAACATTGCATCCTAAATATTGTTTACAAAACTATCACTCTAATGGAGTTAAAAATAGACAATCTGCACCAAATGCATATAATTCTGGAAACAATATTTAGGTGGCAATACTTCACAATATATTTTTTGTTATCGATTTTCTGACATACAACTGGGTTGAAAGCACCTCCCCCTGGTACTGCATTGTTTTTGGTGAGTGGGGTTGCTTTAAAGGCCAGAACTCCCATTACTTCAGCCAAGGCAAGAATCCTCACTTGGAAAGGGTGACCTGTGGTTTTTGAGAGCTTGAAAGGCGGAGCGATCGGGCACCACAAGCCACACCCAAGGTAAGATCACTGGAATGGTCAGGGCCACGCACTCAGCCATTTCAACCAATCGTAGTAGACCTCTTTCCCCGAGAGCATCATTACCAGCTATTCTGTAGTGAATCCCAAAAGGAGAGCCACTCCTTTGGGATGGGGGAGGGGTCATAGACTCTTCATTAGACCTACAAGAGCCACATTGTGTACCCACTCCTCGGCTCATTTCTTTTGGGGCTAAAGACATCCAGAAGTGTGATTCTACCTGTGGGACAGGTAGATACGCGCTCCATCTTGTTATTCCTTTGTCTCTGCTCCCTGTCCTTCTCGGTCTGCCCGCACAGACACTTCCACTCCTGAGGATAACTTGAAAAGAGACAGCTCAGGAAAACGTTATTCATTGGATTTTCTAATAAGTCCCTTTGTCTTTCCTCTTATTTGGGATCCTCAGTCATAATCAAACAGAGTGATGTACCTCAGCCTCATGGTGTATATGTGCTTCACCCCACCCACTGCCTCCGATCCCATACTCCTCTCTGGGTCTGTGACATGAGGCACAAGTCAGGATACTGACTCCCTAACATGTAGTTTCTAGACATGATTTGCAAACCTAGCACTGTTGTAGACATGAGGCACATATTCTGGGCATTGGTACGATGTAGCCACAGGCTTTAAAGGGCTTAGGGACTTAGGCTCTGGCGGAGTGGGAAGAATACCATAAACCCCTGGTCCACCTGTCCTGCCAAACCCACGGTTCCCCTGCTTTAGAGTCAGGGTAACTACTGGGTTACTCTTGGCACAGTCTCCACCGGTTCTCCCTGGCAGTAAGCGGGCTGCGAGACAGCGCCCTGGCACTCCTCACCTCTTTCATGACATGCAGAGTATACAAGGTCTGTTGGAGTCTGACACTTTTTACCTCCCTTGTGGAGTCCCACAGGGGTCGGCGCTTTCACCCACTCTGTTCAACATTTACGTGACTCCACTGCCCGCCAATCTAGTTAAAGACCACGGATTCTCGCTTGTGTCATATGCCGACGACACACAAATCAAAATTTCCATATCTTCCAGAGAAAATGCGCCGTCTGCTATGTTCCATAGCTGTCTCGACCACATCATAGAATGGATGCACTTTAACTTCTTGAAACTAAATACTCAGAAGGCGGAAGTCATGGAGTTCGGTAATGGCTCGCCCATTTGGAACTCTGCATGGTGGCCGGCAGTGGCAGGAGCCTGTCCAACACCACTGGTCAAAATTAAAAACCTGGGCGTTGTCTGTGACACACAGCTCAGCTTCTCAGGACAGATTAACCAGGTCACTTCTGCCTGCTAATTCACACTAAAGATACTGTGGAAGATTCTACTGATTCTTCCAATAGAACTGAGGAAACTGTTGTGGTAGCACTCGTATTATCCCGGATTGATTACTGCAACACCCTCTACCTAGGGGTTGACAAATTGCAGTTAACCAAACTGCAATCTTTGCAGAACGCCGCAGGTCGAACCCTACTGAACATCCCTAAATTCAATCACGTATCAGGGACCATCAGGAACCTCCACTGGCTCCCAGTCAAGGAGCGGATAGAATTCAAGGCACTGTGTCTGGTTTATAAAATCTTGCAGGCAGGTGGTCCAACTGAATACCGTAAACTATTCCAATGGTACACCCCTAGACATGCACTCAGCCACTAGTAAATGTCTCGATAATCAAGAAGGCTAAATGGGGAGGTAGAGGCCTCTCTTATTTATCTCCCAAACTCTGGAACAAGCTGCCTCTCCACATCAGATCCCAACCAGTTTGGTGTAAATTCCGTGGCCTTTTGAAAACCTGGCTCTTTTCCACTTAGGAATGATGTGGCTTTCCCACTTAGCAATGATCTGACTTTTCTGGGTTCCACGTTATTCCCTTGTTCTCTCCAGCGCCAAGACGCCTCGGCATTCGAGCGCTGTGCAAACTTTTACTTACTTACTTACCCAGTGCTCCCTCCACCGCAGGACCTCTGTGTCACATTGAGGGTTGCCCTGCCCTATTGAGGGCAGGGTAACTGCCATT
Organism: Lissotriton helveticus; assembly: GCF_964261635.1. Lineage (NCBI taxonomy): Eukaryota > Metazoa > Chordata > Amphibia > Caudata > Salamandridae > Lissotriton > Lissotriton helveticus. The sequence continues at coordinate 1,307,828,371 of NC_136057.1, forward strand.
CCTTTCTGCTGCCCTTCTCCACCTTGTAAGGCATGGACAAAACAGTTAGGAAAAATATTAAATGGTCCCCACTTACAGAGAACAAGCTCCCTGCAAAGAGCAGCCATTTTTTTTGTTTGGAGAAAACAAACTGCCATTTTGGGAGTTAATATCCGCTAAGAAAACACATACATTTGCAGAGCTGACTCTTCACATATAAAAATAACTCTGCAAACGTCATTGTTATGAATGGTGTCACCACTGCACCACTGCAGCAGTTCCCTTCATGTCAGAGACATACCAACCCATCAGGCTGGGGGACTCTAAATATAGCAGATGGTGCACCACCAAGGTCTAAATAAATCCTTAGTTATTCGGGCAACCATCCTCCCTCCAGGTAGTGAGCAAGGAGGAGAAACCTTCCTGGTTTTTCTGCAGACGTTTTGTAAAATCATACGTTTTCACAACATAAACTTTGCGAGAGAGCCTTCCCATCAAGCCTGCACCAGTTGCTTACAACGTGGTAAACAACCGTCTCCCCTCTGACTGCCTGAGAGGTCTCACTTAGAAAACGTAATATATTTCTTCATTAATTACAAACCTGCCACCCTCCCTTTTGTGGAAATGTCAGCTGTCAACGCCATTTTCTGTAACCCCCTTCATGGGATCCTGGGGTTACAGAGTGCTCTTCACAGTGATACCCTATTTCTCTTAGACACTAATACAAAAGAGGGATTCTCGCTAGTGGTGTATGAAATGTGGGTTCTCTGTTTTTTGCAATTATGTGAAATTTCAGGAAAACTTGGTGAAATGATGTGTAATTGTGCAAAACGCAAATCTGACAATTTTTGGCACAAAGACGCATATCATGATAAATATTAGTACAAAACCACAATTGGCACAAACAACAGCTGCTTGTGTTCCGGTTCTGCTTGCATTGATTTTATGTTGTTCCGTGCTACAATTATGATATGAAAGGCAAGAGAATCAGTGGCCCTCATCCTGCTTGACCTCTTTGCAGCCATCGACACTGTCTCTCATAACACCCTCATCAGAAGACTCCATGAGATTGGCATACAAGAATCTTCTCTCAAATGGATCTGGTCCTTCCTCACAGGAACAACCCAGAGGGTCAGGCTGCCACCCTTCACATTAGAGACCAATAAATTGATATGCAAAGTCCCACTGGGATTGTCCCTCAGCCCCACCCTTTTGAAGATATATTTAACACCGCTCACCAACATCATCCAATCACAAGATATCACCATTATCTCCTATGCCGATGACATCCAACTCATCCTCTCCCTGACGGACAAACCAACCACCGCCAGAACCTACTTCACCAACTGCATGACCATGGTAGCAGACTGGATGTGAACCAACTGCATGCAGCTCAACTTGTTTAAGACAGAAGTACTGGTCTTCGGAAACAAGACCTCCCCATAGGACTCCCCCTGGTAGCAATCGAAGCTACGACCAACACCCACAGACCACGCAACAAATCTAGGGATCGTCCTAGATGACATGTTAAACATGACGTCTCAAGTCAATGCAGCATGCACCACCTGCTTCCACATCCTACTCAAGCACTCATCACCAGCAGGCTGGAATATGGTAACACACTCTATGCTGGAATCTCCAAACAACTCCTACACAGACTCCAGACCATCTAGAACACCACTGCAAGACTCATGCTCGACCTGCCACACCACACCCACATCAAAAAACACCTCAAGTAGCTTCACTGGCTCCCCATTCACAAGCACAGCCAATTCAAACTTTTTCACACACATGCAAAGCCCTACACAACACAGGACCAAAATACCTGAACAGCCGCATACACTTTCACCATCCCTCAGGCACCTACGCCCTGCCTCACTCTCACTATCACACATTCCCCGCATCCACAAAAGAAAAAAATTGGATGTCGCTCATTTTTCTTTCATTGCAACCAAAACATGTTACGACCTCTCTCAACTCATCAGAGACTCCTTCTCACTTCTTGAGTTCCACAAGAAGCTGAAGACCTGACTCTTCATATAAACATCTTGGGACCTACAAACCAACACACCTGCCCGAGTGCCTAAATAACCTCTCGGCTGATTAGTGCACTATACAACTCAATATCACATAAGATAGCAATTAAGCAACATGGCAGAATTTTGCACAACAAGCATAATGCTAAATTCTCAAATCAATGCAAATTCCGTTGGCATTATTTAAATGTTACCTATATCTAGATGTTCACTTTCCTACTGGGTCGAGAGCAGAGCTATAAAATATTACCAAGCACTGGGAGGCTTCAATATGTCGGTGTGACTGAATACCATATCTACGCGGGTGCACCATCCAGAGATGTACCCACCAACAGTGCCGCAGGTGCAGTACACCAGAACCTAATCCTGTAAGGGGCCCTCTGCACCCAAATTGTGGCTGTCTTTTACTGTTAAACCCTGTTTAAAGAACTCCGTTTTCCTTGCTTGCTCAATTGTGTCCTTTCACACCACTGCAGCCATCTAATTACTGAGGTCACACTAGTGACCCAAGTTCTCATTTACCCTAGTTTGTTCATATTAAAGAAGTGTCTCCACTTTGCCCACACATACATCTTCAATGCTTAATTTGCAAAAAACATAAGTGCCGGCGGCCAAACAGCTGCACAGAAGCCTGCGGTTGGTGGAATTAAATGTCGGCACGCCTGATACCAAGGGTGCATAATCTTATATCCTCCCTTTTAATCCACTATCAGGCACACCCTGCCCCTTTATCTCACTCTTCCAGGATAAGAATTTGTCCCTTTTCCGTCTTTATCTTCCTCCATCATTCTGATTTGTGTGTTTTTTCTCCGCTGTAAATGTTTGATGCAGAAAAATAAATGCCAGTCCCCAAAAATGATGGAATGTGGTCCCCACAGGCACAAACTAGTACCATATCTGAGTCAGGAAAAGTCAGTCATTCGAGGCTCACGCCAAAGTATGTCAACGCTTAGTGCATTTACACACAGAACAGTGCTCACGCTTATCTTGTTTTCCCTTGGTTTTAGAGTGCGATATGAGCCTATTTATGAAATAGTATTGATTGCATTCTTTTATGTGTTCCTACTAGCAAAGTACCGGCAGCACTAACTGTCGCTTTCTTTTATGTGTAATTGCAATGCATACTTGTTTCTTTTATTTCTTCAGACACGTAATGAGTTTAATTAATTGAACATGAATAAAATAATGAATAATAATGAATGTTGGCACAGTAGATAGGTTGTAGAAAAGGGGTGAGTAAATTTGTGTAACTGTTTTAATTCTTTTCCATAACATTTCATGCAAAATTACATAAAAGGCAGCTTGCCAAAATCTCGAAGGAAAATTACATGCAGGAGAATACCGCACATAAAGAAAATAATTTGAGATACTAGCAGTCCACTGGTTGGAGCATAACATGTCTCTTGAGAGACATTTTGTGACAGATTCAGTCTCCTGCAGCTAAAGAATCAGTAAAATCACAGAATGCGAAGTCTCTGGACTTTTTGTAAATGTTGCTTACGGTGAAGTTCAAAAATTTTGCAAATTGAGTGGGTGTGAGGAACATTTTCTCCCGGCTTAAAGTACATTTTTCCACTTTATAGTACACATGTAGCTTATTTGCAAGAGGCGCCCAGAGGACTCTCCCACCCTGCTGCGTGCTGTGCATTTGTCCCACACCCTATTGCCGACCTCTTTAGCAAGCCTAGTTCTTGTGCTACCATCTTGAGATGGTTCGTCCATATCTTTAAGGCGCATTGCATTCTGGTGCAGTGTGCATGCTGAAGTTACATCCTCGTGCAGCCCTTTAACTTCACGGGTGTCCCTGACCAGACAGACTTTTTCACTGGCCGAATCTCTCTGCTAATGGGTCTGCTGCCATCTATATCTAATTTATGTAATCCTTAGTGTCTTTTTGTAGTTTGTTAACTAAATGGGAATTTACCGTATCATTTCTACAGAGGTCCAGGACGTTTTGAGGCATGTTCTACAAAATCCCTTGTTTATATGTTGATTGAATTCATTTATTGAGCCAGATGAGTTGGGTCCTCCTCAGTAGTACCCCTAGTGGGCCTGCCAACACTTACTGAACCTCACCATATGGCAGTGTATAAGACCTTCACCAGACACAAACCCATTGATGTTCTGTTCATGTCCAATCTCTTAAACCCTCCTAAAACCCTTTGAGGTTCCTGGGCATTAAAAGTTCTCAAAACATTCCATTCATTTTAGCTGTAGCCCCCTCCATGCATCCTTTATGAGCCCAGCAACTTCTGAAGTATTTAGTATCCTGAGGATGAGAGAGGTCTCACTCTCTTTCAGAATTTCGAGGGTGCTCTAATGCATCTTTCCTCCTGGTGAGAAATCCTACTTCTCATCACCCTGTGGGCACTCAGGGGCTATTTACTCAGCATTTACCCTTCCTGTCTTCAGCCAATCAGTAGGCCGCAACAGGAGATAAATGTCAGAATATTGTGTACATAAATATTGTCTGACATAAATATTATGGCCTAAATAATGTTCACAAAAGGATCATACAAGTGGGTTTTTTTCTAATATGAATTGCAACAGGGTGATAAGTTTGTTGACAATATTTAAGACATTATATTTATATCAGTGGATATTCTGGTGCCTCCCCACAAGATTGTGTTTCTCTAAGCAGCAGCACCTTTTTGGATCCGGTAGGACGCCAGAGGCTTAGGTCTCTTAGCCCTCCGTCACCAATGGGATTCATTACCATGAGGCAGTAGGCTAAATTTAAGCAGGCCAGTGGGCAATGTTTTAACCAAGCCCCTGGCCATCCATGACAGAGATGGGGATGAAACTAGCCTAAACATTATCTTCCTGATTAGAACAGCTGCTTCCTAATTAGTCTCATTTTATAAGCCAGATTTGGAAGGTGGGCCGGTCTGGTTTTTCAAGGTCGGGGTAGTCTGGGGATTGAGTTTCTCATCAGAGGTCATCTGGGAGGGTGTTTCCATCATGTAGAATGCTATCCACTCTGTATACAACTGTGGATTGAGCAACTACAGTTCATGAGCAGATGTTTGAAACCTACGGGTAGGTTCCTAGAAGTGAACCTGGGAAGAGTGGAATATCACCATGGGGGTGCTTCTACCTGTATAAACGCGGTACAAAAGGGGGTGGTGATGGACGGAGCATCTGAACCAATCAAACACTCACACCCAGTCAAAAGATCTGGGTTTAATCCATCACCGTTCTTTAGCCCACTCTGCCACCCCAGTTCAGACATGGTTATATGCAAATCAGTCTGACCCTGTGCCTCATGGGAACAGTCCAGCCCGAACTGCCAAGCCATGCCTTCCCTTGCTCACTTTGCCACTGGATTCAAGCAGGCCGGGCTGAAGACGGCTGTAATGCCAGAAACTGGTCCTCGGAAGCTTGTTTCCGGTCCAGGGAAGGCATGGCTTGGCAGTTCGGGCTGGACTGCTCCCATGAGGCACAGGGTCAGACTGATTTGCATATAGCCATGTCTGAACTGGGGTGGCAGAGTGGGCTAAAGAACCGTGATGGATTAAACCCAGATCTTTTGACTGGGTGTGAGTGTTTGATTGGTTCAGATGCTCCGTCCATCACCACCCCCTTTTCTACCTGTATAAAGGCATCAATATGTATAGAAGGGTCTCAGTTGGAGGGCCACGGTATTCTAGATGCCCACATTCACAATAGTTTGCCCCTATACTCCACATTCATCCTTTAACAAATCCTTCCATCATCCTTTCATATTGTTTCCCACCAGCTCCGCCTCTAAATTTTACCTTTGTTTTCCTCCCAAAAACAATTATCTCCCTATATTTACCTCTCTCTCCCTCCAGCCGCGGGCCGTGGAGGGAGTTACGGTGGGGCAGGGAGGCGGGGAGGGGGCGGGGCAGGGTGGAGAGGGCTAAAAACCGGCACCTGGATAATTACAGGTAAGTAAACAATTTGATTAATAAAACGAATTTCGTAGTGCGCACTGCATCGCATTTTGCGATGCAGTGGGCGCTACGAAATTCGTTTTATTATTTAAATTGTTTACTTACCTGTAATTATCCAGGTGCCGGTTTTTAGCCCTCTCCACCCTGCCCCGCCCCCTCCCCGCCTCCCTGCCCCACCGTAACTCCCTCCACGGCCCGTGGCTGTCTCCCTCTCTCTCTCTCTCTCTCTCTCTCTCTCTCTCTCTCTCTCTCGCTCTCTCTCTCTCTCTCTCTCTCTCTCAGTCTCCTCTCTCTCTATCATCCTCTCCAATGTTGAAGCAAGTATTTATCAGCCGCGGTCGGCAGTGGGAGTACCTGCAGGGCTGTGACGTGGGGAGGGGGAGGGGCAGGGTGGGGGGTAGTAATGTATGGATTACGCAGCTTCCCAGGTAAGTAAACATTTAAATAAATAAAACTAATTTCGTTGAGTGCACTGCATCCCCAAATGCGATGGGGTGCGCGCAACAAAATTCGTTTTATTTATTTAAATGTTCACTTACCTGTAAAACTCCGTAATCCATACATTACCACCCCCACCCTGCCCCTCCCCCTCCCCACGTCACCGCTCTGCAAGTACTCCCACTGCCAGCCGTGGCTGGTATTTATATCTTTCAAGACACACTGACATTTAACCGATGGACAGTGAAAAGCACGAAATTAAATGATAGAAAATAAAAGGAGATTGCATTTCTTTTGGCCCAGGCGGATCCAAGATAGGAAGACGCAAGCGAAAAAGGGAGTCACGTACTGGGTTGCAAGTCCGAGGAACAATGTGGTTTCTGATACGCAGAGGTAGAGCATTTTTGTACCACCTACCAGACGGCGCTGGGAAGGCACACAGGGCAGGTAACTTGTTCAGTGGGCAGTAATATCATGCAAATTCTTAAGATGAAGGAGACAATCCGACGAGATTGGAAAGTAAATGCGAGATAACTGAGTCCAGAGACTCCCAGCTCTATCCCCAAAGGCTTAAAATGCAAAAACTTCTCGACCTAAAGCGAGACGCAGCCTTATAAAATCTGATATATAACAGCGATGGTCTTCCAAAATTCATCCACATCAGAGAAGTCTTAAGATGTGTACATTTATAATTATTTTTTTTTGCATACATTTTGCAACCATCCTCTTCCATACCCATCAGTCAATTTATTTCAAGAGGACAATCATCAGCCCCGCACGGGTGATGCCCTACATGACTGCCAGGTTTTGCTGCGAGGTAGGATCACCCCTGCCTCTCTCTTGCGTAGCCGCTCTCTGTCCTTCTTCTGTCTCCCCATCTCCCTCTGTCTATTTCATTTGCTGTTGACGTTACAAAAGACGATAAAGTAGGAGAAAATGATCCCCGCTCGTTCTATTTTGCGGCACAGCGATTGAGGGAAGGAGGTCTGGGGACTGGATCAATGGCAACCAGATTATTTTTCATTTACTTCAATTTGATGGGGGAGGGAGGTGGGGGGAATGCAGGTGAAAGCGCCTCTGAGTTCTGATCAATGCTTTTCATACTGGAGCCACGCGACTCGCCAGACAAACCAATTCAAACTCAATTGCACCTGCTCGGCCTGGATCTCAGTGTGTATAGCGTGCGAGTGTGGCGCGACCGCGCTCTCTCTCTCTCTCTCTCTCTCTCTCTCTCTCTCTCTCGTGAGCCTTCCTGGAATATTGCTCTATAAAAAAAAAGTCAAACAAATCTATAAAAATGAACTGTTCCAGTTTTTCATGTGGCATAAATTTATCACTCACGAAATCTGAAATTAACCAGAGCATGGCTGGGCTGCTGAGCCAAGGAGGGAAGCCATTTTGAGCAGGGCTGGCAAATGATTATATTTATTATGGGATTAAGGCACAAGCTTTCCTATGAAATGATGGTGGAATATGTACAATGCGGAGCAGAGCGTATACAAGCTAACCTATATCACCATCAGGTGCACTTAAATTGGGATCTTTAGCATATCTTCTCAGGAGGAAACTGGGACACTCTTGGGTTTATTAATTGCACCTAAATCTTGGCCGGCGGTGCGTTTCAATATCATGAACAAGAACTCGTTCAGAACCTTAAGACTTATCTATAGTCCTTTCCCAACCCTACCATCATTTACATGAAAGTCTTCAAACTAAGTGCATCTTAATGTTGGCCCTGCAGCGCTAATTGAAATTCAAGCACCACCTATTTTAGACACCTTCAGTTATCCCTGCTACTGCTACTTATGTAGTTCATTTTCTCAGAGGGACACCCCTCATCAGGTTAGGCCACAGGTAGAGCTAGAGAACGTTTGACTCCTCCTACAGAGTTATGAGATGCAGCGGCGGCTCCTTCGCTATGGCAGAGGAGCATTGCCCCCCACCAGCAGCAGCAGCATGCGCACCGCCATGTGCACAGAAGCTCTCTCCAAACCAGCTGCATTGCTGGGTTGGAGACAGCAGACACAGGCTCCCAGTCTCCCTGGGAGCGCAAATCATCATCTCAGGCCAATCCTGAAACTGCTCTCATGCTGTGAGGATTCAGAAAAGGGGGTGGTGATGAACAGAGTGTCTGAATTAAGCAGACCACTCTTACCCAGTCCAAAGATCAGGGCTTGATCCATCACCGTTATTTAGCTCACTGCCCCATCCCAGCTCAGAACCTGGCTATATGCAAATTAGTCTGTCCCTGGCCCAGTGCATCATGGGAACAGGGCAGACCAAACTACCAAGCCAATTCTTCACCAGAAAGGAGACAAGCTTCTGGGGACCGGTTTCTGGCATTTCAGCCGTCGTCGGCCCGGCTTGCTTGAATCCTGATGGAGCAGTGAGCAAGGGACTCATGTCTGAGTATACCCTGCCACACCTATAGTGGCCAAAAACAATTCAGAAAAGGGGGTGGTGATGAACAGAGTGTCTGACGACGTCCGACGACGGCTGAAATGCCAGAAACCGGTCCCCGGAAGCTTGTTTCCTTCCCAGTGTAAGAATTGGCTTGGTAGTTTGGTTTGCCCTGTTCCCATCATGCACTGGGACAGGAACAGACTAATTTGCATATAGCCAGGTTCTGAACTGGGATGGTGCAGTGAGCTAAAAAACGGTGTTGGATGTAGCCCTGATCTCTTGACTGGGTGAGAGTATTCTGCTTAAGTCAGAATCTCTGTCCATCGCCACCCCTTGTTGTTAAATATTTTGTCCACCCTAAGCGTGGAAGGGTATACTCAGATGTGAGTCCCTTGCTCATTGCACCATCAGGATTCAAGCAAGCAGGGCAGACGACGGCTGAAATGCCAGAAACCGGTCCCCGGAAGCTTGTTTCCTTCCCGGTGTAAGAATTGGCTTGGTAGTTTGGTTTGCCCTGTTCCCATCATGCACTGGGACAGGAACAGACTAATTTGCATATAGCCAGGTTCTGAACTGGGATGGTGCAGTGAGCTAAAAAACGGTGTTGGATCTAGCCCTGATCTCTTGACTGGGTGAGAGTATTCTGCTTAAGTCAGAAACTCTGTCCATCACCACCCCTTGTTGTTAAATATTTTGTCCACCCTAAGCGTGGAAGGGTATACTCAGATTTGAGTCCCTTGCTCATTGCACCATCAGGATTCAAGTAAGCCGGGCAGACGACGGCTGAAATGCCAGAAACCGGTCCCCGGAAGCTTGTTTCCTTCCCAGTGTAAGAATTGGCTTGGTAGTTTGGTTTGCCCTGCTCCCATCATGCACTGGGACAGGAACAGACTAATTTGCATATAGCCAGGTTCTGAACTGGGATGGTGCAGTGAGCTAAAAAAACGGTGTTGGATCTAGCCCTGATCTCTTGACTGGGTGAGAGTATTCTGCTTAAGTCAGAAACTCTGTCCATCACCACCCCTTGTTGTTAAATATTTTGTCCACCCTAAGCATGGAAGGGTATACTCAGACGTGAGTCCCTTGCTCATTGCACCATCAGCATTCAAGCAAGCCGGGCCGACGACGGCTGAAATGCCAGAAACCGGTCCCCGGAAGCTTGTTTCCTTCCCAGTGTAAGAATTGGCTTGGTAGTTTGGTTTGCCCTGTTCCCATCATGCACTGGGACAGGAACAGACTAATTTGCATATAGCCAGGTTCTGAACTGGGATGGTGCAGTGAGCTAAAAAACGGTGTTGGATCTAGCCCTGATCTCTTGACTGGATGAGAGTATTCTGCTTAAGTCAGAAACTCTGTCCATCACCACACCTTCTTGTTAAATATTTTGTCCACCCTAAGTGTGGAAGGGTATACTCAGATGTGAGTCCCTTGCTCATTGCATCATCAGGATTCAAGCAAGCCGGGCCGACGACGGCTGAAATGCCAGAAACCGGTCCCCGGAAGCTTGTTTCCTTCCCAGTGTAAGAATTGGCTTGGTAGTTTGGTTTGCCCTGTTCCCATCATGCACTGGGACAGGAACAGACTAATTTGCATATAGCCAGGTTCTGAACTGGGATGGTGCAGTGAGCTAAAAAACGGTGTTGGATCTAGCCCTGATCTCTTGACTGGGTGAGAGTATTCTGCTTAAGTCAGAAACTCTGTCCATCACCACCCCTTGTTGTTAAATCTCATGCTGTGAGAGCAGACTCAGGATTGGCCGCAGGGCAGTCTGGGAGCCTGTACCTGCAGTGCAGCCAGAAGAGCGGCAACGTGGCGGGATTCAGGTAGGTTTTTTTGTTTTATTTAATTTTTTGTTTGTCCCCTTCTCCCCCTGCTCGCCACTTTGCCCCGACACCAGCCGCGACTGATGAGAAGTCTAGAAACCTCTCCCTTTGAGCAAAAGTGTTAAGTTTCCCGACGCTGAGTATAAATTTATGTTCCCTCAGCCAGGTGCCCCGTCTTAGAAGCAGTGGCGTAACGAACCTTGAGGGGGCCCCCCTGCAGGGTACGTGAAGGGGCCCCATCCGGATTCAATCTAGAGCTCACCAGCAGAAGTGCGGTGCTGACGGGGCCCCCTGGAGGGTGAGGGCCCCCCGCACCGCGGGGGCTGCAGGGGCCTGTGTTATGCCCCTGCTTAGAAGGGAAGAATATCTGACTACAGAGAACTGGCTTCCCTCGTTTCCATGCTTCCATTTAGTGCTTTTCTCAGCCATGAGTGGAAGTGCAGAAGCGCTGGGGTGCCCACACAACATTCGTTACCGGCCTGCTGGTAGTCCACCCTTAAGAAGCAGGACTTTCGTTAGGCAGGGAATGCTGCTGCTCATGGGGATATGAGAAAGGTAAATGGTGGTTGTAGCAGAGTCACAACTCCTGTGCTGCAGCACTAACATTTTCTTGCAGTGACGCATGCTTCCATGTTATTTTAATTGCTCTTCGTCAGATTTCGCTTTTCAAAGCGGCGCATATTTTGAAAAATATACGTGAAGTTGATAAGCACTATCCTGGTCCGGGCAGAGGCTGTACTAACTAGAGAGGTATGTAACTGACTGCAATGCAGTGTTGAGGGGAGGATGGGGTTTGAAGCAGTAGACTGTGTGGTGCACCATTTTCAGGCGAGAAACTGGTTTCAGACGTAAGATGGAGTATTCCCAAGTGTGCTGGAGTCATATATAAGATGTGGGCCATTCTCTAGCCCCAAGTTGAGGTGGCCTACCAAGTGAGGTATGGTTCGCCCTCTAGACTCGAAGACTAATCTCACACGTTAGATATGATCCACTAAATAACCTCCAGATATGATGTTGTTCTTCCTTATCCTCAGATAAGTCACTCTCAGAAGTAAGATGTGGTTCACCCCATAGTCAGATGATACCATACCTTCATTTACCACACTGCAGGCATTACAATGCATTGACTTTTGCTGTAATACCATTATGTACATGTATATATATATTTTCAAGGGTGATGGGCTGGAATACTTTGCATACTAAATAACAAGAGTACAGTGAAAAGTGTAGAAGGACACACAGGTACCACATTTTCATGCAAACTATCTGAGACACACAAAATATAATAGATTTAGGGGCATATTACCAAGGAGGGCGATAGGCGAATATCGCTGCGTTAGCGGCCGTTTTCGGCCGCTAAGCGGCGATAATTCTATCGTCCTATTCACAAGCTGTCGCTAACAGCAGTTAGCGACAGCTTGTAGGCGACAGCGAGCGGTTTGGGCCCCGCTTTGCATGTCAGCGATATTTATCACTAATGACATGCAAAGTGGGCGTACCCAACCCATTAGCGACTGAAAGCAGTCGATAACGACGCTATCGCCTATTAGCAAGGCAGGCGTAGCGATGGAAATATTCGCGCTAAGCGTGAATATCTCCAAATACTAACACCTGCCCAGACCAGTTCTTAGCCATGTTATCCAATGGGAGGTGGATAACATGGCTAAGTGCATTTCGTCGCTAATGCGTGAATATCACTGTATTCTCAGCAATATTCACGCATTTCGCTGCTATCGCGTGGATTTTTATCGCTTTTGAGATAAACCTTGCTAATAGCAAGTTATCTCAGTGATAAAAAACTGTGATGCACGCAATAAAAATATTGCAGCTAAGCCTACTTAGCGATACATATCGCTATTTGTTGGTAATATGTAAGCATGGGCGTAAAATCCGTTCCGCTCGCGGATTTTGCGGATTTTTGGTAAATTCGCAATCCACAAACTCCCGCGAACTTGCCGAAAATTCGTAAAATCCGTGCGAAGCGGATTATTTGCTTGGTCGCACTTGCCAACTAGAATACTATACAATTTCGCTGGAGTAAACACTTGCGAACACGTAGATGCGGCGGGCAGCGACAATCTCGCAATTGCGAGATTGCAAAATTTGCAATTTCGCACAAGAAATCCACCAGCAGGCAGCATAAACCTTGAAAATTATGATTTTTATCAGAATAACTCCTCAGGTTGACATTTGCCTGCACTTTTTCTTTGCAAGGAGTCCATTTTGGGGGGTGGGGGTGGGAGGAAGGAAGTGCCCCACAGTCTCCAACTTCTTGTTCCTGTCCACCAGGCTCCTCCCAGTGCTTTCTTCATGTGCTGGTCACTTTGATTTGGATCTTGACCTGGAAGGATTACTTTTTGTGGATGCTGCTGGATATTTGGATTTTTGCAACACTGAAAGCACTCAGCAGGTGCAAAAGTTCAATCTTATCATTAGTAACCATTCCCTGTAGTGCTTCCTGAGGGGCCCCTTCAGAGTTCATTTGCCTACTTGCAACTATTCTATGACCCTTCTCTGACCCTCACAGCAGGCTCAGAGAATAGCTACAAGTATACAACAAAGGTCCTGTTAAAAAAATTACACTGCAACAGAAAGCAATTACAGACAAAACTGAAAGCACTCAGCAGGTGCAAAAGTTCAATCTTATCATTAGTAACCATTCCCTGTAGTGCTTCCTGGAGGGCCCCTTCAGAGTTGAGTTGCCTACTTGCACCTATAGGCCACAAAGGTCCTGTGAAAAAAATTGCACTGCAACAGAAAGCAAATTACAGATAAGGAAGCAGGTGCCAGCCAGACTGGAAGTTTAAATTCAGTGACACATTAATCAACCCCAAATTAATTCATGTCAGTTGAAGCAGGGCAGGTGTGCTTGCTCTTTTCACCCCCATAATCTACAGTGATAAACCAACCAGAGGGTGGCAGTGATGTACCAGAGGGTGGCATGGGTGTACTAGAGGGTGGCAGTGGTGAAACAGAGGGTGCTGTGAACCTGTGATGATGAACCAGATGTAGAAACAACATAGTCGCGGCCGTTGCAAGCCGACAAGTAAGTTCGCAATTGCGAACTGGCACAGAACCCTCGCGAACTGGCAGAAATCCTTGCGAACACAAAAAAAGGAAAATGCGAATCCGTAAATACGCAAGTTCGCGGATTGCCAATTCGCAAAATCCGCCCATGCTTAGTAATATGCCCCTATAAGTGTTAAAAATAAGTGAAGTAAAGATAATAAAATAAAGTAAAAAGCTCACTGAATAAGGCTAATTTTCCAGCACATAAGAAAGGAAGATAAGGGGGAGGAGATTATAAGAGGGGCTCAATGATTCCACAAAAGGTATGTACACAAGCACGAGTTTATGCCGAAAGAAAGCTCCGAAAGATTCAGCGGAAGTCTGCGAGCAGGAGAATTTCGACACGTCGCAATTCGCGCACTGATTTTTAGCGCTATGAGCTTGTTCTGCACTGTAAAATCACTGCAAAGGGCACCACATGCTGCACCAGAGGGTGCTGCTTCTTTCAGATATCCATTACTATGAGTGCTTAAGTATGAGAAGTGTTTATAGCAAATCTGGATGTGCCAGGGAATCATTACACCACCAGTTTTAACAACGAGACTGCCATTACAACGAATGGCATTACTCATGTCACTACAATTTATTTTATTGTTGTAGCATACAACTCCTGACTTCACCATGAGAATCAGCACATATTGATGAAGATGAAGGTGGCAAGGATCTTCATGTGCTGGCAATATTGTAACCAAGTGAGCATGTAAGACACTTAGCTAATGAAGAGCTGTCTAGTGGATTTCCTCTGACACTAAGGTGACAGTGATGTGAGATGAGAGTGTGAGTCAGTGAAGTAGCTGTAGAGCCGTAGGTGCTGTGGAGTGTGGGCAAATTACCTCTATCGACATGCTGGCAGGGTCAAAGGTTTGGCTGGACTGTGGAGGTGTGTGGTAGGACAGTCATAAGCCATGCTTCCACTTCCACATCACAAACATTTCACCTGGGGAGAAGTTGTTTGAGGCAGAGGGCGCATCTTGATTTCGGTGTGAGGAGCTGGTAGACCTCCAAATTAATAACTAACGAGGAAAAGGACAAACTTTGACAGACATTTTCAATTGGGAACCGTGGAAAAGAAGTGGTAAACAAAAAGGCAGGTCTACAAAAGTAACAGGATGCTCCTGAACGCATTTACAGAACTGGGTAGATGTATTTGACATTTTATTACACTTTACCTTTGGGAAATATAATTTCCAAACTACATCTTTAATATTTAACATTACAAAGACTGCAAATAATGTTTATTTAGATTTGGCTTTTTAGCCATATGCGTAGGAAAGCTATGGGTGATATTTGCTTACATGATTGGGGTAGTTTTAATGATACGCTATGTGACGGCGTGATAATGGCTTTCGTTATATAAACTGCAGCTGTAATGGTACTGTCATTCTTCCATCATACATCCGCTTCGTTCTGCTGCTCAAGTAGATTTTCTACTTGAGCAGCAGCTTTCTCAACGTGAATGGTAGCGGCTTGCTTTAACCACCTGTGTTAAGAATTCAAGCTGGGACTCTTCCTAGTGCTCAATTTTTTTTGCTCACGATCGCCAACTTAACGTTGGTGAGCAGCACATGAGAAATACTATGCCACACAGTAATTTGTAGAATTTTACAGGAACTCTGTGCTCCAAGCAGAGCGTGGAGTGGGCAAAATTCTGTAAACTCCACCAGCGAAGCAGAGTTTATCCCTGATCCCTAGTTAGGACCACATTTCCATATAAAAAGTATTTTTTGTTTTGCTAATAGTTTTAGCAACATTTGGTGAATCTGCATGAAACTCTCCAAAACAAATCTCATCCTCCTCAGCTCCTTCTTGGAAAGTTTTAGGGTGATTTGTCAAGCAGGGGTTAGGCACCTGTTGGAAGTTGAATGCAGGCTGCAGTCAACCACATGTCATGCACCTTGTTAAACATCTTATTTTACTTTTTTTTAAAACATAGAAATTCACTGAAAAAACACAAAGGTTAATGTGATGTTATAGTAAAGAATTGTAATATTAACTTCATGTACATTAGAAAAAACATTAGAAGTTCACTGAAAAAAAGGAAAGGTTATATATAACTTATGTGTTCACCATGAACTGCTGTACCCTCAGATATTACATCATTCATGACATGTTCAATGACTGCATTCATAACGGCCTAAGTCAAATCTCAAATAACTTCAGTGATAACAACACTGAGCTCAATGAGGATGTGAGTTTTAGTTATGTTAGGACACAAGTTCTAGTTATTTGAGATAACTATAACTGGTTCATTTCATTTGTTTCTTTTGTTTAAAACATTAGGCTTAACTGATATTCAACCCAACTATAACACTCAGTATAACGTTCTATATAGTATAATGGGTCTCTTTTTAAGTGGCACAGATCTACTGGTTTTATCAAAATGGTCAAAACAGCAAAATATAAAAGGCAGGTCTGTTTATTTTTTCAGGAGGTAACCCCATCAACATATATAAAGCAGACCTGTGGGCTTTGTCAAAAAGTCATCACATTTATTTATCAAAAATTATAATCCATTGCATTCATTATTATTACAGCTAGTAATTCTTACTAATAGTTACAAAAATATTTAAAATAAAGTATTATTATTTAAAACAACATATACATTTTTTAATTCTTTCTTTAACACTCTTCAGACCACAAAATGCAGCCATAGGACAAACCATATGGGATCCCTGCACTCAAGCTGAAGAGCATAGAGTTCTAGGTTGGAGTGCTTTAAAAAATATATGGTAAGTTCTCCTGGGTCATATATTCAATGGTCCAGGAGACTTACTGTGAGTTTAAAAAAAAATTCCCAGGGGAGCTTCTGCACTCCGTGAAGCCCATTGCAAAATAATAAAAAAAATATTGGTTATGCCCTTGCCCCTGCTTTGAGCACTACAAAGAATAAAAAAGACAAATAAAATGGCATTGTGGGGTGCTCTCCAGCTTCTTCGGTTATTTTTGTAAAACAAATTGTTGGGTGAGTTTCCTGATGCCAACCGGAGAACCAAACAAGTATGTTAAACCTTGGGGGCTGTAAGGGAGATCTATGCCCCCCTGCGGCCCCGCAGGCACCCCACTCATGCGCCCTGAGCAGAAGATGACCATTGTTTTTTTTGGATGTCTCACCTGGGGCACCTAATAGCTTTAACCAAGATTGGGACCACAGAGATAGTATGTAGAGAAAGCACAGTGTCCTAGAATGGGGTCTCCAAGACACTGCCTATTATGGAGCTCTCTCAATATAGTCCCTGGGGCCATTATATGGCTCAGGTATTGGGGGGGGGGGGGTGCATGCCCTTCTCCCCAAATAGATATGTAATGGCTCCTCAAAACATTCCAGGAAGGAGCTGAGGTGGATAAACATTTTTGGGAAGCTTCAAGAAGATATGTCAAATGGCGCCAAAGTTATTTTCTGCCACTGTGTAATACATATATATATAAATATATATGCATAAAATTCCTTCTATAGTACTGCCTGGCCGCCTAAGGCATCAGTTCTCTGGCAGTCGCATTCTATATGCAAAAAAAAGTTCCTCCTCAGTTAGAAAGGATAAACACCGGCACGCAAGCATGCGATTTACCTATTTACTGTCGATAATAAATGTTGTCAATCTGCGACTTCATCAGATCAAAATGCCCCACCATCATTGAAACAATTATAAAACCAATGTATAGCAGCAGCCAGTTGAAGTTGATCCAAAGTAATAGGTCATCGATATTACCACAAATATACATTCATATGATCAGTGTATATCAGTGATGATGTGACAGTGGGGGGTCACCATGATAAACTGTATTACGGGGAACAAGAGGGTTTGATTCATTGACTCTAAATCTGCTATGTATTATGTATTTTATCCAATATTTTCTGTTTACCCTTGCCGTTTGAATTGATATGTGCGATCACGTGAATGTATCTTCTTTATATTATCTATCTATCTATCTATCTATCTATCTATCTATCTATCTATCTATCTATCTATCTATCTATCTATCTATCTATCTATCGATTGATCTATTTCTCTCTATCTATCTATCTTTCACCACTACCCTTTTACATTTACACCGTTCCTCCCCTTATGCTTACCCATCCATAACTTTAATAAAAACCTTCAAAATCTCATCGCTGAACCTTGAAATTCCCTTTCTACCCTATACTCATAGCCATCCCTGAACCATAAAAAGAATCTTAAAGCACTTACCACCCCGTGCCCTTACCCCTCCCTGGATCCTAAAACCCTCTTTTTAACCCATACCCTTACCCATCCATGAACCCTAATAATCCCTTTAAGACCCTTGCCTCCCCCTAATCTGATTTACCCCTGAAACCTAAAACCCATTGGGCCTCATTTATGAGGCTATGCGTCACTTTTACGCCGCCGGTGCGTCACTTTTTGTGACGCACCAGCAGCGTAAAAAATGTGCCTCGTTGCACCATATTTATAAAGTGACGCATCTAGGTAGATGCGTTACTTTGTAAACCCCTGCGCTACATTATACCTGCGTCAGGTATAATGTATGCAGGGGGGGCGTTCCCCCGCAAAAAGCCTCGTAGAAGTGACGCAGTGAAATCTATGAGATTTCACTGCGTCACTTCTAGGACGCCGTTGCGTCAAAATCTTACGCCTGCCTCACAGCAGGCGTAAGACTGACGCAGGCCCTTTCACATGGCGCTTCTCCCTTGTGAAAGGGCGCATTGCTGGAGTTGCGTCACTTTTGTGACACACTCCAGCAATGCGTCACTTTTGCGCCATACAGATACGTCAGAAATACTGACGTATCTGTAACTCCTTGCGACATGATGCGTCATATTATAAATATGACGCATCCAGCATGTCGCAAGGAGGGAGCAATGAAAAGTGACGCATCACTGTTATCACGCAGCGATGCGTCACTTTTCATAAATGAGGCCCCTTACATCCTTTTTTATATTGCGTAACAATTATGTCAAAAATAGTAACGTGTGGTAAATCACTCCATGGTAAAGCAACAAAAATGGAGGGATGTGTAGTATTTACCTGGGTGGTTAAGGCATGCGTGGTAACATTCCTCAGGGTAAAGACTACACCATGGTGATGTAGTCCTTCTCTACCATATGAGTGATCTAATCACACAGGTATGATGTGCTCACTCCAGTCCAAGATGGAGGTCGAGACTCTGTAGGGCTCCTGCAGGATCTCCCTATCGCCCGATGACATCCTAACTCCCTCGAAGGCAAGAGCCTGTGGAAAATGCCCTATGCAGCTGGATGGGCGAGGGAGGCATCTGCTCCTGGAGGACACTCCAACTAGGGCCGACAACAGCCCCTCGGCCCGAGCAGATGGGGTTCCTACTTATACAACCGTACTGGCAGGTAGAAACCCAAGACTGGCGTCCATATTGAGAGTGCAGGTTACCTGCATCCCCACTTTCTCATACTGGGCATCCCCAGTGACGTGGACCTACCCAGGACTGAGCTCCTATTTTGTGCTTTGGGTGTCATCCTAGCAAAGCGAGACTTTGCTAAAGAGTGGGGTGTTCCAACCCTGCCCCCATTCTTAGTCAACGGGTCACGGGTATGATATACTGTATGGAACCAGACAGAGAGTAGTCTATACTGCTAGGGATGCACAAACAAATTCATGAAGGTTTGGGGGCCCGGGTGCGCCTACTATGGCTTGGGTTGGGAACCCGACAGTCATTTGACTACCCCAATGAGGGAATGGGATCCCAGAAAGAAGGAGGACCGGTACTTACTGCCAGAAAACTCCGCCAGAAGTATAATGGAGACCGGGGGATGGGGTCTTTGTTGGTGCATACAGTTACGAGCTTTGCGGCACCTCATTGAGGCTGACGTCTGTACTCTTGTGCACTATATGTGAATTGTACATTTCACATTGGTGAGTTCATACTAGATGTGGTTCTAAATGACAAAACCAATTAAAAGAATTTAGTAAAAAAAGATATGCTGTGCTCCACCCTAAGCCCCGGTAAGTTGGTTTCCAGGTTCGATGGTGTCCAACCTCAGCCCCAGACAGGTTTCAAGGTTATATGTGGTCATTCCCTGTTTGTCGATGTGAAATGGGGTGCAATCCCCAAACCATTGGTGAGGTAGATTCACAAGTATGATGGGATTCCCGCTTTGAGCTGATGTCCAAGATGAGATGTTGCCCAAACTCAGCCCCACATGAGGTGGTCTCACAGGTGGGGTGTGGTCAGTGCCACCACTAGTCACCAGGTAGGTAGGTCTAACAGTTAAGATGCAGTCTATTCATAAACACCAGGGGCCTTATTTACAAGTGAGGTTGTCTCACAATATGAGGTTCCAACATCTTAGCACCCACAGGACACGGTCCTCAGGCCAGATGTTGTGTGTCTTCAGCTCCAAGTGAGGTAGTCTAACGTTTTTAGGTTTTCCGCTTCCTGGCACCCACAGGACATGGTCCCCAGGCCAGATGTTGTGTGTCCTCAGCTCCAAGTGAGGACGTCTCACGGTATGAGGTTTCCACATCTTAGCACCCACAGGACAGGGTCCCCAGGCCAGATGTTGTGTGTCCTCATCTCCAAGTGAGGTAGTCTCACGTTTTTAAATTTTCCGCTTCCTTGCTCCCACAGGACATGGTCTCTGGGCCTGATGTTGTGTGTCCTCAGCTCCAAGTGAGGTTGTCTCACGGTATGAGGTTTCCACATCGTAGCATCCACAGGACATGGTCCCCAGGCCAGATGTTGTGTGTCCTCAGCTCCAAGTGAGGTATTCTATACGTTTTTAGGTTGTCCGCTTCCTAGCACCCACAGGACATGGTCTCTGGGCGAGCTGTTGTGTGTCCTCAGCTCCAAGTGAGGTTGTCTCACAGTATGAGGTTTCCACATCTTAGCACCCACAGGACACGGTCCTCAGGCCAGATGGTGTGTGTCCTCAGCTCCAAGTGAGGTAGTCACACGTTTTTACGTTTTCCGCTTCCTAGCACCCACAGGACATGGTCCCAAGGCCAGATGTTGTGTGTCCTCAGCTCGAAGTGAGGAAGTCTCACGGTATGAGGTTTCCACATCGTAGCACCCACAGGACAAGGTCCCCAGGCCAGATGTTGTGTGTCCTCAGCTCCAAGTGAGGTAGTCTAACGTTTTTAGGTTGTCTACTTCCTAGCACCCACAAGACATGGTCTCTGGGCCAGATGTTGTGTGTCCTCAGCTCCAAGTGAGGTTGTCTCACAGTATGAGGTTTCCACATATTAGCACCATCAGGACACGGTCCCCTGGCCAGATGTTGTGTGTCCTCATCTCCAAGTGAGGTAGTCTCACATTTTTAGGTTTTCCGCTTCCTGGCACCCACAGGACATGGTCTCTGGGCCAGATGTTGTGTGTCCTC
This sequence comes from Lissotriton helveticus, assembly GCF_964261635.1. NCBI lineage: Eukaryota > Metazoa > Chordata > Amphibia > Caudata > Salamandridae > Lissotriton > Lissotriton helveticus. The sequence continues at coordinate 1,307,849,366 of NC_136057.1, forward strand.
AGCTCCAAGTGAGGTCGTCTCACGGTATGGGATTTCCACATCTTAGCACCCACAGGACATGGTCCCCGGGCCAGATGTTGTGTGTCTTCAGCTCCAAGTGAGGTAGTCTAACGTTTTTAGGTTTTCCGCTTCCTGGCACCCACAGGACATGGTCTCTGGGCCAGATGTTGTGTGTCCTCAGCTCCAAGTGAGGTTGTCTCACGGTATGAGGTTTCCACATCTTAGCACCCACAGGACATGGTCTCCGGGCCAGATGTTGTGTGTCCTCAGCTCCAAGTGAGGTAGTCTAACGTTTTTAGGATTTCCGCTTCCTGGCACCCACAGGACATGGTCCCCAGGCCGGATGTTGTGTGTCCTCATCTCCAAGTGAGGTAGTCTAACGTTTTTAGGTTTTCCGCTTCCTGGCACCCACAGGACATGGTCCCAAGGCCAGATGTTGTGTGTCCTCAGCTCGAAGTGAGGACGTCTCACGGTATGAGGTTTCCACATCGTAGCACCCACAGGACAAGGTCCCCAGGCCAGATGTTGTGTGTCCTCAGCTCCAAGTGAGGTAGTCTAACGTTTTTAGGTTGTCTACTTCCTAGCACCCACAAGACATGGTCTCTGGGCCAGATGTTGTGTGTCCTCAGCTCCAAGTGAGGTTGTCTCACAGTATGAGGTTTCCACATATTAGCACCATCAGGACACGGTCCCCTGGCCAGATGTTGTGTGTCCTCATCTCCAAGTGAGGTAGTCTCACATTTTTAGGTTTTCCGCTTCCTGGCACCCACAGGACATGGTCTCTGGGCCAGATGTTGTGTGTCCTCAGCTCCAAGTGAGGTCGTCTCACGGTATGGGATTTCCACATCTTAGCACCCACAGGACATGGTCCCCGGGCCAGATGTTGTGTGTCTTCAGCTCCAAGTGAGGTAGTCTAACGTTTTTAGGTTTTCCGCTTCCTGGCACCCACAGGACATGGTCTCTGGGCCAGATGTTGTGTGTCCTCAGCTCCAAGTGAGGTTGTCTCACGGTATGAGGTTTCCACATCTTAGCACCCACAGGACATGGTCTCCGGGCCAGATGTTGTGTGTCCTCAGCTCCAAGTGAGGTAGTCTAACGTTTTTAGGATTTCCGCTTCCTGGCACCCACAGGACATGGTCCCCAGGCCGGATGTTGTGTGTCCTCATCTCCAAGTGAGGTAGTCTAACGTTTTTAGGTTTTCCGCTTCCTGGCACCCACAGGACATGGTCCCCAGGCCAGATGTTGTGTGTCCTCAGCTCCAAGTGAGGACGTCTCACGGTATGAGGTTTCCACATCTTAGCACCCACAGGACAGGGTCCCCAGGCCAGATGTTGTGTGTCCTCAACTCCAAGTGAGGTAGTCTCACGTTTTTAAATTTTCCGCTTCCTGGCACCCACAGGACATGGTCCCCGGGCCAGATGTTGTGTGTCCACAGCTCCAAGTGAGGTCGTCTCACGGTATGGGATTTCCACATCTTAGCACCCACAGGACATGGTCCCCGGGCCAGATGTTGTGTGTCTTCAGCTCCAAGTGAGGTAGTCTAACGTTTTTAGGTTGTCCGCTTCCTGGCACCCACAGGACATGGTCTCTGGGCCAGATGTTGTGTGTCCTCAGCTCCAAGTGAGGTTGTCTCACGGTATGAGGTTTCCACATCTTAGCACCCACAGGACATGGTCTCCGGGCCAGATGTTGTGTGTCCTCAGCTCCAAGTGAGGTAGTCTAACGTTTTTAGGATTTCCGCTTCCTGGCACCCACAGGACATGGTCCCCAGGCCGGATGTTGTGTGTCCTCATCTCCAAGTGAGGTAGTCTAACGTTTTTAGGTTTTCCGCTTCCTGGCACCCACAGGACATGGTCCCCAGGCCAGATGTTGTGTGTCCTCAGCTCCAAGTGAGGACGTCTCACGGTATGAGGTTTCCACATCTTAGCACCCACAGGACAGGGTCCCCAGGCCAGATGTTGTGTGTCCTCATCTCCAAGTGAGGTAGTCTCACGTTTTTAAATTTTCCGCTTCCTTGCTCCCACAGGACATGGTCTCTGGGCCAGATGTTGTGTGTCCTCAGCTCCAAGTGAGGTTGTCTCACGGTATGAGGTTTCCACATCGTAGCATCCACAGGACATGGTCCCCAGGCCAGATGTTGTGTGTCCTCAGCTCCAAGTGAGGTATTCTATACATTTTTAGGTTGTCCGCTTCCTAGCACCCACAGGACATGGTCTCTGGGCCAGCTGTTGTGTGTCCTCAGCTCCAAGTGAGGTTGTCTCACAGTATGAGGTTTCCACATCTTAGCACCCACAGGACACGGTCCTCAGGCCAGATGGTGTGTGTCCTCAGCTCCAAGTGAGGTAGTCACACGTTTTTACGTTTTCCGCTTCCTAGCACCCACAGGACATGGTCCCAAGGCCAGATGTTGTGTGTCCTCAGCTCGAAGTGAGGACGTCTCACGGTATGAGGTTTCCACATCGTAGCACCCACAGGACAAGGTCCCCAGGCCAGATGTTGTGTGTCCTCAGCTCCAAGTGAGGTAGTCCAACGTTTTTAGGTTGTCTACTTCCTAGCACCCACAAGACATGGTCTCTGGGCCAGATGTTGTGTGTCCTCAGCTCCCAGTGAGGTTGTCTCACAGTATGAGGTTTCCACATATTAGCACCATCAGGACACGGTCCCCTGGCCAGATGTTGTGTGTCCTCATCTCCAAGTGAGGTAGTCTCACATTTTTAGGTTTTCCGCTTCCTGGCACCCACAGGACATGGTCTCTGGGCCAGATGTTGTGTGTCCTCAGCTCCAAGTGAGGTTGTCTCACGGTATGAGGTTTCCACATCTTAGCACCCACAGGACACGGTCCCCAGGTCAGATGTTGTCTGTCCTCATCTCCAAGTGAGGTAGTCTCACGTTTCTAGGATTTCCGCTTCCTAGCACCCACAGGACATGGTCTCTGGGCCAGATGTTGTGTGTCCTCAGCTCCAAGTGAGGTTGTCTCATGGTATGAAGTTTCCACATCTTAGCACCCACAGGACACGGTCCCCAGGCCAGATGTTGTGTGTCCTCAGCTCCATGTGAGGTAGTCACACGTTTTTAGGTTTTCCGCTTCCTAGCACCCACAGGACATGGTCTCTGGGCCAGATGTTGTGTGTCCTCAGCTCCAAGTGAGGTCGTCTCACGGTATGAGGTTTCCACATCTTAGCACCCACAGGACACGGTCCCCAGGCCAGATGTTGTGTGTCCTCAGCTCCAAGTGAGGTAGTCTCACGTTTTTACGTTGTCCACTTCCAAGAACCCACAGCACATGGTCTCCGGGGCCAGATGTTGTTCGTCTTCTGTTCCAGATGAGGTGGTCTCATAGGTAAGAGGCAGCACACTTTCTAGCCAACAGGGAAGCTGGTCTTCCCACGTGACTCAAGCGTTGGCTGCTGCGTCCTGGGGTCTTCTGCGAAGATGCAAACCTCCCAGTGCTTTGGGCTCGCTGACGAAGGTAGCTCTTCCCAGGCCAGCTAATTATTTTCTAGCTTCCTCTCATTATACTTTCTTATCACTTAATTATGTCATGCTAAATCTCTCGAAGCCATGTGCCAAGCTTACCTCCAGAGTGAGCAACAAGGGACCGAGCAGGTTTCCACGGCAGCTTTCACGCTCCCTGTTGCCTAAGTCGCTTTGTCCACCTCTGACCCTCCTCTTCTCATCTGCTGCCTCGTGACTGGAATACAGATGTGCAGGTTTCTGTCCCCAGCGTCACAGCCTCCCCCTCTGCCTTCATCGCTTTCAGATCAACCTCCTTCTTCTTATACATGTATGCACACATGCATGCCAAAAAGATGGAGTCCTGGGCCCATGCTAGGTCACAGGAGAGAAAAAAGAGGTAGAAAGTGGGGAGAGAAGGCTTGGGCAAATAGCAATGTTTTGAGAGTTTTTTGTAGCAGGGTGGTCATTGATTGGGCTGGTTGTAGCTGACAGATAGAGTCAGGCTACCATGCAGGAGAAAGATCTGGTGCCTTTCGTGGCACAGGTATCATTTGGGGTATCTGGCTGTCTCAGATGCTGTGCCCAGCCTGCCCTGCGGGACCCCTGGCACAACCTTGCTACTCTTAGTGGCAGTGGAAAGCTCTTCACTGGATGCATTTCCAGGTCACAGTTTCTGCAGAGCCCCCTGAAGGCAAGTATAAGCCATGCTCTACACATGGTGTTTATTACAGCCACATTCTCTACAGCCTCAGCCCCCCCCCCCCACCCCCACATTCTCAGCTGGCTGGAATAAGCTCTAGGCCAGTATATATTCCTGTAACTTTCAGTGACATTCCCTGAACCCTCTGCAGGCATGGATATGTCCTAGATCCTGTGTATTTTCCTGTCAAAATCTCTAAAGTGCCCCCTGCCGAAAGGGATGCGCATTGTTCAACACCATGTCTATCTCCCACTTATGTTTTCTACATCACCCCCTGCTGGTCATTGTAAGCATTCCTTTACATTATATGTATATCCCAGTCCCACTCTCTAACGCTTCTGCGCATCAATATAAGCATTACTCTACACCCTTTGCAAATTCCGGTCACATTCTCCACAGCACCCCCTCCTGGTAGGGATAAGCTCTACAATGTCAAGAAAAGCTTTGCAAAGATAAATGCTCTACTGCACCACTTACTGGTGGGTCAGTATGGGCGTTCCTCCACACCTCATGTATATCTATATACCCCAGTCACTTCCTGCATCCCCTGCTGGCTGAGATAAGCACTGCACACAGTCAGGTGGGGTAGCAGGGATTGGTCCCAGGTTTTCTTGTTTCACATTGCTCAAATCTATTTCATTCCAATTCAATAATCTGGTTACTTTCTTTTTACACTTACTCTCCCAAGGTAGTGATAGAAAATAAAGTAGGTTTACCTCAATGTACCCTAGAGGGATGGCAATTCAGATACAGCACAATACAGTATCGTCAAATCTATGACTCTTCTTGATACTAGGGACTTAATTTAGAGAGCAGTATGGAACAAAACCCTCAAAATAACTCTACGACTCAGTGTCCACACCATGTACGTACTTAGCTTCCTTTACGCCCACATTACACCCCACCCCCACCCCGATGGTATCAATGTGGTGCTCGGTCACACCACAGACCATACTTTTTGGCCTCTGTGAAAATGCTTGCGCGTACCCATGCTGTAGAGCACCCTCTACTTGCTGGGTAAGCTCTACTTGGATTGTATATCCCTGTCAAACTTTCTTCAGAGGCCCCTGAAGACAGTAATATGCAGAGTTCTCTCCCTGTGTTTCTTCCAGGCAAATTGGCTGCAAAGTCTCCTGATGATCATAATAGGTTTTGTTGTACACCCTGTGCATATCTCAGTAACAGGCATTACAGCACCACCTTCTGACTGTAATAAGCATATTCTCTACTCTCTCCGCCAACCCCACCTACATATCATTATAAATGTCATTCTACGCCCTATCTAGAATAGGAGCACCTTATTCGAAGAAAGGACCAGGTACTTAGCTGAAGGAAAACTCTGCGCACCAACAGGTATTTGGTATGGTTTATGCACTGATTGTACTGGAGTGGTGCTGCTAGGAAAAGGGGTGACCTGTACAACCCCTTAACAATGTGATGTGCAAAGCACATACATATAAGATTTGTGGGGAGAAAGACCTGAGCACACACAAACTTAGTAAACAATTATAATAAATTCCTTGGTCTTGGTTTCACAACAACAACGAGGGACAGTTGGTGAGTACAGCAATAATGTTTATTGCGCTAGGCGACACGTGTTTCATTGGAGTGGAATGCACTCCAAATCTTCAGGGCTGGAAAAAAACAACAACACATAAAGGTCTTTACTAGTGGCATCTATTACCACTGATAATAAAAGGTTTCTTCAACATTATATCAGATAATTACGTGAGAAGGCTCAAAATATTCATCAATCACCATAAAGAAAAAAAGTAAGAGAAGAGCAACTCTAAGTAAAGAAGGAAAAGGAAAATGACTAGAAAAGGGAACAATATTTAAGTGACTGTTAGTGCAGTTGCACACAAATGACCATATTAGTATTAACCAAAGATTTGTTAAAAAAGGTTTCCGAAAATTGTTTCTATTTATTCATTTTATACAAACGAGTTTACGAGGTACTGCAATTAAAAACCGAGGGGTATATTATCAAGGGGTTTTATCTCCGCTTTTTTGGCTTTAAAAGCCAAGAAAGCGGAGATAAAATTATCTCCCTATTACCAAGCTGTCGCTAACACCAGTTAGCGACAGCTAATAGGAGATAGCGACCATCATGGGCCCCACTTTGCATGTCAGTGATATTTATCACTAATGATATGCAAAGTGGGCGTGCCAAGATGTTAGCGACTGGAAACAGTCGCTAACATCGCTATCTCCTATTACCAACTTTTGGAGATATTTGCGCTAAGCGCGAATATCTCCAAAAGCTAACACCTGCCCTGAGCAGTTCTTAGCCATGTTATCCAATGGGAGGTGGATAACATGGCTAAGAGCATTTGCTCGATAATGCATGAATATCGCTGACTTTTCAGCGATATTCATGCATTGCGGGCGTTTTTTATCGCATTTGCGATAAACCTTGCTAATAGCAAGGTTTATCTGCGATAAAAATCGCCGATATGCGGCGATAATTTTTGTCTCTAAACAAGTTAGAGACAAAAATTATCGCTAGTTGTTGGTAATATGCCCCCGAATTCCATAAGGACACTTTAGTAGAAAAATACATATCAACATTATACTTGTGATAAACATTGGCCATTTTATAAATAATTATTCAACATCACTATAAAAGTGGGCAGGGTGCACAAGTGAAGAAGAGAAAAGGACAGAGAGTAACCAAACGAAAATGTGATGGACACCGTGTATGAGCCTAATAATCGTGACAACCATACAAAGGGGCATATTACCAACAACTAGCGATAATTTTTGTCTCTAACTTGTTTAGAGACAAAAATTATCGCCGCACATCGGCGATTTTTATCGCAGATAAACCTTGCTATTAGCAAGGTTTATCGCAAATGCGATAAAAAACGCCCGCAATGCATGAATATCGCTGAAAAGTCAGCGATATTCATGCATTATCGAGCAAATGCTCTTAGTCATGTTATCCACCTCCCATTGGATAACATGGCTAAGAACTGCTCAGGGCAGGTGTTAGCTTTTGGAGATATTCGCGCTTAGCGCAAATATCTCCAAAAGTTGGTAATAGGAGATAGCGATGTTAGCGACTGTTTCCAGTCGCTAACATCTTGGCACGCCCACTTTGCATATCATTAGTGATAAATATCACTGACATGCAAAGTGGGGCCCATGATGGTCGCTATCTCCTATTAGCTGTCCCTAACTGGTGTTAGCGACAGCTTGGTAATAGGGAGATAATTTTATCTCCGCTTTCTTGGCTTTTAAAGCCAAAAAAGCGGAGATAAAACCCCTTGATAATATACCCCAAAGTTCATAAACAAACCATTACAATTTTAAGTGACATCCCCAAGTGCACAAAGGCGTGGTGAGACAGGGACAAGAATAAGAGCACCCTTTGCTGGTGAACAGCCTTTACGACGCAGCTGTTACACCGCCGTGCCGTTACAACGCAGTCTTTTCAACGCAAGTCGTTACCACGACTTGCGCTGGAGGGCGCTGCAGGACAAGGAATTTTTTAATTTACTATCCAACACCTTCCCTACTGTACGTAGGCTGGTGTTGGAATAGTAAATTAAAAAATTCCTAAGTCCGCACCCCCTCCAAAGCAAGTCGTGGTAACGACTTGCGTTGAAAAAAACGCGTTGTAACGGCACGCGTTGTAAAAGTACGCGTCGTAATGCCGTACATCCCCCTTTGCTGGCTGAGATGAGCTATACACAGCGCAAATGACACTGTGACATTCCTTACAGCACTATCCACTGGCAGGTATAAACATTTCCCTTCAACCGGTGTATATTTCAGACACATTCTCTAAGGTACGCCCAGCATATACTCTATGAGATATATCTATCTATCTATCTATCTATCTATCTATCTATCTATCTATCTATCTATCTATCTATCTATCTATCTATCTATCTATCTATCTATCTATCTATCTATCTATCTATATATATATAGAGAGAGAAATATATATATATAGATATATGTATATATCAATGCTCGAAGGTGTCCACCTTTGAGTAGCACGCGAACAGCAGCTTGGTTTATGTATAGGTGAGGACGGGGATCCACTCGTAGACTCCGCTCCGTTGTGTGCTTCCCGGACCACACTTCCCAGAATGCACAGTCTCATTTGAGCCTCCCATCGGTGGGTGTGTTATATATAAAATGGGGAAGTGGGTCGGCGGTTGCGCACACCGCTTCCGTGAAAGCCCCTGAAGAGAAGCATATGGAGCTTCGAAACGCGTCGAGCAGATCCCGTACGGAGCGGCGTCTACGAGTGGATCCCCGTCCTCACCTATACATAAACCAAGCTGCTGTTCGCGTGCTACTCAAAGGTGGACACCTTCGAGCATTGATTTATACGCGGCCGTCCAGCCGCGGAGTATGCACCACCCCGGTACCCTGGGGGTCACGAAAGTGAAGCAGCAGTCGTACTTGGAATCGAGGACGGGCCCACTTGTGGAGTCCATACAGGACTTGATTGTGTGCTTCCCGGACCACACTTCCAAGAATGCACAGTCTCATTTGAGCCTCCCATCGGTGGGTGTGTTATTTATAAAATGGGGAAGTGGGTCGGCGGTTGCGCACACCGCTTCCGTTAAAGCCCCTGAAGAGAAGCATATGGAGCTTCGAAACGCGTCGGGCAGATCCCGTACGGAGCGGCGTCTACGAGTGGATCCCCGTCCTCACCTATACATAAACCAAGCTGCTGTTCGCGTGCTACTCAAAGGTGGACACCTTCGAGCATTGATTTATACGCGGCCGTCCAGCCGCGGAGTATGCACCACCCCGGTACCCTGGGGGTCACGAAAGTGAAGCAGCAGTCGTACTTGGAATCGAGGACGGGCCCACTTGTAGAGTCCATACAGGACTTGATTGTGTGCTTCCCGGACCACACTTCCCAGAATGCACAGTCTCATTTGAGCCTCCCATCGGTGGGTGAGTTATATATAAAATGGGGAAGTGGGTCGGCGGTTGCGCACACCGCTTCCGTTAAAGCCCCTGAAGAGAAGCATATGGAGCTTCGAAACGCGTCGGGCAGATCCCGTACGGAGCGGCGTCTACGAGTGGATCCCCGTCCTCACCTATACATAAACCAAGCTGCTGTTCGCGTGCTACTCAAAGGTGGACACCTTCGAGCATTGATTTATACGCGGCCGTCCAGCCGCGGAGTATGCACCACCCCGGTACCCTGGGGGTCACGAAAGTGAAGCAGCAGTCGTACTTGGAATCGAGGACGGGCCCACTTGTGGAGTCCATACAGGACTTGATTGTGTGCTTCCCGGACCACACTTCCCAGAATGCACAGTCTCATTTGAGCCTCCCATCGGTGGGTGTGTTATATATAAAATGGGGAAGTGGGTCGGCGGTTGCGCACACCGCTTCCGTTAAAGCCCCTGAAGAGAAGCATATGGAGCTTCGAAACGCGTCGGGCAGATTCCGTATGGAGCGGCGTCTACGAGTGGATCCCCATCCTCACCTATACATAAACCAAGCTGCTGTTCGCGTGCTACTCAAAGGTGGACACCTTCGAGCATTGATTTATACGCGGCCGTCCAGCCGCGGAGTATGCACCACCCCGGTACCCTGGGGGTCACGAAAGTGAAGCAGCAGTCGTACTTGGAATCGAGGACGGGCCCACTTGTGGAGTCCATACAGGACTTGATTGTGTGCTTCCCGGACCACACTTCCCAGAATGCACAGTCTCATTTGAGCCTCCCATCTGTGGGTGTGTTATATATAAAATGGGGAAGTGGGTCGGCGGTTGCGCACACCGCTTCCGTTAAAGCCCCTGAAGAGAAGCATATGGAGCTTCGAAACGCGTCGGGCAGATCCCGTACGGAGCGGCGTCTACGAGTGGATCCCCGTCCTCACCTATACATAAACCAAGCTGCTGTTCGCGTGCTACTCAAAGGTGGACACCTTCGAGCATTGATTTATACGCGGCCGTCCAGCCGTGGAGTATGCACCACCCCGGTACCCTGGGGGTCAAGAAAGTGAAGCAGCAGTCGTACTTGGAATCGAGGACGGGCCCACTTGTGGAGTCCATACAGGACTTGATTGTGTGCTTCCCGGACCACACTTCCCATAATGCACAGTCTCATTTGAGCCTCCCATCGGTGGGTGTGTTATATATAAAATGGGGAAGTGGGTCGGCGGTTGCGCACACCGCTTCCGTTAAAGCCCCTGAAGAGAAGCATATGGAGCTTCGAAACGCGTCAGGCAGATCTCGTACGGAGCGGCGTCTACGAGTGGATCCCCGTCCTCACCTATACATAAACCAAGCTGCTGTTCGCGTGCTACTCAAAGGTGGACACCTTCGAGCATTGATTTATACGCGGCCGTCCAGCCGCGGAGTATGCACCACCCCGGTACCCTGGGGGTCACGAAAGTGAAGCAGCAGTCGTACTTGGAATCGAGGACGGGCCCACTTGTGGAGTCCATACAGGACTTGATTGTGTGCTTCCCGGACCACACTTCCCAGAATGCACAGTCTCATTTGAGCCTCCCATCGGTGGGTGTGTTATATATAAAATGGGGAAGTGGGTCAGCGGTTGCGCACACCGCTTCCGTTAAAGCCCCTGAAGAGAAGCATATGGAGCTTCGAAACGCGTCGGGCAGATCCCGTACGGAGCGGCGTCTACGAGTGGATCCCCGTCCTCACCTATACATAAACCAAGCTGCTGTTCGCGTGCTACTCAAAGGTGGACACCTTCGAGCATTGATATATGTATATATATACACACACACATAAATATATATATATGTGTATATATTTTTTTTTCACAACAAAAGATGCAGCACTCTTGAATAGTGTTTTGCTTATTTTATTGATAAGCGTTCACCCCACCAACGCGTTTCAGCCACTCTAGGCTTTTTTCACGGTCATTAAGTCCTTCTTTAATGTTACTATGTATACTCCCATCTCTGCTTTAAAGTGGCATTATGGGAGATGTAGTGTATGGCAATTTTTTACAGATACCAGAAAGACAGTCACGCTATTTGTCAGATCATACATTTTTAACACCTGGAATAGTAATATCGGCCGGCCATTTACTGCGTTGTAAACGTAGGACGTCATCTGTGGAACAGGGTACTTAACCCAGTAGCAATGTGTCAATGTACATCACGTGTTAATTGTAATGCAACTATGCTCCAAGGTTCGGTTCTACACACATATTACAATTGGCACTAGACCCAAGTGTTATATAAATACTGTGTTCACATGCAGTCTGATATCAATGGCCAGGTTTGACGATAATGCGGATTGTATTACACAGCCAATAGTTAAAAATGTAATGATCTGACTAATAGCGTGACTGTTTTTTTGGTATCTGTATACAGTTGTTGAAAAAATTGCAATACACTACATCTCCCATAATGCCACTGAGTGGCTGAAACGCATTGGTGGGGTGAACGCTCATCAATAAAATAAGCAAAACACTATTCAAGAGTGCCGTTGTGTGAAAAATTAATTGGGCCAGGATCCGGCCCCTGTGCAGAGCACCCACTGAGGAGCGCCCTCGGAGCAAGAAGATCACTTTGAATGCATATATATATATATATATATATATATATATATATATATATATATATATCCAGCTCAATTTCCTGCAAGTTCCACCAAGGCCAACAACGAAAAGGGAAAATTCCGGCTGGTGACTCCCTATTCGGCGGAAGCAAACTATTTGAAGCGAATGCTAAGAAAAAATTGGCATATACTAAAAACCGACAGTAGTATCAAAGATGACATTCCAGATTATCCGCTGGTAACCTTCAAGAAGTCAAGGTCTCTCAAGGACATGTTGGTTCAAAGCCATTTGAAAAAAATTGAAAAGAAGCCTAATACACTTGCTGACCTAAAGGGTTTTCATCCTTGTCATCACTGCAAAGCCTGCGCACACAGCAAGAGAGTGAAAAACTATGAGATTCCCAACACAGGAATAGTGAAAACAATCAATAAGTACCTTACCTGTGGTACCCCCTACGCTGTATACTGTCTTAAGTGTCCATGTGGACTAATGTATATCGGAAGCACCATCAAACCCCTAAAATTAAGGATTCTAGAACATATGAGAGCGATTGACAAAAATGATCAATCTTATCCCGTTGCCAGACATTTTCAGGAAAAACATTCAAGCAGCAGACATCATCTACAATATTTCGGTATAGATTTTATACCAGAGAATCCGAGAGGAGGAGACAGGTTACATAGACTTAGAAGACTTGAGTCTCGATATATTATTGATTTAATGACTAAACATCCCAATGGATTGAATGCCGGGGAAGAATTGGCATCTCATATTGGACTTTAAATTTCAAATTTTATATTTTGAATTTGATTTAAGAAACACTCCTACCATATAGAATCTATAGTGTGATAATGAACTGAGCTGGGTATAAAATTTAATATAAGACACTATTGTGATGACTATGTAGAATAATGAAACCAAAATCTTCCTTTATTCTGAATTTATGATCCTTTACCAACTTGCCTTATGAAGAGTTATATATTATGAGAATTTGAGACAAGACTTTGAGTAGAAAGGTGTAAAAAGTGCAATAATTCTGAAAACTTCCGAAGAAATTTATTCATGCATTCCTTCCAAAATGTTTGAATTTTGAGTATGTGAATAATGGTTTAAGTAATAACCAAGTGTTTGGGCAAAACAATTTAAACTCAAGGGAGAATTGCCGATACACGGCAGTATCAGTTTTATTTGTTGCGAGTTAAGTAACAATACATTCATTCATAATTATGGGACAGAATGATGTGACATTTGGGAGTATGTAATTTTTAGATGGTGGATGTACATCGTTTTGCATATTGCCACTCTTTAGCCGATACACGGCGAAATATCGGGTCACTTTTAATTTTAATTTTATGCGGAAACAGAAATCATTTGGTTTTTTTCGCGCATTATAAAATTGAAGCATTTTTGTTCCATTTATGCTTGAGATCACCGTGAGCATTTAGATGGGATATATCTGGTAGACATACCATCGTGTTATGTATTGTTAAGACATGCAATGAACCCTATGAACAACATCCAATATGGAGTTTGAATTCTAGTCCCTTGTTTGTTTTGCCTATGATCACGTGTACGCTGTTAAAAACATGGCGCCGACCATCAATGTTTGCAACATTGACAAAGGCAGAGCGCCGAAACGCGTCTGTTGCGAAATTAAATATCTTATGAGCTACCCCGGAGTGCGTGGTTTCTTTGCTTGAAGCTGTGTTTTGAAACCGTGAGCTGGAATATATATATATATATATATATATATATATATATATATATATATATTTTTTTTTTTTTCCACCAAAAGAAATACTCGCACTCCACCAGAAGTATTATTATGCAGGTTTAATTATTCAGCTTTTTGGTTAAAGCTGAATAATTAAACCTGCATAATAATACTTCTGGTGGAGTGCGAGTATTTCTTTTGGTGGAAAATTGAATTTACAGGGAAAGCCCGTCCCTGGAACTTGCACCGGCTGACTAAGAGTGTGCCCCGGTAACGGAGCAGTTTGGTGACTAAATATATATATATATATATATATATATATATATAGTAGAACTTTTCCGCCACACGTTGCCACTCTCGGCGCAGCAGGTGCCTCCAGCTCGCGAGGACGGACTTGTGCACACACTGTTTCCCTCTCAAAAATAACGCCGGGCACTCAGGGCTTAGCAAATCATTTCATTATATTATTTTTAAATCAGCGTGCAACCAAAAAACTGACAAAGGGTAGGCGGCCGAAACGCGTTTGTCAGTTTTTTGGTTGCACGTTGATTTAAAAATAAAATAATGAAATTATTTGCTAAGCCCTGAGAGCTCAGCGTTAACTTCGAGTGGGAAAAATAATAATGATATATATATAAAAAAAAAAAATATATATATATATATATATATATATATTTATATATATATATATATATATATATATATTTATATATTTATATATATATATATATATATATATATATATATATATATATCCCAATCCCATTCACATTCCCTACAGCAGGTTTTGCCAACTGGCTGATCGCGAGCTACCAGTATCTCACCGATACCCTTGGAGTAGCTCGCTGCTTTGTGTTTGCTTAAGTCATGAAAAGTTTGTTTGAAAATATAAATGTGTAGAGTTTTGATTTGAATAGTGTTGAAGCCATATTTCATTTTTTAAAAAGACCTCTGCAACTGTATGCTCCGGGCTCTGGTTGGCTGCTTGTCCAAGGCCGGAGTGACACTGGCAGTATCCAAGCACCAGAGTCTTGTGGAAGGTCTGCGGCTGCGGAGCGGGGGCAGTTTCTGTTGGCAGGGAAGAAAAATGTTTCCTAAAAACATTAAGAGCCCCATTAGGATGGCGGCGGATTGCCCCCGCCGGGCTGGCGGTAGCCACCGCCGGCCCGGCGGGGACAATCTGCCCGCCATCCTCACTGAAATGACCCCCGCCACATTAAGATGGCTGGGGGGTCCGCGGCGGATGGGAAGACTGTCCGCCGCATTTCCGCCGGTCGCCTTTGCGACCGGCAGAAAAAGTACGTACATATGGTGGCGGTGTCTGCGAGACACCGCCAACCATATTACAATGCTTGTGGTCCTATGCCTTTCCACTGCGGCATTACCGCTGTGGAAAGGCATAGGGTCTTTGCTTTGGGGGCCCGTTGCGGGCCCCCAGGGTGAAGGAGGGGTAGGGCGTGCACATGGGGGGTACCTATGGTACCCCCCTGCGTTTCAAAGTACAACATGACAGGCACCGCACGGTGCCTGACATGTTGTGCTTTGAAACGCACAACATGCATTTTTAGCATTGCGGTGGGCGGTGCTTTCAGCACCGCCCGCCGCAATGTTAAAAATGCGGGATGCACCCGCCGCTGTAGCGGGTGCATCCTAATTCCGCGCACGGGACCCCTGCCCTTATGGCGGCGGTCCCTTCCCACGACAGGATGGTGGGCGGACAAAGTCTGCCCGTCATTCTAATGAGCCCCTAAATTTTAATGTTTTATGGAAACATTTTATTTACATCTTTTGAAAGACTTATTTCGGATTTTTATTTCTGTGCCAGTTGCTAATTGAAAGGCCTTGAAACACGGAGACAACCCAGAGTCATTCTTATGGTTGTTTCTACCCAGGGAACTCTATGTTTTTGGTTCAAACGCAGTATCTAGAGCCACAGAAATTAGGTTTAGAGTCAATGACGCTGGTTGTGGGGTTTCTGGGAACAATGCACAAGTTGCTTGACCTTTAGTGGTTTACTATGATTTTCACTGATCAGAAATAGCTCTTACTGCAGAAATGGCTGGAGACCCTTGCTCTACAGCGACCCCTGAAGGCATGGATAAACAATTCTCGAATCCTCTTGTATATCCAAGTCACTTTCTATACAGCATCCCCTGTTGGCTAGGATAAGCATTGTTCTGCACCCTGTTCTCATATAGTTTGTATTCTCTACAGCACTCTTTGCTGACTGTGATAAATATAGCGAGGACAGCACAGTATATAATCAAGTCGCAATTCATGCATCTCCTGCCTGCTGGGTTAAGCATTACTCGTCTATACCCTTTGTAAATCCTAATCACATAATCTATATCGCCTCCTGGTGGCAGGGATATGCATTACACGCAGAGCCAGTAACATTCTGCGAAAGGCCCTTGCTGACATGAAAAAGCACCTCTCTCCACCCTGTGTAACCCAGCAACATTCTCTACAGTACCCCTGCTGGAAAGTTGACTCCCCCTCCCCCTCCTTTCCCCCCAGCCCTCATTAATTTCCAGTGACAGTCTCTACAACACAACCTGCAAACTGAACAACCACTTACTATGTAAATGATTTCGATTTACATTCATTGTATGCACATTTATCTTATGTGGCTATTCTAAAAAATAATAAAAAAACTGCACTCATGGCCAGCCCTGTTCCAAGTCCTCGCTTCCTGCACTCTCAATTTGCAGAGAACAGAAGTGCCGCTTTCCAGGTTTCACTCTGTCTCTCGCTCTGTGATTGCCCGCAGCGCCCCCTGGGGGCGGGAATAGACATCTTGTCCCAGCCTCTCCGCCATGAATACGCAGAGCAGTTTGCAGGCGGCCGGGAAGGCTCCTCATCATCAGCTTTGTTCCTGCCTCTCCTCCTGATGAAGGGGTCCTCGTCGACCTCCCTGACAGCAGCCTCCACGCCAAGTTCTCATGTCGTATTCCAATAATAGGCGACGGCGCGCCGACGGCGGATCTCCAGCAACAGGGGTATTAAACCTGCATATTTAACACCCATCACTCCTCTGGTCCCGTTCTGCCAGAGATGGAAGTCAATTTTACCCCATTATTATTTTTTTTTCCCGCGTCCCGGTTCCGAGGCGCAGGGGAAGCGGGCGCCTCTAACGAGATGTTAGGGTGAGACGGAACTGTCAGGGCGCTAAACGCTTCCCTGGAAAATGAGCCAGGTAATTAAACTGAAAAGGAGTCGCCAAAGCGAAGGAGGGTGGCGCAGAGCGAGGGATGGAACGGTAAGCGCGAGAAAGATGCGAGAAAATGCAGAAAGGAAAGAGAGGCTGAAATGTAAGGAGACAGGAAGCAAGCGCTATATTAGAGAGGTGCAGGAGTGGTAACTAGGTAAGAGAGACGCCTCTGCAGAAGTCAAGAGATTTGAAGACACCAGGATCACATAGCAAGTTCCAAAAAACACATGAACCGTGCCCTGAGCAACCCTTGTTCTTTGCCTTAGTGGCATGGGAAGTCAGCAGCCATTTTGGAAGTCTGTCTTCTGGAGTCATAGAGAGATACACACATTCTGGTTTGTCACTCCAGGTCAGGTGTGTCGGCAAACAGGGCCCCTGGGCTGAATTCTACCCGCAGAATACTGTAGGCCAAAGGGCCGTTTCGATTATGTCATTGTATATGTCTCTTGAGGTGAACAGCTTTCTCTCAGGAGGCAATGTCGGAGGGCGACGCATCATGTGTTTCCTCTGCAGCCAAAAGTGCGACTACCTCAGTGCCTAATTTGACCCGGTGGTTTCCTATGCTTGGCACCGGCACTTAATTGTTTACACTGGCACTTGTGACAGTCTGCCACAAGGTGGCGCTGTGTAAGATGACCACAACAAAAGTCAATTATTAATTCAGTATATATTATGAATGACTTACCTGCCTCCCAAGCCATTCATATATCATTGGGGGCCTGTAAGAGTCCGAATTGTCACACTTGACTGTGACGGTTAGTAGTTGTGTTGGTACTATCATTGACAGCATAACAGGAGTAATGTTGGTGTAAGCTGCAGTGGCCTCCTGGCGGGAGAGCTGGCACTTATGTTTTTTTTTACAAATTAAGCACGGGAACCCTGACCACATAGCAGGTGGCCTGCCAACTACTACTTTCTCAGCAGATAGCAGAGAGACATTTTTTTTTCTCTTATGGGACCCTTTAATTTTTTTCGGGGTACCCTAGAGGCTCCAAGTAGAGTGCGGGGAGCAGCTTCAGCTGCAGTTATGGCTGCAGCTGCAGTGTGTCATCCTCTTCCCTGAAGTAGGAGGAGTGCTAGGGCCCTTCTTTCAGGGTTACTGACCTCTCCACGCAGGAGCTGAAGGGAGTGTGGTGTTGAGATGCATCACGCAACCCCATGTGTGGTGCTCGCAGGAGGGGGGTTAGGTTAGTCACCCCAAGGGCATAAGTGTGTTGGTTTGATAGGACACTTGTGTCCCAGGGTAAATAAAAAGCCTGTGTGGAAACAAGCATAGTTATTAAGAAGACCACAAAGTTAACGCATGGGGTCTTCTCCATTTATTTGAATCCGCCGCTGCCTTGTACCATTACACTGGCGACGAGGAGTCCACACTACCCACACGTACACCTGTATTGTCAGTGTCCTGTTTGCATCTGTCCGCTGCCTTTGGGCGTGTCTGATACCCGTTGCTGCGTGCTGTGGCCTACATCTCCCGGGTGCTCCTGCACCCTCGACCCTCCTGCCCGGCCTGCATGCAGCGCCTCATGTGGACCCCAAATCTGGAGTGGCTGTATCGTTTTGTCTGCCGGCCTGCCCTGGTGAGTCCACGCTGTTGGCGCTGGCAGATGCCTGTGACCGTTCCTCCACCTGTGTTGCCTCGTCTTGGGTGCCCTCCAGCCGACCACGCCTGAGCTGCGTCAGTGGGCCTTTGCCCGCTATGGTGAAAGCGTCGCACGGCGCCCCTCCCACCCAAACTCCTGCTTGCCTGCTGTCCGGCCCAGCTCATGTTTACCACTACACATCGAGCTATCCCTTGCTCAGCAGAGACATAGGACCCTCTGTCAGTGCCCTGGATACTGCCGTCTATGTGGGCCCTCGAATCTGCTTTCCCCTGTCCATCGGCCCTCGCCTGCGATGCCTGACCCTGGCAGAGCCTGCCCAGAAGACCCTCCCTGCTGTGCTACCACCAAACCTGCCTTCTGGCCATCGCTGCCTGTAGCCACCCTTCAGCCTCACACTCCAGGTGCCTCCAGACTGTGCCAGGATGCCTCAACTGCTGCAACTGCCCACACTGGTGCCACAGTGAGTGCTTCCTCCCCTGTTAACCTGTCCATGGCCTGTTGCAAGATGGCTTCCATCCCGGCCTTGGCGCCCTTCACCGTCACAGGGCCCCCGCCATCACAAGCTACCTTTTGGAAGGCGTGGATGGAATGCTTAGAGACCTATTTTGAAGCTGTAGAGATGGCCATATACAGAAAATGGGCCATGCTTCTCCACCTGGGTGGCGCTGAAATACACAGAAGCTGTTGTTGAAGCAGGGGCCCCAAGCAACTACACCACCCTGAAATATACTATCACAGCACACTTTGAGTGATATGCAAACCCTGACTATGAACGGTTTTTGCTTTGCCAAGCACGGCAGAAGCCAGGTGAGTCTATCTATGAATTCTTCAACTGCCTCAAATCACTTGAAAGCACGTGCACGCTCCCAGACAGGGCTGACAAGCTGAGAGCGCAGTTCATTCAAGGGTGCACATCTTCCAAGCTCTGTAAAAGAGTACTGCCAGAACCAAGCATGTCCTTGAGTGACATTCTATCCCTGGGACGCCCCAGAGAGCTCTCAAAAGCCTGTGCAGCCTATATGGACTTGAGTCAACATCCATCCACAAATGAAGAACCTGTCAATGCCAAAGCAAGGAAACACACAACCTGAAACCATACCTGGTCAAATCGAAAGTATCTGGCCGTACTTGTGGGTGTTGTGGTGTGGTCCCTACCCCCATCTAACAAATACCCTTCCAAGGGAAAATCCTGCAGCTCTTGCAGAGAGCTCAACCAATTCTCTAAAGTGTGCCAGTCCTCCCACTTGAAACAAAGACCATCTACCTAAAAAAAACAGTCAGCGCAGTTTAGTCTCACTCTGCTGCACCACCAGACAGCGACATGGATGATGATGAAGACGGTAAAGTCGTCCGTGTGGTTAGAGCCATTGACCCTCTCCGCAGAGCACACTAGTCAACCACCATGTGCCATGTGGATATCCAAAGTCATCCAGTTTCAGCCCATATCGATACTGGCACCTCCATAAACCTAATGGCTGCCGAAGTCAACCACAGCCTAGCTAATCCTCTGAACCTGCACCTCCCCAGAGTCCAAGTCTATGGCTTCGGCAACCACTCACCATTGCAGCTGGAAAGCGTCTTCCAGGCAGATCTCACCCACAGCTCCACACGCCGGAGTGCTAAAGTGTATGTAACCTGAGAAGGCACAGGGTTTCTAGTCAGCTCTCACACCACTCAAGAGCTCATCCTAATCAAATTTGCCTTCAATGTCCGTGCAGTGACATAGACCTGCTCCTACAAGAGTTTGCTCCTCTGTTCGACGGAATTAGCTGCCTGGTAGGCCCGGCAATCCGTCTCCACATAGATGACACATTGCATCAGTGGTGCTCCGACAATGCAGAATCACCTTACATCTCCACCCCAAGGTAGAGGAGGAGCTGAAACTACTTGAAAAAGCTGGTATCATCGAACAAGTGAGAGGCCGTACACTGTGGGGTTCCCCATCATTGAGGCAAAGAAACCCAGACAGCCAGATGCCATGCTCCTATGCATGGACATGAGAGTGCCCAACCTTGCCATTAAAGGTGTGAACTTCATCTCACACCCACCAGAGACAGCATTATTAACAAGCTGTCAGGGTCAAAATAGTTCTCCGGAATGGGCCTTCGATCTGGTTAGCACCAGATATCTCTACATCCAGATTCACACCCATTTACTACAATGAACGTCCATTGCTTATGCTAGCTGGACACTTTCACCTACCGAGCAGGGCTACTCTCAAATTGCAAGAGAGGCTACTGCCATTCTATGAGGGAGTAGGCACTTCCACGTCTACCATTATGGGCATCCGTTCATAGTAGTCATGCAACTATTTCGAGGGTCCTCATCCAAGCCCCCCCTTCACCCCCTTCCCCCCCTCCCCCCCTCCCCATACCCCCCTC
The DNA here is from genome assembly GCF_964261635.1 of Lissotriton helveticus. Classification (NCBI taxonomy): domain Eukaryota; kingdom Metazoa; phylum Chordata; class Amphibia; order Caudata; family Salamandridae; genus Lissotriton; species Lissotriton helveticus. Next base: position 1,307,869,949 of record NC_136057.1, read on the forward strand.
TCCCCCCACTCCCCCCCAAGGATTGAGAAATGGATCCTGCAGCTACAGGAGTTCAACTTTGCTGCAGAATACCTACCAGGCACTAGCAATCTGACAGACTTTCTGTCTTGCCATGGCCACCCAGCCACCCCCTCAGAGTCAGCCGATGCCCTCGAAACCAAGGAATATGTCTGCCTGGTGGTAGATTTGTTATCCCTAATTTGGCAGGGTATGCCCAGACGTGGGTTCCTTGCTCACTTTGCCACTGGATTCAAGCTAGCCTGGCTGATGAGGGTTGTTACCCTGAAACCGGTCCCAGGAAGCTTGTTTCCAGTTCAAGGAAGACCTGGCTTGGCAGTTCGGGCTGGACTGTTCACATGAGGCACAGGGTCAAGACTGATTTGCATATAGCTGGGTCTGATCTGGGGAGGCGAAGTGAGCTAAAGAACGATGATGGATTCAACCCAGATCCGTGACTGGGGGTGAGTGTCTGAAAAGTTTCAGTGCTCCGTTCATTATATCCTTGTGTTTGCTTAGATCAATCCTGGCCAATACCCATCTCCCTAGCCGATGTCATAGAAGTCACAAAGCAGGATGAGTGTCTACAAAGTGCCATCCAAACAATCCTTTCGGGAGCCTGGCAACCTCTCCACTGTCTAGCTCCATATTGCATAGCGGAGGCAAAATCAACACTCATGTCCCGGCATAATATCCTATCCAGAACTAGGAGTCTAGGAGGAAAGAAACTAGAACAGGTCGCCCACCACTCACTGGCTATAACTCAACAAAAGACATACTCCTACTATATGTTTGGACAAGACTCCACCATTAGACTTTTAGAGAGGACACACACTTTTGTGCCTCACGGCAGTGGATCTAATTCTCACAACTGCCTTACAGTGTCCAAAGTCACTTCTTAAATTAGAATATATGGTGCTGTGTCTGCTAGTCTGTTCTCCCAACCAGTATGCGAAGAACCTACGAAAGGAGAAGAGAAAAAAGGTGATAAAAAGTTGGCAGTGCCTCACGGGAGTAACACCATGGGAGGGTGCAGGCTGGTACTCGCCTGTGTCCTCAGGTTCTAATCATTAGCATCTGCCAACTTAGAAAATAATGGACAGATAGCGCAGAAAGAAGAAAGAAAAAAGAAGAAAAACCCATTCATGTGATATACCTTCAAAATGTGACCCTATAGGGGGTCCCGGGATCAAGCGTAGAAACCCGGTATCCCCTAATTTAAAAACGAGCTAGACCACACTGGCTATTCTATTTTATTCCTTGCTGTGTGGCTGCTCACTTAAAACCAACATGTTTCATTGCCTTACAACATTTGACTGCAATTTAATCAGGGTTAGTGTCAGCGTCTTCACTACACCTCTTTTCTCCGTTTATTGTACCTGCAGAACCACAACAAACCACATCTCATCAGCACATCTCCCAGGCATACTTCAAATAAAAAGATAAAACATATCTATGGGTAATCAGCAATATCATATGTGGAATCAAAGTCTGGTTCCAAGGCCTGGACTAAAGAGTGGAAGAAGTCGTATGAGGTTGCCTCCGCCGACCAACCTGACCCTGCAGTGCCTGTTAATTATGGAGGAAGGAACTGCCCCTTGGCAGCGGGATAGAGCAGACTTCGGGAGTCTTTCTGACGGTTCTCATATGGTCTTTTTTGTGGATGACTACTCCTGTTATCTGGAAGTGGAGATCATCCCAACTGCATCAGCATCAGAAGTCATCTGAAAAATGGAGAAGCTGATTGCCACGCAGGGCCTGTTCTGAGAGATCTGCACTGCTAAGAGCCTTCCCTTTAATGGCCAAGAATGGGCCAAGTACATCGGCTCCAGAGCCACCAAGCACCACCGCATCATACCCCGCAGGCCCCAAGCAGACAATGAGATGGAGCGCCATCTGCAACTTTCTGCAAGATTACAGACACGCGCCTCATTTGACTCCTGGCATGGTTCCAAGTAAATTACGCTTCAGGTGAACTCTTACAGGCACCATTTCCCATCATCCTGTGTGGGATGATGAGCCGAACCCTATGAATCGCTCGGAGTGCCAGCGAGCCCACAACAATGACTACGTCTCAAGGAGGGGGCATGCCAAGCACACCACCCTGAAATTCGAAGGCAAAGTCCTAATGAAAGACCAGCATCTCAGAGGCAAGTTTTGTTTGCCTTTCGAGATGGATCCCTGGACTATCACCGATATCAAAGGCACTATGGTGGGTGCTGTAAGAGGTTCAGAGAGCATTGCCCTCAATGTGTCTCAGTTCAAGAAAGCCCCTTGGACCCCTGGTCAAGAGTCTGCGATGTATGATCCCCAAGACAAAGGGTCTGGTGGCGGCATGGCTGCTCAAGAGGAAGATTTTGATGGATCACCCAGGAGTCCTACCAGTGTGCTGAGCCTGCTCTCACTTCCACCAGATCCTGTTCCCATGTCCAACGGGCTCAGCCAGGACGTAGTAAGCTCCTCTGGCACCGAATGGTCATCTCTTGCAAGCGCCGTCAAGAATGCCCATGGACAATGCCATCTTAGGCCAAATTAGGAGCCGTTCCAACATTAGACGGAGTTTCTAACTGATTGAACTTCCAAACACATAACATCTGTAATTAGTGGGCAGTTTTAGCAGCCCAGGCATCCGGTGTCTAATGTGTTTTAGTACTATGATTTCTTTGTTTTGTTATTGTTTCCAAACCTATGGAAAAGGAGGAATGTAATGTTGCGATGCATCAAGCAACACCATGTGGCATGCCTGCCAGAGGGGGGATTAGGTTTGTCACCCCGAGGACGTAGGTGTGTTGGTTTGGTCGCACGCTTGCACCCCTTAATTAATAATAAGCCCATGCAGAAACTGATGTGGTTATTAAGAAGACAACCAAAGTGCACATATAGTGTAGTCTCCATTTATTTTCAGCAGCCGCTGCCTTGCAATATTACAGGGAGTAGAGCCCAGGGCCCTCGAGTTCCATTGAGCAATGACCCGTAAATGAGGGCTTTGGGGGACCTTCCTTCAGGATCATCTCATCAAAGGCCTTATAAAAAAAACAAAGGTGAAGCGGACAGCCGCCACCCCCAGAGCAGTGTGGGATCAGTGAGCGTTAGAGGATGGAGAGCCCAGTATAAGGCATCTTGTAGATGATACCAATTCTGAGGGAGAAGCGAGGCTTGACAAGGACTCGTATCTGCCAGGGCAGCAGCAGTCCCTAGAAGGTGTTGATTTGGCTCTAATCATTGAAGATGTTGCCCAAAGAGAAATGTCACCAAGATCTGAATGGGCAAGAGATCAGGCATCTCTGCCACATCACTGAGGTGCATACACGCCAACCCAGAATATTTCTGTGCTAGCAGAACAGTCAGGAGCAGTGCCCTGGGCTATCCACAGTGTGGCCTGTGGTACTCTAAGCAAGCAGCCGACTTGTCATTTGAAGATGCCGGTCTTGATGGGTAGAGACTTCAGGAGTGAAGGCAACATCGAAGGATGGGGGAGGAAGAAGAGATCAATACTACGGCACCACAACCATGGTCTTCTGAGGGCAACATAGACATTGTGGGACATACAGCGACAGGAGAGTGTCAAAGGACAAGGGTGGAAGTTCGACGCAAAATGAGATCAGCGGTGGTGGTGGTTCACAATCAAGAAGAAAGAGGGAGACACAATATACAGCAAAGAGAGTAGGGGCGTGAATACGGGGAGACTTCTAAGTGGCAGAAGGGTAGATTTGAGGGACATTTCAAAAATGGAAGAGGAAGCAGATGAGAGGTTGACTGTTAGTGAACTGTAGGGAAGAAGTGAAGGAGAAATCACACCCTCTTCGGATGTCAAGGAAGATGTAAGGAAAGACCAGGCAGAGGAGTGAAGGGAATGGTCCTCAGGAGAACAAGGTGAGGCACAACTAACAGGAGTACCGGCGACTCCTGCCACAGTTTTTGACTTGCTTGGCCACCTAGTAGAGGGGATGGAAATGGGTGTGTCCTGGATGGAAGTGTAGAACAAAAGCACAAAGTAGGAATAGGCATTCTCAGAGTTCACTTTATAAGCTTCTCTCCAGTGACACTATGAGGTAGAGGGGAAGCAAGAAAAGGCAAGTGTGGCTTTTATCCTTCAAAGGGAAATCACCCCCTTCTCCCTGCTTGGAATGCCTGGCTGCAGAATGTCCCATAGCTCTCCTCAAGACACAAAATGTATAGGCAGGCCATTTCCATCCTCCATCTTGTTATTCATCCAGACTCCCTTTCCCATTCAGCGAAGCACAACACCATACCACCCATCTCCACGCAGAGTAAAGCAGGACTCTCCATCCATGAAGCAAAGTATCTCTCCAGTGAAGGCGATAGAGGAAAACAGACTATGCCTCATTTCACAGGCCTTTGCTGCCGTCACTGCCAATTTCTTTTAACCTGGTGAGAGGACAGTAGTAACTCACAGCAAGGGTTGCAGTTTCCGTGCCTCTCCAGACCCCCGGAGAGGCGGAGACCCTCTCTGGAGCCGTACAATATCACAAGGGAGGCCATCAGTGACCTGCATAGTTTTTGAGTCATTGAGGCGAAAGATCAAAAATCTGCAGAGACATCCCGCAACTTTGTTAGCCGTCTAACACAGAGCAGGGGGACATGCTCTCCAGAGCCATGCAGGAGACATTTCTATTCCTACACTGAGAAGTCTAGTCATGGTAAGCTTGTCATACTGTGGGATCAGATGGAAAGGAGTGATCCAGTCACTAGGCTGAGTCTCAGCAAATGATGAAAAGAAAAGCTAGAAAGCATCAAAACAGTCCAATTCTGCTTCCCTTAATGCAGATTACAGCTACACTTTGGCTTGTACAGGATGTGGATGGTTTTATCCCTGGTCCAGAATCGCTACCCCTGGTTGAGGATGGATTGTCCGGGAGAAGGTTAGCTTGCACTTGATCAGTTTGGCTGTTCTAGGGGGTCACAGAAATCAGAGGTGGGGGTGGGGGGCACCTGATGGGGCCTGATCAGGCAAATATAAGACAAAATAGAAATGATAATGTTGAGAATGGAGGGATGAGCCCAGGACATAGCTGTCACTTGGAGAACATTGGATTACCTCAATGCAGAAATGGAGAACCTGGGGACTGTTGACTGACTGGTCAAGTGTGGGCCAGTGAGACCACAGTTATTTAAATCTTTTTTACTGTAGCATTTATATAGCACTTCATCCTTGTTTTTGGGGTGCCAACGTGCATTATTTGATGGGTCGCATACTACACTGTGAGGGAGTGCATGGTTGGCAGTATTGTTTTTGTTGTGATCCTCTGTTGAAAGCATTTTGGTGTTGTGTGATCCTGGGCAAATCACTTCATGGCCTGTGCCTTGGTTGCTATAGCCTCCAGAGTTGAGAAGCTTCTGAAGTATAGGTCCAGATTTACTACCACCATGCGTTGGTTTTGTACACACAAAAGTACACAGTCTGGTGAAAACTCTTGAATTGGGAAGCACAAAGCTTGTTTGGCACTAGAAAGTAGCCGTAAAGTAGGGCAAAGAAGTGCTATGCGTCCTCTGTCCTGCTGTGCATCAAGGGGCCGTACTGTGGGTTCCCGTGCACCACCCATGGTTTTTTAAGAAAAGTCCCATCTATTAATAAAAAAAGTAGGCACGGTTTTGGGCCAAAAATGTACGCCTCCGCGAGGCAGGTGTAACGTTGGCGAAAAGGTTTCCCTTTCCCAAACTTTTCTGCCTTTGCATGTGCATTGTACTGTACAGTACACATAATAACTTAGTAAAGTTTTAAACTATATGTAAGCATGACGTTTTCTACTGGACGGGCCCCATTCCAGTACAAAACCTGTGCTTGACAACAAGCACACACCCTTGTACTATTCGGTAAGGTTATGATCATGGTGCAAGGCAGACTAAAGTTTGCCAGTGAAGGGAGACAGGGATGTGGCACCATATTGTAGTAGATTAGTTGCTGTGTTGCTCTCCCCCTTCACTCAATGGAGTGCAGCAACTTTGGTTGCTATGGTATTTTGCATGGAGAATTTGTAAATATGGCCCATGGAGAATATCAGCACCTTATAAACACAGGGCAGGTTTACTAATTTTTGGTGCAGTGCAGTAGGTGAAGTTTCTCCACTGCACTGCGTCAAAGGGGAAGACAAAAACAGCAGCATATCTTTGTATGCGCTGGCGCACTTTTGACTGTCACCTGCCGTTGTAGGCACACTTGTACCATAATGCAACAATTTTCTCAAACCTTACGCCTGCCTCAAAGTATTTGGTGCAAATCCCTGTCTATCAATGTTAGCAGATAGGGGTATGTGCCAAAACTCATGTTTGGGTGCATGGGAACGCCCATGTGCCACCTATAGAACGTACCCCTTGATGCAAAATAGCTCAATGTTGCTTATAGCACAATTTTGCATTACTTTAGGCAACTTTCCAACGCAAAGCAGGATTTGCATTGGAAAATAAGCCCCTCACCATTTTGACCCAACATTAGGGGGGAAAACCAACCATATGGGGTCGATAATGTGCCCCATGTGAGGAATATTTTACCAACGCGCGACCCTGCCTTGCGAGGCCGCGGGCAGCTCAGTGGTGCATCAGCGCTGCGGGAGAAGCGCGCGTCCATCACGTGACCAGGGATAACTGTATTTGTGCTGCCGCTTAGGAGCTCCTATCGAAGAGGTTTTATTTTAATTATCCGTGCTTCTCTCTGAGCCCGCCGTTTGATAACCAAACAGCCTTTAATTTGCATTTAATCCTCTTACGCGCACTCGCCAGTTCTGTACACAGCTCTATGTGCCCTTAACAGAGCTAAAGTGTATTGTTTGCTTAAAGTCTCTTGTTTTCAAGCTTGCCTTCTACCCCGGAGTGATTATTAGAGAGGCCTGCACGCGGCGCACAGGGAAGCGGGATCACTGTCCTCGGCCAAGAGGAGGCGCTGCTGGGTCGAAAAGGGCGGGAAACGTGAAGCGTGCTCCCGAGCACGCCACTTTTAGTCGGTGAGATGGCTGCAGAAACAATACAGAGGCACTATGCTTTGCAGAGGGTCAAACGGTGCTTGGGGGTGGAGCCGGGTGGAAAGAGCGGCCTCTGTGTTCCCTTCAGGTTGCTTAGGAAGTGGAACTTCAAAGTCACACCTGTTAAGTGTTAAATATAAAAGGTTGGCCAGCTCATGCCCAGTGGCAGCTAAGACTGGTTAAACACACTGGACCTCATTTATGAAAAGTGACGCATCGCTGTGTGAAAACAGCGATGCGTCACTTTTCACTGCGCACTCCTTGTAACACCAATGATGCATCATATTTACAGTATGACACATCATGGCGCAAGGAGTTAGATACATCAGTATTTCTGATGTATCTGTATGGCGCAAAAGTGACGCATTGCTGGAGTGTGTCACAAAAGTGACGCAACTCCAGCAATGTGTCCTTTCACAGGGGGCAATCCCCATGTAAAAGGACCTGCATCAGACTTACGCCTACTCTGAGGCAGGCGTAAGAAATTGACGCATTTGTGTCCTAGAAGTGGCGCAGTGAAATCTTATAGATTTCACTGCGTCACTTCTATGACCCTTTCTTGCGTCAGAACGCCCCCCCTGAATACATTATACCTGGCGTAGGTATAATGTAGCGCAGGGGTTTACAAAGTGACGCATCTACCTGGATGCGTCACTTTGTAAATATGGTGCAACAAGGCACATTATTTACGCTGCTGGTACGTCACAAAAAGTGACGCACCGGTGGCGTAAAAGTGACGCACGGCCTCATAAATGAGGCCCACTAACTTTGAGAGGCAGATTGCTTTATCAGTGAACACGCGCAGAAATCTCTCCTGAATGATGTTAAGAAGGCTCAGTTCTTGATAGATGATTATTAAGCACAGGCACGCAAGGAATGGGTGTAATAATACATATATTCTGCTAGTGAGATAACTCGTTGGATTAATGTGTTCTGTGCGTAGACCTGTTTGTAACTAGTAGGCCAATGGTCCGAGTATAAACTGTGGGAAAACCTAAAAACCATTGAGTTGGGTAATAGTAACACTTGTTACACTATCTGGTTGCTCCAGGGTGTAAAAACATTATAACTCTGTAACTTGGCATGGTGTAATGATGTGAATGCCTGTGGGTCCACAATACATATTACAGTTTAGCAGAAGGTAGGTACACTGTGGTCAGGAGTACCACAAAACAGTCTAATTCAATACAGGCCATCACATTCATCTCCATAATGCACAATAGGCTGGAAAAACGTGTGCTACGTTGCCTTAAAAAAGAGTGGAAGACAGGCCAATATCAGTGAATTCCAACAAATGCACTGGTCAGGTAGGGACACACTTATGCAGGGTCTGTGGGTTGCAACCAGTCATGTTTCATAGCCCCAGCAAAACAAATGCTTTTAGCAGTCTGGAGCAAATTTCCCAATTGCACACAAATGGTACAAACTTCTTGTTGTCCCTGGGGTGAGAGTACTGTCTTCACATGGGTGTGACAAGAGGAGTCCACGCGGCAAGAAATTAGTATCAGGCGTTCTCCAGCTCCTCTGCTATGGGCGATGATTGACTATGTTCGACCAATGAGCGGACTCACACTAACTCAGTCTACTCAGGCTAACTCATACCCACTACTTTCAAGTCGAGAGAGAGGACAATCTGGGTCTTAAAAGGGGGGGCAATCATGACAACATGAATGAGGTATAGTGGCATATTTACAAAAAAATGTAGGAGCACGTTGTTATGCCAAATTTGGTAAAGCCGCGCTCCGACATTTTTAAAATGCAGGGATGCACCGTATTCAGAAGAATACGGTGCACCCCGGCGTTTCCCCTAGCACTGGTGCTAAAAAAACTGCCTAGAGCCAGTGCAGACACCCTGCCGCCATGTTACACGGGTGCCTGCGCTGCAGGGGCGATTGTTTATGTGCAAGAAGGGACACCTTCCTGCACTTAAACAATCAGTAATGGTGATTTGCTCTTTCTAAGTGTGCAGCAGAATGCAGCACACATAGAAGGAGCAAAAAATGAGGAGAAATTAATAATTTCTCCTCTTATCGTCATTTTAAGACTTGGTATCCCCTTGCCTTAGTTTTTGGCGCTGCCTCAGCTTTGTAAATCTGCGACAGTGTCAAAAAGCAATGGGTGTTTACGGTGGAACGCCCACTGCAACACCCATTGCACGCTACTTTGCCGCAGAGGACTGCAGCGTAAATGGAATATTTACAAGGCGGCGTTATTATGTGAAATGGTGCGACACTATCAGAGCATCAAAAAAAGTGACACTGCTGTGGGAGAGGGGCTTGTAAATATGCCCCAAAGTTTCCTTCGCTCCAGAGACTGAGCAGGCTAGCCCAACTCTGAGGTGGCTTCCAAATGTTGGGCAGGTAGGCTCGAATGAAGGCGGGTTCCAGGGCCGGACTGGGAACCACAGCCAGCCCTGGCACAGTGCTCGGCCGGCCCCCCTCCCCTCCCCACTCGGGGGGGGGGGGGGTGCGGGGGAGGGGTGTTGGAGGAGCCTGTGAGCAACATGTCCGATAAAGGTTTCTCGTTACAGACTTCAGTTGCATAAGGGTATTAACTGATCATGATGGAGTATCGACAGTTTGGCGTAACCTTTTATTCGAACAATGGCGCTGCGCTGATGTTTCTGAATCATCTGTCACAGCGTCAGAAAGTGGCATCTGACGAAATATAATTTCCTTGATATGTGGCAAGAAATCCAAAGTACTGTCATTTAGCCGGTATTGAGGGCTTGGAAATTGAATATACCGAAATGAAATGTCCGCTGTGGCTGAAAAGCGTTGGCTTCTATTCAAATCGTCCAGGAAAATAGGCTTTGATTTCCCTGCACGGTTTCAAACGAGGGGTTCATGCTACGATCATCTTCAGCCTCTGGGCTATAGTAATAGGCTATGCTCAACGTGCCCGCGGGCAACTTGGGAAGCAGCTGCTCGCCTTGGGTCCAGGGTTAAATCGCTGGTACAAGCCACTGGTCTTCAGAGTGATGTTAAGGGGGGTTAGTCATGCACAGAATGACAAATGACGCCCCCAGCAAGCCACTGTCTCTATTATATTCCCTTCCATGTAGGACTGCTAACAGAATGCCTGGCCTGACAAGTCTCAGAAACATCTTAGAAGCAAGCAGTGGCAGGGCCGGACTGGCCATAGCAGGCACCGGGCAATCCCCCGGTGCGCCGCACGCACGGGTGGAGGCCGGTTTGGGCCCATGGGGGCCGTTTTTGTTACAGGGCTGTTATTGCATGCAGCATAGCTGGCACAGTGCGGCACCTCCAACCCCCGTGGGGGGGGGGGGGGGAGGGGGGGGGGGGAGGGGGGGCGTGGCGGGCGAACGCTTTGCCAGGGCCGGTTTTGGTTCCCAGTCCGGCCCTGAGCATTGGCGTAGGTCAGGCTTTTGGCTTCGTCATTGCATGTTTTGTTTTGTCATGGTTTTTGCAAAATGTTATTGGTGGGGAACAAGTTGGGCCCTGATCAATCGCTACACCAATATGTATTATCTAAAATAAATGTTTTTTTGGTTTCAAAAAGCACACATTGCCATGTCTCAAGGTGGTATCTAGATACAAAAAAACAGAGTTACAGAAGCCGATGGTCTGGATACTGGACAGGGGGCAAGGGGAGGTCGAAAGGAATCAGTGTTCTGCTGGTTGCACCACAGAACAGAATCATTGGATGGTGTCTTCCAAGAAAGGGTTTATAGTCGCCATCCCTCTTAGGAAAAAATGTAGACCCATTTTAAAGTCACGAAACTGTCCCACAAAGGCTAATGGACACTTTTGAATTCATAGCAGATGAACGTCATGTGTTTATTGTGAACTTTGGCAACAATGGCCCACAAACTCATGCCAAAGCCCTATTCTGTTGTGAGTGGTGGCAGCCTGTCAACAGGTCCACAGCAACACATCAGGTCAAAACCTGCTGTAGCGTTAGTGGTGGCGCAGTCGAGAGAAAGGCTCACATCAGTTCTTGCTATATTGTGAACAGTGGCACCCCCTGTCTTCAGACTCATACCCGCACATGCATTTTGAAAGTTGGCACCCACAGTTAACAATCTCATGTCAGCGCATATATGGGGAATGGTGGCATCCGACTCAGGCCAACACCTACTGTATTGCTGACAATGGCCTCTAAGGTTGGCACACTGACAACACCACCTACTGTTTTATTCAGAATGAGACCCCAGGTTGGCATACTCATGTGAAGACGGATGTAGTGCAAATATCAGCATGCACTGTCAGAAAACTGATGTCAGTATCTATTGCATTATCAGCGGTGGCATCGACGATCTGCCAGCCCTTGCCAACACCTATGTGAGGCATGGGTGACTCTTGTTGCCTCCATGCCTAGGTGCTCATGCCAACACCTGTCGCCTTGTGAGACATGGAACCCACAGTCAGCAAACTCAAGCATCACCTACTGTAGTCTAAAATGTGGTAACCACTGTCTGCCCCCGAAGCCTTCACCTGTTGAACTGTGAAATGTGGTGCCCACTGTCGGCACACCGAAGCCTTCACCTGTTGTTCTGTGAAATGTGGTGCCCCCTGTCTGCACACTAATGCCTTCACCTGTTGTACAGGGAAATGTGGTGCCCGCTGTCTGTACACTGAAGCCTTCACATGCGAAACTGCAAAATGTGGTGCCCACTGTTGGCACACTGAAGCCTTCACCTGTTGTACTGTGAAATGTGGTGCCCACAGTCTGCACACTAAAGCCTTCACCTGTTGAACTGCAAAATGTGGTGCCCACTGTCGGCACATTGAAGCCTTCACCTGTTGTACTGTGAAATGTGGTGCCCACTGTCGGCTCACTGAAGCCTTCACCTGTTGTACTGTGAAATGTGGTGCCCACTGTCTGCCCACCGAAGCCTTCACCAGTTGAACTGCAAAATGTGGTGCCCACTGTCGGCACACTGAAGCCTTCACCTGTTGTACAGTGAAATGTGGTGCCCGCTGTCTGTACACTGAAGCCTTCACCTGTTGTACTGCAAAATGTGGTGCCCACTGTCTGCACACTAAAGTTTTCACCTGTTGAACTGCAAAATGTGGTGCCCACTGTCTGCCCACCGAAGCCTTCACCAGTTGAACTGCAAAATGTGGTGCCCACTGTCTGCACACTAAAGCCTTCACCTGTTGAACTGCAAAATGTGGTGCCCACTGTCGGCACACTGAAGCCTTCACCTGTTGTACTGCAAAATGTGGTGCCCACTGTCGGCACACTGAAGCCTTCACCTGTTGTACTGTGAAATGTGTTGCCCACTGTCTGCACACTAAATCCTTCACCTGTTGTACAGCGCAATGTGGTGCCCGCTGTCTGTACACTGAAGCCTTCACCTGTTGTACAGCGAAATGTGGTGCCCGCTGTCTGTACACTGAAGCCTTCACCTGTTGTACAGCGAAATGTGGTGCCCACTGTCGGCACACTGAAGCCTTCACCTGTTGTACAGCGAAATGTGGTGCCCGCTGTCTGTACACTGAATCCTTCACCTGTTGAACTGCAAAATGTGGTGCCCACTGTCTGCCCACCGAAGCCTTCACCTGTTGAACTGCAAAATGTGGTGCCCACTGTCTGCCCACCGAAGCCTTCACCTGTTGTACAGCAAAATGTGGTGCCCGCTGTCTGTACACTGAAACCTTCACCTGTTGTACAGCGAAATGTGGTGCCCGCTGTCTGTGCACTGAAACCTTCACCTGTTGTACAGCGAAATGTGGTGCCCGCTGTCTGTGCACTGAAGCCTTCACCTGTTGTACTGAGAAATGTGTGTTCTCTTGGTAGACTTAAACCATCTCTCTTTGGATTCGGATAAGTGGAGCCCGCTGCCAGCAGACTCAAGCCATCCCCTCATGCATTGGAAGCACGGTTCACACTGGTGGCAGACTGAAGGCATCACCTATGGGCCAGCGAAACGCAGTTCCCACTGGCTGCGGACTAAAGACATCACCTATTGCACTGTGAAACATGGTTCCCACTGTCTTCAAGCTCAAGCCACCACTTATTACACTGTGAAATGAACTGCTGGGAGACTCAAGTAATTGTAATGCACAAAAGAGGAGAGGGAGGGTCCAACGGAAAGGTTTAGAGACCTGCAAGGAAAATGTCCCCTATTACAATACAACAGTAACACGAAAATTCCTCGGGTCTGTGCTAGCACGCAAAAGGCGGAAAAAAATATGGACTAGAAATCTCACTAAATCTCCATAGTGGATTAATCCCTTTCAGGACGAATACCCTCACCCACCATAGGCGGCATGCTTCATGATATGGGTTTCTCCTCCCAGTGGGAAAACCTAGTCCCACTGAGGGCTACAACCTCCTCACCAAGAGGCGGAGCTCAGGGATGTATTTGTAAGGTGTATATACACTCCAAAGGATGCTAAAATCCCACAGATGGATGATGGTGTAGTGAGGACGCACCGTACCGACCGAGAGAGGGGGGCCTCCTTCCCTGAGCTGTCGCCAGGTTGAGGTGAGGCCTCTTATCCTAACCTTAGGGTACGTCCAGTAAAATCCGAGCAAGAAAATTGGGATTACTGGTTTGGTATCACCATTTGATTCAATATTGTTTGTATTACTTCACTTTAACACAGCAGCAGCATTAACTTATTGGTCCTGATGAAAGCCTAGATACTTAGGCTGAAACATGTCGACCTTCTTATGTCAACACCGAGCAGTTTAAATCCATATTGCTCGCTGCACTGTTTTTAAACTCTATCAGTGTGAGCAAGTGAATAAACAGTACCTTTTTGCCCACACTAGATAGTTTTAATCTCACCACGTTAGATTAAATTTTTCTTTGCGCTGCGTCCTCAATACACCATCATCCATCTATGGGATTTTAGCATCCTTTTGAGTGTATATACACCTTACAAAAACATCCCTGATCTCCCGCCTCTTAGTGAGGAGGTTGTAGCCCTCAGTGGGACTAGGTTTTCCCACTGTGAGGAGAAACCCATATGATGAAGCGTGCCACCTATGGTGTGTGGGGTATTCGTCCTGAAAGGGACTACTCCCCTATGGAGATTTAGTGAGATTTCTAGTCCATCATTTTTTCAGCCTTTTGCGTTCTAGCACAGACCCGAGGAATTTTCGTGTTACTGCAGACTCAAGTAATCACCTGTTGTATTGTGAAACATTGTACCAGCTGTCAGCAGAGTCAAGCCATCACCTGCTGTATCGTCACCCTTGGAATCCACTGTCAACAGACTCGAGTCATCACCTAGTGTACTGTGAAACGTGGTACTGTCAGCAGATCTAAGACATCATCTATTGTATCGTGAACCTCTGTACGAGCTGTAGGCATAGTCAAGCCATCGCCTAGTGTATAGTCAAGCTTGGAATCCACTGTTGACATACTCAAGCCATCACATATTCTTCTGTGACCCATAGTACCCACTATCGGCATACTTAAACCATCACCTATTGTACTCCGACACGTGGTACTGTCATCAGACCTAAGTCATCCCCTGTTGATGGTGAAACGTGGGACTCACTGTCAGCTGAGTCAAGACATCACCTATACACGTAGTACCCACTATTGGCATAGTCAAGACATCACCTATTGTACTGTGACGCGTGGGACTGTCAGCAGACCTAAGACACCATCTGTTGCACTGTAACACGTGATACTGTCAGCAGACCTAAGACACCATCTGTTGCACTGTGGCACGTGGTACTGTCAGCAAACCAGACCTAAGATATAATCTATTGTACTGTGACGCGTGGTACTGTCAGCAGACCTAAGACACTATCTGTTGCACTGTGAAGAGTGGTACTGTCAGCAAACCAGATCTAAGACACCATCTGTTGCACTGTAACGCGTGGTACTCTCAGCAGACCTAAGACACCATCTGTTGCACTGTGACGAGTGGTACTGTCAGCAGACCTAAGACACCATCTGTTGCACTGTGACTAGTGGTACTGTCAGCAGACCCAAGACACCATCTGTTGCACCGTGACGAGTGGTACTGTCAGCAGACCTAAGACACCATCTGTTGCACTGTGACGCGTTGTATTGTCAACAGACCTAAGACACCATCTGTTGCACTGTGATGCGTTGTATTGTCAACAGACCTAAAACACCATCTGTTACACTGTGATGCGTAGTACTGTCAGTAGACCAAGGACACCATCTGTTGCACTGTGACATATGGTACTGTCAGCAGACCTAAGACACCATCTGTTGCACTGTGACGCGTGGTACTGTCAGCAGACCTAAGATACCATCTGTTTTGCGATGTGACGTGTGGTACTGTCAGCAGACCTAAGACACTATCTGTTGCGCTGTGACGCGTGGTACTGTCAGCAGACCTAAGACACTATCTGTTGCGCTGTGACGCCTGATACTGTCAGTAGACCTAAGATACCATCTGTTGCGCTGTGACGAGTGGTACTGTCAGCAGATCTAAGACAACATCTGTTGCACTGTGACGCATGGTACTGTCAGCAGACCTAAGATACCATCTGTTGCGCTGTGACGCGTGGTACTGTCAGCAGACCTAAGACACTATCTGTTGCGCTGTGACGCGTGGTACTGTCAGCAGACCTAAGACACTATCTGTCGCGCTGTGACACCTGATACTGTCAGTAGACCTAGCACACCATCTGTTGCGCTGTGACGAGTGGTACTGTCAACAGATCTAAGACACCATCTGTTGCACTGTAACGCGTGGTACTGTCAGCAGACCTAAGACACCATCTGTTGCACTGTAACGCGTGGTACTGTCAGCAGACCTAAGACACCATCTGTTGCACTGTGACGCGTGGTACTGTCAGCCGATCTAAGACACCATCTGTTATATGGTGAAATGTGGTACAGTCAGTAGATCTAAGACACCATCTGTTGCACTGTGGCGCGTGGTACCGTCAGCAGACCTAAGAGACCATCTGTTGAACTGTGACGCGTGGTACTGTCAGCAGATCTATGACACCATCTGTTGTATGGTGAACTGTGATACCCACTGTCTGTCCACCGAAGCCTTCACCTGTTGTACTGTGCCGCTACTGCTCACTGTCAGAAGACTCAAACCATCACCTTGTGCAGAGTGCACAGTGGCATGCACAATGATTCTTTGTATTTATCCCGCAAGGTTATGCATTTCTGTGCATGGGCGAGTTTCCGATGCCCTGGCGTTCCGTGAAACATTGAGAGCAGCGCATCAGCATTTAACACCGGCCCGCACAAACCGCAGGGGCTCCGCCTGCGGTCAGCCACACACCGGCAAGCAGCTGCAGTACCGCACGGGTCTGCCAGCCTGCCAGGCCGCCTCTCCCAAGACGCCCCGCCAAACGCCTGCCCCAAAAAAAGACTACGGGTAATTTCTCTAATATTAATAACACTGGATTAACTGGGAATTAATGCACTCGTTAAGATGCCAATTAGGCGCATTAGGACTGTGATAAAAAGACGAACTCATGAAATAATTGCTCGTTCCAAACGCCCTTAATTTACAATTTTTTATTGCAATGTTATTCCTTCGTCTCCCTGAGCAGAAAGAACATCATGAAATCGGAAAAGGCAGACAATGTTTCCTTCCAGCGAGTCTTCTTGAGACAAATGTTGGAAGCAAAAGGAAAACACTCCTGGGCCCAATTTGCATTAACTTGCTGCATCCTGGCCAAGTACAGTGCATTATAATGCAACACCCCTGTACCTTTAATATTAATAACTGTTCCCTGCAATCCAGACATTCGTACCTGCGCCACAGTATTAGATTTCCCTTCTCTCAAAGTTTAAACTATTCTTGTTACATCTCACCTACAAGGCAGCACAAGCGGTCTGGTTGCGACAGACCATTGTGAACTTACAGTGGCTTTACGTACAACCAGTACTTACCATCAGGGCCACTGGAATTATGCGATTGTGCGGCCGAAGGCGATTTTTGCATAATTATAGATTTGACGCGTTTGTCTCATCATATGGTGAATAATCGGATTTATCCACCCCAAAAAAATTCTAGCTCAACTAGTTCAAAAGTAATGAACAACACAGTGGCATGTGTTGCCATGCAGTGGGAGGCCTTTTGCAAAGGTTGACTGGTCACCTTTCTGTTGCTTATTGCTACTTCTGGGTATTAAACTGGTACTAATGAGGTTCAACCAATGCCCAGACAGTGTTAACGAATGTAAAAAGTACAAAATAATGAAGTAATACTATTAAATAATGTGCCGCGTTCCGTTGCACATTTGTCTTTTCTTGCTGCATAATTTACTCTACCCTGCCACATATTTTAGCCCCTCCTGCCGCATAATTCCAGTGGCTCTGCTTACCATTAGTTGGCTTCATTGTCACTCTCATTTGCTTGCTTTATCTTCCATGACTTTTTTTGTCCCTTCTTGCATTCGTATTCTACTCTGAGCATAGTGTCTTCACCATCCTTTTGCTTAGCTGAGATGTATCCTTCCACTGCTTATTTTTGGGAAACTCATTTCCTCTTTTTTGGTAAACACTTCATGCAAGAGCATGTGTTTTCCAACTTTCTTTCTCACATGTGATTTTCCTCCACAATACTCCCTACGCCCCACTGGCTGTGTTGCTCTCTCCCTTGTGTGCTTCCCCCTGCAAACCCCACCATGCTTTGTGGTGCCCTCTTTATTGTTTGCTTCTCCCCCATGAAACCCCATCTTCCATGTTACTCTCTCCCTCAAGAGTTTCCCACCTGCAAAACACCCTGTACTCCGTGTTGCTCTATGCCTCAGGTTCACCCCCTGCAACTGCCCACATTCCTTGTTGCTCTCGCCTTCATGATCATCCACCTCTCCTGCACTCCTTGTTGCTTTTCCTCTTGTGTGCTTCCCCACCACCCCATGCTCCAAGTTGCTCTCGCCCTCTTGTGCTTTCTCTCAGGGCAATATCTCTGCATTCTTTGTTGCTCTCTCACTTATATGCTTCTCCACCCTGAAAATAACACTGTTAGATTTGTGGGTCTCTAGTTGGCACAGATAGGTACTTGTGACAAAAAGGGACCCTTGCCTCTAGTCAGGGTAAGGGGGTACACTCCTAAAATAACCCCTGCTCACCCCCTTGGTAGCTTGGCACAAGCAGACAGGCTTATCTCAGAGGCAGTGTGTAAAGCATTTGTGACCACATACAGTAATCAAGTGACAACACTACAGATGGACACCAAACAGGTTTTATATCAAAAATAAGTATTCTGTATATAGACTTATCACAAGACCACAAACAACAAAAATCCACAATACTGTACTTAAAATGGTAGATTTAGCTTAGTTCTCTTTAGTTCTAAAAATGCGACACTTTAAGTCAATATACCTTACGATGCATTACGCTTCCACAACTAAAGTGTTGCAGTGATGGAAATGCGGCAAAGTTCAGGTGCAAAGAAATAAAGACGTGAAGTTCTTCTAGATGCTGCACGCTTCTCTGATGATGCGAGAAGTCTCGACTCGATGCGTCAGCTGCAGCGGTGACACCCTTGTTCCGTGATGCGACGACAACAGCTTTGGCGGCGACACTCTTCTACCATGTTGCGAGACGCTTCCGCGCAATGCGACAACTGTAGCGGCTACACCCTTGTTCCGTGATGCGACGACAACAGCTCAGATGGCGTCATGCTTCTCTGTGGATGCGAGGCGCTTCTCTTGATGCGGTGCAATGCGACAGCTACAGCGGCAACATCCACGATGTAACTGCAGTAGCAGCTACGGCAACACACTTCTCCTTCATTGCGTGACACTTCTCTAGATGTGGTGTAATATGACAGCTACAGCGGCGACATTCAATATGCGATGGCAGCAGCAGCGACGGCGACATGCTTCCTCTTCGTTGCGAGACGCCTCTCTCGATGCGGTGCAATACGACAACTACAGCGGTGACATCCAAGATGTGACAGCAGCAACGGTGACACGCTTCTTCCTCTTGAGTCGCGCATCCAGCTCCTTGCGACACGCAGTCCCTCAGAAGGCCCCAAAACAGCAGCAGGCACTTCCCAAGGAACTCTGGGGAGCTGAGGGTTGAAGTCTGTTGTCCCTGAGACTTCAGCAGGAGGCAAGCTCTTTTCTCACGCCCTTGGAGATCCTTACAAGTTGATGAAAGTACACAAAGTCCCTTTCTCCTCTCTTTGGCAGTCAGGCAACCACTGCAGGCCAATCCTCCAAGCAGCACTTCAGCTTAGGGATAGTCTCTCCTCAGTTTCTTCAGGTCCTCTCCTCAGCAAAGGTTTCTTCCTATTTGTCCAAAAGTGATCTAAATTCTTGGGATCAGGGTCCCGATACTTATGCCCCAAAATCCTTTGTCCTCTGAGGGCAGAGGGGCCTTTGCCCAGTCCAAACCAGTTCTGGAGCACTCTGTTGACATGACTCCTTCTTTCCTTTCACAGTGCAGGGCAGAAACATCAGACGCCCCACAGGAGGTGGAGCCAGCATTGTGGAGGGAAAGCACAGCCCTGGAAAACTTTGTTGACATGATTCCTTCTCTTCTTTCATAGTACAGGGCAGAGACATCAGACTCGCCACAGGTTGCAGAGCCAGCATTGTGGAGGGAAGGCACAGTCCTATTCAGCTCCCAGGTACAACTCCTCCCTCCCATCTAGATGCAGATCTCTCTTTTTACAACTGGGCTTACTCACTCTGTCTCCTGTAATCCCCCAGCCCTGTCACTCAAACTCCAGACAAGGAATACACAATCTAGCAGAGGCAGGCTTGGATAGTTAGACAAGAAAATACCTACTTTCTAAAAGTGGTATTTTCAAATGCAGAATGTTAAAATCAACTTCACTAAAATATGTATTTTATCATTCTGAGTTCAGGCATACTAAACTCAAATTTCTAACGTATTTCTTGAGTCAGTTAGGATTATAAAATGTAATAATCTAACTGCCCGTTCTGGCCTTTGGAGAACAGGTAGCCTTGCAATAGTGAAAAACGAAAATGGCTGTAATTCACTATTAGGACATGCCACACACACCAGGGCTTAGCCTACCTTATACTTACAATGCACACCGCCCTTGGGCCTACCATAGGGGTGTCTGATATGATGAAAAGAGAATGTTTAGGGATTGGCAAGTGGGTGCGCGTGGCAGACCGTAGACACATTTTTACAGGCTGCTTCTGTGGGTGGCACAACCAGTGCTACAAGCCCACTATCAGCATTTGGTTTACAAGCACTGGGCACTCCTAGTGCACTGTACTAGGGTCTGATAGGTAAACCAAACCAGCCAATCATGGAATCACTAATTCATACATTAATTTATAATAGGGAGTGCATATGCACTTTAACACTGATCAGCAGTGGTAAAGTGCCCAGAGTCATAAAACCAACAAAAACAGGTCAAACAAAATACAGGAGAAAGGCAAAAAGTTCAGGGATGACCCTGCAACAAGGGCCAAGTCCAACAAACACCGTCCCCTGTACTGTGTGTTACTCACTCCCTCTTGTACGTCTCCCTACTAGAAATACCCTGACCGTGCTCAATGCTGCTCTATCTCTCGTGTGCTGCTCGTCCTGAAAACACCCACTACCCTATGCACCTTGCTGCTCTTTCCCTCATTTGCTCCCCTCTGCCAGTGGTGTAACACAGGTCCCCACAGCCCCCGCAGTGGAGGGGGGAGGAGGGGGGCGGGGGGGTGACAAGCTCCAGGGAGCCCAATCAGCACCGTACTCTGGCCGGTGAGCTCCTGAGTGAGTCTAGAGGACGCCCCTCCACGCCCCTTGCAGGGGGGCCGTTCCAAGTTTTTTTACGCCAGTCCCCTCTGCTCCTGCTCAATGTGTTTCTCTCTCTTGTTCTTTCCTCCTGCAACCCTGAGACTTGTGTTCTGTGTTCCTCTCTTCTGTGCCCTGCCCTCTGGGCCATTTAGGATCTACTCTAGCTGCGACTTATGTGTATTAAAAAGGAAGGTCTAGCAAAATATGTATTTTGCCAGGTGACATGGCAGTTCTAAACTGCACACACAGGCTGTAATGGCATGCCAGAGACACATTTACAGGGCTGCTTAAGTGGGTGGCACAACAAATGTTGCAGGCCCTCTAGTAGGATTTAATATACAGGCCCTGGGCACATAGGGGAGAACTTTACTTGCGACTTACAAGAAATTAAATAGGCCAAATGGATGTAAGCAAATTATATAATGTGTAGAGGAGAGAGTGCAAGCACTTTAGCACTGGTTGGCATTGGTAAAGTGCACAGAGCCCTAAAGGCTAAGAAAAACAAGTTCAGAATACAGGAGGGTGCAGGCAAAAAGTTTGGGGATGACCTTGCAGAAAGGGCCAAGTCCAACACGACCCTCGCCCAGCCAAAAGCCATTGTAGACTAATCAATCAATACCTGGATGGGCTGCCCTGCTTAGGCAAAAGAAAATGGATGAAGGCCCTGTTATGCAGGGGCACTTGTCAGTTCTATGCCTCTCTAAACTCAGTTGAATCCATCTGTCTACACTGTCCTCAGCCACTGACCTGGCTCATGGGGAACAATGTTCCTAATCTGTGAACCCCATTTGTGCAGCATCTGACCGTAACTTGCTCACAGATGCATACCAGTAGCCAGACAGTACAATTGTGGCCAACAAAGTGATGTGGCCCATACCACCCATTGGTTCAGACATCTGTCCCCAACACAAGAAAAATTCTGCCCATAAAGACTGTAATCAACAGAGGCCACTGGCAGTGCCAAGAATAAGGCCCCGGGCCATCCATTGACAGGTGAAAGCTCCAAGAAGATACATTAGGAAGACCTCACAATCAGCCTATGGGGTCCTGAGGTTTCTTTGACCTCTGGGGTTTCTCAGAGTGGGGGGCAAACACCCTGAGTGTTAAACACCCTACTTCCACTCTACCTCCCACCAGTTCAAAAGTGGCAGTCTGGGACTTGCTTTTCAGCCCAGGGTCTGCACTGTGAGGCGGAATCCATTGACAGGGGAGAGTAATTCCTTCCCCTGCACTCCAATCTGGGCTCCTGTACCCTCTGTTTGGGCGTTCTACTCTCAGAAAACGGAACTGTCAGAGTGCCCTAGGAAGCTTCCCTTCCAAACTCCTGGCACCTGGGGCAACCTCGCTCCAAAATGAAGTCTATGGGCACCTGGGGACACTTTGTCATTTGCG
Source organism: Lissotriton helveticus (assembly GCF_964261635.1). NCBI lineage: Eukaryota > Metazoa > Chordata > Amphibia > Caudata > Salamandridae > Lissotriton > Lissotriton helveticus. The sequence continues at coordinate 1,307,891,966 of NC_136057.1, forward strand.
TCTTGATACATTTATTAAAATGTATATTATCTTTCTAATTCGGTGTGGAATTTTTCTTGTGTTGTGTTTTCACTTTATTACTGCTTGTAAGTGCTGTATAAATACCTTACACATTGTCGCTAAGTTAAGCCTGTCTGCTCTGTGCCAAGCTACTAGAGGGTTCAGCACAGGTTAATTTGGAGTTTGCCTGTGACTTCACCCTGACAAGGAATGTGGTTGCTGCTTGCCTAGGGGTTCACTCCTCTCAACCAGTAATCCAATTTCTTACAAAGACTGACTATAAATAAATGAAAATGAGTGTGAGGGAGTGAGCGAAAGAAAGAGTGTGAGTGAGTTTGCATTATTCGTTGAGGGGGAGATTGTAGCTAGGGGAATAGTTATCGGTGGTGCAGGAGGTGCTGTTGCACCAGGCCTGATGGGACTACTGAATCCTATGTATTAAAGCAGAACACCCATACTCCAAGGGTTCAAAGCAGAGCCCCTAGCACACTAGCAGTTGGGAACGAGAGTCAGTGAATGTAAAAGAGTAAGTGCATATAAGCTTGTTTGTCAGTGAGAATCAGTGATAGTGTGTGTGTGTGTGTGTGTAGGGAGGGGCATTTGTGTGTTAGTGACAGTGAGTGGTAACGAGTATGATTCAGAGTGAGTAAGTGAGAGTATGAATGAGAGTGAGTGAGGGGGAGAGAGGGTAAATGACAGGGAGTGAGTATGAGTGATAGTGACTGAGGTAGTGTGAGTAACTGTGTGTTTCTTAATGTGTTTTCGGCATGTGATTGACAATGGCCCTGGTATACAAAAGATAGATCTGGGTGCATGGGGGCACTCCAGATAACATGATATCGCTCTCATATTGGAGGTAATTCTTGACATAAGGTAGGGAAACCATGGTAAAATGCAGGCCATGAAATTCAGAAAGGAATTCTTGAAATATGGGAGACACATATGGCAAAATGCTGGTGCTGACATATCTGGGGTAATTCTTGACAATCATATATTGGGGCCAGGGGGAAGTTTGGGTAAGTAAATCATGAAAAAATAGTTGTACTGACATATGGAAAGTCATTTTTGACATATGGCTCACCTACGGTATATGGGCACTATTAATGGAAAAATGTTAGTACTGGCATATTGTATGTCATTCTTAGCATAAGGTGTTAACCACGTCAAAATGAGGGCATTGGCACACTGCAGGTACTTCTTAACATGTAGTGGGCTTCCACAGAATATTTTATAAAAAATGGAGTGGGTTCTGGGCAAGTATTATGCCCCAACACTTTCAAAGATCGCCTGTCGCCATTTGTGTCACAATACCCCTGGAAAAGATTTGTTTTATTGCGAGATAGTCTAGGGTCATAACAGATGGGTAGGGTGGGGGTTCACATGTTGAAAAGCCATGTGACATTGTTCCTTTTTGAGACCATGATTGGTCCAAGTCTGACTTGTGTAAGATCATGTAGAAATAAGCGAATTGAAGCTAGTACTGTTCCTGCTGTCCTCGTACTTCTATAGTTACCACTGTAAGACCTAGGTGCAATCTGTTAAGTAGAGTACAGTGCAGCATTGTGGTGTGTTTCACTCACCTTAACTGAATGGCGTTTCCAAAGGGGGATCGCGCGGTCTCACCTGATCCTTATAAACCTAATGATGTTAATTGGTTAATTAAGGGGGGTGTTTTCATGCAAATAAAAGGGTCCTGGTGTGTCCAGGACGACGAACAGTCTATCCTGTGTCTAGTGATTACTTCCTACGACGTAACAGCTTTGCGACGAAGGTGGGATCGTGTGGCTGTTCTCCCGCGGTGCACCCGGTGCTGGTGTGGAGCTGCGGTGATCCTTCTAGGCTGTTTTTCTCCAGCGTGCCATCTTTCTGATTTCCAGTGTTGGGTAAGTGGCGGTGCCTTCCAGACGGGTGCCCGGTGCCCGGTGATCCTGTTTGCCGTCTGTTTGCTTCTTCGGCGGAGTTTGGGGGCGTGGCTAGCCTTTCGTGACGTGCTGCTGCGGTGGGCCGGCTGGCTCACGGAGGTGACAGCGCGTTTGCTGTCATTTGTTGCAGTGATACATACGGAGCTGTGGGGCCGTTTGGAGCACGATTTGGAGTACGAAGAGAAAAGCGTCTCGTGGCAGGAGCGCTTTTTGATCATTCGGAGAGGACTATTGCGGTGCATTAGCTGCGGGCATTAACCTTGTGCCTAAAATCGCTGGAATACTGCTGGCATTAACATTGTACCCAGACTGTCTACCTTGGTACAGGACATATACGTCTGTGGCTATGTTATTTATGGTTTGCTGAATAGTATTGAATCACAGTGGTTGCAGTGATCTATTTAATCGGGGTGCATTATGACGACTATACCCCCAGTGGAGAATTTCCTACTAGATGGTCCACTATTCTGCTCAGGCTGCCCGCTGGAAGGAGTGGGTGGACCGCTTGGAGAATTATTTTGATGCCATCGATTTGGTGGAGGACCGAAGGCGTCCGATGTTGCTGCATCTTGGAGGAGCGGCGATTCATTGTTTGGGGCGGTCAGTAGTGGAAGGTACTCCACAAACATATGATACGTTGAAACAAGCCCTGACTGCCCATTTTGAACCCCTGGCAAACCCTGATTATGAAAGGTTCCTGTTGCTGAGTTGGCCAAATTGGAAGAGGCTGATATTATCAAGAAGGTGGAGGGCCCGACTCCATGGATATCTATTATTGTGGTTGCACACAAGCCTAAGCAGCCTGGGGAGGTCCGTATTTGCGTGGACATGCATTTGCCTAACTTAGCGATTAAGTGCGAACGGCACCTTACCCCAACTATTGATGATATTGTGGTGGAAGTTAGTGGGTCTCTGTGGTTTTCGAAAATGGATCTTCGAGCCGGTTACCACCAGTTGCTGCTTGACCCTGCTTCCAGAGCAATTACAACATTTTCTACGCATGTGGGTTTACGGCGGTATAAACGCCTTAGTTTTGGTATTTCCAGTGCAGCGGAAGTGTTCCAGGACACTATTCGTGGGGTTTTGTCTGGACTGGATGGCGTAATAAATGTCAGTGACGATATCTTGGTGCATGCCCCGACATTGGATGGACATCGTAGCCGCCTTACTAAAGTGTTTCAAAGGTTGTTAGATCATGGACTCACCCTGCATAAAGAGAAATGTGGGTTTCTAAGGAGTGATATTTCATTCTTTGGTTATCGCTTTTCACAAGATGGTGTGTCTCCTGATCCTTTGAAAGTGTTTGACATTCGGTCCGCTTCTGCTCCTGTGAATGTTTCTGGTGTAAGGAGCTTCATGGGGTTGGTCAATTATTGTGGACGTTTTATTCGTGATCTGTCTGATCTAACGGCTCCTTTGCGAGAACTCACCAAGAATAACGTTGCCTGGGACTGGGGTTTGGAACAGGAATCTGCTTTTCAAGCTACTAAGCAGGCCCTATCCGCTGATACTACTTTAGTATATTTTAATCCATTACTGGACTCTGAGCTTTCTGTGGAGGAAGTCCAGTGGGATTGGGGGCTGTGCTTTCCCAGCGGCAGATGGATGGTGAGTTGGCTCCAGTGGCATATGCTAATCGTGCTTTGACTGCCACTGAACAGCAATATTCTCACATTGAAAAAGAAGCCATTGCAGTGCATTGTGAATGTCGTCATTTTCATTTATATTTGTACGGCCAGCCTTTTGTTGTTTATACTAACCACAAGCTCCTCATTCCTTTGTCTACGGGTTCCTCTTCAAAACCTCCTCCCCGTATTTAAAAATGGATTTTGCAGTTACAGGATTACTGTTTTACAGTGGATTTTCATCCTGGGGTTATGAATCCTGCTGATTATCTTTCCCGGCATTTTCGTCCTGCCACCGTTGCTGAGGAACAGGATGCTGATGAGATTGAGGAGTATGTGCGATTGGTGGTGGAACGTTCCAGGCCTCTACCTATTTCTATGGAGGAGATTGTGGGTTCCACAGCTTTGGATGGGTGCCTTCAACTTTGCCTGTCCGCTATTGGCACTGGAAAATGGAATGAACTGATGTCTTCCACTAAATGTCGTACGATGGACGCAAGATCTACATTGGCATCTCTGTTTCAGGTGTGGGGTGAGTTGGCTTGTTCCCCGGAGGGCTGTCTTATGAGAAGTCCACGATTGGTAATTCCTGAATGTCTTCAACAGCGGGTGGTGGATCTGGCTCATGTGGTTCATCAAGGGGTTGTGAAAACCAAATCCCGTTTAAGATCAAAGGTATGGTTTCCTGGGTTGGATGCTCTGGTGGAGGATACTGTATTGGGATGTGCACTGTGTCAGGCTGCTGGGGGAGGGGATCCTCCTGCTCCCATCATCACAGAAGGAATTCCTTCCTTCCCTTGGCAGAGGGCCAGTGCTGATTTTGGATGCTTACCTGATCGCCGGCATATGTTGGTTGTGATTGACGATTTTTCTAAATATCCAGAGGTGGAAATAATGGACAAACCACCGCATGTCGCACAATTCCGCTGTTTGATAAAATCATGGCGACTCATGGTTTGATTTCTGAATTGCGCACTGATAATGGAACACCGTTTTCTAGTCATGACTTTTCATCATATTTGCAGACTAGAGGTATTGCGCACCGGAGGGTTACTCCTTTATGGCCTCAGGCTAATGGAGAAGTTGAGCGCTTTATGCGGACACTTAATAAAGCCATTAGAATTGCCCTCACGGATCTGGATTGTGCCATATTTCTGTTTTTGAAGGAATAACGGGTGACTCCTCATTCCACCACAAAAGTCAGTCCGATGTCCCTCTGTATGAATCGTCCTATTAATGATTTTGTACCCCGAATGGAGGCGATTCCAGCAAACTATGCAATTCCAGCCAAAGTGCTGGGGAATCGGCAAGTGAAGAATGATAAAGTGGCATCCCGATGTGGGGCTAAGCCCCGGACATATGTAGTTGGTGATCTTGTAATGGTGAAGACCCGGCATCGGAGAGGGAAATTCAGTTTACCCTTCGAGCCTGAGCCTTGGGTTGTGCAATCAGTTCATGGGACAAAGATCACTGCTATGAGGGATGGTGTAATTATTTCACGGAATGTATCTTTCTTTAAATCATATCGAGCTCCTATGACGACTCAGGACTATGGACGTGTGTTACCATCTGATGTGGACTACTGAATGTTTGTTACCTGAGTCTACTTCCCAACGACGGGGTGTGGGGAGGTATCAGTTACGACCATATCCTGTTCGTTCTACACGTTTGAAGAATTATGTAACATGCTTACAATGAATATGGGTTTTTCTCAATTTTGTTGGATTTTTGGAGGAATGTGGTGTGTTTCACTCACCTTAACTGAATGGCGTTTCCAAAGGGGATCGCGCGGTCTCACCTGATCCTTATAAACCTAATGATGTTAATTGGTTAATTATGGGGTGTGTTTTTCATGCAAATAAAAGGGTCCCGGTGTGTCCAGGACGCCGAACAGTCTATCCTGTGTCTGGTGATTACTTCCTCCGACGTAACAAGCATGATCCTAAATAATTTGTACTGCTGGTAGCATCACTTCTTTATTTAGAGTCTCGGTGTTGGGTCAACTTTAGAGGTGAGTGATAAAGGGAATTAACTTTATACCTGAATCTTGGAACACAATGGTAATCCTCTGAAATCAGCCACACCGCACCACCAACCCAATTGCAGACTCTAAAGAGAAAACAAGGATTAGAATAGCCCAAACATGTTGACTGAACCTAAAAGTAGGCCTGGGAGTAAAATTCTTCTCCGCTCACGGGGTTTGTGGAGTTGTTCCTGCTCTGCGCTCCACATAGCACGCAGAGTTCCAAAAAACTCTGCTTCACTCTACACGGAGCAGAGTTTTTTCCTCACTCACCAATGTCAAGTTGGCGAGCATCAGCGAGGAAAATCTTACTCCACACTACCTCCCGGTGAGATTTCTCAACGCGGGCAGTCGCGGATGGCCGTTACTGCTCGCGTTGAGAAACATTCCATTCGCGTTGAAGAAGCTGCTGCTGGAGTAGGACATCTACTCGAGCTGCAGAAAGAAGCAGCGCCCTCTTGCTCTTCGAAAGGGACAAACACCCAACGCTAAATATCAGCACGAATGGTGTGACCTAACGCACTCTGCCTCTTGTGGAACTCAGTGTAGCGCGGCAGCGTTTTTGGTCACTTTGCAGAGTTCTGCATAGCGGTAATCCGCAAACTCCACCCAGGCCTACCTAAAAGGTACCAAGCACTTGTCTGCTCATGGAATCACCATGACCATGATAGGCAATTGAAGGTCTGTGAAATCACATCCATCCCTGCTGAGCTTATAGCATGAGTTCCAACCACAAGAACATGGTACTGCATCATATGAGGAAATGAGAATTGATGTTGACAGTATTCCGCAATAAAAGAGTAAAGATGTTGTTCTAGTTACACTAGTTATGCCATTTTCTCCCTGATTTATAGATGGGTTTCTATCCCACAAATGCATGTGCATGAGAAACCATAAATAACTTGGAAACACTGACCCCAAAGAGCGAACAGGAGTGGACGACATAAGATACCTTACAAACAATGTTCAATGATGGGTCATGCACGAGGAACTGGGCAAAGTGCCCATGTTTTGGGCTATTAGTCCCTTTGAGATGGTAAAGCTTCAAATACAGAGTCGTCAGTGACTAATTTGTGCCAGCATTTTCCGGTGCAGAGCATTGGCACTTATTTGTTAACACCAGCATATATTTATTAGAAACCACCAAATTGTAGTGCAGTGTGTGTATTTTAAAGCAACATTCATTAGTGAAGCATTAAGCCACTTGATATATGCTAAAACAAAAAACGGTATACCTTTAACTTAAACCTGCAGTTTAAAGTGACGTGGGCTCTATCTGCAGTTGACCAGGAAGTATTACCTTGGGCCCGCTGCCACTTTTTTTTTTTTTTTAAACTGTGTTTATTGAATTTTTGCATTCAATCAGCATTACAGCCAATTAATCCCCTCCCCTCGAACGAAACACACACAGCGCACCAAGTCAAGTCCACAGATACCAATACTCTCTGACGGTCACTACACAGCCATTTAGCCAACAACCCGATTCAGGGCAGGCGGCCGGCAACTCCAAAGCAAAAGATGATCAATTCAGCAAGAAACAATCTGACTATGACATTTCCCCCCTCCCCTATATGCAGCACTTCCCCCCCTTTGTCACACCGTCCCGTGGCCCCCTCCAAAGGTAATCAAAGCAAACCCACGTGTTCCTAGTGCGGTGTCCAACATAGATTCCAGGGATGCCCCTCTGAGGTAACTTATAAAGAGAGAGGTGGATCTGGGACGGTGCTTTCGGAGACCCCTCCGCTCAGTAGTTCTGAGTCCCTCAAAGCGGCTGGGGATCCTGCCGGTGTCCTGCAGCCCTCGAGCGTCAATTTCGGCTCTACAGCTGATATATGTCTGATACAGTCCCCAAAAAATCTAAGGGCGGCTCTGGGGGGCAGTAACTCACTCTAGTGTTCCAACTGCGTACAGCAGTATGGCATGTCGTGGGTCCAGTGCTTGGGTGTGGGTACCGGGCCTCTCATCCAGCAAAGTGCGACCACCCGCCTGGCCATAAGCATCCCCATGTCTACTAGGCATCGGACGGCAACGAGCAATTTCCTAGAGTGTCCTAGCAACGCCAGTGCCGGGTCGGGGACCAGTTCAACCACCACTATCTTGCTAATCTCAGCAAAGATATCCTCCCAGTATGCTCCCACACCCGGACACATCCACCATAGGTGGAGGAAATCCGCCTGCGGCGCATGGAACCTTTCACATTCTGCCGTTTCGCAGAGACCGTACCTAAAGAACCGTTCTGGGGTGCAATACACTCTGTTAAAAAATTTGAAGTGGATCAGTCTGTGCCTGCCATTTAAAGATATCCGCTTAGTGTTAACGCAGCAATAGCGCTACATGTCATCATCTATTGTAATCTGCAGGTCCCTTTGCCAGGCCAACCGCGCTGTTGTGTACTGTTGCTCTCTATGTGCCATCGTGAGTTTATACAGGTTGGTCAATAATTTGCGGGGCGTCTCGGTCTTTATTATGTATGTAAGTTCGGGGGCTTCCGGCGGTTCCACCAGGTCGTCCCCCAGCAATTCCAAGAGAGCACTACGCACTCTATGAAACTGAAAGCGCTGAAGTAGGGAGACTTCCCCTCTGCTCTCCGTCACCTGATCCCAGGTTTTAACCTTCTCATCCTGAACTAGGTCCCCAGCGAGTTTGATATTAAGCTTGTGCAGGGCCTGCACAACCCCCTTCTCTTCAATGGGGGATAACCACTGAGCCCATTCCACTGGCATGCTAGGCGAGTAAAGTAATGCCCCAACCCCAGCGCTGCAGTAGGCTATGCCAAGCATGATATGTGGCAACAATAGAGTCCAGGATCCCCGTCCTGCGGTCCGCCGGCCTGAAAACAGTCGCCGGGAGCGTGAGGGGGTCTGCAAATGCGCTTTCGATGCGAACATGGGAATACGTCTATCAGCGTGAAGCCAAGTGTGCAAGTGAGCCGCTTGGGCTACCCTGTAGTAGAGCTCCAAGTCTGGGGCACCAAGACCGCCCATGCTGTATGGCAGTGTGAGGAGAGACCACCTCGCTCGTGGCTGTTTGCCCGCCCATGCCAGTTTGATCATAAGTTGCGTCAGCCTCTGAAAGAAGACCTTAGGCAGCACCATCGGAATGGTGGCAAACAGAAATAAGAACCTTGGCAGCACCACCACTTTCATAATAGATATGCGATCCAGGAGCAAGAGCGGGAGTCTGCACCAAGCCTCCACGTCGTCCTCAAGTTTACTTAAGGCAACCCCATAGTTTTCACTGAACAGGATCTCAGAGTCAGTATGAAGCCGGACACCCAGGTACCTGATTGGGTCTGTGGTCCACAGCAGCGGGTACTCCATGTCAAATCTTCGGGTGACCGGGGTGAGGGGGAAGGCTAGAGACTTTGCCCAATTCACTTTCAAGCCGGAGAGGGCACCGAAGTGCACCACCTCCCTAAGCATTGATGATAATTTGTTTTCCGGGTCGCGGACATACAGCAAAGTATCATCTGCGTACATTGAGACTACTATCCTATATGTGGGGAAGCCTATCTCCTCATTGCTATGATACTCTCGCAACGCGCACGCCAATGGTTCAGCCACCAGGGCGTACAGTAAAGGGGACAGCGGACACCCCTGAGGAGTCCCCCTGCAGATGGGGAAGGAGTCCGTGACTAAGTTACCAAGTCACAATCTGGCCCTTCGTTGAAAATATAGCGAGCCAATCATTTGGAGGAACGGCTGACCCAGCCCCATTCGCTGCAGCACCTGGTGCATAAAAGGCCACTCCACCGAGTCGAAGGCCTTTTCCATGTCCAGGAAAACCACGATAGCCTTACGATCTTGCTGTACGTGTTGCATGGTGCCAAGGACCGTGCGAATGTTGTATGTTAGGTTTTTACTGGGGATAAAGCCCGCCTGCTCCGGTGCAACCAGCAGCGGTGCTAGGAGCGCTAGGCGGTTAGCCAGTACTTTGGCGAATATTTTGTTGTTGACATTTAACAGAGAGAGAGGCGTGTATGAGGCACAGTCGTCGTGCGCCTTTCCTGGCTTTAGAATAGTAACCAAGAGCGCCTCTCTCATGGAGTGCGGCATGCTACCCTCCACGCAGATGTCATTAAACAACGTCAAAAGGTGTGGTAGTAGCTTTTCCTGAAACGTTTTATAAAAACCCACCGTGAGGCCATCTGCCCCAGGGGCACTGCCCGAACGCATGCCCACGAGAGCTTCAATAGTTTCGTCCTTTTCGATTGGGAGCATCAGGAACTCCCGGTGTGTGTTGGTAAGAGTGGTTAACTCAATGTGTTCCAAGTATTCAAGGATTTCCTCGTCAAGGTCTCCGCCCTTGGAGGAATACAGGTCAGTGTAGAAGGCACTAAACATCTGGGCAATTTCGAGCTCGTCCGTGAGGACTACATCCTCCCCAGTTCTTATCTCCGTCACCTGCTGTCTCCCTCTTCTCCCCTTCAACACTCTCGCCAGGATTGAGCCAGGCCTCTCTCCCTCTCCGTACGCCCATGCCGGTGCATACTTTCCTATATGTTTGATTTCTCTATCCGCCTCCTCGTGGTATTCTGTCAGGAGTGCCTTAAGCTCTTTGTCTACTGCCGTGTCTGTATGTCTTTGCCGTCGCTGCTCTAACTGTGCCGGCTGGCGCTCCAGATCAGTCAGCCGCTCCCTAATGGACCGGAGAACCCCCGAGTGTTTGATCATCGCTATGCCCCGTATGTAGACCTTGAAGGCCTCCCACAGCTCCTGGAAATCTTCGACTGAGCCTATGTTGGTCTCGAAGAAGATGTCTATCGCTACCGCCATCTAACCCCTGAACAGAGGGTCCAGGAGGGAATATGGCGGGAATCACCACGTAAACGGAGGAATGTGTCTCCTAGGGGCATCAAGCACCAATAGTACCGGCGAGTGGTCCGACAGCGTGCGCGGTAGAACCTTACAATCCTGTATCTGTCCCAACAAGGAGGAGGACGCCAACCAGTAATCTATTCTAGTGTGAGTGTCATAATAGGCAGAATAATGTGTGTACCCTCCCCTCTCTGCATGCCTAGACCTCCACACATCCACCAAGTCTAAGCTAGTGAGCACGCTTTGCAGGGCCAGCGCGGCAGCGGCCGGCCTGCATGGAGGGCTGGAGGATCTGTCAAGGGCCGGGCAAGGACTAGGTTAAGATCTCCGCCCCACAGAAGTGTGCCGCATTGTACTCATGAGCTATAGTTGCCAGTAACTGGTAAAAATCTGGGGAATCATAGTTTGGACCATAAACATTAACTATCACTTTATCCATCCCCAGGCCTGTGCACCTTGATATAACAAAACGCCCTCAGAAGCGCCTGTGTGAGTTTCTATTTAGGGTTTCCCAGGTTAGCATGCCTCTGGCGTGAGACGTAAAGCCTGATGCGGTGATGTGCCCTCCAAACCTTTACTGTGCATCATTCTGCTCGTCAATGGTAGGTGGGTCTCCTGTAGGAGTGCTACGTCAACGTGCTGACGCTGTAGGTAGCTCAGTACCTTCCTCACCTTCCGATAGTCAATAAGCCCCCTCACGTTCCACGTTAGCGCCCTAATCAAAGCAGTGGATCGAGTCGTTCCTGGTTCAGCCGCGCTCGCCATTGCATACTATCCAGAACTTGCAGAGGTCGTGGACACTGTGTGTGATTGCAGTGAACTGTGTGCACAAAAAACAAAACTTTCCCTCCCCTCCCCCCTCCATTCGTTCCCAAATCAGCAGCCCCTCTACCCCCCACCCACAGCAGACCACCCCCAACCTGGCCATGCAGGACACCCCGCCGCCCACCCCCCCCCAACCCAAGTCCCAAACATCACAACCTCCTGGAGGTCATAAGAGTGCATTGCGCGCGGGGGCCAAGGTTACCACGCAACCCGAGTACAGTGCGAATGCACTATATGCTTGGCAAACTTCTGCAGCCCTGCGTTGTGTCATGTATGAAGCATCAGTAGGGGTTAAGCCTAACAGGCCGTTGTGCAGTTATGGCGTAGCTGTAAGCATCCCCTTCACTCGCTTATTCCTCCCCCCTCTGTTCAGTAGCAGAGAGCCGCTATTCGCTGGACGGCTGTTTGTGCCCCTCAAGCATTCGACCAACAAATCCCTCCTTTTGCTCGCTGCAGCAACGTCTCTGACACAGTCTCTACCGTAGGCACTTTGGGCCACCGGGAACCCCGCTCACTCCCCATTGATCAACATTCGAGGTGTAACACAACATAAAGAATATCTCTAAGTTCGGGCCTAACCGCTTACAGTTTCTTGTGGCACCCATGTTCTCGAGGGGCACATAAAAAGGAAATACTTCACTCCTGCTCATCCAGCTGGCTGCCTCTGTTCTCGCCATCCGACGGTCTGGTCTCTTCCTTGCGATGTTCCCTCGTCCAACCCTTCAGCGCCTGCTGCAGGGCCTGTGGATCGGTGAAGAGGTGGGAGTGCCCCTGCCGGTTTACCCATAGTCTTGCAGGATACAGCATTGCCTAGTCCAGCCCCAGATCTCTGAGCTGTCGTTTGAACGGGGCAAAGTGCTTGCGGGCTTCTAGCACGCTGGCAGTGAAATCAGGGTAGAGCGAAATCTCAGAGCCCTCGTATTGTAGTGATTTTTTGTCTCTAGCCAGCCGCAACGCTGCATCCCTGTCCCTATAGTTGAGCAATTTTCCATTATGGGGTGTGTCGGGGCTCCAGGACGTGGGCGAGGGCCCAGTGAGCGGTGCGCACGCTCCACTACAAACAGCGGCGAGAAGGCCCCCTCACCGAGGAGTGTGACAAGGAGTTTTTCAATGAACTTCTCCATGTTGCCTGTCTGGGTCGTTTCTGGAAGGCCCGTGATACGCAGGTTACAGCGACGTGAGCGGGCCTCCAAACCCTCAGTTTTCTCCTGCAGCTCCGACATCAGTTTCTCAATCTTTTTGTGATCAGTGTCCAGCTCCGTTTGCGCCTCTTCCACCTCTGTTAGTCGTCTCTCGGACATATCGAGCCTCTCAGCATGTTTGTCGATACGCTCCGCCATCCAATCCATCCAATATGTGAGGGCATCAATCTTTGACCCCAGACGTCATACTGTTTTGGAGACCTTTCTCCATGGCCAGCAGCATGGTTTTAATATCGAGACCCGCAGCAGAGTCATCCCCCGCCCGTGTGTTCACTCTGTCCTCGCCCGGGGCCTCCTGCGACTTCGAGCGCTGTTGATCAAAGGACAGCTTACTTTGCGTCTTGTCTCCTCTACCCATTGTGCCTGGCGTATCAAAGCGCAGCAGCTGTTGCGACTTGCCACAGACAGTTCACTCGCATGCGTCAGGACCGCGCCGGGCGAGATGGGCCACTGCTCTGCAGTCGCGATCCACTACTCTTCCGCTCATTCCCCGCATGCAGCGTTGGGCCACTCTTACACCCCTGGAGCCGCCACATGTTCAAACGCCTCCAGACTTCCAAGGCCTCTCTACTCAGACGCTGCAACCGCTGCTTTCCTGGTGTTGGCCCATAGCTCAACAGCGGGCCCACAACGCACCTCTGCGCGGCTCTCCTCCACTATAATTATCTGTCAGGGGGAACGTCCACTATAGCGCTGTCGAGATCACCACAGCTGGAGGGAGGGAGGGGGGAAGGGCACAGGTTCCTTGCCAAGAAATCGTGGGGTCCCTGTGCACCGATGGCCACACGGTGTCTTTCGGCCCATATGCACAAGATGTAATGTGTAATCTTAAGCGTCCACACACGGGCTGGGGCCAAGAGCACGATGCAATCGCGCCCAGCGGGGGTCCCACGCAGCAGGTCTAGCGCCGGCTGTCCTCCGGGCTACCTCGTGACTCAGCTAAGACTTACCCCGGCCTGATGGGGCTCCCTCCGCTCCATGTACGATGCCTCCTGGCAATTGAACTGGGAGACCAGTCACCTCCGCGCCACGGCCAGGAGCGCCAGGCGCCGGAATGTAGCACAGGCTCTGAAGTTCGCCCACAAGGCCGCAGTGGTGGCGAACCGTTCACAGCTCCTCCCTGCGCGGGTGAGCGAGAGTTTGGGGGGCGACAGAGGGCCGCTCACCTCGTCAGATGAGGCCGGGCGCCAGAGAGCGAGCCTCGTTTCCAACTCTCCCGGTCCAGCGCCCGGACCGCCCACAGAGTTTTTTCACTCACTGGCCGCACGCACTGCGACGCAATGTGGATGGGTGCCGCACTTCAGGTCGCGGCTGTGATGCCCTTCGCACCCCAGCACCGCCGCATCGAAAATCAGCAGTTCCCCGGCTCCAAATCTCCACAGCGTGGCAGCCGCTGCAAGCTCCAGCCTTCGCCAGTCTTGGGGGATGCCTAGGACTCAGCAATATAAAGGTCTGATGCAGGATAATGAAGGATGTTTTCAACAACAACACGGAGCCCTAGGCTCAAGCGGCCATCTTGGTCGCCGGCAAGCTCCGCCCCGGGCCCGCTACCACTTAACGTTTTACAAATTAGGCACTGTCGCTAAATATATTCATTAACGACAACGGGTCTCCTCTCTCGGCTTGTTACATGGGACTCGAGTCACTAAATGAATCTCGGCAGGCCAGCCTCATAGCCGGAATGAAGAGTGTGTCTTCCATTGTCTCCTCACGTAGAGGCACGCGCCCAACCCTGCGCGTGACCACTGCGCCTTTCACGAGGCCGGGTCACCCCCCTGCTTCCCACGCCTGCTGCTGCTGCTACCTGCCTCCTGCTGGACTCCTGATTGCTGCAGAGCGACCCAGCCGCCGCTGGGCCGCCCGGATCTCCCCCGCCTCCCACGCTTGACCCAGGGACACCGCCTGCCGGCCAGAGGTTCCCGCCGCTGCCACCCTGCGGCCCCGCCCACCACCAGCCCATTGGCCGCCCTGCTCCCGCCACCCAGCTGACCCGCCCACCCGGCTCCTTACTTAAGGGGTCCGCGGGGTCAGCCAGGGAGTGACCACTGCGCCTTTCACGAGGCCGGGTCACCCCCCTGCTTCCCACGCCTGCCGCTGCTGCTACCTGCCTCCTGCCGGACTCCTGATTGCTGCAGAGCGACCCAGCCGCCGCTGGGCCGCCCGGATCTCCCCCGCCTCCCACGCTTGACCCAGGGACACCGCCTGCCGGCCAGAGGTTCCCGCCGCTGCCCCCCTGCGGCCCCGCCCACCACCAGCCCATTGGCCGCCCCGCTCCCGCACCCCGCCACTCAGCTGACCCGCCCACCCGGCTCCTTACTTATGACGCCCCCAGAGCGACCGCGCAGCGGACGCGCGCAGCGGGAGCACCGAATGAGCGCCGAAGGTGCGCCAAAGGTAAGCCTGTCTGCGCCTGGCCCGCGCCCAGTGCCAGGACCCCTGGCCCCCACCGTCGGAAGCCGACCCGACGGACCTACGACGCCAACGAACTCAACGCACTCAACACCGGCCGAACCCCGGGCTGCTACCGAGCCACACCGAGACGCACCCACGGACCCTTCAGCTGCCACTCCTGCAAGTTCACCTGCAACCGGACCCACGCCACACCAGCACCCACCAAGCCGAACTCCAGCAGCACCCACCTGAAGTGCATCCTGCTCAACACCCGCTCCGTTCACAGACACGCCGTCGAGCTCTGGAACCTGCTCGACACCACAGCCCCAGACGTCGCCTTCCTCACGGAAACCTGGATGAACGCCTCCTCAGCGCCCGACATCGCCATCGCCATCCCAGAGGGCTACAAGATCATCCGGAGAGACCGCGTCAACCAGACAGGAGGAGGCATCGCCATCATCCACAGGAACACCATCCGCATCATGACCGACACCGACGATACACTCGCACCCGCCGAACACCTGCACTTCCAGATCCACGTCAACCCCAAGACCACCCTCAGAGGCACCCTCATCTACAGACCCCCGGGACCACGCACACAATTCAGCGAAGACATCGCCGACTTCATCAGCCCACACGCCCTCCCCTCCGCCGACTACATCCTCCTCGGGGACCTCAACTTCCACCTGGAGAACAACAACGACCGCAACACCACCACCCTGCTGGACAACCTCTCCAACCTCGGACTCAAGCAACTGGTGACCACCCCCACCCACTACGCCGGACACACACTCGACCCGGTCTTCTCTTCCAGCAAGGACATCGCCTTCAGCCACGCCACGGGACTCCACTGGACGGACCACAGCTGCGTCCACTTCAGCTTCAGAAGGACCACGGTCCACCATCACCAGCAACAGGTTCCCCGCAGAAGCTGGAACAAGATCACTGCAGACCAGCTCGCCGCTTCCCTGAGCAAGAACCCTCCCACCAGCACAACGAACCCGAGCCAAGCGGCCACCAACCTCACGAAATGGATCACCGTCTGCGCAGACGACCTCGCCCCTCTGAAGACCCGCCGAGCAGACCCGGCAGCAAGAGAGCCCCATGGTTTAACGACGAACTCAAGAGCTCCAAGAAGAACTGCAGAGCACTCGAGAAAACCTGGCGCAGAGACCCAACATCGGACAACATGACTGCCCTCAAGCTCGCCACCCGAAAACACCACCAACTGATCCACGCCACCAAGAAAACTGCATTCAAGGAACGACTGGACATCAACGCACACAACAGCAAGGAACTCTTCAACATCGTGAAAGAGCTCTCCAACCCCAACGCCCGAAACAACGACATCACCCCTTCGCAAGACCTCTGCAACTCCCTCGCCTCCTACTTCCACAACAAGATCGCGGACATACACAACACCTTCAGCACCCAACCGACGCACGCCACGACCGAACCAGCGCCCCCCACCACCACCCTCCGCGCCTGGACCCAGATCAGCACCGAAGACACCATCCGCACGATGAACTCCATCCACTCCGGATCTCCGACCGACCCCTGCCCTCACCACGTCTTCAACAAGGCCGACGCTGTCATCGCACCCCACCTGCGGGACATCATCAACACCTTCTTCGACACCGCCACCTTCCCGGAGAGCTGGAAGCACGCCGAACTCAGCGCTCTACTTAAGAAACCATCAGCCGACCCCACCGACCTCAAGAACTACCGCCCCATCTCGCTGCTCCCGTTTCCGGCAAAAGTCATCGAGAAGACCGTCAACAAGCAACTGGCCACCTTCCTCGAGACAAACGGCTCCCTCTACCTCTCGCAGTCTGGCTTCCGGGCCAACCACAGCACCGAGACCGCCCTGATCGCAGCTACCGATGACATCCGAGCCCTGCTCGACAACGGAGAAACAGCGGCCCTCATCCTCCTGGACCTCTCCGCGGCCTTCGACACTGTCTGCCACCGTACCCTAGTACAGCGCCTCAGCAACGTCGGAATCCAGGAGAAGGCTCTGGAGTGGATCAGCTCCTTCCTCGCCGGAAGGACACAGAGAGTCCGCCTCCCCCCGTTCAGATCGGAGGCCACCGAAGTCATCTGCGGCGTCCCTCAAGGCTCCTCGCTCAGCCCAACACTCTTCAACGTCTACATGAGCCCCCTCGCAGCCATCGCACGCCAGCACAACCTCAACATCATCTCCTACGCCGACGACACCCAGCTGATCCTCTCCCTCACCAACGACCCCGCCACCGCCAGAGCCAACCTGCACGTAGGGATGACAGACGTAGCCAAATGGATGTCGAGCAGCCGCCTGAAACTGAACTCGGACAAGACGGAAGTCCTCATCCTGGGATCATCACCCTCCGCCTGGGACGACTCCTGGTGGCCCCCCGCCCTGGGCAGCGCACCCAAACCCACAGACCACGCACGCAACCTGGGCTTCATCCTGGACTCCTCCCTCTCCATGACCAGACAAGTCAACGCCGTCTCCTCGTCGTGCTTCAACATCCTACGCATGCTACGTAAGATCTTCCGATGGATCCCCACCGAGACCAGGAAGACAGTCACCCAAGCCCTCGTCACCAGCCGTCTGGACTACGGCAACTCCCTCTACGCCGGAACCGCCGCCAAACTCCAGAAGAGACTCCAGCGGATCCAGAACACCTCAGCACGACTCATCCTGGACATCCCCCGCCGCAGCCACATCTCCGGACACCTGAGAGACCTGCACTGGCTCCCGGTCAACAAGAGAATCACCTTCCGGCTCCTCACCCACGCACACAAAGCCCTACACAACCAAGGCCCAGGATACCTCAACAGCCGCCTCAACTTCTACGCTCCCAAACGCCAGCTTCGATCGACCAGCCACGCCCTCGCCGCCGTCCCCCGCATCCGAAGATTCACCACGGGAGGAAGGTCATTCTCCTACCTGGCCGCCAAGACTTGGAACTCCCTCCCGACCCACCTCCGCCTGACCCAAGACCACCTGGCCTTCAGGAAGCAGCTCAAGACCTGGCTGTTCGAGCAGTAGCGAACCCCCCCCCCCCCCCCCCCCCCCCCCAGCGCCTTGAGACCCTGAGGGTGAGTAGTGCGCTATACAAATGATTTGATTGAACCCTTGGAGGAAGTCATGAATTCAGCTGTTGAAAATGCACATGATTGGACAAAAATGTGGGAGTGGGCAGGAACCTAAATTAAAGTCAAGAAATGTCTCAGTAATTACCCCAGACCTGCAAATTCATACACTGACGTTGTTGCTCTTGTCCATCATGCACAAAGCTTTTTGAGGGCCACTGTGAAAGATGGGAAACATCTGTTTCAGACGACACCTTGGGTACAGGCAATTGAAAGGTGCCAGCACCAGTGCCATTTAGCTTTTTATAGTTTTACAACCATTTGTTCTTCCCCTTCTCATACATCAATGGTAAAGAAGAAGTGGGTGGTAGTTTTGTTTTAGACACCAGCAATTTTTTTAATGGTCTAGATGTCCACCGTTAGAGAAGGTTGTAAGTGGCGCGGTATTCCTTACCCGGAACAAAGTTATTTCTGTGTTACCATTTTAGCTGGTTAAACTCCACTTAATGGTAAATAACTGTCCAGCTTGATTTTGGAATGTGATCTGTACGACATGGCATGCAAGTGTGGGCACTCCATGTTTGCACGAAGGTAAAGGAATGCAGGATATTTCTTCAAAGTTTACATTTTGTGGAGTCTTGGGTAGGAGTAGAACTCAAAGGGACATATTACCAAGCCCCTATCTCCACCACAATGTCACCTTTTGTGACGTTGTTATGTCGATAAGGGCTTCGCCCTATTACTAAGGCAATTTTAAACCACATAACATGGTTAAAAGCCACCAAAATTAGCGTGAAAGGGGCGTTCTGTGGGTGTTGCGGTGGGCGTTCCACTGCAAAACCCGTTCACTTCGACGTTGCCATCTATTGTCAAGAGAGGCGATAATAGGTGGCAGCTCCGAACTCAAGATCAGGAGAATCCTGGTCTTAAGGTGGCAAAACAAGGAGAAATGCTTCATTTCTCCTCGTTTTTGCTTTTTCCAAGTGTGCTGCCTTGTGCAGCACACATGGAAAAAGCAAAATGCCAAGGTTTGTTTATGTGCAGGAAGGTGTCCCTTAAACAAACCTTTTTTAATGCCATTTTGTAATTTACATGTGTGCTGCATGGAGCAGCACACATGTAAGTTACAAAATGGCATTTGAGGTTTGTTTATGGCGTTAAGTTGTGAGACTTAGCGCCATCGCAGGGGGAAACACCAGGCTGCACCAGGTAATATGGTGCAGCCTGGCGCTTCTGAAGTAGCAATGAGAAGCGTTAAGCCAAGGAGGCAAACTCCTCTCACCACCACTTCCTAGATAATATGCCCCTAAGGAGCTTATTCAGAGCTTTAAGTGGGATGAAAAAACTAGAGGGTCCCATAGAGGGGCATGGCCAATGTAATTAAGGGCATGACTTAAAACACATCAGCTAAAATTCTGTGTTTAGCACGGTGTGCCGCCCGACTTGTGTTTTGCTGTTTCTGCCATTGCATCCAGATATACGACACAAGAAGTAACATCATACCTACAACAAGTCAAGACTATTGGCTTTGTCAATGGTGGTTAGTTGCATAAGATTAATAAGCAGCAACTATGGCTTGTATATAATACTGAAAAAGCTTCCACTTACAGCCCTGGTGACACCACTATAATGTTGCTGCTCCTGAGTTTCAAAACGAGAAGGGAAATCCAGAGAGAAAATGACTCTCTTGAAAGAATTCCCCTTCCCCTACAAAGCTCCCCTGCCATGACGTCATGCTATAACTTCTCCACTAGTGAGAAGTGAGCAGTGTGAGTAGTGCATGATGAAGCAAAGCTTCGCATTTGCGACTTGCCGTATTCATGAACCTCGCTCATGTGTAACTCAGTAATAATTTGTACGTCTTACTAACCTTTCTTTCATGTTTGAAACGAAGTAAATGAAGCTTGCCTATGTGTATTCCTAATACGATTAATTTAAGTCTTTAAAATGGCCGCTGCTTTTAAATAGCCTCTGCGCATGCGTCAGTCACACTCACGTGTCCTGACGTGTTTGCAGGTTTGGAGGGAAATAGTTGCGCATGCGTAATACATAGCTTTGGCAGTAACGTGGTACTGCTCGTGCCATTGCTCTTGTGCCCGTGTATATGTAGCTAACATTTAGACTGCATAAGTATATTTTACAGTGATAAGTTGAAAGTACAAACCCGATGAGGTGTTTTCATAACGTTATTTCTATGTATTAATTTGTTCTCGCTTACTTTTCATGTACCGCGGGAAATGGGGGTCTGACTGAGCCGAAAGCCATCTTGGAGGTCCCTACTGCGCAGGACCGTCTGTCTGGGGAGAAGTCAACCTTGGCTGGTGGAACTCAGCCAGCTGGCAGGGATGGGCAAGATGCTCCTGAGAACTGACCTGCGAACTCAGCAGGACGGAGTCATGTGTCCCCATTCTGAAACAATGTAATATTGTCATTGTATTTCCCTGGACTTTCTCATGAGAACCCCAATCTCGCTAGGCGGTACCCAGAGATGCAAAGTAGGCATCCAAATAGTGTGTTCTGATTGGTGTGTTACCCAAATCCTACCTTAGGACCAATCCAAATTGAGGGATTCTGACACTTTGCAACATTGGGGGGTGGTACACTGTCCCCAAACTGTATATCTACCCTGGGTTCACCTAGGGAAATTGTCCGACTTGTCTGGTTTAGCTGACCTGTCACTGACCCATCGCACTCAATAGGTGACTGAAGATACAGAGAGCTGCGGAGCACTCTGTCCGAAATTGACCATAGACTAAGGTTCTACTGAACCTTAAAGTGCTGGCGAAGCACTTTGCTGGGAGTTCGCTGACCCAATCGGGGTCTTGATCGATAGCTGCAGAGAGGGTGGAGCGCAGGCGTTGCTTCCGAACTGCGGGTGCTGGTCCTGTCCTGAGGGTCCTGTCCTGAAGGTCCTGTCCTGAGGGTTTCCTGTCCTGATTCCTAATCTGAGGGTTTCCTGTCCTGTCCTGGGTGTCCATTCTGCACCGGCTGTCCATTGAGGGGTATCTTTTCTTGAGGGTTTCCTGTTCTTAACTGACCCGTGGCCAGGGTTTGGTTTCCACACCAGTCTAGGTAAATATAGCTCTAAATTCTTTAAACTTGCACCTTTCTATTTTCTGTCTTTTGCTTCAATAAAGACACACCTTTGCATATGTTGATTTTTCCATGCTTTTGCCGCAAATTATTGAAACGTAAAGACATTGCATATATTTCATAACGTGTTCCCATGTTCCCCTACCTGTTAGAAATCATATTTTGCATTGCAGTTTGTCATTTCCTGATATGGTCTAGAACGGCCTTACTTAAACTGTCCAAAGAACTTTTGCCCTAAATGCATAGCATATTCCTGTTGCATCTCATATTAGCACTTCCATGATTACCCTGACGTTATTTCTCTATAGTTATGTACTTTTCATTAACTTAATTATCGATTGCCTTATTCTTGTAAATCTAATGCTTACTGAAAACGAACTTTAGATAAAGATTTTAAAACTTCCAGTTGTCCGTGGTCATTTACAAAGTATTGAATGTCATTTGAGTTGTATTTTGCTGCCTTTCCTTTACAGCTAGCTCCCTGATCCATTGTGGTCATAGGTACCCGTGTCGGTGGATGGTAAGTCGGGTACACTGAGGAATAACAGTAGGGAATTCACACAAATTGGTAGCAGCCCGTGAAGTCACCCGGTCAATGTATATGGTGAATTGAAATATATGGGCCCGAAGCCGGAAGCGGCGAAATTATTGGTTGGGTGACCTCGCGCGCTCTATCAGTTTTTCTGGTAGCAGAGGATGGTTAGGGACTAGTTAAAGCTTGCGCAGGATTAGTTAGACTAGTTAAGTCGGTAGCTGCTAGTATATTGATGCTGCTATAAGAGCGGCCGTTCCGAGGGACCTGATCATTCTCTTGAGAATACGCTGCTTTGAAATTTATGAATTGTTTTATCATTGTTATTCTTGTTCTTATACTGTTATATGTATTAATCCATGCATTTGTAAACCGTCTCGTTCAATGTTGTCCGAACTCCCCGGGGAATTGAATGGCAAAGTGGTGAATAGAATCCATTTGCCTTGAGGTCGCAGGCTCGAGGAAAGTTAGGTGCAGGTTAAGTGGACCGGGAAGCACTAACTAGGGTTTTCCTGAATAAGTGTGTGAATAAATGATAGTAACGAGGTTCATTGGCAAAATTCCCATAGTGGCGTAACCTAGTAAGGGTCACATCGGAAGAGTAGCAGGTTCATCGGAGCTTGGGTGAAAGCAGAGGGGTCCGCTGGGAAACCTTAGACTCGGATATATCCCGGAGAAGTGGATGAGTTTCGGGAAGTAACAGGTTCACTGATGCTAGAGTGAAGGGTAGGCGGAAGAGATCTACCCGCAGCGCGTGAAAAGTAAATGGAAGTAGTTTACTTGCAGTAAAATAACTCTTTCTCTGTCTAGACACTTGAGCACTGTGGCGAATGTGTATTCGTTGTTAAATAACCAAGCACTGAGTACTTTAGAAAGAAAGAAAGTTTCCGTTACCTTGTGAAGGGAGGGAGTCAGTCGCGAAGCGTCTCTGACGTCACTCCGTGCCGCGCTGGGATTGGTAGAAACAGCGGGCGGGTAGCGGGACTGGAATTGTAAAGGAGGGGTGAGCGCCGAAGCGTGAGAACTGTCTCGCGAAAAGGCCGCGCACCCATTGGCCGAAACTATTTGAACGCGTGCACCCCATTGGTCGCACGGAATTGCAAGGCGCATTCTGATTGGAGGTAACTTTGTAAACAAAGCTAAGCGTAGAAATCGTATGTGGCACTCGTATTGTCCGGAGACTAGACCCGATCCAAGAAACCAAGGGTTTGAAAGGGATCAGTGGAAAGCCAATAGATACGATATTATGTACGGAACTAAGAGAAAAATGTCCCTTGTAAATAAGGTAAAGAATTACTTCAAAACGGACAAACCGATTAAATCCAGAGAGGGCGTTATTGTCCCACCACCCAATACTCCTGCCTCTTTCATGATGTTTGATCGAGGGTACAATACCTGTGTGTGGTTGGAAAATTGGGTAAAGTACACAAAAGATGACGGAATATTGGCTTTTCCGTTAGACGGTACTTTCAATGGTAGGATTTTATTTAATTTGAGAACCCGAATGAATGAATTGCATCCCAGACCGAGACTAACGCAGTATGAGGCATTAGAGGAATGGGAGATTGAGGCTTTCGAAAGAGAGAAACCCCGAATGGACAAAGGTCTGACCAAGTGGTACCCAAGGCTGAAACAAGAGACCAGGGATAAAAGGATGAAACAGTGGAGACAGAGCATGATTGTTGAGGGTCTGTTTCCCATGATGCCAGCATGTACCCCTTCTGCGGGAGAGAAAAGGACAGAAAAGAGTAAGCATTGGGGAGGTCTTGGGGAGTCAGACGATGAATTATTAGATCACATCTTTACGCGAAGTCCGCCCCCTTATAATGAGGGAGCCCGACCTTCCAGTACAGGAGAAAATCCCCAGCGTCCATCTATTAAGGAGGAGGACAGATCCCTAAGTAGGGGGGGAGGTGGTCAGGTACTGCCCTATTTTGAGAATCCCGGACCAGCGGAGGTACGAGATATATATCCTAGAGTGCCCGTGAGCCCGGAGGAAAAACATTCCCGTGAGAGAGCTTTTTTTCCCAGACCTCTTTATGAGAACGAAGAAAAAACCATCCAGTTCAGGAATGCCCTTTTTACAGCCTCCATATGAAGAAGAGCGCAGGTCATTTGGTACAGGAACTTTGTTCCCAAAACCAAATTATGGTGGGGGACCGAGTGAAACGCATCCTACTGCCCCGAGTTTTACCCCTCACCTGACCCCACAGATAATACCTGACAGAACTTTAGGAAGGATACTAGATGAAAGGGAGCAAGAGGCCCTAGCTAGACAGAGAACAGAAATAATTCAGAAAATCTCCCAGTTAAATAACAGTCCTGAGGCTTTGACTATTCCGGTAACAATTGGACCAGTGGTTCCGTTATATGGGAATAATCAGGGAAGTCCAAACCCTCCAGTTATTAACCCAATCATGGCCCCACCAAGGCAGGAGCCCTTAATAATAGATGATCAGTCCAGTGAGTGCGAGTCCGAAGTTGTGTTCTTGGACCTGCCAAACAAACAGACCGGGAAGGGAATGCAGAAGAGGCATAATCCTTTTAATGCGAAAGAAATTAAATTAGAGTCAACGTCAGGTACTAGGAGTGTCTCTCTGGTAACTCCGGAAGAAATTGAAAATTGGAGTCGTGAATTAGAAAAACAGACTCCGCAGACGAAACCTTTAGACCTCTACAAACTGAGGATAGAAATAGAGGAATTAATGGCAGGGAATGTGGGATTAGACAGATTAAATACCTACTCTGAAGAAGAGTTGCTGTTTATGTGTAAAAGCCTTACCAGAAGTACCAGAGTGCTCCACGAAAAATTGACAGACACGGCAGGTAGTATGGGGGTAGATATTTCAAAATCCAAGCCCTTGCAAAAACCTTACCGAGCTGACTTCTCAGACAGAGATATGGAGAACCTGAATGTGTCAGGGAAAAAGTTGCAGATTAAAGAGTTGCTAGCAATTCTGCAAAAATGGGGAGATGTGGAAAAATGGAAAAGCAGGTGGGCACGAAAGAAAGATGAGGCTCGATCCAGACAAACGACCCCTGAGTTCGCGTTGAGAGAAGTAGACAAACCTGAACAGTTATGCCCCATGCGGGAAGTACCAGGTGGGAGGTATGTGCACGTTCCATGGTCCAGACAGGATATTGTGTCCTTTACTAACGATTTCCCAAAATTACGTGAAAAGCCAGTTGACTGGTACAGACAGGTGGAAAGGTTCGTAAAGGTGCAAAAATGCCTGTGGAAAGACCTGGATGGGTTTTTCGACATTGTGGTCCCGGTAGATCTATGGACCGAGTGTAAAATAGCCATTGCCTGGCCTAGTGAGGAGTACCCGAGGGACCATAACACAGGGGAACCGTCCATTGAAGTGATGAAAAAATATGAACAAGTGATTCAGCATTTGAAATTTAAGGTGCCCGCAAAGGAAACTGATTGGACCAAGATAGATAGAACCACGCAGGAAAGGGATGAGACAGTGCACTCCTATTATGAAAGGCTGTTGCAGGTGTTTAAAACATACAGTGGTATAGATAACATCGAGATGAAGGATATGACGCATTTTATTTACAGGTTTGTAAATGGTTTAAGACCCGAAATTTGTCAGTGGATAAAAGATAACAAAATTTGTTGGCAATCCAAAAAGATAGATGAGGTCCTACGGTATGCAAAATACTGTGAGGACGAGATGGCAGAAAGAAAAAGGCTCTCAAGGAGAAGGTTATGTGGGCTCAAGTGAAGCTCGCAGAACAGCAGGAAAAACAGTTGAGTGAGATGGCCAAAAACACTCAGAACAAAGGTCCTGGGGGTGGGGGAGGAGGTAAGCCCCGGCCCAAAATGAGTAGGGAAGAGGCTATGAAGAAATTCCCCTGCCATCAGTGCGGAGAAATTGGACACTGGCGAAACGAGTGTCCTTATTTGCCAGACGATAACCCCAAAACACCTGATTTAACTCCACAGACGCAGAAAGAAAGACCAAGAAAGACTCAACCACAGGTAAAAACGATTCAAGTGCCCCGAGCACCAAAGCAGGTGTATAAGGGAAAATCTACGGAGGGTGATGAGGTAGAAGTCTGGGAAAGCAATGAGAACAGAAATGCAGCAACTTCGCAGTATTTGTTAAATGATACCTTCCTTTGTGATGACCAGTACTGACGGGGCCTGAGAGGGGAGGACGAGGAGTGCGTACTTGGCGCCTCCTTGCCGGTAGACCAGTCCGGACCATACATTGAAGGAAAGGTTGACGGAAATGATGTCACTTTTCTGTTGGACACTGGCGCTACCCGTTCTACTGTGAGAACAGTGGACGTTCCAAACCTACCCCTCTCGGGAGAAGCCATCCAAGTGGTGGGTGTATCTAATCAATTGATTAGTACTCCTGTTACCAAGCCCATGGAGATCTCAATTGGAAACTTTAAGGAAATGCATAGATTTGTCGTTTGTGACACCAGTCCAGTGAACTTACTGGGACGTGATTTGCTGTGCAAAATGAACTGTACCATCTTTTGCACACCAAAGGGTGTTGAAATTCAGACCCCAGATGAAGATGGCATTTATAAATTGATGCTAATCAGACCCGACTCAGAAATTAAACGAATGACTATGCAGGATTTGCCCAAAGAACTTCAAGAAGCAGTGAAGCCAGAGGTATGGGACTTTACTGGGAAAGATGTAGGGTTAATGAAAAATGTGGACCCCATACAGATAGCAATAAAGGATAATGCAGTATACCCCAATACTAAACCCTACAGAATGAATGCAGAAGTGAGAGCAGGTGTCACTCTGGAAATACAGAAATTGCTAGAAGGAAACATCATAAAGGAAGTAATGAGTAGCCCATGTAACTCACCGATTATGGGTATCAAGAAGCCTAGTGGCAAGTACAGAGTAGTGCAGGACCTACGAAAAGTCAACAAAATAGTGGTCCCCTGCTGCCCTATTGTCCCGAACCCAGCAGTGATTCTGTATCAGATTCCCTGGGATGCTGAATGGTTCACTGTGATAGACCTATGTCATGCATTCTTTTCCATTCCATTGCATCCAGATAGCAAATTTCTTTTCTCATTTGCCTTCAATGGTCACGTGTATGTCTGGAACAGGGTCCCCCAAGGGTACACAGAGAGCCCCTCTATCTTTAATCAGATCTTGAAAAAATGTTTGGAAACTTTGGTCTTACCTGGAAACTCTGTCCTAGTGCAATACATCGACGACCTCTTAGTGGCGTCCAAAAGTCATAGGGATTGTGTGATTGACACCATTGCCCTACTGAATCACCTGAGTGAGAAGGGACATAAAGTGGCCCCTGACAAATTACAGTTCTGTGCCAAATCAGTGAAATATCTGGGGCACCAGATAGAGAAAGGTGTCAGGAAAGTAACGTCAGAAAGAGTGAGAATAATTCAAAAGATGCAGTTACCCCGTACTCAGAAAGAGATCAGAATGTTCCTGGGAGTAATAGGATACTGCAGGCAATGGATTCTGGGATTTGCAGTCCTAGCTAGGCCCTTGATAAAAATGACCAAGAGAGGAACACCGGATATTGTGCAATGGGATGATGAAAGCTTAACAGCCTTCACAAAACTACGGGATTGTCTGTGTACAGCCCCTGCGTTGGGAATGCCAGACTATTCCAAGGAATTTGCCCTATTCTGTGACACTCACGATAATTGCGCGTTGTCAGTCCTGACACAAGAACATGGCACGACCAGAAGGCCTGTGGCATATTTCTCTGCCACCCTGGATCCAGTGGCTGCTGGATTACCAGGATGTCTGAAAGCAGTAGCTGCTACTTGCGCAAGCTTAGAACAGAGTGAGTCCATTGTCATGGGACATCCTGTAACTGTGTATGTTCCACATGGAGTGCTAATTTTACTAACCAGAACGAAGACTCAGTATCTCACCCCTAGTCGGCTGACTAAATACGAGAGGATTCTTGTGGGTGCTGCAAATGTAAACATTGCTAGGTGCAGTATTCTGAACCCCGCCACTTTGCTCCCCGACCCAATGGATATGGAAGGTGGGGTGGATGATGAGCATAATTGTATTGATTTAACAGAATTCAGCACCAAACCACGGCCAGACATTAAAGAAACACCGTTGCCTGTGCATGACAAGGAATTATTTGTGGATGGTCCATGTCTAAGACATGAACAAGGAGGCCTGAGTGCTGCCTATGCGGTAGTCTCCTTAACCAAAATTGAAGAAGCAGGTTATCTATGTGAAGTAAAGTCTGCACAAGTAGCCGAATTGATAGCTATGATAAAAGCTTGCAAAATTGGGAAAAACATACGCATAACAGTGTATACTGACAGTCAGTACTGTTATGGAGTTGTGCATGACTTTGGCCAGTTGTGGCTACAAAGGGAGTTCCTGACTTCATCAGGTACCCCTATTCGAAATGGAAAGGTTGTTCAAGACCTTTTAGAGGCAATCCAGTTACCAAAGGAACTGGCAGTGGTAAAATGTGTCGCTCATAAGAAGGGCATTGACACTGTATCACTGGGAAATGATTTTGCTGATCGAGTGGCCCAATGGTGCGCCAGAGATCGATATATCATAAATCCAAAACGAGGGGGGCCAGGAACCAGCTGCCAACTTCAAGTGTTTGAAGAGGTGCCTACATGGGATGAAGTGAGAGAGTGGCAGCAGGCGGCACCTTGGCAAGAAAGAGAGAAATGGAAGGAAGACGGGTGTAGACCAAGACGTGTGGATGGTGTCATCTTGGGCCCAACCGGTATGCCTGTGTTACCTAGACACTTACTTAGCACAATGGCGAGATTGATACATGAAGGATCACACATTGGTAGGGACGCCATGATTCTGGTATTCCAACAGACTTGGTACAGTAAAAAGTTCAGGAAAGTAGCAGAATCCCTCTGCCAGAGGTGCCTGTCGTGTCAAAAGATGAACCCAGGCAAGAAAACAATGGTGGAACTGGGGAAAATAGGGAGGTCAGGGGGTCCCTTTGTAAGAATACAGGTCGACTTCATCACCATGCCACG
Organism: Lissotriton helveticus; assembly: GCF_964261635.1. Taxonomy (NCBI): domain Eukaryota; kingdom Metazoa; phylum Chordata; class Amphibia; order Caudata; family Salamandridae; genus Lissotriton; species Lissotriton helveticus. The sequence continues at coordinate 1,307,920,470 of NC_136057.1, forward strand.
TTGTGAAGGGAAGCGATATGTCCTTGTCATGGTCTGCCTATTTTCAAAGTGGGTGGAGGCTTTCCCTACTCCCCAAAATGACGCACTGACAGTAGCTAAGTGTTTACTGAAAGAACTGATACCTAGGTTCGGGGTTCCAGTCACTATTGAATCAGATAGAGGCCGACATTTTCAGAATGATGTAATCGACGAACTCTGTAAGGCCTTTGGAATCACACAAAAACTCCACTGTGCATATCGTCCAGAGGCTTCTGGAATAGTGGAACAAGTAAACGGAACTATCAAAAACAGATTAGCAAAACTGTGTGATGCATCTGGTATGACCTGGGTGAAGGCCCTGCCCTTGGTCCTGATGGGACTCAGAAGTGTTCCTGACCGCAAGACAGGCCTAAGTCCCCATGAAATCCTGATGGGAAGAGTGATGAGACAAGCATGGGTACCGGGAAGCAAACTGTTGAGTATTACTGATGATTTGGTGCTTGAATACTGCAGGAGATTAGGTGACCAAGTGCGTTCTATCTCTCGCCAGATCGGAGAAGACGCCATCCTCAATCCAACGACTCCTCTCCACAAGCTGGTCCCGGGGGACTGGGTAAAGATAAAGAAGCATACTCGGAAGAGCTGCCTGGAACCAAGGTGGGGAGAGAAGCGTCAGGTGATCCTGGTAACAACCACAGCAGTAAAGTGTGCAGGGGTACCACATTGGATACACGCCAGCCACACCCAGAAGGTATTACCAGACGAAGAGCCTGAAGAAGAAGGACGTCCAGCAGAGGACTCTGCAGGAGCCAGACCGGAAGTAGCTGACGACGTACAGCCCAGTACCAGTCGAGCTGCAGGATCAACAGACGGTGGTCCAGGAGTAGTTGACGACGAACTACCAAGAGTCCAGCCTGCTGAGGGGGTCCCAGAAGCTGAGCCAGAAGTAGCTGAAGACGAGCTGCCGAGCATATGGCCAGAGGAGTGGATACCATTGATTGATCTCACCGAAGACCCGATCAGAACAAGTGAGCGACTTCGGGAAGGTAGAGAGTGGACTAGAGAGGAAAAGCAAGGCACAGGCGAAGAACCTCAGGATCTTGAGATTCACATCAAAACTGAGGAAGGAGAAGGTCAGACAGGGACAGAACAAGTGATTGATACTCCTCCACTGACTCCTGATGTCGAGAAGGGACAGACTAGACATAGCGTAATAGTTCGAGCGGAAGAAAATCAAGAGATCGAAGTGCTTGAACAGGATCAGATAGATTTAGAAGAACGTGTTCAGGAAACAGAAACAGAGACCTTTGAAAGGCAAACACAAAACTATCCTGAACCAGGCCAGATTAGTGACCAGGCAGAAGAAATAGATGCAAGCCCTGGAACTAGACAGATAGAAGAGGGAGAAACTGAAGCAGAACTGCCACAAGCTAACGAAAATAAAAGGGCAAGAGAAGAAAACGAAGTCTCAGTGCCAACTAAAAGACTTTAGAAAAGAAAGCACATTGAGCCTGGATACATAAAGAAATTGAGACTGAGAATAAAAACGGTAGAAGAAAAACGTGCAGAAGAAAGGAGAAGTGCTCGCATAGCAGAACAACCAGAAGACACTTCCAAAAGAAGGAGCGATCGAATAAAAAGACAAAACAAAAAGTACAAGTCTCCTGAATGGACGCTCGTTTTGGAAGAATTTGAAGACCTTGATATAACTGACGAGAGCGACGGAGAACCCGTCCCTGAGTACTCTGCCGAAGAAGAAGACGAGCCACCGTGAATTTGCACAAAGTAAGCTACTTGTGTAAAGACACAAAGAGGGGTCGAGAAACTTCTTCTGAGCCGAAATGTCTGATTCAAGCGTGAATGGTAGACCTAGTTGCAGTCGTTGCAAAACATGCTGCAAGGTATGTGTATGTAGTATAGTTATAGTGATATTACTCTGGATAGGACTAACAGTTTTCATTCCTTTTGCGGTGAGCAAAAATACTAATATTGACCCTACTGGGATTGTAAATACTGAGACAGAAGAACTGACAACACAAAGTGTAGCAAGACATGAAAGAGCACTCAGACAAACAAAACAAGACCTAGAAGCATCAGATGAGGGAGGACTACATTATCATGGAGTAAAGAATAAAACACATTTAAATGTTTTCGCAAACTTGTTAATACACTATGTAGAGACTATGGAAATTGAAGATTGCTATGTCTGCATGAAGCTACCTACCTCTGTGGCTGAAGGCGTGACATACCATCACCTGCCCCTGACATATGGAATATCCTGTAGCATTTTAGCAAGTTTGTTTTACAAAAGAGGACTGTTACAGTACTATTACTCTAACAATGACGTGATCTTTTCTGAACTTCCTATACGTGGGAACTTGAATCCTGTACATACAAAAAGTGACGTTACTCGCTACATGGGCGAATACTTCCTGACTATAGGTAATATCGACATAGGTGACGCACACAGAGATAACTTGACTTGTTCTTTGCGTGAGCAGGAAAAGATGTTCCTGAACATGGCAGAGAAGAGGAGAATAAAAATAAAAAGAAAGGCAGATGACGAAACACAGAAAAGGCCAAAATGGGCAGAGAACATGGAAGGCACCTCAAATGGTGGGGCGGGTCCTGCTCTGTTGCTGGATTTTGAAAAGAAAGGAAACCTATGTCTTCACCGCGAGAAGACTAGCTACTATAATAACATTTTCATTGGTTCCAGTGAATGCGAACATAATTACAAGGTAATTGGAGGATGGGGTTTCAAAAATGGGTCAGAGCCTGTGTTTCCTGGAATCTATTATATATGTGGAGACAAGGCTTATTTCAAATTGCCGGATCACTGGTATGGAAGCTGCTATTTTGGCATTGTCTTCCCGAAAATATACCATGTGAACAAAGTTGCTGGAAGCAGTGAAAATACTAATGGCTTAGTGCGTAGTAAAAGAGAAAGCGTAGGTGAAATAATGGGTAGTATTTTCAGTGCACTGATACCTGGAGTGGGAGTGGTTCTGAACACTCACAGAATTTGCAAATTGTCTACTATAGTGGATGTGTTGTCTACTGACACAGCTCATGGATTTCTGCTGGTCAATACCGAACTGGTTGCGATCAGATCAATGGTTTTGCAGAACAGACTTGCTCTTGACACCTTATTAGCAAAAGAGGGCGGAGTCTGCCGGATGTTGAAGGCGCAACATTGTTGCACTTATATTCCGGACAAAAGTGTGCAGCTCAAAAGATATGTGAAAAACATTACTAATTTGGAAAAGGAACTCAAACCACTCGAGGTTGATAGTGCCTGGAAGAGACTGGTAGATGGTCTCTCAAATGTAGGTCATTGGTTTGCTAGCTTAGGTAAAAGCTTATTGTTCAAGGTACTGATGCCAATTGGAATTATAGGTCTTATCCTATTTTTCATATTTGTCTGTTGCAAGTGTCGTAAACACACCGGAAAGCATCAAGTGAATGCCAGAGGAGTGAAACGAAGTGTGGATGAGCTTGAATTAGAGGAAATGAATAATCAGATATACAAAAGGGTGAAGAATTCTCACCCTACCAAAGATGAAAAAGAGAAATTGAATCGCTTGCTGGAAGAGATAGAGATGTATAAGGTGTGAGAAGTTGGCATCTGGTTCCATTTATTTTGTGATGATAGTAAATATCATCAAAGAGGGGATTGATGAAGCAAAGCTTCGCATTTGCGACTTGCCGTATTCATGAACCTCGCTCATGTGTAACTCAGTAATAATTTGTACGTCTTACTAACCTTTCTTTCATGTTTGAAACGAAGTAAATGAAGCTTGCCTATGTGTATTCCTAATACGATTAATTTAAGTCTTTAAAATGGCCGCTGCTTTTAAATAGCCTCTGCGCATGCGTCAGTCACACTCACGTGTCCTGACGTGTTTGCAGGTTTGGAGGGAAATAGTTGCGCATGCGTAATACATAGCTTTGGCAGTAACATGGTACTGCTCGTGCCATTGCTCTTGTGCCCGTGTATATGTAGCTAACATTTAGACTGCATAAGTATATTTTACAGTGATAAGTTGAAAGTACAAACCCGATGAGGTGTTTTCATAACGTTATTTCTATGTATTAATTTGTTCTCGCTTACTTTTCATGTACCGCGGGAAATGGGGGTCTGACTGAGCCGAAAGCCATCTTGGAGGTCCCTACTGCGCAGGACCGTCTGTCTGGGGAGAAGTCAACCTTGGCTGGTGGAACTCAGCCAGCTGGCAGGGATGGGCAAGATGCTCCTGAGAACTGACCTGCGAACTCAGCAGGATGGAGTCATGTGTCCCCATTCTGAAACAATGTAATATTGTCATTGTATTTCCCTGGACTTTCTCATGAGAACCCCAATCTCGCTAGGCGGTACCCAGAGATGCAAAGTAGGCATCCAAATAGTGTGTTCTGATTGGTGTGTTACCCAAATCCTACCTTAGGACCAATCCAAATTGAGGGATTCTGACACTTTGCAACATTGGGGGGTGGTACACTGTCCCCAAACTGTATATCTACCCTGGGTTCACCTAGGGAAATTGTCCGACTTGTCTGGTTTAGCTGACCTGTCACTGACCCATCGCACTCAATAGGTGACTGAAGATACATAGAGCTGCGGAGCACTCTGTCCGAAATTGACCATAGACTAAGGTTCTACTGAACCTTAAAGTGCTGGCGAAGCACTTTGCTGGGAGTTCGCTGACCCAATCGGGGTCTTGATCGATAGCTGCAGAGAGGGTGGAGCGCAGGCGTTGCTTCCGAACTGCGGGTGCTGGTCCTGTCCTGAGGGTCCTGTCCTGAAGGTCCTGTCCTGAGGGTTTCCTGTCCTGATTCCTAATCTGAGGGTTTCCTGTCCTGTCCTGGGTGTCCATTCTGCACCGGCTGTCCATTGAGGGGTATCTTTTCTTGAGGGTTTCCTGTTCTTAACTGACCCGTGGCCATGGTTTGGTTTCCACACCAGTCTAGGTAAATATAGCTCTAAATTCTTTAAACTTGCACCTTTCTATTTTCTGTCTTTTGCTTCAATAAAGACACACCTTTGCATATGTTGATTTTTCCATGCTTTTGCCGCAAATTATTGAAACGTAAAGACATTGCATATATTTCATAACGTGTTCCCATGTTCCCCTACCTGTTAGAAATCATATTTTGCATTGCAGTTTGTCATTTCCTGATATGGTCTAGAACGGCCTTACTTAAACTGTCCAAAGAACTTTTGCCCTAAATGCATAGCATATTCCTGTTGCATCTCATATTAGCACTTCCATGATTACCCTGACGTTATTTCTCTATAGTTATGTACTTTTCATTATCTTAATTATCGATTGCCTTATTCTTGTAAATCTAATGCTTACTGAAAACGAACTTTAGATAAAGATTTTAAAACTTCCAGTTGTCCGTGGTCATTTACAAAGTATTGAATGTCATTTGAGTTGTATTTTACTGCCTTTCCTTTACAGCTAGCTCCCTGATCCATTGTGGTCATAGGTACCCGTGTCGGTGGATGGTAAGTCGGGTACACTGAGGAATAACAGTAGGGAATTCACACAAATTGGTAGCAGCCCGTGAAGTCACCCGGTCAATGTATATGGTGAATTGAAATATATGGGCCCGAAGCCGGAAGCGGCGAAATTATTGGTTGGGTGACCTCGCGCGCTCTATCATGCACATAGGGGCATATTATCAAGACAGGAGATAACATTATCGCCGCTTTATCGGCAGAAAACTGCAGATAAAGCGGCAATAATGGGCTTGATAATATGCTCTATGCAATTCCAATCAAAGCCCACGTTGTGGTCAGGCCAATGTATGGCAGTTATGATCACCGTACCTTGGGATACATCAATTGGGTTTTTAAAAATCTGTTGCCTATGGAGCTCCCATTATCATTTAAGTAATTTTCGTGGTGGATCCAAAAAGGGGGTGGGGCGTTTCTTGCTCCACTTCATCAGGGAAAGGAGGAGAGTATCTGCAGCGTGACGTACACACAATGCAAAGGTAAGTACAGCGTCTTGACAGGTAGGGAAGTAAGGTGATCTTCCAAGGGAGTTCACCATAGGAAGTATTCCATGGTCAATTCCTGGCGCTAAAATTTCCTACAGACCATTTTCAATTGTAGTTGTTTTCTGATGAAGCACAGTATATCAGATACTGCTTCTCTTGTGACACAAATATATTTACCAATTGTACAACTAGGGCAGCGGCGGCCAGCACGGATTGGAGGTAGGGGTGTGGGAGTGGGTGGACGCGGCGGAAACAGGTATTAAGAAATACAATTTAAAATAAAAAACATACCTCATTGCTGCTTCCTCGCAGCATCTCTCCTCCGTAGTCCTCCCTTGCTGGCCTGAAGAGGAAAGAACACACAGGCTCCCAGTCAGCCAATAACAACGCTGGCTTAGTAGCATTGTAATTGGTCTGAGTGCTGTGCGTCAGTGGTCAGACGCTGACTGGGAGCCTGGGCATGTTCTTCACCCAGACTGTAATGCAGCCTACATGGAGAACATGCGAAGTGTGCATGCCTGTTTGGCTGGCCCCAGAGGGCCAACCAAGCAGTCATTGCATAATTAGGAGGTTGCTGCCACTCCTCCCCTGCCCCAGCCCCTCACACAAAGCTGCTAGAAGTAGGACAAAATAAAATTATAATAAAGTGAGTTATTAACATTTTATTTTCTCTTTATTTTACTGCTAAAAAGCAGTGGGGTGACGCTCCTCCGCCTCAGCTGAGCTAGGGACTCATTTAAATCTTGGTGGACGAGATTAACTCTGTCAGGGAGACAGAAAAGATACTCCTTTGCCCTTCGGGAGTCCCCCCCTGCTTAAGTTAGAAACATTTGTTGGCCCAGCGGATATTACTGGCATTGTCAGGAACTGCTGTGGGAACCACAGTCACAGCGGCTCCTACAAAAGCAATGTAAGTTTGAGGGAAGGCTTCGTCAACATGATGGAGCCATCCATCAAAGTTACAACTTCTTTTTTATTTTCAAAAAAATAACCCCATAGCAGGATTTTCTTTTTGAAAAAAAACAATGCCCATGTCGCCAAGGGAGTTTCTTTTCATGGTGAGGGGGTATTGTGTACTTTTTAAAGACCCTCCCAGGTAGGTTTTCCTGGCTGTGACGAGCATTGCAATATGGTCGTGTTTTCACCCATCTATATGAGGCAGGTGGCATATAGCCAAAATTCCGAGACTCTGTTGTGGGAGTTTGACGACGGTAAAAATGGTATAGTCTCAGATGTCATCCAACTATGGAGATTTTAGACTGTTAAACTGTTTTTTAATTCTGATGTATGTTATCTGTACTTTATGGTATTTTTTTATACCGAATAAAGTTATGTGATTGATTGATTAAATGTCATCCAACTATGGTTCGCCTGAATTTAATCAATCAATAATTTAAATCAAGCGGGTGGACCATAGTGTTGGCAGGGAAGACATACCATCACTGTTGCAGGTTTTAGTGAGGCCCCGGTCTTCTGTATCGGGCCCCCAGGCACATGCATTATTCACTTCTATGAAGAAATTGTGCCACCGGAGTACTGTGCCAGACCCTCAAGTTATTTGATTATTTCATTAGTTAACCTTCAGAAATAGCTATAAATCTCTGAATATTCAGTCAATTTATTTAAAAAATGCTGTGTAAGGCACGTTATGGTTGAATGTTTCCAAAAATGCTGTTTGATAGAACCGCACCAAACCATCCTAAATTGGGCTTGCTTGTTTCAAAATGGCGTTGGCATAATGTTATTTGATCAAGGACTGGTTTTGGTTTCAAGTACAGGCCCGTTTTCGCGCTGTTCAGTACTGTCATTCAGAGGATGACAGCGTCTCTGAACAGAGCTCGGTTATGCTAAACTAACGTTGAGTTAAAAGTACAGTGTCAGACAGCGCTGGCCTCTGAGACCTCCCAGATTCTGCTGTGGAGCGGTCACCTTTAGGGCTGCCAGTGTTAAAAATAGCAATATGTATGTACATAAGCGGCGTTCATTTGTGTTCTCAGTGCCCCTTGATGTAAACAGAACGAATATCGCTAAAACTCTGACTATGTTGTCTCCCTAGCATAGACCCATGCACACACGTACGCGACAGCCATTTTAGGTACCATGGTCTCCCTGTTCACGATCGCTCATCAGCGCCCTTCCCTGACCCTGCGAGCACCCCCCCGTGTACCCTGACTGCCCCCGCTCTCTCATGACCAAGTCATGAGCCCTCCCCTCCCGCATGACTCTGTCCCTAAAGAATCGCACCCCGCGCCTGACCAACACCTCCTTCCCGCCCTTGAATACCCCTCTTGTGATCAACCCTTCCACAGCATTCGACTGTCCACACTGACCCTCCCTTTCATGAATATCTCTCCTTTGATGACCTCTTCCTCTGAGCCTGAATGTTTGCACGGACCACTGGTCATCCCTTGGCCTGAGGATACGGTTTATTGCCCACTACTCTATGCGCTCGTCTCTCTCGGAAGAAGCTACTATTGATCACGGCCACCCCACCCCCTGAGACTCGACCAGACACACACATTCCAATGGAAATCAGCAGAACACTCATCTGCGTGACAGCCCCTCCTCTTGCATGGAGGATAAGGGCCCGTACTGTAGCCACGTGTTGAAATACCTTCACACTATACAATGTATTGATTGTAATATAGGATGCCTGTGTGTCACGAACCTGTGTATAAAAGGCGAAACCTCAGAGAACTTGTTAGAGCACCTCCCGAAGACACTATGCGAGTGTCCCAAAGGACAGGCTCTCCTCATGAGTAATAAACCCTGTTCTTGTTTTCCTACTTCCAGTGCCCGTCTCTTTATTTGGTAACTATTCAAGAAGGAAACGAAGAGTCGCCCTGCGCCAGCAGCCTGGGCATCCGGGGCGTTATGGGCTGACTTTTCGACAATTGGCGCCCAAAACGCGGGGCCCATCAGCGACATCAGGTCCGGTAAGAGAGGTCCAGACGATGGGGTGAACATCTAAATGATTGGAGTATACCTGCCTTGAGAGGGCCCTCGTCCGGCTGCCGATTGAATGAACTTCACCGATTCCGAACGGACCTCTCTCTCTCTCTCAAGTGACCTGTTGTCCTGACTGGAAGCCCACAGAAATACCGGAAGTAAAAAACATGGAGAAAGAGAACGAGTGGGCGCTGGAAAAAGGAAGGCGAAGAACTATCCACATGGTCCGGTCCGGGTAAGGTCGTGACACACGACAAATTACGAACATTGATTGATTGATTGTTTGATAATACTAGTATTTCCTATTGATTGCTTCTGGGAGATTCTCTATTTGCAAACAAACACAGAATCACCATACTCTGTTTAGTCTTTGCAGATAGTGAAGGGTAGGCAACGCAAAACTTTAACACGTCGTGCCTATTCTTTTTCCTCCCCATTGATTGATTGATTGAATCGAGCATTGAATTGTTCGAAGTTGGTTCTCTTAGGAATCTTCTCTGCCTGCAAACGGGGAAGAATAGCAACATTCTCTCTCCCTTTTGCAGAGAGTGAAGGGTAGGCAACGCAAACCTTTAACACGTCGTACCTATTTAGTTCCTCATTGATTGATTGTTTGCCCGAACATTGACTGTTTGGGAATAAGTTCTTTTTGGAGGTATTCTCTATTTTTTGCAAACGAGCACGGAAGTCGCCATACTCTAGTCTTTGCAAGTAGTGAAGGGTAGGTAATGCGGACTTTTGTCCCCGTTGTAATCTGTCATACCTATCTACTCCCCACTGGCTGATACGCCAGTTTCACCCGGACCATTTACTAGAGGAACGTCATCTGGCCCGACCAGAGAACACCCCTAGTGAAAAGGGACACATACACTAATAACTAAGTGATCACTCAAACCTGTTAACAGAAGCTTTAGCATGAAACAACCTGGAAAGAAAGGAATAGGAAAACGAAATCAGTAGGCCACTGATGAACATGAACTTTTATTTAAAAATAACGAACAAGAAACGATAACAATACGAAATAATAAAACCTATTAAATGCTCTAGAAACAATAAAACGTTAGAAATAAGAACGGTAAACTGTAGAAAATGCAAGTCAGCAGAACATCCGCCCCCACTCTGGAAACTTCCAAAGCGGGGCAGGGTTGCGGCCACGCCCAGCCAAAGGCAACTCATATAAGGCGGGTCCTGCTGCCAACAGTCGGCCAGGAAATCGTAACATAGGGTGGAGCCGGAGGAGAGACAGGGGCCAGCGGGACCCAGCCAGGGGATCGCCTTGATCACACTGGAGAGTTGTAGGGGGGGGGGAATGTCTCCTCGACCCTCCTCTCTCTCCCCCAGTCCGGCCACAGCGGCCCTTGAGAGTTGCAGGTAGTCCCGCCACATGCTCCCCCGGTCCGGCCACCAACGGGCTGGGGCCGACGAGATCCGGCAGCGGCCGATAAGCCAAGGAACCCGTTCATGGGGCCAGAGCAAAGGGCGTCCGGCCGACATCCACCGGAAGCCCGGCCCAAAGACGGACGGGACATTTTTTCCTTTTCTCCTTCGTAATAGCAGCGACAACACGCCAGGCGCCACTCCTTTCTTTTCTCCTCCGTAATAGCAGCGACCACACGCCAGGCACCACTTCTTTCTTGAAAAATGGCTTTGACAACACTGGGGGGGGATGTCTTGCACATGCCTCCGACCCCCCCCCCCTCGTCCTCATCGCCGCCGGCCATAACAAATGTCAAGCGAGGCGCCGTGGGGTGCACTGGGAGGGAGAGACGGTGCGAACAGGCCTCTCCCGCCTCCTCAGGTGGAGGCTTCCCAATTGCACCCTCAACGCTCCAGGCGCCCGGAAAAGGGTTCGTCCACTATGGCGATGCCGCGACGCCTCATCCAGCAGGTTGGAGCCCATCCGCTCGTTTGACCCCGCGATTGCTGGCGGCTGCCGAACTCCCAAGATGGCGGTCGACCCGGCAAGAGTGGGCCCAGCATGCAGGTATGGCCTGGTCACTTGTTGACTCCACCATCATAGTTCTCCACAACCTTGAAGATTCTAGAGGAGCCGCGGGAGTCCCCGACTCCCGCAAATACCCCCGATGGGGAATAACTGCCATGATTGCCCACGGAACGATGGAAATGTAGCCGCAGGACGTCGGCGCTTCCATACTGGCGCCAGCCTCAGTTTGAATGACTAGAATCTTGCCGACCACAGTTCGGATCAGTTCCGGTGAAAGCACAGTATGACCCGGTAGGAACGTTGTTACCTCCCTCCCCTTTTTGACTGATGGTTCAAACCACCGATCCTTTCTTTTGCCCTTTAACGGAACTTTGGACTACCAAAGGAAGCTCTGGGCCCAACCACGAGTTTGCAGACATTTAGACTATGCCTGGTTCTGCCTGACTACACCCAAGATGGCGCCGAAGCAAATGAAACCCTCAACTCTTTATTGTACCCCGATTGCTCAGCCTTGGTGTCATAGAATATGTATGAAGTTTTTAAACTTTTAGATTAATATAGGATGTGTACTGATTGTGAGTTCGAAACAATGGATTGATATAGGATGTATACTGTCAGCTCGAACAATGAATTGATATGAGATGGGTACCGATTAGGTGTTCGGACAACGAAGGACCATGAATTTGCGTAAGATGGGTACCGATTGAACATTCGGACAATGAATTGTTGTTGAGTTTGGCGCATCATGATTATTGAAAGTTCGAAATTTTGATGTTTATGATATTCGCTCGCGCTAAAAGATTCAATATGATTTCATTGCGCTTTTCGCACTTTATGTAAGAAATAAACGACCACCGACTCCATTAAAGTTTTTCTAAATAAAGTATCCTCACATCTACAGTTTCAGCCTGCTCCGTGGCTGGTCCACAGGAGAGTAATCCTGTATTTATGCACCGACATTCTTATTAAAGAGTTTTGAGAAAGCAACTATAGTTGTCCGTGTAATTTGATAAAGTTTTGAATGAATGATCCCTATTTTTTCCGATATAACTAGAATGAAGACGGAATGACTAAGCTCGATTAGATAAAAGATTGAAAAGTATAGTACGTAGAAATATTGCAAATAGGAAGGGTCAAATTTTAGTTGTGTATTTCTTCCTTTTTATACAGCCATAGGCAACAGCTAAAGATCCTGGTATTTCGCCTATACTTTATATGCTACCTGTATAAGAAAAGTCACGCTAAGGGTCCACCTGGGCTTAAACGCCCCAGTTGGCAGTAACTGCATCCTGTGGAAATAGACCGAGTACGCAGTAAGTAAAAGCCTTTCTGGGTTTATGCGCGCTAGTGTGTCTATCAATATAGCCTCCTGCTCTCCCCTCCCTTCTTTTCCCTCCTCTCTGCAGGTCATCTCGGAAGGCCGACTAATGTACGAAGATGGTGATCCAGCGGACGACGAGACAGGAAAAAGGGTCTAATTATAGTATCTAACCGCGGCAAACCCCGAATAAAGCAAAAAGGAATAATGTACACACTTGATCAAGCATTCTTACGTTTAACTAAGTAGGAAAGGGTCTAGGGTATTTCGAGGTAAGGGTTACAAGTATCCTCCGCCGAGAGGACTAGGGATATTACCAATATTTGAAAACCTACTACCTCCTTTTTTCGCATCCTCATAGACATATAACTGAAAGCTGCCCCATTGCTCTCCAATTGACACCAACGGTTGTCTCAGCCTGGAAACGCACTTGCTAAAATGACTCGAATAAACCTCCGTGAGCATTAGCCCGACCAGGTTAGTTTATGGCCAGTTGCCAAAGACGTAAGTGTGTACAATGAAAATCATCAGTAAAAGGCAGCCAACGGATAAAGGATAAGAAACAGGTAAAAAGAGCTCAGGACAATAAGTATGCGCAGCATGCAGAAAAAGATCATTGTGGCCAATAACTGTTTTATGTTTTGTCTTGGATCTTTGTATGTAATATTTGTACTGTCTTCCCCGTCCGAGTTTGTGTGTACATGATGTATGGATCTACGTCGTCTCTCCGCGTGTGTTTACGCATTATTTAACCCCTGCTGTTCTATGTTGTGTGCGCACTGAATGAACCAATATTGTACACGTCTCTCTCTCTCTCCGCGACATACGTGCACCAAATGGTTCGTTTAGAAGTGCGACTCTCTCTCTCTCTCTCTCTCTCTCTCTCTCTCTCTCTCTCTCTCTCTCTCTCTCACTCTCTCTCTCTCTCTCTCTCTCCAAAACCCCCCCCTGTTTTCCTCTTCTTGTATAGTGACGTTGTGCCCCTCCGGCGCAAAACATAATTGGATTTCCTCGAACGCAAAGGTGTTCAACAAAATTGCCAAACCCAAAACGATTGTGACTCGCCATATTACTACCTCCCCTTTCTGCAAACGATAGAACCCAAGTTGGTAATAAAGGAAAGGACAGGTAAGACGACGGATGTCCCCTAATCTGGCCTGTTATAAAGGGAACTCTAACGTCAATGGTCTTCTGTTTTAGAAATGCGATCCCCAATGCCACGATTGCCCCACCCCCCCGCACCTAAGTGCGGGCGTCCAGAGTACCCCACTTCTCCCAATCGACCCCAGCTCCCTGTCCAAAGCACCCACGCGACCCCGATCAACCCCAGACCCATGCAGCTACCCACGAAATGTAATTTGAGGACCTCGATTAACGGTCATTACATCCACCACTCCCCCTTCTTCATGATGATAATACCCCTGCTTGCAAGAATTAACCGACCCCGAAGGAAGATGTAGTATTGTCGATACTTGGGTTAAAGGGAAGAACGAGTCTCTACATAAGGACTCGATTTTTTTTGTAATATAATACATCGTGTACAAAAGCCAAATTTCTCTTATCTTATGTCGCGAATGAATACCAAGCCAGCCTATAAATCCAATATGCAATGCCCTTCTCCAGACTCCCTAAGTGACAACCTCTGACTGTGACCGATGAACTTATCCCCCACCTACTCAGGAATGGGGAAAGAATTGAGATGTATATCTGTTCTCTCGACCAGTTTTCTAAAAACTTGTTTTTCACCCATTCAAAGATACAATCACCGGAGGAGAGGAGCTGGACGTGACGCATAGCCTGGCCACAGATCATGGAGCACGTGTGACGACCAAAGGTAGAGCCGCAGAGCAACGTGACGTGGGACGAGGCATAACTTTCAAACTCAGCAGATGGAGGAATGAAGGGCTGCCTTGAAGCCCTCGACTCGCTGACCCTCTTGTGCCTGAAGTCCCCGTTCCCTTTTTAGTCCGATTGTTGGGCTTGCCTGCTCATCATCCTTTGCTCCCTTGGTCCCTTGGTGTGTTCAAAGATCTGGCCCCACTCCGCCCTCTCTTCCCTCGATTATTCAACAACCTCTTTCATATAAACTTTGACTATGGACTGGGATTTTGCCACGAAAGACAAGAAAGACACGCAGGTGCCCAGCATAAGGCACCCCTAAGAAAAATGAGTTAGGAAACAGGACTGTGATCTAACAGCAAAGGACTGATCGCACCCTGCAACATGTAAGGACGATTCCGAGCTGGACTTATAGCTCCACCGCCGGTGCTCAGCAGCGCCAACAAAAGAAGACGGACTCTGTTAAAAGACATTGCGACAAAGACCCTCCCCCTTTCCAGAACTTTCTATTCGCCCCTTGACTAAATTACTTGTATCGAATTGAATACCTCCCTCAACCATTTTGTATTGCCTTTTAAGAAATGTTTCATCGGTCACTCATGTGGTTAGGTTTTCCGAAAATTCCCTATAATACTGACAAGCCGGAAGGTATCTGAATGTTCTTTCTGTACGTGATGCCACTGGTGAGAAAAATGTGAACTTGATTTGTATGTATCGGAACATTTTTCCTTGATTCTACACCGACTAAATATTATGCCGATTTCTAGGCTTGTATAAAGGAGCCCAACAGACGTAGATTGACACGCATTGTATTCTGCCTATCACATCGACTGTGTAGAAATTGAACGTGCTTATGTAAAAAGTGGGGACTGTTAAAAATAGCAATATGTATGTACATAAGCGGCGTTCATTTGTGTTCTCAGTGCCCCTTGATGTAAACAGAACGAATATCGCTAAAACTCTGACTATGTTGTCTCCCTAGCATAGACCCATGCACACACGTACGCGACAGCCATTTTAGGTACCATGGTCTCCCTGTTCACGATCGCTCATCAGCGCCCTTCCCTGACCCTGCGAGCACCCCCCCGTGTACCCTGACTGCCCCCGCTCTCTCATGACCAAGTCATGAGCCCTCCCCTCCCGCATGACTCTGTCCCTAAAGAATCGCACCCCGCGCCTGACCAACACCTCCTTCCCGCCCTTGAATACCCCTCTTGTGATCAACCCTTCCACAGCATTCGACTGTCCACACTGACCCTCCCTTTCATGAATATCTCTCCTTTGATGACCTCTTCCTCTGAGCCTGAATGTTTGCACGGACCACTGGTCATCCCTTGGCCTGAGGATACGGTTTATTGCCCACTACTCTATGCGCTCGTCTCTCTCGGAAGAAGCTACTATTGATCACGGCCACCCCACCCCCTGAGACTCGACCAGACACACACATTCCAATGGAAATCAGCAGAACACTCAGCTGCGTGACAGCCCCTCCTCTTGCATGGAGGATAAGGGCCCGTACTGTAGCCACGTGTTGAAATACCTTCACACTATACAATGTATTGATTGTAATATAGGATGCCTGTGTGTCACGAACCTGTGTATAAAAGGCGAAACCTCAGAGAACTTGTTAGAGCACCTCCCGAAGACACTATGCGAGTGTCCCAAAGGACAGGCTCTCCTCATGAGTAATAAACCCTGTTCTTGTTTTCCTACTTCCAGTGCCCGTCTCTTTATTTGGTAACTATTCAAGAAGGAAACGAAGAGTCGCCCTGCGCCAGCAGCCTGGGCATCCGGGGCGTTATGGGCTGACTTTTCGACACCAGTTGGGTGGGCGCGGGAGGCCTGGCTGGAGAGCCCTAGTTCAGTGCTGGGCCTTCTCCGTGCCTTTCTCAGATCGGTCAACCCACGGTGGAAGATCGGGTCACCCACCCTTGGATGCCCTTGGGGCAGTGTGAGCTGGCTGCTGGTGCCCCGCCTGCCCGGTATTACACCCAGGGCGAGGCGGGTACCACGGATACTGGGTCCCCTTCCCTGTTGCAGACTCAGCAGGACATGTTAACAGGTGGGGCGATGGGAATCCCAAGGCATTTAAGGGGACAGCTGGCCGTAAGCCACCCTGGGAGGGGTGGTGTAATTGTGCCGGCACTGGAACAACTTCTGTAGAGGCAGCAGCCCGGGCAGGGGGAGTGTCTCCCACTGGGTCTGATAGCTGGGAGGCAATGATTTTACTTTCCAGGGTAGGCGGGTCCTGCTGCCAAAATGGAATCCCCCCTGGTGTAAGTTATGCATCCATCCCTGAACAGAGGGGGTTTGGTTATCAGTCTAAAGTCCACAGGGAGTTTAGAAAGGATGGGGGCACCTGTACAGAAGGGGCATGCTGGTCTCTGGTCCGGTATGGGCTTGGACTTCTTTTGACTGGTCTTGGGAGAGGCCCAGTAAACAGCAGGATGTAGGTAAAGATGCCTACCTCGGTGGGGGGTCTGCAAGGTACAGAAGGGTACTTCATGCAGCAGCACATTAAGGGCCCGATTTAGGTAAATCTCATTTACCGACTCTAGAATACCGAATTTTACCGATTCGGTATTCTAGATTCGGTAAATGAGATGTAGGACATAATTCGGTCATTTTTACCGAATCTGTATGATTCGGTAATTATCAAATCGGTATTTAACGGTTCGGTAATTGCCATTGATTCCTATGGGAATCAATGTCAATTACTGAATCGGTAAATACCGATTCGGTAAAATTACCGAATTGTCAAGGGGGGCAGGGTGTCACTTTGACACCCTGTTGCACCCCTGATTCTGGCTTGTGTGCCATGTGGCACACATACATGCCCTAAGGGCATGTATGTGTGCCACATGGCACAGTTGTACATGCACAGATGTGCATGTACACAGGAATTCGTTATTTACCACCAAATAGTATTTTGTGGTAAATAACGAATTCTTAAGGGCCTGTGGCACTGTTTTCAGTGCCACCTACATCTAGATTTACCGATTCGGTAAATTTACCGATTCGGTATATTTTAGGACCCCTACATATCAAAAACCAAATACCAGTCACCGACCGGTATTTGGTTACCTACATCGGTGTCAAGTGCCCCACAAGACTTACCCTTGCTTGTGAAGCAATTCCGCAGAGACGACAAGAGCACCTGTCCCTGAACCCACCTGACCCTCGTGGAAGGTTAAAACCCAGCAGGGATGAGATGGACGCAGGGAAGGGAGCCAGGGTCTAGGGTTGAACGAGGGTGTGGAGCTTGTGGTTCTTCGGTGCCAGCTGGAAACCAGAAAAGAACCGAATCAGAAACAGAGCTAGATCAGGAATGAACCACCCCACATAACACACACAGAACTACTGCCCTTCCGTGGACTCACCAGTGGTTCTGGAGGTCGCGAAATCCAAACAGCAGATCAGCTCCTGATCAGGATAGTGCAGGTTAGGAGCTCCTGCGCGGTGCACCCAAGCATGAACCAAAGGAAAGCGCTCCTGCGCATTAAGTACTGCAAACCAAATGAAAAGCGCTCCTGCGCAAGTAGTGTGTCTGTAGTATGTAGCCACAAATGTTATGGCATCCCTGGTGACCAAAACAAGCAATTTACAATGCTCCAGCTTAGCGAGCATCTCCTCATCACAGCGCTCCGGCGCAATGGGGAAAACCACAGTTAACAAAACAAAACCCCAAATAAAGCACTCCTGTGCAATGGAACCTTGCCCCCCGTGCAACGCTCCGGCGTGGCAAGGGTTAAGGGAGGCAAAACAGATACCGCCTTGAATAGTACTGAAAGAAGCGCTCCTGCGCGAGCTGAATGACACCAAAGACAAGCGCTCCTGCGCGGCGTACTTTTGGCAAACAAACAGCGCCCAGCGCGGCTTGGAAGAAACAAAACAAGCGCTCCTGCGCGGCGTACCTCAGCAGGGGACAGACGCGTCTCAGCTCCGGTAAGGGCTTCCGCGAATCAGGAGCATTCAGTCAGGAATCCGAAGCACTGAGCCGGCGGGAAACGCGATGGTTAAGCGTTTCCCCCGGAAGTGCTACAGTGCTCAAAGGTCAACTGCCCAGGACTAGACCGGGACACGACTTCCGCCCGGAAGTGGGTAATCCGGTACTTCTGTGTGTGCTATGGCGAGTGGCCGGGAGCGGTTATCCCCGCGAACTGTGACAGCACCCCCCCCTAGAACAGGGCCCCCCAGAGAGAAGACAGGGGAGGCAGGGCGAGGGCTCAGGGGGTGACTTAGATGAAAAGCACGGACCAGAACAGGAGCATGGCGCACATGGGACAGGGGCTCCCAGGACCTTTCATCGGGACCGTACCCCTTCCAGTCCACCAGGTAATAAAGCTTGCCCCTGGTGCGTCGGGACCCCAAGATAGCCCTGACCTCATACTCAACATGGTCCTCCACCACCACCGGAGAAGGAGGAGAGGGAACAGAGCCGCCAGACCGGACCGCACGCAGAAGGGAGACATGGAAGACCGGGTGGATCTTCATGTGCGGAGGAAGCGAAAGTCTCATGGCCACAGGGTTGACCACCTTCTTGATGACAAAGGGACCCACAAAACGAGGCAATAGCTTCTTGGGTCCGTGCACATTGAGGTGCCGAATGGAAAGCCACACCCTGTCACCTGAGCGGTATGCGGGTTCCTTTTGTCTATGGGCGTCCGCATGCGCCTTGTAAGTGTCCTTCGCCTTGGCCAACTCGAACCGTGCCTGCTGCCAGAGCCTGCGCAGTGATTCATGATAAGACCGCACAGTGGGCAGTTGGCTATCCAGAGGCTCCTCCCAGGCCGATGTGCGGGGATGGCGTCCTTGGAGGCAAAAGAACGGGGACATGCCGATGGCCGAATGCTTGCTGTTATTGTACGCATACTCTGCCATCCATAGCACTGCGGTCCATTCCTTCTCGACCGTAAGCAGCAAACAGCGGAGGTACTGCTCCATGGTGTGGTTCGTTCGTTCAGCTTGACCATCGGTCTGGGGGTGGTACGCTGAGGAGAGGCGTACGTCCATCTCGAGTATCCTGCATACCTCTTTCCAGAAGAGGGACACAAATTGTGATCCCCGATCCGTTATGACCACAGACGGGATGCCATGGAGGCGAACCACCTCCTGCACGAAAATCAAGGCCAGTTCGGCCGCCGTGGGCAATTTCGTCAAGGGTACGAAATGCGCCATCTTGGTGAGGTGGTCCACTACGGTGAGAACAGTGGTGTGACCGGTCTTGGTGAGCGGGAGTTCAACCACGAAATCCATGGAGATGGTATGCCATGGGACAGGTGGTACAGGAATGGAACGCAAAAGGCCCACCGACGGTTCTGATCTGTTCTTGCCGAGCAGGCAAACGGTGCAGTCCGTCACATGGTTTTTTGTATCGTTCACCATTGTTGGCCACCAAAACTGCCTTCGCACGAGATCGAGCGTCTTGTGGTAACCAGGATGACCGGAGAGGACATGATCGTGACACGAGTAAAGGGCCTTCTTCTGTTCAGATACCCCTTGATGGTGTTTTTGGTCTCCTATGCGCCGTGAACCGCTCACGCTTGTCCCGTTTTCTTCGTCTTCTGTCGGGACCACTGGGTCGGACGGTTTCCTGTCTGGTTCCGCCTGGCCGACGGGATCCATAGAAGCGACTATGCCCTGGAAGTGTTTCTCCGGTAAGATGGAGACCGGCTCGTGGTCTTCGGCGTCTTCATCGGAGTCGGCCAGTCGCGAAAGCGCATCTGCTTTGGCGTTGTCTTTCCCTGGCCGGAACGTGATCACGAAATTATACTCATTGAAGAACAGGGTCCATCGAAGCTGTCGGGCTGTGAGAGCACGTGCAGATCGTAGGAACTGTAGGTTTCTGTGGTCTGTGTAGATGGTTACCGTGTGTTTTGTGTCCTTCAGGAAGTGGCGCCATTCCTCGAACGCGGTCTTGATGGCTAGGAGTTCCCGATCAGACACGGTGTAATTGCGTTCAGCGGGTTGGAGCTTTTTGGAGTAATAGGCCACAGGATGCAGTTGTCCTGTATCGATGCTTCGTTGTGATAGCACTCCGCCTATGGCGTCCCTAGAGGCGTCTGCCTCCACTATGAAGGGTTGCTCGGTGTCGGGGTGCACCAGGACCAGGGCTACGGTAAACCGTCTCTTAAGTTCCTGGAAGGCGTCGTCTGCTTTTTGGTCCCAACCAAAACGTACCCCCTTGCGCAACAAGCGCGTGATGGGGGCCACCATCTCGGAGAATCCTGTGATGAATCGATGGTAATAGTTGGAAAAACCGAGGAACCTTTGGACCCCTTTCACGGACTCCGGGGTAGGCCAAGACAGGATGGCTTCCACCTTCTTGTTGTCCATTTGGATGCCTGCCGGAGTGATGATGTGCCCCAGGAACTCAACGGATGTGACGTGAAACATGCTCTTCTCCAACTTCACGTACAGACGGTGTTTCTCCAACTGTCGTAGGACGGAACGCACGTGTTGAACGTGCTCTCCGGTGGTCTGAGAGTAAATCAAGATGTCGTCTATGTAGACGATACAAAAGACGTAGATGAAGTCCCTCAGCACTTCGTCGATGAAGAACTGGAACGCGGCGGGGGCGTTGCAGAGTCCGAAAGGCATGACCTGGTATTCGAACAGGCCGAACTTCGTCCGGAAGGCGGTCTTCCATTCGTCTCTCTTCCGGACTCTGACAAGGTGGTAAGCACCCCGTAGGTCCAGTTTTGTGTAGATGGTGGCGTTCTTGACCTGGTCCAAGAGATTGGAGATCAACGGTAACGGGTAACGGTTTTTCACGGTGATGGTGTTCATCGCGCGAAAGTCTATGCAGGTCCTCAGATCCCCTTCCTTCTTTCACACGAAGAACAGAGGAGAGGAAACCGGTGATCTGGAGTGACGAATAAACCCGTTGTCTAGGTATTCGTCCAGATAGGAGCGAAGGTGGATGTTCTCCTTTTCCGTGAGCGAGTATATCCTGCTGCATGGCAACGTGGAGCCGGGGATCAGGTCGATTCGGCAGTCGAATGACCGGTGGGGTGGCAGAGTGTTGGCTCCCTTCTTGTCGAACACGTCTGCTAGGTCCAGATATTCCTTCGGTATGGTTCCTTGGGTAACCGTTCCCATGCCTACTACAGGCAACGAGTGTGCTTGTATGAAACGAGGGCCTGGCAGGTCGTCCTTTGCGTAACAGGTGCTGCAGCAGTGTTCCGACTCAAGGTGGATGGTTCTGGTCACCCAATCGATGCGGGGATTGTGCTTCACCAACCACGGCAAACCCAAGATCACCTTAAACTGAGGGGCGTCGATGACGTCGAAACTAATGGACTCTGTGTGGTTGTTTGAGAAGGACATTGTCATGTTCTCTGTTCGGTGTCTGATAGGGCCGGAAGTCAGGTCCGTTCCATCAACGGCCTTGACGGGTTCTGGTTGGGCCTTCGTCACTATGTCAATGCCCAAGGCGCGGGAAAACGCTGTATCGATAAAGCAGCCTGTCGCCCCAGAATCTAACATGGCGGTCGCCACCCAGGTTCTGCCCGCCAGATTCCGTAAGGTCACGCTCATGCCGACGTGATGACTACCGTCGTATACAGTAGGGATCGCTGATGTACCAGACGAAGAACCCAGAGGACGGATCCCCATGTCTACTGGGTTGCCTCGTTTCCCGTCTTGTCGCCCTTGCTGATGGGCAACACGTACGGCCTTCTGCCTCGTGGTTTGGATGGCTTAGCAGGACATTCCCTCACGAAGTGACCGCTTTTGCCGCAATACAGGCACTGGTTCTGCTTCCTCCTTTTTTCCCTTTCTTGACTGGTCAAGGGTCCTCTTATGCCGCCGATCTGCATGGGTTCTGACGCTTCTCCCTGGGGAGTGGATTCCTCTTTGGCTTTCTCGACGCCCTTGTCCCCAAAGGGCAAGAGACGGTCGTCGCTGCCTTTTCCCCTGTCGGTCTTTCTTTCTTGAAGTCGGAAGTTCATTTTCACCACCATGTCCATGAAAGGGCCTATAGCGTCGGGCAGATCGGGATACTGCGAGATAAGGTCCTTCAGGTCATCCCGTAACCCCCTATAGAACACAGACACCTTCTTATCCTCTGGCCAGTGGGCCTCTATGACAAGCCTGCTGAACATGGTGATGTAGTGAAGCAAGTCCTGGTTGCCTTGTTTGAGGTTGAGCAACTCGTTGTCTGCGGCCTGCACGAAGGTATGGCGAGCGAACATACGCCGCATGGCTTCTTTAAACGTTGGCAGGTGGTTAAGCATGGGATCGTCGTTCTCTACCAAGGAAATGGACCACTGAGCGGCATCCCCGCCCATGTAAGACAGTATGTAGGCGACCTTGGAAGCATCATCGGGAAAGGCCGCGATTCGAGCCATGAAATGCAGTTGGCATTGATGGATGAAGATCCCGTACTTAGTGCTATCACCGTAGAAGCGTTCGGGTGGTGCCAATTGCACAGGATGGGGAGTGACTACCTGGATGGCTGTGTCTTGGTTGGTGGCGGCGGAGGGCCCCCCAAAGGTGAACGTTGGTTGTCTCAACAGGCCGTCTTGTCTGACTCTAGGGCTGGGAGTAGTACCCCAAGGACTGGTGACCCCTGCTGCCATTTGGCCCTGAAGGGCTGTTATGTCCTGGCGTAAGGCAATGTTCTCTGTCTGCATAGCAGCCAGCATGACAGCTATGTCCTGTAAGGTGACCTCCTGGTCGCTCATGTCGTCCGGGTGGAATAGCTATCGTGGGCTTCGGATTCTGTCAAGTGCCCCACAAGACTTACCCTTGCTTGTGAAGCAATTCCGCAGAGATGACAAGAGCACCTGTCCCTGAACCCACCTGACCCTCGTGGAAGGTTAAAACCCAGCAGGGATGAGATGGACGCAGGGAAGGGAGCCAGGGTGTAGGGTTAAACAAGGGTGTGGAGCTTGTGGTTCTTCGGTGCCAGCTGGAAACCAGAAAAGAACCGAATCAGAAACAGAGCTAGATCAGGAATAAACCACCCCACATAACACACACAGAACTACTGCCCTTCCGTGGACTCACCAGTGGTTCTGGAGGTCGCAAAATCCAAACAGCAGATCAGCTCCTGATCAGGATAGTGCAGGTTAGGAGCTCCTGCGCGGTGCACCCAAGCATGAACCAAAGGAAAGCGCTCCTGCGCATTAAGTACTGCAAACCAAATGAAAAGCGCTCCTGCGCAAGTGGTGTGTCTGTAGTATGTAGCCACAAATGTTATGGCATCCCTGGTGACCAAAACAAGCTATTTACAATGCTCCAGCTTAGCGAGCATCTCCTCATCACAGCGCTCCGGCGCAATGGGGAAAACCACAGTTAACAAAACAAAACCCAAAATAAAGCACTCCTGTGCAATGGAACCTTGCCCCCCGTGCAACGCTCCGGCGTGGCAAGGGTTAAGGGAGGCAAAACAGTTACCGCCCTGAATAGTACTGAAAGAAGCGCTCCTGCGCGAGTTGAATGACACCAAAGACAAGCGCTCCTGCGCGGCGTACTTTTGGCAAACAAACAGCGCCCAGCGCGGCTTGGAAGAAACAAAACAAGCGCTCCTGCGCGGCGTACCTCAGCAGGGGACAGACGCGTCTCAGCTCCGGTAAGGGCTTCCGCGAATCAGGAGCATTCAGTCAGGAATCCGAAGCACTGAGCCGGCGGGAAACGCGATGGTTAAGCGTTTCCCCCGGAAGTGCTACAGTGCTCAAAGGTCAACTGCCCAGGACTAGACCGGGACACGACTTCCGCCCGGAAGTGGGTAATCCGGTACTTCTGTGTGTGCTATGGCGAGTGGCCGGGAGCGGTTATCCCCGCGAACTGTGACAATCGGGCCCCTATGGGTGCTAAGCCAAGGATACCCAGGGATGTCTTAGCATGTCCCCTGGAAGTATGACGGCGCCCCGTTTGTCCTACGGGCGGTTGTGGGCCTGAGCAACCGGGGGCTGCCTGGAACGCTCTGCCCCCATTTGGGGGGGGGCATGAGTAAGTGCGTGGACTGGTGGTCCACTGTTGGGAGGGGTGGCCCCTCCCAAACTTGATAAGCACCGATTGGCGACGGCCACGGTGTAATTTGGCTCATCGGGTGGGAAGGCAGCATAGAGGCTGGCCTGCCCTTGGATCACCCGTAAGATAACCCACAATGTTGGCATATTTGTTATGCAAATAAACCTGCAGCAATATTCTCCACCAACAGGGTGTCTTGTGGTTTATTTATGTATGTTGCTGTATGAAAACTGAGGAGTGTTGCCGATATTGGCACTATGCAAAGGCTGCCCGGGGGGTCACGTAGGGGACCCTCCAACAGGGCAGCCGCCTTAGTGCCACAGGAAGGCACACTAGTTGGCCCACTAGTGCCCCCGGTCTAGGGACCAGGGAGTCAGTCGGCCGTGACACTTCCAGCTGTGGTTGGGGAGGACAAGGATACAAATACCCTCCCCCGCCCACGGTGCAGCCTCTTGTCTGCTGCCCGTCTCGCTGTTTCCCGCCCTACCGCTTACACTGCAGACGGCCAGAGGGTGGTAAGAGGAGGGGAAGAATCTAACTTATTGTTTTGTGTTGCAGGAGGAGTTACAGGGCGATCCAGGGTCTGCAAGGTACAGAAGGGTACTACATGCAGCAGCACATTAAGGATGCTAAGCCAAGGATACCCAGGGATGTCTTAGCGTGTCCCCTGGAAGTACGGCGGCGCCCCGTTTGTCCTACGGGCAGTTGTGGGCCTGAGCAACCGGGGGCTGCCTAGAACGCCCCACCCCCGATTGGGGGTCGTGAGTAAGTGCTTGGACTGGCAGTCCACTGATGGGAGGGGTGGCCCCTCCCAAAATTGGTAAGCACCGATTGGCGACGGCCACGGTGTCATTTGGCTCATCAGGCGGGCAGGCAGCATAGGGGCTGGCCTGCCCTTGGATCGCCCATAAGATAACCCACCATGTTGGCATATTTGTTATGCAAATAAACCTGCAGCAATATTCTCCACTAACAAGGTGTCTTTTGGTTTATTTATGTATGTTGCTGTATTAAAACTGAGGAGTGTTGCCGATATTGGCACTAAGCGCCGGGACTTCTCCGAGCCTCTCTCAGAGCAGTCAACCCACGGTGGCAGATCGGTTCACCCACCTGTGGATGCCCTTGGGGCGGTGTGAGCTGGCTGCCAGTGCCCAACCTGCCCTGTATTACACCCAGCAGGAGAAGGACAGCTTAGACAAGAGGGCAAAGGACACCCGGTCAGCACCTGGCAGGACTACAGCACATCTATTACCCAGTATAGGGGCGGCCCTGGTGCCAGGGAGGATGAATGGCATTCTCGGGGACCACTGTCCAAGGAAACGGCCTAGAAAAGTCTGCAATTAAGAGGACATGGCCTAATGGCTAGAGCGTTCGCCCTCGTAGCTGGGGCACCGGGTTTGATTCTCAACATCCTGTGATTCTGGGCAAATCACTTAATCTCCCGGTGCCGAAAAATGAATTCGTCCATTTGTAACGCAGCTGGGGCTCATATAAAGTGTTCTGATACATTTGGGTCTAGTTCGCGCTACAGATAAAACTCAAAATAATTTAAAAAAATGAATCAGAGACACAAGGGCAGAAATAATATCCATGCCGGAATTTCAGGATACCCAAGGGAGATAGATTTGCGCACAGTGGGGCTTATTTAAAAGGCCCTTGCACCACTTTTACGTCATTTTTAACATGGTAAAAGAGACCCAAAAGTGGTGCAAGGGGCTTGTAAATCTGCCCCAGTGAATCTAAATGGAGCTTGTTTACAAAGTCAGTGGCCATCTTGAAAATCTGCAAAGAGCTATCCCTCCTTGACCTCTGTTGGACACCCCTAGCATGGTTGGTTAGGGAGTACCTCCTGAAATCCGAATTATCGTCAGGCCCCAGGCTAAATCCTGTAGAGCCATCTCAACCTTTCACCCTTCCGACGTTGATAAAAAAACGATAGCAACTGGGGAAAATCCTTCAAAAAAGCACATTAGAGATAATCGAGGAAAATTATTTTGGAATAAAAGATGGAGTGGAAGAACAAAAGAGACAAAAGAAAGGAGGGCAGGGATTGGAGGAGAAGCGTGGAACAGAGAGGGCCGAATGACAGGGCAGAAAAGCTGTGAGGGGTGTCAATGACTGGGGAACGAGGTGCAAGATGAGATGTGTCTCAGGAGAGGAATAAGAGAAGATCAGAGAGTGTGAGACAGAAAAAGAAGCTGTCGAATGTGACAGAGGAGCCCGAGTGGGAGTGCTACCATTTGTGAGACAGAGGAGGCAGCGAAGTACTCTCACAGAAATAAGATAGTGAGGGACTGAAAAGGAAATTAAGGGAAAAGAGGTGGCAATGAAGGGGTGTCAAAGTCAGAGATGTTGCCATGGAGTGGTGAACTCTGAGGAGGAAGTGAATGTATAGCGGTCAGAAGAGGAATTGAGGGAGTGTTGCAGTCTCGGAAACAGAATGGCAAACCATTTTTGATGAAAGACTTGACTGCGAATCTCAAATCAATTCCATGGCTAAGAATGCATGGCTCCAACCAGAGATTTGGCGAAGAATCCATCAGTTTATCAATGAACACGTCATAAACACCAAAGTCCATTCTCTAGTGGTGTCAAAAATTGATTAGGTCCGCTTGCTTTTGACTGGTCTACCCAAAGAGCACCCCGCCCCTGTGAAGGCAGTCCTCCAACCAGCCGCCTATGTGTTAATGGAAGCAGGAAATGTACTTACCTATCACCTATCTTCTGTATGCTCAGTGCTTTAAATGGGCAGGTGCTGTCCGGTACTGAGTACCCACTCGTTTAATGCAGGGAGAGCCCCAGCACTTCTCAAGAGCAAGCAGGTACGTCTATATTTTCATTTTAAGCACTGTATATGCTTCAGTTGCTATCCATCGACAATAGTTCTTTATTCAGAACATCTGTACCATACATTACCTAATGAACCAGCTGACTCTGCCAGGTGGCCAGCACCCTTCACGAAGGACTAAAGCACTTCAAGTAGAACCTCCAGCCTTCGGAAAAGGGAAACGTTCAGACCAACGTGTCTGAACAACGCAAGCGCGACCACGGTTGCCTTAACCACGCATATACCTTAACCACGAAAGCGAGTGTTCAAAGACTCAATCCTTCTCAGGAAGTGCGGCTAGAATTGGGAACTCTCTCCCACCAGCTTTACGTACCACCGAGTCCTTGACTGGGTTAAAGAATGCACTTACATTCCCTCTCTTCCAAGGACACTGCTACTGGGTCCCGGGTAACTGTCCCCTTTTGATGTCTGATACTAACAACTATTACTGTAATAGTTGTTAGTATCAGACATCAAAAGGGGACAACTAAAGGAAAGAACCAGGAGAATAGGAGGAAGTGATGTAATAGTATTACATCAGTTCCTCCTATTCTCCTGGTTCTTTCCTTTAGTTGGCCTCCTCTGCCGTCCTTGGCTTATGGTCCCCTTGTTTCCTTAGACAATGTTCCTAACAAATTCTCTTCTCGTTAATTGACCTAGAAGAGTTGTGCATCTTTATTTGCTGTCTTTCCACCGATATTTGCGGGTGCCTGTAGCACATGCTCCTTGAAATTGTATATACAACTAAGCTACAGAATTCATCACGTTTGCTTCCTTTACATCTGACGCTATCCAGCACATTTAAATGTATATATTCCTTGTCAAACTATCCTTCCCCTCAGCATTGTGCCTTTGTTCTTTATCTTTCCTTGCTTATTGTACTGTTTTGGAAATGTTTTCCTCGTTTTGAACATGCTCTAACGCCTTTTGGCTACTTGCCTGCTAAATAAAGCAGTATAGAGAATACATAAATAAATAATTAAATAAATACGTAAACAAGAAAATAAATAAATACATACAAACAAATAAATTAATCAATAAAGAAATCAACCTACGTTTCAGTGACTATGTAATAAGTGAGGGAGTGCTGCAGTCTGTGGAGTAAGTGAAGAAATGGTGCAGTTGCAGGATCAAGTAAGGAATTGGCACCCTTTGAAGTGAAATAGTCGTGTGTTGCAGTCTTGGAGACAGAGGATTTACAACTAGATGCATTAGATGCAAAAATCCGCTCACAAAGGGGCAGATTCTCAGAATCTGCCCCTTTGCGACCGGTATTTTTGCATTTGGGATGCATCATCCCAAATGCAAAAATCGCAAATTGAGAAATCGCTAAATTGCGATTATTTGCATCTAAGGAATCTCAAATTGAGATTCCTTAAATGCAATGCATGAAAGTTTTAAAAATAGCGAATTCGATAATAGGGCACGCTAATTACCATGAAGTACAACTTCATGGTAATTTGCACAAACTTTGAAAAATGCACTAAAGTGCATTTTTCAAAGTTTCATGTTGCGCACACACATGCCCTAAGGGCATGTGTGCGCGCAACATATGTGCACAGATCAATTTCAGGGGTGCAACAGGGTGTCCTTCGGACACCCCTGCACCCTTGAAATCGCAAACTCAATTTGCGATTCGCTAATTGCGATTCGCAAATTGAGATTGTCTTCCCATTCATTCCTATGGGCCTCTAGGCCCATAGGAATGAATGGGGAGGTATTCCTTAATTGCGACTCGCAATTTGCGAGTCGCAATTAAGGAATTCTAAGAAATCGCTATTTTTTAGTGATATCTTGATGCATTCCATTTTGCTATTCCTTAATAGCGAATCGGTATTTTTCGCTATTAAGGAATCGCAAAATGGGTTGTTGATGCATCTGGGGGATAGTGACATAGTGTCACAGCTGAAGTAATAGATTGCTCTCACCTCAGCAGTACTCCTAAAGACAGCCCGAACTGTATGCAGGTTAGGTACTATTATTTTAAAGACATATAAAGCCCTGGAAAAGCCCCAGGCCTTCACTCCAAAGAAGGGGCGAAACACATGTCGCTTTTTGGTTTCAGGATTAAAAATGTCTGTATACACAATCTGGAAGGTTGTGGAACCTGTGCAACTATGATCATGAACTATTTGTGAGGATACCAATCACACTGTATAATTTGACACAATATGGACTGATGAACATTTACATGGGATCTGTTGAAAAACTAGGGGCTTTTCAAGACCAAAAAATCAATGAATGTTTAATGCTAATTATTACTCTCGGTGAAAGCACTCTCTCCCATAGGGAAGTGAAAGATGACTGAAGAGGCTGAAAACACTAGTGTTCTAAGAGGGGTGTCTAGAGAAAAAGTGTGTGCATGCCGTGGGCAGAGAGGGCGTGAAGGTGACGCGACAAACAGGGCCCTGAAATGAGCAAGAACAGAGAGGGGAGAATGGGGCAGTAAACAGAGAGAAGAAAGAGACCTGAAAGGGGAATGAACATATACACAGAGAAACCTGACAAAATGCATCTCAGATGCTTTTCATTTCCTGTTCTTCGGGTCTCTTATTATGCGCAGTAAACTGTTTTACAATAAACCAGCCAAGGAACATCAATAGCAATTTCAGAATAATCAGATTATGAGAGAGTTGATCAAATGGCCTACATTGAAACGGCTCTAACCTGCCTAAATATTCGCAGTTCATCACTTCCCACAACACACGCCGCACACACAGACGGCAAACCGCACTCCCCTGGAACGCGCCATCAGGTTATACGCTCATTTGTTTCGGTTTGGATGGATTGAACGAATTCAAAATTGAAATCAAGAAATTTGGCAGATCTAAAGCGCGGCATATGCCGCAGCACGTAGAGGGTGGAAAGGAATGTTAGACTGGAAACGCCATTTTGAGAAGATCGTATAGTCAAGGAAGTAAGGGCGGTTTTAGAAAATGTAACTCAATTGGCATCTCAAATAGACATATGTGGGCACAAGATTGATTAAAAACATTTAAAGGACTGTAGAGGGAATAGGAAATCTAAGATCTACAAAGAGACAAATACATATGACTCAAACGTGCACTAGAGCGATACTGGAAAGAAATGGAGGCTATAGAGGGTGGTTCCCTTATTGACTACAGGTCTTTGCTAATGTCACAGTCTTCTTGGTGAAAGAAAACTATGACAGATCTTTATCATTTTCATTTTTTCACTGATTCGGGATCAGTATCTGTGCCTTAGCAGTAAAATAATGTTTTAATGCTGTCAACATGCAACTCGTCAACAGTCTCATATAAGTTCTTTTTAAATTACCATTGAAAACCTGAAAGCTATAGAGACCGGGGACCAAACTTACCTTAGAAGATCATAGTAGAATGTCAATAAGTTGTACCATTTTATGAAATTAAATAATTTGAATTGATTGGAACTGAAATGTATTTATTGGCGACATGGTCTTTAGTTGTTGCTAAGGTATTAGACAGTCTGTCTTACCTATTTTGATTATTGTTTTAATGTTATTGATACTGTAATGGTTTAAATTAACTGTACAATAAATAAGTAGTAATACAAAGTACTAACCTGTCAGGTACCAAAAAAGGTAATATAAGAAATAAACTGTACACTCATTAGCAATATCTCTACCACACTGAGAAAATTACTATTAAGGAGGGTAAAAGGCATAGGGCAAATTGATGACACAGACTGGGATGAGGCATATTGACCTCCCAGAACACTAACAATAAGGTCCAGATTCCGATTGATACAACTAAAAATATTACACAAAGCGTACAATATGAGAATACAAATGAAGATTTTTGATTAGGTGCGAGATGAACATTGCATGGGAAGCTAAGGTCCACCACGTAGCCTCTAACATATTATCTGCTAACAATCCAAAGTTACTGAATACTGGAAAGAGGTCACCAAATGTATGGGTGAAATATAGAAATAACATTTGGAATGCCCCTCAAGAACAGCTCTGTTGGAGCAAATGGATTGATGATGTACTACATAAATTCAGAATTTTTTTTATGTGGCTGACAGTGGCAAGAAGGGATATAGCTAGAAAATGGGGAGGAGCAGAATCCCCAACAATACAGGAATAGATTAATAATATGGACTGGTGCATGGTGGCTGAAGCAGTTGTGTACGAGAGTCCAAAAAAAGAAAAAAAAGGGAAACTGCAAGTCAGCACATGAAATGCAAAGGTAAGGGAAGTGAAATTGCCTTAAATGTTAATGGATAATACTGAATTTTATAATTCCATATATGTAATAAAAATCAATGAATTCTTATTAAAAAAAAGAATTTTGACAGATTTTGACCCTTCAGGAACATACCTTAAAAGGAGTGACTTGGAAAACACACTGCCAAATTCACATTGCACAATAGTACAGGGCAACCACCAAGCTGTTGCCATTCCATGTGTTTGGCAGAGAACACATTCGCCCTAGCCTCTCATGGTGGAATATGTGCAGCAACAGTAAATGGGAAAGGAGAATCTATGTTTCCATGATGAGTGCAGCTAAGTGGTTTTTCACATGCCAAGTGCTGCATGTTTTGCCTTTCATTGGCCTTTTTTCCTCGAAAATTTCAGCTGGTTTGACTTATCGGAATCTCTCAGGGGAAAACTGTGAGTCTGTGATAATCATTCATTGCCTATCTTGTTATTCAGTCCCTGTGCTAACAAGAGTTTGCAAATGGATCAGATTTTAGTCCTTACCTTGTAACGAGAGCCACAGAAAGCAAATGATACTCGGGAAAGCATCATGAAGTACTTGCTAGAGGCTAAGATTAATTCAAGAATTCAGTATATCACGTTTCGTATTCAGACTATTACTTCTTGTATTCAGACTGGATGTATGACGTTACAACGCATACTTTTACAACGCCTACCTTTACATCGCAAGTTTTACAACGCATACCATTACAACGCATAATGCTTTTGGGCGCTGGATAGTGAATAGTTTAATTTACTATTCCAACTCCAGTCCCCGTGGATAGTAGGGAAGGTGTTGGATAGTACATTAAACATATTCCCTATCCTAGAGCGCCCCCCAGCGCTATGCATTGTAATGGTTTGCGTTGTAAAAGTTGCGTTGTAATGGTAGTTAGTTGTAAAAGTTTTGATGTAAAGGCTGTATACCATTCAGACTATCACTTTTTGTATTCCATCATTTTTTGTATTCAGACCATCACTTTTTGTATTCAGATTATCACTTTTTTGTATTCATGCTATCACTTTTTGTATTCCAACTATCACTTTTTGTATTCAGATTATCACGTTTTATATTCAGACTAACACTTTTTGTATTTAGACTATCACTTTAGTATTCAGACTATCACATTTTGTATTCCGACTATCACTTTTTTAATTCCGACTATCACTTTCGTATTCAGACTATCACTTTTCGTATTCAGATTATCACTTTTTGTATTCAGACTATCACTTTTTGTATTCCGACTATCACTTTTTGTATTCCGACTATCACTTTTCGTATTTAGACTATAACTTTTCGTATTCAGACTATCACTTTTCGTATTCAGTCTATCACTTTTTGTATTCAGTCTATCACTTTTCGTATTCAGTCTATCACTTTATGTATTCAGACTATCACTTTTTGTTCCTCTCTGGCTAATTTCTTTGCAATCCTCCCAGGCATCCTTGCGATGTGTTCACCATGCCAGAGAAACAGCTCATCTCCTTGTCTGTTCGAACGTTTGTTGCAGTAACAAATTTGCAGGGTTGATCACTTTGCCCTTATTCCAGGGATCTTGGTTTTGAGGTGATTAGCTTACATTGGAGTGGACTAGTCCCTCACACTCTTCCTTTCTGAAATATTCGCAGGGTTGTTAAACATGAAAGATGACTTTATTTACAGAGGGTGTGAAGGTTTAGTTTCTTTGACATACTTCCAGTGGTATTGGAGATGAGATGGCCTGTATCCACCATGTCTGAGAAATCCTTGCCTTCTTTCCTGATTGATTGATTGATTGACAGCTTAACCAGTTGCGAAAAATTACATTTTTCGCCAGGATTATTTCAAGCTGGATCTGAGGAGGTCATTGACCCCTAATATTGGTATTTATAGAAATCCACCCTGGTAAGTTTCTGCATCTACACCTCAAGGTGATTAGGGAATGTGCCTGCACAAGTAACTTGACTATCAGTTTCAGAGATGCGGGTGACACATGCGCACTCTTCAACATCAAACCAGGTTGCACCAACACTCACCCTTTCTGCTGCACACCTTCCTTCTAGTGTGCTGTAGAGGAAAACTGCTGTAAGCGAGAACCAGGATCAAAGGTGTGCAGACAGAACAGCTTCCAGTTTCTGTAAGCTGTCCCTTTATGGCACCTCTCTGGATGAGGGATATATCCTATTTCAAAAGCAATATCTGTGCAAGGGCATTGCCCTTTGTTTATTCTGATAACTGTGTTCTGCACTGTAGTAGGTACCAATGTGCCACCACGTACTAAGGCTTGAGCCCTATTCAGCTTGAACCCAGCTCCACTGAAGAGTCACCAGGCTCTAGAGCTTCGGGGCAACATGTACTATCACATTTAACATCACTGGGTACTTCAATAACCAAGAGATAAAATCTCAATGCTCTACTCTGTGCCACTCTACTCTATGCCAATGCACTCTTCACCTCTGCACTCTACAACACTCTACTCTGCAACACTGCACTCTGCGACACACTACTCTCCAACAATACACTTTCTGCCACTGCACTTTACCCGACTCTACTCTGCATCAATGCACTCTGTGCCACTTCACTCTGCATTGCTCTACTCTGCACTATTCTACCCCACTCTAACTTACCCTGCCCCACTGTACTCTATGCCACTGCACTCTACTATGAACCACTCTAATGTACGCCACGGCATTCTAGGATGCTGAATTCTATTCCGCTGCACTGCTCTATACCAATGCACTCTACACCAGTCCACTCTACTCTGCGCCACTGCACCCTACGCCACTGCACCCTATGCCACTGCACACTACGCCACTGCACTTTACTCTGCACAACTGTACTCAACCCCACTGTTCTCTACGCCAGTGCACTCTATGGCAATCTACACCATTGCAACTGGCTTTGAATCGCACAAAGCAAACTGCAGCCCGCTGACAAAGGACACACCAGGAAGTGCACTGGCAGTGTCAGGTAGGACAGCCTGCACTCCAGCTGCCAAGGACTTTAGAACTGGCACTGCAGCAGCACCATACAGGCGGAAGAGCACTCTGGAAGGTGGGCGTATGCACGGGGCCCAGAAGCAGGAAAGAAGCCTCAGCCATCACGTAGTTAGTTGCCTCGCCCACTGGTTAATGACACAGATACCCATGAAACCTTGAATATAGCAGGCAGCACATCTCGGGGGAGCCTATGCACACACCCCTTACCTTGTGAAGGTGTCCCCTGAAGCCTCGTAGCGGTTAAATAAATACCTGGGGTCTACACACTGGCGCTACTACACACCCTGGAATGGACACCCGCTATGACCCCAAGCGGATGGGGGGCCCCTGTGCCGAGAAAAGTGGATAAGGGGGTACACAAGGGGAAGGAACTCAACGAAAGAAGAGAAGAGAGCAAAGTTGAGGGGTGGACAAAGGGACCAACACGCACAGTGTGGGAGATTTTCTAGGGCCCTGCCCCAACCTGTCATTTGAAATCAGTGACCTCAGCATCCCAGTGAAGGTAGACCCCGCTCGCTGATACAGCACACACCAGTCGCCCTACTTGCAGTGAGACCAGCAATGTCGCTACCCCCCACCCACTTATTCTCCTGTCAGGACCTGACAAAGAGGAGGAAACACACCACGCAGGCACTGTGTGGACCAGGTGGAGCATGGTGGGCTCCTAACCCAAACTGAACCGATCAACACAACGGACCAGGCCACCACCTGCAGACTCAGCACAGGACGGGTGGAGTGCGGAGATCAAGGACTCTCCTGGGCTAGGCTCTGCCTCCACTCGGTTGTTCTCTGTGGACAGCAAGTTGTGAGGGTCAGCACCAAGAAGGTTCTCCAGAACGGTGAGGACCACCACAGCCAACCCAACCACACGACATCCAGCCCTGCACCCTGTGGGAAGGGAGTTGCACATCGGCTGCCCCGCGACCATTCATATCTGCCCCACCCTCTACAGACCTGACGCCGGAGGCAGGGAATTTCCAGTGCTAAGCCCAGAAAGTGACACTAGGGGCCCGCATGAGGAGCCAATGCTCTGAGTGAAATGCGACGGTGCATACCTATCACCCCCATGCATGGATAGTCCACAACAAGTATCCATTGTTGGCCCATTACTGCACCCCCACAGACCCGGTCCTACCCTTCCTTACTGTGCTTAGCAGGGATCAAGAACTTCTATTCCTCCGCAGCAAGCTAGTTGACTTAGGAGAGATAACGTTCGTTTCTTTGGATTCCTGGAAAATATTGGAGGCTCGAACGTCATAGCATTCCTCTGTGACACCCTCCCAAAACTGGTCGCATCTCTTTCGACCCACCGCTGGAACTACAACGTGCTCACCGCATCACCCCCCCCCCCCCCCAAGGCCCCTGCCACGCGCCCAAGGCCCCTCATTGCTTGGTTTCTTCGACATGAGCAGGCAAAGCAACTACTGGCAGCAGGACACACACAAGGCCCGTTCACATGCGAAGAGCACGACATATGTATGGCAGAGGATATCTCCAGAGAGACTAATGACTGCCACAAGGCATTCCTCTCTATGAGGCCCCGACTCCAGCAAAGGAATATTAAATACGGTCTCTTCGAGTCTGTCTGCCTCCGTATCACTAAATATGGGAACTCCAGGGACTTCAACGACCCAGAGGCCCCACAGAGCCACAGACACCCAAAAAAAACAGTACCGGAGCAGGCGCAAACTGACCTCTTTTCTCAAGCATCGGACAGCGGAAGACGGAGCACCAGCGGTTCAAGACACAGGGGTGGGGAAATTGAGAGAACTGCCCACACCCACGACAACAAGGCCTCCGCCCTCCAAACTGCTGCATCCTTCCTGCAGGAACTATCAAGAGATAAATCCCGCTCTCCTGTAAAACCCACCTCAAATGCAGACTGAACTTAAGGGGCTTTGGCTGGGGTCACCACCGTCCGCCCTAACCCAGAGACAAAACTGAACCGGGATGCCATGCTGAGAAGGCAGCAGACCTCCAGGCGATGAACTGCTGAGCATCGCCCTCCCATTATTATGTTCTACTACACTATGTTATATTATGTTACATGTAGGATGTTTGAATAGCTATATATACTAGGTATGTCCCTCGCAATTGTGGCTCACATTTCTTATCCCCTGCCTTATACGATACAGTGAGTACTCTCACATATGACTCTGCTTTACCAGCATTATACGCCTACCCCCCCCCCCCCCCCCCAGCCACAAGGTGCACTCAATGTGCTGTTATGCTGCCCCCGGGCACTCCTCCAACCTCTGGGCGTCCACCCTTCTCTTCTCTCACCTCCTCCTGCCCCCATCAACGCTGTGAACCCATCAGCCCATCCAGCGCTGCTGTCCTCTGATCTGTCCGACCCCAGTTATTATTATATTTTCATAACACTATTTCCGATGGCCCACCCTCCCGAGGGGACCCTCACCCCGAAGCGGCGCTCCAGCGAGTTTGGACCCACAGCTGAAAGATAAGGACCCCCGGCACTGCATAGTAGCCCACAACCCTCCCCTCCTTCTCATTCCTCCCCCATTGCCTTCCTCTATTGCCCCACGTCTCGCTCGTTTCACCCCTTGCGGCCTAAGCACAGGTCCATACAGCATTACACACACAGCCTGGTTTGGTCGTTTCTCTGGACCGTTCCACCTCTGTTGCGTGCCGAGGACCTTCCCATTCCCACTACCCACCCCCTACCAACTACCCATCTCCCTCTCTCCCCCTCCTTTTCTCCTTCTCTCCCACCTCCTCTTCCCCTTGCCCCCCACCCCATTTACATTATTATACCGTTCAGACCTGAGGCTTCCACCTTCCTTCCTGCTCTTGGGTTTTCATCTGCCCTCCCTTCCCCCCTCCTCTCTGCTGCCGTACCTGAGCCTCCCCCCTATTCGAGACCTTACCCCCCTCTCCGACTGACCACCCCAACTTCCTGGAGCCCCATATTTACACAGTAGCTGAAACTTGCCCCTGCCCCTCCTTTACTAGACCACACAAACCAACAAAAACCCTCCACACACACCTGCCACTCCTTCCCATTGGCCACACTATACAGTCTCCTCAGTATGACTAACACACATCCACTCTGCATGACCACGTGGAATGTCCACAGACTGACACACTATATCAAACAGAAAAAAAGAATTTTCATACCTCCAATCTAAATGGGTGGATGTAGCGCCCCTCCAAGAAACACACTTAGATGCTTCAGAGGCTGAAAAACTGTGCAGAGACTGGGTGGGA
This sequence comes from Lissotriton helveticus, assembly GCF_964261635.1. NCBI lineage: Eukaryota > Metazoa > Chordata > Amphibia > Caudata > Salamandridae > Lissotriton > Lissotriton helveticus. The sequence continues at coordinate 1,307,957,722 of NC_136057.1, forward strand.
AAGGAGATCCACAGCCGTGTGCCAGAGAGCGATACTCCAGACTCTGGCCCCACATGTAAATGTGGAGTAGCAATCCTCATTCACCAAACTCTGCCGGCCATGGTGACAGGGACGGGGACCCGTGCGGATGGTATGTATTTGCTAATCTGCGAATAGGAGACACCCATATCTGTGTAGGATCGGCATACGCCCCGACCGGAGCGAAAAAATTGTGCCTTCTTCAACTGAACCGCCTAATGGTAGAAATAGGCACCTCGCAATACCTCATAGGTGGGGACTGAAAGCTAGTGAGAGACCCAGTCCTGATAGAATGGGCCCCATTGATAGAGGCAATGCCACAGACAGAGCCCTGATGGACGATATACTGGCAAACAACGGACTGGTGGACCACTGGCGCCTCTGCCATCCGGCTGACTTAAAGTTCACTTTCACCTCTTCGACCCACGGCACACTCTCTCGTTTGGACTATTCCCTGTTTTCTCAAAAGACGGTACAACTCCTCCGAGACTTCTGCAAAGCTAGAGGCAGCAATTTCTGACCATTCCCTGGTCCTCCTGTGAATGGAGGTAGGACTGGCCGGACTGGGCCGCAAACCCTGTTGCATGAATATACAGCGACACCGGACTCCTAAGGGCAGATCTCAGCTGCAAGCGCACCTCCAAGTGTACCTCTCTACCAACCAGGGGTCTGTAGACTCTGGCAGGACCCTATGGGCAGCAGCAAAGGCGACTATCCAGGGCCAGCTAATGCGAGATGCAGCAGAAGCCAATAGATTAATAGTGACCTGACAAAAAGAACTGGAAAAAGATATTCTGACCTACACCCGCCTATTCACTAAGCAACCTACCCCATAACATCGTGGGGCCCTGGAACAGACTTGCGCAGCACTAAATGGTCTCTTCACCGCTAAGGGAGAATACGCCCTACAGAGGATGAAAGGTAGACATTACGAGCAGTGGGAAAAGGCAAGCAGGCTACTGGCGGCACAACTTCATCAATGTGAGGCGGCTGTGGCCATATCAGCCATTCAGTCAGCCAGAGGGGAGACCCTAACGCGCCCCCTGGATATCGTGAACAAATTTGCTTCATTCTAGAAATCCCTGTGCACCCCGGGGCCCCTGGCAGAGGAGGAACAAATAGAGACCTTCCTTATGGAAGCCACCCTCCTCTTCCTCTCTGATAAGGACAGAGAGCTCCACGACGACGAGATAAGTATGGAGGAGATTGTTCCTGCCATAGCCATACTACCCTACCATAAAGCCTCGAGCGAAGACGGCATCCCAGCAGAGTTTTATCGTTGAGCAGGTGAGGGGATAGTTGCCACCCTGCTTGCGGCATTTCAAGAAGCGGAGTGCAAGTCCTCTCTAGGTCCCCTTTCTAACAGAACGGTGAAAGCAGTCCTACCTAAACCCAGGAAAGACCCCTTACTATGCGGCAGCTATCGCCCTATCTCACTGCTGAACTGTGATATCAAAATACTGGCCATTGTCTTGGCCTCCCGTCTCTATAGAGTTATTCCCTCCCTGTTCCACCACGCACAAGTAGGATTTGTACCCGTTGCTCCTAGAGAAACCATCAGCGTACCCTGGCCTATAAACTCTGGTCAGCCAAAGGCCTCCGGACAGATGCACTTGCACTCTCACTCGACTCGGAAAAAGCGTTTGACCGCATCGAGTTGGGTTTCCTCTTTAAGGTAATGGAGTGATTCGGACTGGGCCAACAATACATCGCCAAAGTAACCTACAGCACAGGCAAACTGTGGGGGCTTTGTGCCGGAGTGATTCCCAATTTGCAGGGCTACGCACCAGGGTTGCCCCCTCTCCCCACTTCTCTTCCTCCTGACCATGGAACCCTTGGCAGCCATCATACGCAAATCGGCCGATATAACGGGCATACGCCTGTCAAGGGGAAATTCTAAAATCTATCTTTATGCATACGATATCCTACTTACCCTCACTAACTTACACCGGTCTTTGCCATCACTGCTTCACATTATAAATGACTTCTTAACTTACTCTGGTCAAAAAATCAGCTAGGACAAGAGCAAAACACTGCCAATGTCAGACGGCACCAAAAAAGCGACCATACAAAGGTTCCCCTTCCACTGGCAACCCACACGTCTCAAATACATAGGCGTATTGGTGAACAAGGGAATGGAGGGAATGGTGGCAGATAATCTACATCCATTGATCACCCAGATGCAACGAAACTTCGAAAAAAAGTGCTTGGACTCTCCATGAGGGATAGTGTACGAAGCCATACGCATAGTAACTCTTCCGTGCTTCATTTACACTCTCAGAATGCCCCCCTCCAGGATCCTTGCACCACCCTCCGCCTAATTGATTCCAGGTTAAAATCCTTTGTGTTGGGTTCTTCAAAGCCACGTTTGGCAGCATCGAAAATGAAGGCCGGCTGCTCATATGGGGGATTGAGCCTCCCATCAATAGAACACTCCGCTTTTGCCCTACATGCCCTCCCAACTGACGTACATGCTACCAGGGACCTTGGAGGTGCCACCATGGACACACATAGAACAGCACCTATTGCCCACAGAGATGGGTCTCTCTGCCCTATATGGGATGGGGATAAGGCGACCGGATCCCGCTAACCCGGTCCTGTTTGCCATGCACAGGGCCTGGCATCGGATGCACCGTGTCTTGGGCTCGCACCCGCGATTTCATGAAAAAGCCCTGATCTGGGGAAATACAGGCATACTCATCGACGGACAAACACTGTCCAGGCCCATAGGGAAGACGGCGGGCATCCACTCCCTATATCAGCTCTTACACAGCAGAGACCTCAAGCCATTCATGCAACTGAGGGAGGAGTTGGCCTACCCTCGCTGCAGTCTTGGAGGTACACCCAGCTGCCTGAGGAAGAGCCTAGGTCCACGCCCTTGGTCCCTACCGTCCTCACCGCTTGTATCATACCTGCATACGAGGAGGAACTCAAAGGGGTGCCATCCGGACTATAAGGAGTACAAGCCTCCCATTTCTTCTGACAACCATTGGCACAAGCCCTCCGTACCAAATGGCAAACCCGGTTATCAGCCTCTTACGAGGATGATGAATTGGAAGAACTCTTAGAAGACCTAGATAGAGGCACTCAAGAGGCAAGACTGAAGTTTTACTTATTCAAGACCCTACACGCCTGGCACTGGTCACCCATGAAACTACACAACGCAGGCTTACTCCCGCACCCAACTTTTGGAGATGCTCAAATACAAACTGCGACATGACTCACAACATATGTGAATGCCCATCAGCACAACCTTTCTGGTCATACATGGGCCCTGTTCTGAGTGCCACCATGTCCGCTTACCCCTTGATAGATATCTTTCACGTGACCCCCCCCTTCCTCTGCCCTAATCGCCCCATCTCTCTCCCACCCTTCCCTCAGCATTCATATAATGTTATAACCCGGACTTGCCATACCCCTCACCCTCACCCTCTAGCTCCTGCTTCTCCTCCCCACTTCTCTACCCCCAAGTCCACCACCCCACACACATCCCCTCCCGCCCCTCCATCCCCTCCCTACTCCCACCTCCCCCGGCACTGCAAACAAGTGGGAACCCGGCCCCCATAATCTGCTCGTCCAGAGACCCTAAAAAACCACCCAGACATTGGCAGGCATCTTTCCTAAACCCTACCACCTCACCTCATACGTACGGGTATAACCCTGACCCTCGCCACGAGATAGCATTCACTTCCTGTTAATTCCAGCATGATCCAGGTAGTAGTGCAGGAGCACACCCCATTAAAATCCGCCCAGACCAAGGACACCAACGAAGACACCCCTGTATACGTGCCCCCCTCCCCATGCGGACACCCCCCATCTCCCCCATATCTCCTCCCGTACACCCACCTTGTTATCGTATTCGTCTAACTTACTCTGGGGCATATTATCAAGGGGGTTTATCTCCGCTTTTTTGGCTTTAAAAGCCAAGAAAGCGGAGATAAAATTATCTCCCTATTACCTAGCTGTGGCTAACACCAGTTAGCGACAGCTAGTAGGAGATAGCGACCATCTTGGGCCCCACTTTGCATGTCAGTGATATTTATCACTAATGACATGCAAAGTGGGCGTGCCAAGATGTTAGCGACTGGAAACAGTCGCTAACATCGCTATCTCCTATTACCAACTTTTGGAGATATTCGCGCTAAGCGCGAATATCTCCAAAAGCTAACACCTGCCCTGAGCAGTTCTTAGCCATGTTTTCCAATGGGAGGTGGATAACATGGCTAAGAGCATTAGCTCGGTAATGCATGAATATCGCTGACTTTTCAGCGATATTCATGCATTGCGGCCGTTTTTTATCGCATTTGCGATAAACCTTGGTAATACCAAGGTCTATCTGCAGTAAAAATCGCCGCAGCTCAGCGGTTAAAATTTTGGGGCATATTACCAAGCAATAGCGATAATTATCGCTATTGCTTGGTTAGAGACAAAAATTTACCGCTGAGCTGCGGCGATTTTTATCGCAAATAAACCTTGGTATTACCAAGGTTTATCGCAAATGCGATAAAAATCGGCCGCAATGCATGAATATCGCTGAAAAGTCCGCGATATTCATGCATTACCGAGCTAATGCTCTTAGCCATGTTATCCACCTCCTATTGGATAACATGGCTAAGAACTGCTCAGGGCAGGTGTTAGCTTTTGGAGATATTCGCGCTTAGCGCGAATATCTCCATAAGTTGGTAATAGGAGATAGCGATGTTAGCGACTGTTTCCAGGCGCTAACATCTTGGCACGCCCACTTTGCATGTCATTAGTGATAAATATCACTGACATGCAAAGTGGGGCCCAAGATGGTCGCTATCTTCTACTAGCTGTCGCTAACTGGTGTTAGCGACAGCTAGGTGATAGGGAGATAATTTTATCTCCACTTTCTTGGCTTTTAAAGCCAAAAAAGCGGAGATAAACCCCCTTGATAATATGCCCCCTCTGCCTCTAACCAAGCAATAGCGATAATTATCGCTATTGCTTGGTAATATGCCCCTCTATTCCTTCCACTATATACCTTTTGACAGCAATGTATGTAAGGAGCATAAGCCACACGAGTTGATACTCAGTTGTTTTCATGATCATTGCATCGGCGAAGCCGTTATTAGTTATGCTGTATTATCGCTGTCATGAGGCGGCTCATCTAAACTGTTAATAAAGAGATACGACACAAAAAAGGAATGCTAGGAATGCTTTGACTCAACTACCCCTAGTGGCGCCAGCGCGTCACTGCAGCTAAACTATAGAACGTGTGGACTGGCATGATGTCTGCAAAGAGGGATAAATAGGTGGTATGTTTGATTTGTATTTTCACCAATAGTGCTGCCTCGTTTTTATTTATTCATTTTTAGTACAGTTTTTTGTAAAAATGTTAATACAAAGTCCAAAAGGCACTGCAGCGCTTTGCAAGAAAACCATCCGTAGAGCTTGCAGGGACTCTGCAAAAAACATGCTAAGCAGAAGGCGTAGCAGGTTTAGGACCTATAAAAACATTGTTTTTTATGTAGGGCTGTTTACCAACAGTGTGACAGCGCAATACGTTTCATCTTTATAACTGGAGGGCGGCCAGTAGGAGAAAAGGAAAAACAGAGAAAAAAAATACTGGGGGGCACAGTGTGGGTGAAGGAGTGAGGCAAGCGGACGTGTACAGGAGTGGAGCAGGTCTTGAGCTGACGGTCGTGGGTGAGTTGCAGCCAGGTCAGCGTGAAATGTTGTTTACATTTGGGAAATGTGCTAATTTGGTTAATTTTGTGTTGCGTTTCATGGGCAACATTACAATAGTTTTGCATCACTTTTTGTTCATGAGACACATTGCCTCGAGAAGAAAATGACTCATCAGGAGACATTTTCTGCTCAAACTACTGCCATTTTCTTGCATGATTTTTATACTCAAAGGGCCTCATTTAACCGCATGCGCGCTAGCGGTTTTCCCGCTGCGCACTGCGTTTTGAAAAAAGCCGCGTTACATGACGAGCTCAGCTCGTCATCAGCGTGCGAGGGGCGCAACTGCTCGTCATGAGCGTCTAACTGGTTAAAAAGAATTGGCGTAGGGAAGCGCCACAAGAAATGTTGCTGAGCTGGCCTATTCCAATTTGAAAGGGTAGAATTGCACCATATTTACAAGATACAGTGAATTCCTGTCCTTGCAGCCAGTGCTGGCACACAATTTGCAGCTGAGCGCCAATGCAGGCACCCTTGCACCATGGTGCAAGGGTGTGTCTGCGTTGCTGGCCTGATTGCTTTTGTGCAGGAAGGGGCACCTTCCTGCACAAAAAACAATCACATGAAGCAGTTTCCTCATGCAATGGGCCTCATTTACTATGTTTTGAGACACAGCAGCCCAGCAAGCCTTCCTGCTGCGCTGTCGGGCATCAAAATAAAAGGGGTAGGAATGCACCATAACTACAAAATAAGGCGCATTCCTGTCCTTCTCCCCTGCGCTGGCGCACAAACAGCAGCGGTGCGCCAAAGCAGACATCCTTGCCTGTGTTGTGGGGATGATTGTTTTTGTGCAGGAAGGGACACCTTCCTGCACAAAAACAATAATTGGTGACATTTTCCTCTTTCTATGCGTGCTGCAGAATGCAGCACGCAGCATGCATAGAAAGTATAAAAAATTAGGAGAAATAAAAGTATTTCTTCTCGTTGTGCCACTCCTACGCCTTCCCATGGTAGGATTCTGATGCATTCCCAGCTTTACAAAACGTTGTAAATCTGGGAATGTGTCAGGTTCCATGGATGTTGCGTGGGAACATCCACGCACGGAATGCTCCGTTCTTGCAGAGTAATGCGCGAAAGGGGCGCATGTTTACTAGGCAATGAAAGTGACACAGGGTGACACTTCATGGCCGTTGTAAATCTGGGAATGTGTCAGGTTCCATGGATGTTGCGTGGGAACACTCAGCCATGGAATGCCCCGTTCATGCAGAGTAATGCGCGAAAGGGGTGCATATTTACTAGGCAATGAATAGTGACACAGGGTGACACTTCATGGCCCTGTAAATAGGGGCAAGCCCACAGTGCTGCCGGTGTGTCAAAAAAAGAGATGCGAAGGCCACGCAATGGGCTTGTAAATGAGGCCCAATGTGTGCTGCAAAATACAGCACACGTGGAAAGAGAAAAAAACGAGGAGCAATGTAAACATTTCTCCTCGTTACTCCTGCTCTGGGGAGGCGTACGTTTTTGGAACTGCCTCAGGTTGACGTGATGTTGTAAATCTGGGGCAGTGTCAAAATCCATGGGTGTTGAGTGGGATCACCCACAGCAGCGCTCATGGAAAGATTCCTTGCCTTGCTCCATATCTATGAGGCCGTGCAAAGCCACGCAGGGTGGCTTTGCGTCGCCTCAACAATATAATTGAGAGTTCTGCACCACCGGATCATCATAAAAAGTGACACATCGGTAGGCGCAGGCCAATTGGAAATGAGTGCCAAAGTATGCCCTTGTGTGAACATTTCATGCTAGATTCTGGCACAGGGTACATCGGACCATTACCAGAATTTAGCCTAAATCTTAATAATTTGCGATAAATTTAGTGAAAAAAATTGCGTAATTTTACATATGCACAGTTGTCATGAATGCGAATCCTATTGGGTAATAGACACGTGTGTGCAAAATGGCCCATGGCCAAGCAGGAACCAGAGCTCTTCCCTAAAAACCATCCCACAGAGAGCAGTCAGAATGTATCTAGACCACTTGCCAGCCAACAGTGCTCAAAAGGTCATGGACCAATTGGATGTGTTCTCGTCGGCCATTCCTTTCATTGGATCAGCAAAATACGCACAAAGATGGGCGAGTTCACGAGCTCTCGAGATCACAAGGGTCTTTCTTCAGATGAGCCCCCGCTGTGCTCCAGGAGCTGCCTTTCGTGTGGGCCTGCTTAGAAGAACAAACAGGAGCGAGGGGTTATCCTGCGGAGAAACCTTCTTTTCTGATCAAAGAATCGAGTAAATGTGCCAGAGGCGAGAGGGCACGTCAACTGGTGTTATTTTTATTAGCGGATGGTCTTTGTTTCGATGCGCCCCGCAGACTGTCTGCTCTGCTCCTGAAAGAGCTCAGTTCTCTGCAGCTGGGGTCTGGAAGGGTGGGCGCCAGTTTTGTGCAGAAGAGCCACGAAAAGAGAAACAGGGCTTCGTAGACAGAGGAGGTGTGAGGTAAGGGCTGGAGAGGGGCAACGGAGGAGAGAGGGGGATATAAGTACAGTCAAGGGAAGAAAGGGCACAGAGAGGCTGTGTATGGAAGGGCAGGAGTGACTGTAGCGGGCATCGGGTGCTTGCTCGGGTGGCTGGAAGGGTGGGGGGCAGTTTTGGAGCGGTAGGGTCGGTTTGCAGTGATGACGCAATGTCAACCCCAGTAACAAAAGCAGCAGTGCTGGGGCCGGTTTTGTTAAGCAGCAGTGCTGGGGGCCGGTTTTGTTAAGCAGCAGTGCTTCACACTTGCCCCACTCCCTCCGTGGGTGAGGATCGGTCTGACAAAATTGTCAGGGTTGCTTTGGGTTCCCAGTCCGGCCCTGGTGTACGCGGTCACGAGGGGGAAGATGCAGACTGTGGAACTAGGGAATCAGGCCTGACCGAGGCCCGGATTCGGCTCACCGCATTCTCCGTTGATTTTGGGCAGGCCACTTATTCCCTCATGCCCTTGGGCCAAGCTTGCACTAATAAAACAACTGAAGAAAAACACAAAAACAAGCATTGGCAAAGCCAATAGGTCTTGCCTTTGGAACCTACTGGTTTTGCCTCTGGTTTTTAGAGATGCCGTACAGCGTCCCCAATGCTGTGTGGAATGGGCAAAAAAATAAGAGCTATGATGCTTCCACTCTCCTCATCTTGTAAGCGCTCATAACAGGGATGAGTACTCCTATAAAATGACATAGGACTTTTTTTAAATTTACCAATCCCTGCTAGGATGTGTAGGAAATATGCCTCTCTGTGTGGTCACCCCAGAATGTTCAGCCTTTTGATGGGCCTTTAGAAACCTGCCCACTTTACAGCTGCTAACCACCATTATAGTGTCTGTGCTCCCTCTTTAAATGAAGTCAAGTTGGCATATTCCTAATTGGCATATTTAACTTACCTATATTCCCCTAGTATATGGTACAAGATGTCCCCAGGGCATGGTAGTTAATGCCACTAATAAATTGTAGCACCTATTGTGCCATTCACTACAGAGGAAGTGCAATCATGGCGTCTGGCCTATCAGTGAAGCCTGACTGTAGCATTGTTAAAAGAACTGCAACTCGGCCTCTCAAAATACAATTCTTTTGACAAGCCAAAATGTCCCTTTGAAATATTAACAAGTCAATAAGTCAGTTAATAGGCCGTGCAGCCCATAAGAAAGGCTGTATGGTATTTAAAAGTAGTACATGCATAAATTTAAGCCTAACATGACCTTACAGTGAGTAGCACCCAAAGCTACTTTCATTGTGGCATAACTGTCCCATGTAGAAAACCAGAGAATGGGTTAAAATACTAATAATCGATCTCGGGAATGGAACTAGCTAGAAAAAGAATGAAACAACTATCTGTAATAATTATAAAAAAAGCAATTCAACGATGAAGTCAGATTTTTCATCAATATTAAGGATAAAAGTAACTTTTGGAAAGGTTCTATCCCTGCCTGAAGTTCCTGTGGTATAATTTGCATGTGCTCTCTAACTTTTCTCAGCTACAAATTAACATTTGATTGCATGTGAAATGCTTCCTAGGAGCAAACAATAGGCTCGCCTGAATGGGCAGAGGGGACTCCTCTAAACCTCTCAAAACATTCATGGGGTGTGAGCATCCTTTTTGAAACTGACATTAAAACCTGCTGGAGTGTCAAATCCTGCTTGACAGGTATGCTGGGTATATGTATAGCACTAGAGGCACACTTAAAAGGATGGGGCAGGATGCCAAGAAATTCTTGTGTATCCACTGTCTAGTTTCTGAAAACCCTTGCCTTTGTTCTACAATACTTCATCTCTGGGTTTATTGGGGGTACAGAGACTGCATCAAACTGGATTTTGATGTTAGATGTGGGAGGACACTAGGATTACCATAGTACACTCCCCACACAGACCTCCAGTCCTCAGATGCCAAGTTTAGTTTGGCTAACGGCTGTCACTATCTTGAAAATGCCCTAAGTGGATAGGTTTTGCCCCAGCAACTTTCACCACATTGATTAGGACATTCCCAGGAGTCATACCTTCAATACCTCATGCCTGCCATAAATGTGACATCTCCTGGTACCCACTTCATAGCACTCATGGACCTGGGGAAGAATGGAGGAGGACTAAACCTGCCGTCTGTGATCTGAGAGGAGCCCCGATGGACTGGATCTGCTCTCATTTCTACTCAGGACAAAGGAGTTGAAGCTACAGGGACACAACAACATACAAGAGGTCTTTCCTGCAACTTCTCCTCTGATCACTAGCAAATAAACCCTGCTATTGGTCTCTGCCTGACACCCACTAAATCTCTAAGTGCCCCCCCTGAGGTCCTGGAGGACTTTAAAAGTGTACTGTTCTGTTCTGGTGGATCTGGACCGAACGGACTAAGGGCCTGATTTAAATTTTGGTAGACGGGTTACTCCGGTGACGGATATCTTGTGCGCAGAAAATAAGTCCCATTATATCCTATTGGATTTACATTTCAGCGGACAGGATATCCGTCACCGTTGTGATGGAATAACCCATCTGCCAGGATCTAAATGAGGCCCTAAGTCAGAAGGTAAAATCTGTGACCAGGACGAACCTGGTTGGTGTATCCGACTTATGCTTCATTGCAGTCAGCCTCAAATTGTGACTGGGTACCCTTCTACCACAACAGTGGACTGTCATTAGCATTTTGTGTTACTTGGTGCTAATCCTATGTAAAACATTTAAAAATCATATCTACGATTACCCTTATTGGATTTTTGCCATTTTAGTGTAATTTTGTTTATTACATTTCACTGAAATGGTTTTTAGTTCAGTTTGGGATTTTTATTGCTTTGCATTTTGACTATATACATTGTTCTATGGTAAGCCTAGCTGCTCTGTGCCATAGCTACCAGGGTGTCGAGCTCAGGTTAATTTAGTGACTTTTAGGGTTCTTCCTGACAGGGATTGTAATTATCCCTTGAGGTGGGTAGAAATAAGCCAATTTCTTAGAATTTGGTCAATCAAAAATGTAAAAGTAGCACAAAAGTGCTTTTTTTTGTTTCTATGTGTGGGTGTGGTGAAGCAACACGGAAGTAGTGGGTTAGTTAAGCAACATGAGGGCATGTGTAAGGAAGAAAGCAATACTGGGGAGTGAAAGCAACATGGGGGGCAGAAACAACATGGAGGATGGAGTGCACCTAAGCAACACAGAGGGAGCAGGTGGGAGAAGAAATATAGAGGGTGGGGTAAAGCAACAGGGATGGGAGAGAGGAAAGTGGAGCACAGAGGTGGAAAGAGAACCACACCAACTAGAAAGAGGAACATTGACCTGTTTGGGAACGCACATGAGAGAGAAACATGTGGGGAAAAAAGCATACAAGGGTGAACGCAACATGGAGGGGTGCGGGCAACAAAGCACATGGGTGAGACAGAGCAACACAGAGCACAGCGGAGGGGGAAGAGCAGTACATGAGGGAGACAGCTAGAAAACACATGCACTCTTGTGACATGCTTGAAAAAAGAAAAAAGTAGTTCTTCAGAAGTGGACGGGCACAAGTAATGTTTTCATGCTCCGGGAGAGGGACAAATACAAGAAGAAGTAAAGCCCACACATGCTGACACATAAATAACACACAATACGAGTGATAATAAAGCCAAACAATGGCAAGCAATGGATGGGCACTAAGTCCATTTTAAGTAGACAATAGGTCTTTTCACCAACAGACACCTTGAGCTGTCAGGTAGGCGAGACATAAAAACAGTCATTGCAATGGCCGTAGCCACCCACTGCCCCAGAATATATAAGTCACCTGCCACTGCCTCCGACACCCTGAGGATGCATGTGACACCTGCAATTGGAATTCGCTGTGCAGCAACTCATATAACATATTTTTGCTGCTACTCGCTGTCGCAGAATCCAAACATGTGGCAGATACCCTTCATCTGGAAATAGGCATCCAATCTCAGGAGTTGATTGTGCATGGTGGTCTAAAATGCAATAATCAGGCATTGTATTGGAAATTTGTTGGTCATCACATGACACTAGTAAGCTTCTATAGCGCACTAAAGGATAACATTGAGAGCAGCAAGGTAGGAGCACAACGAGCTACCATGTTACTGCTTTTATGCCATTTTCCATTCGTTGGTAAACATGCCTGGTTTCCAGCTCCTTCTTGGATCTGTGGTCATCTTGTATCACCTGCTTCAGCTGTGTTCATTCTATAGCTCTGGATAGGCTGTAGTTCTTCAGAGTTTTCCCTCTGTGCTGATCAGGTCTTGTCAGAGACAGCGCATGCGCTGTCACATGTGAGACGATTTGTTGGATTAAAGGAGAGCTTTGGGTCTGTCCATTGCTTACAATTTGTTTGCTTCATTGTCACTCTTATTTCCATGCTTTTCTTTAGCTAACTTGTGCTTGGTTTTTTCCTCTTTCTGTGTTTTTCCCTTCTGTGGCACATGGCCAAAGCAATGTTTTCGTTCATAATGAGTGCCCTTCTGCTTTTCGCTCTTTGACAGCTGCCCTATTTTTTTCTTTTCGAGTAAGCACTGCGACGAAGTACCCAACAATACTGCCTCTGTTTGCTGGCTGTCTATTTCCATCTTGCTTCCTCTCCTGCTTCAAACATGCATCAGAGTGGCAGAGAAAGTTTATTTTCAGACTGCACTTGTTCATCCTATTTTTCTGAATTTTCTAGTTTTTGTTGTATAACTGACATGTCCTTTCGTGTTGCCTTTGCACCATCCCACAACCCTTCTTCCCACCGTCCCTGTGGCTTTCGACCCCTCTCTCTTTATCTCAGTCTTTGTTACGGCTTCAAACATACAACACCATAGATGAGAAAGTTTATTTTCGGACTGCGTATCACTTACATTTTCTGACTTTTGTTGATTTAGTTGTATGCCAGACAAAATAATCCCTTCATTTTGCTCTCCCACCCTCCATCCTTGTGGCTTTTGGCCTCTCTCTCTTCGATACCATACCATACCATACTAGGATAAGCTTTAAGATACCGTACTATGAAATGACCGGCATTAACATAAAATATATTGCAATGGCATGCTATACCATACCACATCATACCATACCATAACAGAGCATAACATAACCGCCCATTCCATCCCATACCACACTATACAATGACAGGCCATACAATACCATGTCATACCATATCAAACCATACAGTTCCATACAACATGTCTAAAAAATTATAATAAAGCCAATAGATCCAGTATAGGTGCGGCCTATTGGTTTTGCCAATGCTTGTCTCAGTTTGTGTATATGTCTATAGCAACACGCCATGTTCTTCATGTAGTAGGGCCTTGTAGCACTGTGGCCCATGCAGGCTGTTGTAAAAGTGGGCCTCTCTTTCGGTGCAGCTCATGGTGCATGTGTTAAGTGGTCTGTTTCCTTTAAACTAGGAAGTAATCTCTCTATTTATTTGTGGGGCAGTTGAAGTCATTTGCGTTGCATAACACAACATAATAGGGCTACCCTGAGGGACTGGTAAGGTGCCTCAGAGGTTTCAATATCTCACAGATATTCAGGTTAAATGGGGACTCTCCAATCGGTGAGGTCCCCCCTTTTCCACAGGGGCTTCAAAGGTCTATGTTACCCCACTTCACACGCCTCCAGTTATCAAGGCACACAACAACGTCACAGCAGCCTCAGTGTGATGCGCGGCAGGCCCGGGCCAGCAAGCCCAGGTAGCACCTTGTTCTCACCAGGGAGATAGTTTGGTTGAGCATGGCAAACTTGGAGGTATGACCTCTATGTCCAGTCGTTCATTTAATGAAGTGAAAATGCTTGTGTTATTCATCGATAAAAAGCTATACCCAAACCTGATATCGAGGCGGGGGCCCACTCCTCCACAAAAACGAATCAAACATTTCCCCAAAATTCTAATTAAGAGCCTCGGGATATTCCAGCATACATTAAGAAATTGGGTAGCACTATAAATGGAAAATTTGCAGCAAATTACAGATTTTTTTCTGCATTTTTGCTGCCCTTTCTTTTATTGATATTAGATATTACTTTAAGCTCACTTTTATCTTGAGATTTGAGAGTAGGAAAGTAGATAAGAAAAATCCCTTACTATTGGTTTCTGGAAAATGCTGCATAAATTTGTGACATCATTGAAGAAGCAGGGCCAGCTTTAGGGCGGTGCAACCAGTGGAGCCGTACGTTGCGCTGACCTGGGGCGGTGCAGTGTTTAGAAATTACTTATGGTTTTAAAAGCACCTGCTGCAGAGTTCCTTTGCGTCCAGCAGTTTCAGGCAGCAACAAAAATGTCAAGATAACTCTATTGATGAATATTTGTGCTGGACAAAAATGAAGCTTTGTCTAGCAACAGTTAGGCCTCCCGCTCGACTCAGTACATGCCGGAGTACCGACGGACAGAGCGAGGCTTCTTTATCCTGAGCTAGGTCCAGGTGAGGTGAGGTACAGTCCCGATCAAGACGGATGCCATCTGCATCGCTTGAAGCGGAGGATATGTTGCAGGAGGTTGTATTGATTCCAACCTAATTGTTATTATCTTTATTTCAATTTTTTCACTCCTTTATCACTGTTACTATATGAGTGATTGAGGCAGTAGCAATTGTTAAGAACAGAGCTCCTGACGAAAGCCTAGGGCACTCTTACCCTATAGGCTGAAACATGTTGTCCGTATTAATCTAGCAGTTATTTGTTAATACTGCTCTTTGCACTGTTCTGATTTTAGACTAGAGGGTGAGGTGATAACACTAATAAATTCAGTACTTCCTCCTTACGACTCTATTTTAATATCACACACTTTATTGTTTTTCTCACTGCTTTTTGATTTCCATGTGATCACAGACTGAAAACACTGCAGTCTGGTTCGCCTCTTGTTGGGATCCTCCATCAGGTTCCATTGAGCAAATCCTTATGTTGGACGTCTGTCTCCATGATCAGGAGATACACCATCCATATTGCTGGACAACCAGATGATAAGATTGATCACTTTGATAAATGATGGGAATCCGAGCTCTGCTCAATGCTATCTGGTTCCTTTATTATTCCTTTCTTTTCTTCACTCGACTTCTTTAACTCTGTTTGTGGCAATTTGAAGCACTTGTTGGCTTGATATTTGCCAGACCCCCAGTTCAGCTGGTTAGCAACAGTTAGCAACAGTTTAGCTCATCATTAAGTTACTGGGCTCCTCCAGCACTGCGCCCAGCCCTGTGAGGAAGAGAAGTGGCTGACCAATGGGCTCCTAGCTCTCTGAAGATGCCCAAGTTATATATATTTTTTGCTAGTTACTGATCCACGCGGCATGTCAGAGGCGTGTGCATGGTACCTACATTTGTGGCAAATGTGGCAATAAAGTAAGGGAGAGGGATTTTCTGGAAAATGAAAGCATTTTCTGCAAGGTTCCAGGATGATCCCAAGTCAGGGTTTTCCTTATAACTATTTTTAAACTCATATAGCACTTCAATTTGTTCAAATGATATGACCTGGGACATCAAGTTCCAAAATGAATTTGGTTGGCCCTTTGCAGCCCAGGGGGGGGGGGGGGGGAACAGTGTCCCCTGTGGCATGCGGTTATCTGATAATCTAAGTTTTGAGAAAGTAATCTGTTTGTGGCCATCCCACAAACTTCCAAGCCCAACCTTGATTCTAGCGTTGACACAGTCTCAAATAATCTGATAGGATGGTGAGGAAACACCAATGCAGAATCAGGGACAGCGTAGAAACTCAAGATTCAATGGGGTAATGTGTATCTCAATAGCCCCAGACACAAAAAAAGTTAAATAGTATTTCATAAAACTCTCTTAAGTCAAGAATGAAAATGTAAACCATAAAGGTATAGTACAAATAATTCAAGAGCATAACAGATGGCAAAAATAATAGTCAATCATAGGGAATTAACAAAAGGCTTAATCAAATGCTGCAATAGAAAAACATGAAGCCAAGGCACAGATTCCAAAGCATGATCAAACTGACAAGGGTTCAATGGCCAAAGATGGAGAGTCAGAAGACTGTCTCACCTCCAAAATGCATAATCTTTATTAGCAAGTCTACCATAAAAGTCAATGGAAACCTAATTATGCAACATCATCTAATGCCACCATTCTGACACTAGGCCCTGACTGAATATTAATGAGCTTCATTTTAAATAAATGTCATTGTAGGTAACAGCCGCAGCCCATTCAGGTAGGAGCGGTGGGGCAGTGGGGCTGTGTGGGTCGTACTTGGATGGACGATGAAGAGGGAAAATTAAATAAATAAATCATTTTCCCTTGGCATCGTCTGTCGAAATAGCCCCCATACGGCCCCACCGCTCTTATCTGGACGGGCCACGGCTGGTCAGTAGTAGTACAAATTCTGTTATACAAACAATGGAAGTCATAAATAATGATGATATAGGCAGGAAGAGCTGTGAATGTAGCAAAAAGGCTTCCTACAAGAAAGCATGCCAATACAGAGCATCAGTGCACATTTTGGTTATTTGCAGTGTCAGAAAGAGAAATGAAAACACATATCATGGCTTCCTTAGAATCCAAGATGGATCTTCTGGCCTAGTTTAGCCAAACACAGGAAAATACAGTTCTATCAAGTGTAGTAACACACATATTTAGAAGTCTGAAAGATAAGGAATAGAGCTCTTAAATGGAGCTAGTGTTTTTTTTATCTACTGAGCTTAAAGCAAAAGGCACCCTGGGCATCCTTTCTCTCTCCTTTCTCTCTCCTTTCTTGTGGCAAGTCTTCGGTGCTTCTATCAGTATTCTTTGGACTTGAGGCTTTGTTCCCTAACCTGTCTGGGAAGCTGTGGATCATTCTCCAACACCCTGTAGTGCGGATCGTCTGGGCACCAGACAGTGAGAAACTCCTGGAACATTGATTTAGGGGAGCTACCCCATACTTATACCAGGGTTGCAGACTAAGATGTGCATTCCACAAGTTCAGATATGGGACCGGCTTCACAGCACGGGAGGCTAAGAGGGTGGAGGTGGTGGGGGGGGGGGGAGGCCATCCTTGTACCAACAATCTAGGAAATATGCCTGCAGGGGTCTAACCCATGCCCTTCATCATACCCCTCAAGCAGGCTGATAGCCAAATAGCTTTACACAGAGCAGTGAGAGACAAGAAACTGTACTCTTGCCTACACAATTGAAGAAAAACAAAGAAAACAAACCCTTTGGGGAGGAGTGTTATGTCTCGCCCACCAGCCAACTTTCAGCTGTCGGTCGGCAAAAAAAGTATATTGTGGACTATTCCAACAACGCATACTGGACTTTGGCCCAACTTATTGCTTATCATTAGTTGCATTTGTTCTCACTATTGGCTTGCATTTTATTCAAAGGATTTCCTTATTCACCATGTGTTTGTCCTGCCCACACATCTTCTGTTTGTTCCTACGCTAAAGCACAGCCTTTTTACTAGCCTTTTGATTGACCTTCACTGCTCACATTTAAGAATCTACTTTTTTTCTTTCAGTATTTCATGAGAGCGCCTGTGTTTTCCAGCTCTCCCTGAGCTGTATCCCTCCCTTGAACTAGGATCCCCACATGCTCTGTTTTGCCCCCTTATCTCTTCCCAATGTAATTTATTACTTTCTCCATCCCGCCCTGGCTTTTTTATTATATTTTTGGACACCGCAAAAGCACTCTCCTATGAAATGACGAAGCTCCCAGCTTCAGCTGCGTCACTGTACCATTTTTTCAATTTTGACCAATGATGCACAATATCAACAAAAAAAGTTTTTTGCCAATGCTGCACATTATTGGCAAAAGGCATTAGCAAACCCCATTGGTCCAAAAAAGAAGACCTACTAGCTTGGCGCATGCTTGGTTAGTTAGCTCATGCCTCCCAGACAGACTCATACTTTGTGCTTTGGGGAGGTTTAACTTGCAACCCGTGGAGATCACACAGCTTTTAAGACAATGTACAGGTGTGCCTACAGTTGCTAAGCCGTGCGGGTTGGATGGTTTTAGTCTGCGCTAGCAAACCTTGAGAATACTCTCTGGACAGGGAGAAGTGGACTGAGTATGCTCAATTCCCAAGTGGGGGAACCCATTGGCCTTGCCAAGATTATTAGGGAATACGGATTTACTCCCTATTTGCATACCGATGACACACAATTGCTCTTATCCTTTGATAAGGATAAAGAGCGAGTTGAACATCGCTGTGCTGAGGGCACGCTAGTCATATCGGCCTGGATGACAGAAAGTTCCTCCAGCTGAAT
Organism: Lissotriton helveticus; assembly: GCF_964261635.1. Classification (NCBI taxonomy): domain Eukaryota; kingdom Metazoa; phylum Chordata; class Amphibia; order Caudata; family Salamandridae; genus Lissotriton; species Lissotriton helveticus. Next base: position 1,307,976,052 of record NC_136057.1, read on the forward strand.
GCGGCTAATGCCGAAATCCTGTTGCTTGGCTCGGCTCAAACAACTTGGTCCCCTAGCTAGTGGCTGGCTGCATTGGGCCCCACCCCTACCCCCTCTTTTGTGGCAAAAAAATGTAGGGGTCCATTTGGATAATTCTTTATCGATGAGAGATCAAGTCATGACCATCTCAGGCACCTACTACCACACTCTGAATCTTTTGCGCTGAGTGTTCCAGTGACTGCCCCTATCTGTCCGGAGAACATTGATTCAGGCTCTGGTCATTGGCCAACTTGATTACTGCAATGCTCTTTTAGCATCAGCAAACAAATCTCTTTTGAGTAGACTACATATAGTCCAGAAAGTTGCTGCACGTCTAGCTCTCAAAATGCCACCCCGTACCTCCTCCAGGCCGTTGCTGAGACAGCTTCACTGGCTTTCTATCCTCCAGAGAATTACATTTAAACTCTGCTGCCTCACCCGTAAAGCACTATATGGTATGAGTCCTAGCTATTTGGCAGACAAGTTTAAATTCTACTGTCCGAGCAGGCTGCTTAGATCCAAAGGTAAAGGGCTGCTTGTGGTCCCCCGCTACAGGAAATTACGAACAGTTGGCAGAACTTTTGCATACCTTGCCCCAAAATATTGGAACACTCTGCCAGAGGACCTGCACAAATGGCCCAGTCTTCTTCAATTCAGGAAACTCCTGAAGACTGAATTATTCCGGGACTGATTTGTGCTTGACCTGTACTCTGTCTTTCTTGCAGCGCGGAGATACCCTTTCGGAGGTGATTCCGGCGCTTTATAAATCCCATACATACATACATGTTGACTCACAGGGACACTGAAGCTTACAATGGTTAGTTGTTTGCAGTACCAATCCTCCCCTAAGGACTTACAATGCAGGCATAGTCCTTAGACTGGTCAGACCCTCTTTACAGGCATCTGGGCTGGGATCTCATTTGGGCTGCTTTCTTCCTGCAGACGACACTTCCAGTACCTGACTTGACAGCAGTCAGGTTAGGTTCCTTTCTTGTGGCAAGTCTTAAGTACTACCATCAGGATTCTTTGGACTTGAGGCTATGTTCCCTAACCTGGCTGGGAAGCTGTGGATCATTCTCCAACACTCTGTATTGCGGGTCGTCCGGGCACCAGACAGTGAGAAACTCCTGGAACATTGATTTAGGGGAGCTACCCCATACTTATACCAGGGTTGCAGACTAAGATGTGCATTCCACAAGTTCAGATCTGGGACTGGCTTCACGCAGTCCCTGTCATATTACCAATCAATCCCTGAGGATCAAGCCCCAGGTTTTGTCCTTCACAGTCAGCAGGAAGGAAGGAGGGGCTTGGTGTTCTCTGTCAAGGGGACCATAATCAAAGACACTAAAGTCCCCTCTCAGTTACCTCACTGTCTGAATTAACAACTCTATGGAAGAATGGAGCAGGAAGGAGACATAGACTGTCTGTATCCTTCTAAAGGACTTCTGTCGTCTTTCCTCCACAGCATGGAATATGGTCCAGTTCAAAGGATGCCATGGGTGATCTAGAAGAGCCCTGCAAATGACAGTCTGACAGGCTCTTCATTTTCAATCTTGTGTGCCATGTGCACCAAGATGTTTTCCTGCATTACAATTAGATGGGTGCCTGCCACATTTTTGCCTGGCATAAGCTTCTTGGTGGGAATGACCTGGGCAAAACCTAGCCAATGAGGTAAAAGTTCCCAGGTACAAGCCTACCCACATTTGGCATTTTCAAGATGAAGGAATCCTTTGTCCGCACTATAAATGGGCTCTGCTGACTGGGGGGTGTACTAGGATAATCTTAGTGTCCTCCCACATCTAACTTTAAAATCCAGTTTGGGGCAGCCACTGTACCCCCAATAAACACAGAGAGAGGTCTGGTAAAACAAAGCAGGTGTTTCCAGTAACCAATATGAGATAAACAAGGACCCCCTGGGTAGTTGCTAAGCAGACTCCTAGGGCAGGGTAAACACAGTATGTATGAAAAATTCTTAGGCAGTCTTATTGATGAGCAAATAAGTGACTTGACCAAAATTGCAAGAAGCACAATTAACGAGAAAAAAGAAGAAATTATCTGTATAAAACATACATATTTTTAATAATAAACATAGTAAAAATCATATAGATAACTGGAATCCATTAGACTATATGACAAATCAATTAAAATTACATACAATCATCACATAAATTTAACATGACATATTAAATAAAAGAAGACACCAAGGAAACCAGGTATCCACTAACTGTCACCCTTTTGCGGATACCTGGTTTCCTTGGTGTCTTCTTTTATTTAATATGTCATGTTAAATTTATGTGATGATTGTATGTAATTTTAATTGATTTGTCATATAGTCTAATGGATTCCAGTTATCTATATGATTTTTACTATGTTTATTATTAAAAATATGTATGTTTTATACAGATAATTTCTTCTTTTTTCTTGTTAATTGTGCTTCTTGCAATTTTGGTCAAGTCACTTGTTTGCTCATCAATAAGACTGGCTAGGAATTTTTCTCACATACTGTTTCCAGTAACCAGACAGTGAATACACAAGAATTGTTTTAGCATCCTGTTTAGGGACGGGCATACCTTGCAGAATTCCATGTATTGTAATTACGCAAAATTACCGCAAAATAAAGTAAAATTACAGGTAATTACACTAAATGCATCTCACACTCAAAAAATTACCCTAGCCTTGAAATTGTAATTTCACATTGTTTTTCTGGTTGCTTGTGTTCAAAACATTGTAGTTCAAATTTGGATTTGTCAGTTTGTGCAAAAAGGTTTCCTGAACGGCCGACTGATGAAAAAATCTACCTAAAACCTTTATTGACCACCCACATAAAAGGAACTGCCACTCATATTTAAAGCATTGGCATTTGCATTCAGTTTTGTAGTTTTGTGATAAAAAATCCCCCGAAACGTCCACTTGGGTGAAAATCGTCCTCAAATAACGCTCACATTTAAAAATTACCCAAAGAGTACATCTCACATTAAAATTTCTTCCCAAAAGTACACAATGTGGTGTAAAGGTGTATTCATGGTAATTTTGCGTACATTTTGTTAAGTAAAATTACCAAAAATGAAACCAATTACAATTATTTACCAATTAAAATTACATTTTGTTTACCAATTAAACTTTCAGCCAGGCCTAATCCTGTTTCCCCTCCGTTCAAGGGCACCCCCCAGTGTTACATGTAAATACCAGCAGCCCTCTCAAGCAGGATTTGACATTCCAGCAGGATTTGACACTGTAATTGACCACCCACATAAAAGTTAGTATTTAGTATTGTATTGTTGCCCTGTTGCCTTATTTGTTGATTCTGGTCTCTCTGCCCAGGCGCTCCTTCTCGTGCCACTGCCCCTTAGCCCCCCCCGCCCCCGCTTCCCGCCGCTGCTCCCCTGCGGCCCGCCCCCTTTTTGTCTTCTATCTCCCTGCCTTCGCCCATTGGCCGCCCCGCTCCCGCCTCCCAGCTGCTCCTCCCTCCCACTTGTCCTCTTTTGGAGGGCGCCTCGCGGCAGTAAGTGCGACCGGACTTCGGGTCGCTCCCCACGCCGCACGGCTCCCCCAGGTGCCCCGTGTCTCGTGTCCCTCCCGCTGTTGCTGCCAAGGGTTCATCGCCCCTGGTGACTGCCTGGCTGCATAACTAACCTTTTTCTTTTTCTGCCTCAGTTTTTCTCCCACTAGTGTATTTTCATTTAGTATTGTATTGTTGCCCTGTTGCCTTATTTGTTGATTCTGGTCTCTCTGCCCAGGCGCTCCTTCTTGCGCCACTGCCCCTTGACCCCCCCGCCTCCCGCTTCCCGCCGTTGCTCCCCTGCGGCCCGCCCCCTTTATGCCTTCTGTATCCCTATCTTCGCCCATTGGCCGTCCCGCTCCCGCTTCCCAGCTGCTCCTCCCTCCCACTTCGCTTCTTATGGAGGGCGCCGCGCGGATGCGCCGCTGGCGCGCCGAAGGCAGGCCAAAGGCAAGCCCGTCTGCGCCCGTCCGTGCCTGGACCGCGCCCAGCGCCAGGACCACTGGGTCCCGCAACGCCAGACTGCTCTACGACTCCAGCACCCTCCACGCACTCAACACCGGACGAGACCACCCCTGCTACTGGGCCACCCAGAAGCGCACCCAAGGGCCCTTCACCTGCCGAAACTGCAGCTTCACCAGCATCCAACCCTCCAAACCACCAGCCAGAGAACCCAACCATCTCCGCTGCATCCTCCTCAACACCCGCTCCGCTCGCAAGCACGCCATCGAACTTTGGGACCTCCTAGACTCCACCGCTCCCGACGTCGCCTTTCTGACGGAGACCTGGCTGAACGCCACCTCAGCACCAGACATAGCCATAGCCATCCCACAGGGCTACAAGATCTCCCGCAGAGACCGCACCAACGGAGTTGGAGGGAGAATCACCATCATCCACACAGACACCTTCAGAGTCTCGACCAAAACCGATGACACCCTCACCACCGCCGAGCACATGCACTTCCAGATCCACACCGACCTCAACACCACCCTCAGAGGAACACTCGTCTACAGACCACCTGGACCACGACCACAGTTCTGCGACACCATCGCCGACCTAGTCAGCACCCATGCCCTCACCTCCACGGACTACATCCTCCTCGGGGACCTGAACTTCCACCTCGAGAACAACTACGACGCCAACTCCACCGCCCTGATCGACAACCTCGCCAACCTCGGACTCAAACAGCTCGTGATGACACACACCCACGCCGCGGGACACAAGCTGGACCCCATCTTCTCCACAAGCCCCCATGTCTCCTTCAACCACACCACCGAACCCCACTGGACCGACCACAGTAGCGTCCACTTCACCTTCAAAAACCCCACAACACACCACCGCATCCAACAGCTGCCGCACCGCTGCTGGGGCAAGGTCACCAAGGACCAACTAACAACCACCCTCGCCCTGAGACCACCCTCCGACCCCATCGACCCAGACACCGCTGCAACCAACCTCAAACAATGGATCGACGACTGCGCCAACACCCTCGCCCCACTCAAGACCTCCACAACCAACCACACCTACAAGAAAGCCGCATGGTTCACCGAAGACCTCCGGATCTCCAAGCGCACCTGTCGGAAGGGGGAACATCCTTTACGACGCAACTTTTACCACGCAGTGATGTTACAACACAAGTATTACAACGAAAACCATTACAACGCTTTACACTGGGGGGCGCTCTAGGATAAGGAATAGTTTAATTTACTATCCAACACCTTGCCTAGTGTCCACGGGGACTGGAGTTGGAATAGTAAATTAAACTATTCACTATCCAGCACCCCCAAGTGTAATGCGTTGTAATGGTTTGCGTTGTAATACTTGCGTTGTAACAGCATGCGTGGTAAAAGCATGCGTTGTTACGTCATACATCCGTCGGAAGCTGGAGAAGAAATGGCTCCACGACCAAACACCGGACAGCCACACAGCCCGCAAAAACGCCACCCGCAGACACCACCAACCCATCAGGACCGCCAAGAGGACCGCCAAGAGGACCGCCTAGACAACAACGCCCATAACACCAAAGAGCTCTTCAGCATCGTGAAAGAACTCTCCAACCCCAGCTCCAACACTAACTACATCCCACCATCGCTAGACTTGTGCGACTCCCTAGCCTCCTTCTTTCACCGTAAGATCGCCTACATTCACGACAGCTTCAACTCCGACACCCCCGCGCCCACCACCGAGACCACCACCCCTGAGATCACCACCCGCACCAGCCGCCTGACAGCCTGGTCCCACGTCAGCGACGAAGACACCATCAAAACCATGAACTCCATCCACTCCGGATCCCCATCCGACCCCTGCCCTCACCACGTCTTCAACTAAGCCAGCACAACCATCGCACCCCACCTCCGGAAAACAATCAACAGCTCCTTCGAGACAGCAACCTTCCTGGAAAGCTGGAAACACGCCGAGATCAACGCCCTTCTGAAGAAGCCCAAGGCGGACCCCAAGGACCTCAAGAACTTCCGGCCCATCTCCCTGCTCCCATTCCCAGCGAAAGTGAGAGAGAAGATTGTCAACAAACAGCTAACCCGCTACCTCGAAGACAACAACATCCTGGACCCTTCCCAATCCGGTTTTCGCAGCAACCACAGCACCGAGACCTCCCTCATCGCCGCCACTGATGACATCAGGATCCTGATGGACAAAGGAGAAACAGCCGCCCTTATCCTCCTGGACCTATCAGCAGCCTTTGACACGGTCTGCCACCGAACCCTATCAGCACGCCTCCTCGACGCCGGAATTCAAGAGAAGGCCCTGGCCTGGACCACGTCCTTCTTCTCCGGCAGAACCCAGTGCGTCCACCTCCCTCCCTTCCGCTCAAAACCACCAAGATCATCTGCGGCGTCCCACAGGGATCCTCCCTCAGCCCGATGCTGTTCAATATCTACATGGCACCGCTCGCCCACGTCACACGACAACATAACCTCAACATCATCTCCTACGCCGACGACACCCAGCTGATCATATCCCTCACTGAAGATCCCCTCACCGCCAAAGCCAACCTCCACAGAGGAATGAAGGCCATAGCCGACTGGATGAAGGACAGCAGACTGAAGCTGAACTCAGACAAGACGGAGGTCCTCATTCTCGGTCCCACCACATCAGCTTGGGACGACTCTTGGTGGCCCACATCGCTAGGCGCAGCCCCGGAACCCACAGACCACGCACGCAACTTGGGGGTCATCCTCGACTCCTCCCTCTCCGCGTCCTGCTTCAACACCCTCCGAATGCTCCGAAGGATCTTCAAATGGATCCCCCCAGACACGAGAAAAACCGTCACCCATGCCCTCGTCACCAGCAGACTCAACTACGGGAACGCCCTCTACTCAGGAACAACAACCAAGCTCCTGAGACGACTACAACAAATCCAGAACGCCTCAGCACGACTGATCCTCGACGTTCCCCGACGCAGCCACATCACACCCCACCTGAGAGGCCTGCACTGGCTCCCCATCAACAAGAAGATCACCTTCAAGCTCCTCATCCACGCACACAAGGCACTACACAACACCGGACCTACATACCTCAACAACCGACTCAGCTTCCACACCCCCACCCAAAGCCTCCGCTCAGCCAACCTCGTCCTCGCCACAGTACCCCGCATCTGGAAATCCACCGCCGGCGGCAGATCCTTCTCCTACCTCGCCGCTAAGACCTGGAACACTCTCCCCACCAGCCTACGACAGACCCAGGACCTGCTGGCCTAGAGAAGACTTCTCAAGACCTGGTTCTTCGATCCGTAGCAGCCCCCTCCCCCCAGCGCCTTGAAACCCTCACGGTATGTAGCATGCTTTAGAAATGGATTGATTGATTGATTGATTAATGTCAAAAAGAGGCCCACTGTGATTGGAGTCTCTCTGGCTAGAAAACATAGAAATGGCCCTACTCATGTCTCAGCTAGCATGTGCCTGTGATAGGGGTGGCCTCTTTGAAGTTAATCCAATTCCTGGGCCCAAGCTCCCTGGTCATCCGGTCAAGGGAACAATAACACCTCCCAATACCCAGGCCTTTGTTCCCTGCTCTAAGAGTAGTTTTCACACCCCCTGAAGTAGTAATTACTTTTGGCAGAAGTGTGGGAGCAAATGCAAATTTAGCCTCCATGAACTTCAGGCAGGGAGAAGGTAACTTTCTAAAAGTTACATTTTCTTACCATTTATTAAAAAATTTACTTTGCCATTGTTTTGGGCTTTTCATAGCTATTAAAGACAGTTGTACACTTATTAGTCTAGCTGGTACCATACAGTTTACATACAGTATTCGGATGTTTAATCTGTACTCTGGTTTCTACATAGGCTAGCTGAGCCTGCCACAGTGGAAAATAACTTTTAGGGCATGTTAACTGTAAATATCTACATGTCCTACCTTTATAGATGTGCACCCTGCTTTGTGGGCAACAAGACATACATAGCGGTAACATATTCATATTTGAAAAGGAGATTCTGACCTGCCACATGGGTTTATTGTGACAGGTTAAGTCACAGTTTTTACACTGCTGTAGTCAGGCTACACTAGTAGATCTAAAGCCATGTTTGCACTGCCACTGAAGTGAATGTCATGATAGGTACTGCAGTTCACTAATAACATTTAACTGACAGGCCCTGGGTACATTCGGTACCAATTGTGAGGACTTATATATAAGTTAGGTATGTCAATTAGGAATATGCCAACTCTACCATGTTTAAAGGCTGAACACAGTCTCTTTACTATTGGTTACCTGGGATAAAGTTTTCGAATTCTAAAACTAGCAAAAATATGGAGTCCGCCAACAGGCAAAAAATCTGGGATGGCCACGCAAAAAAGACACATTTGCTACAGATTTGTATAGTGCTCACTTACCCAAGAAAGGGTATCCTAGCGCTAAATTAGTTTACTTCTTCCCAGTGAGATGCCAGTAGTCATGCACATTAAACGAGGGGTGCACACAGTGTGCCCCTCCAGTCAACAGTGAACCGCTCTGGGTTTCAGCAAATTTCCATACAGGCCCTAAGTGTATATTGATTATTATCAAGTGTGCTGAAGCAAAATCAAACAGACCCAGAGACTTGATGTGTGGAGAACACATAGCGGGGTGCAGGCTTGTGTCATTCCGGGGACCATTTCTGTCTCAAAATATGCCCTCCCAGATCTATCTGACTGGCAGTTACTCCTTCATTGGAGAAGTCTGGTTATCAGGTTACACAATCCAGTCAAGGTTTTGCAAGGTGGAACACTTACGGGGGCATTATCTAAATACTTGCTGAATGTTGTCAACTTTTTCACACTGGGATCTCCCAGAGAATCATGGGGAACCTGCATGGCTTACAAAAGCTACCCAAAGTGAGGATCTAAACTTAAATATCTCTGAAACCTCTGGTTTCAGTATCGAGTGGTCTGTAGCAGTGGCATACCAAGGGGGGGGGGGGGGGAGTCTGCCTCAGGCGGCACAAGTTTTGGGCAGCAAATGCAAGAAACATCGCCAGGACCCCGCCCCCAACTCTTAAGCATGGCCGCAGGGCGCCAAAGGCAGGGACCGCCAGGGCGGTAAAGTGCCTGGCTACTACACTCATCTGTAGGAATGTAACCAGCATTCCTTCACCGAGCACAGATCTTAGAAGCAGACCCTTCCCTTGGACTTTAGTCACTGTTTATTCTGGTGCCTTGTCCTTCCACAGTTCCATTAGTCCAAACAGTTGGGCAGTGGGTCCCTTTTCTAGGCTGTATTTATCTGTAGAGGCTCTGCAGCCAAGCACTCCCTTCCCCAGAGTGGGACCTCCATCCAACAGGATCCACTAAGTAGGCCCAAGCACCTAACATTACCTTCCAATTTAAAGAATGGGTCAAGCTCCAATAAACACCCGTGGGTGAATGTTCAGTCGGCTTCCATGTTTGCCTGTTGCAGGTCAAAGGACCTCAACTCAGCACGCAATTTTGCATAACCATCCACGCAAAGGAATGCCAAGATGGATTCCTGTCTCCAAAGAGTAAAACACATACACTCTTACACCATATACACTACCTATCTTACACATAAAAATTGACATATATTCTCTAGCCGTGTCCCTCAGGAATGGAGTGAATAACCCTGTTTTCAGCTGCGGACCGTGCAGGTAAGAGCGGTGGGGTGATGGGGCCGGGTGAGGGAGGATTTCGACAGAAGAGGACAAGGGAAAGTTAATTCTTTATTTAATTTTCTCTCGCAGTCATCTGTTGAATCCCCCCCAACTCGCCCCCACCATTCTTACCTGCACGGGCCACGGCTGGCAGCTTTGAACTGGAGAGTCGTCTTGTGGGTGTGTCTTACTTGAAGTGGCACGCGGGGCCTGTTGCCTCTCAATGCCTCTGCAGTCTCTCGGAGACCCATGAGTGAGCAGTCACTCTCCAAAGGAGTGCACTTTGGGTGCTTCTCCTGACCTAAGAATATTGCTCTTGGGTCTCAATCCATTACACAGGAGGGCATCAGTGAACTTGCATGATTGGGCAAAAATGTAAAAACCTCCAGACACAATCAAGGACTTGCCAGGAATAGAACCTGAGTCATGGGTGCACTTTCTGCAGAGTCCTGGAGGCAGGGCTTTAAGTGGGATGCTAAAAGGTGCGTGGCTATGTGATTAGGCTCAAACATGTCAAGTACATTTTTTGTGATCCCCAACCAGTATTTGGTGCAATATTACGTAAAACATGTGAAATATAAACAGTAGCTAAATCACTGGCATGGAATACCTTAACGTTTTTTTTTTCAATAAATGTTAAGAAATCAATTTGTGTTATTAGCCAGTAAAGTTAAGGATATGAATACAATGTCGGTAGGGAGCAGCTTCAATGTCAATTTTTAATTACTAATGGGTCTGAGACCCAGAGGGACCCGGCCCACTTAGAGCCCTGCCTGATGGGGACCACTCCATGCCCACACTTGTGTTAGGCACATTACATACACAGTGCCGCATTCAATCTGCCTGTCTGTCTTGCTGCATCAAGCAAACCGTATAATTTGTACGGTTTATCACCCTGTGTTTCTGGCTGCAGATAATATAACTAGTGCTTATTACAAAATGCTTAAAAAGGGGTGTGGTCAACCGCCAAATGAGATGGCTACCTAAAAGAAGAGCCACGCGCGGACTGGAAAATTAATTAAAATTGCTGCAAAATGGATGGTTGCAGCTACTGGCGTGGAGCTGGAAAAGTGCTCGTAACTACAGTGCTATGAGACAGCTGGGTCGAGTCCCACAATGCCCCGCGACAGACTTCTGCCATGAGTCCTGACGGGCATGTGTGGCCCGTGGTGTGGCGGGGGGCCCTGGGCGACAGAGCGGTGACGGAGAGTTGGTGCTACAAGGGCAACTGCAACATAGAAGGCACCAACAGCCCTTTGCTCTGTGGTGATGCTGGCCCCTGATGGGGGGAATCTAGCTGAGGGACCGGCAGCTGGCTGTTCCCCCTGGGAGGGAGGGGTATGCCTGCGGCCTGGAGAGCGGGGCCGCCCTGCAGCTCTTCAGATTGCCGAATTGAAGACGCGTGCCGGGAGGGCACCCCATTGTGAGACCGACTCCTGGGTGGTGCGCCTGGACCTATCCTTGCTTTCTCCAGTTAAGACGTGGATGCACAGGGGGCAACTGCAGTGCCAGTAAGAGACACTGAGGGGACCTATAAATCACAGACACTAACACCTGGAAGCTGAAGGCCATTGAACCCAGTGATCAAGACCAGCGCTAACGCCAGCGCCAGCGATATAGCTTAACAATTGACCAGATTTGTTTATGAAACACTATGCATGAGGGGAGAGGTGAAAGGTTGGTGGGGGGCTTCCTGGGCAGGGGGAGCTCATCCAAGCTTCCTCTGATTTGCTTGGCATAAGGACTGCCGGGCCCACTCATTGCCCTTTATTTTATTTGCCCAAAGGAGTAGTGCACCCTGCCTCTCTGGTAATCATGGGAAAGGCGGACCACAAGCAATCGAAATTGGCATTTGACCCCAGGCAAGTGAGAAAGTCACAATCTAGAGCTGGGGATGACACTCAGGAGCAGATGCGATGGGGCCTGTAGGCTTAGGTGGGTAATAAGCACAGGACACAGGACAGGAGATGCACACCATTCTTCAGCAGGTTAGTAGAAAGCTGGACCATCTCATTGTATGTCTAGATCAGATAAAAGACAGGCTAGATAAGCAAAGTGACAGACTTAATGAGGCTGAACGCAGAATCTTTATGGTGGAGCACACTCATTTAACAGCAGAAGTATCCAAGGTTGGCACAAAAAAGAGGAAGCCATAGAATCACGCCCAGGGAACAACAATCTCTGTATTGTAGGCCTGGCCGAATCCACAAACACTGACAGAATGGAGATATTTGTGGAGCAACTGTTGGGAGATGTATTCAACAGAGAAAACTTCTCACAATCATTCATAATCGCGAGAGCTCAGTGATCACTGGGGCCAAGGCTCCCTCCAGAGGCTACACCACGCTACCACATCACGCGCTCTTGAATTACAGGAACAACAATACTACCCTACACCTTATGAGAGAAAAGAGCCTCTTGGCTTTTTAAATGCAAAACAACAGTTGATGGACAGAATGCAGAACAATGTCATACATTCACCCCAGTACAGAGATCTGGGCCTAAATCCATCGTTTTTTTGCTCTCAGGGTCAGACTGATTTGCATATGGCCATGTCTGAACTGGGGTGGCGGAGTGAGCTAAATAGTGATGATGGATTAAACTCAGATCAGTTGACTTGAGGTGAGTGCTTGCAATGTTCAACAGTCCGTCCATCATCCCCTTTGATTTTGCTTTGTTCGTCCTAAGTTGGCAAGGTAGGCCCAGACTTGGGTCCCTTGCTCACTTTGCCACTGGATTCAAGCTAGCCTGGCTGATGACGGCTAATTAGCCAGAAACCGGTCCCAGGATGCTTGTTTCCGGTCCAGGCAAGACATGACTTGGCAGTTAAGGCTGGACTGTTCCCATGAGGCACAGGGTCAGACTGATTTGCATATGGCTGTGTCTGAGCTAGGGTGGCGGAGTGAGCTAAAGAGTGATGATGGATTAAACTCAGATCAGTTGACTTGAGGTGAGTGCTTGCAATGTTCAACAGTCCGTCCATCATCCCCTTTGGTTTTACTTTGTTCGTCCTAAGTTGGCAGGGCAGGCCCAGACTTGGGTCCCTTGCTCACTTTGCCACTGTGTACAAGCTAGCCTGGCTGATGACGGCTGTTTGTTTCCGGTCCAGGGAAGACTTGGATTGGCAGTTCAGGCTGGACTGTTCCCATGAGGCACAGGGTCAGACTGATTTGCAAATGGCCATGTCTGAACTGGGGTGGCGGAGTGAGCTAAAGAATGATGATGGATTAAACCCAGATCAGTTGAGTGAGGGTGAGTGCTTGCATGTTCAACACTCCATCCATCAACCCCTTTGGCTTTGCTTTGTTCCCCCTAAGTTGGCAGGGTATACCCAGACGTGGGTCCCTTGCTCACTTTGCCACTGGATTCAAGCTAGCCTGGCTGATGACGGCTAATTAGCCAGAAACCAGTCTCAAGATGCTTGTTTCCGGTCCAGGGAAGTGATAGGCGTCAATCCCAAGCCCCGCCCCCTTCGTACATTATGCTTATGAGTTAGCGGAATGTGTCTAACTAATTACTTACACTTACGCATTTACGTTCATGTTCTCATTATGCAGTTATTTACTTATACGTGTGATATTGTTTGCAGTGTTCTTAGCTTAGCATGTGTGCCACCATTTTGGATTATTCTCTCTGCGTGCAAACTGTACTTGCTCATTCCCCCTCCCGTAGGAATAGGAGTAATTCCTCGTGTCAGCATATATGCATTTCTTGGTTTACTGTAACTGAAACTCCTGCTAGCGAAACTCCTTATCAGGCCGTTCTCATGCGCTGGGGATGTAGCGGCCTGGCTCTGTGTCCTTGGGAGATGATAACAAGTGTTGCTATTGCAGGTGCAGATGCCTCTTGTATGAGACCATTGTCCACATCCCTGGTGGACCAGTACTTTTCCATTATGGGCGTGCTTTACTCTGCCTTCTCGTAATATAATGTATCACCATGATGATGTGAGTCAGTCCTTCTCGGCACACTCTTAGGGGTGAGGTCGATATAGGGCCCTCTCATATGGGAGTTTGTGGCCTAATAAACTTGCTTTGTTTATTCTTCTCCACTGTCCGGCTGACTTATTTTGGTAACTATAGGTGAGTGAGGTAAGTCACTCAGGTGGTATTTTGGCCACGCTTATCAGATGGCGCCCGAACAGGGACTCCGCGATTAGGATCTTTCTCACCCGTAAGTGGGTAGCAGAAGACCGGAGACCCCCTGGTCGGCACGGTGGGTCCGGGTACCCACTTTGATGCCGAGCTTGGTTCTCGCAGCGCTGCCCCACCCTGCTGATTGGAGGAGGTCTCGGTCCGTGATCCTACGCCGGAGTCCGGAAGGCGGAACCTTGGAGCTGACCGTGTTGGTCCAGCCAGCCGGAAGTGGAGAACGGTAGAGGTCGGGACCGCGCACGGAAGGTAAGTGGTCCGACTGGTGATTGAGGGGCCGGAGTGCTCCGTGAGACCGGTGTGTCTCTGGTGATTGGAGGAGCCGGTGTGCTTCTGGGGCTAGTGTGCTCCGGGAAACTCAGGGCGTGGATAGCGCTCTGACAGACTTGATGGAGATTGGGGAACGAGGATTTGTGAAAAATCCGACTGGATAGTACTGCGGGTTGGTGAGCGGCTTGCTGCGCGAGGATTTTGGGCTCACCCGAACACCTAATGTGGTGATTTACGGGAGAGTGCCGGGTCCCGCGTGGTGTGGCACCTGCCGATTTGTAGTGCTGCCCGGGAAACGGATTGGTTTCCCAGTCTCGGAACAGCGAGTGTAGGCTGTTCAGTCTGCGGTAGTGTCCAGGTTTCCCAGGACTTGGTCGACGGGCCTTGTCTCATTTTTGTAACACGTGTTTTAGTACGGATTCTGTTTGATTAATATATGCATATGATATTGTGAATTTTTTCCTGTGTTGTTGTGTGTTGTAGGATTACAAAATGCCGTGCTTTAGTAAATTGCGGTGTTTCGGGTGTTGCGATGAGGTCTCAGATGTGAGATTGGCTAAGAGCCAACCTGCCCCTCAGGAAGGTTCTCCAAATTTCGACATGTACGTCAAACACGGCTTGCCTCCTATTTTGTTTTCCTCTTTATGGCATAAGTATACAATGGATAATGTGGATTTGCAGTGGCCCCTACTGGGTTCTTTCGATGCAGAAAAATTAGACTATTTACAAGACAAATTATTTGCTAGGCGCAGCCGCCAGAGTATGTTTGATTCTTTGCGAATGTGGCAGAAGGAGGTACGGGAACGGCAGATAAGGGAAGAGAAGGTTGCTCAGAAAAGATCGGCTCAGACTATGGCGCAAAAGGCGAGAGAACACACTAAGAAAGAGAATGAACTGCGGATTGAGCGCGCAGATAGGCGTTTTCGGTTGTTGGAAAATAAGTGCTATGTGGTAAAGGAAGAGGACGTAGACGAGATGGAAGATATTTTGAGCGCTCGACCTCCTCCCCCATATGCTCCACAGTCACTGTACCCCGTGCTCGGGGATTCCGCCCCACAGGCGGTGGTTTCAGTTCCCCAAGTCGGTGCCCCTCCCTTGTCCGGTACACCTGCTTCCTCTGCAGGGGGACCTACTTCCCCTTCTACCACGGCACCCTTGCTCCCTTTCTCGGCGGCGAGCCCTGCGTCTGCTGCGCTATCCCCGGTGCTCTCTACTGGCCCTGCTATCCCCACTGTTTCTGCCAGCGCCACCCCTCAGAGCGCGTTGCGAACACCTGCTAGAGGAGCGGAGGGAGGTCTACTCCATCAGGTACGAAAGTTACTAACACGCGGTACTGTACCCCTAGACGAGAAAACAATGGTAGCTAATCAAGCTTGTCAATGGGCCAGGAATAACATTTATTCATTAGAGGATATTTGGTCTACTATGAAGGATTATGAGCCTTTAATGCAGCAGCACGCTTTGTGGCACATGTCAACGACCCTAATAGCGTTATGGGAGCAGGGATATGGCGGTGAGGCGCCGGCGATTCTTCGCGATATTAAGGCTCATGCTTACAGGGCTAATACTGGTGCGGGGGAAGTGCTCCGTAGTCTGAGGTATTTGTTGGAATACAGGAATGAGCTAACGGTAACAGGTGAGACTCACTTCCCGGGGATACATCCAATGCGTGAGGTACACCCTATATTTCACCCTGAGGTATCTGAAATAATAGACCCGACCACCTTGGCAGTAACCAGACCACGTGTAGATGCTCATTTCCAAGAACAATGGGTGTATACGCCCTGGAAAAGGAGCGAGGTATTAGCTCTGAAGGCGCAGTTACCCGACTCTAGAAAAAACCCAACGGCTTATTACAAGGAATTAACAGAGGCAGCATCCTCAACAGTAATGACGTTAGCAGATATTGAACTGTTTTTCGGATTATTGGTTCCCGTGGATGTGTGGAGACAGGTGAAGGGTTCGGAACATAGAGAGGAGTTAGGCGGGACTTGGGCAGAATTTACAGATTGGGATAAGGAACGTAAGCCAGGCGAAAAACCGAAACCGGAGATACTAGCATTACCCGGGCGCATAATTAAATATATGCATTCACTCATTCCTCCAAAAAAGGTAGATTGGGATAAGTTAACGGCTTGCAAACAGAAAAAGGATGAGGCAGTTTCAGATTTCTTCACTCGCTTCGAGGAAACGTTTATGGATTTTAGCGGGCAGGATATCTCTCAAGATGGTGGGCTGCGTCTCTTTGTCAATAGATTTGTTACGAATTTACTGCCAGAAATATCGGCCCGACTGCAAGCGTCTGAAAGTACATGGACAACATCTACCCCCTCAGGCATCTTAAGCATGGCCCAGTACTATGAACATAGAGAGAATGAGAATAAAGACAGGCAGGAAAAGAAGGGGAAAGATTTGAAGACGAAGGTTTTGTTGCAGCAAGTAGCGAAGGGCAGAGGACGGGGAGCCCCGCCCGCGTCAGGTGGTCGAGGAAGTAGTTTCGGGAGGGGAGAGAGAAGAGAGCGTTTGGGACCCAACCAGTGCGCTAACTGCAAACAGGAAGGGCACTGGTGGAAGGATTGTCCACTACTGCGGTCCCAGGCTGGACCTGGTAGGGGGCGAGGTCGGGGAGAAGCGCCTAGAGACAATAGGCAGTCTGAGGAGGGTAGGAGACCTGGAGGAAATTATTTTGACGGAGGAAGGGATAGACGGCATTCTCAGAGGGAGGGCGATGATGGCAGGGATAGACAGTTCTACAACGATGCGTACGCCGAGGATGATTTCACAGGATTTTCCTATAACTAGGACAGCGTAGGGCAGAGTGAGGGACCTGTTTCTGTGGATGTTGATCAACGTGGGCCTTATGTAACGGCAGACTTGTCGGGATCCCATCAGAAATTTTTATTGGATACAGGTGCTACGAAAAGTTCTGTAGCACGTTCTCAGGTTCCAGGGGCAGCTCTGTCTGGCAAGACTAATGTTTCAGTGGGGTTTTCTGGTACCCCGGTGATTAGCCCCATCTCTAAGCCATTGACACTTACGATTGGCCCCTTTACTGTTGACTCCCCTTTTCTTTTGACTTCGAATTGTGGTGAGAATTTGCTGGGTTTGGATCTGTTAAAAAGATTGCATGCTACGATTTACTGCTCTCCGGATGGTGTGTACCTTACAATGGGTCCTTCAGTCGCGCGTGCGCAGCAATGTTTTTCAAAGGATGAACCCCTCCCAGTTGAATTCAGGGATGTCCCTCCGAGCTTGTGGGCCTGTAGCGATACTGATGTGGGTAAGATGGACATTGCACCGGTGTCCATAAATGTTAAGGTGGGAGCAAAGCTGCCTCGCATACCTCAATATAAGATTTCTAGAGATGGAGAGAGGGCTCTGTTGCAGATTATACAGGATTTGATCGGATCAGGGGTGGTTGAGGAGACAGACTCTAACATTTGTAATAGCCCGATACTTCCGATACTGAAAAGGTCCTCAGGTGCCGAGGGTGAGAATACACCTGATGTCTATCGTTTTGTGATTGATTTACGCCATGTTAATAAGGTGGTTGAGCCCCAGTACCCAGTGGTTTCTGACATTACTACCATTTTGACCATGATACCTCCGTCAGCAAAATATTTTTCAGTATTGGACCTTAAGAATGCGTTCTTCAGTATACCCGTACACCCAGATAGCAGGTACCTCTTCGGATTCTCATTGGCCGGACGCAGTTTTAGATTTACGAGAATTCCTCAAGGTTATACAGAAAGTCCCAGTATTTACAGTCAAGCATTAAAGGCACAGTTAGATGATTTGGAGCTCCCACAGGGCAATGTCTTGTTGCAATATGTGGACGATATTCTCATCGCCTCCGACAATGAGGAGGGATGCCGAGAGTCGACAGTTAAATTGTTATACCATTTGGCTCAGAAGGGACACAAGGTGTCTCTCCCTAAATTCCAATATTGTCGACAGGAGGTTACTTATCTCGGTCACCTCCTATCGAAGGACGGGAGAAGGCTGACACCAGAGCGCATCAGGGCAATAACTAACATGACAGTCCCTAACACACAGCGAGAGGTGCGCGCATTCTTGGGAATAACATCGTACTGTCGTCAGTGGATACCTAATTATGCTTTACTAACGAAACCCCTGCTGTATCTGACCACGAAAGAAGTGTGTGAACCCCTACCTTGGACCCCTGCATGCCAAGAAGCGTTTGAGTTGTTGAAGACTGCTTTATGTTCTGCACCCGTTTTGGGAACACCCAATTACCAGAAGCCTTTTGTACTCTATGTGCACGAGGCGGAAGGTTGCGCGTTGTCTGTTTTAACACAAGATTTTGGAGGGAAACAGAGACCGTGTGCTTACTTCTCTGCAATGCTCGACAATGTGGCAAGAGCGCTTCCGAGCTGTTTAAGGGCTACAGCGGCTGCTGCAGTCTCGATAAGACAGTCGGCAGGGCTCGTACTGGGTTCAGCTCTTACGGTAATGGTACCACATGCAGTGGACATTTTACTAAACAGAACACAGACGCAGCATTTAACTAGCGCTCGTCTGACAGGATATGAGATGACATTATTTGCCCCACATGTGACGATAAAAAGATGTGCTACCCTGAATCCAGCAACACTGTTGCCCCTCCCTTCGGATGAGGAAACTGGTGACGCACATGACTGCCTGTTCCGAACGGAGGAGGAAACAAAAGGGAGAGTAGATTTGACGGACAAACCCCTAGATAACCCTGACGGAGAGTTGTATGTTGATGGGTCCTGTTTTAAATTAGCGGACGGCACCACAACAGCAGCATATGCAGTGACAACATTACACACAGTGGTGGAGACTTCTAGAGTCCCGTATAACTCAGCTCAGGCCGCAGAGATAATAGCGTTGATGCGTGCATGTGAACTGAGTGAAGGATTGGATGTGAACATTTATACTGACAGCCAATACGCCTTTGGCGTGGCTCATAGCTATGGAAGACTGTGGGCAGAGAGGGGATTTTTAACATCACACGGACAGCGCATTCAACACGGCCCATTGATATTGCGCTTGTTGACGGCTCTAACGCTTCCCAGAAGGCTGGCAGTCATAAAGTGTAGCGCACACAAAGCAGTGGTTGATGATGTGGGACAGGGGAACGCGTTTGCAGATCAGACAGCCAAAGAAACTGCCAGGAACAGACTCCCGCGAATGTTTGTGGCTGGACCGGCTAGATCTGTACCAGACATTAATATGTTTTCAGATACTGTACAGAGTGTGCGAAACATACAGGAGAAAGTGACTGAGGAGGAGCTGAGGGAATGGAAGAATGGAAAGGGACAGCTGGACTCGGATGAGTGTTGGACGGATGTGACTGACAAAAGACGATGGTTGCTCCCAAATGCATATGTCCTTCCAGTGGTGACGATGGCCCATGGACCAGCTCACATAAGTGCTAAAGGAATATGTAAATTATTAGACCCCGTATGGAGTAATAAGAACATTTCCAGGGTGGCCACACGCATGGTACAACAGTGCATGATTTGTCTAAGACACAATCCTGGGAAGGGAACACCTGTCCCTGTGGGTAACTTTGCACCCCCATCATACCCCTTTGAAGTAATACAGATGGATTACATTGAAATGGAAAGAGTGAACAATCTCAAATATGTACTTGTGGGGGTGTGCGCATTCAGTAGGTGGGTGGAGGCCTTTCCAACAAAAGACTGTACAGCCATGTCGACAGCTAAAATGTTGATCAAGGAATATTTCAGCAGGTTCGGGTTACCTAGGGTGATCTGGAGTGATAACGGTACATCCTTCAATGCAGAACTGATGAAAAATATATGTAAGGGATTACAAATCTCTCAAAAATTCCACGCAGCCTTACATCCACAGGCGGCGGGTTTAGTTGAAAGATTTAATGGTACGTTGAAACTGAAAATGGCCAAGATACAGGAAAGTACTGGGTTACGGTGGCCAGACGCTCTTCCCCTTGCTCTACTCTCCACACGAGTTACAGTAAATTCCAAGACAGGTGTTTCTCCCCATGAAGTTGTATTCGGCAGGCCAGCAAATGTGTGGGGAGTTCCTAGACCCAAATGTTTCTCAGAGATAGAATATCCTATGTTGACAGACTACTTGTATGCCTTGACTAAAGATCTCCATTCTGTTCACCAGCAGGTAGCAGACACACTGAAGCCGCTGCCTGAGGGGCCCGGTCACGGCATCAACCCAGGGGACTGGGTCGTCGTTAAGAAGTACCAGCGGAAGTCCTGCTTGGAGCCCAGGTGGTCTGAGCCGAGGTTGGTGCTGCTCACCACCCGCACCGCACTTCGAGTGGACGGTCGTAAGGCGTGGACGCATGCCTCTCATGTGAAAAAGGTTCCACTGCCTTTACCCTATGATGCTTGGGTAAGAGGTGGCATTGCAGATCACGAAACAGAATCGTTGCCTAAGTATCTCCCTTTCTCTGATGCTGTGTTGATTGGGGAGGAGCACGACGACAAAGCACGGAAGCCAGCCCTGAGTACGAGTAGCAAGGCTTCTATCGGTCACGGTGCTCCGGTGACCGAAGCCACCTCTTGTTCGAACGACCAACCAATTCTGTTTTCAGACCACGAAGTGCGAGGGAGCACTCGCTATAACTTGCGGCCCAGGAAAGAGAGGCAAATGCATTGAGCACTGGAAGAAGGGCTGAGATAGGGATAGGAGTGGACTATAGTCGATAGGTTAATGCAGCAATAGGGATGGACTGCTGAAAGGAGCCCTGGTGCACTTCTGAGACATTGTTGGATGGAACATTAGAGTCAAACGTGGGCCCAAGTTTAGTGCTCCTGAGTCACTACAGTTGTGTGGCTCCGCCGAGGGAATAGGGTTTGCGAAGCTGAAAGCCTGCCTATGAGGCTTTAACGGACATAGGGAGAACAGCCCATCGAAGGGTGAAGAACCCCTCTGGCCGGTTTTGGAGTGTCTGAACTTTTTAGTAGTGTCCTTAGTTTTTGAACTTTTAGGATATCCCTTGCCCCGTTCTTTAGCAGAAATGTACCCTTTTGGTCGTCCAATACCCGATGAGGAACAGCCTTTTGCTGCTCCCCGCAGACCGGAACCAGATTCACCATGGCGTGCCCTATCACAAAAAAGTAAAATTGTGGTTATTGTAGTGCTCATTATTGTCTTCCTGATCATGCTTGGAATACTGTTTTTTCTAGACAAAGCTTACCCAGTCCACACAATGGTCCCTACCCCTTCTCCCTTACCAGAACATAATATGGTTACTGTCGATTATGGTGAACAATGTATGAGAAAAGGTTACCGTGATAATGTCTTCATACAAACGTTACATCATGCACACGCAGTATACAATGTGACAGATTGCTGGGTATGTGGGTTGCTCCCTTCTGCAGCGTATAAGAAGGACAGGTTATTGGCACTGCAATTGACCCCTGTGAATAGCTGCGTTGGCTGGTATACCTTGATAGGTAGGGTGACGTTTTTTCAGCAGCCGGACTCCCTCACCCCACGACTCCCTGACAGTAGGTCTACACTGACGATGCGGGTTCGCCCTTTGCCTCCCTCATCCCTTGGACGATTATTTACCGATGGACGTTTTGACCAAACATTGTTAGAAACTTGCTCGAAAAAGTTGGACAAGTTTCTGATACCTAATGACACTGATCAGGTACGAGAGAGTTTTCTACAGTTAAACTCTTCTCTAGCATATCGACGCCCTCCTGCTACAAACAGTAGTGGTCATTCTTTAGTGCCCCTAGCTGTAGTGGGACCCTCACCTTATTTCTGTATACAGGGTAGAGGTCCGATAAAGGTGGGTGATAGTGTTTGTAATGTGACCACTTCGATTAGGTTGACCCTTAGCCCTTCGCTTGTCACTCCCCCTAATGTCTACTTTGTGTGTGGTGATAACGGGTACCTGTGGTTGCCTGAGGGTTGGGGTGGGACATGCTACCTGGCGTATTTACTCCCTCCTGTTTATGTAGCACCTTCAGATTATCACAAGACACATAGGAGGTTTGACGTGGGGCAAGGACAGCGAAAAAGGAGGGATCTTCAAGTTGATGACGTCGATCAGACAGACACCGCTGGGCAGCAGTTTAACGACTTTTCTAAAGGTCTGTTGCCATTCTGGGGCCCTATTTTTAATAGTAGATCCATTAGACGCCTTTCACGGGTTATGGAAAAGGTAGTGAACACTGAAGCTGATATTGCAGCTAACATGTCACTAGAGATGCAGGCTATGAGATTATTTACGATTCAGAATAGAATGGTTCTTGACGTCATCCTGGCAGATAGGGGTGGAGCTTGCCGCGTCATCGGGACGTCTTGCTGCGTATATATTCCTGACTCCGCCCCGACTGTTAACTTGGCTGTGCAGAAACTTCATAGGTTGGCTGCTGAACTTCATCAAGATAATGGTACCTGGTCCTTACAGACATGGTTGTGGGGTCTTTTCTCTTCCTGGGGTTGGAAAATATTCATGGTCATTATAGGTGTTGTAGGTTTTCTACTGTCATGCTGCCTCTGCGTTTATTGCCTTCCTCCCTGTTGCTCCATGTGTGCCAGCAATTTGAAGAAGTCTACGAAACGATTGAAACAATACCCTGTCTCCGATGCTGTTGAGCTTACTGATGCGAATTGGTTAATACTGATTCATGATGATGTTATGGTTTAAGTTCCCCTGCCCATAGATTTTTGCTGTAAAGGCCCTCCTTTTGGTTAATAAATGGAAACAAACGTGTTAGCCACAGTCCGCTAAAAGGAGGGTCTGATAGGCGTCAATCCCAAGCCCCGCCCCCTTCGTACATTATGCTTATGAGTTAGCGGAATGTGTCTAACTAATTACTTACACTTACGCATTTACGTTCATGTTCTCATTATGCAGTTATTTACTTATACGTGTGATATTGTTTGCAGTGTTCTTAGCTTAGCATGTGTGCCACCATTTTGGATTATTCTCTCTGCGTGCAAACTGTACTTGCTCATTCCCCCTCCCGTAGGAATAGGAGTAATTCCTCGTGTCAGCATATATGCATTTCTTGGTTTACTGTAACTGAAACTCCTGCTAGCGAAACTCCTTATCAGGCCGTTCTCATGCGCTGGGGATGTAGCGGCCTGGCTCTGTGTCCTTGGGAGATGATAACAAGTGTTGCTATTGCTGGTGCAGATGCCTCTTGTATGAGACCATTGTCCACATCCCTGGTGGACCAGTACTTTTCCATTATGGGCGTGCTTTACTCTGCCTTCTCGTAATATAATGTATCACCATGATGATGTGAGTCAGTCCTTCTCGGCACACTCTTAGGGGTGAGGTCGATATAGGGCCCTCTCATATGGGAGTTTGTGGCCTAATAAACTTGCTTTGTTTATTCTTCTCCACTGTCCGGCTGACTTATTTTGGTAACTATAGGTGAGTGAGGTAAGTCACTCAGGTGGTATTTTGGCCACGCTTATCAGAAGACATGGCTTGGCAGTTCGGGCTGGACTGTTCCCATGAGGCACAGGGTCAGACTGATTTGCATATGGCCATGTCTGAACTGGGGTGGCGGAGTGAGCTAAAGAATGATGATGCATTAAACCCAGATCAGTGACTGGGGGGGAGTGCTTGCAATGTTCAGCACTCCGTCCATCATCCCCTTTGGTTTTGCTCTCTTTCATCCCGGGCAGATAAAGGCCAATACCTTTCAGCCAAGCGGATGTCCCTCCCCAAGTGAGGTCAGCAATTGGGGGTTTGGCATGACATCCGACCCCTCTCTGTTTCTGTGACTGGCAGAATTTTCACTAATGTCACTGCACTGTCCAGAGCGATGGAGGTCTGATAAGCAGCAGCAGAGAGGGGTCAGTCAGCGGGAAAGGAGAAGGGGCCTTGTAGAAGGAAGACCTTGGATGCCCACACTAACGGGTAAGTACACCAATGGGTTAAGCCCCCATTTTGTGCATAGATTGGAATCATTTTACTGAAGACCTCCGCAGCTATTCCTCCAGCCATTGGTCACGGCTTCTGTTTCTCTGCCAGTATGGGGCACAACACTTTACCCACGAGGCCTTTTGGTATACACCTTCTTCCCATCTTTAGGTTGTTACCTCTACCCCCTCCACCTCCTCTGGATAATTATTATTATGCCCCTCCGTTCCGCTAAATTAACCTCCTGAAGGAGCTGTGGGCGATGACAACGTCTGCAAGCAGTGCGGGACACGCATTGCATTGTACCTTGTGACGTTGTCAAATGTCGGATGTGGTTTACACCATGCAGTAAAAATCAAATAGTCATATGTCACCAAAGCCTTCACTCACATACATTGTAGATTGCAGCATATTTAAACACAGTAATCCAAACTCCTGACCTGCGCTATACAATAATTATGAGTAGCTGTGTTCAGTGAGTAATCATCCATTCCTGACTCATTGACAGTTCTCGAGTTTGTCAACCGAGATCCTATTTTATAAACTCTATTATTAAACAAGAGCTAAAATAAGGCTTTGCATCCCTAACATGATCATTAGACTTCATTTCAGAGGCTCACACATCAGTAGTACTGGTACATCACATTAATCCAGAACTACTCTGCTCACTCGCAGAACTGCGAAATTTGGCTGAGTTTTTCTGCAACTCGGCGAAATTCCGCGGAGTGAAACTCTGTGAGCTCTGCCCACCCCGACTTTCTATTACACATCAGCTATTTTGTTGTGGGGAAAAATTGGGGTACTTCACTAGAATTTTGGTTCTCAGCGTGGGTGCAGGGAGAGGGTTTACAGAGTTGTAATCAGTGGCGGCTTGACGAGGGAGTGCTGCGGTGTGGTGAGGCGGGGCGGCGGAGGAGCTGGGTGGGGGGGTTATTGGAGTCGGACATACGAAAGCATGGAATAAGGTAAGTAAATGAATAAATAAAACTATTTGCCTTGCGTTCACTGCATCACCGAGTTGGCGATACAGCGAGTGCAAGGTAAATAGTTTTATTTATTTATTTACTTACCTTACTCCATGCCGTCGTATGTCCGACTCTACTACCCCCATCCTGCACCTCCACCGGCCCACCGCCTCACAGCACTCCATCTGTGAGCCGCCACTGGTTGGAATACTGGCTCTCTATTGTGTGCTTGTTGCCTCTGGTTCCATATACTGCTGATACTCACCAAATTGGCCTCCATACACTAATATGCTCCCTGATGTATGCACACGTGTATCACCATACTTTCTCACGCACCCATGACACATAACAATTAAAATAATAACCAGGAATGTAAGAGGTCTTGGCAAACCCAAAAAGAGGAGGTTCTTACTAGCCTACTTCGATAGACATTGCATCAACATAGCCTTCCTGCAGGAGATGCGCATACTGTCTTTATTTACAGGTTCATCACGTATGCCTCATAAAATGTTTTTTGTCTTATTTGTAGTGCTATTCCTTGGTCGGCGGTAAGGTCACGATTGGTGAGCTTAAATTTAAGGTCCATAGGGGGGATGCCATTCTTTAATGGAATGCCCAAGGGGAGGGACAAGTTGTCTCTCATTGAACTCCTGGGGCAGTTACAGCTGGTTGACTGGAAGGGTGCGGGGGAGGGGGTTTACGCTTTCCAGTAGGCTGGTTGGCCACCCCGCACATGCTCAAGGGTGCAAGTAAACTGTGCATAACTGCAAGGGCCCCTTATGGAGATAATCTGCGGGGCATAGGGATTGCTCGGGGGGAAGGACCCTCCCGGTGAATGGGCCCCCTTGTGCATGGGCACTCCGGGTGGAGTGCAGGCATAGTTTGATCAGGATCTGGGGCCAGTCATTGACATTGCCGTGGGCTCAAATAGGGATACACAGAAAGATAAATGTTATTTGTTGTTGAATGCATAGTCTAGGATAGGAATGTCTATGTATTAGAAATATGTTAAGGATAGCAAACACAGGGGGAGGGGCCATATTAGTTTATAAATCGAGCCGAGAGCGATGGAACCGGTTAGAGTTTGTGAAGAACCCGGATTTGTAATTTGGAGATTAGGAAAACAGGTACGCACAGCGCGCTGGCGGTATTAGAAAGCCTTGGCAATTCTGAAATGTATATATTCGTAAGGTAAGAGCCGCAGATAGGCGCGAAGGGTAGATAAGTTGGAATACATTGAACTGACATGCATAGAGAAAAAAGAGGGAACGCATATGGGCAGATACTAGAAAGCTTGATAGTTGATCACCTTGGTCTTTTTTAATTTTTAATTAGCTACCTTTGAAATAGAAAGTGTGGTGATTTTAAGAGTATGTATATTTGTATTCAAATGTTTCCACTATGAAATGTGCACACATAAGCGTGGTTTCTTTAGGATTAATGGCAATGTTGTTATGTTAATTTTCAGCTACCCCTGACGAAGAGCATACAAGTGCTCGAAATGCATTGGGTCATGAATAAAGGAATGCTGTTGAGAACTATTTTTTGCGTATGGATCATATTTACAAGGAGGCTTGGATGGGCACATGTGGATATGTTAAGTTTCCATAAAAACGCAATTTGATGAATATGTGGAACAAACGGAAATAATGAAAGCAGCTTGATAATTGTTTCAGTCTTAATAATTGTATAAAAATACACGAGGACAAACGGATGAAGAAATGATGGATCTTGTATCCTCAAAAAAATGCAGTGCATTAGGGTGTGGAGTGTTAATGTTACGCTCCCCACATTCAGGATTCAATTGCGCGATGGCAAGGCGAAACCCGATTTTGCACGCAGCTGGTCAAGTGGAAAAATGGATTGTAATGGATTATTTTGATAAAACATGGTGTGCTCTCCACCTCATTTCATATTAAGGATAGCAAACAAGACATATGTATCTATCAATGTAATGGACTAGACTTTCTGCGTATAGTGTACATAATGTATATATAAATGTTTTGAGTATTAAATTGTAATAAATACGGCCGGGTTTAATGACCCCTAATCCAAAAATCACTTGTGATAGTTGAGTTGACGCCTTAAGGGCAGATGGGAGGTGGGCAAACATTGGCACCTGGAAAGGGGCCATCACTTAGGGGTGTAAGTCATAGGTAAAAGGCGGGGTCTAGGCCGTATCGGGCCATACTACTTTCCCTCATACAGCTCCTTCTCATCTGGAATGGCAATGTTAATCTGGAAAATGTTTTGCTTTATAGCCAATCATATTCATTGACACCCCAAGGGACATTATGTATGTGTATCTGGTACATTGCAAGTTTGCCCTATCACACTCTACTTCATAGCACCTACTATTGACTTGCTGGACTTCTTGGAGGAAATTGCACACCACAACTGTCCACACAACGACCGTAACATGATTTGGGGTGGTGACTTTAATTTAGTATTCCACTCATCTCTAGACTGTACTAACCCACACAGAACCTGTAACCCCAATGAGGCTTCATCTATCAATGGCAGGCAGAGTAGCTGTCCCCAGGATGCTAGTTCTTACACAACTTTTGCATATTTTTGCTAACATTCCAAAGCTTCGGGTACCTGATTCTTGACTAGATTGTGAAGTCTACTACCCAGACTTATTTGGGAGGGTAAACTCCAAGACTGAGTTGGGACAAACTCACACATCCATATGAGTAGGATGGCTTTGCACTCCCCCATCCAGAGAGGTAAATTTTTGCTGGTGCCGTCGTACTACACTATCTACTGGTTGAGCCCGCATCGAACAGCACCACGTCTACTGATCGAGCAAGACCAACTAGAGATGGGAACATTATACACTAACTTGACTGCCACAGCACACCACCCTGGTAAATGTATAGGAATAGTGCGATGCACACACTGAAAACTCTGGTCATTAGCCAAATGTGTGGCTTGCCCTACATTATGCTTCCCAGAAGTCCTGTCGCTAGTAACCATGCCTTGCCTCCAATAGTAAACAAATCAGTACAGGTAACACTTACCTATCCTGGGTGCACAAATTTAGGGCAGTTATTCCCAGATGGTAAATTGATCACACTAGAGCTATTTTGCGCATGCAGTGATACTAACTCTCTTGAACTCTACATACTACAGATTGTGCCAGGCAGTGGCAAAGCATAGCCAGGGCTTATCTCAGGAGTTTATGGAGTATTTTCCCCTACTGATGCAGATACGCTCATCCGCAAACACGTGGGTTGGGTCTCTAAACTTTATAAGGTAACTAGAAATACACCTTACCAAACTACGCTCACAACCAAGACGAAATGGGACACAGACCTGAGCATGCCACTCTTTTAGAAAGTTTGGAGCTTTTATTTACTTGCATGTGGCCTGGCAGTGTCCCAAATACAAGCATTTTGGTTGGCAGTTACACAATAGATCAATGAAATTACCACGAGCCAATTGGCCTGCACGCAGTTACCACTGTTGCTGGGCTGGAGGTGTTGTAAACACCTCTTCTGCCCCTGGGAAGCTAATAGCACTCCTAACAGTGCTGGCCAGATGTAGCATGCCCCAAAGTACGAGACTGGTGCAGTGGCATCATATATTGCAATGATAAGGTGGAGATTTACGGATCGGAATTACGAGTTAAAGGTTTTTTAATTCATGCAATAATTATCAGCTGCCTAAATACCTTAAGCTTCATTAATTTTCAGCCGGTCAAACCTGCTGAAATATGATAGGCAGAATGTGTTTGGTATTTATTGTGCCATGCGCATTCTGATGCGTTAACCAAGAAAATCTGCACGGTATTCCCCAACAACTCGTAATAGGCACCATTTATCACATCCGAATAATAACGTACCCTGTGGTATCATCACTTACCACACGCGCTGAATAGCACCTGTTCTTGTAATCAGGGCTATATGCAGGGCTTTAAGTGGGATGAAAAAACTGGGGGGTCTCTCAAAGGGGCGTGTCCAGTGTAATTAGGGGCGTGGCTTTAAAACACTCACACTAAAAATCTGTGCTTAGCACAGTGTGCCTCCCGACTTGTTTTTTGCTGTTTCGGTCATGGCATCCAGATATGTGATACAACAAATAACATCATACCTACAACAAGTAAGGACTATTGGCTTTGTCAATGGTTATTAGTTGCAGAAGATAAATAAGCAGCAACTATGGCTTTTATATAATATTGACAAAGCTTCCAATTAAAGCCCTGGTGACACCACCACAATGCTCTTGCGTTTCAGAAAGAGAAGGGAAATTCAGAAAGAAAATGACTCTTTAAAGGATTTCCCTTCCTCCACAACGCTCACCTGGCATGACGTCATGCCCTAACTTCTCTGCTAATGAGAAGTGAGCAGTGTGGGCAGCGCACATCGATGTGCCTGCTATCTCGAAACGGGTCTCTATCGGGCTTTGGCTTGCATCCTGGCACTTTTTTCCGGACTGAAGTGACTGCAAACTGCTGTCACTGCAATCTGGGGAAAAAAACGGACCGCCTGTGTCAGGGCTCAAAACAGAGCCCGATAGAGACCCGTTTCGAGGCCCCCTGAAAAAAACTGCCGGTGCTCAGACCCCTTGAGACCCGGCCCACTTAAAGCCCTGGCTATATGTTACACATACTGGCTGAGGCTGAAAAACCTCAAGATGTCGGCTGGATTTACTCTACCTACTATTCATCTTTGGTTGTGAAGTGCGCAGCTGCAAGGACCGCGGGAATTTAAGGCCCTGGAATAATAAACTCATCGCCGATTAAAATGGCGTGAGAATCGAGATAGCTGTACTTGTGACAATAAAAAGAAAGTGCATTTAATTCCCGATACTACACTTTTAATGCTGTCTGATGCTGTTCATGAGGCACGTTAACTTGTGTTTTACTTGACTGTTATTATAAATGTGATAATAAATAATTTAAAATAAATGAAAAATGCTTGAAGACAAAGCCAGACCTATTGCCTTCGTCAACGTTCGTTCCTCTGGGCAAGCGGCCTATCTGTGCTTTTTTTCCCACGTTCTGTGATAATATACAACAAAAGAAAGGGAAAAAAACGTATTTTTCAGTTTAAAAAAAAAAAAAAAGATTCTACTCAGCTGTCCTTGCTAGCAGACTCCCTTTGGCTCTCTAAATCCTTTCCCCTGAAAGAAGTGTCTGGAATAAGCTGCAATATAGGGGGCTTTGAATGGGTTCCAGTGTGTCACATGCATCTCTGCGCCCTTCTCTCGCGCTTCCTGACAAAGCGCCTTGGCTCCCTTTGCGGAGCGGCGCGAGCGGATCAGGCAGAAACTGAAACCCCGGAGGGCAGCGAGCAGAAATCCGGGCACAATGGAGTGCCATGTCGAGCTGTCAGTGGCGGAGGCGGCGCGAGGAAGGGTGCGATAAGAAGTGAGACTTAGCGCGGGAACACTCCAGCCCCTTCTCGTTACCGCTCCCTCCGGCTAAAAGCTTTGTCCAACCTCCGCGGGGAAGGGCGCATCTTCAGCCTTCTCTCATATCCTTCTGCACTTTTTTTTATCAGTGAGCTTTTTTCTCCTATACAGTTCTTTATCGTTTTCCTGATATAGGTCTTTGCAGTCGTCATACCCCTATATATTTCCCTGAAGTCTTCCTTTCCCGATATCTTTCTATTCAAAACCTTCCTTCCCCTCAAACTCTCACTCCTCTTTGCACTTTCATAAATATTTTTGGGTTTGCCCTCGCTGTTCTGGGTGATGGTACTACTGACTATCGAGCCCAAGAATATTGCATACGAGAATATCCAGGGACAAAATGTCATATAGGAAAATTTAGATTTACTATTCCTAACTTCACATCTAAGTACCTTGAAGATATATATATTTGCCGGGACCACAAGTTCCATGATGCCTTGGGACACTTGACCCGCCCATCCTGGGCGTTAAACTGGTATGGTGGGACAGGAACCGGAGCACACCTGCAACCGCGATTGCCTCTGAGAAAGAGGGACACACCCTCGAAACGCGTCAGGCTGGGTCGCGTTTGTAGCTGTCAGATCGAAACTGCTTGCAGCGTGACACTTGTACTCCGAAATAAAGGCTTGCCACCTTGGTCCTGTGTTCGGGTGCTGCTCAATCTTTGGTGCTAGGCAAACAAGCTTGTATTTTTGGCGGCAGCCCAGCCGTCGAGCGGCACCACCCTGTGAAGAGAAGAGGGGCCACACGGCAGGATATATGCCTTGCCGTCCTTGTGGAGCACAGACCGGGGCTTAGGGTGGACGCTGTGAGCGGTGGCCCATCTGTGGGATTGAAAAGGACAGAACATTAGTGCACCATCAGTGGTTGGATTTGCCGGGACCACAAGTTCCATGATGCCCTGGGACACTTGACCCGCCCATTCTGGGCGTTAAATTGGTATGGTGGGACAGGAACCGGAGCACACCTGCAACCGCGATTGCCTCTGAGGAAGAGGGACACACCCTCGAAACGCGTCAGGCTGGGTCGCGTTTGTAGCTGTCAGATCGAAACTGCCTGCAGCGTGCCACTTGTACTCCGAAATAAAGGCTTGCCACCTTGGTCCTGTGTTCGGGTGCTGCTCAATCTTTGGTGCTAGGCAAACGAGCTTGTATTTTTGGCGGCAGCCCAGCCGTGGAGCGGCACCACCCTGTGAAGAGAAGAGGGGCCACACGGCAGGATATATGCCTTGCCGTCCTTGTGGAGCACAGACCGGGGCTTAGGGTGGACGCTGTGAGCGGTGGCCCATCTGTGGGCTTGAAAAGGACAGAACATTAGTGCACCATCAGTGGTTGGATTTGCTGGGACCACAAGTTCCATGATGCCTTGGGACACTTGACCCGCCCATCCTGGGCGTTAAATTGGTATGGTGGGACAGGAACCGGAGCGCACCTGCAACCGCAATTGCCTCTGAGGAAGAGGGACACACCCTCAAAACGCGTCAGGCTGGGTCGCGTTTGTAGCTGTCAGATCGAAACTGCCTGCAGCGTGCCACTTGTACTCCGAAATAAAGGCTTGCCACCTTGGTCCTGTGTTCGGGTGCTGCTCAATCTTTGGTGCTAGGCAAACGAGCTTGTATTTTTGGCGGCAGCCCAGCCGTCGAGCGGCACCACCCTGTGAAAAAGAAGAGGGGCCACACGGCAGGATATATGCCTTGCCGTCCTTGTGGAGCACAGACCGGGGCTTAGGGTGGACGCTGTGAGCGGTGGCCCATCTGTGGGCTTGAAAAGGACAGAACATTAGTGCACCATCAGTGGTTGGATTTGCCGGGACCACAAGTTCCATGATGCCTTGGGACACTTGACCCGCCCATCCTGGGCGTTAAATTGGTATGGTGGGACAGGAACTGTGGAAAATTAGTGCGTTTTGGTGAACATTATCTGCGCCATCTTGCCTCTTCCCCTGATGCCACACTTTTGTCGTGCGCGCCCGCCATTTTAAGATGCCCCGATCAGAACAAACCCTTTTGCATGCTGCTGGCCCCTGACATAGCCCTTTGCCTTCGCTAAGCCTGCACGCTGACCACCCCCTGCTTGCACCTGCCTTGAGTCATAAACCCCTCTTCGGCGCTGCTCTGCCCCAGGCCCTCATCCTGTTCCCAGCGCGACACCTCCCTGCTTTCCTTTCATGATCTCCGGCCCTTAGATGCAAACCCCCTTTTTCCCCGTGTGCCCGTTTTTTCCTCCCCGTTCCCAAGCCGACACCCAGCTCTGCCGATACCATCCTTGCCCCTCCCCGTACAATAGAAAGCTTCCCCCATCAAAGAATCCCCGGGTTGATCAAAGCCCCCCACCCCATGAGATCCGATCAAACTCCCCACATTCCGTGAATCGGCGGATTATCCAGCTGCGCGATGCTCATCACCTGTTGTGACTAGGGTGGGGACTTCAACTGTAAATGTGTGTGGGAACGGGCCCAAAGGGGAGTTCCGAGAATGTCTTTTCCGTACATCAAAGCTTTTACATGTATGTGTAATCTACAATAAAGTCATAAATGTGGGTATAAGAGGCCAGGCCTCAGAAATACAGTTAGAGCACCTCAGAACGATACCTTCTGTCCGTTTCGTTGTGTTCTCCTCCGGAGAGAATAAAAAAAACCTTGTTTCCTGCTTTCCAGTCTCCAGCGCCTGCCTCTTCATTTGATTTAAATAACTAGAGGGTCACAGAGGCAATACCGCCGGGCAAATATCGATTGTCCCCGACCCAATTGAACTTTTTACAATTGGCGTCCCAAGCGTGGGGCCCATCAGCGACTCGTGGATCCAGTGGGAGAGGTCCCGACGACAGAGTGAACGACTGCAACGATCGGGAGAGCTCTTGCCCAATAGACCCTCGTCTGGCAGCCGATCATCCGAACTTCACTAGTTCCGAACAGACCTCTCTCGAGTGATCTACGGTCCTGACTGGGAACCATCAGGAGTGCCGTGAGAAATACGAGAAAAAGAGGACGATCGGGCGCTGGATTCGGAAGACAAGAAACTGTCCACATGGTCCGGGTAAGGTCGTGTTGCCACGACAAGTTGCGAAAAAAATTTGTTTTGATTGCTTGATTGTTCAAAATACTAGTATTGCTCTGTTTATTTTTATTTGGAGATTCACTGTCTGCAAACGGAGAAACAACAGGCTCCCTCTCCCTTTGCAAGCAGTGGAGGATAGGTAGGGTAGCAGCCGTGCTTGTTCTTTTTCTCCCCCACTCAATAATTGCTTGAAACTGAACTGTTGTTCACAAACTATTGTTTCCTGGAGATTCCCTGTCTGCAAGCAGGGAAGAGACCACCCTTTTTGCAGATAGTGAAAAGGGTAGGTAACGCAGATCTTTGCGGACCTACTCATTCTCCCCATTGTTATTTATTGGTCGTTTGGTTTTATATTTTTTTTTGATCCATGAGGTATTCACTACCTGCAAACAACGTAGAATAGAAATATTCTGTCTAGTCTTTGCACCTAGTGATAAGATAGGCAGTGCTGACTTTTTAGTCCCTCGTTACGAGCCGTCATGTCTGTCTTCTCCCCACTGATAAATAGCCTGTTTAGCCCGGACCGGGTGTTAGAGGTGGACCGTATAGCTCCACTAGAAGGCACCCCTAATAAGGACATGTTCATAAACTATGGGTTAGTCACCATAGCTTATAATAAATTATGGCACAGGTATACCGAAGATAGCCAAGACAAACAGTGGCCACTGGCAGGATCCTTTGACCTTGATAAAATAGAAACGTTAGAAATAGCCCTTCGAAATAATAAGACGACGCCAATTATGCTCGATAGTCTCGGTATGTGGCGCAGAGAGGCTACGAAACGACAGAGAAAAGACGAGGATAAACCAAGTAGGGAAATATACCGACAGGACAACCCCAGGACACCGCTACCCACAACTTATCCCCCGACACTATGCAAAGGACGACCAGACTTAGGGTCAGACCAATGCGCCTTTTGTAGGTATGTCGGACACTGGAAAGCCCAATGCCCGACTCTACTGAGCGTGAGTAAAGGCAAAGGGCCGACAAGAACGACAGACCGACAGTACGAGAAAAGGCGCGAGACAGAGAAGAACCCGACTTACATAGACAGACCAGACAGAACCACCACGTTTGATTATGCCCGATGGCACAGATTTCGCCAGGAAAATCTCAGCGGCATGCTCAAGTTCTCCTAGGTCGGGCAATGTCAAGACGGGAACCCAGCCTCGTTTAAAATTCACAGACGGAAAGAGATAATTATGACCAATAACTGTTTTTATATTTGTCTTGGGTCTTTGTATGTCGTACTTGTACTGTCCCCCGTCTGAGTTCGTGTGTATGTAATGTACAAATCTGCGTCATCCCTCTACACGTGTTTCCGTGTTACTCGACCCCTGTTAGCAGAAACTTAGCATAAAAGCAACCTGGAAAGAAAGAAATGATAAAACAAAATCCGCAGACCATTAATAAACTTGAACTTTTAATTTAACACAACAAACAAGGAATAATGACGATAAACTGTAGAAAATGAAAGTCAAACAGAACATTCGCCCCCCCCCATTCTGGAACCTTCCAAAGTAGGGCAGGGTTACGGCTACGCCCAACCAACGGCAACCCATATAAGGCGAGCCCCGCCGCCAACTCTTGGTCAGGAAATCTTAACGTATGGGGGAGCCGGAGGAGAGGCAGGAGCCCGCAGCCTGGGCATTTGCAGGTAGTCCCGCCACATGTCTCCTTGGCCGGCCGCAACGGGCCTGGAAAGACTAAGGTAGTCCCGCCACATGTCAAGAGGAGAACGAGGCACCTCTTCCTTTTCTCTTCCGTCACAGCCGCAGCAGTCCTGGACGGCGGGATGTCCTGCACGTACCTCCACAACAATTTGTCCAAGTTGGGCTGGGAGGGAGAGGCGACGCGGACGAGCCTCTCCCACCTCCACCGGTAGGAGGTTTCCCAGCCCCCAGCCCGACGCCGAACACCCCCAGTCAGGCGATGGTGCCCATACTTCCACAGCACCGGACACACCATGGTGGCACCCCAGTACTTGCGCAGCACCGAACGTACAATGGTGGCACCCCAGTATTTGCGCAGCACCGAACGTACAATGGTGGCACTTGGGGAACACCGGATGTGGAGAGGCCTTCATGCGGGGCGATGAAAAGGAGCGGCATGGAGTGCACCGGGAGAAGGAGACGATGTGAACGAGTCTCCCTCGCCCCCCCAGGTGGGGGCATCACAGCTGCACCCCAGCTGAACGTCCCGCTCTCACAAAACAGGGACCTCTTCCTTTCACTCCGAAGGGTCTCTTCCATTCTTGCAAACTCGACGAGAGTGGTCCCTGTAGGGCCTCAAAATGGCGTCTGGATCCGCTGGAAGGCGGGCCCCGGCCACTAGAGTAACTTTGGCCAGCCGTATAACTCGAACATTTGCCCCATGGAGCACGAGCCCCCATCTCCGACAGCATCTCCGCAGCCTTGAAGATCATACAAAGGTCCCCGGCGGAACCTTCGGCCTTTGCAGGTTTCCGGTAAGGGACGGCTGCCTCGATCGCCAACGAAACAAACATGACATTGCCACACCTTCTGTTAGCGTGAATTCTAGAACTGCCGAAAAGGACTCTGGTCCAAACTGCCAGTAATGGAAACATTTCCCCCTGATGCTGCTTCCGGACTGTGCCGGCCCCGCCCAAAATGGCGCTGGTATCAATCGGAACTTACGAACACCTCGTGGTGTTCCTTCGCACTAATATAAACTTGATGTTCTGAGATTTTTGTGATCCTTTGTACACTTGGCTAGAAAAGACAAGGAGAGCTCACTCGACGAACAGTATGAAAGAATCCCCATTACAAATGTTGATTACAAATGTACACTGTATTATATTTTTATAACCGATGTAAACCTCATTTACGACGCACACGTACGGTATGCATATAGGAAATCTGATTACAACTATTGTGATTATGCTTCTGAATTATGAAATATATGCCCCCGAACCCCCAGCCAATTAATAGACGTTTTAGTCTCTTACAAATGAATGAGTAAAACTTTCCGATGTTTTTATTGCTGCAAACGACACCCCCCACTGTACGCACTTTAGCCATTGCCACGACCGACCAAATACGACCGCACCCTCATAATCCATATGCTGAAATGATTTTGCAAAATAAAGTCTTTGAAACTATGGACGGGTATTGCATGCTTTATTTTAAAACAACATGGGATGGGTGGGAAAGTTCTTTTCTGTGCACCCTACTCTGCTCTCTCTTTAAGGTTAAAAGAAGATGGTTGCCCAGCCCTGGAGGACGGATCGGATCGACAACACGACACTCCGCCTTCAAAGTACGCGACTGACTCATGAACTCTCGCGTAGAGGAAGACCTTGACTTCCAAGGATGGGTAAAACGAATGGTGTAAATGAGGGAATGTAAAAGGAGGGTGAAATGAAATAATGTAAATATTATAAAGTACAACGTTCCAAAGTAGCAGGGACCCAAGAACCGAAGAACTTTAGAACGCCACGGCGTTGAAAGAGGTTTAAGGATCCCGATAGTGAGATATATCCTTTGACTAGATACCTCGCACTAGGCACCTCTGGTTTCCTTTTTATGTTTCCCCGCACACGCCCTACACGAACACACTACCCCCCCCCTCGACTCCGGAAACCATATCCCCGGGGACCCTGCCCCAAGGAGGAAAAGACGAGTAAGAGGTAAGTAAAGGACTTATGAATCCATGTATTTGAATGCGCGCGAATGCTGTCTCCCCCACCCCCCCCCTTTTTTTCCCTCCCTCTGCAGGTTACATCAGAGATTACAGCCAAGGTGTGGCGAAGATCTGAGACCTTGCCATGTCTAAATACACGAAACGGACTAGCGCCGCAGGGTGGTGTCTAAGCACGCCTGCAAACTACTCACGTATCGAACAGACCCGGAAAATTAGCACAACTTGATAGAAAGTGATCACCCTTAAACCAGACCGGACGAATGAACCCATGTCACGTATGATGCGAAACTGTGAGGGAATGTGTGTGTGTGTGACTGAGGCGTTGACCCAACTGGTCAAAGGACCGAGAATGCGAGAAAGTGCGACAAAATGGTACCTCCTTTCTTCTTTCCTTTTTTTCTCAAAGCATGTCCCCTCTACCCTGTCTAATGCTCAAACTGCATGATTACAAGATCCTAACGCAGACCCGTGGATGCCCTTTACTGTGTAATGCACTAAATAGCCTTTCTTGAATACACTGCCACCCTCTCTGTTGCACGTGTACTATTTAGCCTGCCGTTGCACTCTCTCTCTCTCTCTCTCTCTCTCTCTCTCTCTCTCTCTCTCTCTCTCTCTCTCTCTCTCTCTCTCTCTCTCTCTCTCTTTTTTCACTACCACTCTTCCGAGTGGTTAGCCCCGAAATTGGCAGATTGCCACCCCTAGCACACCACCTAATTGGCTTCAAATACCGTCAGTATTTGCACAAACGCTTGTCTTTAATACAATCACCCTGAAGCCGCGTCATTACCTCTCCTTTTCCACTAGAAGTCAATGAACCCAGGTTGGGCCGTAAGGGAAAGGACAGGTAAGACGACAGAGGTTCCCTAATCTGACCCGAAATAAGGGAACTACATGTCAAACGGCTCCTATAGTATAAAACAAGGACCTCAGAATACGCGACCCTCCCCTCCCCGAATTGTCGCAATACCCAAACCGGAAAAGTGACCACCCCCGTTACCTCCCCTGTCTATGTCCCTGGTTGTTTCCCATAAAACCCCTGTCCTTCCTAGTTGAGTAACCGGGCTGTAAAAGGTTACGTAGGACCCAGAATGATGTTTTACAAGGTTAACAGACTAGACCAAGGTAAAGAAATCATCAAAATGAACCCCGCAGTAGTTGAAAAACAGGATGCACCGATAGAAAGGAAATGTTTAGCCATGTTCGTCTCTCAGCAAAATACCTGTGTAGTACCATGTTGACGACTCACTGTACCCTTTTGTAAATGTGAAACTCTAGAGAACGGCATATCTTTGCCAGATTTGTCTCCCGAAGGTGGGTTACCATCAGATGAACTGTCATGCCTGTAATAAATAATTATGAAGGAAAGTCATAGTAAATCCAACAGGTCCGCCACCGGTCATTCATATGCCAGTTGTGAACATTAAATATAACGGACATTTTCATTCTTTGCCTGGAGCTGGGAGAGAAATAGACTTTTTGATTATCTCCATCTGCAAATTTTCTAAAGACTGTCTTTTCAAACTTGTTTAAGGGTACTGCTGTTGGAGGAGAGA
This sequence comes from Lissotriton helveticus, assembly GCF_964261635.1. Lineage (NCBI taxonomy): Eukaryota > Metazoa > Chordata > Amphibia > Caudata > Salamandridae > Lissotriton > Lissotriton helveticus. Next base: position 1,308,014,625 of record NC_136057.1, read on the forward strand.
AGGACCGGATGTGGGAGCACGAGGCCTGACTGCAGACTAAGGAACACCTGCGACATTAGCCAAGGCGAGACCACGACTGAAAAGAGCTGCAGGACGAGGCACTGTTTCTGACAACATGAGAAGAAAGGGTCGACCTGATGCCCCTGCTCGATGTCCAGTACTTGTCGACAAGTCCCCGCTCTCTGAATTCGGTCACATGCTCGCCTATTTGAAGTCTCTCGTTCTCCTAGTTTGTTCCTAATTTGGCCTTGCTCCATCCCCCTTTTTCCTCTGACCTACCCTATGGACTGTTTTGAACGCTCTTCTTCCATCGGAACTTTCTGACAATCACCTCAAAGGACACAGGGCGAAAAGGACCTTTCCGACCAGAAACGCGAGGAAAGGGTCGTGCCCTGCAACGCAGAACTTAGAACAGAGCTGGACTCGTAGCTCCACCGCCGGTGCTCAACAGCGCCAACGAAAGACCACAAAGAACAATGAGAACTCGTAAACTTCGAACATTTGACATCCTCAATCACCGTTTTTTATGCCTCATTTCTCTCCCAGCCGCCATTGTATTGATCCTGCTCCAATCCGAATCTGAAATATGTATTAACCTGCCAGTTCACGTTATGATATGTACTTGCTGCTCGCCGTTTTTGTATTTCATTCCTATGACTTTCCTGCTGAACAAATTTATCAAAGTTTATCAAATAGGTGCACCTCCTAAAAACTAGAAACCTCAAAATGTATTGTTTACAACTATTTTTCATCTAGGGTTCCTACCGTTTTCTTTCTCATGCTCACCACAGTAGAACCGAATAGAAAATGAACCAGCAAGATGTCTTGAATATGTTAAAGGGAGGACTGTGGAAAATTAGTGCGTTTTGGTGAACATTATCTGCGCCATCTTGCCTCTTCCCCTGATGCCACACTTTTGTCGTGCGCGCCCGCCATTTTAAGATGCCCCGATCAGAACAAACCCTTTTGCATGCCGCTGGCCCCTGACATAGCCCTTTGCCTTCGCTAAGCCTGCACGCTGACCACCCCCTGCTTGCACCTGCCTTGAGTCATAAACCCCTCTTCGGCGCTGCTCTGCCCCAGGCCCTCATCCTGTTCCCAGCGCGACACCTCCCTGCTTTCCTTTCATGATCTCCGGCCCTTAGATGCAAACCCCCTTTTTCCCCGTGTGCCCGTTTTTTCCTCCCCGTTCCCAAGCCGACACCCAGCTCTGCCGATACCATCCTTGCCCCTCCCCGTACAATAGAAAGCTTCCCCCATCAAAGAATCCCCGGGTTGATCAAAGCCCCCCACCCCATGAGATCCGATCAAACTCCCCACATTCCGTGAATCGGCGGATTATCCAGCTGCGCGATGCTCATCACCTGTTGTGACTAGGGTGGGGACTTCAACTGTAAATGTGTGTGGGAACGGGCCCAAAGGGGAGTTCCGAGAATGTCTTTTCCGTACATCAAAGCTTTTACATGTATGTGTAATCTACAATAAAGTCATAAATGTGGGTATAAGAGGCCAGGCCTCAGAAATACAGTTAGAGCACCTCAGAACGATACCTTCTGTCCGTTTCGTTGTGTTCTCCTCCGGAGAGAATAAAAAAAACCTTGTTTCCTGCTTTCCAGTCTCCAGCGCCTGCCTCTTCATTTGATTTAAATAACTAGAGGGTCACAGAGGCAATACCGCCGGGCAAATATCGATTGTCCCCGACCCGATTGAACTTTTTACAGAACCGGAGCACACCTGCAACCGCGATTGCCTCTGAGGAAGAGGGACACACCCTCGAAACGCGTCAGGCTAAGTCGCGTTTGTAGCTGTCAGATCGAAACTGCCTGCAGCGTGCCACTTGTACTCCGAAATAAAGGCTTGCCACCTTGGTCCTGTGTTCGGGTGCTGCTCAATCTTTGGTGCTAGGCAAACAAGCTTGTATTTTTGGCGGCAGCCCAGCCATCGAGCGGCACCACCCTGTGAAGAGAAGAGGGGCCACACGGCAGGATATATGCCTTGCCGTCCTTGTGGAGCACAGACCGGGGCTTAGGGTGGACGCTGTGAGCGGTGGCCCATCTGTGGGCTTGAAAAGGACAGAACATTAGTGCACCATCAGTGGTTGGATTTGCCGGGACCACAAGTTCCATGATGCCTTGGGACACTTGACCCGCCCATCCTGGGCGTTAAATTGGTATGGTGGGACAGGAACCGGAGCACACCTGCAACCGCGATTGCCTCTGAGGAAGAGGGACACACCCTCGAAACGCGTCAGGCTGGGTCGCGTTTGTAGCTGTCAGATCGAAACTGCCTGCAGCGTGCCACTTGTACTCCGAAATAAAGGCTTGCCACCTTGGTCCTGTGTTCGGGTGCTGCTCAATCTTTGGTGCTAGGCAAACGAGCTTATATATTTATATTATACATACACACATATGTATGTATGTTAATATATATATATATATGTATATCCATTCCCACTCCTGCTCCTATTCTCGCCAGGAGACTTCGTAAGCAGGCACCAACATGACTGGAGCCAATAAATATCTTTCTTTAACCAGAAACTATATATATAGGTTTATACACGTGGAGTTAGGTATCTATACAAACCACCTTTTGATATTTTGATTTCAATATTTTGACCTCAAGATTTGCATTCTTTGATATTCTGGATTCGATATTCCAGGTGCACACCTACCTGGATGGAAGATGTGGTCTAATGGCTAAGTTCCTGATATTCAAACATGAAACACAAGGTTCTAAACCCCCCTTTAGCACATGATCAAACAAATATTGGAAAAGCCTGTGGGTCTGGTGATTGGCTCCAGTCTTTTCAACAGTGGCAGCTTGCAACAGTAACACTGTGGGGCGGGGGGCAGGGCGGAGGCAGGGCGGAGGCAGGGCTGGGTGGGTAGTGGAGTCCAACATACGACGGCAGATATTTATTTATTTACATTTACTTTTGCCATCGTATATCCGTCGTGTGTCGGACTCCACTAACCCCACCAAGCCCCGCTCCCGCCCCGCCTCACAGTGTTACCTCTACAAGCCGCCACTGCTTTTCAATGATTGCTTTAATTTGTCATGGTTTTTGCAAAACTTTATTGTTGGTGAAGTAGCTGGACCCTAGTCAATCTAAAAAAAAAAAAACTACCTAAAAGCAAATTTTATTTTGATCCCTAAAACACACATAGTAGTTCCTGTCACTAAAGAGAACTACTTTGTGTGTGGATGTTCCCATTGTAAAAGGGTAAGATATAATCACTCACAGTGAAGTTAGCCAATGGTTGAAGCTTGCTGACCCATTGCCCCATGCTGCATGCTGTAAAGGGAGGAAATAAAAGAAGTGAATGACACAATATAAATGTGATTGTAGCCAGCTCAACTTATATTCCTGTTCCTCAAATTGCACATGTGTAAAAACACATTGGATCGCAAATATGAGTGGATGAAAATAAGGTCTTTGCCCACTAAGTTTGGGAAATTTGGAAACTTTGCATTGATGAAGTTTCATAAATTGACCAGTGCAAAGTTTCCCCACATCAGGTGTACATAAATGGGTTGGTTTGCAGCGGCAGGATGGCCCGTACTAAAGAGCTGGGCTTCTTGCTTCTGTGAAACTGCTGCATGTGGATTATCAATATGTTGAGGGTCGGGTCGGAGTCGGGACAGTAGCTGATGCCATCATGGCCCTTAGAGCAAGAAGAACTATTTCCTGCGAATGGCCGATGAAACCACCCCTTTTTTTTTAACTTCATGAGCGTTGCTCTTCATTTAGATCAGAAAGATTGTATTTTCTTTTAAAAATGAGAAATTGTGAGTTACATGACTTCTCATCTTCTCACATCCCTGGCTGCCTCCAAATCACAGGCTGGCTTCTGTGATCTAGCCAAAGCTGCATCCCACACACTGTTATGTACTGCACTTCATGAGTATGGGGCATCTACCAAGCTACATGTGCTCCTTCGATCAAGGTGTGCGCTATATCATATGTTTACAGAAAAAGGTTCACATCTGATATGAGGAGTACCTCGTAAATGGTTACCATCAGTGAAAGATGGTGGTTATAGCATGTGAAAAGTATAAGCAAGCACATTTTGTGCTCTGCTCTTACTTTGCAGTGGTTAAATATAGGTTAAAATATAATTTGCACCCATTTTTAAATATGGCTCAGATTCTCGCCAGCCTCATGTAATAAAAAAACGCATACATAGGATATACGTTCATATTAACACACCTAGATGTTGATATGTTATTCCTCTGTATTTACTGGTCTGTTCAACTGTCATTCACTTTCACTCACAGTAGCATACGCCACGGGGAGATGGGTCAGCCCACTACAGACATTAGCTCTCTTGAACTGGGAGTGACAGTATTTTGCCTGATCAAATATGCGCATTTGCATAAAAAGAATTTACTGCACAGACAGGGATGATGGGTCAGTACTTTACTTTGCTAAGCCTTTATTTCTTTCCATCCTTCATCTGTAGGATGCCGGGTTGCCCTCCGGGGCAATTCTCTCACCAAAACGAACTCCTAGTTAGGCAAACGTTGTTTCATTAAAACAGCTTCATCTAACCCTTTATAGGGCAGGACCAAAACAGAAGGCAACTTCAGAGAACACAACACTTGCATAAATAGCATTGTTAAGCTCACAGACCACAGCCAAATCAACAAGCATTGGCAACACCAATAGGTCTTGCCTATGAAAGAGCTATTGGCTTTGGCAATGTCTTTAGCCATGTTGAACACCACTATTGCTGATGTTCAGCATGGCTAAAAAGTACTGGAAATAAGTGGGGTGGGGTAGGACAGATTGGACAATGGGTAGATTGGGGTAGTGTGGAGCAGATTAGATTGACATAGAGTGGAGTGGGGGCAGAATTGGGTACAATGGAGTTTGGGTGTATTGGGATAGAGTGGAATGGAGTGGAGTGGAGTCAAGATTGGAGTAGAGTGAGATAGAGTGGGAAAGAGTGGAGTGAAGTTGGGTAGATTGGAATGGAGTGGGGTAGATTGGAGTGGTGGGGTGGAGTGGGGTGAAGTGGGACAGATAGGAGTGGAGTAATTTGCAATGGAGTAGATGGGGTAGATTGGAGTGGGGAAGATTGGGGAGGGGTAAATTGTAGTAGGGTACATTGGGGTGGGGTAGATTGGAGGGGTGGATTGGGGTGGAGTAGGTTAGATTGTAGTAGAGTGGGGTAGATTTGAGTGGAATGTGACATATTTGAGTGGGATAGATTGGAGTGAAGTGGAGTGGGGTAGATTTCAGTGTAATGGAGTGTAGTCGAGTGGAGTGGAGTGGGGTGGATTGAGGTGGATTTGAGTGGGGTAGATTGGAGTGGAATATAGTGTGGTGGAATGGAGTAGATGTGTGTGGAGTGGGGTATATTAGAGTGAAGAGGAGTTTGATAGATTCCAGTGGAAGTTGGAGTGGAGTGAGGTAAATTGGAATGGAGTGGGGCAAATTGGTCTGGGGTAGATTGGAGTGGAGCCAGGTAGATTGGAGTGGAGAGGGTTGGATTGGGGTACATTACAGTGAAGTAGATTGGGTTAATTGTAGTGGAGTGGGGCAGACTGGGGTAGAGTGGAGCAGAATGGGGTAGATTTGAGTGGGGTGTGGTATATTGGGGTGGATTGGGGTAGATTGGGGTGGTATGGAGTTGACTGTGTTAGATTGAGTGGAGTGAGGTAGATTGGGGTGGAGTGGGGCACACTGGAGTCGACTGGGGTAGACTGGGGTAGACTGTAACGGTGAAGATTAGGAGGATTGGGGTAGATTAGATCACAGTGAAGTGGAGTGCAGTAGATTGGGTTGAAATGGGGTAGATTGAAGTGGGGTAGAGTGGAGTGGTATGGGGTAGATTAGGGTGGGGTAGAGTGGAGTGGAGTAGAGTGGGGCGAGGTAGCTTGGAATGGAGTAGGATAGATTGGAGATGAGTGGGGTAGATTGGAGTGGAGTAGATTAACGTAGACTGTGATGAAGTGGAGTGGGGTGGGGTAGATGGGGTACATTGGTGTGGTGTGAAGTGGGATAGATTGGAGTGGAGCAGGGCATACGGGAGAGGAGTGATGTAGACTGGAGTGGGTTAGAGTGGAGTGATGTTAAGTGATGTGGAGTGGCATGTTGTGTTGTGGATTGGAGTGGTGTGTCACAGAGTGTCTTAGAGTAGAGGGGCATAGAATGGAGTGGCATGTCGTAGAGTGGAGTCAAGTGTCGTAGAATGGAGTGCTGTGGCATAGAGTGGAAGGGTATAGAGTGGAGTGGCGTAGTGTGGAGTTTGTATGGTGTGGTGTGGTAGCGCACTGCAATTACAGACAACTTGTTTGCAATTGAAATTACCATTACATTTGCACCGAAACACAGTTTTACTGTGATAACGTGGGCAAATGTCATCACCTAGTGTATTGATGTGGTTTGATCGTATTCAAATATTTTTTTCCACCACACTTCAGAACTGAAAATATGCTTCATTTGTACTAATTCTGATATATTCAGAAACATCAGCACTCTTCATTCTTTTGTGCTGTGCGCTAGAAAAAAAAACATCCGCCACCCTTTCCTCTTACATGGTACTCAGCAGGATTGTCACATACATTCTCTAACTTTGAAGTCAGAAAAAGAAACATAAACACCTAGCTCCCTGGAAGAGAGAGCCTGAAATGTGTCCTCTGTCTTTGAATGCACAGCAAGTGTGACAAGAAAAGAACAAGATTTAAAAGCCTGTTTACAGAAAGAAGCACTCGTGGAAGAATACAGTAAACATGGTTTGGGCAACGGAAGAGATGAACTCAAAGTGGACAGCCTAAAGCAATTAAAGCCAGCAATTAGAAAGCCAGAAAATGTGAGTTACAAACCACAAAGCTCATGGCAAGCAACAAACAGAATGCATTCCTAGGTCAGCTTTCTGAAGTCTTAAGCAAACAAGACAGCTGGTCTGTCTAGTAGGCTTCTTCTTAAAAAGTATTTTATGATAAAAACAAGGCCAAAATATCATAAATTGGATCAGTCACTGGTAAATTGAAGCTTCATATATTGAATGTACCATTTCACATGGCTTCTCCTTCCTGCATAAAGTCAATGAAAGTTCCTGCACAGTACTCATAAGTGGCCACTGTGGCTGCGTATCCCTCCACTCGTCCAGCATGACTACCAGCTCCAGGCTGCCTCCAGCCTACAGTCAGGCCAGAGCGGCTGGATGAGAGTCAGTTGTCTGGTGCAAGCAGGCACAGTTCACATCTTCCAAACTTCAAAGAGTTCCTGTTGGTGTGTCTCTGACTCATGTCTCCACTTCAGACAGGTTCTCTGGTCTTCCAGAGTCTGCCTAAGCCAGTAGACAGTACTCTCCTTTCCTTCTCAGTTCCGAGCCCAATCCTTGAGGTTTACTGCAAAACCCTCTGGAGAGTACTCTTTCCAGATACCAGTTCACAGCGAGTGTAAGGTAGCTTTGTCGCTCACTTTCCACTTCCAAAAACGAGTCCCCACCAGGTCCACTGACAGATCAGTTCCAACGGGTCTGCTTCAAAAGAAGAACCCTTGGGTGCTCTTTGGTTATTATCTTGTTGAGCCAACCAGGGGGATCAGTCTTCACAGTGAACTTTCTGCAGAACAAAATACACAAGTCTTGGTCTGTGTGGGTCACACTCCCACTGAGAGTTCCTAACACAATCCTGCAACAAGCAAAATTTCATGGGTAAGCCCGTCTGTCTCCTTAAACTTTCAGCTGGGTTCCAGTCTGGTCGCAGTGGCCACCCGGTCCCACACAACCTTCACCATGACTTCAGACGATCTGTGTTTCCAAGGCTCTCAAGCGATCCGCAGTCTGCCTCCATTCCCATTCAATCCAGTTCAATTCCTCTCACTCAGGTACCGGCAGATAAAGTGCCTACAATGTGCTACTGTTTCTTCTTTAAAGCAAAGACCCGCCACATGAGGAGTCAGTTTAAGCTTTTAAAAAGGTTACACTAGTAACAATCAAATACAGGACTGCTGTTGGGTAGCCATATTCCATTGTTGGTTCCCTCCCATTGAGTAAAGAGGTTGGTCTAACTTAATCTAGTTTTGTAACCTCTTATCTTAGGCTTCAATAAAGGACTGGATGAAAATCAATATTTTCCTCTATGCTATCTCTGTCCAGCTTTTGAAATTTCACTGAAGGACATTCCTTTCATATCTCCTACTGGGCCTCTTATGAAGGTAGCTATCCCCCTCCTTTCCTCCTTTGTAGACCTCAGAATGTTTGTGTTGCTTAAGAGCCATGCACTTTAATGGCTGCTACCAGAAATGTATTTATTTTATTTTATTTGAAAAGTTTTATATAGCGCTGGCTAGACCGGGAGGTATCAGAGCGCTTTACATGAGGAAGAACATTGTTTCAGAACATAATTACACAGTTACATCAGTTGCTGTAGCATAGTTACATGAGTTACAGGAGTTACAAAATCATAGCGTAGGCATAAGGCTAAACAAAGCAGGCAGGGGGAGAAAAATACAGGGGGGGAGAGGAAAGGAATAGGGAGTAGACAAAGAATGAAGGAGGGAAGAGGTGGGGGAAAGCATAGCGTAGGCATAAGGATAAACAAAGCAGGCAGAGGGAGAGAAATACAGGGGAGAGAGGAAAGTAATAAGGGGTAGACAAAGAATGAAGGAGGGAAGAGGTGGGGGAGGGGGTAGGAGACTCAGCGTGGAGACGAGGAAGTAACAGTGTCTGACGTGCGGCTGGGTAGGTGACGGCTCTCAGCGGTAAAGGGATCATTCCCAGTCCTCCATTATGTGTGATTCCCTTGCTTGTCGTGGTGGACTCTTCTAGGGAGGGAGAATCATCGTTGGGCGGGAGCATAAGCAGCATGGGAAAGCATGGGGGAGAGCAGCGAAACAACATGGGGAGGGTGAGGGGCGAACGGCCAAGCAACATTGGAGAGGGTGGGGTGAACACCGAAGCCACACAGGAGGTGATGCGAAAGGAATGAAAGCAACAAGGGGGTGGAAGAAAGCAATACAGAGGGCGCAGGTGGAGGGGGAACAGAGGGGAGAAGCCCACTAGTAAGCCCAAGAGGAAAGCGTCATGGAGAAGCAGTCACAAAACAGAGAGCAACACATGGTGCAACAGGAGAGATGTACAAGAGGGAGATGTTTCAAAACACAAGCACCTCAAACACAAATGCAAAAAAAGTGCTTGAGAAGCAAGTAGTGGAAGCAGCAATATCAACCAATCAAAGAGATTCTAAAGAAGTAATGCTCCATGGGAGGGACAAACACAAGATTGGCAAGCTGAGACATTAATAAGAAGCTGTCTAATGGAGATGGCACAGAAAGCTAATCAATGATAAGCAATGGACAGGCTCCAAGACCATCTATGTTTGTTGGTGATCCACAATATGCCCGGTCACAGACAGTGCAAGCCTTGTCTAGTAGGCTCGACCTAAAAATGACCTGTGGCAGGGGGATGTGGCTAATTTGCATCTCAGGTGAAGTTAGGAGAAGTTGACAAACGCCAGTCAACACAAAGGGCAAAGTTTCCAAAACTTTATTAACTTTGTGGGCGACGTTTTCATTATTTTTTTATGCCATTATTTTACAATGTTGTTAACTGGGAGTGATTTTACCTGCCCTTAGCACTCCATACCACTAATACACTTCGATGCAAGGTATTCACTCTGTGTTTGGTTACAAGAGAGGGGACGTCTTGGTCATGGAACAACTTTCTTTTTTAGTTGTACTCCTGCAATTTTGAGCACTCTATAAAAATAACAATTGGATCCTTTCTAGCACCCAGACCAGATGCGTTCTTGGGAGTTGGAGAAGAAGGGGAGGCCATTTCTCTTCACTTGCCTGTCTGAACTTAGGAGTCCATTAGGATGGCGGACGGACAAAGTCCATCCGCCATCATGTCGGGGGCCGGTACCGTCCGCCACAAGGGCGGAGGAACCGTGCCCCCAATTAGGATGCATCCGCCACAGTGACGGGTGCATCCCACATTTTTTACATGCGGCGAACGGTGCTTGAAGCACCGGCCGCTGCAATGCAAAAAATGCACGTTGTACATTTCAATGCACAACATGACAGGCAACGCGCGGTGCCTGTCATGGTGTACATTGAAATGCTGGGGGGTACCATGGGTACCCCCCATGTGCACCCCCCACCCCTCCCTTCACCCTTGGGGCCCAAAGCAAAGACCGTATGCCATTCCGTGGCGGCATTGCCGCCACGGAAAGGCATTCCTCACCGGCCATCCTAATATGGCTGGCGGTGTCTGATAGGCACCGCCCCCATATCAGGCCTTTTCCGCCGCGGTCGCAAGCCGACCGCGGCAGAAAAGCGGCGGACGGTCTTCCCCTCCGCCACGGTCCCCCCCGCCATCATAATATGGCGGGGGGAAGAAAGGTGGCGGACAGGCAGGGATGGAGGACGGATCGCCACTGCCTGCATGGCGGTGGCAATCCGTCCGCCATCCTAATAGACCCCTTAGTCTTTAATCTGTTTAAACTAACATTGTAATTACACTTGGTTTGCCACCCTTTGTCATTTGTTCGCTGCATTCCCTGACCTGGTCCGCCTTGGGAACTGAGTTGTATTTTGATGTCATTGCCCTCAGAATGCAAAAAAATAATGTGATTGGTGGAAATACTTGCTTCAACGCTTCTTAGCCAATGAGAAATCTTCTTGGAAACACATTCCCTTCCATAATTTTTGTCTTATCAGTGTCATTACAGTAGAGGAGCCAAACATATGCAAATCAGTCCTCCCTACGCCCAGAGGAGATTTCAGACTAATCTGAATCTCTTAGTTCAAGTCCGCTCTGCATGCAATACAATGCAAGCAAGAAAAAACAAACGCGTTCAGCCTTACAGGGGCCTCAGAAGGGAATTACAGATTGACGACCATGTTTGGGCATGTCCGTACATTGGTGGGGTCTGTGTTTGAGTCCCCAGGCACAGACAGCTCGGAGCCCACATATGGAAATGAATGCTTGCATTGCTAGTGAGGGTTCAAAGCTGGGGCATGGGTACGCTGGGATGCTCTTCCTATTTTCTATGATTCACTGTAATGTCTTATGCTCCCTACTACTGCCCCCCTCACCCACCCACCTTTGGTGTTTTGGTAGCAGAGTAAAGCACTGTGCTATTAATTGTGCTCATAACGCTATTTTATAAATTTGAAGCTACAAGAACAACCATGTTCTCTTTGTGCCACTTACAGTGTCCCAGAAACCTTTGTGTTTTCAAGGTTTGTTGACAAAGCCGGTTCAGGTGGGAAACAAAGCACTACAGTACTGCACTGGGGGTGCCCCCTGAGGGCCCTAGAGTGGTGGTGAAAAATATAAAGATAAAAAAAAGGGTCCCACATCAATTCTCTTAACACATGCATCCCCTTCCCAGCCAGCTCTCAATATTCCCTAGAGGAGTAAAATAGTAAATATTCAATTCTCTACATTGGAAGAACGGCATACCCACCTCCTACAGGGATCAATGTGGCAACAAAAGACACAATGGTAAAGGATCCGCATCTCTGAATACATTGCGTCTGATTTAGAACTGGGTGATAACAGAATAGCATCAAATTACTATAGGACGGTGATAAATTTAGGGGGAAATCTGTAATCTGAAGTTCCTCCATCACACCATCCCTATTAGAGAAGAATTGTTACTGGTGGATTCTACACTGGATTTTTATTTTATTTTTTACCAGAAATTGAGGAATTTTCAGTCATCATAAAACTGCACATCAGGTCTTCTAGCTCTCCGCATAGATATCAAGATCTCATGGTGATGAAAGTATGACGAAAGCAGCCTATATTTATTCGGGAAGATTTTCTACCACCGCCCACACACCCTGCTTCGGACAACCAGAGCGACACCATTGGATATGAAGCAAAAATGTCCATATTGCTTCTGAATAAGATTCCCATCTGCTCCTGTGGAGATCACGATGGTAGCGTTGAGAATAGGCCGTGCGTAAGAGCGCTGTATCGCGGAAACGGGACGGATGCCATCTCCCCCACGCTGCCATCTGAAGTGGAGTTTTGGGCCTGCGAATGTTAGGATTCTGGTATATTTAGAATGGTTCAGTCAGCTCTGTGGTAGGAGGGCAGTGTTGAGTATAAATGAGGAAAAAGAACAACTCTTTTGGCCACTGCGGATGGTCCCTTGGGCACGTGACCTTTGGTCCATCCCCACACTTGTTTCGTGGTAAGAGACGAGGGCCAGATTTGCCAAATTTCTCACGCAGCGCAGTGCAGCAGCCGCAAATGCTGCGCTGCATTGCATGATAAGGAAAGAGCTGGAGAGCACAAATTTACTGAAATATGACACTCTTCTCCCCTCTCCCTAGCACCGGCGCTGAAATTAGCTGCTGTGCGCCATGAAGACAGCTTTGCACAATAGCAAAAGCGTGTCTCCATGAATGTTGTCTCCATGAGTCAAGCATAGGTTTTGTACTTGAAGGATGCCTTCCAGCACAAAATACTAGGCTTAGACTAATTTTAAATATTTTCCCAGTTTGTTTGTGTGCTGTACAGTGCAGCACACATGCAAACTCGCAAAATAAAGGAGAAAAAAACCATTTCTCCTTCATAGCTCTTGGTTGAAGGATGCGCTATTTTCTGACACTAAACCCTGTCTACTTTGTTTAGCAAATTGAGTTTAGCGTCGGAAACCGGGGAGGGTTGCACAGGAACGCCCATGCTCCACCCATGGTTCGCCCCATTGGCGCCAAGTAATGCAAAGCAGCTTATGGTCTGCTTCACGTTACTTTCACATTATTTCCAGCGCTAAATAAGTTTTGCGCTGGAAATAAAATCAGACTAAAAGATTTTATACTGAAATGCATCACTTTTGTGACCCACACGTGCGTAAAATCTTAATAAATCTGCCCCAGGGTGCCTCCAAATATCACCTCTTAATACCCTCTTTTAAGGGCATGTGACAAGTAAAAGGAGCTTGTAAATCCTACCTGTTTTGTTGGTGCTGCCAATGCCGCCAGAGTCATTTGCGGCCATTACTGATTCCCAGTCCAGGGAGGACACAGGGAACTACTTACCCCAGCAGCACTTGCGGCGCGCACACCACCCATGCCATCAGAGAGCGCCAGGAGGCGTTCAAAAAGTCAAAAGGGCTCCCGCAGAGCGAAACGCACGCTGTCTGTGCCCGTCTGTGCCGTCAGCGGACCGGAGGAGGCTGGGTGGACCACCCCCTTGATAAGTGGGTTATACCTTCAGATTACGCTACTCGAGCTGCATGTACAATTGTACAGTAAAAAAACGTTTTTGGGTAATTACTCACTACTATCTACACCAGATTGTAGCATTGTGGGGTGGTTAGTGAGTTGCGGAGCTGTTGGAGGTCTGATTAAATGTGAGTAAGACAATGACCAAGCGCAGTGGAGTGGCAGGTACCCTAGATGCTTTTATAGTTAGGGCAAAATCGCTTCTGACTCACAAAATAGAAATTACAGAGCGGTGACTTTCACTAGATCCAGCAATATTACTGAGACGTTCATCAGTAGGACTATTAAACCCGGGGGATTCCTTACAACCGCCACTGCCTACTACATCGAAAGATATACCCCCTTTGGACATATCCCCAACGCCACCAACAACAACGTTGAATGGGGAAAGAACACGGGCATCTAAGTTATCGGAGGAGACCAAGGGTAGACAACTACCAATTAAACAAAGGCGGGGGTGATCTTCAAAAGGGAGGTGGTCCTCAAAAGAAGAAGAGGAGTACAAAAGGAACTAGCCCCGTTAATCAAACAATAGCCCATAGAGTCCATACGATTGATTTGGCAGCTCCCTTGACTAATTCTTTTGGCACGCAGATGGACTTAGACACGTTCTCATTTTCATCACCACCACTAAGACGTGAGTGTATAGGGGACTCCATTACTATCTCTACTATGGAGTCAGTTTTGGGAACTGTGTTAGCCCATATTAATGAACTATTTGACAAGAATTTCAATCCTTTAAGGGAAAAGTTGGAACAGGTGAATGCTGTTATGGTCAATTTAAGTGGTAAGATTACGAATCCCAATGTAAATGTCGCTGAGGGGGAGAACTCTTCAGTAACAGTACCAGTACCAGTAAATATGAACTCATCTGATCATTTGTGTAATACAATTTGTAATACAAGTGTCAAAATTAAAGAACCCTATATACCTAAATCTAGATTGAAATCAAGGTTGGGAGAAGGAAACATACTGGGAAACATGCAGGGAAACATACAGGGAGTGGTTCAAGATCAAAATATAAGGCAAAGAGAAGTACCCGAACGTCTACCCCTGGGAACTACACTGAGCAACCCGAGTAGTAATATCATAGATGGTTCAACGACAACTAACCTAAAACCTAATACTGATATCTTGAGTCTACCTCCAGCTTTGTGTCCTTATGTATTGGTTCTGTCTGGTGTTCCTGTTCTTAAAAGCAACCAGAAGGAATCCTGGGTTAACCTACGTAACAAGAGGGTGGATTGCCTAGTAAAATATAAAAGATTCTGCCCATCTGACATGAATGAGGTTATTATGGTTCGTAGAGTTGGGTGGGTAGGCCAATCCTCCAAGAACATTGAGGGTGACTGCGTAGTGGTCAACTTCCGTAGGCCACAGACAGTTCATTGTTTACTAAGTTTAAACAAACAAACTTTTAGTGAAACCACCAGTATTTGTGCTTTGCCATTAGGTTATTTTTATAAACCCCCACCTAGGACTGGTGGATATGACTGTGTTCCTGCTTTTTTATCAAATAGGTTTCAGGTCCTATCTGATTTAGATACTCGAGACTGGCAACCAGTCATAGTAGAAAGAGAATTACATCTCCTTAATACTCTTCAAGCTACCGTATCACTCTCTACAAATAATATATTAGATGATCATATTACCCCATCCAACAATAAGATAAGCTCAGATGCAAGCACCCTGAGTGAGAGTTTAGAAGATTTGCAAGTCATCGTAAAGTTTAAAGAGGCACAAAAGATGCCATTGGTGCCTGGACTTAGTGAAATGGTGGTGACATCTGAATTTAATTTGACCCTGCACAAAACACAACAGTCCCCCCTGATTTGGTTACTGAATTCCATGTAGTTCATGAGACAGGAATAGAGGTGGATACTGTCCTGAATCTAGGAATGGGGAAAAAGGAACTAATGGAAATACGGTTGACGTCATGGAATATTGCGGGGCTAAAAAGGAATTTGCAGGATGCAGAATGGCAGGAGTATATAGATCAGAGTGACATATGCTTCTTTCAAGAGACATGGGCTCTAGAATCCCCCATAAGGATGGGTATTGAACCTATAGCGTTAATGCTATTCCTTCAGCTAGAGGTAGGCCCTCAGGCAGCCTTGTTATATGGGTAAAAATCACCGTCGGTATTGATATAACCCTGTTGGACTTCCTATCACAAGATATAATTGGTGTGAAGATTCGTGCATGGGATAAAACTGAAATATATTTAATAAATATGTATAATAGACCAAGCCCGCCCAATGAGGAATCTATGTGATAGTCCAGCTCAACCGTTTTTTAACAACAATTGATTCAAGGGCAATGGTAATAGTGGGAGGAGATTTAAATTGTAAATGTGAGCCAGTGGTGGGTCTTGAAACAATCTTCGAAGATGAAAACATGGCAAACAATATTCCCCCCTCAGAAAGTTGCCTGGTAGTACTTTGTTCAGTTGCAGCTGCCCAAATTATGAGATTGGTGGCAGGTCATGGACCTAGAGCCTGTAATGGTAGATTACCCTCAGACAGCCCAAACTTCCCAACATTCAATAGGGGTAATTGTAAGAGTAGCATTGACTACATTATAACATCTGTCAGACTTTGGCCGAATGTAAAAGATCTAGTAATCAATGCTAGGATTGATAGCGATCATTACCCCCTGCACCTGACACTAGCAGCGGATATATTCAAAATAACTCCAGCAAACAATGAAGATATAAATAATACTTTTTTTAATGAGCCATTCGTAAGTAACAACCGTAAAGCGCTACAATGGCCAGTTATAGTGGGCAATATTGAGGCTATGACGCAAATTTATGTTATGCTCATAGACGTCATTGCCCCATATATTGACTTGCCTGCTACAGAGTTCCCTGTAACGATTGTACACCAAGCATTGGTGGAAGCATTATAACCTATTTTGAGAAAAATCCTTAAAGCGAGCAAAGGGAAAACTGAAACAAATAGTTTGGTAAATCCCTGGTATAATAAGGAGTGCAGTGAGGCAAAAAAGAGCTTATACTGGCAGCAAAAAAACACAATTTTATGGCCTTAAGGGAAAAAAGGACTAATTACAAGAGACTACTTGTACATACTAAGAAAAGTTGGGATGAAAACATTTGGTTGGAATTAATCAGCGCAGCAAAAAGTAGAGATCATGTTGGATTCTGGCGGTTGATAGAAAAAGATAATTTAACAGGAAGATGCAGTAAAGACCTCTTTTTGGATGCAAATACATGAGTCAACCATTTTTCCCGCCTTTATTCTGTATCCACAATTGAAATAACATATGATCAGCAAGATTGTGTATCTGACTCTAGTACAGCTTGTTT
This sequence comes from Lissotriton helveticus, assembly GCF_964261635.1. Taxonomy (NCBI): domain Eukaryota; kingdom Metazoa; phylum Chordata; class Amphibia; order Caudata; family Salamandridae; genus Lissotriton; species Lissotriton helveticus. The sequence goes on from NC_136057.1 coordinate 1,308,031,151, forward strand.
GCACTTTAGTTTGGAGGATACACTGGCAGCAATCAGCCGCAGCCGGTAGTGGGAGTACCGGCCGGGCGGTGACGTGGGGAGGGGTAGGGGGAGGGGGAAGGGCAGGGTGGGGGGTAGTAATGTATGGAATACGGACCTTAACAGGTAAGTAAACATAAAAATAAATAAAACGAATTTGGTTGCGCGCACTGCATCGCATTTGGTGAAGCAGTGCGCGCAATGAAATTTGTTTTATGTTTACTTACCTGTTAAGGTCCGGATTCCATACATTACTACCCCCCCCCTGCCCCTCCCCCTCCCCACGTCACCGCCCGGACGGTACTCCCACTAACGGCCGCGGCTGGCAGCAATTGATGCAGTGAAACCAGGGAAAGCGCCAGGCCCCAAAAGAGACCAGGAGATTTACTGAGACACGACAAAACTGTCTGGGGCCCTTACATTAACCTTCTTTGCAATTCAATAGCAGCCGGTGCACCAATCCCCGAATCATGGAAGGGGGCGGAAATTACTACTATTTTTAAAAAGGGTAATCGTTATGATCCCTCAAATTATCGACCGATCAGCCTAATTGATATTTTACAAAAAAAATTTGCAAGACAAATTTTAATGAAACTAAATAACTGGATTGAGGATATTTGCATTCTTTCAAAATTTCAGGCTGTATTTAGAACTAGAACTTGCACAATCAACTAGGTTTTTAGATTTCTTTGTATAAGTTGGAAGTATACGATGTTAAAAATGTGTCACTTGTATATTGCCTTTGTGGACCTGAAGGCCGCATTTGACCGTATTACCCGAAAGTTACTATGGAAATCATTACAAGATCAAGGGGTACCTAGTGAACTCCTCGTGCAAATAGTACGTTTGTACGAGGATAACTTTGCAAAGGTCAGATGGGGTCCAAGGGGCAAACTTACAGAGGCAATACCAGTAAAAAGAGGTGTGAGGCAAGGAAGTGTGCTGCCTCCCACCCAATTTGCGTTATATGTTAATGATATTCCAGAATATCTAATGGGTTGTGCACATGATTCACCAAGGCTAGGAGGGGGCCAGTACCAGCTCTTTTATTCGCAGATGATACCATACTAATAATTCAAACTCCAAAGGGCCTAGAATGTTTATTAAATACCTTTTGTGCATACTGCGACACCAAGGGCCAATAAATGAATCCTAGCAAAACTAATTACATGCCAATAAACCCACATAGATCTTTTAAAAAGAGTCTTTTGGTCAAAAGCTAAAAGTTAGAATATGTGTATCATTTTAATTATTTAGGTATTACTTTAGATACTAAAATGACCTGGAAACCGCAACTGGAGAAAAGTAAGGCTGTCTTGCTGCAAAACTCCCTGCCAATAGTAAAAAAACATGGGAGTAGTACGTCTAGAGCAGTGTCCCCGGCACTGGAGGTTTTTAAATATAAGGTACGATCAGCAACCCTGTATGGGGCAGAATTATGGGGACCGTCAAGTAAGAATATCTTTGCGGTAGGGGAAAATACGTTTTTTAGAAAGTTATTGTGCCTTCCAGTTCATACACCTCTAATCCCCATTATTATGGACCTAAATATTAAACGCATAGATCATCAAGCCATACTGAGACCACTATTGTTTTGGGTGCAATTGTGGTCTACACCAGAACTTGCACATTACAAAGATGTCTTAAAAGAAATATTAAAGTTTGATCTTAGTATGAATCTCCAGTGGATTAAGCATGTTTTCCATTGGTTCAGTAAATTGGGGTTGCAACACTTTTGGGATGAACCATCAAACTTGATACAGGCTTCGAAGAAACTATTAAAGTCCACTTTTTAGACTTATATTCAAAACAGTGTGTCCCACAATTCCAAAATTGGCACACTAACCACCCAATTTGTATTAATGAAGCCAATAGCAAACTTCAAGTTATTTTTGGATGAAGTGCAGCCACAGTTAGCAAAATCATTATACTTGAAATTCCGATATGGTATTCTACAATCCAACGTTAATACATCGAAATGGGTCAGTAACTCTGGGGTGGAGAACAGTGAGTGTTGCACATTATGCCAACCTGACACTTTGGAAGATGATTTAAATATACTATTCTTCTGACCTGCATGCGACAAACCTTGGAAGAAATGGATCAATCCTATATGTGGAAACATGGGTATTAGGGCTTGTCAGGAGGCAGAAAGGATATTGAAAACTGATGGTTCCCCAAAAAAGTTTTCAGTGTTAGTAGGTATTTGTTTAATGTTGGCATAATAAGAGCAAACGTAGGCTTGAAATTCTAAATGATTTAAATGATTGCGTATATGTGTATCTGAAAATATGCCTTTATATAGTAATGCACTTGCACTTTAAAAAACCGACAGACTACATGGGCTAAATTGCTAGTTGTTTTATCGAGCTAAAAATATTTGCTCTTTTTATTATGGAACATTAACCTGGAAGTTACATCAAAGGAATGAATGTATAGATACTTGTACCCTGCCAGAACAGATCCCTTTTGGGAAACTCTATTGACAGGAAGTATAGACAGTTACTTATAGTGCTTGGTTACAAAAGGGTTGATTGATTGATTTATGTTATTCCTCACATGTTTTTAGATACTAATCATGCCGAGTTTTTAATGTATTTATCTATATTAATATATTTTAAATCAGTACAATGGATGATCAGTCTTTATTTTTTATTTGATAATGAGTTTACCTGTTTTTGAAAATTGTTAAAAGTGAAGCCTCTTTGGTGTAAATGTATTTGACCGTAATGTAATGTGATTACTCTGTGTATCTTTTATGGTTTAAACTAAAACTGAAATAAAGAATGAAGAGAGAAAGAGAGAAGACTGTATGAATATTGAAACATCTTTTGGGCATATTACCAACAACTAGCGATAATTATCGCTATGTTGGTTTAGCGGCGATATTTTTATCGCCGAGCTGCGGCGATTTTTATCTCTTAGGAACCTTGCTATTATCAAGGTATATCTCCTAAGCGATAAAAATCGGCCGAAATGCATGAATATCGCTGAAAAGTCAGAGATATTCATGCATTACCGAGCTAATGCTCTTAGCCATGTTATCCACCTACCATTGGATAACATGGCTAAGAACTGCTCAGGGGCAGGTGTTAGCTTTTGGAGATATTCGCGCTTATCGCGAATATCTCCAAAAGTTGGTAATAGGAGATAGCGATGTTAGCCACTGTTTCCAGTCGCTAACATCTTGGCACACCCACTTTGCATGTCATTAGTGATAAATATCTCTGACATGCAAAGCGGGGCCCAAGATGGTCGCTATCTCCTACTAGCTGTCGCTAACTGGTGTTAGCGACAGCTAGGTAATAGGGAGATAATTTTATCTCCGCTTTCTTGGCTTTTAAAGCCCAAAAAGCGGAGATAAATCCCTTGATAATATGCCCCAACATGTTTTCTGAAATAAATGTATTATAAAATGCAGGGGGGATTCCCAGCCTAAACCCTAACCTGTAACTTGTTCATTCATTGCCAATCCTGTAGAGAGGCTTCTCTAATGATACCATACAAGGGCCTGGTTTTTTTTTTGCAAAGGGGGCCCTCATTATGGTGGGTTGTCACGAGCGGCTGATTTTTGCTTCAGGGTGAAAACTTAGAAGGTATGTTTTTTAATGCAGGACTGCAGACAAAGCTGCCCCTTAAAGGGCTAAAACGTCATGCAAAATGGGAGGTGCCCTATAAGCAGTGCAGAGCCCTTCACGGGCAGCGTCACTGCCATGTCCTAATCTAACCGTTCTAGGATCACAGAGGCCTCCTGAGGTTCACCTTTACCATAAGTTCCAGGTGAAGCCAGGAAGTCAATGAAAAGATATGTGTGCCATTCGTGGCAGATACATGTTCACCTGTATCTCAGATGTATAAAACCGCTGCCGTGAGCTCCGCGCTAGCAACCAGGGAAATTCACGCTGTGCACCCAGCAAAACTGGCAAACTGGGCAAAGTAATCTATGATTTACGGCAGCACCGGGATGCCCACTTTTTACTCTCCCCCTCCGACTGACGGACGTCCAGTGATAGGCCCATGGTCATAGTGATGTCACAGAACGAATCTCTACCACCACTCGGTTGTAGGAGAAACTTTTCAATCATAGGGCACTATCTATTTAGTGTGAATTTGATTTTGCTGAATATTTAGAATCGGCTGCAGAGCATCACCAAAAACCGTTAGTCCCTATTTTCTTTGCCAATGCTTGTCTATTTGTCTCCCTCTTCGCATTTTCCCGTATTTTCATCATTTCCCTTCTCAATTTCGTTTGCTGCGCATGTTAGCCCAACTCCCAAACTCCTCTGTCATGATATTGGTGATATTTGTTACCATTTTGTGTACAGACCCCAGACACAAGAGGCTTATAAGCAACTAATTTCCATTTTAGTGAGGCCTGCTTCAAAAGCCCAAAGGGCAGAGCGGCAGACCTTGGTTAAGCTGCTTAAGTAAGGTCTTCCCTACACCACTGTGCACAGATGTGCGCCAATATGGCTTCCCTCTAACCTACTATAAGCAGGGCCACTTGAATTATAGGATTCTGAGTCTGTAGCCTTTTCCCCATAATTATATACTTGCCTCATTTGTCACATAATCCATCACTTGCTGCATAAACCGCACATTTTAACAAAAAAATGTTTCTAACTCAAATGGATCAAAAGTTACTAAAATTGAAGCAACCTTTACTGCTACATAGTGGAAGACTTGCCTTTCTTCAGTGCTTATTACTGTTGTTGGATGCTAAACTGGTACTAATGAGGTGAAACTTTTGTTAATAGTGTTAACATGAGCAAAATTATTCATGTAATACTAACACAAATTGTGCCAAATTAGGTCACTAAATTTCCTTTTCTTGATGCATAATGTAGTCAATGCTGCAGCATAATGCGGTCCTCCCACTGCCTCATAATACCAGTGGACCTGACTATACATTTTTTTAGAAACCTGTCATATACACTTACCTCTGCCTCTTCCCCTGAGCAGGCCCTTGCATTAGTCTCATCTCAGACGGGGGTGCAGCGCTCTCCAGTGGTTCTATCTTTAAATATTTCTCAGTTTTTTTGTTTAGTCTCTCTTAAATCGAACCTAAAACTGTAGGGCATGTGCTGGGTCCAGGTGCGGCTGTCCCAGGTAATAGCGGTGAGGTGGTGGGGCGGGCGGGTTGGGGGAGGTTGACAGACGACGGGATAGGTAAAAATAAAATGTTTATAGGTCTATTTATTGTTAATTGATAGGATAATAACAGTGCCTCTCGTTCCATTGCCTTTGTTCATCACATGTTTTACAGCTGTTAGAACATACATAGAGGATCTGTACATTTACGCATTTTCACTTCTCTTTTGCTTTTTCCATGGATACGCCTTCCCAACAGCCTGTGTCCCTCGGTCCACCCACTACTGGGTTTCCTCGGAAGTCGTTCCACTTACTCCAGATCTGTTCCCATTTCCTGGGACATCCCCGACTCTCGTATACTGTTTTCTCTGCTATCACGCACCAGTCAAGATCTGTCATCCAGTCTTGTAGGTTTGGTACCTCTGACGCCCCACCTCTTTGCTATATTTTGCTTGGCTATTATTAGGCCCAATGTTACCCAGGTATACTCCCTGGCACCGAGGTCAGTGGTCTCTCTTAGATTTAGTAGACACCGTTTTGGGGACAGAGCCATCTTTACTCCTGTAACCCTGCTCATACTACAAATGATGGCAGTCTAATATCGCTGTATAGGAGGACACTCCCATATTATGTGAGAGTATGTACCGTCTGGGCCACATCCCTGTCTACATTTTGGGTCTATCTCTCTCCCCATTTTGACCAAAGTGTGACAGAAATAGTATGTACTATACAATACCTTCAATTGTAGCAAGCAACATTTCTACAATAGCGCCACCTCCGTAGGGGATGCCAGTGCCTCTTGCCAGTCGTCATTTCCCAGCTAGTCCCCATCTCATTCCCACTGCTCCTGAAGTCTTAGGAGGGGGTCAGGGAAATTTTCAGGCCTGGGCGTAGTTCGCGGAGTTTTGTTATGCGAAACTCCGCGAAGTTACAAAAAAACTCCATGAAGTTCCGCAAGTGGCGGAGAGCAGTGCAAACTGCAGTTTGTGCTGGTATTCCTGCTGCTCGGGTAGAAATTGTACCCTGAGTGGCAGCTCGCACTCGCGAGCTTACCGTTCGCGATCACGAGCGGGGAAAAAACTCCGCTGCACATCGCGAAGCAGAGTTTTCTGCACTCCGCGAGCTCCGTCGAGTGTGGAGTGCAGAAAACTCTGCAAACTCCGTGAACAGAGCGAAGTTCACCACTCAGGCCTAGAAATTATTCACCAGTTTTTGGTAGGTCATGGAAATTGCTTTATAACACATATGGTCTGCAAAGATTTTGTCCTCGAGTGAGGATAATACAGGGAGCTCCATACCCTTTGGGATTGCCGCTTGCAGTACATGTCTAATTTGGAGGTAGCAGTACTTGTCTGTTTCAGTCAGCTTATATTCTTGCTGCAGTGCTGTGAAGGGTTTCACTCCGCCTCCTACCCACAGGTCTCCCACTCAGGAAATACTTATTAGGTCCCATTTATTGAAACCAGAGATTTTACCCAGGGTACCTAACTTTTCTGTCTCTCATAGTGGAGTATGTTGTGTTATTTTGCATCCCCATCCCATGTGCCTCTGGACTATGTGCCATAGTTTAACGGTGATGTGCGTGGGGCCCGTGAGTGACTGGTGCTGGGGGGAGGTGTAGAGCGCTTTAGTGTAGCCCCCTCTGCCTAAGACGTATTTATCCACTCTATAGGCTGGCTCGTCTGGCGACCACTGTAAATATTGATTGATGGCCACTAGTTGTGCGGGCCAATAGTTCTTCCAAATATCCAACAATGTGATGCCTCCATCAGACCATCCCCGAACTAGCTTCTGATATGCTATTCTTTGGGGCTTACCATCCTACAACAATAACCGCTGTTTATTTTCTATTACTTGGTAATACTTGGCAGGGACTACGTATGGTGTGTTTTGTAATATATATAGGAAATGGGGGAGAGCCATCATCTTGAAGAGGCGGCCCTCGTCAGCACAGTGATCGTCACAGTAATCAGTGTCACACGTCGCCCTGTAGGCGCAATAGGGGAGGCGATAGATGGGGTTGATAAAAGAGATTGGGGTCTGTAGTGATGTAGATCCCAAGCTAGCGGAATCACACTGTCATCACTGCCACCTCGCACTCTCTTGGGAGTGTAGGGGGCGTCCTATGTATGATGTAGATAGGGGACTTCGACCAGTTTATGGTGTATCCCAAGTATCTGCCGATGTTGGTACATATATTCAGTATTCTTTGTATCGAGGTTTTGGGGTGCTAAGCATAGAAGTACATCATCTGCATATAGGGATATTCTGTCATCCCAACTGTCGGTCTCATGCAGACCCATTATCAGTGAGTCCTTCCTGGTCCAATTGGCAAGAGGTTCCAATATCAAGGCGAAAAGTATTGGTGATAGGGGGCAACCCTGCCTAGTCCCTCTCCATTGGGGGAATCTATGAGATACTCTATTATTTACCACCACTTGCACCATGGGGTCAGTGTAGAGGAGTTTTAACCACGCCATGAAGTTGGGACTGAATCCCATCTGTTCCAGCACCACAAACATGTATGTCCATTCAACAGTGTCGAAGGCCATGCGGGCGTCGAGCGACATGGCCACATCTTCCCTCAGTGTGTGCACCCTCCCCAGTAGGGCATGTAGTCTCCTCAAGTTAAGCAGTGTGCTGCACTCTGGCATGATGCCTGACTGGTTTGAGTGCACCAGCTGTGGTATAATATGAATTAGGCTCAGAGGGAGTAGTTCAGCTAGGACCTTGGCCTCTATGTTTCTATGTTAAGCAGGGGGATGGGACGGTAGGATGAACAATTATCCCCGGATGTACGACATTACAACGCATGCTTTTACATCGCATGCTTTTACAACGCGAGTTTTACAACGCATACCATTACAACGCATAGCGCTTTGGGGTGCTGGATAGTGAATAGTTTAATTTACTATTCCAACTCCAGTCCCCGTGGACACTAGGGAAGGTGTTGGACAGTAAATTAAACTTATTCCCTATCCTAAAGCGGCCCCCAGCGCAGTGAGTTGTAATGGTTTGCGTTGTAAAAGCTGCGATGTAAAAGCATTGCGTGGTAAAAGTTGCGTTGTAAGTGATGTTTCCCATTATCCCTGGGTTTATCCTCCTTGTTGATCAACACTATGGAGGCCAGTCTTTGGTCTTCCGGGAGTCTTCCCATTGCTCGACATTCCAGGTACATATATTTTTTAGATTGAAGGCTATTTTGCTAGCTGCTAGTTTGTGCAGCTTGACCGGCAGGCAGTTTGGCCCCAGTGCCTTTCCTGACTGTATACCCCAGATCTCTCCAGTTAATTCTTTGTCTGTTATTTCGCCCTCTGTTAGTGCTAGAGCCTCTGGGCTGAGGGTGGGGAGGGGAATGTCTGCCAGTACCTCTCTGGCCTCCTATTTTGTCGATGACTTGGAGAGTGAGTAGATGCCATAGTAGTACCTGGCAAATTCCTCAGCTATCTGTTGCGGGTTGCTGACTATCTGTCCCCCCATGCTTATAGCCGTGACCAGCCTACTTGCCTGCTTGCATTTGTCTAACCAGGCCAGCATTTTCCCTGCCTTGTCTCCCACCTCATACTATCTATGCCATGTGGCCATGTATTGGGCTCTAGCTGCGTCCATTACAAGCTCCTTGTACTCCTTTTTTTAAGGTTGAGGGTATGGTTGGATTGCTCTGGATCACTACCCGTCAGAGTGCCCTACAGCTGTTGGATCACGCATTTGAGAGTTTCGATTGTGGCTCTTTTTTCCTTTCTGTGCTCAGCCATTGGAGATGGCTTGTCCTCTTACAACAGGGTTGAAGGCCTCCCAAATGGTCAATGATGATTGGACCGACCCCTCGTTTTCTTTGAAATAATTTTCCACAGTTTGGAGTAACCCCTTTCCCATCGAGGGAGTTTAAGCCACCATGGGTTAATTGTTACCCTTTCTCTTGGGTTTGGCACCCCGCCTGAGTACAGTCTTTGTTCTAGCAATGTTCGGACTGCCGTGATCGCTTCCATCATGTCTTTAAGGGAGGGATATTCAGTCTCCTTTTGCAGTGGGCCACAGTAGCGGGCTGTGTGGGCACGGCTGCGCCTGCCGTCTGGTGCTTGCATGTCGTGAACATGTCAAGTTTGGTTTGATGTGGCCTTCTCAATCCCCTTCCCCCGTCATACCACTGGATGAGAAGGGTTGTTTAGGGGGGTTCTTACCAATGCTTCTGTGGACTGGGGTATTGACCTCTGCCTGATCGTGCGGGCAAGTCCTTGCCATGCAGCCTGTCAGTCCTCTCCCCAGTAATGGATCTAGGGCCTGTGTTCCGGTGTATTCATCCATCGGCAGCTTCCTGCACCTTTGAGCTTGCTAAGGGGATGCTTTAACTATGGCTTGCCATTCAAGACTCCATCTAGTGATTTTGTATTTTGAGGGTTGTGGGAGGAGGCACAGGGGTGCCTTCCTTCTGCAGTTGAGGCCTTCACCTCGCCCAAACTTGTACACAAGCTTATAGCAGACCCACCTCAATTTTGTGATGCTATGTAGCCTTTTCTTGTTTTAGCTAATGCCAATTCTTTCTCACTGTGCTGCTGGCCTCCCCTGGCCATTTGGAGTCCGTAGAGCCCTGGCTGCACCTTCTGATTGCCTCGCTGTGCACTAATTCTGCTGGTCTTGGTGTTTATCCAATTATATACAGGCCCTCCTGGTGTCGTTCTGTGCCCACCTGGGCAGACCCTATGTCCTGCCAGATTGCTGGTAGCGTTTTCAGGTGCTTTTTTCTTCTTACAGCAGAGCCGCTTCTATTTCGATTCCTGTCCTGGGCCCAGGATCTTCCTTTCCCCTATGTTCTCTGGCCCCTCCTCATGGGGGAGAGGGAGTGCTGGGGGGTCAGATTTGTTGTGCGGCTAACTAGGGAGCTGGCAATTGCCGGGCTGCTGCTTGCCCTTGCCTCTCTGCGTTTGCGCTACGTACTGTGCCCAGTCACTGGGTGTATGTCCGTGGGGTGGAGTTGGGGACCCAGGACATTGGCAAATTCTGACTCCCCGACAGTCTTGTATTATGGTGAACGGGGAGCCTGAGTCTGCTACTGAGGTTCTTTAATTTTGACTGCATCTTACATTTGTCATCAATTTGTGTTGCCTTTACACAGGCTGCTCTATTCATGAAGTGTCTCTGCCCTTTGGACTACAACGTGTTGAAAACCCCCCTCTGTCCTTGCTTTGAAATCAATCTCAGACACCAGCTGGCCTAACTGCATACAGACATGTTCTGCCATTACTGATTGACCTATAGGTGCTGTAATTAATTTACTTGTGGGTTGGGCAGAAACACGACGTAAAGGGGACGTTCTGGTTATATGATGCTTTTTTTTAATGTTCTCCTATTGGCTAATATTTTGCAGATCTTGTATGTCCATATTAGGTATTTTGCATGCTTGCAAAAGCTAGGACTGCCCCTTTCTTTTGTGCTGAGTTTGTAACCCTAAGCATATAAAAGGCCTCTGTGTTTTATCCTCTTTAAACTGCCTCATTCAGTTGCTAAAGGCTTCTGTGTGACGTAGTCTCACTTAATTAAGTTTAATAAAGATGTCTTTTTATATTCCAGCTTCTGTTTCAGATTCTTCTTTTGTATTAGTGAGACCCCTGAGAATGAAGATTATAGTTCTTCAAATGGCGCGGCCAACGTGGGCTTCATCAGAGAAGTGACTTTCTGAAGGAGTGATCTTGTCAGGAGACTGAAATCTACTGAGGAGGACAGGACGGGACTCTACTACTCTGTGCACAAGGATTCTGGAGATTCTTTGTCTTTGCAGCCCAGTATATTTCTGATCTTCCTGATTTTGATCCTCCACATGATGTCACTCCTGACTGAGAACCTTTTTGGCGTGAGTATTCTAAAAAAGGACCGTTAGGTCATTTAGAACTTGGTAGTTAGAATTTGGACAACCTTTTGATTGGTAAGAGTAAGGTAGTTTAGTAACGCTTACTGTAGCTTTGGAACTTTGGAATTTGTGTTGGCCAACTTTTGATTTGTATGGATTTGATATGCAAATTGCAATTTGTGTAGACAGGTTATGAGGAGATTTTTCTCTATTTGGTTGTGTTGAACGGTGCACGTACAAAAAGTACATTAAGCACTACTTTGATTATAATATTGTATATTCTACAATATTTTTGGCATGACTGTTTCAAAGCTCACATAGAGGAATGTGTTGCTTTATTTGGAAGGTACCATAGTGTGATGTGAAATTAATTAGCCGGCTCTCCTAGAAGGAATACCTAAATAGGTAGGTATACAAACATATTTCTTCCTTGGTGATTCTGTATCCCCAGGGAATTAAAATATGGACATAATACATACAAGGATCCTTTGTTCTGTGCAATTTTATGAATGAAGATATGCAGAGCGATTTTTGGTGTTCTGCCAGCCAAAGCTAGTGAATAGAGTGTGTTTTAGCTTCTTGGATATGTAGCAGTCTGTTTTTGCAGTCTTTTGGAACTCAATTGAGAAGCGTTTCTTGTAAATATGACTTACAACTAGTATTTACAAATGGTTTGGTTTAAGTACAGTCTGTGGGTTGTGCTTTGTTTCTGTTCTGAGTATTGGTTTGTGGGTTAAATGTGTGTTTAAATGTCTATGTGGTTTTCCCATTAGTGCAATTTCTGTAAGTGAATAGCGATGGCGCTATTCACGAAATGCATGGCTAAAGCGCGCCGTATTGTGTGTCCTGAGTGTTTGACCCCTTTTCTGTTTAAGTCTGAAATGAGCTCAAATGTGTGTTTGTGTTTCTTTTTGATGTTTTCAGTCTATTAAGCAAAATGTATAAATGCTTAAAAACTAAAATGTAAATTCACATTCACTAGGAATAAAAAAAGCCCCCAAAAACGAAATTGGGTGTTTTGCAAAAAAAATAAAATAAACTTACAGCATTTTCCTTAGATATATTGTATTAGATATTAACAGGCAAGCACATTATCTGAATACATTGGACCTTGCTGTATTGCACACACATTTTGAAACTTGAAATGTCTTAGTTTTAGTTTTAAATAGACAGCCACCGTGCTTACGTTATAAACCTTGAGAGACAAGCTAAATAGACAGGAATATTTACTCAAGCCAGGACTTTGCCCTCGGTTGCACGGGTGAAACTTTGCATTTCAGAATGTTGTTTTAAAAAGGTTTCAAAACTAAGGTTCATTATTTTGTATTATAGGAAGACATTTCAATTAAGGGTTTTCCTCTCTTTAAGCATTTCTGTAAGTATATTCTTGGCTCTGTTGCTAAATAATAATTAACCCATGTAATGAAGAAACATTTAAAAAGAAAGAAACAGTAACAGATGCTGAAACCAGATAGGGCAAGTCCAAGGAAACTAAAAAGTTAACGATGTCTTGAACATTGATTGGCAATCTCAGATAAAGATCAATCAGGGAAATTGGATTTGCGAGGTCAGTTTTGGGTGAAGAGGTCAGTTTCTTACAGTTTAATCTGGTTAATGTGTACCACCTTGTTCGCCAGGCTATCTTTGCAGGCCTACGTGGCACAGAGCAAAAAAAAAAAATTGAAGTCAGATTCGAGGAATTACAGAGCCTTAATATGTGGAATTATCAAAAATGATTGGGTTATAAAAATAAGTGCTACAAAATTCGTTTTTTACTATTCATGAAGCTTAATACTTATACTGTGACCTCCTAGCATTATAATTTAATTTAAGTTATGTTATACTGCATAATGAGGACATTAGCATATAGAATTTCACTTGGCGCAGGCGTGAAAAACTCATTTTTCTCAGGATTTGCATGAGATATGTCTAATGTCCAATCTCTGCAATGTGTAAAGAACATTCTGAAGATGGTTAATAAGTAGTGCAATTGTAGGATCTTTATTTTTAAGTGCCCCAAATATCAAAGTCGAATTTGGATAAAATGTGGGCATTTTTGCCATTTACAATAGCTTTAAAGTGCTTTAGGCTTCAGTAAATGCATACATTTAGGTATAATACAAATTTGCAGGTTGTTCCCATTTGGGTTTGCTTTTAAATGGCTCAGTGAGCCAATGTGCCTGGTGCAGAGGTTTGAGTTTAATATCAGGGTGGAAGGTTTTAACTTTGTCTGGACCTAACTGAGACCTTCATCCATTTAATGTTGATGAAATGAGTACCATGGCAAACAAGCATTTGTTCTAAAAACTGGTATGTGTGTTATTATGGTCTGCGAATTATTCACAGTAACTGTTTTAATAATCTAAGTATAGAAATAAATTGTAGCCCCTAACAGGAGTAATATATATATCATGTGTTTTCAAATAGGGTTGGTTATTGCAGGTTAGAAAGAGTTGGGAAGGTTTCTTGTCTTTTTCAGCCTTAGAGTGAGGAAGAGATAGAGGGCTGAGGAGCCCGCAAGGCAGATTTTGACCTTAAGGTCAGTGAGGTAGGATAGGAGTAAGTGTAAACAGGTGGAGAAATATTTGCCTGGAAAAGCAGGGCCTCAAAGGGTGTTGGCGCACGGGACACGCAAAGTGTCTGTGAAAGAGTTTTTGGGACGTCACAATTAAGGTGGTTTAGCATGTTTTCAAAAGATGGTTGGTTACAGTTGATATTTTGTGTGTTATGTGCAGTGTCAGCAATATGTTGAAAAAGATGTGTTTTTTTTTATTATGACTTCTTTTGAAAAGAAATGTTCGTGCGTTTTACATATTTTTGCATTTTATCCTTTTATGAATTGTTCCTGCTGGTCCTGTGTGTCAGAAGCGACACAGTAAGTTGTGTTTGACAGCCAAATCTCCACTAACTGGTGATCTGCTGTCAAAAGGAAGGTGAGGATTTTAAGCCTGACAAATTAAGCAGGCCTGAATATTCTGTTTTGGGCTGCAGGTTCACAGTGCATAAAGTGCATGGAATGGTGTTGTGTGTTACCGCTTATTTACATATGCTATTGTACTTTGTCTATGCTTTTTGTGCTTGATATACAGCGCCTACATCTGATGGCTCGGCATATGTGTGGTTTTTTTGCGCTGATTCTAAATTTCACAGATATTATTTTTCGTGCTGTGAACAAGACAGACAACACTTCACCAGTGTATGTCAAATTTGACTATATAGTATTGAAGTAAAATAAAAGAGATATACAGGATCAAAGTGTGTCACCTGCTGTTACTCACGCTACTGCCCCCTTCCCTTAAGGAACAGGCAGCCCTAAATTTATGTATCCTGATTGGACGTAAGGATAAATTATAGATTTGTGACTCTTGTACATGGTGACCTAATTTCTATATTACAAAAGTCAGTTTTGTTCTGCTTCCTAAGTAGTGTATGGCTTTGTACCATAAAGGAAACAAGGCTTCTTTTTTCCCTGAAGAAGGACTGGAACATTAGCTGAGATTACCGTATATGGTTTAGCGGCCAGTGGTAGAGCTAACATTTATGAACTATTTTTGATTTTTGTTCACCCAAGTAATTCCTTGTTCTTCCTATAGATTTTTCTTTTGTTACTTCTCCCCTGACCGATGTCGCATCGTGCCTAGTTATTGGGGATTTTAGCTGTGTCCTTGTCCCATTTCTGTTTTCCATATTCCTTTCACCAGTTAGCCCTTTTATTATTTTTGTATTGTTCAGGTTCACACTTCCAGATTGCAGTAATGTACCAGAGACACCCATATTATGTATAATTCCCTTTTGTATGACCAGACTGGTTTTCAAGAATTTTCTTTAGGCCTACTCTGATGTTTTCCAGTCTGACTGTCAGGGTAGTGATGGACTGGTTAACTGACTCAATACTATAGTAAGATACGTTTTCCACCTCAATAGGAGACACCTTACGTTTTTTTTAAATATGACAAATTCAATGCCTATTCTAATTTGGTTTTTAGTTCCTTTTTTCTGCTGCTTTAATTTTTGGTGGATTAGATGTGTTCCAAATCATGGAAATACCAGGACTCTCTAGTTCTTGTCTTTTGTTTCCACATTTTGATCATTAGACTTTTGTATTGCATAGTACACCTGATGCACAATTATTAAAGGGAGGTATCTACATGTCCCTGATAATATGTATTATGCGATTTCTCTTTTGAGGTGTTGTAGATAAGGAATTAGGGAACACCTATATGTAATCATTGAGAGAAAAAAAAAATTGTTTGCCCCATTAGACAATGCCACCATGTGTGAGGACATCCATTTAGATAGAATTCCCATGTCGCTATCTACCCTTAGATGGTAGAGGATATGCTCTCACATGGAAACCCAATTAAAGAGGCTAGAGGCACTGTTTTGCCTACTGCCTTTGTCTTTGTATTGCCTTTGAGAATGACAGTGTATTCTAGACCAGAAATGTCCCATGACGTATGGCCACTCCTTTAAAGATTGCAGGCCACTTGCTTGCAGTCCCCTTGTTATACAATGAACTGTTTTTGTACTTAATTGAAGGAAACTAACAACTGTGTCACATTTCCTATGTCACTAGGTTCTGCGGGATTAAGTCATAATAACCTGCAGAACTCACCCACAATCCCATCAGTGACAGTTAACAGATGAAAAGTCCCAGCACCCAGACAACGATCGCCAGCGTGCCATCAATGGTATCTCCAAAGTATTGTGCTTGCTTCATCAGAAGGCGTTGAACATCAGAAAAGAAGGAGGAGCTGGTTTTGCCACAGAACCAGAGTTTCAGTGCAAAAGAGCGAAAGAATTGAGGCTTCAGTTTTCCACCTGTCATGTGCTGGTAACCTCTGACAGTGTGCAGTCCCTTGAGCCCCTTGGCCTGAGTTTTGGCCACACCCCCCCTTTTCTTTGCTCCAACGGAAGTGCAGTGCACCGGAGGATCCAGGATTGGCAAAAGGCACTACATTGTGGTACCTATGATTAAATGAAAGAGCAGCCCGAGCATCCTCTGACACTGAATAGAGAGTGTTGGAGCCTGAAAGTGTTGCTGAGAGTGACAGTCTGTTGCTCTTTCCCGATTAATAGTACTTGGGTCTGCATGAGATGATCTGTGCCCATGAACTAACGAAGAGCACAATATCTGTAGTGCCTGCAGCACTGGACATATTGGTGCACTGCATTGAGACATTGAGACTTTTAAGTGAGCTGTGAGTGTTTGCCAGGAAGGCACTCCAACAGATACTGAGAAGCACCATGTTCATGAAAGGCCTGAATGAAGAGGCCCATGCGGAAGAAAACAACAGAAGCAGATTTGATGGACAATAGAAGCCTGCCAGAGAGGCTTCAACGGACTCTGGGTATTTCCCTTGCGATTGCATAGAATGGGTGTTTGGAGACTGATTCTTATTGTTTTACTGGCATTGTCAATAGTCGCTGAAATAACTAGGAGCCTTGAAAATGTTTGCAAAATAATTTTAGGATTTGCCTGTGTAATGGCAAAAGGAGGGCCTGAGGTTCTTTAATTTTGACTCCATCTTACATTTGTCATCAATTTGTGTTGCCTTTACACAGGCTGCTCTATTCATAAAGTGTCTCTGCCCTTTGGACTGCAACGTGTTGAAAGCCCCCCTCTGTCCTTGCTTTGAAATCAATCTCAGACACCAGCTGGCCTAGCTGCATACAGACATGTTCTGCCATTACTGATTGACCTATAGGTGCTGTAATTAATTTACTTGTGAGTTGGGCAGAAACACGACGTAAAGGGGACGTTCTGGTTATATGATGCTTTTTTTTAATGTTCTCCTATTGGCTAATATTTTGCAGATATTGTATGTCCATATTAGGTATTTTGCATGCTTGCAAAAGCTAGGACTGCCCCTTTCTTTTGTGCTGAGTTTGTAACCCTAAGCATATAAAAGGCCTTTGTGTTTTATACTCTTTAGACTGCCTCATTCAGTTGCTAAAGGCTTCTGTGTGACGTAGTCTCACTTAATTAAGTTTAATAAAGATGTCTTTTTATATTCCAGCTTCTGTGTCGGATTCTTGTTTTGTATTAGTGAGACCCCTGAGAATGAAGATTACAGTTCTTCACTACCATGGGCACCTGGACTCCTCCAATGGTCACTGTGCACGATGGTTTCTTCCTAGTGTTGCAGTCAATGCCCCAAACTTGGTCATCCACACACAGTATGCAGTCGTCTTCTCGCAACCCTTCTCCCTCGTCGGGTTCAGATTCATACAGATGCATTTCACCAACGTGTTGCTGGGTCATCTCCTGCAGGCTTTTCCGAAATGTCCCATGATTCCGCAGAAGGAACACTTGACCCGATACGCCGGACAACGTTTGTCGTTGGCCATGTGGGCGAAACTGCCGCATCTGTAGCACACCCCTTTCTTGTCCCCAGAGGTTGCACCCTGCGCCGGAGTACGTGTGGTGCGCTCGCTTGGGCTGGCGATAGGGTGAGTGAGCCGGTGGCTTGTCTTTCGAACCTTGTGGAGTCGCTAACTTTACAGACGATTTAGACTCTGCTTCTTTCTTGGCGACGACGGCACAGCGTTTTGAGAGTTCAGCCCTTTTGACTACGGCTATGATCTCGTGGAGAGCTGTGTTTCCACTCACCCACAAATTTTCCTGCACATTGGTGCTGGTCATGTGCTCTATTATCTGATCCCTTATTTACTCATCGTGCAATTGCCCAAATTTGCAGGTTTATCGCTAATTTCTTGAGCGCGGCCACATAATCGTCCACCGTTTCCGTGTCAGCCAGTTTCCTCTGGAAGAAGGTGTACCTATCAATGGCCATACAGATGACTGGCTGGTAGTGGGCGTCTCAGTCCTCCAACGCATGTTGGAACACATCCGCTTTGGTTGAGGCTCGCGATTTTTTCACCATGTTGTCGTAAACCCGCAAACCTTCTGGTCCCAGTTTGTGGAGCAGAATCTTCTTCCTGTGTTTACTGGAGAATTCTTCCTTCCCTTCATCCTCCAATGCCAACAAGTAGTCTAGGAAGTACCCCTTTCAGTCTGCCCACTTCATTGCTGGCTCCCCTGGTTTAGGGAGGAACGTCACTGGGTTCATGAGGGAGAATGTTTGAGCACACATGGCCCAGGATGGGGCGTAGCACGAGGTGAAGACTTCCTGGATGTGGACACAGACTGTGTGGCCTTCCGGTGTGCTGGAGGCAAGGTTCAATGACTCCATGAAGAATGGTGACGTGTTTAGTCGCAGCTGTGGGTGGCACTGTGGGGCAGACTGTGGCTGCTTGACCCTCAGTAGGTACAGGTATGCAGGACTGCTCATGTGCTGGTAGGAGGTTGCGCCTTCCAGACTCCTGGATCAGGCTGTGTCTGCTGGCAGTGGGAGGTGTTGGGCAATGCCTTGCTGGAAGTGCTGGCGCCCCCTGGCGAGCAGTACACTGCTGCAATCGGGGCAGTGGGCTTAACTGTGGAGGCTGGCGGGAAGCAGGAATAGCATTGACTTCTTACCACGATGTACCCGCGTGTGCAGGACTTGCGGGGATTATAGCTGATCTACTCCGCTGTGCGGCCGTTGCGTGATGTCACTCTCCCTCTCTGTATCCCCCGCAGGCAGCGTTCAGCGGTCCGGGAGTGCGGCTGGAGCAGGGGATGACTTGGCGGTCAGGACGGCAGGTCCGGAGTCCGCTCCTCGCCAATTTATAGTGGTAGACAAAGACACTGACAAGGAGATTACCTTGAAGTAGCGTATTTATTATAGAGAGGGATGAGTGCATCTTACTCCCCTCGTGCACTCTCGCGATGCAGCGCGCACTCACGTTCGACCCTAGGGGATCACGTGGGTCTAGACGTCACGGCTGAAGCACTCGAATGCAACACTACATCATCCACGGCACTCGAGGTCCCAGCTTGCTTCTTCCACCAGGCCTCTACCGTTAGCCTCGATAATGCGGGCACTACAATGCGGCCCCCGGGGAAAGCAGGTCGACAGACCAGTCTTTTCCCTGGGGTTTTCGCGCGAGAGGACGGCAGGCAGAGGGTTAGGTCAGGGGGTGGGTTTTAGGGGGTGGGGGTTAGGAGGTTACTTAAGGGGACAGGAGGGGAAGGACTTCCTCTTCCTGTCCCCTGTGCCTCAGGGAATAGGTGTAGTTTTTGTGAGGGAATAGTTTTAGCTTGTGGTTTGGTAGGTTAGTTAGTGAGGCGGTGAATAATCTTAGTGACCGAGTGTTGCCAGGTGTGCCGCGGTGTGCAATCAGGCGGAGTGTCTCGGCGAGGGCATTTTGTCGGACGGATGTGCACGGAGCCCCAGGCTGAGAATGAACACGCCCGACGCGGAGGCGGTGGGGGCGTCGTTGTTGGTGCTCGGCCGGGCTGGGAGGGCCGATCTCCTCCAGCCCGGCGTTCTGGACCAGGCGTGGGTCGGGATGACCCGCACGCCTAGTTCCGCTTCGGCGGGAGTTGCCGCGGCCGTCGCCGAGTGCATGGACAAGCCCCTGGGGGCTCGTGGAGGTATGTCGGGCGGGGGAGGGGAAAAAAGCAGCAGGAGGCTTCCAAGCGTGGAGGGAGGCGTCAGAGCCTCCCTGCAGGTGCGAAAGGGGGGGTGAGGTGCCGGGTGGGTTGGGAGGCTTGGGGGAAGGGGCCGGGACCCCGCAGCAACCTAGCGTGGCCCCCGGGCGGGGCCAGGTTACTTTAGCTCCACCGGTTGGTGGGCTGGGTACCGAGGGGCCATTGGGGACAGCGGCAATAGTGATGGTAGCCGGGGGGAGGAGCTGGGTGATTGGGAGGTGGCGGCTGGGGATGAATTTGCCCTCACGCTGTCCGGGGGGAGGAGGAGGGGAGGAGGGGGCCCTCCCTAGTGAGCAGCCCATAGACCTTTCGGGGTGCAGGAAGGGTGTGGTCAGGGCACAAGGGTCCAAGGGCAAGGGCCCCCTGAGAGCGCAGCAGCAGGCAGGGACAGGGCCGGCGGCGGGGAGCCCCCCGGCACCCCCGCCCAGGAAGGTGACACTGGGGGACCTGGAGGGCAGGAGTTCGTGGTATGCCAGGTGGGAACACATGACGGAGGAGGAGAGGGTCCGCGACCAGCGTCGCATTATTGAGGAGACGGAGGGGGAGTGGCTGCGCCTTTGTGCGGCCAGGGAGGCGAAGGCAGGTGGGGTGCCCAGGGGCAAAGGGGCCTCGGCACCTGCGCGTGGCAGGGGTGCAGTTGGCGGACGAGGTAGAGGCGTCCCAGGGGCACAAGGGGAGTGGACCTGGATAGAGGGGTCAGCGACCGCCTTGGCGGCGCAGAGACCTGGTGGCACTAGGGCCTCCCCGGGTGCATACGGCTCGGGGGGCTGGGTACAGGCCAGCAGGGACAGCTGGCAGAGGCCGGGGTGGGCCGGCGGGGCGCAAAACGGCCTCCAAACGCCGGGACGAAGCAGCAGGGTGGTCCGCGGCGGCCTGCCCTACACCGAGGGAGCGGGCACCGGCGATGTTGGAGTGCGAGTTTGTGCCTGGAGTGAAAGGGAAAGGTGCCAAGAGGGTGGTGACTGAGGTGCGTGAGTGGGTGGCACCGGATGTGGAAGATGAGATATTGGATTATGAGGATGAGGAAGATGAGTTGGAGGAGGGTGAAGTGCGTGGGGTTGAGAGTTGGGGGAAGGGCAGAGCGGCAACAAGCACATTTGGTGCTTTCCAGGACACACGAGATGGGGCTGGTCGGGCCATCAGAGGAGGGGTGAAGCCGGCAGAGACGCGGCGGACGGAGCGGGACGCCCCGTCAACTTTATCAGGTGAGGGCGCATGGTGGGATGCATGGGGGGAAGGGACTAGAGGAGGCAGGAAGAAGGCCTGCCGGTCGGTGGGTGTGAGGGACGGATCGGTGAAGGAAACAGGGCCCCCAGGTGGGGCGGGGCCTGTTCCGCTGGATGGTAAGAAACAAATGGTGACAGTAAGTGCGCAGACTGATAAGGCTGAGGATCAAGGGGGTAAAGAGGAGGGCGTGGAGAAGTTGCGGAAGAAGTTGCCGTATATGGGTTTGGCGATGCCTCTCGGGTCGCATTTGTCTGAGAAGACGAGGGCAAAGATTTGGCGGCATGAGTACGTTGATGTGTTTAAACTCCTGCACAGGGAGATTCAGGCGAAGGAAGGGTCGAAGGAGGAGGAGTGGGAGTTGACCAGGCGGCCGAGAGTGCCGGTGACAATGGAGAACTGGACGTCAGCCTTTCTGATCTATGCGAGTATCTATTGCGAGAAGCACGCAGATCGGGCGATTGCGCTGTTTAAATATATGGATGTGATCAGGAAGGTGCAGTTGTATTTCAGGGGTTTTGCCTGGTTGAGCTATGACGAGGAGTTCAGGGGAAGGATCAGTGTTAACCCGGACAAGCCGTGGGGGGGATGTGGACCAGGAACTCTGGGTCCAATGGATGTCGTCGACGCAGGCGGCGGCATCTACGCATACGGCGAGTGGTCTTCTGGTCGCCTATCGGTCTTTTCAGTTGCGTCCCGCCCAGTCTTGGGCGGGTGGTCAGGGTGTTGCCGGAGGGCATGGAACTCAGGCGGTCTGGACAGGGGCCACAGGACAGAGGTACAAACCGGGATCCACTGGGGCCTGCTGGGGTTTCAACAAGGGATTCTGCAATCAGCCTTCCTGTAAATTTAAGCATGAGTGTTCCAAGTGTGGGGGACGTCACGCGGTCACGCAATGCCTCACACTGGCTACGCCCTCGGAGCAGTGGAAGATTGCAAGAGGCAGGGGACAGTATGGGCCGAAGGGCCCATACTCCGGTTAAAGTGGAGGCCATGGGTCCCTGGCTCTCCCGGTACCCTGATAGAGAGGCGGCGTCGAGATTGTACTGGGGTTTTGTGGAAGGTTTTCGGATTGGCTATCAGGGGCCGAGGGTGAGGCGTTGGGCTGAGAACTTGCGGTCTGCAAATGAATTGCCGGAGGTGGTGGCGCGAAAATTGGAAAAGGAGGTCTTGGAAGGCAGGATTGCGGGTCCGTTTGCGGAGTGGCCGATGTCGGATCTCATTGTCTCTCCTCTGGGGGTGGTGCCCAAGAAGGAGCCGGGCGAGTTCAGGTTGATTCATCATCTGTCTTGGACGGAAGGAGGTTCGGTGAATGACTTCATCGCGGAGGAGGACTCCAGGGTCTTGTATGCATCGGTGGATGATGCCGTGGGTTTGGTGTGGGCTTGCGGAAGAGGGGTGGAGTTGGCCAAGTGCGATATCAAGTCGGCCTTTCGCCTCCTTCCCATTCATCCGGCGGATTTTTCCGTGTTGGGCATGCAGTTTGGCGGGGCCATTTTTGTTGACCGGGTTTTGCCAATGGGTTGTGCGATTTCATGCGCGCTCTTCGAGACCTTCAGTTCCTTTTTGCAGTGGGCCTTTGTGGACCGCAGTGGGCACCAGCTGGTGTCTCACTATTTGGATGACTTTCTGTTTGTTGGCGTGGGTCAGACGGGAGAATGTGGTGCGGCCTTGGGCCAGTTTCAGCTGTTGGCGCAGGAGTTTGGGGTGCCGTTGGCACCGGAGAAGACGGAAGGGCCTAGTTGCTGTCTGACCTTCTTGGGAATCTAATTGGATTCGGTGGCCTGGCAGGCGCGTTTACCAGTACAGAAGGTGGCGGAGATGCAGGAGGTTTTGAGACAGGTGCTCGGAGTCCGCAAGATTGAGTTGAGGTCTGTGCAGCGATTGCTGGGTTTGTTGAACTTTGCTTGCAGGGTGGTGAGGGCCGGGAGGACATTTTGTAGGCGCCTCGGCATGGCCATGTCGGGGGCGGTTCTCCCTCACCACAGGGTCAGGGTCACGCTGGGAGTGCAGGCTGGCTTGCGGGTCTGGCTGGTGTTTCTGGAAGACTTCAATGGTGTCTCATTGGAGTTTGCGCGGGACAGGATGGTGTGGCAGGTACAACTCTACTCTGATGCGGCGGGAGCGGCAAGTTTCGGGATCTTCTGGGACAGCCGTTGGTGTGCATAGCAGTGGCCGGCTCATTGGCTGCGCCAGGGCAGGAGCATTGCATTTCTGGAATTCTTTCCCCTGTTGGTGGCACTGTTGGTGTGGGGCCCGGAATTCCGGAACAGGTCGTTGTTATTTCATGTTGACAACAGGACAGTGGTGGACCTGGTGAACAATGGACCTGGTGAACAATCTGAAGGCTAAGGACCTGCGAGTGCTGCGCTTGCTGCGAAGTTTCATGCTGCTGTGTCTGCGCTTTAATGTGCTGTTCCGCGCGCAACATGTGCCTGGTGCGAGTAATGAAATTGCGGATGCGTTATCTCGTTCGCAGTGGCAGCGTTTCAGGA
This sequence comes from Lissotriton helveticus, assembly GCF_964261635.1. Classification (NCBI taxonomy): domain Eukaryota; kingdom Metazoa; phylum Chordata; class Amphibia; order Caudata; family Salamandridae; genus Lissotriton; species Lissotriton helveticus. The sequence continues at coordinate 1,308,054,360 of NC_136057.1, forward strand.
AGCTGGCGCCGGGAGCGGAGGCTTGCAAGACCAAAGTGCCCGTGGGTATCTGGGCCTGGGGGGAATGAGAGTGATTGGTCTGGTGGAGAAGTCAATAGCTGAGTCCACTAGGCGGGCGTACAGGTTGGCGTGGTCTGAGTTTGGAGCCTTTTTGGGTTGGAAGAAGGGTGCGTGGCGGATGCCGAGGGATGTTTGTGAGCAAGGGGTGGTGCGCTTTGTGCTGGATTGCATGGACAGAGGATTGTCTCAGACGACGATTGCTGGCAAGTTGGCAGGTGTTTCATTTTACAGCATGGTCTACTTGGGTTTTGATCGGCTAGGACGGATCTGCTGAGCCGTATGTTGAAAGGTTGGGGTAGGGTGAGGGCGGAGGGGGGGGGGGAGTTGCCTCGTGAGGCGATTACTTTTGAATTACTGGAAAGGGTGTTGGGGGTGTTAACTTTTTGCTGTTATGATGGGGATGAGGTGGCATTGTTTCGTTTAAGCATGGTATGGATGTTTTTTGGGGCTTTTCGAGTGTCGGAGTTGTTGGGGGCGCGTGGGGCGCCGGGGCGGATGTTTGCGGATGTGCGGTTGGACGGGTCCAGGCTGGGTATATGGTTGGGACGTTCCAAGACGGACCAGGTTGGTCGTGGCAAGTGGGTGTGGCTGTCAGAGAGTGGTTGCGCGGATGTGTGCCCGGTGCGTGAATGGACAGGGTTCTGTGGACAAGTACGGAGGTCGGTTGGGGAGATTTTTGTGCATGCTTCCTTGAGGCGTTTGATGCCCTTCCAGTTGCTGGCAGTGTTCCGGTTGGCTTTGCGGAGGCTTGGAAGGGGTCCGGCGCGTTTTGGCACGCACTCGTTTACGATTGGGGCAGCCACGGCCGCGGCGGGGTTAGGTTGGTCCTGGGAGGAGATTCGGCGGATTGGTCGTTGGCGGTCTCGCTGCTGTGAACGCTATGTGCGCAAGTAGGGGGGGTGGCGCGGGCTAGCCTTGGCGGCTGCGGTTGTTGTTGCACTTTTTGTTTTGCCGTGGCACTAATCTTCTTCTGTTCGTAGGTTGTGTTCGGGGGCCGGGGGCCAAGATGGTCACCTGGATTGTGGGACACTCTTTTGTACACTGGCCCTCAAAGTATGCGGACAGGCAGGTGTACGGTCGTAGCCTGGGCCTGAGGAGCAGTCATCATGAGGTCCAGTGGTGGGGTAAGAGTGGAATGCGTTGGGGCGAATTGTTGCCATGGCTCACGAAGAAGGTGTCACAGCTGGGCTGCCCGGACTTGCTTGTAATCCATTTGGGGGAGAATGACTTGGTGAAACAATCGGGGTGTCCTTGTTACACCTGATACAGCAGGACTTGGAGGCAATGAGGAGCAATCTGGCTGGCGCCTGTATTGTTTGGACTGAGTTCATACCACAGGATCTGGAGGGGGGCGCTTAAGCCTGCGGCCATTGAAAGGGCCTACAGGAAGTTCAACAGGGCAATGAGACTCTTTTGTGAGTTAAAGTGCTGGCTCATGGCGGGCTCAGGCTGGAGGAGCCACTTCTCTTTCGAGATGATGGCATGCACCTTTCACACATGGGGAATGCGTACTACCTTATGGAATTGCGGGATTTGCTCAGTTTTTTGTGGAATGAATCGATATGGTGTAGGCGTGACTGAGTGTGAAAGGTGCTCGATTGGTGGGGCAGGTAACCGCCCTCCGGGGGTTCCCTGGGTGGCGGGACCTGGGAGGGGTGGGGAGTCCATGACGGGCAGAATCACCCTTCCGGGGAGGGGGTTACAGGTGCAGGATGGGGGTGTGGTAGATGGGAGTGCGATGGATGGAGATGCTGGAGGAGTTTGGAAGGGAAAGGGGATGTGAATGGTATACGTGGAGAGGTCATGGTGTGAATTGGGAGTACCCAGTGGAATACGTGAGTGGATGATGGTTGAAAGGCAGGATGTTGGAGGGATTGTTAACGGTTAAAGATGTTATGTTTGATTATGGTCTGTCATGCCTGTCCTAATAAATGGCCTTTTACGCTAAACTGATGCGTGGAGTGGTTATTGCGCGAAGGAGAGGTTCGCTATGCTGCCAGTGTTGAACTGCAACGGGAAGACCTGCCGTCCTGCCTGATTGCTGGCGGCATCCTTTTCTTCATGGCACGGAGCCGCTTCTCTCCCGGTTCGTGCCCTGGGCCCAGGATCTTCCTTTTGCCTGAATTCTTGCCCCGATCCCTCCTCTCGGGGTGGTGGGGACTGGGATGCAAATATTTTGTGCCGTCCTGTGCCGTGCCATTTTTTGCCATTTACTTCTCTGAGATGGCCCTTCGTATAGCACCCAGTCGTCTGCATCACTCAAGGTCCTGGCTTGCTTCTTCCGTCAGGCTTTACCATTGACCTTGTTAGTACGGGCTCCACACAGGCCAGGTTCCGTATGCCGCTGGTGTTGCATTGCAGTGACTTTATCCAATAAGGCTGGCTCTGAAACTCCTGGATATGTGTGCGGATTTTTCGGGGGATTATGCAGTGGGCCGGAGGAGCTTCACTTGCTAGCGGGCATCTTTCTCGACATCCAGCCACGTCCCCCCGGGATAGGTAAAATTAAATAGAAAAATAAATAAAATCACTTACCTTGCGCTCGCCGAATCGCTGACTCAGCAATGCTGCAAGCGCAAGGTAAGTGTATTTTTTATTTTTGTACTTAATTTTACCTATCCCGTCGTCTGTTGACTCCCCCTCCACACCGCCATGCCGCACCGCTCTTACCTGTGCTGGCTGTGCCTGGCTGGTCTCAAGGTGGTTCCCATGAAGGGGTGAGCAGGCCCACCTAGTTCTCAGCAGGTCCCTTGCCTACCCGGACCTTATGCTGGGCACCCCTCAGCAGGGGATTCATGCCCACATGGAAAATGTATGAGGGACTACTTGCTTTATCACTCAGCTCTCATCATGGGTGAGCATGTGGAGGAAACATCACAGAGCAGGTCTTGTGTTACTCATTCAGGGGCCACCATACCAACCTAACAGTTCTTGTACTGAGCATCAAACATCTAGCAGTGGGGCACATCATGTTTGGGCTGGGGACATAATCCCCAGCCATATCTTTCTTGTGCTGGGAACCCACGGATGGGGGTACCATGCCCACTCATCAGGTCTTGTATTAGGCACCCACCCATCCAGTAGATCGCTCTTGTGCTGGGTGGTCACTACCCGCCTACCCAGCTGGGGCAGTCATGCAACCCAGCAGGCCTACTGTGTGCTTGCTACCAAGGAACGTGGACTCCATGTCTGCAGGGGCTCTGTGTACTCACCCAGCAGGTCTGTCTTGTGCAGGCACACGAGGGGGGAAGGAGGGGTGCTCCATGTTAGAGCTAACATGCATCCCGAATTTGCTGCTACAGTCACAGATTTTCACCATCTGTCCCGGCAGATTTTATCAAATTTAGCACATGTCCCAGTTTTCAGACAGGGTAGACTGAACACAGAGGGAGGGGCCAAGTTTCACGTGGCCCTGTGCTGGATTAGTTAGAGAGCACCTCCAGCAGGAACAACTGTAGATAACATAGTTGAGACTGTGCATAAGTTGCATTTAATGTCATTGTCTCAGGGTCCTTGTTTTCTACTTTTTAAAAAGAGTACCACGTCGCTTCGTGGGGCACAGTGTTAGGAATCGGAACCACCATGGGCCGCGCCCTCTTGAGCTCTTGCAATGATGTGGCCCTCTCCCAGAAGGTGGCCTGCCTTCCAATAGCTGCCCATTTCTTTTTGACTTTAATCGCGAGATGCGTGGGAGGCAGTGCTTAATTTGTAGAACTTTAAGTGCCACGGCTCTCGTCAGGTGGCCACTGCAGCTTGCACCACACAATGCACCTGCCATGCTGCCATTAATAGTAACAACGCAATTACTAACTATCACACCCCCTACAATTCACATTATTTCAGGCCCACAAATCTATAAGAAAGGATTGTGTGGCAGCTAATAGTCATTTTAATGTATATTCAAATAATATTGAACTGTTGTTGTGATCATCTCTAAATTAGTCAGACAGCACCACCTTGTGGAAGACTGTTACAAGCGCCGGTGTTGACAATTAAGTGCTGGTGCTGAGCACTGGAAAGCACCGGCTCAAATTAAGACTGGTGGGAGGTCGACATGAAATGGGACAAACCGCATGCTTTTACCCTGCATGCCGTTGCAACGCAAATAGCTTGTTGTAGGGGGTAGAAGGTATTGGATTTAACTCCAACACCATCCATACTGTTGCACAGACTGGACTTGGAATAGTAAATTATACTATTCCAACATCCAGCACACCCCGACAGCAAGTAGTGGTAAAAGAATTGCATGGGAACAGCATGCGGGGTAAAAGCATGTGTTGTAACATCATATAGCCACATGAAACAAATGTCTTCAGTGCCACCTGCAAGTCATCTCCGCTGCCGTGAAGGCCAGGGGTATTTATGCCAGTCTGGTAGGGGAAACAACATTTACAACGCAACTTTTACAACCCACTACCATTACAACGAAACTTACAACGCAACATCCATTACATCGCATGCTATTACAACGCAACCATTACAACGCATGACACTACAACGCATGACACTACAACGCATACCACTACAACGCATGTCATTACAACGCAGTCATTACAACACATACAATTACAACGCATACCATCACAACGCAGAGTAACCTTACACTATTCAACACTTACCCTACTGTTGCACCCCCTGGAGTTAGAATAGTAATTTTTACCCCTACACTTTCCAACACTTACCCTACTGTTGCACCCCCTGGAGTTAGAATAGTAATTTTTACCCCTACGCTATGCAACACTTACCCTACAGTTGCACCCCCCTGGAGTTAGAATAGTAATTTTTACCCCTACACTATCCAATACTTACCATACATGCAATGTAATGGTATGCGTTGTAATGGTATGCGTTGTAAAGGTAGTATGCGTTGTAATGAAATTCGTTGTAAAGGTAGTTTTAAAAGATTTGTTGTAATGGCATGCGTTGTAATGGAATGCGTTGTAATGGATGATGCGTTGTAAAAAATGCCTTGTAAAGGTATGCGTTGTAAAAGTAAGCGGTGTAACGTCATACATATGTCTGGTAGGCAGCTCTTTCCCCGCTCACCCAGCCCCTATTTCGGTCATACTTCCTAGACAGCACTGACAGGACTCACGGTTTACCAAAGTAGGGCATGGGCTGTAGCACCTGGTCACACTAATCGCAGCTCCTCAGATTGCCCGGGGTTGGAGAGGTGGGACCCTGGTGACATGGACAAGGGTACAGTGAGTTGGGACAGCGCCTCACGGATGCATGTTTCACCTGTGTGGTCCATGAGGGTTGTGGGATTGCCATAGACCTTGGTGTTGTAATGTTTACGGCGGAGGCCTTGTGTGCATATCATTTGTATGCTGATCTTAGGATCCATAAAGATTCATTCATATGTCTCTCTGTATTTTGACTGATGTACTTCATTGCTTGCTGTATGATGTTTGTTTCTTTTGATTTAATTGACTCTTACAATGTAAATGTTATGTTGTGTGCTTCCCTTGCTTGTAATAAACATGACCTTTACCCATCGGTGTACAGTCCAGACTGCGGGTGCCCGAGTCACCCTACCATGATCACACAAGCTAAGCACCATGTCATCCAGCAGGTCTGTCTTACCCTGGGTATCATGGGGCGGGAGCTCCATGCCCATTCATGATGTGTTGTCAACCCCCACTTTAGAAACTATAGCGGGGTGGGGGTTTATTGGTGGGCCTCTGATGTCTGCAACTCGGCATAAAAAAGGCTCATAATTAACACAAAAGGATGGGCAAGTGCCTGAGTGAAAGGATGAATGGATGTGTGAAATGGTGGATGGGTGGGTGAGTGAAGAGGTGGATGGATAGAGGCATGGATGAATAGCATAGTGAAAGGATGGGTGAGAGAAAGGGAGGATGGATGAATGAATAGATGGCTGGATGAGCAGAAGAATGGATGGCTGAGTGAGTGAAAGGATACATGGATGGATGGGTGGATGAATGGACTGAGCGAAAGGCTGGATGGATGGATGGTTTTATAGGGTGGATGAATGGATGGATGTAGGAGTGAAAGGATGGATATATGGATGAGTGAAAGCATCGATGTAAGGACGCATAAGTGAAGAAGAGATGAATGAGTGAAAGAAAGGATAAATGGAAGGCTGGATAAAAGGGTGGGCAGATGGATTAGTGACTGGATGGATGGATGTGTGAATGAAATGATGGATGGACGGGATAGTGAAAAGATCGACGGATAAATGCAGCCTGTAGGGATGGATGAAAGAAAAGGAGGCAGTAAGGATGATTGAATTAATGAAGGGATAGATGGATGAGTGGATGGATAATGAATTGAGTGAAAAGGTTACTGAATGTGTGAACTGAGGGATGGATGAGTGAAAGAATGGATGGATGGTGAAAGGAAGGGTAGATGGATGGCCGGATGAAAGGGTGGACAAATGGATGAGAGAATGCCTGAATGGATGGACAAATGAGGGAAACGGTGGATGGATGGATGAGTGAGTGAAATGATGGATGCACTGGTGCTGTCAACCTCCCACTTAAGCAGCTACAGCACTGTTGGGGTTTTGATGGCTTCTTCTGTCTACAATTCAGCAGACAAAGACTCATAATAAGGCAAAAGTGTGGGAAGGTGAGTAAGTGAAAGGATGGATGGATAGATAGATGTGTGGATATATACATTGATGAATGAGTGAAAGGATGGCTGTAAGGATGGATAAGTGAAAGGGAGTAAGGATGGCTAATGAGAGAATGGATGGATGGGTGAAAGGGTAAATGGTTGGTTGATGGATGGATGGAGTGAAAGGCTGGATGGATGACGGGTTGAGAGAGTGCATGGATGGATGAGTGAAAGGATGGGTGGATGAGTGAAAAATGGATAAATGAGTGAAAGGAAGAGTAGATGGATGGCTGGTTAAAAGACTGTATGGATGGATGAAAGAAAGGATGGACCGATGAGTGAGTGAGAGAAAGGATGGATGAGTGAAAGGGTAAATGGATGGATGGATGTGTGAGTGAAATAGTGGATTAATGGGTGAGTTAAAAGGTGAAAGGATATATGCATGGCTGTATGAGTGAAAGCATGGATTTAAGGATGGATAAGTGAAAGGAAGGAAGGATGATGGGTGAGTGAATGGGTGAATGGATGGGTGGATGATTGAAAAGATGAATGATGAAAGAAAGGATGGATGAGTGAGTGAAAGCATGGATTGATGAGATAAAGAGTGAATGGATCGACCGGTGAGTGGGTGGATGGATGGACTGAATGAAAGGGTGGATGGATGGATGATGGATGGATGAGCAAAAGGATGGATGTAAGGAAGGATGAGTGAAAGAATGGATGAATGAGTGTAGGGAAGGGTAGATGGATGGTTGGATGAAAGGGCGGATGGATAATTGAGTAAATTAAAGGATGGAAAGATGAGTGGAAGGGTAAATGGATTGATGGGTGGATGAGTGAAAAGGTGGCTGGATAGATTAGATACATGGCTGAATGACTAAAAGGCTGGATGAATGAAAGGGAGAATGGATAGATGAGTGCAAGGGTGAATGGACATATGGATGAGGAGAGGATGGATAGATGTTTAAGTTAAAGCATGGTTTGATGAGTTAAAGGGTAAATGGATGGATCGGTGAGTGGATAGATAGGTGGACTGGATGCATGAAACAAAATAAAAATAGAATATGTAGAGCACAACTAACACCCTGGGGTGTCCAGGCGCCTAATCCTCTATGAACTGCAGCACATACAGTAGTCCAAGAGCTTGAGAGACAATGGAGGAAAAACTATGATGTGGACAGCAAGGAAACTTACAAACAAGCCTTGAAGGCCTACCATCTGCTATGCAAAATAACTAAAGGAGATTTTACCAAAAGTACCATCTTAGAGGCACAAAACAACTCCGGAACCTTGTTTAAGGTTCTAAAGGATTTAGCGGGCGCTGCACATCAACCAGAACCCCCAACGCTGTCCACATCACAATGTAATGGCCTCGCGAAATATTTTAATGATAAAATAGCCAACATTTACTCAACCCTCAGTGGAGATGAGGTCCCTAACCCTTCCCCTACTATAACCCCGAGATCTAGGGAGCTGGTAGACACTTCTGGGAATCTACTGTCAATCTGGCAACCCTTAGACCAGCACACATTTGTAGAAACTCTTAACAGCATTAAGTCGGGCCCCCCTAATGATCCCATACCAGCAGGAATTTTTAAACAACTAGATCCCGACATATTAAATGTCATTAGATTACTATTAAATGCCTCATTAGGGGAAGCAGTAATGCCAGTCGAATGGAAGCACGCGATGGTAGTACCGCTTCTGAAAAAAGCAAACTGCGACCCAGAGATACTCTCTAATTTTAGACCAGTATCACTTCTCCCCTTATTCTCAAAAAATTTCGAAAAACATGTAAACAAGCAGTTGGCAGAATACATCACCACCAACAAGCTACTACATCCCTCTCAGTCGGGTTTTAGAGCGGGCACTCGACTGAATCCACCTTACTAGGTGTTACGGAAGTCATCCGTCAAAAGTTAGACAATGGGGGCACGGTGGCACTCATTCTCTTAGACTTGAGTGCCGCCTTTGATACTATATCCCATGAAACGTTACTTGAAACCCTAGAGGGAATAGGGGTAAGTGGCGCAGCACTGAAGTGGCTAGAAAACTTCTTAGCAGACAGATCATATCAGGTATTCTCCAAAAATAACACCTCCAATATTATAGCTTCCCCGTATGGAGTCCCACAGGGGTCAATCCTGAGTCCGCTGTTATTTAAATATTTATATCACCCCTCTAGCGAGCATAGCGGAAAGATTTGGTCTTACAATCTTTTCATACGCAGACGATACACAACTGGTGTTCTCTTTGTCATCAACTGATAAAAAGAGTCCCTCCTCTCTCCGCTCTGGATTACAGAGCATGGTACAATGGATGCACTCCAAGAAATTAAAATTAAATGGAGACAAAACCGAACTGCTAATATTCGGTGAACAAAAAGATCTGTGGGGACCAGTTCATTGGCCGACTGAAATTGGTCCTCCCCCGACGGCAGTTTCGTCAGCCCGTAATTTAGGAGTAATAATTGACGACAAACTGACAATGCCTGCTCAGGCCGCTAAAACAGCATCAGTCTGCTTCGCCATTCTCAAATGGCTGAGAAAAATGTTGTGGCAACTCCCTGAAGGGGCGCAAAGAACGGTAGTTCAGGCCTTGATTGGTTCAAGGCTGGATTATGGTAACATTCTGTTCTTAGGTGCCAACAAAGAAATTACACGCCGATTACAGGTCGTCCAAAATGCGGCAGCCAGGATACTTCTCCATCTGCCTGGGTGGGCGCATGTATCGGAACATCTACGTAAACTACATTGGCTCAAGATGGGCAACAGAGATAAATTTAAAGCTTTATGTTTCATGTTCAAAATAAACATAGGAGAAGCACCAGCATACGTTTGCAATCTGGTCCGTAAATACATCCCGACTCGTAATCTCCGATCAATCCATCAGGAGAGGTTTGTTGTCCAAAGATTCAAACGAGCACGATTGGGAGGACGCTCCTTTGGATACTTGGCGCCAGTGCTGTGGAACTCTATGCCGCTCACACTGCGCCTAGAGCCCAACTACATAACCAACCAAGAATAAAAACTAGAAATGTATGACCCCCTGGTAATGTACGGATCCAAGGCGCCGGGAAACCCTCTGGGTAACTGTTGCGCCACACAAATGGAATAAATACATAAAATAAATAAAATAGCCACGTTTTTAAACTTTTCCTGAAGTCAAGGAGATTTGATTTGGTCTTAAGTGCTAAAGGTAGTGTGTTCCATAGTCTTGCTGGACTTGTGACAAAGCTCTCCCCCCCCCCCCCCTCCCCATCTGACTCTTTTAAATCTAGGAACAACAAGGTTTCCACTGGAGGAGGAGTGGGGAGATCTTGTTGGAACATATGGTTGAAAGCGTTGTGGCAGCTGCAGAGGGCCCAGGCCATGAGTGAATGGATGGATGAGTGAAAGAATGGGTGGATCAGTGAAGGGGAGGGTAGATAGATGGCTTGATAAAAGGGTGGATGGGTGGATGAGAGAAAGGGCAAATGGATAGACGAATGAGTAAAAGAGTGAATACACTGATGGATAGATGGATGGATGAACGAAACGGTGGATGGATGGGTTGAAGGGTGGATGGATGAGTGAAAGGATGGATGGCTGAGTGAAAAGGTGGATGGATAGATGAGTGAAAAAATTGATGAATGGCTGAAAGGGGATGGACAAGTGAAAGGATGGATAAGTGAGAGGATGGATGAGTGAATGAAAGGATGGATATGTTCGATGGATTGGTTTGAAGATAGTTGGATAGGTGTGTATATGAATGGGTGGACAGGTGGACGGAATGGTGACAGACTAAATGTTGGAGGAAAGACTGATTGAATGACAGAATGTAAAGATGAAATGGTGGATGTCAGCGGTGGGATGGAAGGATGAAAAGATGAATGGGTAGATGCTTGGATGGAAAAGACAGGCAAGCTCTTCTGGGGAGGGTTGCAATGATATGCTTTGCTTGCTTTGTGTCATAATAACATAGGTTCAAAGTGGGGGGTGTTTAATTTTTTAGGCTACTCCCTTGTACCAAGTCATTGGGGGATAGCATCCCCTACCAGGACCAAGACAGGGGGGTGATGTCTGTGGGTGCAGTCACTCACCGCGAAGAAGCGCATCCTTGGAGGGGTGAGGAGAGTGTGAAGGGGGTGCAGCAGGGGGGCTGCTGCTAATCAAAGGGCGCTGATGGATCCTTAGCGGGAATTACTAGGAGCCGGGCTCTGATGAGGAGGTAAGCGCAGGTTAATGGCGCCTCCCGCAGAGCAGTGCCAGCTGGAGGGAGCCATGGGAGGGAGTCCTGGGGGATCATTAGGTATTCTCTGTGCACGTGAGCACAGGAGAGGCGGGGGCGCCTGCGTCACAAGGAGGGCCCACCGATCAATGCGGGCGGGAGAGTGGGGAGAGAGCTAAGCATGTGTGACAGCACAGCAGCGAGGGATGTGGGGAGAGGAAGGAGAAGATGTAGAGGAAAGGAAGAACTAAAGAAGAGGCAGAATGAAAGGAACAAGGATGTGGCGTTCCACCCAGATCTGCCGACTTTGAAACTGGGAACCAGATTCGAGTTCGGCGCCAGCTCAACATCTTGTGATTCTCAGCAAATAATGTAATGTCAGTGCAAAAATGTTTACATGACATTGTATAATGTAGATGGTGAACCAATACCTTCGGTCGAGTTCGCTCTATATACAACTGCAAAAAATAATAATCTACCCATCTGACAATTAATGTAACTGATTCAGCGCTCTATAAAAGTACAAAAAAGAAAGGAAAAGCATGGTAAGAGACAGAGAGAGGCAAATATCCTAGAGCGTAGAGAGATAGGGAAGGAAAGGAAATGGGTAGAAGTCGAAAGGCAGGAGATATATGCTGGTAAAAAGTGAGGAATGGTGCAGTGTGGGTCACTGTGGTGCAGCTATCTGACACTACCCAAAGCCCCCCATGACCCAAACTCTTGCAGACAGACCGCGGATGCTGGAAGCTTGGCGGGGTGGGCATGCTTCATGTTCTCTCGGGGCACTTAGCCTTCACCCTCACACACAAAGCTCAGTCTTCACTCCACCCACATTTAATTATCTTAATTTCACTTACACATTCTTTCAGTGATTTTGCTTTGTAATTAAATGTTTTTCGCAATAAAATACTCGATTTAGCATGCTTATCAATCTAATTTTGGCTAAAAAAACTTATCAGCACATCTCTTCGAGATCAGCTATCACATGCATAAGATAACATGACATAAGGTAACATAACATACATAACAAACATACATAAAAACAAACATACATAAAATAACAGGACAAACATACATAACAACCATATGTAACATAACGGTACATAACATATAATGTGTATTTGTGAGGCACAATTTCACCCAAGGGTATCATGGCACGGAATAACAGATGTTTATTGTTACCCAACTCAATGGTACTCGTTTTATCTACCTCAGAAGGATGAAAGGATGAGTGGACCCGCCGGGATTTGAATAGCGCTTGTCTGTGGCCACATGATGTGTGCAGAACTGCTGAAAGAGGTCTCTTTGGGTAGGAGCCACAATACCCACCATGCGCGGGTTTGGGACTCAGTATGCGCCCATCATGGGTATGGCATCTGCAGTGCCATAGCAACCTGAAAGTTCAGGCACACTCGCTCACAAGACTTTAAGCAATGTGTGGTCGTGAGCTAGAATTGTATGCCCTGTACTGGCCTCTTGGAGTCCTGTTGAAGTCATATCCGTTTCCAGGTCAGAGGTCCCGAAGAACCGGGTTATTTAAGACCCAGCAGCGCTTGGGGCACGCCCAAAGTCTTCGGGTTCACCTGTCTTAGAGTACAGAGACACTGGACTCTTCGTGGTGACGTCAAAGATCAAATTTATTGGCTGCAGCCAGTAACAGAAGTCCTAGAAATCATCACGGCATGAGTTCTCAGGAGACTGCTCAATTTTACAAAGCAAGTCATCCCTTTTTATGCCAAAAATCACATTCCAGACAAATACCTTACATTTACAAACTGTCCAATCACATGTATCCACACCAGAGGTATCGCATGACGGTAAAACCCACTTTTCAATTACCCGGCCCATGATCAATCATCGGACAAACCCAACATTCTTCTTAAGACAGGCTGAACGAACCCATAATAAAAACGACCACAACCCATATCATAAATAAGCCATAAAGGAAGAAACAGAAACAGGTGGGAGAAGGATAAGACATATTTGTGTGTAGTAAAACTTTTACGATGTCTTGTGCTTTGATCCTCAATCTTGATCAGCTACTGGGCAAGAACTGGCTCAGCAAGGTCGGCTTCAGGCAAGAGGGTCAGTTCGCTCAGGTCATTCAGAAGTCCGCTAAAGTGTACGTGTACTAAAGACTCGTTCGGCCTCAGTCATCGGCCTATGTGAGGGCAACCACAAAATGGCTGCCATATACAAAATGGAAACCAAGGTTTAGCACGGGATCTTCAAATACACTGCGAATCCTTGTGTGTAATGTGGCGAAATCACTCGTACTTGCTGAACTCATCGGTTACGGTTCCTCGTTACCCAAATCGTAACGGAACCATGACATTTGAAACATGGGTTCAGAATTCACGGAACCTCAGACCCTCCTTTTGCCCTTACATAGATAATCACTCAGTCTATATCGGAGTCGATGTCAATTCTCATCAGATCACCAAGGTGCTGTTGAAGCATTATCTTGTTCCTCTGTGTATCTCTCGAGGCAGGCGATCCCCTGACGCACATAGTAGCACAAAGGCCACATATGGCAGGACCGCACTGTATACAAAGACAACACAAAAAAAGCTTTGCTAAAGCCTTACCAATGATCGTCAGAATCTTCTATCCCCAAACGGATAAAAGTCCCCAAAACCATCCAGTTAACGACCAATCTCCTTTGTCCACATGTATAGACTCGGAGATCTTATGTAACCTGGAAATGGCCTCGTAAACTGTCGGAGCATTATCTGGGATAAAAACGAAGCAACTCGATTGGATCACTTTACATACTCCACCTCGATCTGAAAGTATGACGTCTAAAACCATACGATTCTGTAACGTCATAAGCCGATCCGCTTGAAGCTCAGCCGTCAGATTACTAAGGGCACCGGCAGTTTCGTTTATGGTGGATTCAACCACTCTCGTCAATTGCCGTAAGCCTCTACTGTTAACCATAGGTCCCCAAAACGGTAAGAAACCCTTAAAGAAGTCTCCCACTTCCTGTCCAGCGGTATCTTCCCGATCGAAGACACCTCTAGCAACTCTTGTCTTGTGGTAATCTGCAGCAAAAGTATACGTAGGAGGCAACAAGTATCCAACATAACACGTTCCCGAAAAATCAGGGGGCAACCATGTATATGCTCTGTTGTAACAAACAAAATACGTGCCCTTAGCTGCCAAAAACGGCGGGGAAGATTGAGACGTAAAAACGTACGTCTGAGTACAAACACTCTTCCCCAGCTGAGCTTTCGGATTTTTGCCATTTCCTTGCAGACACAATTGACCTCGGTGGGGTACGACCCAAATCGGAGGTGACCTCTTTAGTTTCTGCTTTTCACTCAGACTAACACTGTAACCAGTTGTGTTCCATCCAACATAAGCCGCTACTCTTCCTTGGGAATAGTCCTGTACATATCGATATCTCTGCTCATATTCACAACTCCCTTTACCAAGGCTTGATTACTCAAGTTATCTCTCATGGAATGCAGAGGATACACTTCCAGGGCGTAAATGAACATAGTCTGGAAAGCCCATATCGACCCATTCTGACTAAACGGCAAGATCAGATAAGGAACAACTCTACCTGTAGTATGTGGCATAAGACCACACACCCAACAATTAGTAATGTTTACTACCAACTGATGCTGGTGTAGTAGCTGTATGAATGTGTTATGTACAAATTCTGACCTTCAAACCTGCTCGTGTTCAGGTAGGACATGAAAAGAATGCACAGAAGTAGCAGTAGAAAAAGACATAGGTTGGGAAGTGGGTGCAGAAGTCAATTGGGTAGCGGTATATCCTTACAAGTCAATGCCAACAGAGGTTTGGCCAGCAAAGAAAAATTCGGAATCCACTGTCTACAATACGAAGTGATACCCAAGAAAGCACGCACTTCTTTCTGTGTGCTTGGTACAGTCATTGGCGCAATCGCTTGAATTCGTTCTGGGGTCAACCTTCTTCCCTCCTTCGACAAGAGATGACCTAAGTAGGTCACTTCTTGGCGACAATACTGCAACTTTGAAGGTGACACTTTATGATGCAAGTCAGACAAATGTCGTAACAAAGAAAGAGTAGCTTCTTTACAAGTTTCCTCATCATCAGCAGCCACTAACAGATCGTCAATGTACTGAATAAGAGCAGTACCAGCAGGCATCGCAAGAGTATCAAGCTGAGTTTTCAAAGCCTGGCTATAAATGGAGGGACTTTCACAATAGCCTTGGGGAGCGCGTTTAAACCGGAAGCTTCGTACTCCTAAAGAGAAGCCAAAAATATCTCTACTCTCCTCAGCAATTGGAATACTGAAGAAAGCATTCTTCAGATCTATAACCGAAAACCAGGCAGCTGAAGCCGGAATCATGGTCAGCAAAGCAGTAATGTCTGGAACAACTGGGAACTGTGGCACGACAATCTTATTAACCTCTCTAAGATCGATCACAAACCTGTAGATAGGTAGCTGAAAAGAGTCAGTGCGCTTTAGAACAGGCAAAACCGGACTGTTACACACATTACCTCTCGTTTCTTCAATCACATCCTTCTCAATCAAATCATAAATAATTGCTAAAAGCGCTCTTTCACCATCGCTAGAAATCCTATAATGGGGGATACGTGGCAATTTGACATTCGCTTTAAGCGTTACAACGTAAGGTGGAATCTCCAGAAGACCCACATCATTAGGACCAGTAGCCCAAAGAGTATGAGGGAGAGAACACAATTCCAGTGGAAGCCGATCTTTAGACAAATACATCGGAGAGATCACTTTCTTACCCAATGTAAGCTGTACTCCCGAAGGAGAACAATGCAATGTTGCATTCAACCTTTTCAACAAATCCAAGCCTAACAAATTCTCACCACAAGCTGTCGTTAGAATGAGAGGTGCTTCCAATTCACAAGGCCCTATGGAAAGAGACAAGGGACTAGAAACTGGATTACGAACTGGGGCGCCAGAGAATCCTACCGAAACATTCGTTAAGCCAGACAAAGGTGCGCCAGGGAGTTTAGAGTGCATGATAGAACTCTTCGCTGCACCAGTATCCAAATGAAAAGGCTCTACCACACCCGATGTGGCTACTGCAACATAAGGCCCACTCTGATCTACTAGAACCGACACTACTCCCTCTCTTTGTCTATGGCTATCCTAGCAATCATTATACTCAGCATTCTCACTCTCAACATAATAATCATCAGCATAATACTGAGTCGACGGACCAGATGCAATTTTCTGTTGGTCAAAACGATTCATAGAATTTTGCGGGGGAAAGGAACGTTCGTTCTGAGGAAACACACCGCGTCCTCTACCCCTAGACACTTGCTAAAAACCACCATGACCTCTCGGGCCGTCATACTACTCACACGCTGTCGCAACACAGGGCACTCATTCTTATAATGACCTTCCTCCTTACAATACGCACACTGATTCAAACCCAAGGGTGGTCTTGGAGGAAAATACCCAGCGTTCTGTTGCGGCCTCTGAAATGGTGGAGGTTGCTGAAACTGTGGGCGTTGCTGTGATTCTTGCTGATTCGAGCGAGGCGGATACGCCTGCTGCAAAAGAACTTTTGTCTTTAGGTCTTTAGTCTTTTTCTCTACTCTATCTTTTTCGTCCTTATCCCTATTCTCATAGTACTGTGCAGTTGCCAATATCTGGGCCGACGAAGAAACAGCCCAAGAACTTTCAGAATCTTTCAACTTATTACACAGTTCAGGAAGTAAGTTAAAGACAAACTTATCTACGAACAATCTTTGCCCACCTTCGTACTCATATCCTGACCACTATGATCTATAAATGTCTCTTCAAACCTAGTGAAGAAATCAGATACACTTTCGTCCTTCTTTTGCTTACATGCTGCTAACTTGTCCCAATTTACTTGTAACGCTGGCATGATCGTTTTCATAAGATTTATAGTTCTGCCAGGTAGATCTGCCACTAGAGCCTCAGGTTTAGCACCACCAACCTGTCTAGCGTCCGCAGCAGCAATATTGAGCCATTTGTCACCTATTCAACTGCATGATCCTCATGACGAATCTTTGCCCATAGAGGTTGAGGTACTACGTTACCCAATAGCATATCTATATCAGCCAAATTCATGATGCATGCGTCAACTGTCTGGGACAATTCTTTGTAATAGCCAGCTGGATTCTTACGGGGATCAGGTAAAGACTGTTTAAGGGCCAAAACTTCTACTCTCTTCCATGGCACATGTACCCATACTCTTTGAAAATGTGCTGGTATAGCTGGGGGATTATTATTCGCACCAGCAGCTACCTCTTCGCGCCATACTGGAGGAACTACTCTCATTGGATATTGTCGTACCTTTCTCCTGACTGCAGAATCAGGCTCAAATAGTCACTGAGAAGGGAAATCGCTCCTAAACGCAAGTATCGTCGCAACTGCTTTCTCAAAGCAGGGACCCACTATCGTCCCTTTCGCAAACTCGGACTGTACAGTAAGCAACTCCAACGGGACCTGACCCGATTCAATATCTTCCCATTCTTCACGGAGGAAAGTGCACATAACATCAAAAACATACCATTGTTTCGGTGCCTCCCACTGTTGGAAGACATCCATAACTGATTCTAAGTTATACCTCGAAACATTCAAAACCCATCTGCGAGCCAAGAGATCTAACACTGCCCGTTCTTCGGGACCAGGAAGCTGACTACGCATTTGTTTACATGCAGAAACAGGGGTCATACTCAATGACCCAAAGAAAGGAGACAAAAGACCAGTAACAGTATCAGTCATTCGTTGTCGAGCAGAAGGAGAAGCTGTCATAAGGACAGGAGACAAAGTATTTTGAGGTGATAGAAGCGTAGTGTTAGTAGCAAGAGAAGTTGAAGGTACAGGAGAATAAGGCAAAGTAGTTCCAGACAAAACCAATAGCAAAGTCGGCGGCCCCAGAGGGGGCTGCGCCGTAGGAGGAAGAACCAGCTGAGGAGGAGCCGGTGGTTGAGCAGCAACAAGAGGTGGTGCAACTGGAGGTTGCGGAGGTGCCGTAGCACTCTGTGCATAAGGGGGTGGCAATCTCAACAAATGTGACATCAAAGGATCCTTCTCAGGGTCCTTCATTGCATTCTCAAGAATAGGTGGCATTCAGAGCATACAGAGGCACTTTGGAGGCATTTTAGAGACTGACCTTGCTACTCAGCGGCTAACCGAGGACAAAGACCCACATCTCGCCGCACCCGCTCCGCGGGTGCCGCTTCGCCTTCCTGCAGACCGGGACATTGGTGAGGGGCTGCAGGCTTCCGGGTGAGTGCGGTCAGCGGGGCTGCGAGCGTGCAGGGGAGTCCATTGCCCAGGAGCCCCTGCAAGACCATTTTACAACTTCCGGTCCGCTCTCCCTGCTGCCGCCCCCCGCCCCCTGCACTTTTAAAACCTTTCCCACCCCTTCCTTTGGCGGGACGCTTTCCAGCATACAGAGGCACTTTGGAGGCATTTTAGAGACTGACCTTGCTACTCAGCGGCTAACCGAGGACAAAGACCCACATCTCGCCTTCCTGCAGACCGGGACATTGGTGAGGGGCTGCAGGCTTCCGGGTGAGTGCGGTCAGCGGGGCTGCGAGCGTGCAGGGGACTCCATTGCCCAGGAGCCCCTGCAAGACCATTTTACAACTTCCGGTCCGCTCTCCCTGCTGCCGCCCCCCGCCCCCTGCACTTTTAAAACCTTTCCCACCCCTTCCTTTGGCGGGACGCTTTCCAGCATACAGAGACACTTTGGAGGCATTTTAGAGACTGACCTTGCTACTCAGCGGCTAACCGAGGACAAAGACCCACATCTCGCCGCACCCGCTCCGCGGGTGCCGCTTCGCCTTCCTGCAGACCGGGACATTGGTGAGGGGCTGCAGGCTTCCGGGTGAGTGCGGTCAGCGGGGCTGCGAGCGTGCAGGGGACTCCATTGCCCAGGAGCCCCTGCAAGACCATTTTACAACTTCCGGTCCGCTCTCCCTGCTGCCGCCCCCCGCCCCCTGCACTTTTAAAACCTTTCCCACCCCTTCCTTTGGCGGGACGCTTTCCAGCATACAGAGGCACTTTGGAGGCATTTTAGAGACTGACCTTGCTACTCAGCAGCAGCTGAGGAGGAGCCGGTGGTTGAGCAGCAACAAGAGGTGGTGCAACTGGAGGTTGCGGAGGTGCCGTAGCACTCTGTGCATAAGGGGGTGGCAATCTCAACAAATGTGACATCAAAGGATCCTTCTCAGGGTCCTTCATTGCATTCTCAAGAATAGGTGGCATTCAGAGCATACAGAGGCACTTTGGAGGCATTTTAGAGACTGACCTTGCTACTCAGCGGCTAACCGAGGACAAAGACCCACATCTCGCCGCACCCGCTCCGCGGGTGCCGCTTCGCCTTCCTGCAGACCGGGACATTGGTGAGGGGCTGCAGGCTTCCGGGTGAGTGCGGTCAGCGGGGCTGCGAGCGTGCAGGGGAGTCCATTGCCCAGGAGCCCCTGCAAGACCATTTTACAACTTCCGGTCCGCTCTCCCTGCTGCCGCCCCCCGCCCCCTGCACTTTTAAAACCTTTCCCACCCCTTCCTTTGGCGGGACGCTTTCCAGCATACAGAGGCACTTTGGAGGCATTTTAGAGACTGACCTTGCTACTCAGCGGCTAACCGAGGACAAAGACCCACATCTCGCCTTCCTGCAGACCGGGACATTGGTGAGGGGCTGCAGGCTTCCGGGTGAGTGCGGTCAGCGGGGCTGCGAGCGTGCAGGGGACTCCATTGCCCAGGAGCCCCTGCAAGACCATTTTACAACTTCCGGTCCGCTCTCCCTGCTGCCGCCCCCCGCCCCCTGCACTTTTAAAACCTTTCCCACCCCTTCCTTTGGCGGGACGCTTTCCAGCATACAGAGGCACTTTGGAGGCATTTTAGAGACTGACCTTGCTACTCAGCGGCTAACCGAGGACAAAGACCCACATCTCGCCGCACCCGCTCCGCGGGTGCCGCTTCGCCTTCCTGCAGACCGGGACATTGGTGAGGGGCTGCAGGCTTCCGGGTGAGTGCGGTCAGCGGGGCTGCGAGCGTGCAGGGGACTCCATTGCCCAGGAGCCCCTGCAAGACCATTTTACAACTTCCGGTCCGCTCTCCCTGCTGCCGCCCCCCGCCCCCTGCACTTTTAAAACCTTTCCCACCCCTTCCTTTGGCGGGACGCTTTCCAGCATACAGAGGCACTTTGGAGGCATTTTAGAGACTGACCTTGCTACTCAGCGGCTAACCGAGGACAAAGACCCACATCTCGCCTTCCTGCAGACCGGGACATTGGTGAGGGGCTGCAGGCTTCCGGGTGAGTGCGGTCAGCGGGGCTGCGAGCGTGCAGGGGACTCCATTGCCCAGGAGCCCCTGCAAGACCATTTTACAACTTCCGGTCCGCTCTCCCTGCTGCCACGCCCCCCCTATTTATTGCTTTAGCACTCCCGCAGCGCGGGACGCAGCCCGGGCGAAGACAGGGCAAAGACTGGGCCGTTTGAGGCCGTTCGAGGTCTAAGAGGGCTGGGCTGGGCCACCCCCCCTTTTATGTTTTTAGTCTTGTGTGGCACATCTTACAGTTTTATTGTTGTGTGTATATTAATTTATTGACCTGTACTCTGTAATATGTGTTTACGGGGTAGCCGGAGCAAAACCCTTATGGCTGCTAGCAATTCCAACAGGTCCATAGACGATTTCCTAGTCAAAACCAATTTGGCTATTGACGAGGAAATCAGCAAAATGCAGCACAAGGTCTCCTTAGAACTTGATGCTGCACGAAGGCTGTCAGCGCATATTGCTAGCTCCAAAAAATCTTCCCTGGGGAATATTGCATCTGCCCGTACCCCTGATCGTTCAACCGCTCCACGGCCCTTATTAACAACGGTAGTAATGCATCCTGCTCCCCCTATTATTCCTCTACATTCCCCTCCAATCTCCCAACCCAATCCAGTGCAACAAAATATTGGCCCTGCCCCTCTATTTAGCATCGCAGCCTCCTTTCCCCTTCCCAAAGCAACCCAAGCAGTAAGTCATTGCAGTGCTAAGAAAGCGGCAGCATACAAAAAGAAATGCCTTGCGAGAACCTTACACGCAAGGAAAAAAGCCAGAATAGCAAGATTAAAGTTCTTTAATAACAGACGGGCTATGGGGTCTCTTGGGGCGAAAGATGTTAACCCCAAACCGATTCCAAGTGTTCTCAATGGGGAAGCTATTACGGAAATACCTAGTTCGGTGGAAGATGATATTCTTATCATCTCTCCTAGTCAGAATAGTACAAACATCCTGGAGGGTCGGGTGACCGGCCCAGTGTCTGACAGGGAGGGTGATAGCGAATTCCTCCAACTAGTCTGGGGCACGCTAAAGCAGTTACTCTCTCCCCTAGAACTAAGGCTTTCTCGTATAGAGAATAACCTCCTTGAAATGGATAGGACCATAGTCACTCTGGCCAGCCTGAGTCTTAAGGAAATGGATGCTAAGCTTTTACGTGCAACTGAACCCATTCCCCAGCCCTTAGATACAGAACCCGCTCAATCTCCTTTACAATTAGCCCCAATCATTCCTGAGACTTTGCCTATATCCAAACCCATTCCAAAACCTCGCACCACCATTGCTAAAACTGTTGTACCTACCCCTAGCCCAATGGTACCTAAACCCTTCCATCCGTATAAACCAGCATACAGGCCGAACACTGACTCCAGGGCACCAGCCAACCACCCCCCCAGGCCGCCCTTGGTGCGCAACCCAACACGTCAGGCCAGTCGCCACAACTTTCGAGGAGGGTTTATTGACCTCCCGCCAGAAGCAGGGTCGTACGTTGTTATATTAGCCGGTGTTCCAGAGTTGGATCAACAATCCCAGGAGAATGATCTTTCTCTAAAAAATAAAGTCATTCACTGGCTGAATTCCAACAAACAGCTCCCCGACCATCAAAGAAGTAGTGTACTTACGGTTCGGAGAGTCCCTTGGATTGGCCGCACTCACAAGTCCATAGCCGGTGACTGTGTGGTGGTATCATTTTCTGACCCCCACACAGCCCAGCATCTATGTGCATGGCCATCTTTTGAGGCCAATTCCACAATAGTGGTGAGGCCTCTCACTTTTTTCTACCCTCCCAGACAACAACTAGTGAGTGAGGGGTCATGGACCACTGTTAGGAATGTTTGTCGTCCGACACATAGTTTTGTTGGTCAAAATCAACCTAACTGGTGGCAAGGGTTTTCAACCTCCAATAGGTTTGGCTGCCTGGAGGAGGTGGACTGACTTGGGAGGTCTGGAGATTTATCTCCCCCTATGATCACTCCCCACCAACGGAGGCCTCCATCTCCAAGTCCATCTCTCGTCGGCCCACCGTTGTCTAACAATCCGGGCGCACCTTTAGATCCGGTATACATTCCTGTCTTGGCTATGAATGAAGTAAAGGGTGTGGCACAGTCACCATGTGTACTAACTACGGATTGCCCATTAAGAGTAATCTCTTGGAATATTGCTGGGCTACGGGGACGTCTGGAGAATGACGATTGGGCCAACTTTATCGATCCATATGATATCGTCATCTTCCAGGAAACTTGGTCAACTGTCCCATTGTATAGGTTGGGTTACCTTAATTTTTCAAAACCCGCAATTAAGAGCCCTAAGGGTAGGGCCTCTGGTGGTCTTACTATTTGGATAAAAAATAATTTGGGTTTCCATGGTAGGGAAACACCGGTGGCGTGTGCGGATCTCTTATGTATTAGCCTGTGTAAACCTAACACCCCAGATATCATTTTAGTCGATGTCTATGCCCGCGGTTGCCAGGGTGGGAAAAAACAAGCCGTCCTGGATGATCTTGATCTTCTATTTAAGAATTTCGGGACCGACCAGATCGTAATTGTAGCGGGAGACTTGAATACCCCCATTGAGCCCATCTCCTCCTTGGCAGAGGATGTGGGTTCTGAGGAGGACACTGTTTGGGCAATCCCCCCGCTTACTATTGCAAAGGGTGTCAGGGGCACTGAGGCAGCTTTACATTGGCTGGGTTTTTGTTTAGAATGGGGCCTACGGGCCGTCAATGGGCGTACACGATCCGATTGCCTTGGGTCCAACACTTTCGATAACGGCTTGTGCTCAAGCCGTATCGACTATATATTGATTAAAATTGAGTGCTGGTCCATTGTACAAGACATGGCGATAGAGCCCCGCCCAGAGAGTGACCATAATCCCCTTTCACTTGAGATTTTGGTCCCAGGCATGGGGGCACCTGTCAGGAGGACTAATATTCTAACATCTGATGTAATTCTGTGCCACAACAGGCGCCGTGTAAAATGGCCTAGAGTTCTGGAGGACCCTGTACTTATTTCAAAGATTGAGGAAGAGGTATGGGGCGTGTGGAGTAGGATGCCTTTGTTATCTCCTGCTGGCAATGCAGACTCCATAATCACTAACCTCCATGAGGAGTGTTTTTCGACCCTTAAAAACCTTCTCACGAAACCATCCAGGCCTGCTAAAACCAGAGTATATAAAAAATGGTACAATAAGAAGTGTAGAGCTGCCCACAGCAACTTATTAGCTGCTGTGAAGGCCCGGAACTCCGATGCCATAAGGATAGCAAGGCAATGCTACAAGCGTACCATCCAGGCTGCTAAGCGAGACTGGGACGACTCTTATTGGCTTGACCTCCTCGGTGCATGTGATTCCCCCAACCTAACAGATTTTTGGTTGATTATAAGGAGGGGAAAGGATCCTGCCGCCCAGATTCCAGTAAATCATGTCTCCGCTCAACTGTGGGTGGAATTTTACTCCGCACAGTTTAATGATCCAAATGTAGCGGCGGTTCCGACGATGAAAACTACACTGACGTGCCAACCCCCACATTTAGGAGACAGACTTTTATTTTTGGAATCTGACACCGCACTTGCTCTCGAGTCAGTTCAGCCGGGTAAAGCTCCTGGCATCGATGCTATTCCCGCTGACCTTTTTAAACTCAAACCTGACCTTTGGATCCCATATATCACCTTACTGGCAAACAACATAGCTGCAGGGGCCGAGATTCCTCCTTCATGGAAGGGAGCAGAAATTCTGCCAGTATATAAGAAGGGTGACCGCTCCCTCCCCAACAACTATCGGCCCATTAGTTTGATCGATTCAATCCAGAAAATTGTGTCGAGAATGATCCTAGCAAGAATCCTGGATTGGATCGATTCAAATAACATACTCTCCCCTATGCAGGCGGGTTTCAGGTTTGGGACCAGTACAGTTGACCAAGTCTTCCGGTTTACATTACTTTTTTGGAAGGTGGTCCTGTTGGGTGGCGGTACGTTATATGCTGCATTCGTTGACCTTAAGTCGGCCTTCGACTTGGTGCCAAGGAAGAAGTTGTGGGAGGCCCTTAGTCGCATGGGCTTTCCGCCTGAGCTCTTGATCCTAGTCCAGCGACTACATGAGGACAATTATGCCCAGGTTAGGTGGGGTAGTCAGGGGCAGGTGACCAAACGATTCCCTGTACAACGAGGGGTGCGTCAAGGCTGTGTCCTGGCCCCCACGTTGTTTCTCTTATTTATTAATCAGGTTACACAACATTTCATTAACACACAGTCGGATGCTCCCATGTTGGGTGGTCGAAAGTACCCCATGCTGATCTTTGCAGATGACACCCTCCTGCTTTCTAAAACTAGAGCCGGGCTTCAGGTAGCCCTGAATAGATTTTCCGAGTTTTGCACTATGAATGACTTGCAAATAAATGTGGATAAAACCAAATTTATGGTTTTTTGCAAGAAAAATCCCCCTAAGTGTACTGTTTCTTTAAACGGAGTCCATATCGAGCAGGTTAGGGTCATGACATATCTTGGTGTGACCCTAGATCACCAACTCAACTGGAACCCCCAAGTGGAAACGTCTAAACTTAAATTTAATAGGTTGGCTGGCTGTTTGCTCCATGAACAGAGGAACTCCCTTACTAGGTGTGTTACCCCTGCCTTAAAAATCTATGAGGCGAAGGTCATCTCCGCAACCCTTTACGGAGCCGAAGTTTGGGGTCATAAGAATCTCTCCAGTTTGGCAACTGCGCAGAACAGGTTCCTACGGAATCTGGTTAGTCTCCCTCAGTCCACTCCAACTAAACCCCTACTGTTGGATCTTGGTTGCAGACCAATCGACGAGATGGCCCAGTATCGGGTGGTGGCCTTTTGGCGCCGCCTCTGGACCACTCCTGAGCTTGGTCTGTTTACCCAAGAGTTGGAGGAAGTAAAACTCATGTGGGGGGCACACAAAATACAATGGTTTTGGGTAGTTAAAAATGTATTGAACCTGATGGGTCTCCCGGAGCTTTGGTCCAACCCAGGGGGGGCAATATTTCCATCTAAACTTGAGTTTAAGGCACTCTTTTGGGCCTGGAGAAAATCTATTCTTGTAAACCAATCCCTGGACGCTAACATAACTGGCTCCTTTTTAGTGTTCAAGGCTGTTCCCTCACTAGAACAGTATTGGGACCTAATCACAAGCGTATTAGATCGTAAACTATACCACCAGTTCCGAATCGGCACCTTGCCCATCAATTCTTTTACAGCAAAATGGGACACGTCTACAGGAAATAAATGCCACTGGTGTCCAGACCAGGAGGAAAGTGTTGGCCACTTCTTCTTTGGTTGTCCTGCTTATCGAGCACCAAGAAGTAAGTGGTTAAGACCGATCTGCTTGACTCTGAACAGTGGTGGCTTCCGAGATGCACTCCTCAAACTTCGTGTTATTAGATCAGAAACCGTAGTGGTATGTGTTGCCAAATTTTTGAGATGGGCCTGGCTGATCCGATCCAAGAAATTGGGCATCCCTGTACGTTGAATGTCCTTTTCTAGCTGTATATAGCGCCCTGCATGGTTCTTAGTGGTACTAACTCTTGTGCAAATTATTTTTGTCCCATCTGTTTTAATATACATATGTGTAAAGTATTTTTTCGTTCTTAGGAATATTCTGTGTATAATATTATTATATTGCTGGAGTGTCTTTTTATATATTGTGTATGATTGTACATTGTCTTTTATGAATTTTTTATTCGAAATAAAGACTTATCGAATCGAATAGGTGGCAATGCTGGATAACATTTATCAATAGCCATATTATGTTGCCTATCTGATACCTCAAATGCTTTATCTTCTTTGTCTTCTTTAAACTGCCTGGCAGCTTGCATTATCGACAACCCCTTTTCTCTCTTATCTTTTTTAGCTTGTTTGATTTCTCGTTGTCTGGCTTCTTTACACCACAGGCGAAAGGAGTCAAACATTGCCGGCCGGGCTTTCTTCCTAAACAATTTTGTTTCGAGATTATCTAAAATCTCAGTATCGAAACTACCATGTTGGGGCCATCGTAAGACCCCATCTTTCCTAGTGTAACGGACCCATACTTTATTAAACGAAATAGGCCCCACGCCGTGTTTAGAATAGAGCTCATAAGTCGGAGTTCCAACTGGAGGTATCGGACATGAATCCTCCAATCAGGAATCCCTGTTACAACCACAACCAAACCAAGTACCAAATTTGCTACGATTAGGCATCTTCGCTCACTAATCGAGCTTCAAACTTCAAGGGATTATCTCTACCGATACACTCGTAAATATACGAGACCCTCGGCTTTGGAAATTGCAATTTTCAAATCAAAACTAAGGACCAAACAAACTAAGAACCAAAGGACCAAAAACTAAGGACTGGGAGCGACCCACTTATACTTAACTGAGGTATCAGTCACGTCACCAGAAGACCCGTCTATCGTCTCGCCTTACAAAGCATCACAAATGGGGGTCCAAGACAGGGCGACAGTCAGGGCAGCGGTCCTTCGTAGCCGTCCAGAAAGCGGGAAACCTCGCAGCAAAGACCTTCAGTCCACGTTCTACATGCCGGGGTCGATGAAGTGGGGGCCCTCTTCCGGAATTTCCTCACGAAGCTCCTCACGATCTTCAGGCTTGGACCGGTACCGCTTGATGTCGCCCTACGTTGGGTGCCGACTGAAGAACCGGGTTATTTAAGACCCAGCGGCGCCAGGGGCACGCCCAAAGTCTTCGGGTTCACCTGTCTTAGAGTACAGAGACACGGGACTCTTCGTGGTGACGTCAAAGATCAAATTTATGGGCTGCAGCCAGTAACAGAAGTCCTAGAAATCATCACGGTATGAATTCTCAGGAGACTGCTCAATTTTACAAAGCAAGTTATCCCTTTTTATGCCAAAAATCACATTCCAGACAAATACCTTACATTTACAAACTGTCCAATCACATGTATCCACACCAGAGGTATCGCATGACGGTAAAACCCACTTTTCAATTACCCGGCCCATGATCAATCATCGGACAAACCCAACATTCTTCTTAAGACAGGCTGAACGAACCCATAATAAAAACGACCACAACCCATATCATAAATAAGCGATAAAGGAAGAAACAGAAACAGGTGGGAGAAGGATAAGACATATTTGTGTGTAGTAAAACTTTTACGATGTCTTGTGCTTTGATCCTCAATCTTGATCAGCTACTGGGCAAGAACTGGCTCAGCAAGGTCGGCTTCAGGCAAGAGGGTCAGTTCGCTCAGGTCATTCAGAAGTCAGCTAAAGTGTACGTGTACTAAAGACTCGTTCGGCCGCAGTCATCGGCCTATGTGAGGGCAACCACAAAATGGCTGGCATATACAAAATGGAAACCAAGGTTTAGAACGGGATCTTCAAATACACTGCGAATCCTTGTGTGTAACGTGGCGAAATCACTCGTACTTGCCGAACTCATCGGTTACGGTTCCCGTTACCCAAATCGTAACGGAACCATGACATTTGAAACATGGGTTCAGAATTCACGGAACCTCAGTCCTACGCCGAGGGCCAGGAAGTGTACAGGGGGAGGTGGGGCAGTTCTTTCGACCCATTCCCTTTAGGATTGGCAGGAGTAAAGGAAGATCTTCGCCCAAGGTGATTTGGCTCCGGGGGTCCCTTGGGAGCGAGGTGGCCGCTCTTCCACATTCTTGATTTTCGAGTTGTTGAGAGGAGGAGCCCTTCGAGGTGTTCTGTTGAATCTGGGGTCGGGTAGGATGACACTAAGGACTGTGACCGCGGGGTGCTTGGTGGCCAGGCATGCCTTTGGACAAGATGAGGAGCTTTGTAATGAGGGCTCGAGCCTCGACTAGGGGAAGGGCCCTTCAATAACAGCAGAAGAATGGGACCGGGCCCGTTTATGGAAAGGAAGAGGCGCTTGGGCCAGTGAAAGACTGGCCCTTGGATAAGAGCAAGGAGGGAGGACTCCAACCAGACAGGAAGGGGACCTTCAGTGGGAGACAACGGCGACCTTCAGTGGGAGACAATGGCGACCTTCAGTGGGAGACATTGGGGACCTTCAGTGGGAGACAATGGCGACCTTCAGTGGGAGACAATGGCAACCTTCAGTGGGAGACAACGGCGACCTTCAGTGGGAGACATAGGGGACCTTCAGTGGGAGACAACGGCGACCTTCAGTGGGAGACAATGGCGACCTTCAGTGGGAGACAACGGGGACCCTCAGTGGGAGACATAGGGGACCTTCAGTGGGAGACAACGGCGACCTTCAGTGGGAGACAACAGCGACCTTCAGTGGGAGACTATCGGGACCTTCAGTGGGAGACAATGGCGACCTTCAGTGGGAGACAATGGCGACCTTCAGTGGGAGACAGCGGCGGCCTTCAGTGGGAGACAATGGCGACCTTCAGTGGGAGACAACGGCGACCTTCAGTGGGAGACAACGGGGAACTTCAGTGGGAGACAACGGCGACCTTCAGTGGGAGACAACGGGGAACTTCAGTGGGAGACAATAGCGACCTTGAGTGGGAGACAATCGGGACCTTCAGTGGGAGACAATGGCGACCTTCAGTGGGAGACAACGGTGACCTTTAGAGGGAGACAACAGGGACCTTCAGTGGGAGACAATGGTGACCTTCAGTGGGAGACATTGGGGACCTTCAGTGGGAGACAATAGCGACCTTGAGTGGGAGACAATCGGGACCTTCAGTGGGAGACAAAGGCGACCTTCAGTGGGAGACAACGGTGACCTTTAGAGGGAGACAACAGGGACCTTCAGTGGGAGACAATGGTGACCTTCAGTGGGAGACATTGGGGACCTTCAGTGGGAAACAACGGCGACCTTCAGTGGGAGACAACGGCGACCTTCAGTGGGAGACAATCGGGACCTTCAGTGGGAGACAATGGCGACCTTCAATGGGAGACAACGGCGACATTCAGTGGGAGACAATGGCGACCTTCAGTGGGAGACAACGGGGAACTTCAGTGGGAGACAACGGGGACCTTCAGTGGGAGACAATAGCGACCTTCAGTGGGAGACAATCGGGACCTTCAGTGGGAGACAATGGCGACCTTCAGTGGGAGACAACGGCGACCTTTAGTGGGAGACAACAGGGACCTTCAGTGGGAGACAATGGGGACATTCAGTGACAGACAATAGCGACCTTGAGTGGGAGACAATCGGGACCTTCAGTGGGAGACAATGGCGACCTTCAGTGGGAGACAACGGCGACCTTCAGAAGGAGATAATGGGGACCTTCAGTGGGAGACAATGGGGATCTTCAGTGGGAGACAATGGCGACCTTCAGTGGGAGATAATGGGGATATTCAGTGGGAGACAATGGGGACCTTCAGTGGGAGCCGATGGGGACCTTCAGTGGGAGACAATGGCGACCTTCAGTGGCAAATGAATGTGTGTGGAAATCGCCCTCAATTATCTGCTGTTAATCCTAATGTTTTGGTATGTGTGCAATGTCAGATTAATGCCTGCTAACATTCATATAAATTGTAAGTGGCCTAGCCCACTGGTGGCAGCTAGGACTCTGACATGCATCAACAAAAAAAGTAGTATTCCTTTATAACATTTTAATCATGTTATACATGTATTTCAAACAATCAAAATCATGAAACGTTCAATGCTATCATTTCATTGCAAATTGATTCAATTATACCATTTTCTTCATATATACAGTTTTTTTCATATACAGTTAAACATATTTCTCTCATTAACCCAATGCATTTCGGAACGCAATGTTCCTTCGTCAGGGGTTCAGGCTGAGAAATATCAATTCGAAATAACACGCAAAATGCCTTATGCTAACTTCATTGTGGTGGGAATCTGAGTTTTAGAGTTTTTAGATTCCGAGGTTGGCAACCTGCGTGAGCTGTACACCACTTAGGATACTAATGAGTGGACGCGGGAACCGTGTGCACGGGAATTCCCAAATGTAAGTTTTCTTATCGTTGCGCGGGGGCCGTATATACGGGAGACCCCAAGTATCGGTGCTCTCTTCGTCGTAGACCTTCAGTGGCAGACAATCAGGACCTCCAGTGGGAGACAATGGTGACCTTCAGTGGGAGACAACAGGGACCTTCAGTGGGAGACATAGGGGACCTTCAATAGAAGCAGGGAGAGAGGGCCCTTCAATACCAGCAGGAAAAGGGCCCTTCAATAGCAGGAGAGAGAGGGCCCTTCAATACCAGCAGAAAGAGGGCCCTTCAATAGAAGCAGGGAGAGAGGGCCCTTCAATACCAACAGGAAAAGGGCCCTTCAATACCAGCAGAAAGAGGGCCCTTCAATAGAAGCAGGAAGAGAGGGCCCTTCAATACCAACAGGAAAAGGGCCCTTCAATAGCAGGAGAGAGGGCCCTTCAATGCCAACAGGAAAAGGGCCCATCAATAGCAGGAGAGAGGGCCCTTCAATACCAACAGGAAAAGGGCCCTTCAATAGCAGGAGAGAGAGGGCCCTTCAATAGAAGCAGGAAGAGAGGGCCCTTCAATAGAAGCAGAAAGGGGGCCCTTCAATAAAAGCAGAACGAGGGCCCTTCAATAGAAGCAGGAAGAGAGGGCCCTTCAATACCAACAGGAAAAGGGCCCTTCAATAGCAGGAGAGAGAGGGCCCTTCAATATCAGCAGGGAGAGAGGGCCCTTCAATACCAGCAGGAACAGGGCCCTTCAATACAATTCAGTGGCAGACAACTGCGACCTTCAGAGGGAGATAATGGGGACCTTCAGTGGGAGACAATGGGGACCTTCAGTGGGAGCCGATGGGGACCTTCAGTGGGAGACAACGGCGACCTTCAGTGGGAGACATTGGGGACCCTCAGTGGGAGACATTGAGGAGCTTCAGAGGGACACATTGGGAACCTCCAGTGGGAGACATTGGGGACCCTCAGTGGGAGACATTGGGGAGCTTCAGAGGGACACATTGGGAACCTCCAGTGGGAGACATTGGGGACCCTCAGTGGGAGACATTGGGGAGCTTCAGAGGGACACATTGGGAACCTCCAGTGGGAGACATTGGGGACCTTCAGTGGGAGACAATGGCGATCTTCAGTGGGAGACATTGGGGAGCTTCAGAGGGACACATTGGGAACCTCTAGTGGGAGACATTGGGGACCTTCAGTGGGAGACATTGGGGACCTTCAGTGGGAGACAACGGAGAACTTCAGTGGGAGACAACGGCGACCTTCAGTGGGAGACCACGGGGACCTTCAGTGGGAGACAATAGCGACCTTCAGTGGGAGACAATCGGGACCTTCAGTGGGAGACAATGGTGACCTTCAGTGGGAGACAACGGCGACCTTTAGTGGGAGACAACAGGGACCTTCAGTGGGAGACAATGGGGACATTCAGTGACAGACAATAGCGACCTTGAGTGGGAGACAATCGGGACCTTCAGTGGGAGACAATGGCGACCTTCAGTGGGAGACAACGGCGACCTTCAGAAGGAGATAATGGGGACCTTCAGTGGGAGACAATGGGGATCTTCAGTGGGAGACAATGGCGACCTTCAGTGGGAGATAATGGGGACCTTCAGTGGGAGACAATGGGGACCTTCAGTGGGAGCCGATGGGGACCTTCAGTGGGAGACAATGGCGACCTTCAGTGGCAAATGAATGTGTGTGGAAATCGCACTCAATTATCTGCTGTTAATCCTAATGTTTTGGTATGTGTGCAATGTCAGATTAATGCCTGCTAACATTCATATAAATTGTAAGTGGCCTAGCCAACTGGTGGCAGCTAGGACTCTGACATGCATAAACAAAAAAAGTAGTATTCCTTTATAACATTTTAATCATGTTATACATGTATTTCAAACAATCAAAATTTATTTATTTATTTATTTATTTAATAGCATTTGTAGAGCGCATGCAAATACCCGTAGGCGTCTCGGCGCTGATAAGCAATGCTGTCTGTCCCTGATCAGGAGGTTGGTAGCTGGGTTTACTGGTTGAATAACCATGTCTTCAGTTTCCTTCTGAACTGAAGAAGTGTGGGGCTTATTTTAATGTGGTTCGGTAAGGCGTTCCAGATTTTGGGGGCTGCGATAGAAAAGCGGCGATCACCCCATGAAACTGTTCTGCTTCGTTGAACCACCAGTTGGTTAAGCGAGGAGGAGCGAAGTGTTCTGGACGGGTTGTAGGGAATTAGTAGCTTCTTGAGGAAGCACGGTCCTTGATCCTGCAGGGTCTTATAGACTATGCATAGCGCTTTGAATTTAGCCCTATTTTGGATGGATAGCCAGTGGTACTCTTTCAAGGTGTCCGAGATGGGGGAAAACTTGGGTTTCTTGGATAGCATGCGTGCCGCTGCATTCTGCACAGTCTGAAGTTTTTTTGTGACTCTACTTTGTGCATTGAGCAATAGACCGTTGCAGTAATCCAACGATGTCAGGACCAAGGAGGTGACTAACGTCTTGGCTGCTGAATCTGGTAAATAAGGGATAATCTTTTTTATTATTTTGAGCTTAAAATGGGCGTTAGCTGCCACCTTATTTGCATGGGCCCTGAAACTGAGCTTGTCATCAAATGTGACTCCCAGGTTTCTGACCTTAGCGGTGGGGGTAGGAGGGACACCAAGAGCCGATGGCCACCAAGCTGCCGACCAGGCTGGCAAAAGGTTGCCAAAGATCACCACCTCGGTTTTATCGGAATTGAGCTTCAGGCAATTTCTTGCCATCCACTCACCGATAGCAAACATCCCCCTTTGGAATCTTTCTGCCACCTCCTGTCCATTACCCTTTATGGCCAAGACCAGCTGGGTGTCGTCAGCGTATGAGGTGAGGCCCATCCCGTGTGCTTTGATGACACTAGCAAGGTCCGACACATAGATATTAAATAGTGTCGGACTGAGGGATGAGCCTTGGGGAACCCCACACGGCAACGACAGATCCGCTGATTGAAAAGGACCCATGGTGACAGCCTGGGTTCTGTTGGCCAGAAAAGAGGCCAGGAGATCCTTGGCTGTGAGCTGAATACCCATCCTTTCGACACGGTCGACCAAGATCTTGTGGTCGACCGTGTCGAAGGCCGCTGAGAGATCAAGAAGGACGAGCAATGCTGTTCCTCCCTGATCACGGATGACTCTTATGTCATCCGCTGCCTTAATGAGAGCGGTTTCCGTTCCGTGGTATTTACGGAAACCGAACTGTGTGTCATCCAGCAGGTTATGACTCTCAATGAATTCTGAGAGTTGGAGGTTCATGGCCTTTTCGGTGACTTTTGCTAGAAAAGGGAGACTCGCGATAGGGCGATAGTTTTTTAATTCACCTTTATCTAGACCAGGCTTTTTTAGCAGGGGTTTAATCAGCGTGTTTTTTAATGAGTCTGGATAAATTCCAGATATCAGTATAGTATTACAGACATATGTAATGATGGGAATGACTGTGTCTGGTACGGTTGCGATCACCGAGGTTGGGCAGGGATCCAGAGCTGACCCAGCTTTGATCGATTTTACTATGCTCTTAACTTGATCCGTGGTGAGGGGTTTGAAGTTGGTCATAGTGTTTTTCGGTATGATCATTGAGGACGTAGCAGGACTACTAACAGGGTCAGAGTTAAACACTTGGTAGATGTCATTAACCTTTTTGAAAAAGAACTCGGATAAGGCATCACATAGTGCTTGTGATGGGGGGGGGTTAGGATCCGGAGTGTTTCCAGAAAGGGTTTTAGCAATGTTATATAGCTCTCTGCTAGAATTTTTCGCGGTCTCTATATTGGAGGTGAAAAAATGTTTTTTTGCTGCTACTATCATAGCTTTATAAGAAGCAAGAGCTTGTTTATATTTTTCCTTATTTTCGCTATCATAAGTTCTTCGCCAGTGCCGTTCTCTGTTCCTAGTTAGTTGTTTTTGAATTTTCAGATCTTTAGTATACCACTGAGCTTTAGGCCGGTTTCTGTTCTTTGAGATAGATTTGGTGGGTGCCAGCTGAGTGGTAGCTTCGGCCAACCATTTCTGAAATTGGTTGGTGGCGGTATTGGGGTCAGTGGATAAATCCGGAATAGTGTTATTTAACAACATCGTAAGGTCATTGGGGTTGATGTCCTTCCATGCTTTAAAAGTGCCACTATTCGTGTGAACAGCCTTTTTTCTCGGCAAGCCTTTGATGGTAAGGCTGCTAAGAATGACTGAGTGGTCAGTCCATGTCATGGGGAGAACTGAGGTTATGCACAGACCTTCCACATTTGAGAAAATTCCATCTAGCGTATGACCTGCTTGATGGGTGGAGGTCGTGACCAGTTGACTAAGACCCATAATTTCTAGGTCGGACGTAAGGGAGATAGTATCCTTATCGCTGCTTTGCTCCAGATAGAAGTTGAAGTCACCCATAATAGTGGTAGATTCTTCTGTAGCTATAAACTCAGTGATGTTACTAAGGTTATCAAGGAATGCTGATCTGTTCCCAGGGGGTCTATAGAGGAGCACTCCCTTGAAGTTGTAGGTCGGGGACAGCTTTATATTAAAATGCATGGCTTCACATGAAGTAATGGGTATAGGCGAGAAGCGTACTTCCAAATGGTCTCGCGCTATAATGGCTAGCCCACCACCTTTCCCTTTAGGCCTGTCCTGCCGATAGGCACTGAAGCCTGATGGAGCTGCCGTGACATAATCTGGGGCAGATGCCTCATCAGACCAGGTCTCTGTGATGTATAGAACATCTAAATTGAGATCGCTGATGAGATCGGCTATTTCCTGACAGTGCTTGCTCAGGGAACGCGCGTTAATTAGCGCCATGGTCACGTGAGTGTCTTTCTCAGCTCCACGGTTTTGAGCTAGGTTAACAGAGTTCGTGAACGCGAGTGTAGTGTTACAATGTTGGCATTGTGTTTGTATCTCTGGTAACATTGTGGAGAAATCGTATTTGGTACAGAGCGGGGCATGGAAGGGAGCAATCTCCAGCAGTGTACACCGGTTATATGAAAGAAGTGGGCCAGGGGTTGTGGCCCTAGGCCCGGTCCCGGCGCGGACGGGCGCAGACGGGCTTGCCTCTGGCGCGCCTCCGGCGCGCCGCCGGCGCGCCCGCTGCGCCCGCCCGCTGCGCGGACGGGTGACACTGTCATTTTTATACATACTACGGGCGGGGCAGGAGGAGGGTGGGAGGGGCGTCGAGCTCTCCGGCGAGCCTGCCCAATCAAAGATGGCTGCCAAAGTTGTCTTACAATGTTCCCAGCGCCTCAGTGGATCGACGCTTTGGGAAAGGGTGTGCCCAGCGAATTGATCTCGCTATAGGGATGTCAGGGAGGTTAAAAACGCTCCAGTTAAAATATTATACAATTCTAAAAACAATTAGCAAAATCAATCGTTTTCAGTGCAAAAAAGGTGCAAGAGAGCACAAGGGCCTCCGGCTTCCGCCTCAGAGGGAAACAGCAAGTTATACCTCGCGGAGCCGAATAATGCTCTGTTAAATACCCTGGGAGGGCGGGAGGGGCGTCGAGCTCTCCGGCGAGCCTGCCCAGTCAAAGATGGCTGCCAAAGTTGTCTTACAATGTTCCCAGCGCCTCAGTGGATCGACGCTTTGGGAAAGGGTGTGCCCAGCGAATTGATCTCGCTATAGGGATGTCAGGGAGGTTAAAAACGCTCCAGTTAAAATATTATACAATTCTAAAAACAATTAGCAAAATCAATCGTTTTCAGTGCAAAAAAGGTGCAAGAGAGCACAAGGGCCTCCGGCTTCCGCCTCAGAGGGAAACAGCAAGTTATACCTCGCGGAGCCGAATAATGCTCTGTTAAATACCCTGGGAGGGCGGGAGGGGCGTCGAGCTCTCCGGCGAGCCTGCCCAATCAAAGATGGCTGCCAAAGTTGTCTTACAATGTTCCCAGCGCCTCAGTGGATCGACGCTTTGGGAAAGGGTGTGCCCAGCGAATTGATCTCGCTATAGGGATGTCAGGGAGGTTAAAAACGCTCCAGTTAAAATATTATACAATTCTAAAAACAATTAGCAAAATCAATCGTTTTCAGTGCAAAAAAGGTGCAAGAGAGCACAAGGGCCTCCGGCTTCCGCCTCAGAGGGAAACAGCAAGTTATACCTCGCGGAGCCGAATAATGCTCTGTTAAATACCCTGGGAGGGCAGGAGGGGCGTCGAGCTCTCCGGCGAGCCTGCCCAATCAAAGATGGCTGCCAAAGTTGTCTTACAATGTTCCCAGCGCCTCAGTGGATCGACGCTTTGGGAAAGGGTGTGCCCAGCGAATTGATCTCGCTATAGGGATGTCAGGGAGGTTAAAAACGCTCCAGTTAAAATATTATACAATTCTAAAAACAATTAGCAAAATCAATCGTTTTCAGTGCAAAAAAGGTGCAAGAGAGCACAAGGGCCTCCGGCTTCCGCCTCAGAGGGAAACAGCAAGTTATACCTCGCGGAGCCGAATAATGCTCTGTTAAATACCCTGGGAGGGCGGGAGGGGCGTCGAGCTCTCCGGCGAGCCTGCCCAGTCAAAGATGGCTGCCAAAGTTGTCTTACAATGTTCCCAGCGCCTCAGTGGATCGACGCTTTGGGAAAGGGTGTGCCCAGCGAATTGATCTCGCTATAGGGATGTCAGGGAGGTTAAAAACGCTCCAGTTAAAATATTATACAATTCTAAAAACAATTAGCAAAATCAATCGTTTTCAGTGCAAAAAAGGTGCAAGAGAGCACAAGGGCCTCCGGCTTCCGCCTCAGAGGGAAACAGCAAGTTATACCTCGCGAAGCCGAATAATGCTCTGTTAAATACCCTGGGAGGGCGGGAGGGGCGTCGAGCTCTCCGGCGAGCCTGCCCAATCAAAGATGGCTGCCAAAGTTGTCTTACAATGTTCCCAGCGCCTCAGTGGATCGACGCTTTGGGAAAGGGTGTGCCCAGCGAATTGATCTCGCTATAGGGATGTCAGGGAGGTTAAAAACGCTCCAGTTAAAATATTATACAATTCTAAAAACAATTAGCAAAATCAATCGTTTTCAGTGCAAAAAGGTGCAAGAGAGCACAAGGGCCTCCGGCTTCCGCCTCAGAGGGAAACAGCAAGTTATACCTCGCGGAGCCGAATAATGCTCTGTTAAATACCCTGGGAGGGCGGGAGGGGCGTCGAGCTCTCCGGGGAGCCTGCCCAATCAAAGATGGCTGCCAAAGTTGTCTTACAATGTTCCCAGCGCCTCAGTGGATCGACGCTTTGGGAAAGGGTGTGCCCAGCGAATTGATCTCGCTATAGGGATGTCAGGGAGGTTAAAAACGCTCCAGTTAAAATATTATACAATTCTAAAAACAATTAGCAAAATCAATCGTTTTCAGTGCAAAAAAGGTGCAAGAGAGCACAAGGGCCTCCGGCTTCCGCCTCAGAGGGAAACAGCAAGTTATAAAATCCAAGATATAAAATCATGAAACGTTCAATGCTATCATTTCATTGCAAATTGATTCAATTATACCATTTTCTTCATATATACAGTTTTTTTCATATACAGTTAAACATATTTCTCTCATTAACCCAATGCATTTCGGAACGCAATGTTCCTTCGTCAGGGGTTCAGGCTGAGAAATATCAATTCGAAATAACACGCAAAATGCCTTATGCTAACTTCATTGTGGTGGGAATCTGAGTTTTAGAGTTTTTAGATTCCGAGGTTGGCAACCTGCGTGAGCTGTACACCACTTAGGATACTAATGAGTGGACGCGGGAACCGTGTGCACGGGAATTCCCAAATGTAAGTTTTCTTATCGTTGCGCGGGGGCCGTATATACGGGAGACCCCAAGTATCGGTGCTCTCTTCGTCGTAGACCTTCAGTGGCAGACAATCAGGACCTCCAGTGGGAGACAATGGTGACCTTCAGTGGGAGACAACAGGGACCTTCAGTGGGAGACATAGGGGACCTTCAATAGAAGCAGGGAGAGAGGGCCCTTCAATACCAGCAGGAAAAGGGCCCTTCAATAGCAGGAGAGAGAGGGCCCTTCAATACCAGCAGAAAGAGGGCCCTTCAATAGAAGCAGGGAGAGAGGGCCCTTCAATACCAACAGGAAAAGGGCCCTTCAATACCAGCAGAAAGAGGGCCCTTCAATAGAAGCAGGAAGAGAGGGCCCTTCAATACCAACAGGAAAAGGGCCCTTCAATAGCAGGAGAGAGGGCCCTTCAATGCCAACAGGAAAAGGGCCCTTCAATAGCAGGAGAGAGGGCCCTTCAATACCAACAGGAAAAGGGCCCTTCAATAGCAGGAGAGAGAGGGCCCTTCAATAGAAGCAGGAAGAGAGGGCCCTTCAATAGAAGCAGAAAGGGGGCCCTTCAATAAAAGCAGAACGAGGGCCCTTCAATAGAAGCAGGAAGAGAGGGCCCTTCAATACCAACAGGAAAAGGGCCCTTCAATAGCAGGAGAGAGAGGGCCCTTCAATATCAGCAGGGAGAGAGGGCCCTTCAATACCAGCAGGAACAGGGCCCTTCAATACAATTCAGTGGCAGACAACTGCGACCTTCAGAGGGAGATAATGGGGACCTTCAGTGGGAGACAATGGGGACCTTCAGTGGGAGCCGATGGGGACCTTCAGTGGGAGACAACGGCGACCTTCAGTGGGAGACATTGGGGACCCTCAGTGGGAGACATTGAGGAGCTTCAGAGGGACACATTGGGAACCTCCAGTGGGAGACATTGGGGACCCTCAGTGGGAGACATTGGGGAGCTTCAGAGGGACACATTGGGAACCTCCAGTGGGAGACATTGGGGACCCTCAGTGGGAGACATTGGGGAGCTTCAGAGGAACACATTGGGAACCTCCAGTGGGAGACATTGGGGACCTTCAGTGGGAGACAATGGCGACCTTCAGTGGGAGACATTGGGGAGCTTCAGAGGGACACATTGGGAACCTCCAGTGGGAGACATTGGGGACCTTCAGTGGGAGACATTGGGGACCTTCAGTGGGAGACAACGGAGAACTTCAGTGGGAGACAACGGCGACCTTCAGTGGGAGACCACGGGGACCTTCAGTGGGAGACAATAGCGACCTTCAGTGGGAGACAATCGGGACCTTCAGTGGGAGACAATGGTGACCTTCAGTGGGAGACAACGGCGACCTTCAGTGGGAGATAATGGGGATATTCAGTGGGAGACAATGGGGACCTTCAGTGGGAGCCGATGGGGACCTTCAGTGGGAGACAATGGCGACCTTCAGTGGCAAATGAATGTGTGTGGAAATCGCCCTCAATTATCTGCTGTTAATCCTAATGTTTTGGTATGTGTGCAATGTCAGATTAATGCCTGCTAACATTCATATAAATTGTAAGTGGCCTAGCCCACTGGTGGCAGCTAGGACTCTGACATGCATCAACAAAAAAAGTAGTATTCCTTTATAACATTTTAATCATGTTATACATGTATTTCAAACAATCAAAATCATGAAACGTTCAATGCTATCATTTCATTGCAAATTGATTCAATTATACCATTTTCTTCATATATACAGTTTTTTTCATATACAGTTAAACATATTTCTCTCATTAACCCAATGCATTTCGGAACGCAATGTTCCTTCGTCAGGGGTTCAGGCTGAGAAATATCAATTCGAAATAACACGCAAAATGCCTTATGCTAACTTCATTGTGGTGGGAATCTGAGTTTTAGAGTTTTTAGATTCCGAGGTTGGCAACCTGCGTGAGCTGTACACCACTTAGGATACTAATGAGTGGACGCGGGAACCGTGTGCACGGGAATTCCCAAATGTAAGTTTTCTTATCGTTGCGCGGGGGCCGTATATACGGGAGACCCCAAGTATCGGTGCTCTCTTCGTCGTAGACCTTCAGTGGCAGACAATCAGGACCTCCAGTGGGAGACAATGGTGACCTTCAGTGGGAGACAACAGGGACCTTCAGTGGGAGACATAGGGGACCTTCAATAGAAGCAGGGAGAGAGGGCCCTTCAATACCAGCAGGAAAAGGGCCCTTCAATAGCAGGAGAGAGAGGGCCCTTCAATACCAGCAGAAAGAGGGCCCTTCAATAGAAGCAGGGAGAGAGGGCCCTTCAATACCAACAGGAAAAGGGCCCTTCAATACCAGCAGAAAGAGGGCCCTTCAATAGAAGCAGGAAGAGAGGGCCCTTCAATACCAACAGGAAAAGGGCCCTTCAATAGCAGGAGAGAGGGCCCTTCAATGCCAACAGGAAAAGGGCCCTTCAATAGCAGGAGAGAGGGCCCTTCAATACCAACAGGAAAAGGGCCCTTCAATAGCAGGAGAGAGAGGGCCCTTCAATAGAAGCAGGAAGAGAGGGCCCTTCAATAGAAGCAGAAAGGGGGCCCTTCAATAAAAGCAGAACGAGGGCCCTTCAATAGAAGCAGGAAGAGAGGGCCCTTCAATACCAACAGGAAAAGGGCCCTTCAATAGCAGGAGAGAGAGGGCCCTTCAATATCAGCAGGGAGAGAGGGCCCTTCAATACCAGCAGGAACAGGGCCCTTCAATACAATTCAGTGGCAGACAACTGCGACCTTCAGAGGGAGATAATGGGGACCTTCAGTGGGAGACAATGGGGACCTTCAGTGGGAGCCGATGGGGACCTTCAGTGGGAGACAACGGCGACCTTCAGTGGGAGACATTGGGGACCCTCAGTGGGAGACATTGAGGAGCTTCAGAGGGACACATTGGGAACCTCCAGTGGGAGACATTGGGGACCCTCAGTGGGAGACATTGGGGAGCTTCAGAGGGACACATTGGGAACCTCCAGTGGGAGACATTGGGGACCCTCAGTGGGAGACATTGGGGAGCTTCAGAGGGACACATTGGGAACCTCCAGTGGGAGACATTGGGGACCTTCAGTGGGAGACAATGGCGACCTTCAGTGGGAGACATTGGGGAGCTTCAGAGGGACACATTTGGGAACCTCCAGTGGGAGACATTGGGGACCTTCAGTGGGAGACATTGGGGACCTTCAGTGGGAGACAACGGAGAACTTCAGTGGGAGACAACGGCGACCTTCAGTGGGAGACCACGGGGACATTCAGTGGGAGACAATAGCGACCTTCAGTGGGAGACAATCGGGACCTTCAGTGGGAGACAATGGTGACCTTCAGTGGGAGACAACGGCGACCTTTAGTGGGAGACAACAGGGACCTTCAGTGGGAGACAATGGGGACATTCAGTGACAGACAATAGCGACCTTGAGTGGGAGACAATCGGGACCTTCAGTGGGAGACAATGGCGACCTTCAGTGGGAGACAACGGCGACCTTCAGAAGGAGATAATGGGGACCTTCAGTGGGAGACAATGGGGATCTTCAGTGGGAGACAATGGCGACCTTCAGTGGGAGATAATGGGGACCTTCAGTGGGAGACAATGGGGACCTTCAGTGGGAGCCGATGGGGACCTTCAGTGGGAGACAATGGCGACCTTCAGTGGCAAATGAATGTGTGTGGAAATCGCCCTCAATTATCTGCTGTTAATCCTAATGTTTTGGTATGTGTGCAATGTCAGATTAATGCCTGCTAACATTCATATAAATTGTAAGTGGCCTAGCCCACTGGTGGCAGCTAGGACTCTGACATGCATCAACAAAAAAAGTAGTATTCCTTTATAACATTTTAATCATGTTATACATGTATTTCAAACAATCAAAATCATGAAACGTTCAATGCTATCATTTCATTGCAAATTGTTTCAATTATACCATTTTCTTCATATATACAGTTTTTTTCATATACAGTTAAACATATTTCTCTCATTAACCCAATGCATTTCGGAACGCAATGTTCCTTCGTCAGGGGTTCAGGCTGAGAAATATCAATTCGAAATAACACGCAAAATGCCTTATGCTAACTTCATTGTGGTGGGAATCTGAGTTTTAGAGTTTTTAGATTCCGAGGTTGGCAACCTGCGTGAGCTGTACACCACTTAGGATACTAATGAGTGGACGCGGGAACCGTGTGCACGGGAATTCCCAAATGTAAGTTTTCTTATCGTTGCGCGGGGGCCGTATATACGGGAGACCCCAAGTATCGGTGCTCTCTTCGTCGTAGACCTTCAGTGGCAGACAATCAGGACCTCCAGTGGGAGACAATGGTGACCTTCAGTGGGAGACAACAGGGACCTTCAGTGGGAGACATAGGGGACCTTCAATAGAAGCAGGGAGAGAGGGCCCTTCAATACCAGCAGGAAAAGGGCCCTTCAATAGCAGGAGAGAGAGGGCCCTTCAATACCAGCAGAAAGAGGGCCCTTCAATAGAAGCAGGAAAAGGGCCCTTCAATACCAGCAGAAAGAGGGCCCTTCAATAGAAGCAGGAAGAGAGGGCCCTTCAATACCAACAGGAAAAGGGCCCTTCAATAGCAGGAGAGAGGGCCCTTCAATGCCAACAGGAAAAGGGCCCTTAAATAGCAGGAGAGAGGGCCCTTCAATACCAACAGGAAAAGGGCCCTTCAATAGCAGGAGAGAGAGGGCCCTTCAATAGAAGCAGGAAGAGAGGGCCCTTCAATAGAAGCAGAAAGGGGGCCCTTCAATAAAAGCAGAACGAGGGCCCTTCAATAGAAGCAGGAAGAGAGGGCCCTTCAATACCAACAGGAAAAGGGCCCTTCAATAGCAGGAGAGAGAGGGCCCTTCAATATCAGCAGGGAGAGAGGGCCCTTCAATACCAGCAGGAACAGGGCCCTTCAATACAATTCAGTGGCAGACAACTGCGACCTTCAGAGGGAGATAATGGGGACCTTCAGTGGGAGACAATGGGGACCTTCAGTGGGAGCCGATGGGGACCTTCAGTGGGAGACAACGGCGACCTTCAGTGGGAGACATTGGGGACCCTAAGTGGGAGACATTGAGGAGCTTCAGAGGGACACATTGGGAACCTCCAGTGGGAGACATTGGGGACCCTCAGTGGGAGACATTGGGGAGCTTCAGAGGGACACATTGGGAACCTCCAGTGGGAGACATTGGGGAACCTCAGTGGGAGACATTGGGGAGCTTCAGAGGGACACATTGGGAACCTCCAGTGGGAGACATTGGGGACCTTCAGTGGGAGACAATGGCGAACTTCAGTGGGAGACATTGGGGAGCTTCAGAGGGACACATTGGGAACCTCCAGTGGGAGACATTGGGGACCCTCAGTGGGAGACATTGAGGAGCTTCAGAGGGACACATTGGGAACCTCCAGTGGGAGACATTGGGGACCCTCAGTGGGAGACATTGAGGAGCTTCAGAGGGACACATTGGGAACCTCCAGTGGGAGACATTGGGGACCCTCAGTGGGAGACATTGGGGAGCTTCAGAGGGACACATTGGGAACCTCCAGTGGGAGACATTGGGGACCCTCAGTGGGAGACATTGAGGAGCTTCAGAGGGACACATTGGGAACCTCCAGCGGGAGACATTGGGGACCCTCAGTGGGAGACATTGGGGAGCTTCAGAGGGACACATTGGGAACCTCCAGTGGGAGACATTGGGGACCCTCAGTGGGAGACATTGGGGAGCTTCAGAGGGACACATTGGGAACCTCCAGTGGGAGACATTGGGGACCTTCAGTGGGAGACAACTGCGACCTTCAGAGGGAGATAATGGGGACCTTCAGTGGGAGACAATGGCGACCTTCAGTGGGAGACATTGGGGACCCTCAGTGGGAGACATTGAGGAGCTTCAGAGGGACACATTGGGAACCTCCAGTGGGAGACATTGGGGACCCTCAGTGGGAGACATTGAGGAGCTTCAGAGGGACACATTGGGAACCTCCAGTGGGAGACATTGGGGACCCTCAGTGGGAGACATTGGGGAGCTTCAGAGGGACACATTGGGAACCTCCAGTGGGAGACATTGGGGACCCTCAGTGGGAGACATTGAGGAGCTTCAGAGGGACACATTGGG
Organism: Lissotriton helveticus; assembly: GCF_964261635.1. NCBI lineage: Eukaryota > Metazoa > Chordata > Amphibia > Caudata > Salamandridae > Lissotriton > Lissotriton helveticus. The sequence continues at coordinate 1,308,098,221 of NC_136057.1, forward strand.
AACCTCCAGTGGGAGACATTGGGGACCCTCAGTGGGAGACATTGGGGAGCTTCAGAGGGACACATTGGGAACCTCCAGTGGGAGACATTGGGGACCCTCAGTGGGAGACATTGGGGAGCTTCAGAGGGACACATTGGGAACCTCCAGTGGGAGACATTGGGGACCTTCAGTGGGAGACAACTGCGACCTTCAGAGGGAGATAATGGGGACCTTCAGTGGGAGACAATGGGGACCTTCAGTGGGAGCCGATGGGGACCTTCAGTGGGAGACAATGGCGACCTTCAGTGGGAGACATTGAGGAGCTTCAGAGGGACACATTGGGAACCTCCAGTGGGAGACATTGGGGACCCTCAGTGGGAGACATTGGGGACCTTCAGTGGGAGACAATGGCGACCTTCAGTGGGAGACATTGGGGAGCTTCAGAGGGACACATTGGGAACCTCCAGTGGGAGACATTGGGGACCCTCAGTGGGAGACATTGAGGAGCTTCAGAGGGACACATTGGGAACCTCCAGTGGGAGACATTGGGGACCCTCAGTGGGAGACATTGGGGAGCTTCAGAGGGACACATTGGGAACCTCCAGTGGGAGACATTGGGGACCCTCAGTGGGAGACATTGGGGAGCTTCAGAGGGACACATTGGGAACCTCCAGTGGGAGACATTGGGGACCCTCAGTGGGAGACATTGGGGAGCTTCAGAGGGACACATTGGGAACCTCCAGTGGGAGACATTGGGGACCCTCAGTGGGAGACATTGGGGAGCTTCAGAGGGACACATTGGGAACCTCCAGTGGGAGACATTGGGGAGCTTCAGAGGGACACATTGGGAACCTCCAGTGGGAGACATTGGGGACCTTCAGTGGGAGACAATGGCGACCTTCAGTGGGAGACATTGGGGAGCTTCAGAGGGACACATTGGGAACCTCCAGTGGGAGACATTGGGGACCTTCAGTGGGAGACATTGGGGACCTTCAGTGGGAGACAACGGAGAACTTCAGTGGGAGACAACGGCGACCTTCAGTGGGAGACAACGGGGAACTTCAGTGGGAGACAATCGGGACATTCAGTGGGAGACAATGGCGACCTTCAGTGGGAGACAATCAGGACCTCCAGTGGGAGACAATGGCGTCCTTCAGTGGGAGACAACAGGGACCTTCAGTGGGAGACATAGGGGCCCTTCAATATCAGCAGGAAAAGGGCCCTTCAATTGCAGGATAGAGAGGGTCCTTCAATACCAGCAGGGGGAGGACCCTTCTACGAGAGCAGACGTGAATCCTTCTCAGCAGTAGCGGTCGGCAGTAGGTGTTTCAGTAGGGCGGTGACGTGGGCAGGGGGAGGGGCAGGGTGGGGGGTAGTAATGTATGGATTACGGAGTTTTACAGGTAAGTAAACATTTAAATAAATAAAACAAATTTGGTTGCGCGCACTGCATCACCAAATGTAATGCAGTGCGCGCAACAAAATTCGTTTTATTTATTTAAATGTTTACTTACCTGTAAAACTCCGTAATCCATACATTACTACCCCCACCCTGCCCCTCCCCCTGCCCACGTCACCGCCCTACAAAAACACCTACTGCCGACCGCTACTGTTCACAGAGAGGAGGAAAGTGGCATTTAGTGGCGGAAGCGGGCCTTAAATGAGAGCAGACCTCACTTCAGGGTCAAATTATCAGATTTTATATTTGGATGGTGACCTGGGATTTCCCAAAGGCCTCGTGTGAGAAGAGGCTAGCTACACTGGCTTCTTATATCTCAGTCCCATCCAACATGGTGGTGTAAATACCAAGCCTACCCATCCCTGAGCTTCCATGGGGCTCTGTGCCTCGCTCCTCAATCTTCTATATCTGAATTACCCCCTACATTACCCCCCTCCCTCACTGCTCCGCACTCTAACCCAACCCCCCCAACGATGTTTAAAGGACTCATGATGGGTAGGTGATGGTTCCCTCTGCACCGGGCCTGGATCTGGCCACAAAGCCTGGACCTTCCACATCCGACTGTCCTTTGATATCACCTGTGGCTTGTCCGAGAACAGAGGTGGATCCAACACGTGTTCCGCCGCGCCTACTGCTAGCATGAGAATAAACCACATTTCGCATGATGGAGCACTTGTTGTAGTGCGCCCCGGGTGATGCCGCGCCGCTGCGGCCCGCGATGCTTTCCAAGGCTCCAGGAGAGAAAGGCAGCCAAAATGGCGCCAGTTACCATGGCAACCACCTGCGGCCCCCCTGGGACGGCTCAGCCTCATTAGGCCGCCTGATTTCTCCTGACATGTTTCAGGTCAGGGAAATATGGTTTCTGTTGGGAGCGCAGCCACGGCGGCAAGGACTCTGTGGAGGGGGGGAGGGGGGAGACAGCAGGCGCCAAACACCATAGAAGGCAGGGAGAAGCAGGAATGGTAAGTGTGTAATAGAGAGGAAAGAAAAGGGAGGAAGGGGTGAGAGAGGAAAGAAGTGATGTGAGAGTAAAAGAGAAGGGAAAAAGGGGGGCTTGAAGATGAGGGGAGGGGAAAGGGAACTTAAAAGAAGAGATAGGAGGGAAGAAGGGGTGGGAGGGGGACATATGGTGGTGAGAGGGAAGTGGATTGGAGGAGGGGAGAGAAAACAGGAAAGGAAAGGAAATGAAGAGGGGGAAGGAATGGAAATAGTAAAAAAAATGGGGAGTAAAAAAGAAGAGGAATAAGAGGGCAAAGGGATGGAAAATGAAGGGGGTTGGACTTGGAAGGAGAACGAGGAATAGGAACAGTGTCAAAGAAAGGGGGGATGCAAGAGGGAAAGCAAAGAGGAGCAAGGATGGGAAGAAGCATTGAAGGAGTGGATACAGGGACAGGATAATAGAGGAGAGGAAAGGGAATAAGAAGGGCAGTGAGGGATGCAGAGCGAGCAAAGAATGAAAGAAGAGAGTGGACTGAGAGAAAGAAAGAGGGAGCGAAGGAAGGACGACAGGGATAGGTATGAAAGGCAAGTAGTAGTGACTCAAGGCATGATGGGTAGTGCGAGAATGTACATGACTGGAGAGAGATGGGGTGTTTGTGGGTCTCTTCTCCTGGTACCGGCCTGAAGGAAAGTTCGCGGGAAGTTCCCCGGTGAGTACCGGCGGCAGCCTGTGTCTAGTATTCCGATGTGGGTCTTAAGTTTGGAAAACGGAGTGTGGTCGGGTAAGCACTGCTTATTCTGGGAGGTGATATTGTTCGGAACTCAGAGGCAGTTTGAAAAATAACACCTAATACCAGCCACTGTTCAATCCTTTATTAAAGGAAAATGAAGAACAGTAAAAAAAAAGATACATAAAAAAGCTGACACGCATATTGCCCTTATGCTGCGAGGTGCTATCATTGACAAGAACACAGAGACCAGATGGACAAAGTAGAACAAATGTGAGTTGGTTTTATTTTGTTGTTGTTTTTTTATATAGGCCAAACGTAACCCAAGGGCATTGGAACACTTTACACGAGCTCAAATTACTTTACACAAGGTGTGGTGAATTGTTTTGGCACCGCCACCGGGTGATTAAGTAATGTGTCCAGAATCACAGGTTGTTGAGCCAGCGCCGCGACTGGCCTGATTCCATAGATGCAAATTGGCAGCTCTGTCTCTAACGCCACCTAGACTTTACTCTGATATCTGTGGTCTCACTCCTATTCCAGGGCCGGATCACAAAACACTGTTTTCTAGAGCTATTTTATGGCGCTGATGGTAGGTTAAGGCTGTGCTCTGTGCAAACACCATGACATCATAATATAAAGCCAAGGGCCATATTATCAAGAAAGGGAGATACATTATCGTCGCTTTTATCGGCAGAAAACTGTTGATAAAGCGGCGATAATGGGCTTGATAATATGCCCTTTTGAAAACCCATACAAGCCCAGGTTAAAACCAGAACCTGGGCTAATATGGGAATTCACAAAGGCATATTATGAAGCCCATTATCGCCGCTTTATCGGCAGTTTCCTGCCGATAAAAGTGGCGATAATGTATCGCCCTTTCTTGATAATATGGCCCCAAGTTTCCGACGGTAGCAATGCTACTTGTGCTGGTGATTGGTGTTATTTTTGGTCTGCATTATTGCAATGTGATTTGTGTTGTACTGTAGGAGCTGGCGTTGCGTTCGAACAGGTGTTTTTTTGTGCCCCGTTATGTTTTACTTATGTTGATATGTTGCTTTATGTATGTATGTCTTATGTATGTCTTATGTCTTATGTTCTAATGTTTATTTTAAATGTCTCAACAAATGCTGCCACATCTCCAGCCAAAGAAGCACATGCCATATGTGACAAGCAATCATTTACCAATTTCTAAGTTGGTAAATTGGAGTTGCTTCAACTATTTAAAACAACAGTAAGCCCATGTCTTAAATTAGCACTTGCAGTTTTCACTGTATGTGATACGACCAATAGTTTCCGGGCAATGGAACAAAGGTTCCCAACGCCACGCTACAAATGCATCAAGGTCACAAGCATACAACTGACTGGGGTAATTCTACATGGAGGGCAGGGCAGTGCTTAATTTGAGTTAGAAGGGGCCACTAACACTCATTTTTGGGGACCAACACGTATTTTTCCGAATCAGAACTTTACTGAGAGCATGATAGAAAAAAACATGGAAAGCGGTAGGACGGAAGAAGAGAAAGACGGAAAAAACACCATAAAGGGACAAAGAAGGTGTGTTTGAGGTCCCTTGCATGAGATGTACAATAAACGTATGCTGTTTCTTCAACTACTTTTGGTCTCCTGCCTGCTATTTATCCTGAGGAGAACACCTCAGAAGGTGACTGCACTAGAGAGATAAAGAGGCAGTGAGTGTCTGATAGTATATTACAGAGGCTTGAGGTGGATTCAAGACTGCCAGCCTTGGTAATGGTCGCACTGACTTTTAATTGCACCAGCTGCAGACTTTTGAGCCGAGCTTTGGGCACCAGCACTCTTTTCTTAGAAATAAAGGACTGGGGAAGGTCCACAGAGATACAGGCCAGGCTCTGTTGTTTGTGTGGGAAACATCCTTAACCACGATGTTTGTATAACGACTTACCTTAACCACGAAGAGTTAACAATGAAGAGGGCTGATCCACGATCGACGGAACAACGAAGGTCGGAACAACGAAGGTCGGAACATTGACTTCACCGGAGTTGCACGTCACTTCTTCCCGTCTTCCCCTCATGCTCACTGCGATTGGCCTTATAGAATTCCCAGATCAGTCTATAGCAGCGATACATATATGGGAGATAGCCTGGCTCCCTAAACTGCACAGACCAATGGGGGGCTATATTTCCCCTCATGCACACTGCGATTGGCCTTATAGAATTCCGGAGTTGCACGTCACTTCTCGCCGTCATCAAATCATGCACACTGCGATTTCGAGTGATTCATCACGCTACTCCGTCCAAACAAAATTCACCCTCTGTTACCCGCGGTAGTTTTGGAAAAGAATGTGGACATTATTGAAATACTAAAGTCAGCCTAAACGTTTCGTCTGCACCCTGGTTTACGTTTAAAAAAATGTATGAGGATGTAGTCTGGTTTTATTTTGCTTGGATGAACGACCTTGAAAAAGCATTTCTGAGATTCGCTGACATTCTAAGGTAGGTTATTTAAACGAATATATGTTTATGAAATGCAAAAAAATTATTAATTTAGTGTTTTGTTTAAAAAAAGGGTGCTAATACATGTGTATTTCATTTCATGTTTAAACACGTTTACTTCTAACAACAGGAAGTACATATTTTAGGGATAATGGTTTATGAAGTATTTTGAAACCTAGTATTTAATTTTATTTCTCAAGTTTAAAATTATTGTTGTTAAGATTTTTCTAAAAAGATAAACACAGCCTTTCATTTTAAAATGATCGTATTGAGCACGAAGAAAGACACAGAATAAACTTGTTGATTTTATAGAAAATAGACTCACAAATTAGTATTTGGCAATTTAAAGGATTTTCGTTGCTAAGGAAGTCGTTAAAAAATAAGTAGTGGTTCAGAATAGGTCGTTGTTCAGGAAGTCGTGGTTCAGGCAGTAGTTGTTTATTCATACAACCGTTTGGGTGGCACAGAGACAGAGCTCATGTCAATACAAAAGGGAATGCCATAAAGGGCCACTGTATCAAACACAAGCAAGACCCCCTGGAAGGTGTAAGCATTTCTGGAAATCCACCCCAGCACTCAAACCCGTTCAAGTTGCTCTTTTGTTCCCTGGTAGCATTCTAGTCTGACTGTTGACCCCATCAAGAAACCAGTAAATGGACCTTATCAAGAATCGCTTGGGAATACTGCAGCAGCATTCCACACAGAAAATTACTACCCCGTGAAATTGGTATTATCACCAGAATTGGGAATACTGCACCCAATTCTCTCAATAACTCCCACTTGTTGGGCATATATGGGCCAAGCAATTTCAGCTTGTAGAATGTCCCTGGTTATTGGGAGAGAGGTAAACCTGCAGTTCTTGTAATTCCTGGTTCAGTTGGAAACAGTTTCTGACCGACTTCTGAATTACGTGGGGCCAATTATGTGGGCCACAAAAGTTTCACTGCCACTGGCTTGTTGAGCCCCGGTTCCGCTTTAAGGACTGGGAATCTGTAATGTACCCTAGAAATATTAAATATGGAATTATCACTGAAGGGGTGGATGGCAAAGACTTTGAGTAAAACACCAGAAAACCATGGAAAAGGCCCTAGCAAGAGACAACGGAAAAGTGCAAGTCCTGGACTACACAAGCATCATTGGAAGGAGAAACTTCTGGTGCCTCAATTCTCCCTTCATTACAAGTGCAGGACTTAGGGGCAAATTATCAAGGCAGGCGAAATGAAATTATCGCCGCTTTTGCGGTAGTTTTCGGCCGCAAAGTGGAGATAATTTAATCGTCCTATTAGCAAGCTGTCGCTAACATCAGTTAGCAACAGCTTTTAGGTGATAGCGAGCGGTTTGGGGCCCGCTTTGCATGTCAGCGATATTTATCGCTAATGACATGCAAAGTGGGCGTACCCAACCAGTTAGCGACTGAAAGCAGTCGCTAACGTCGCTATCGCCTATTAGCAAGGCAGGCATAGCGATAAAAAAATTGTGCTAAGCGCGAATATCGCTAAAAACTAACGTCTGCTCAGACCAGTTCTTAGCCATTATATCCAATGGGAGGTGGATATTCTGGTTAAGGCCCTATTGGCGATGATGCATGAATATCGCTGGTTTTCCAGCGATATTCACGCATTTCGCAGCTATCGCTGGTTATTTTATCGCATTGAAGATAAACGTTGCTAATAGCACGTTATCTCTGCGATAGAATCCGGCGATGCTTGGCGATAAAAAAAATGCCGCTAAGCTTCTTTAGCGATAAATATCGCTAGTTGTTGAAAATATGCCCCTAAATTCTGATCTGTGTGCAAAGATCATTTTGCACAGAGATTGAAATTAAATTAATTGGGTGGTAATTATCACACCCCCCTAGATTTCCCCTGATTGATTCAAGTAGGCCCAACATATCGAAATGTATTGGCATTAGGGTGGGCGGTGAGGAAAAAAAGCAATAGTGAATTCAGTGTGATAAACACCTTATTCTGCATGTTAAGGCTGATTTTCAAGTTGAAAACTTAGAAAAGGTGTTTGTCGCATCGGAAAATATATGAGCCTGTGAGAGTAGTATTTACTAAGACAATCATTACAAGTCCCATGTTAATTATTGTGTGTTCTAAAACTCCTATTCCTGCATATATTGCAGTTATTTGACATGCTAATGCTGCACTCCCACAGTTTAAGGTGACCCAAGGATTTTGGCACAACAATCTCTTGTTTTTCCTCATTATCAGGGACAAATTCATATTATTTACTGACCCAATAAATTGTGAGTGAGTGGAGTTGGAATTTATCAGGTCTAATAAATATTGACCCAGACACCGGGCCACTCACGTGTGGGGAGCCTCGTTCTTCTTCTGTGGAATTGTGCATTCAATTAGAAGCTAATCATTGGAGAGGCTTTGGACACATCATTAATAGGTGGCCGGTCCAGTTTCGCTGACGCGACCCCTTTCCCATTACCGATGGTACCCATTCCCTGGTTTTCACCACCTCCCACCCCCTTCTGAACCCAGTCCTGAAGAAGACCCGCAGCAGAGGCCCTGAAATTCCCTTATTGCGTTAGGGTCGAAACGTCGACGGTTATGTCCCCTTGCTTTGAGGCCTAGACCTTACCTCTCCCTGCCCCTTGTCCTCAAATCATGTACATATAAATTGTATGGTTAGGCTGTCTTTTGTTTGTTCAACTGAAAAATTTGCTTTTTTAGTTGTACATATTAATCACAATCTTGTTCTTTGAACTACTTTCCTTCTCATCTCACTTGAGCACCCACTTTCTCTTACTCTTACTGCATTCTGCAGTTTTCTTTTAATGTGTACTTAATTTATGAATGTGTAAATAAATTTGCCTTCTATAAGAATGATCAAACAAGATTGATTGGTTTTTTGATCTAGTATGTGTTGGGTATATTGAATTATTACAATGTTTTGGACATACAAATAAAATACATCTACTGCTTTTCATTTGTGGATAATATCCACTTTCCTTAAAAAATAAGGTAAACATTAATTGGTGTTTTGATTTCTCTGTCTAGGACCAATTTGTTATATATATTAATTGATACCCAGGTCCTTTGACTCACTGGGTTAACCCCATTGTATTAATGTTTTAGGAAGTTGACATTTTATTGTGCTAACCATTGGGTACTTGCAGCCTGTGTCCAGGGTTACATGACTAGGTGCAGTTGGCAGTTGACCTTTGTATATTTCCCCCAGACAGTGTCACAAAGGGGGGGTGGATGTTGGCAGTATGATCCTGACAGGATGGGAGGGAGGTGGACCTGTCCCCTTCCACACTTGTACTTCAAAGGAGCTGTCTCAGTACACTTACAAAGGACTTCACACTAATCTTTTATCACCCCAGAAATCCTGAGACCAGGAGGGGGAGGAAGGAAATTACAGAACCATTGGTGGGGGTATAACTCCAGACGTTTCTTCCACTTAAAAGCTGGCATTAGGTATACAAACAGAACTCTCAGACCCACTCTTCAGTACACTCCTGGACCTGTGGATACCACAGAAGAAGGACGGCCCTGCTGCCAGAGGACTGCCCGGCTACTTGAGGCCTGGTCTGCTTACTGAGAAGGAAGACTGGACTTGTTCCCTTCATCCCAGGCAGATTGACTCCAAGGGTAAGCTACAGAGACCCAACAAGCTCCAGAGACCTCCCTTTAACTGCCCAGCTGACCTGCTGCACTGGATCTGCCTGGACCTGTCTGAGTCCTGCTGGCCTCTGTTGGAGTGAGTTCTTGATCCCCAAGAGGTACTACCCAGGACCTCTCTGAAGGTGAGAGGGCGCAGAGTAGAGAAGGCACTAGCCCACTTTCACTGACAATCGTGAAGTAAAAGGTAGCTTAGCTGCCCTCTAGGACTCCAGCATCATACTGCTGTTCTATGGCTCAGAAGAGATCCCAATGGGGGCCTGAAAGGGGTCCACATTCCAACCATCACTGAGGTGGGTCTATCCACAAAGTGCCTAAACGTTTTCATTGTCCTTACTCCGTATAGGCAGTCCTAGAATCCCTAAGAGTAGTTTTCTACACCAGGCATATTATCTGCTTACTCTCACAGCCCTGTTGGAAGGTTTGTTGTCTTCCAATTCCAAAGAATGATGTAGCTATGCTACAGTACCATTATGAGTATGTCATTGTGAAGACAGATAGAAATACAAGTCTGTCACTACTGCTTATGTATTTCAATTCATCAGTACATTGTAGATTGACTTATTTGTAATGTGAAGGTTTCCTTGCAGGGGGCCGGCTAGAGACGTGATCTTGTAGGCGGGATGTATTTACCATCATGTCAATCTACCTGGTACTAGCACACTAATCAACAAGCAGGGGCTGCTTTTATATTCTTCCCACTGGCCCTCATGAGTGCACCGATGAATTCTAATATGTTCAGGAGCTCCTATTAACGCACATACCGGAATATTGACTTTTAACATAAACATCAGCAGGACAAACCTTCCACTATTTATCTGGAAGAATTTGCCCAGAATTTAGCACAACATTTAGATTTTGTTACAGAAAGCACTAAAATCTGCATTTTATTCCCTAAAACTTGTGATAGGTGATAATTACCACAGCCAGTTAATATGGAACACCTCATTGTCAGTTTTTGTTACATGAGATAATTATTGCCTCCTATACTGGGCAACTGGTAACGGGGGCCATTGAGTGTTACAGACAAACAGCTAACCGCTAAATCTTGGAGATCTGTGACAGGGCCCATACTTAGATCATTCCTCATGACCAACGAGCGCTAAACTAGGAACCAAAAACAGCATTGGAAACTTTTTTTTCTTAGGCATGTGGGAGCAGTGTGATTAAGTTTGCCTCTTTCCGATGGTGTTCAGGGGGTTCTCCAAATAAAGGTTACAAATATGGGGTCAATAGTCCATGTTAAAATTGATACTTGTATAGCGCACTACTCACCCGTAAGGGTCTCAAGGCGCTTGTACAAATACCGCTGTGGAACCCATCCTGGCTTTCCCTGTGAGGTGTCCACTCCTGGGCACCCCCAAGGTGGAGGCCAGGCATCCTTGGCGTTGTGGGGGCCGTTGTGGATATTAAGCAAGCTATTGCCCAGAGTTGCAGAGTGGGACTCCATGATTGGAATAGGCACAAGGCGAGAATTATCAGGTCTGTGAAATTTTTGAGCCCAAGCCCCACTGAGGCCGGGAATTGAACCCTGGTCCCGGGCTAGACCTCTGCATCAGGGTCTGCCGCTCTAACCATTGAGCCACACTTCTCCACACCACTCCAATCATGTTATGGCATGATTTTCAACTATTTTGGCTAAGTTGCCCTAAGTTTTACAGACAATTTTAAAGAAGAACTAATTGTTATTGTAGTGAAATTTTGGGGAACATCCGGGTCTGCCATAGTATTAGTAAAAAATAGTGTAAACAGCATCAAATCACTCATGTGTGTAGAACAAAGTGGTGCCTGGTACAAAACATAAAGGGGCATACTTATCAATGTGTTGCGTCACCCTTGCTATACGCAGGGGCGATGGAAAATGAAAGTAAGATTTATCGAGCCACTAAAGGCCACCTTGCTTGGCCCTGCATGGCTTGATAAATCTGGAGTAACGCAACACCGCGCAAATCACTGCCTCTCGTTACTCTGCCCCAGGGAGGCTTTCCATGGGTGGAATGAGGGTTTTCCCGAGCATCTACCCATGGCTTTAGCGCATTCTCAGATTTACTAACACTGGTAAACCTGGAAATGCGTTAAAATGTTAAGCCTCCCAGGGGCGCTGCAATGAGGAGAAACATCTTTATTTCTCCTTGCTGCTTCCTCTTTCTAAGCGGGCTGCATTCTGAAGCACACATAGAAATGGGAAAATGGCTCTGAGGACTGTTTTTGTGCAGGAAGGTGACCCTTCCTGCACAAAAACAATCCTGCCTACAACGCAGGCACCCTTGCACCAAGGCGCACTGGTGTGGTGCTGATCAACCTAAAGGGCACCAGTGCAAGGAAAGGACAGGAATGCGCTGCATCATGTTAATCACCCCTTCATCCCTCTCCGTGATGACTTACATATTGAGGCCCCTGTGCCTCCAATCACAATCCTTTCCCATATATAAACAATCCCTTCTACCATCCTCACTTCTTGTTCCTTTTTTGTGCTCCAATTGGGCAGGTGTGGTGCGCATGCTCCAGCTTCTCTCCACGGCTCCTTGCCTGCTGCGCGGTGTGGGTGGGGTTTGAAGACATGTGCCGACCTGCTTTACAGCATTTCATGCGTGCCAGCCCCTTCATCAGGGACTGCGGAGCGGCATGAGGAATGTAGCAGGAGCCAGCAGCAGGGCTTTAAGTGAGATGAAAAAACTAGGGGGGGTCTCTCAAAGGGGCGTGGCCAATGTAATTAAGGGCATGGCTTAAAAACATGTAAGCTAAAACTCTGTGCTTAGCATAGTGTGCCGCCCAACTTATATTTTGCTGTTTCTGTCATTGCATCCAGATATATGATACTAAAAGCAACATCATACCTACAAGTCAGGACTATTGGCTTTGTCAATGGTTGTTAGTAGCATAACGATAAATAGGCAGCAACTATTGCTTGTATATAATATTGAAAAAGCTTCCACTTAAAGCCCTGGTGACATCACGACAAATGATTCTTTAAAGCATCCTGTGACCGGTGTCTGGGTATTACCCTTCATAAGTCAGGCTAGATTGAATCCAGTGCCACAGTGAGCAAGGGACCCATGTCTGGGCATACCCATCCCACTTAGGGTGAAAAGTGCTACGCAAACAAACACATAAGCTAAAAACTCTGTGCTTAGCATAGTGTGCTGCCTGACTTATACATTTGCTGTTTCTGTCATTGCATCCAGATATATGATACTAAAAGCAACATATCTACAAGTCGGGACTATTGGTTTTGTCAATGGTTGTTAGTAGCATAAGATAAATAGGCAGCAACTATGGCTTGTATAGAATATTGAAAAAGCTTCCACTTAAAACACTGGTGACACCACGACAATTTTGCTGCTCCTGAGCTTCAAAAAAAGAAGGTAATCCCGGAGAGAAAACTTCTTGCATGCGTCGGACGGCTTCGGCCGTCCGACGCTGCGGTGCTTGTGTGCGTCGGACAGCCGGGGGCCGTCCAATCAGCGCACGCGTGGAATTTTGCTGGCAAAATTCTGGCCGCATGCAAGGGGTTAAAGGATTTCCTTTCCCCTACAACGCTAACCTGGCTTGATGTCATGCCGTAACCTCTCCACTAGAGAGAAGTGAGCAGTGTGAGCACACGCACATTGGTGTGCCTGCTGTCACTGCAGTCCAGAAAATAACGCACCGCCTGTGCCAAAGCACAAAACAGAGCCCGATAGAGACCTGTTTTGAGGCCCCCTTTAAAAAACTGCAGGTGCTCAGCACAGGTGAGACGCGGCCCACTTAAAGCCCTGGCCGGCACGTTTATGGTGAGTGAGAGAGAAGCGTCTGCCTGTGGTGTGGCAGATTCTGATCCTTCTACCTTAACAATTTTTGAATGCCCGGGCCAGAGGTCGTTGTGCATGCCTCTGGCCAGCTGACAGGCGCGGTGCGTCCATTATGGCGTGGGGGCGTAGCCCCCCGCCCGCAGCCGCCCGCAGCTCCGATGTTTCTGAACTTAAGTAAACTAAATAGTTTACTTAAGTTCAAAGACCGACGCCGAGGGAGAACTGACAATGCATGCCAGCCAGCATGACGTCAGACCGCGCGTCATGTTGACTGACATGCATTGTCAGACATGGGGGCAGCAGCACAACACAAGTGCGCATGAGTGGGGACGGAGGGCGAATTTTCGCACCGTGCCCACGCATGCGCACTTGTGTTTTAACTTGTTAGCACATGCCCATTAGGAGCCCCTCGGTCTCCTAATGGGCGTGCTGCGGGCGAGGATTAACTGTGCCCTGGCGCTGCAGATTGGCTTCGGGGTTGCCACTCGGTGCTGCTGTTCCTGTTCCGGTTCCTGTTTGGAGATGAGGCGCCAACGCGGACCAGGAGCAGAGGCGGTCAGGTAAGTTTTCTTAATGTTATCTCCCTTGGCGCACCCCCCACCGCGACCCCCTCCCCCCGCAACCCCCCCGCCACCCCCCTCGCGAGTACTGCATTGATTTGTCAGTTTGTTAAAGAAGATGAAGATAAGGCGTGTAACCACTGTTCAGGAGACCGCTTCCAGGCACCGAGGGAAGATCAGTGCTTAGTTGAGTCGGTGTGTGAGAGACTACAGGCCTCAACACTCACTGTCACTCCCACATGTTATTAAAGCTTTTGGATACAATGCAAGGGTGGGCAAAGGGACTAAAGTGATGAGCTCAAGAAAAAGGCCAGATACCAAGGAACAGGAAAAAGTGGCTGAATGCCAGCACGGTCCCCCTTTCCTTTGCAGTGTAGGCTGTTGCAGTGACGAACAGCCTACAATAACAGCAGTGTCTTTGGGGGGGCTGCTTGCATTCTTGGGTCTGTGCTGAGCACCCCCAGCTGCTCAGAGGGCCCAGCTGAAGTGGTGTTATGTACTGGAGTCTGTCACCAGGCAATGTCGGGCCTAGACAGGCTGAAAGACATGAAACCTATTGAGTGCAGTGCATTGAAGGGTGAGTGATGTCTGTGTGAGTGCAGGGTGAGCAGTGTGCCTGTGTGAGTCCAGGGTGAGTGATGTCTGTGTGAGTATAGGGTGAGCAGTGTGCCTGTGTGAGTCCTGGGTGAGTGATGTCTGTATGAGCGCAGGGTCAGCAGTGTGCCTGTGTGAGTGATGTCTGTGACAGTGCAGGGTCGGTGATGTCTGTGTGAGCGCAGGGTGAGCAGTGCGCCTGTGTGAGTCCAGGGTGAGTGATGTCTGTGACAGTGCAGGGTTGGTAATGTCTATGTAAGCGCAGGGTGAGCAGTGTGCCTGTGTGAGTCCAGGGTGCTTAAGAATGCACCATTTGCCCACTCTTTTTTCAAAATGTTTTCGTGGGAGAACCCCCGAATCCCCCATAGGTGGTTGGGCCTCGCTCGCTGCGCGCGCTCGCCACAGTGCAGTATTTACGCCCTACCACTTTCAAATGTCACCAGCCGCCCCTGCCAGCTGGGTGAGGCATGTCTTGGTTTCCGGGGTGCAGAAGGCTCCTTGGCAACGGACGATTTTGGATGTTCTGGGCATATTTACTATGCTTTCTCCCGGCCTAAGGTCTGCGATGCCTTCCTCCGGCTGAGGTGGTCGCGTCTTGGGTGCTGAGGTTACGGTGCTTCTCGGCAACCAGCTTTTTACCCTGCGGGGCTCACTGTGTTGTGCCGGGGTGGAAAAATAGCTTGACAACCTGAACAAAGGCAGCTGCATGTTAGGGCTCATAAGTTCAATGTAACATGGGTTTTGAAACAGGTGGATGCTGCAGCTCTTGATTTGGGCTGTTTCCACTCCGGTATGATGGGTAGCGCTGAGCTCGGTTGTTCTGTTGTATTGTCACTTGTATGTACCATTTGTCACTGTAGTTGGATGTCCCCCCCCCCTTCCCGGTTGGTGGGATGGTCACTTTGTCGTGCAACCAGTGCTTCTCCTGACCTTGTTTCGCTAAGTCTGTAGGCAATGTCTGTCAAGGGTCTGTGTGATGAAACTTGCTTTCATTGCAGGTGTGGATTCTGCTCTGCATATTCCCTGGGAGTGGCTGTGAATTTGCTAGATCTGCCTTCATTTACTCTGGGTTACTGTCATACATATGTCCGGCTATGCTGTAGGCACTGTGACCACTGATTCATCTGCAGCCCTGAGTCGCCCTGGCTTGTGGACATGATGCCTGGGCATGGCACATGGGCTGTCATATCTATGGGAGTGAAGAGTTGATTATGACCTGTCTGTGAGACTGGCAGGTTTTTTTGCATGGCTCGAAAGCTCGTTTCGGAAGAGGTGTGGCGCCGCGGTTAGGGTGACTGACTCTGGAATCTAGGGATCACGGTTCGATCACCGGCGTCAGATTGGCCCAGCACCATGTGACTCTGGGCAATAGCTCGCTTAATCTTCCCGACGGCGCCCAGCGCCTAGAGACCCTTACGGGTGATTGTGCACTTTACAAATTTGGATTATTATTATTATTCCTGCATTGCAGTGCAAGCGGGCTGGAGCAGTTTCCACAGCCTGGAACTATGGTTCATCTCTTTCCTGCTTGTGTGCAGCAGGATAGGGAGGCTAGTTTTCGGCGTACCCCGAGTTGCTGGGTCCCTATGGGGGATGCCAATTAAGGAACTGGTGTCTAGCATTCACCTGCATTGCCATGCTTCCACGTTGTCTGCTTGGCAGGGACAGCAGAGGTAGGGGCGTGTAGTGGGTATCTCCGCGAACTGCTGGCTCCTGCAGGGGTCATTGCTGTGTATGCCGAGGACAGGTGGGGGCTGTTGCATCATGCTCTTGTGGATATTCTGAGTGGGTGCAAATATATAGGCATGGGATCGGGATGACCTGCTGCTAGAAGTGAAAGCTCTATGATGCAGTCCCTTTCCTCTGGTTTCAGTGTCGTTTTTTTCTCTGTGATGCTATTGGTTATTTTTGGGGGAATTCTCCTGCATTGATGAGGCATTGGTCACTGACTCCTAATTCCCCTGTGCATTGGAATATGGGGTGATGCTGTTGCCACATTTCATCCAGATTGGTTCCATCTTGGCCCCTCTTGTTGGCAGTCTCTTATTCATTGCATGGGGTTATTGCCCTCAGTTCGTATGGTTCGCAAGGTGGATGGTGATTTGATGGATTCTTTCATGGCCTCTACTCGATGCCCAGAGCAGCATCATATAGGGCATTGTCAGCTCAATCCTTGAGGAAGGATGTTGTGGCTCTGACATGCTATGCAGGAGGGGGCGAATGTGTTAGATGTCCGGGTCTAGATGGATCAACGAGTTGACTTCATGGCTGTTGAGTTGGCAGGTATTGTGGCGGGTGTCTGTGGCATCCTACTCTGACATAATGGCCTGATGATTCCTCTGGTTGTGGGACTGGTAGAAGGTTCTGGATGAATGTCCTTGATGTTGATGTGCTGTTGGGTGTGCCAGGCTGTTCAGTGAACAGTTGGATAATCCACCGGCTGTCCTTCATGTATAGATTGCACGCCTGGTCCTGCACGTCCTCTTCAGCAATTATTCTAAGCTTTGGATTTGGGGCTCCCTGGCGAGGACAGACATTCCTATACTTTCATAAGGGGTGGTCTCTGCCAGGTGGGATAGGCAGCTGGATGTCTCCACTGATGCGGCTGTCTGGTTGGCACATGGCTTGTGGGTGGTCAGAAACGGCAATCCTTCTAGCATGGGTGCTTTACTTTCCATCTAGGGTGTGGTGCAGCTATCTCATCAGCTTCATCTTCCTTCCTCCAGTCATGTGGTGCCTCCCTGCTCCCGTCCCAAGAGTGGGCATCCTGGTCCTGCTGGTTCAGGTTAGTTGAGGGGCGTATTTTGTCCTTTTCCTGGTACTGATGGTATCTGGGTATTTCAAACAGTGTTGGTGCTGTGGCGCCTCATCTAATGGGTGGCATCTTTTCCATTAGAAAGCTGTCCTTGCAACAGATCCTTTTCTGGTTGTCTCCTGGGGTCTTTGTGACTGCACTCATTCTGAAGGTTGCGGTTCTACACATTCACGTTTTTCTGTTCTTCAGCGGTTTCTGAGGTTTGCTGTAGGGTCGAGCTTTTTCTATTCGTAGTCATTCTGTTCGGCCTGTGTACTGTCTGCTTGCTGGCTGGGTGACCTTGACTCGTTGTCTGGTCTGTCTCCTTTCTTTTGGGAATTTGAGGACACGTTGCTCTTTGGTTGAGCCCTGGTTTTGTGCCCACAGTGACTTCTTTGTTTCATTGTCTACAGCAGGTGTTTATTCCAGTGTTTTTTCAAGGTCCTTAGTTTCCTGGACGGGTGCCACTTTATTCCCTTGATGTGCGGATGGTGGTTCTGCTTTACCTGGACCATGTGAGATGTTTCGGGTCTCCTATGGTTTCTTTGTGCTTTTTGGTCCCACTCACAGGGGGATCAGCCTTCGACTCTGGCCTCGATCCATTGGGCCGGGATTCTGCTTGTATATATGTAGTTTGGTCTGTCTTCTCCTCTGAGGATATTGGGTTGGTCTCTTTCGGGCATGTTTTCCATGGCTGCAGTGCAGGTTGGTTCTTTGCTGGATCTCTGTCAGGTTTCCACTTTGGATGGTCCTTCTACTTTTGGGTGTCATTATCAGGTGGTCTGAGGTCTGGCGGTTCAGAGTTTGTTGGGTTCCACGGTGCTTGCTTCCGTGTGGTAAATAGTTTTTTGCCTGTGGCTTGCCCTTGTGTCTGCATTTTCTATGCAGTTGTCCTGGCCCGCTTGTTGGCCTGGTACATCTCACTATGTAAGTCATCGTGGCGAGAGTGGCAAAGGGGTAATTCCTCGAATACTTACCAGTGATAGCATTACTCTGAGTCCTTCTCTTGCTGCGATGACTCAGGTCCTCCCTCCAACACCTTTGATCCAGTCCAACCGTGGGGTGTTCAGGCTTGTTATGAAATAGTGGTATGCCGTGAACTCATGTTCTATCGGCGGAGTTTGCAGAGTTTTGCCCATTCCGCGCAGAGGTCTGAAAAACTCTGCAAAGCAGCTCGGTGCAGGGTTTTTCCTCGCTCGCAGCTCACCAACTGTAAAATGGCTAGCACAAGCAAGGACAATCATATGCTAGACCATTTCCTGTGAGATTTATCAATGCAGGCAGTCATGGCAGGTTGCTACCACTTTTGTTGAGAAACCTGCTGCTTGTGTTGAGGAAGCTGCTGCTTAAGTAGAATACCTACTCGAGCGGTAGAAAGTAGCCATGCCCTCTTGTGCTGCGCGTGGTGCTGTTCCAGTTTATTTTCCAACAAGACAAACTCCTGGTGCTAAAAATCAGCGCGGTTTACTACACTCAGCTGCTTGTGGTAATCCGCAGAGTGCGATGAAGTTTCTTCGGCACTTCGTGGAATTTTTCTTAGCAGAACTCTGCCCAGGCCTAGTATGAAAAAGTAAGTGAGGGGGATTTTTATATGTGGGAAAGAGTTGTGATTGAAGACACAGGAGCCTCACTATGCAAGTCATCATGGTGAGGGAAGGACTCAGAGTAATGCTATTACCGGTAAGTAATCAAGGCAATACTGAGCTTTGCTTCCCTTTCACACAGTGTAGCAAGATGGCTTGCGGAGCAGCTTGAAAGTTTGATAAATCTGCCCCAAATTATATAGTTCACACAATGTATGACGCTGACGAAACAATGCCATCCCAATGGAGTGTGATTCATAGTGTAACCTTATCTGCTCATAGCAAATTCTAAGCCAGAAAAAATAACATCAGCTCTCAGACTCTGTCAAGGCATACTGTCCAGAACTCTTCCCATGCTAGTGAACAGCCAACAGAATATCTGTGAAATCAAAGAAAAAGAAAAATCAGAGTTAGTTATATTATATGCCATGGTTCAGCCATTATCTAATGAGATACTTCCCTATGTATGAGCGTTTCTGAAGTATTATTCCAGGACACAGTAAATTATTGCAGTGTTGCATCAATATTCCTAGTTTTGGTAAATAATCAGATGCTCGGTGTGCCTGCACACTGAGGGTGCTGCACACATATGCCACAGTTTTACTCTATATTTCAGATTGTTAGCACCAAGGTACTCTGGCTATCTGGCAACCAGGTGCTAGGCAAACTCCAGTCATTCAATCATTCAGGGATAATTCTTGAAGTGAAAATAGAATGGCTCATTGCACTAGGGGACAACTCACTGTAAAAAAGGACTGGCTTCTCGGGGCACCTAGGCTGTTGATCTAAATGCTAAGGCTGGTGCATGTTTCTTACAATCGTCAGCCAGTGCTTAATTTGTGCTGGTAGTTTCCGGAGCTCGACACTGGCACTTAAATGCCAATACCTGCACTTATGGCAGACTGCCACATGGTGGCACTGTTTGTTTAATTTAGAGATGAGCACATCAACAGTTGTTTATTAATTCAATATGCATTGAAAATGACTAATACCTGCCACACAAGCCATTCTTCTAACTTTGGGGACCTGGAATAGTCTGGAGTGCCACACTTGTAGGAGTGTGATATTAGTAGGTGTGTTTGTATTGTCAACAGCAGCACTGGCTGGGAAAATTGGTGGTGTCAGCTGCAAAATTACTATTGAGGGCCTTGGCACTTATTTTTTTACAAATTAAACACTGCCACCAGCTTACTGATTTTAGAGGCTTAGGACCCAGAAATAAGAATTAGCCTTCCAATTACAGATACTCTTATAATGCCAGTCTCCATGCTGTGACAGTAAGCATCAGCACAGGACTGTGCCTGTTTACACTTTGCGTCAGTGGAAAACTGCTATTGTAATACCAGTTTCCACATTGCTCCAGTTTGTAAAATACCACCTACATGCCAGCTTCCATATTACCCCAATATGCATCACTGCTATACCACTTTCCACATTGCCCCGATATGCTTCATTGACTTGCTATTTTCTACAGCCTTCAGAATGCATAACACCACTCCTCTACCCGCTCACTCTCTATATGGAGTTCCATCTTATTTGCCAGGGGGCTCCTGGGCCAGCACAGGGGTATATAAGAAGGTATAAATTGCTATGGGCAGCGCTTAATTTGTAAAAAGAATAAGTGCCGGGGCCCTCGTAAGGAGGCGACTGCAGCTTATCCCTGCCAGCGCTGCCAATGACAGTATCAACACAACTGATAACCATCACACTCCTACAAGTGTGACAGTTCACACTATTCTAGGCCCCCAAAGTTGTTAGAATGGCTTGGGCGGTAGGTATTAGTTATTTTTAATATGTATTGAATTAATAAAACATTGTTGTTTTGCTCTTCTCTGAGTTAGGCAAACAGTGCCACCTTATGGCAGACTGTAATAAGTGCCGTTGTTAACAATTAAGTGCCGGTGCCGAGCACCAAAAACCACGCCTCAAATTAAGCCCTGGCTATGGGTGCCAGATGACAGACCTGGGCAGGACAGAGTGACACTGAGCAGAGGCAGGAGAATCACCACTAGTTGATGGTCCCGATGTTGCACCTCATTAGGTGGTAGAACTTCCAGTACTAGCACATTATTTTCTTTCTCAATGTCTGTTGGGTGAGAAGAGAGGTAGCCTCTTGGTTGGCAGGTGGGCAGTTCAATGTGGCTGAATGGTCAGTGGGACAAGGACTCAGGGAGCGCTAATGTCTTCCAGTCGCCTAGACAGCTAGGGTGTCCATGAAGCATGGGGGGTGAAAAGGGTCAGTGGAAAAGTGAAGAAGACAGGATCAGCGGAGAAGAGAGAAGAGGACCAGGGAATATTTAGGATAGGATCAGGGGGAAGACTTAAGGGATTAAAGGAGTGAAAGATGAGATGGGAGAAAAAGGGAACGAAACAAGGGAGTGTGAGAAGGCAGCCTAGGACGAAATAATGGCCAGACAAAATGCAATAGAGGGGCAAACGATGCAGCAAGGAGGGGGGTCTGTGCCAAGGTTGAAATGAAGATGTGATGGAGGGCTAAAGAGAGAGGGAAGAGAGAGAGAGGTACAAGGAGTACAAGGATGGGATAAGTAGGGTGATGAAATTGAATGAATGGGAAAGAGGATGAGACTGGGAGAAACCAAGGGTGGGACAAGTAGGGAGGGAGAATGGAAGGTGGACATAAAGATGTAGGTATGGGATAAGAGGTGGAATAGGCTGAGGACGTCTGGGTTTCTGAAGTGTTAGAATCGAAACGTTATTTTTTTATTATTCATATTTTCTCTCTATCATAAGCTAGCATTCATGGCACCATTTTTATTAGCAACTGCCATTTTATTGTTTTGATTGAAACGTATCCTTCTGGTATTTCTGAGAAACGGCCTTCTCTAGGTAATGATTCTCCGGAGCTGAGTTCTGTAACACTAATGAATGCACTGTACTTATTAGCGCATACCTTTCCATTAGATGTAAGCCTTCTCCGACTTATCTAGAGGTGGGCAGAGGCAGAGTGTCCTTGACAAATAGATAAGGTGTGCCCGGCCTCAGAATCGAAACTTACTCCTTCGTAATTTACTGACTAGCTGCATCTCCTTGGAAAATTCCATGGTAGGCATGCTTACACTGGTTTCGAGGTGTACCTAATGTATTGTTATATTTGCTGATGTCAGTCCCCTCAGCAGCTATCCAAGGAGGCTAGTCTGACTTGACTCCGCTTGAGCGCAATTACTAATAAATAACTTGGTTTGTATTCTCTACAGTTTCACCGACTCTTAATTTCTTGGAAGGCTGAGAGGTGGTTGCGAGTGACCTGGGTGGCCCGATTCGAGTCACCTACTTCAGAAGGTAGAGAAGATATGATGCAGATGTGGGTGTAGGTTTGAGATGGAAGATAGGGTGGGTTCTCCTTCGAGAGAAAGAGTCTTGGACACCAATGGAGGTGGGACTGTCTGCAGCGGGAAAGTGTGAGGTGAGTAGTTGCAGGGTACTAAAATGAAAGAGAGGATGGATCTGGCACTGAAGGAGGGGGTGGAGGGGGTTGCATGATCTTTGACAGCAAATCCAAATACTCCAGAATAAATTCACCTTCTACTTCAAAGGTACAAATGTCGAGCACACTGTAAACTATGTTTAGAGAAAAAGGAACTAAACTCCCCCAGAAACACCTCATCTCCTTTTCTGGAAACAGTTCTGAGTGTCAATATTAAATACCCGGGCATGACTGGGGAGATTCCATCTGTTGCTCAGGGACTGGGGGCACTGCTCTAACTAACCTGGTGTCACACTAAGGAAGAACACCACTGTGGACACCTGTGACACCAGAGACAGGAGGTTTCTCTCAGGAACAGAAACAGGCCTAGAAGGTTAATATGTCCAGCCTCCTGGAGACAGGGCTGGGGCATTACAACAAAACAGAGCACAGGCAACAAACACCTGACTTGCAGAACTCTGCTATAACGCGAAAACCTCAATTATAGCACCTCTGAGCACAGACTGGAGGAGACTATACTCTGAATGCAAAATGAAGGAGCACACACTGTGTACTCAGAGTGGAGAAATACAGACTGGAGGACCCCAGACTCTGAACACAGACTGGAGGACCCCAGACTCTGAACACAGACTGGAGGACTCCAGGCTCTGAACACAGACTGGAGGACCCCAGACTCTGAGCACAGATTGGAGGAGACTACACTCTGAATGCAAAACGAAGGAGCACACACTGTGTACTCAGAGTGGAGAAATACAGACTGGAGGACCCCAGATTCTGAACACAGACTGGAGGACCCCAGACTCTGAACACAGACTGGAGGACTCCAGACTCTGAACACAGACTGGAGGACCCCAGACTCTGAGCACAGACTGGAGGACCCCAGACTCTGAGCACAGACTGGAGGAGACTACACTCTGAATGCAAAATGAAGGAGCACACACTGTGTACTCAGAGTGGAGAAATACAGACTGGAGGACCCCAGACTCTGAACACAGACTGGAGGACCCCAGACTCTGAACACAGACTGGAGGACTCCAGACTCTGAACACAGACTGGAGGACCCCAGACTCTGAGCACAGACTGGAGGAGACTACAATCTGAATGCAAAATGAAGGAGCACACACTGTGTACTCAGAGTGGAGAAATACAGACTGGAGGACCCCAGACTCTGAACACAGACTGGAGGACCCCAGACTCTGAACACAGACTGGAGGACTCCAGACTCTGAACACAGACTGGAGAACCCCAGACTCTGAGCACAGACTGGAGGAGACTACACTCTGAATGCAAAATGAAGGAGCACACACTGTGTACTCAGAGTGGAGAAATACAGACTGGAGGACCCCAGACTCTGAACACAGACTGAAGGACCCCAGACTCTGAACACAGACTGGAGGACTCCAGACTCTGAACACAGACTGGAGGACCCCAGACTCTGAGCACATACTGGAGGAGACTACACTCTGAATGCAAAACGAAGGAGCACACACTGTGTACTCAGAGTGGAGAAATACAGACTGGAGGACCTAAGACTCTGAATACAGACTGGAGAACCCCAGACTCTGAACACAGACTGGAGAACCCCAGACTGTTAAAATCTAGATTGCGACGTAAACATTATCGGCGCCATCTTGCCCCCTTTTAGCTCAAATGTGCGCGTAAGTAGCAGCCATTTTGAACACCATGGCCTCTCTGCCCACTGCCGATAGCCCGCGCGTCTCTCTCTCTCTCTCTCTCTCTGACCCCGCCAGCATCCCCCCGCGCGCTGACAGCCCACGTTCTCACATGCTTGGGCCATAAACCACCCCTTCAGCGCGGCCCTGCCTCGGAGCCACATTCCGTACCCGACTAACACCTCCCTCCGTCCCTTTAATGATCACGCATCCTTTGATGAACCCCCTTCCTCTGTGCCCGATTGTCCCGCCCGATCCCAGGCCATCACCTAGCCCCGCGGATACAGTTTATTGCCCCTTACAGTAGGAAGCTGTCCTTCTTCAAAGAATCTATGAATGATAAAAGCCTCCACCCCATGAGATCCGATCAGCTGCGCACATTCCGGGAGCCGGCGGGATATCCAGCTGCGTGATAGTCATCACCTACTGAGATCGGGGTGGGACTTTTACTGTAAATATGTGTGGGAACGGGTTTGGAGCGGAGATTCCGAGGATGCCTTTCCGTACATCAAAGTATTAACAAGAATGTGTTTTATGTAATAAAGCAATAAACCTGTGTATAAGAGGCCAGGCCTCAAGGATGCGTTTAGAGCACCTCGAGAAGATACCCTGTTGTCTGATTTGACGTGTTCTGCTCTGTCGGAATAAACTCCTGTTTCCTGCCTTCTGTCTCCAGCGCCTGCCTCTTTGTTTGGTAATCTCGAATGGTATGAGAGGTGGCTAACGCCGGGCAAATACTGAAGGGTTCTTGGTCGAATTCGGCCCTACCTTTCGACAATTTGCGCCCAACGTGGGGCCCATCAGCGACGCGTGGATCCAGTGGGAGAGGTCCCAACGACAGAGTGAACGACTGCAACGATCGGGAAGCGCTCCTGCCCGATAGACCCTTGTCTGGCAGCCGATCATCCGAACTTCACCGGTTCCGAGCAGACCTCTCTCTCGAGTGATCTATGGTCCTGACTGGGAACCATCAGGAGTGCCACAGCAATTACGGAGAACAGAGGACGATCAGGCGCTGGAAGCGGAAGACGAGAAACCGTCCATACGGTCCGGGTAAGGTCGTGTAACACGACGAATTGCGAAATGATTGTTTGATTGTTTGAAAATACTAGTATTACTCATTTGATTGTTTCTGAGAGATTCTCTATTTGCAAACAAGCACAGAGTCGCAATACTCTGTTTAGTCTTTGTGAATAGTGAAGGATAGGTAACGCAGGCTTTTGCCCCCGTTGTAATCCGTCGTGCCTATTTTTATCCCTCATTTGATTGATTGTTTATCCGAACATTGATCGTTCGGAATTGGTTCTCTTTGGGTTATTCTCTATTCACAAATAAGCACAGGGTCGCAATACTCTGTTTAGTCTTTGCGGATAGTGAAGGATAGGTAGTGCAGACTTTTGTCCCCTTTTGTAACCCGTCATGCCTGTCTTCGCCCCGTTTGTTGGCAGTTGGTTCAGCCCGGACCGCTTATTAGAGGTGAACCATCCGGCTCCACTGGAGGGCACCCCTAACAAGGACATGTTTACTAAATATGGACTAGTCACCGTGGCTTATAGTAAGCTGTGGCATAAATACACGAGAAAGGATCGGGGAAGTCAGTGGCCACTGATAGGGTCCTTTGATAACGACAAAATAAACGCGCTGGAAACAGCCCTTTATAACAATAAGACAACACCCACTATGCTCGATAGCTTCGACATGTGGCATAAAGAAACAGAACAACGAAAGAAGAGAAATGAGGTCAGGTTAGAAAAGGAATTACGCAAGGCAGCTCACCTGGCCGCTAACAAATTAAAGGAAGAAATAAAAGAAAGAGAGGAAACCAAGCTAAAACAAGATTCCGAATCATCAGGCCAGTGTCCCGTCAGGACACCCTCTACACTTTACCCCGAGCTACCTTCGAAACAGCGAACGAACGATGATTTACTACTAGGTCCCCCGATCATCTACATGCCCCCTCCATATGCCCCTTCCCAACCCTTAGCACAACACCCGCAACCCCCAACGACAGGCGAGAGTAGTGCTGGAGCCTCGGTCCTCATGGCCTCTGCGCCGACCGAATCCCTTGCACTCAGCGCAGCACAAGCAGCAACTTCAGGTGATCCCGAAGCGGGGAGGAAAGACCCCGCGAGATCGAATAGATTAAGCAAGGACGAACGAGCTGGGATCGATAAGATCGTAAAGACACTGGTGATGCGAAAGGAAAGTGAAGATTATATAACGGATATGTACCATACATATGCCAATAGCCACAGGCGACACTTTGTCGTACGCCTTTCTTACCATACCCTTAATGCCTACGAAGACCGCTACCAAGGAAAAGGCCCTGAAAACCTAACGACTCTGTATAGAAAAGTTGATGTCGGAGATGGGGACGAGTGTGATGTGACGAACCTCTTCACGCGTACGCTTGAAGTTTTCCGCCACCTCACGGAACTGAAACCAGAAACCAACACCACGACTCCTGCAGTGACTGAAGCCAGAGTAGAAAAAATTGACACTATGATGCCCATAAAGGAGGCCGCTCCCTATTGGGTTCCCCCACGAGGACTAGGAACACACGACGATATTAATCATCAAGATGCGAGAGGGAGGGTAGTTTACAACTGGGTTTACCAACCATGGGATCGGCAAGACATCCTGACTTTCCGAAAGTCCTTGCCTGATCTGCGAAAGAACCCCACAGCCTTCTATACAGAATTAGCCACCGCTCTGGGTTCAATGATTATGACCCTAGCGGATATCGATTTGTTTTTCGGGTTATGTCTGCCAGCTGATGTGTGGAAGCAAATCCGGAAAGTCCACCACCTTGAGCTGTTCGGACATACCTGGATACAACTCGGTGATGTAGACAAACAGCGAGAGCCGGGACAGAAACCTATGAAAGCCATTCTAGACCTACTAGATAAGATTGTGCAGAAATTAAAAACCTTAGTCCCAGAAAGGAAGGTAGACTGGTCGGTAGTAACGGCCTGTCGCCAGAAACCCCAGGAAGACGTATCAGAATACTTCTCCCGGTTTGAAACGGTGTTCTCCGATTACAGCGGCCAGGACATGACCACTGCAACCGGACATCACTTGTTTGTCCAGAACTATGTGAAAGGCCTGACACCAGAAGTCTCGCAGAAACTACAGACTAGCGAGAGTAGTTGGGCGGCCTCCAAGCCCGCAGCTATCCTTCAGATGGCTCAATACTATGAGCGACAAAAGAACGAGAACGATCAAGCGACTGAGAAAAAGAAAAAGGACTTGAAAGAGAGGGTAATGATTGCTCAGTTGCAAGGGGTGACTATAGGAAGGGAACAGTATAGAGGGAACTACCAGTCGAATGCTCCTAGAAATCCACCCCCTAGAGACCGCACACCCGCACCCGGCGCTCCACGAACAGACCTCGATGAGAACCAGTGTGCGTTTTGCAAAGGATTTGGCCATTGGAAATCTCAATGTCCAGTTCTGCAAGAAGCACTCAGAAATAAAGACACGAGAGACGTAGCGGGCGGGCCGAGAAATAGAGGAGAGGGACGAGGGCACCCAAACGACACCAACAATGACAGGCCTGGTAGACCGAACACATTTGACCGTCCCCGACAGAATCAGTGCCAACAGTCTGACTGCGACAATGCCCACGACTTTGCATAGGACTGCCAAGGGCAAGGAAGGGATCCAGTCGAGCTCTATGTTGACCAGCAAGGCCCTTATGTCACCGCTAAGGTCCTAGGTACGAAGTCTCCATTTCTGGTAGATACTGGTGCAACACGTAGTGCGTTGTCTAAATGATTGATTCCCAGGGCACCCTTGTCTGGCTCACATGTGACATCAATAGGTTTTGATGGAACGCCCTCCACTAATCCCTTGTCCACACCGATCTCTTTTAACTTGGACAATAACACCACTGACACGACGTTTTTGCTCTCCTCCAACACCCCGACGCCATTATGGGACTTGACTTATTGAAACATTTTCGAGCTACTATTAGGTGTTCACAAGACGGAGTTCGAGTCATTCTGTACGACAACCCAACACTGCTCAGATCTTGCCGCACACAATGCATGTTTTCTATCACTGACACTGACTTGTCCTTGCTCGACACCCTACCTCTGTACCTATGGGCAAAGACTGACTCGGACGTAGGACGCATGATGATAGACCCTGTACACATAACTGTTCGACAGGACGCAGTACTCCCCAAACTCCCGCAGTATCGGATATCGCCCGAAGGCGAGAAGGCGTTGGTAAAAATTATCCAGTCCCTGGTAGATGCAGGAGTGGTAGAAGAAGTAGTTAGCAATGTTTGCAACAGCCCTATCCTACCCATTGTGAAGAAGCAGGGTGAGGGAGATGAAAAAGCGTACCGCTTCATCATCGACCTACGAGAAGTCAACAAAGTGGTTGTACCCCAGTACCCTGTAGTCTCAGACATCACCACCATTCTGACCCTGATTCCTTCCACTGCCACCACCTTCACGGTAATCGACCTCAAGAACGCATTCTTCTCCATCCCCATTCACTCGGACAGCCGCTACCTTTTCGGCTTCACTTTAAAATCCCGCTCATACAGATTTTGCAGAGCACCCCAGGGCTACACTGAAAGTCCCAGCATCTACAGCCAGGCCCTCAAGAGACAGCTGGACGCAGTCCAATTGCCGGATGGAGTGGTGTTGATACAGTACGTCGATGATATCCTTTTGGCGGCCGACACCACTCCACTTGCAGTCACAGCCACCATCCAACTCCTGCACTTCCTCGCGGAAAATGGCCACATGGTCTCCAAGAAGAAGTTGCAATTCTGCCAACCTCAAGTCACTTACCTAGGCCACCTCTTGTCCAAAGCAGTGCTAACTAGTGTAGAAAACAGTGCAGAAGGTAGTGTCAACATATAACTACCTAGACAGTTTTCATGGTCATGGTCAATGAAAACTGTCTAGGTAGTTATATGTTGACACTACCTTCTGCACTGTTTTTAAGTAGTGGGAGCGGAAGGTCTCCATTAAATTTATTTTCCTTCCTCTACCCCTTTTTTAAATCACCACTTTTTGAAAATATTTTGTTTTCTACACTTGTTAGCACTGCTTACCAGTTACACCCTGATACCTACCTGCTATATAAATCTCATTGGGTATTCAAACTCCTACAAGGCAACGCTGTGCCAAATCGTACATTGGGTCATCCCATGCGTACCACTGGTGACACTCCCAAATGATGTAGGGCGGTACAGGATGGAACTCTGATGGGAACACTACTAATGACTTGAAGGTGCCCCATGAACGATTTCGCTATCAGCATACACACATCCATTCAACCCTCACTTTGAGGTTCTGACTTAATGCTACCCTTTAGTTGGTTTTCATTAGTTTTGAGGGACGTAGCATAGTGGTCGTTAAACTCTCCCTCTGACCCCCCTCCAGTTAGTATTACCCTCCTAAACCAGACAAAGACACAACACCTGACCAGCGCGCGACTGACTGGGTACGAACTGACACTGCTCGCACCTCACATCACGCTGAAACGATGCACCACACTGAACCCAGCCACCTTGCTGCCTCTGCCTGAAAACGATCCCGATGTGCCCCCAATACATGACTGTGTGACCCTCACGGACGAACAGACTAGGAGTAGAGTTGACCTCCCAGACACTGCCTTCCCAAACCCTGACGGAGAGCTATGGGTAGACGGCTCTTGCATTAAACTCCCCGACGGCACCACCTCAGCTGCCTATGCAGTTACCACAGCCCGAACTGTAGTTGAAACCGCCCGCATCACGCAACGATCCGCCCAGGCGGCAGAACTGATTGCCCTCACACGAGCATGTATCCTAGCACAGGGGACGACAGCAAACATTTACACGGACAGCCAGTATGCCTTCGGGGTGGTTCATCATTTTGGGCTCTTATGGAAGGAGAGGGGATTTCTGACATCTCATGGCACACCCATCCTGCACGGAGATCTAGTCTCCGCTCTGACTGAAGCGGTTCTCCTCCCCAAACAACTTGCCGTAATCAAATGCCAAGCACACAAAAAGGTGACAGACATCATTGGACAGGGAAATGCACTGGCCGACATCACTGCCCGAACCACAGCTGAGAACAGGACGACGACTCGCATGTACGTGACTAGGTCACAAGCAGAAAAATGGACGGACGCTAGGGAAACTATTAGGGACATCCAAATGGCCAGCTCACCACAAGAATTGACTGAATGGGCACGGGTGGGATTAAAGGATGATGAAGGCTGCTGGCGGACAAAAGAGACGAACAAATGGTTGCTACCCAACTCGTACCTGGTTCCCATACTGACGATGGCCCATTCCCCTGCACACATAGTATCTGCCCCTATGGCCGAACTTGTCTCCCGAGTTTGGCATAACGATAGAATTACAGACTCAGCCAAACGATTAGTCCAACAATGTCTAGTCTGCCTGCAACACAACCCTGGGAAAGGAACTGTCGTACCCCGGGGAGGGTTTGGGGTCCCCAACCATCCATTTGAAGTCCTACAGATGGACTATATCCAGTTAGAGAGATGTCAAGGACTGAAGTATGTACTTGTTGTTGTGTGCGCTTTTAGCAAATGGGTGGAAGCCTACCCGACGCGTGACAACACTGCTATTGCCACTGTAAAAGTACTACGGAAAGAGTTCTTCCCTCGCTACGGCCTTTGCCGTATTTTATGGAGTGACAATGGCCCCCATTTTGTAGCCGAGGTTATCCAGCTCATCCTGAAAGGACTGGGGGTACGACAGAAATTCCACGCAGTTTTCCACCCCCAATCTGCTGGACTGGTCGAGCGGCACAATGCCACATTGAAACTAAAACTGGCGAAAATAGTGTCTACCACAGGACTAAAATGGCCAGACGCTCTCCCCCTAGCATTGCTGTCAATGCGTTCCACCCCCACCAAACACCACTTGACCCCTTTCGAGGTCGTTTTCGGCCGGCCCATGAGTATCTGGTCCGCACCCAAACCAACATCTATTCACGACGTCCCGGACGTCCTAATGTCTGACTACCTGTATAACCTAACTAAAACACTGTCTGTTATTCATCATCAGGTGCTGCAGGCCATCCCCGATGCTTCCAGGGGCCCCGGACATGCCATCCGGCCTGGAGATTTCATCCTGATTCGGAACTTCCAGCGGGAGAAGAGTCTGGAACCTCGCTGGACGGGCCCCTGGCAAGTCTTGCTCACCACCCGAACAGCTCTTCGAGTGGAGGGGAAGCGAAATTGGCTGCATGCACATCATTGCAAGAAAATCTCTCCGACCCTGACGTCGACCGAAGACGTGACCACCCAAGAAGAGCTCCTGAACAAAGACCGACCATCCCTGAGCTGCTACCCTGAGACAGAGACACTCTAATTGGCGAAATTCCCTGATCCCACTGTGCCATCCAGAGAAGGGTATAACCTGCGACGAAAGGAGGGAGCTTCGGGTAAGTAGACCACTGACTAAGTTATCATTCTCAGAGCGGCGGCCTAACACTACAAAGGCTGCCAGGAGAGAAACCAAACGAAGTCTGTGGTTCTGCCCACTACCGAGCACCTTGAAGATGATGGAAGCGCCCGATACGAAGATGATGGAAGCAACCGGACATCCGAAGACCCGCTACAGGAACCCGAAAACTGACAGTTTGCACAGCTCAAAGACTATTGCTCTTCTTATCACTCTTCTCTTTTGCCTCCTCCTCATGACTACCTTCTGGATCGTGGAAGAGAACGCACCGGCTCATAAGACATTTCTAACGACTGCACAGCCTACCACCATGAAAGAACACTACCTGGTCTCTCTTTCACCTCAAATCCAAGAAAGGCGTAAGGAGTTCTGGAACAACTCCTTCGTACAGTTGCTGCACCAACACAACCTTGCTGCAAATGCCACAAATTGCTGGATCTGTGGGTTGATACCACATGCCATCGGACATTCCATTCCCTTCATCCCTTCACCTTTCTCTGTTCATGGCTCCTGCCTTGCCTGGCTGATCCTCTTGCAAGAGAGCTACAGAGACAACGCCACTTCCAGCGAAACTATGTCACACTTTTATCATGGAGTCTGGCTGAACAAAACCGGGAGAGTTGCTGCTCCTTTTTGCCCTCTATCCTCCAATGCCCTGTTCACATGGACATCCCCGCTAAAGAAATGGTGGAGATGCAAATATTCAACAATCCAGCCAGACCCACCTTCTCCTACCTCCGGAAACGAACAGCTGCCACCCTGACTGTGGCCCTATCTGTCGTCAATGTCTCGGGCCTCGTATGCATCACAGGCCGTGGGACACAAATGGTGGGCCACAGCACTTGCCGCATCACCAGAACTTTGTACTCAACCGACCCACCCTCTTTTGTCACCTCTCCAAACATGTACTTCGTCTGTGGTACAAAAGCCTACACATAGCTCCCAAAGGGCTGGGGAGGTACCTGCTTCATAGCCTTCATCCTTCCTCCAACCTATGTGGCTCCGGCAAACCATCACCGACAGAGACGAGCAAAGGACATCGAGCAGGCCGACTCCACTGGAGCACAATTCTTGGATGCAATGAAAGGACTCGTTCCACTTTGGGGTCCGATGGCGAACAGTCGTGCCATTCGACATTTATCCCAGGCAGTCGAGACAACGATGAACATTACAGCTGGTATCCTCACAAACAATACAGCCGAGCTTCAGGCGGTCCGTCTGGTGGCTCTTCAAAACCGCCTCGTTCTGGATGTGGTTCTGGCGGACCGTGGAGGAGCATGTCGTATCATCGGGTCCAGCTGTTGTACCTACATACCAGACAATTCACCCTCCGTTTACAAGGCCATCGAACACCTCCACAGACTCTCCTCAGAAGTTCATCAGGAACAAGAAGGATGGTCGCTCTGGAGTTGGTTCTGGAGTACTGTAAAGGACTGGGGATGGAGGTTGCTCATGATTGCACTGATACCAATCGTTGTAATATGCGGACTCTGCCTGGGTATTCAATGCTTGCCACCTCTGTGTTCACTATTTGCTAACTGTGTTTGCCCTAAGACTCCGAACTTTGAAGCTGAACTCATGAAAGCTTTGTATGATGTAGAAATCCGTAATATGATGGGGATAGACATAAATTGACAAGCTGGCTAGTTATGTTGAAAAGGGAGGACTGTTAAAATCTAGATTGCGACGTAAACATTATCGGCGCCATCTTGTCCCCTTTTAGCTCAAATGTGCGCGTAAGTAGCAGCCATTTTGAACACCATGGCCTCTCTGCCCACTGCCGATAGCCCGCGCGTCTCTCTCTCTCTCTCTGACCCCGCCAGCATCCCCCCGCGCGCTGACAGCCCACGTTCTCACATGCTTGGGCCATAAACCACCCCTTCAGCGCGGCCCTGCCTCGGAGCCACATTCCGTACCCGACTAACACCTCCCTCCGTCCCTTTAATGATCACGCATCCTTTGATGAACCCCCTTCCTCTGTGCCCGATTGTCCCGCCCGATCCCAGGCCATCACCTAGCCCCGCGGATACAGTTTATTGCCCCTTACGGTAGGAAGCTGTCCTTCTTCAAAGAATCTATGAATGATAAAAGCCCCCACCCCATGAGATCCGATCAGCTGCGCACATTCCGGGAGCCGGCGGGATATCCAGCTGCGCGATAGTCATCACCTACTGAAATCGGGGTGGGACTTTTACTGTAAATATGTGTGGGAACGGGTTTGGAGCGGAGATTCCGAGGATGCCTTTCCGTACATCAAAGTATTAACAAGAATGTGTTTTATGTAATAAAGCAATAAACCTGTGTATAAGAGGCCAGGCCTCAAGGATGCGTTTAGAGCACCTCGAGAAGATACCCTGTTGTCTGATTTGACATGTTCTGCTCCGTTGGAATAAACTCCTGTTTCCTGCCTTCTGTCTCCAGCGCCTGCCTCTTTGTTTGGTAATCTCGAATGGTATGAGAGGCGGCTAACGCCGGGCAAATACTGAAGGGTTCTTGGTCGAATTCGGCCCTACCTTTCGACAAGACTCTAAACACAGACTGGAGGACCCCAGACTGCGAACACAGACTGGAGGACCCCAGACTCTGAACACAGGATGGAGGACCCCAGACTGAGAACACAGACTGGAGGACCCCAGACTCTAAACACAGACTGGAGGACCCCAGACTGCGAACACAGACTGGAGGACCCCAGACTTTGAGCACAGACTGGAGGAGACTACACTCTGAATGCAAAACGAAGGAGCACACACTGTGTACTCAGAGTGGAGAAATACAGACTGGAGGACCCCAGACTCTAAACACAGACTGGAGGACCCCAGACTCTGAACACAGACTGGAGGACTCCAGACTCTGAACACAGACTGGAGGACCCCAGACTCTGAACACAGGATGGAGGACCCCAGGCTGAGAACACAGACTGGAGGACCCCAGACTCTGAACACAGACTGGAGGACCCCAGACTCTGAACACAGACTGGAGGACCCCAGACTCTGAACACAGGATGGAGGACCCCAGACTGAGAACACAGACTGGAGGACCCCAGACTCTGAACACAGCCTGGAGGACCCCAGACTGGGAACACAGACTGGAGGACACCAGACTGCGAACACAGACTGGAGGACACCAGATTCTGAACACAGACTGAAGGACCCCAGACTCTAAACACAGACTGAAGGACTCCAGACTCTGAACACAGACTGGAGGCCCCGAGACTCTGAACGAAGACTGGAGTAGAATGCACTCTGAATACAAACTGTTAGACCCCAGACTCTGCATAGAGACTGGTGGCTCACATCCTCTGAATAGAGGTAGGAAGACCCAGGTGCAAAGCTAGCACTGATGCAGCAGGTGCAGCGGAACAGGGGCCCATTGAACCATGATAGCTGCTGTGTTTTACTACAACAGCAGTTAAGGGGCCATTTTCCTTGCTTTGCACCAGGGCCCCTGCCATCCCGGCTACGATCCTGGAAGGCCCCAGACTCTAGTACAGACTAGAGAAGCTCACGCTCTCTGTGCACAGACTGTGGGGCCACACCAAACTGTCCATAGGAACTGGAGAACCGCACTCTCGGCGCAGAGGCGGGGGAGCACACACCCTGGAAATAGACTGTCCCAGCAGAGATGGGAGCACGCGTCCAAACAGGCCCTCCGCCTGCCAGGGGCGTGAGCTGAGAGAGGCAGGGGCTGCGAGGCACTTTACGCTGCCTGGCATAAAGAGACATTCAGAACACTTATGTACACTTGCGCTGTGAGGAAAAGGAGACGGAAAATCTATAACGCCGCCTTATTCTTGGCAAGGAAAGGCAAACAGCAGACAGGGCAGCGAAGAGCGCGCGGATGACCAGCCGAGACAGGCAGCACATCTTCATCCCGCGAGACACCGCGTGGCAATTCAAAGTAAAACAACTGTCGTCGTTTTGTGTCTCCTTTTAACCGGTTGCCTTACGTTGGCAATACTTGTCTCACTTGTCATGACAATAACCTGTTTTTTTTTACCATGGTGCACTGAGGCAGTGAGTGAGGGGGCGTGAGATTAGGAGGGAGAGAGGCAGACAGGGAGGGAAGATGTGACAAAGGGGGAGAAATGACTGACTGGAGGGAAGGGGCGGGATGAAGAGGGAGAGAGACTAGGAGTAGGAGGGAAGAAGTTTGTGATGAGGAGGATGGAAGGATTCTACTGAGGGTGGGAGCGGGGTAAGGGGAAAGAGAGGTAGACGTGAAGGGACGGATATGTGGCAAGGAGGGGGCAGGGAAGGAGGACGGGCTGAAGAGGGAGATATGCTGTGAATGAGAGGAAAGGAGTATGGGTGAGGGGGGAGAGCGCCACTGGTGGGAAGGGAATTAATAGAGAGCATGAGGGGAGCATGGGGAGAGAGAGGAAATATATGGGTCTGGGGAAGGAACAGGCGGGCTGAGGAGGGTAGGAGGCGGGGCGAGGAAGGAACGAGAGGTGGGCACTGGAGGGTGAATTAAACGTCGTTTTGGGGCAGGGGGTCAGTGGGAGACGCGCGAGGCGGAGGCTGCGCAGCACATCTCACTGCTCGGCTGCGCGTGAAGTCATTAGCTTTCTATTGATAGTCCGCGCTGCCAATGGTGTAATCTTTGTCAGCACCGGGCGCCTAATCACAGCAATAAAGAGGGCTAATTGAAAACTAAACTTGTATTAATACCGTGCCAGGGGGGTGCAGGGAGGGCAGTGGCAGTTAGAAGGGGGCACGGAGGGAAACAATGAGGGGCAGAGAGGGAGATGAGGAGGAGAGACGAATGCCACCGAGTGACAGACAGGAAGGTGAGAGAGTGAGGCAACCGGAGACAAACTGAGAAGAAACACAAGCATTTACAATGCAATGGTCTCGGCAATATTATAGGTAGAGCTATTAGAATTGCTCATTATTTTTTGATCTTTTTTGTATCCCTAAATAAATGGCATTGTCATTTGTATTGGCATTAGCTTTGTTTTTTGCATATGTGATACCTATTGCATTAGCAGAGAGAGAGTGAGGTAGTGAGATAGAGAGAGCGAGTGAGGTATTGAAATAGAGAGAGAGTGAGGTAGTGAGAGAGAGTGAGGTAGTGAGATAGAGAGTGAGGTAGTAAAGAGTGAGGTAGTGAGGGAGAGGGATGTTGTGAGGTAGTGAGATATAAGCATAGAGTGATGTTGTGATGTAGTGAGATAGAGAAAGAGGTAGTGAAAGAGAGAGTGAAAGTGAGTTAGTGAGATAGAAAGAGTGAGGTAGTGAGATAGAGAGTGATTGAGGTAGTGAGTTAGAGAAAGAGAGTGAAGTTGTGAGGTTGTGAGCTAGAGAGTGAGGTAGTGAGAGAGTGAGGTAGTGATGTTTTGAGAGAGAGAAGTTGTAAGGTAGTGAGATAGAGTGGAGTAGTGAGGTAGAGAGTTAGGTAGTGAGAGATAGGTAGATAGAGAGTGAGGTAGTGAGAGACAGAGAAAGTGAGGTAATGAAAGAGTGAGGTAGAGGGATGTTCTGAGGTAGTGAGATAGAAACAGTGAGTGAGTGTGTGAGGTAGTGAGATAGAGAGAGAGTGAGGTAGTGAAAGAGAGTGAAAGTGACTTAGTGAGATAGAAATAGAGAGAGTGAGGTAGTGAGAGAGAGAGTGAGGTAGTGAAAGAATGAGTTAGTGATGGAGAGTGATTTTTGGTGGTAGTGAGATAGAAACAATGAGTGATGTTGTGACGTAGTGAGATAGAGAAGGATTGAGGTAGTTTAAGAGAGAGTGAAAGTGACTTAGTGAGATAGAAAGAGAGAGAGTGAGTTAGTGAGATACAGAGTGCCGTAGTGAGTTGGAGAGAGAGAGAGTGAACTTGTGAGCTAGTGAGATAGAGAGTGAGTCAGCGAGAGAGTGTTGTAGTTATTTTTTGAGTGAGTGACTTGTGTTATAGTTAGGTAGTGAGAGTGATATCGAAATAGAGTGATGTTATGGAGAGAGTTAGTGAGAGAGAGAGTGAGATAGTGTTATAGATTTAACTTGAGTAGTGATGTAGTTATTTTTGTTTTGTGGGAGAGTGAAGTAGATATAGAGTGAGGTAGTGAGAGATAGAGAGAGTGAGGTAGTGAAAGAATGAGGTAGTGAGGGTGAGAGTTGTTGTGCTGTATTGAGATAGAAACAGCGATGTTGTGAAGTAGTGAGCTAGAGTGAGATAGTGTATGAGAGAGTAAAAGTGAGTTAGTGTATTTGAGAGAGAGAGAGTGCGATAGTGAGATAGAGAGAGAGTGAAGTTGTGGGGTAGTGAGAGAGTGATGTAGTGAACTTTAGAGAGAGTGTGTCGTGATATAGTGAGAGAGAGATAGTGAGATAGAAATAGAGTGAGGTAGTATATAGAGAGAGTGTGAGGTAGTGAGATAGAGAGAGTGAAGCAGTGAGTTAGAGAGAGAGAGTGAAGTTGTGAGGTAGTGAGAGAGTGTTGTGAATTTTTGAGAGAGTGTCGTGATATAGTGAGGCAGTGAGAATGAGATAGTGAGATAGTAATAGATAGAGTTAGGTAGTGATGTAGAGAGAGTGAGGTAGTGAGATAGAGAGAGTTAAGTTGTGAAGTAGTGTGTTAGAGAGATAGTTCCTGTGGTAGTGATATTGTGATGCTGTGAGAAAGAGAGAGTTGAGTAGTGAGGTAGAGATTGAGGTAGAGAGAGAGTGAATGAGAGATAGTGTAGTAGTGTGAGAGATAGTGAGGTAGTGAGAGAGATAGTGAGTTAGTGAAAGAGGGGGTGAGGTAGTGATAGAGAGAGTGAGGTAGTGAGAGAGAGAGTTCGAAGGGACGGTATAGTGGAGCTGAGGAGAGAGTGAAGGGATGGTGCAGTGAGAGGCTGAGGAGAGTGCATCAGTGAAGGGACGGTACCATAAGAGGCTGAGGAGAAAGTGCAGCAGTGAGTGATGGTGCAGTGGAGGAGTGAGGGCTGCAGCCTGGATGGGGGGCGGGGCTGAGCAGAGAGTGCAGCAATGAAGGGACGATGCAATGGGGGCTGAGCAGAGAGTGCGTCAGTGAATGGATGGTGCAGGGAGAGGCTGAGGAGAGTGCAGCAGTGAAGGGACGATGCAATGGGGGGCTCAGCAGAGAGTGCATCAGTGAAGGGACGGTGCAAGGAGAGGCTGAGGAGAGTGCAGCAGTGAAGGGACAGTGCAGGGACAGTGCAGGGAGAGGCTGAGGAGAGAGTGCATCAGTGAAGGGACAGTGCAGGGAGAGGCTGAGCAGAGAGTGCAGCAGTGAAGGGACGGTGCAGGGAGAAGCTGAGGAGAGTGCAGCAGTAAAAGGACGGTGCAGTGGGGGGCTGAGCAGAGAGTGCAGCAGTAAAAGGACGGTGCAGTGGGGGGCTGAGCATAGAGTGCAGCAGTGAAGGGACGGTGCAGTGGGACTGAGGAGAGAGTGTAGCAGTGAAGGGATAATGCAGTGAGAGGCTGAGGAGAGTGCAGCAGTGAAGGGACGGTGCAGTGGGGAGGAGGAGTGAGTGCAGCAGTGAAGTGACGGTGCAGTGAGAGGCTGAGGAGAGTGCAGCAGTGAAGGGACGGTGCAAGGAGAGGCTAAGGAGAGAGTGCAGCAATAAAGGGCCGGTGCAGGGAGAGGCTGAGTAGAGAGTGCATCAGTGAAGGGCCGGTGCAGGGAGAGGCTGAGGAGAGAGAGCATCAGTGAAGGGATGGTGCAGGGAGAGGCTGAGGAGAGAGTGCAGCAGTGAAGGGATGGTGCAGTGAGAGACTGAGGAGAGTGCACCAGTGAAGGGACGGTGCAGGGAGAGGCTGAAGAGAGTGCAGCAGTGAAGGGACGATGCAATGGGAGGCTGAGCAGAGAGTGCAGCAGTGAAGGGACGGTGCAGGGAGAGGCTGAGCAGAGAGTGCAGCAGTGAAGGGACGGTGCAGGGAGAGGCTGAGGAGAGAGTGCAGCAGTGAAGGGATGGTGCAGTGAGAGACTGAAGAGAGTGCAGCAGTGAAGGGATGGTGCAGTGAGAGGCTGAGGAGAGTGCAGCAGTGAAGGGACAGTACCGTGAGAGGCTGAGAGAGAGTGCAGCAGTGAGTGATGGTGCAGTGGAGGAGTGAGGGCTGCAGCCTGGATGGGGGGGCTGAGCAGAGAGTGAAGCGATGGCGCCGGGAGAGGCTGAGGAGAGCGTGCTGCAGTGAAGCGATGGTGCAGTGAGAGGCTGAGGAAAGTGCAGCAGTGAAGGGACGATGCAATGGGGGGCTGAACAGAGAGTGCATCAGTGAAGGGACGGTGCAGGGAGAGGCTGAGGAGAGTGCAGCAGTGAAGGGACAGTGCAGGGAGAGGCTGAGGAGAGAGTGCATCAGTGAAAGGATGGTGCAGGGAGAGGCTGAGGAGAGAGTGCAGCAGTGAAAGGATGGTGCAGTGAGAGACTGAGGAGAGTGCAACAGGGAAGAGACGGTATAGTGGAGCTGAGGAGAGAGTGAAGGGATGGTGCAGTAAGAGGCTGAGGAGAGTGCATCAGTGAAGCGATGGTACCGTGAGAGGCTGAGGAGAGAGTGCAGCAGTGAGTGATGGTGCAGTGGAGGAGTGAGGGCTGCAGCCTGGATGGGGGGGGCTGAGCAGAGAGTGCAGCAGTGAAGCGATGGCGCAGGGAGAGGCTGAGGAGAGAGTGCAGCAGTAAAAGGACAGTGCAGTGTAAAAATAAAAATATGCCTTAGCTCTAACATAAACTAAAATCAACATACATACCTGTCTGAACAACTCCGTGCACAGCGGTGCACATCGCTGAAGGGAATCGCCACGGGCCATGTTGAACCTGGAAAAGAGAGAATAAACATAAGATTAGCAAAAAAAAACAAAATGGCTTACCTCTGAACGAAAACAGAGACAGAGAGTGAGGTAGTGAAAGAGAGTGAAAGTGACTTAGTGAGATAGAAATAGAGAGAGTGAGGTAGTGAGAGAGAGAGTGAGGTAGATAGAGTGAGACAGTAGAGTGAGACAGAGAGAGTGAGGTAGTGAAAGAGTGAGTTAGTGATGGAGAGTGATTTTGGTGGTAGTGAGATAGAAACAATGAGTGATGTTGTGACATAGTGAGATAGAGAAGGACTGAGGTAGTGTAAGAGAGAGTGAAAGTGACTTAGTGAGATAGAAAGAGAGAGAGTGAGTTAGTGAGATAGAGAGTGACGTAGTGAGTTGGAGAGAGAGAGTGAACTTGTGAGCTAGTGAGATAGAGAGTGAGTCAGCGAGAGAGTGTTGTAGTTATTTTTTGAGTGAGTGACTTGTGTTATAGTTAGGTAGTGAGAGTGATATGGAAATAGATAGAGTGATGTTATGGAGAGAGTTAGTGAGAGAGAGAGTGCGATAGTGTTATAGATATAATTTGAGTAGTGATGTAGTTATTTTTGTTTTGTGGGAGAGTGAAGTAGATATAGAGTGAGGTAGTGAGAGAGAGTGAGGTAGTGAAAGAATGAGGTAGTGAGGGTGAGAGTTGTTGTGCTGTATTGCGATAGAAACAGAGAGATGTTGTGAAGTAGTGAGCTAGAGAGAGAGTGAGGTAGTGTATGAGAGAGTGAAAGTGAGTTAGTGTATTTGAGAGAGAGAGAGAGAGAGAGAGAGTGCGGTAGTGAGATAGAGAGAGAATGAAGTAGTGAGTTAGAGAGAGAGTGAAGTTGTGTGGTAGTGAGAGAGTGATGTAGTGAACTTTAGAGAGAGTGTCGTGATATAGTGAGAGAGAGATAGTGAGATAGAAATAGAGTGAGGTAGTATAAAGAGAGAGTGTGAGGTAGTGAGATAGAGAGAGAGTGAAGCAGTGAGTTAGAGAGAGAGAGAGAGAGAGTGAAGTTGTGAGGTAGTGAGAGAGTGTTGTAGTGAATTTTTGAGAGTGTCATGATATAGTGAGGCAGTGAGATAGTGAGATAGTAATAGATAGAGTGAGGTAGTGATGTAGAGAGGGTGAGGTAGTGAGATAGAGAGAGTGAAGTTGTGAAGTAGTGTGTTAGAGAGATAGTTACTGTGGTAGTGATATTGTGATGCTGTGAGAAAGAGAGAGTTGAGTAGTGAGGTAGAGATTGAGGTAGAGAGAGAGTGAATGAGAGATAGTGTAGTAGTGTGAGAGAGAGTGAGGTAGTGAGTGAGTTAGTGAAAGAGAGAGTGGGGTAGTGAGAGTGAGGTAGTGAGAGAGAGAGTTTGAAGGGACGGTATAGTGGAGCTGAGGAGAGAGTGAAGGGACGGTACCGTAAGAGGCTGAGGAGAGAGTGCAGCAGTGAGTGATGGTGCAGTGGAGGAGTGAGGGCTGCAGCCTGGATGGGGGCGGGGCTGAGCAGAGAGTGCAGCAATGAAGGGACAATGCAATGGGGGGCTGAGCAGAGAGTGCATCAGTGAAGGGACGGTGCAAGGAGAGGCTGAGGAGAGTGCAGCAGTGAAGGGACAATGCAATGGGGGGCTGAGCAGAGAGTGCA
This sequence comes from Lissotriton helveticus, assembly GCF_964261635.1. Taxonomy (NCBI): domain Eukaryota; kingdom Metazoa; phylum Chordata; class Amphibia; order Caudata; family Salamandridae; genus Lissotriton; species Lissotriton helveticus. Next base: position 1,308,139,712 of record NC_136057.1, read on the forward strand.
TCAGTGAAGGGACGGTGCAAGGAGAGGCTGAGGAGAGTGCAGCAGTGAAGGGACGGTGCAAGGAGAGGCTAAGGAGAGAGTGCATCAATAAAGGGACGGTGCAGGGAGAGGCTGAGGAGAGAGTGCATCAGCGAAGAGCCGGTGCAGGGAGAGGCTGAGGAGAGAGAGCATCAGTGAAGGGATGGTGCAGGGAGAGGCTGAGGAGAGAGTGTAGCAGTGAAAGGATGGTGCAGTGAGAGACTGAGGAGAGTGCAACAGTGAAGAGACGGTATAGTGGAGCTGAGGAGAGAGTGAAGGGATGGTGCAGTGAGAGACTGAGGAGAGTGTACCAGTGAAGGGAGAGGAGAGTGCAGCAGTGAAGGGACGATGCAATGGGGGGGCTGAGCAGAGTGCATGAGTGAAGGGACAATGCAGGGAGAGGCTGAGGAGAGTGCAGCAGTGAAGGGACGATGCAATGGGAGGCTGAGCAGAGAGTGCATCAGTGAATGGACGGTGCAGGGAGAGGATGAGCAGAGAGTGCAGCAGTGAAGGGAGGGTGCAGAGTGCAACAGTGAAGGGACGGTATAGTGGAGCTGAGGAGAGAGTGAAGGGATGGTGCATCAGTGAGAGGCTGAGGAGAGTGCATCAGTGAAGGGACGGTACCGTAAGAGGCTGAGGAGAGAGTGCTGCAGTGAGTGATGGTGCAGTGGAGGAGTGAGGGCTGCAGCCTGGATGGGGGGGCTGAACAGAGAGTGCAGCAATGAAGGGACGATGTAATGGGGGGCTGAGCAGAGAGTGCGTCAGTGAAGGGATGGTGCAGGGAGAGGCTGAGGAGAGTGCAGCAGTGAAGGGACGATGCAATGGTGGCTGAGCAGAGAGTGCATCAGTGAAGGGACGGTGCAAGGAGAGGCTGAGGAGAGTGCAGCAGTGCAGGGACAGTGCAGGGAGAGGCTGAGGAGAGAGTGCATCAGTGAAGGGACAGTGCAGGGAGAGGCTGAGCAGAGAGTGCAGCAGTGAAGGGACGGTGCAGGGAGAGGCTGAGGAGAGTGCAGCATTAAAAGGACGGTGCAGTGGGGGGCTGAGCAGAGAGTGCAGCAGTGAAGGGACTGTACAGTGGGACTGAGGAGAGAGCGTAACAGTGAAGGGATAATGCAGTGAGAGGCTGAGGAGAGTGCACCAGTGAAGGAACGGTGCAGGGAGAGGCTGAGGAGAGTGCACCAGTGAAGGGACGATGCAATGGGGGGCTGAGCAGAGAGTGCATGAGTGAAGGGACGGTGCAGGGAGAGGCTGAAGGGAGTGCAGCAGTGAAGGGACGATGCAATGGGAGGCTGAGCAGAGAGTGCGTCAGTGAAGGGACGGTGCAGGGAGAGGCTGAGCAGAGAGTGCATCAGTGAATGGACGGTGCAGGGAGAGGCTGAGCAGAGAGTGCATCAGTGAATGGACGGTGCAGGGAGAGGCTGTAGAGAGAGTGCATCAGTGAAGGGACGGTGCAGGGAGAGGCTGTGGAGAGAGTGCATCAGTGAAGGGACGGTGCAGGGAGAGGCTGAGGAGAGAGTGCAGCAGTGAAGGGATGGTGCAGTGAGAGACTGAAGAGAGTGCAGCAGTGAAGGGATAGTACCGTGAGAGGCTGAGAGAGAGTGCAGCAGTGAGTGATGGTGCAGTGGAGGAGTGAGGGCTGCAGCCTGGATGGGGGGCTGAGCAGAGAGTGCAGCAGTGAAGCGATGGCACAGGAAGAGGCTGAGGAGAGAGTGCTGCAGTGAAGGGATGGTGCAGTGAGAGGTTGAGGAGGGTGCAGCAGTGAAGGGATGGTGCAGTGAGAGGCTGAGGAAAGTGCATCAGTGAAGGGACGATGCAATGGGGGGCTGAACAGAGTGCATCAGTGAAGGGACGGTGCAGGGAGAGGCTGAGGAGAGTGCAGCAGTTAATGCGACAATGCAATGGGGGGCTGAGCAGAGAGTGCATCAGTGAAGGGACGGTGCAGGGAGAGGCTGAGGAGAGTGCATCAGTGAAGGGACAGTGGAGGGAGAGGCTGAGGAGAGAGTGCATCAGTGAAAGGATGGTGCAGGGAGAGGCTGAGGAGAGAGTGCAGCAGTGAAAGGATGGTGCAGTGAGAGACTAAGGAGAGTGCAACAGTGAAGAGACGGTATAGTGGAGCTGAGGAGAGAGTGAAGGGATGGTGCAGTAAGAGGCTGAGGAGAGAGTGCAGCAGTGAGTGATAGAAATAAACATAAGATTAGCAAAATAAACCAAATGCCTTACCTTAACTTAAAAACAGCAGCATACATACCTGTCTGAACCACTTCGTGCACAGCAGTGCACACAGCTGCACGGAGACGACACGGGCCATGTTGTATCTAGAAAAGAGAGAAAAAAACCTAAGATTAGCAAAATCAAAAAGATAGATTACCTCGAACATCAAAAGAGCAGAATATCGGAACCAGTTGGTGCACAACGGTGCACACAGCTGCACGGAGACGCCACGGGCCATATTGGACCTGAAAAACAAAGAAATAAACATAAGATTAGCAAAATAAACCAAATGCCTTACCTTAACTGAAAAACAGCAGCATACATACCTGTCTGAACCACTTCGTGCACAGCAGTGCACACAGCTGCACGGAGACACCACGGGCCATATTGGACCTGAAAAACAAATAAATAAACATAAGATTAGCAAAATAAACAAAATGGCTTACCTCCAACAGCAAAACAGCAACATACATACCTGTCTGAACTACTTCGTGCACAGCAGTGCACACAGCTGCACGGAGACGCCACGGGCCATATTGGACCTGAAAAACAAAGAAATAAACATAAGATTAGCAAAATAAACAAAATGCCTTACCTTAACTGAAAAACAGCAGCATATATACCTGTCTGAACCACTTCGTGCACAGCAGTGCACACAGCTGCACGGAGACGACACGGGCCATGTTGTACCTAGAAAAGAGAGAAAAAAACCTAAGATTAGCAAAATCAAAAAGATAGATTACCTCAAACAACAAAAGAGCAGCATATCGGGACCAGTTCGTGCACAACGGTGCACACAGCTGCACGGAGACGCCACGGGCCATATTGGACCTGAAAAACAAAGAAATAAACATAAGATTAGCAAAATAAACAAAATGGCTTACCTCTAACAGCAAAACAGCAGCATACATACCCGTCGGAACCACTTCGTGCACAGCAGTGCACACAGCTGCACGGAGACGCCACGGGCCATATTGGACCTGAAAAACAAAGAAATAAACATAAGATTAGCAAAATAAACAACATGGCTTACCTCTAACAGCAAAACAGCAGCATACATTCCTGTCTGAACCACTTCGTGCACAGCAGTGCACACAGCTGCACGGAGACGCCACGGGCCATATTGGACCTGAAAAACAAAGAAATAAACATAAGATTAGCAAAATAAACAAAATGCCTTACCTTAACTGAAAAACAGCAGCATACATACCTGTCTGAACCACTTCGTGCACAGCAGTGCACACAGCTGCACGGAGACGACACGGGCCATGTTGTACCTAAAAAAGAGAGAAAAAAACCTAAGATTAGCAAAATCAAAAAGATAGATTACCTCAAACAGCAAAAGAGCAACATATCGGGACCAGTTCGTGCACAACGGTGCACACAGCTGCACGGAGACGCCACGGGCCATATTGGACCTGAAAAACAAAGAAATAAACATAAGATTAGCAAAATAAACAAAATGGCTTACCTCTAACAGCAAAACAGCAGCATACATACCCGTCGGAACCACTTCGTGCACAGCAGTGCACACAGCTGCACGGAGACGCCACGGGCCATATTGGACCTGAAAAACAAAGAAATAATAGACGATATTTTTTTCATCTGGCGGGGGACACGAGACCAACTTGATGAATTTATCTTATGGATAAACCTCTGTGACTCCCACCTTAAATTCACAGCGAATATCAGCCCCTCGAAAATTGAATTTCTTGACACCTGGATACAGGCTATTAATGGACATATAGAATTTTCCCTTTACACCAAGCCCACAGCACGGAATACCCTTCTTATGTACGATAGCTTCCACCCCCGGACACAGAGAAACAGCATACCGTTCAGCCAGTTCCTTCGGCTCCGTCGGAACTGTACTGACCCGAGGGACTTTGAAACACATGCCACTGCCATGAAGAAGAAATTTCTCGAAAGGGGATATCCTAATAGGCTTATTAGGGATTCCTACAAAAGAGCCAAATATTATAACCGAGAGGCTCTCTTAGAATCTAAAATCCAAAAACCTGATGATAAGTTGGTGTTAGTTACTACTCACTCCAACTTTAATGAGAAACTCCGATATGTCATTAACTCACAGTGGCATTTGCTTAACCTAGACAAAAATATGGAGAAATTCGAGAAACCTATCATTGCGTTTCGTCGCAACAGGAATCTTAGAAATGTCTTGGTTAGAGCTTCCCTCCCTGACGCACCCATGGTCAGTCAACGCAGCATCAAAGGGACTAACCCCATTTATGGGAGTCATAAGTGTGGTGGGTGTCACGCTTGTGACAATATCATAACGGTCCCTGAATTGAACTGGAACAAAAAAAGAATCACGCTGCAAGATATGACAAACTGTAGAACGAGTAACGTCATATATTTCATCACATGTCCGTGCTCCAAGGGCTATGTAGGGGAAACAAGCAGGGAATTCAGGACCAGGTTTTCGGAGCATAAATCTTGCATCAGAAACCAACGCCCTGGAGCCCCGCTGGTTGCACACTGGAAAGCCCTTAATCACACCTTAGAAGATCTGAAATGGCTTATCCTGGAGAAAATAAAAAACCCGAAGGATGGCAACACTGACGCTATCAGAGCGAAAAGAGAAGTCTTCTGGATTTTTTATCTTGGGACGGCTGTCTCAGGATTAAACGAATTTATTCCCTGGGAGAATGCCATCCACTGAATGACCCTGAGATGTAGCATCCTTTTTTTGTTCTCAACATCCATCTAGTTTTTCTGTTCGATATCTATTTTGGATAGAATCGTTGTTTTAGTTAGAGTGCTCTGGGTCTCCTTAGTGTACTTTATTGCTTCCTTGATCAGTTTTAGTTGATTCTTATTTACTCCCCTTGTTTCCTTATTGTGTCTATTATTGGGGTTTTGTGGTTATTTTTTTATACTTGGTTTTCTAAATTTTTGTTTTTGTTTATCATATTCCTTTTTTTCTTGAATTATTAATTTTTCATTTTATTCTGCCCCACCCTTGGTGTCTTATGTCGTGGACCTTGCCGTGTGGTCTATTTACATGTATATCTTCATTTCAGCTGGTTTGCATAGTCTGGTTTCAGTGTCTCCCACGTCGGAGCTGTCCCCCTTGTTTATTTTCATTTTCCTCCGTCATCGCGGTAGTCCCTCTTCTATCTTGACTGTTCCCCTCGTTTGTTTTCATTTTCCTCCGTCATCGCGGTAGTCCCTCTTCTATCTTGACTGCACCCAGGTGCATTGCATTTCCACTTGAGCACCTGTATATAACTCCACTCCCCTTCCGCCTTTCCCTACCGACCTACCGTATCAGGGGCAGGTGAAGGAGTCACCCGTTTCCCTCGACCCTGGACTTCATCCTTACGTGCTTTGCCGGGCCGCTTTTCAGGTTAGTGTGATCGGATCTTGTATTCTCCTCTGGCGGGCCCCGTGTGTTCCATCCCCTCGATCCGTCTATTCATGCAACCTTCCCCTTTTCATCTTCACTCTGTAGTTTTACTTACGATTCCTCTGCCGTTTTTGTCCCTTTAGGCCCCTTATTCCCCGGGGTTGAAGCTGTGCCAGATCACGATATCTTTGGTGTTTATCTCACCTCTCTCAATGGATGGCTCTATCTTGTTGCTCTAAGGTAGGTTGCAGTTCGTTTTTGGTCAACTCTGCTTAGTGTTAGAGTCATGACCTCTTCAAGAGTTGTTTAGCTCATTAAGGCTTTTTATTGCTTTATAGGTCGTTTTTCACTTGCGGCCCCGGTGCTACTAACTTTACTGCATCATTGCTTTACATTCGTTTTGAGGTAGTTTTGCCCTTCCTGAAACCTTGATTACTTCACTCTGTGCTGTCATTTTTCCAAATGTTTAGATGTGTTACCCCTGCTCTTATTTCTATATTCCTATTAGATACCTGGAATTTATTTCATTGTACTGCTTTTATTCCTGGTGCCCTCGTACATTTGGATCCCTTGTGGACCTATTCCAATATGCGCTACTCCTGACCGATTAAACCCTTGGATTTTGAGCCACATAATTAAGGGGCCTCGTTATTATTGGGTTTGTAGGTAGGTTTCCATTACTTCAAACTTGGTCTTTGGTGACAGGTGTACCAATCTTTAGGCAACCGACTTATGTTTCTTTTCCTCTTATTTTTTCTTTTTTTACCCACTTATGTACATTCTGATATTTTTGAGACGCCTCTCTTTAATCCTTGAATAGACTTTTCTGGTGTTTATAAACTTTGGGGATATAAGGATAGTTTATCTTCATTGGTGTGCATGTCCCTGACTGATTGAAACCCTTTGGTCTTGCTGACTCTTGTTTTAGGCCATTACTTGTTTTTATTATCGAACTAAATTATTTACTCTCCCGAATTGCCCTTAATTTTTCCTTTTTGCCCACAGAATACCCACACACAGCCTTGCTGCTACTAGGACCGCTTGTCAGGACCGTGTCACAGACAATATCTACTCCTTTTGTCTGTACAATATTTGAAGTGCGCCCTGATGAAGGAAGCCTCTACTGGCACTTGTCCGAAACGCGCGTCGGCGCTTTTCTTGTCCTTGTGTGTAGTGATATGGATGTGAATGTCTGAGTATGAATTTGGTTGTATAATAGGTATGCTTTGATGTGTGAGTGGATTTATTCTTCTGTCCGTTTAGAAGTGTTTTTGCGTGTCCTAGTTTTTAGACTGTTTTTGTATTTTTCTGATTATGTATATTTTTTCCAAATGTTATGCATTATTCAAATTGAATCACTTTATTTATTATCCAAAAAAAGATCGTGTTGATTGTCAAAATGAAAATTAAAAACTTTTTTTGAATATATTTTCTCTTTTTGTGAATTGGTGGGCATTCTGTTAATATTTATTAAACTTTGGTCTGTTCTATTTGGGAACACCCCTTTCATGTTGTTCTCTCATGTTCTCGCCCTGGCGGGTTGTTCCCTTGTTGTAGCTTTTTCTTAGATTCAGGGTCCCTCTGCTGTTTTAAGAATTACATACCCGTCGGAACCACTTCGTGCACAGCAGTGCACACAGCTGCACGGAGACGCCACGGGCCATATTGGACCTGAAAAACAAAGAAACAAACATAAGATTAGCAAAATAAACAACATGGCTTACCTCTAACAGCAAAACAGCAGCATACATACCTGTCTGAACCACTTCGTGCACAGCAGTGCACACAGCTGCACGGAGACGCCACGGGCCATATTGGACCTGAAAAACAAAGAAATAAACATAAGATTAGCAAAATAAACAAAATGCCTTACCTTAACTGAAAAACAGCAGCATACATACCTGTCTGAACCACTTCGTGCACAGCAGTGCACACAGCTGCACGGAGACGACACGGGCCATGTTGTACCTAAAAAAGAGAGAAAAAAACCTAAGATTAGCAAAATCAAAAAGATAGATTACCTCAAACAGCAAAAGAGCAGCATATCGGGACCAGTCCGTGCACAACGGTGCACACAGCTGCAAGGAGACGCCACGGGCCATATTGGACCTGAAAAACAAAGAAATAAACATAAGATTAGCAAAATAAACAAAATGGCTTACCTCTAACAGCAAAACAGTAGCATACATACCCGTCGGAACCACTTCGTGCACAGCACTGCACACAGCTGCACGGAGACGCCACGGGCCATATTGGACCTGAAAAACAAAGAAACAAACATAAGATTAGCAAAATAAACAAAATGGCTCACCTCTAACAGCAAAACAGCAGCATACATACCTGTCTGAACCACTTCGTGCACAGCAGTGCACACAGCTGCACGGAGACGCCACGGGCCATATTGGACCTGAAAAACAAAGAAATAAACATAAGATTAGCAAAATAAACAAAATGCCTTACCTTAACTGAAAAACAGCAGCATACATACCTGTCTGAACCACTTCGTGCACAGCAGTGCACACAGCTGAACGGAGACGACACGGGCCATGTTGTACCTAGAAAAGAGAGAAAAAAAACTAAGATTAGCAAAATCAAAAAGATAGATTACCTCAAACAGCAAAAGAGCAGCATATCGGGACCAGTTCGTGCACAACGGTGCACACAGCTGCACGGAGACGCCACGGGCCATATTGGACCTGAAAAACAAAGAAATAAACATAAGATTAGCAAAGTAAACAAAATGGCTTACCTCTAACAGCAAAACAGCAGCATACATACCCGTCGGAACCACTTCGTGCACAGCAGTGCACACAGCTGCACGGAGACGCCACGGGCCATATTGGACCTGAAAAACAAAGAAACAAACATAAGATTAGCAAAATAAGCAAAATGGCTTACCTCTAACAGCAAAACAGCAGAATACATACCTGTCTGAACCACTTCGTGCACAGCAGTGTACACAGCTGCACGGAGACGCCACAAGCCATATTGGACCTGAAAAACAAAGAAATAAACATAAGATTAGCAAAATAAACAAAATGCCTTACCTTAACTGAAAAAGAGCAGCATACATACCTGTCTGAACCACTTCGTGCACAGCAGTGCACACAGCTGCACGGAGACGACACGGGCCATGTTGTACCTAGAAAAGAGAGAAAAAAACTAAGATTAGCAAAGTCAAAACGATAGATTACCTCAAACAGCAAAAGAGCAGCATATCGGGACCAGTTCGTGCACAACGGTGCACACAGCTGCACGGAGACGCCACGGGCCATATTGGACCTGAAAAACAAAGAAATAAACATAAGATTAGCAAAATAAACAAAATGGCTTACCTCTAACAGCAAAACAGCAGCATACATACCCGTCGGAACCACTTCGTGCACAGCAGTGCACACAGCTGCACGGAGACGCCACGGGCCATATTGGACCTGAAAAACAAAGAAATAAACATAAGATTAGCAAAATAAACAAAATGCCTTACCTTAACTGAAAAACAGCAGCATACATACCTGTCTGAACCACTTCGTGCACAGCAGTGCACACAGCTGCACGGAGACGCCACGGGCCATATTGGACCTGAAAAACAAAGAAATAAACATAAGATTAGCAAAATAAACAAAATGCCTTACCTTAACTGAAAAACAGCAGCATACATACCTGTCTGAACCACTTCGTGCACAGCAGTGCACACAGCTGCACGGAGACGACACGGGCCATGTTGTACCTAGAAAAGAGAGAAAAAAACCTAAGATTAGCAAAATCAAAAAGATAGATTACCTCAAACAGCAAAAGAGCAGCATATCGGGACCAGTTCGTGCACAACGGTGCACACAGCTGCACGGAGACGCCACGGGCCATATTGGACCTGAAAAACAAAGCAATAAACATAAGATTAGCAAAATAAACAAAATGGCTTACCTCTAACAGCAAAACAGCAGCATACATACCCGTCGGAACAACTTCGTGCACAGCAGTGCACACAGCTGCACGGACACGCCACGGGCCATATTGGACCTGAAAAACAAAGAAATAAACATAAGATTAGCAAAATAAACAAAATGGCTTACCTCTAACAGCAAAACAGCAGCATACATACCTATCTGAACCACTTCGTGCACAGCAGTGCACACAGCTGCACGGAGACGCCACGGGCCATATTGGACCTGAAAAACAAAGAAATAAACATAAGATTAGCAAAATAAACAAAATGGCTTACCTCTAACAGCAAAACAGCAGCATACATACCCGTCAGAACAACTTCGTGCACAGCGGAGCACACAGCTGCACGGAGACGACACGTGCCATGTTAAACCTGAAAAACAAAGAAATAAACATAAGATTAGCAAAATAAACAAAATGGGCCATGTTGGACCTACAAAAGACAAAAAAAACATAAGATTATTGCAAAAGAAAAGATAGCTTACCTCAAACTGCAAAAGAGCAGCGGATCGGAACCACTCCGTGCACAGCGGTGCACATCGCTGCAGGGAGACGCCACTGGCCATGTTGGACCTAGAAAAAAGAAAAGAAACATAAGATTGCCTAAAAATAACAAACATGGCTTACATCTAAACGAAAACAACAACAACATACTTACCCGTTTCAAGAGCTTCGTAACAGCGACTTCTAGCAGAGACGATCAGGGGAAAATGGCATTTAGAATGCTACGGCCAATTTCGGACTTGGGGGCGTGGTTTTGAAGTTCTGAGTGACAGACAACGTCACTGTCTAAAGAACATCAAAAATGACGCCCCCAAATCCGAAAAGGACGGGGCTACATCGGAGTGACGGATCTCTCCTCCAATGGCTGGCCTCCTTTTAGGAAGCCAGCCAATGAAGGAGAGACAGGGCAGGGAGGCGGGACCTTCTGCGCTACTAAGAGTCATTAAATTTCCGGTCTAAGACTGCGCAAGCGCAGCCTTTTAGGCCTTCGACCTAACAAGGGGGAAAGGCGGGAACGAGGAGAAGAAACAGAGGAAATGGACACACGATGGATGACTGGATGAATGCATGGATTGAAGAAAGAGGGGATGGATAGAGCAAGAAATGGATGCTTTTGCAGGGTGGGGATAGGTATATTAATGATTGATGGGCGGATACATGCCTTGGGGTGGATACTTGGTTGGATTGAAGGTGGGTAGGAAGGGATTCAAGGGAGAATGGATAAAGGGGTGGATACGTTGAATGTGTTGGTGGGTGGGGTGGATGTGATGGCTGGAGGGATGGATGTACCGATGGAAGAGTGCATGGGTGGATAGGGTGGTGTGTGAGTGGATGGTGGTTTGGACTCGATGGGAGAGTCTGGATGGATGGGGTGTGTGGATCTACATGGATGGATGTATATAAAGGTTGGTGGATGAGTTGATGTTAGAATACTGGCTGAAGGAAGTTGTGGATAGAAGGATGGATTGTGAAATATCTTTTAGAGGAGTTTCTGGAGAGTCCCTATCGACACCTGGATGAGATGTTTGCAAACGTTTTGAATGCAATTGAGAGATATGTCATCAAATCAATGACACTTTACTTGAGATTTCCAATTCACAACTTGAAGGACCTTTGAGGCACCAGATCATATGTGAAACGGTAAGCACCTGAAGTTAAGGGTATTGCACCACTGAAAGTACATTCAAGCCTTCGCTCATCATGCAATCGGGCCCGCGCACATCACCTGCTACGGAGCCGTGGATTTACTTGTCCATGGTGTTGCTCTCCAAGGATAGAGATGTCAGCTATGTAAGGCTCCTCATGGTGATGGCCATGAGTATGCTTCTGGCTGCCAAGTCAGAATTATCACTGTACGGTTGCCACAGATATAGCTAGCGCTGTCAGCTTGACCTATACACATAACCAGAAACACCTCCTTGTTCCTGTGTCCATAACTGTAATGCCACTGTAAGCATTTGCCCACTAGGATAGACCGGCCGAAACATTAGCTTGGCTGGTCATCACCAAGACACGAGTTTCTATGACCAGAGGTGTCATTATAAGGCTCTTTCTATCTCCGCAGATGGCAGAGTTCACAGTCGACCAAGCAACAGAGGCACAGGAACACAAAAGATCGGACCTTCAAACTTTGGAAGTTTACCATCCACAGATCTGGTCATCACTAGGGCGCATCAAGGGGTATTTCTGATCTCTGCTGCCAGTCCCAGGCCTGACGCCTCCATCTCCTGTGCAGTCTTTATGTGCCCCAGAGGGTAAAGATAGTGCCCTGTTCAGCTCTAGTTTCGAGTTAATGAGAACCTGATGCACTCCTTAGTCACTTGCCAGTGAGTGACCGTGGCAGATTATAATTGAATATTTATAATTATTCAACGCATTTTTGGACACTTGTTACTCCCATCAAAGGCCTGGGCAGGCGAGTAACGTGAGCGTGTGCGCAAGGCAGTTGAATGAGCCTGAAGAACCCGAAAGAAAGTGTCTTGGATGTGAGCCAGTGGATGGGAACCATATGGGGGCTAAGCAGCTGGTGTACAGACTTCCAGGGCTTTGGGGCTCTACAGACAGTCCGAGCCTAACAATATCTGAGACGGCACCCAGAACTGTTCACAGTGACAGAAGGGCAATGTGGCTCCAAAGACTTGTTGCCAGTGACAGAAGGTAAATGGTGCACCCCATAACTGGTCTCAGTGAGAGAAAGGAAATGTAGCATACCAAGCATGGTCCCAGTCACAGAAGACCAGTGTTGCACCCTAGAACTGGGACATAAGCGAAGCAACGGGTGGAGTAAGATTTCAGGATTGAGGTGGTTGTGCCAAAGAAATAAGTGGATAGAGGCCTTATTCCACAGTGCTAGTGCGTAGCTTGGCACTTGTGCAACTCAAAGAATACAAAACGTCTATATCCAAAAAGCCAGCTCTGTTCTTTCAGTTGCTACAAAAAGCAGTTTCAAACCTGAAGGAGAATGCCTTTCAGAATAATTATTGAATTGTTGAGAAATCTTAGCAGAATACTTGTTGGGCAAGGGATGATTGCAAGATCTCAAAAAAACGAATTTGAGAGCAACCCTTCTAAAACACTATGACGTATGATAGTTGAGTTTTTTAATTAAATATTTTATATTAAATAATATGTAATATTTTCATTATAATATCACTATAGGATGAGAAAGGGGTGTAAAACAATGGATTAAGTTTCCAACTTTCCATTTAGGAAAATCTAACCTCCCGTAATGTCAACATTAAATGAATATGTTAACAAAAGTAGAGATATTAGAAGACTGCTGCCTTTAAGTACCCCAGCCGAACTTCTCCACTGACTAATGGTTTTTATTATAATACCATCATAGGGAGAGGGGGGGTCAAAAAGAAAGTAGATTGGGTTTTATATTAGGTAATATTTAACTTCCTGGTTTGGTAACACCAATAAGGGATTATACATTCTAAGATTGACACCATCATCAAAGGCGAAGAGGGAGTGTCTTGATTTTTGGTGACCCAGAAATAATCAAGAGTAGCGAACAAGAAGCCTATACATACCAACGCTGCCCGGCCGCAAAATTAAGCAGATGACTTTCAATCCGTCTCGACAAGGAGTAAGGAGCGCAGTGAGTTACATATAGATATAGATAAGATAAGCTCTACAATGAGTTTCAGGTAAAGATATATAAAAACACCCCAGTGCATCTTATAAGGCCATGTTTTTTTTTTTTTTTTAAAGGGAATAAAAACCGTCCTTTTATGGGATAATATAATCACCATGGGGAGAACTAAAATCTCCAAAATAGAGCGGCACTGAATAGAATGACATGGGGTGGGTACCCCGTGATGAAAATGATTTTCTGCGGAAAGGCAAATGAGTTGTGATTATCGGAATAAAAAAGTAGTTAAACGGAGATAAATATGTAAAGTATATAGTACATATTAGATGTATGCGCAATTGAGTATGGTACGGCTATCTAATAATAAGAGAGATAGCTGTGGTAAAACAAACGGGGATGCATGACACAGCGATAGAAGAATATAAATACCCAAAAAATTGTTTTAAAACTGATTTTTATTTAATTTGCACATTTTACAGATCCTGAGGCTGTGCACTATCAAAAGTTTTCTGAAAATCATATAAGGCGCAAGGGTGAAGAGACTAGTGTGCCCACGACAAACTATTACAGAGAGACTAAGATTGCAGTCAAAAACAGCCCAGTGATCAAGGGATTAAGCTTAAAATGCCTTGAAATTGAGGATGAGCAACCATATCTCAATACTTAAATCAGATATCAAATTATAGTAGAATAAAAACAAAGGAAAATGATATCACAATTTATATCCTTACAGAAAATCAGGGAGAAAATAGAGGTAATGACGACCAACAAACTTACTGGTGATTTATACACCAAGGAAATGAATTAACTCCCAAGAGTGATACCAGCTCAAATTAGAAACCATACTGGAAGTAAGTAATGAGTAATAGAGATTGGGGACAATTTGGTAATAAAGATGAGTATGGAATATGTGAAGGTGATGTATTGAGAATGCATTTGAGTCTGTGATATATTATGCAAGAAAATAGAATGATAATCACTTTGTCATAAAATAGGAGAGGCCTTGAGAGAAGAATATGAATGGTGCATTTGTGAGCGCAATATGGTTATAACATCTATGGGATTAACAATAGCCTGTTTTTAGTGGATATAAATGGCCCCCGTTTATTATATCTTTATGTATTTTACGTTTTTATTTTTAGAGTGAACAACATTGCTTTTAAACTAAAGTCTGTCCTGAAAAAGGTGGTATCAACCAACCTAAGTCCACCAAAACGCTGCGTTGACAACTTGTTTTTATTCCATTGTTTTATTACTATTCATAATTACTTTGTATGCCTTTGTCTTTACGTTGGAGATTCACTGTTAAAGGTACCATCTGGCTTTGGTTGTCCATCTTCATGAATGTACTGGAAACAAAATGATAAGTGGTTCTTTGTCTATAATTCAAAATCAAATATAGGCCAAGTAAAATTGAGCTGAGGAAATAGAACTCCTACATATAGGAATTGATAATCCAGTATAATTATTTCTCTGGTCTCTTCTGTACAAAGATTTTATGAATTAGCTTGATTTTGTTAACAGGTTTTATTATTGTATACAAAATTATTTGTAATAAAGGAGGAGATATTTTTACTAAAAACAAGGTTTAAAAGTTTGGGTAAATTGTATGCAAGAGTGTGAGAAGTATGATGCGAAGATAATAAGTGAAATATTATAAAATCAACACAGGGGAACAACATTTCCATAATGATTGCAGGATCTGCCTTTATTAGGAATTGGAATTTTACCATGTAACCTTTATTACCATGTATTGAGACAGAATATTGGAAACAGAAATATCGTGGGCCAAAGAATCGTGTCACGAATATTGAGGACAAAAATATTGTGAAGGTAAATTTCTATAAGTAAGAAAAGTTTTATTACCCAACAACATGTGATACAAGTTGTATGTGGCACTGTTACTTTAAATATTGCACTTTCTTTACTTGCCACTGTCATGTGATCAAGGCTCTGGCGAGCCGAAACGCGTAATGGCGACTGGTGAGGAATAAACAACGGTTTTTGCACCATTCCTGGGTCCGTGTCCATTACTGGAGGCATCCTGCAACTTACGGAAGAAATCTGTGAGATATATATATATATATATATATATATATATATATATATATATATATATATATATTTCTTGACATTATCTATATCTTCAAAGTACGTAGATGTGGAGTTAAGAATAGTAAGTTTATACTTACTTATTTGCACTTACCTTCTGGATATTTCTCTCACAATATTATGTACACTGATATTCTATCAGTTATTCCATTATTCTGTAAATTGAGATATAGAAAGAGAGAGAGGTAGAAGGCAAGAGAGAGCGAGTGAGAGAGAGAGGGGAAGAGCGAGACAGAGAGAGTTTGAGAGAGAGACAGAGTGAAAAAGTACATTCTGATCCTGGTTCCACTTCCTTTACATGGCGTTTCTTACCACTCAATGCTCATCTGAGGATATTAAGGCCAATAAACAAGGCTCCCCATCGAAATAGACCACAGTGTTGCATCTTTGGACATTAGTGGCAGTGAAAGCCAATTTCTCCCTACACACAGAAGTCAGGAGAGGACTGGAAGATAACACCACCAGCAGAACCTGCCTGAAAAATGTGCATCTTTTCATATCAAACAGGCACGTTGTGGCCTGTATCTGCAGGAGGGGAAAAACAACAAAGAGGTGCAGCCTTTGTGAAAACAGGAGAGTGGAGAAGAAGATCCCATTCTTCATTAGTTGGTATAATAATAGAGTGGTTTACAGAGGTGACACATAGAGAGCAACGCCTGGCCAAGCCATTTTCAGATAGCACCAAGGTCAGTTCTTTCCTTTGCTATCACCAGTTCTTCGTTCAGTTTGAGACCAGGAGACAACCAGGTGCCAGAGTAATGGTGTTGCATTAACTGTTTTCTTGTGCTGTATTGTAGCAATTATATAGCACTTTCTTCCTACCTTATGGAGCTCCAAGGCTCTTCCCCACGGTCGGTGCCGGGAAACCCCTCGGGTTAGCTGTGCGCCTTATATTTTTAAATAACATAACATAATAGGGTAGAGTAAGAAGCTTCTCCATTGGTCTTGTTTTTAGGGGGGTTGGCATGAGAAGTATTGTGGTGCCGTGTGCGTTGCTTGGAGGAGTTCTCCAAAGTTGGCACTGCGAACTTGCAGCCACACTTAAGCATGAGCTTTACCAAGGAAATGCTTGAGGGATAGTCAACATACCATAGTTATCACATTTACAGTCTTCTAACAACTGGCAGGATAATGTGAGTGTAGGGCTGGGCCCAGTCAGAATCAACAATGCATGAAACCCTGGAAATGACCAGGCACAACCTTTATGTGCAAGGCCTACTCACAAAGGGTGATTATACAACCCTGGAACTAAACAAACACATCACAGTATTGTGTCTGTGGGGTTCTGTGGGGTTCACCCAGAAACAGCAATGGTGCAACCCACAAGAATGGGAGCTACCGAGGGCCCAACCAGAGAAGGCAATGCAAATGTAGTCTTCTGAAGGGAACAAATATTAGATTTAAGATTAGAGGTGAGGCAGAATAGGAGAAGGAGTGATAAAAGGGCAGACCTTATCAGTCCGTACTAAAAGGCACAAACAAGGGAAACCCAAAGCTAAATAATCTATCTGACCTTCAGCCAGATGCCCTATGAAAAGCAGTTAGGAGTGGCATGGCCATCTGAAGACGGCTCCTGGAAGTAAAAGAACCAAGCGGTAAATTAAAGGTGCATGAAGTGCAGTCATAGTTAGCTTAAAGTATGGGAAATCGGGCACACGTGGGAAGGAAACAAATGCAGGCAATAATAAAAACATATCCCTCCTTGTGTGAATCATATAATGCCCCGCCCATCTCTGAAAATCACTGTGAGGCATTCTGCTCCAATCACTTTAAAACTTACATCAACACCAATGTGACCCCCAATCGATAAGATATTCATCCGATTTTGCAAGTACAATATCAACAAGCAATGCTAAAGCTAAAAGATCAGGGGCCTCATTTATGAAAAGTGACGCATCGCTGCGTGAAAACAGTGATGCGTCACTTTTCACTGCGCCCTCTTTGCGAGACCAATGATGCGTCATATTTACAGTATGACGCATCATGGTGCAAGGAGTTACAGATACATCAGTATTTCTGACGTATCTGCACGGCGCAAAAGTGACGCATTGCTGGAGTGTGTCACAAAAGTGACGCAACTCCAGCAATGTGTCCTCTCACATGGGGCAAGCCCCATGTGAAAGGGCCTGCGTCTGTTTAACACCTGATGAGAGGCAGGCGTAAGAAATTGACGCATTTGTGTCCTAGAAGTGGCGCAGTGAAATCTCATAGATTTCACTGCGTCACTTCTATGACCCTGTCTTGCGTCAGAACGCCCCACCTGCATACATTATACCGTGCGTAGGTATAATGTAGCGCAGGGGTTTACAAAGTGACGCATCTACCTAGATGCGTCACTTTGTAAATATGGTGCAACAAGGCACATTTTGTACGCTGTTGGTGCGTCACAAAAAGTGACGCACCGACGGCGTAAAAGTGATGCACAGCCTCATAAAGGAGGCCCCAGGCGTTTAATGGCCAGCTGCCGATCTTTTAGCTTGTGTACCTGCAGCGGACTGGACTTTCTAATTCTTTATTATTATTAAAGTATGTAAAAGGCATTCAAAGATGGCTGTCATGTTTGTGCACAATGGGTGGGCCTCTGCATATGATATTTGAATACTTCATTTCATTTTTACTGTTTCTAGATGGCGGACGTGGTGAAAGCGGCGTGAGTGCGCGCATTGTGGTTTTCTTTCAATGGCTAAAAAGAAGGAAAACACCTTCTCTAAGATGTCACGATAGCTGTGCCTTCATATGAGGCAGGGCGGTGAGAAAATGAATAAAAAAAGAAAATCAATTTGGCAAAGCCAAAACTAATGGATATTGAAACAGGAATGGCAAATGGGCCAACCAGACCTGGCATTCACATTGACACACACCAATTGATGAAGCAGACTGACCCATTACCCCAGGAAGTAGCCTCCGGTGGGCGGAAGCAACCTGTGGATGACACCATAACAGATTGATGGATAAAGAGGGTTAGCTGAAAGCTGTGTGTAGCTCCATTCTAACAAGACTCAATATTGCCATCTGATGCAGGTAAGCAACTGACAGTGGAAATGAGCCTAGGCCATATGTTTTTTTTTAACGTATGTGCTTGAAATGATTGTTATGGTTGATCAGTTTGGATAATAAACAATATAATTTTTTTGTTTTTTATTTCAGGCTTTTTTCTTTCAATTAATTCAGGAATGCTTTAGCTTCTTGGTATTTGATTCACCTTTATTGAGTATTTGATTTGAAAATAATTCCACCTGGAGTTTTTTTGTTATCATATCCTTAAAACATGGCATACAACAGGCAGCTCTGCTATTGGGGATTTCACTAGAGTGGAGTTACAATGCCATAGGGAAGGCAGATTGTGGGCTACATAAATGACAAATTATAATAACAATACTAACCTTTACCATGTGGTGTCTACAAACATGTGACACATTCACATAGGCTGCCCTCCAGGACCGTGCTTATCACCATGAGGAACTGCACGTTTAGCCTTATACGCGTTAGAACAAATTCCCAGGTCACCGCAGCACCAATGTTAACACCTCCAGCACCTTCCAAGGACGCTCTCATACATTGACGAAAGAACCGCGCGCGGATCTGTCGACGGGATACGTCGGTCTCCTCTCTGGCACGCTCCTCCTGGCCCATGTTTTGAAGACAGGCCCGCGTTGATTTAGCTCGTCTGCTCCCTTTCTAGCGCTTGATATAGCATTTACTTTGGCTAAGATGCCTCCCATATGCCCTTCCTCTGCCCTGCTGTTGTTTTCGATGCATGCTTGCCAAGGAGAGGTGGCTCCGTCTCCAAAATTTCTGCTTCCACGATCTTCGGCTCACGAACATTTGCTTTTTTTCGTTCTCAGATCTGTTTTTGCATCGTGTGTGTTCTCGTTCTTTTAGCATCCAGGCCGATCACGTACTTCTATCTGAGTAGCCTGCAGCAGGGTTGTGTTGATGTCCGGTGATGGTGTGCAGTAGTGTAGCAAGGATGCTCCTGGAGCAAAGTAGGAAAATGACCCATTCGACTGCTGATGGGGTAGCAAAATAAAGCAATTATCAGGGTTCAATGAGCCCCTCGAGGCTCTGGGCCCCGGTCCCACTGCACTTACTGCACCAATGGTAGCTACGCCCCTGATTGTGTGTAAGGAGAGTGTTAGATGTCAGTGTTGAACCACACGTTGCATTCCATCCATAACAAAATACTTCGGGGCAGATTTATGAAGGCCTTGCGCCGCCGGTGCGTCATTTTTAACATGGGAAAAAGTGACGCACCGGCGGCGCAAGGCCTTTATAAATCTGCCCCTTCATGCACAAGCATGAAGCAGTCTTTTACACCAGATACTTTTGCGCCACTGTAAACTACGGTTGAAAGTTTATTACAACCACAGCAGCTGCAATGTAATAATGCGTGTCTGTGGAGAAGAAGAAAGAAGGAAAAGAAACATTTCTTTCTTCAGTTAAATAAATAACCATAAAAGATATAAAACATAATAAAAATGCAATAAAAACAAATACATACAT
This sequence comes from Lissotriton helveticus, assembly GCF_964261635.1. Lineage (NCBI taxonomy): Eukaryota > Metazoa > Chordata > Amphibia > Caudata > Salamandridae > Lissotriton > Lissotriton helveticus. The sequence continues at coordinate 1,308,159,469 of NC_136057.1, forward strand.
GTAAACATAACTCATAATGCAAAGTACATAAAAGGCGAGTCAGATTGTCAGCAAATACCATTTTATAATGCACAATGGGTAAAAACCAGATCAAACTATCAACTGGTGCCAGCTGCTTTTATGGTTACCCCCACTTTTTGCCTGGTGCTATGCTGTTTCTGACTAGTCCGCGTGGGATCCTGCTAACCAGAAACCCAGGCTCTGTGCTTTCTCCCCTAAATTGGACACAGTAAGTACTTAGGTACACTCCAGATTGGCTACTGGTGTATCCTTCTAAGTCCCTAGTATATGGTACCCAGGCATAGGTACAACAGGGGTCTCCCATGGGCTGAAGCATGTATTATGCCACCCATGATAGACCACTCAAATTGTGACTACAAACCTGCCATTGCAGCCTGTGTAATCTGGTGCCAGCACCACTTCCGACAGATATGTTTCCTTATATCTGAGGTCACTGCACTTAAAACCTAAAAGGAACCCCTATGCAGGCCTTTCAATCCTGAAGGCATGGTGCTCAGTTCTAAATGTGAGGGAGCCCCTGCATGAGCGGGGTACCCCTACAACTTTCGGGGTCCATTCTCCTGGGTTGTAAGTGCATCAGTCATTACATCATGACGGATCACTGACATAATATCGAGGGACATAATATCGAGTTGAAAAAATATCGTTGACAAAATATAGAAAGACAAAATATCGAGTTTGTATCTACAAACAGGTAAGTACAAAAATATTGAGTACAAAATATTGTTTACAAAAATATAGTTAATTAAAATATCGACTTTATTAAAAACAGTGTTAAATTAAATTAATATTAAAAATTAATTACTAAAATATACTTAAAAATACTTAAATTACCTTATAATATTTAAATAATTAATGAACGTTATAAAAAAATTTACAATCATATTTATTAAAACATAAATATATAGTATCATAATATAATTAAATAATAATCAATATTATTACCGTTGGATAGCGTAAGTGTAAAAATTACTATTCCCACTCCAAAGAGTGCAACAGTAGGGAAAGCGTTGGATAGCATAGGGGTAAAAATTACTATTCCCACTCGAGTGAGTGCAACAGTAGGGAAAGCGTTGGATAGCGTAGGGGTAAAAATTACTATTCCCACTCCAGTGAGTGCAACAGTAGGGAAAGCGTTGGATAGCGTAGGGGTAAAAATTACTATTCCCACTCCAGTGGGTGCGACAGTAGGGAAAGCGTTGGATAGCGTAGAGGTAAAAATTACTATTCCCACTCCAGTGGGTGCAACAGTAGGGAAAGCGTTGGATAGCGTAGAGGTAAAAATTACTATTCCCACTCCAGTGGGTGCGACAGTAGGGAAAGCGTTGGATAGCGTAGAGGTAAAAATTACTATTCCCACTCCAGTGGGTGCAACAGTAGGGAAAGCTTTGGATAGCGTAGGGGTAAAAATTACTATTCCCACTCCAATGGGTGCAACAGTAGAGAAAGCGTTGGATAGCGTAGAGGTAAAAATTACTATTCCCACTCCAGTGGGTGCAACAGTAAGGAAAGCGTTGAATAGCGTAGAGGTAAAAATGACTATTCCCACTTCAGTGGGTGCAACAGTAGGGAAAGCGTTGGATAGCGTAGGGGTTAAAATTACTATTCCTACTCCAGTGAGTGCAACAGTAGGGAAAGCGTTGGATAGCGTAGGGGTTAAAATTAGAATTCCTACTCCAGTGAGTGCAACAGTAGGGAAAGCGTTGGATAGCGTAGAGGTAAAAAATACTATTCCCACTTCAAAGAGTGCAACAGTAAGGAAAGCGTTGGATAGCGTAGGGGTTAAAATTACTATTCCCACTCCAGTGAGTGGAACAGTAGGGAAAGCGCTGGATAGCGTAGGGGTAAAAATTACTATTCCCACTCCAAAGAGTGCAACAGTAGGGAAAGCGCTGGGTAGCGTAGGGGTTAAAATTACTATTCCCACTCCAGTGAGTGGAACAGTAGGGAAAGCGTTGGATAGCGTAGGGGTAAAAATTACTAATCCCACTCCAAAGAGTGCAACAGTAGGGAAAACATTGGATAGCGTAGGGGTAAAAATTACTATTCCCACTCCAGTGAGTGCAACAGTAGGGAAAGCGTTGGATAGCGTAGGGGTAAAACTTACTATACCCACTCCAAAGAGTGCAACAGTAGGGAAAGCGTTGGATAGCGTAGGGGTAAAAATTACTATTCCCACTCCAGTGAGTGCAATAGTAGGGAAAGCGTTGGATAGCGTAGGGGTAAAAATTACTATTCCCACTCCAGTGGGTGCGACAGTAGGGAAAGCGTTGGATAGCGTAGAGGTAAAAATTACTATTCCCACTCCAGTGGGTGCAACAGTAGGGAAAGCGTTGGATAGCGTAGAGGTAAAAATTACTATTCCCACTCCAGTGGGTGCGACAGTAGGGAAAGCGTTGGATAGCGTAGAGGTAAAAATTACTATTCCCACTCCAGTGGGTGCAACAGTAGGGAAAGCTTTGGATAGCGTAGGGGTAAAAATTACTATTCCCACTCCAATGGGTGCAACAGTAGAGAAAGCGTTGGATAGCGTAGAGGTAAAAATTACTATTCCCACTCCAGTGGGTGCAACAGTAAGGAAAGCGTTGAATAGCGTAGAGGTAAAAATTACTATTCCCACTCCAGTGGGTGCAACAGTAGGGAAAGCGTTGGATAGCCTAGGGGTTAAAATTACTATTCCTACTCCAGTGAGTGCAACAGTAGGGAAAGCGTTGGATAGCGTAGGGGTTAAAATTAGAATTCCTACTCCAGTGAGTGCAACAGTAGGGAAAGCGTTGGATAGCGTAGAGGTAAAAAATACTATTCCCACTTCAAAGAGTGCAACAGTAAGGAAAGCGTTGGATAGCGTAGGGGTTAAAATTACTATTCCCACTCCAGTGAGTGGAACAGTAGGGAAAGCGCTGGATAGCGTAGGGGTAAAAATTACTATTCCCACTCCAAAGAGTGCAACAGTAGGGAAAGCGCTGGGTAGCGTAGGGGTTAAAATTACTATTCCCACTCCAGTGAGTGGGACAGTAGGGAAAGCGTTGGATAGCGTAGGGGTAAAAATTACTAATCCCACTCCAAAGAGTGCAACAGTAGGGAAAACATTGGATAGCGTAGGGGTAAAAATTACTATTCCCACTCCAAAGAGTGCAACAGTAGGGAAAGCGTTGGATAGCGTAGGGGTAAAAATTACTATTCCGACTCCAGAGTGTGCAACAGTAGGGAAAGTAAATACTTCATATATTATTTAAAAAAATATAAATTAATATCTATAACAAATTATTTTAAAGTAATTACCAATTTATTTTAATATAACAATTAATCAATTAAAATTACAAATTAAAATAAATTATTACTATTTATTACCTATTAATCCAAATTAATTACTAATGAAAAATTATTTAATTAACAATTAAAAATTATTTATCTATTATTTCAAATTAAATACAATTACATAAATTGAATTATTTAAATAATTATAAATAAATTACTTCCCACTCTATTCCCCTATAAACCCAGAACCCGCTACTGAAAATAAATAAGTAAAATAACATAATTAGCAATTAATCAATTAAATAAAATTAATTGCCAATTAAAATTTAATTAATTACCCATAACATTTTAATTAACAATTAATTATAAAAAAATACCAATACATTTTTTAACATATGTAATTAATTTTATTTAAATTACTTCCCACCCAATTCCCCTATAAACACACAACCCGCTACGGAAAATAAATTAGTAAAATTAACATATTTAGCAATTATTCAATTAATTAAAATTAAATGCCAATTACCAAATATAAATTAATTAACAATTAATTAAAATATGATACCAATAAATAAATGTACATATTTAATTAATTATAATTAAATTACTTCCCACCCTATTCCCCTATAAACCCACAACCCGCTACAGAATTTAACTACGCAAAAAAAATAAAAATAAATCATTATTTAAAATTAATTATAACATAAATACACAATTTTCACACATATAATAACATAAAAACATTATAAAAAAATAGATACTATTAAAAATTAGACATTTTTATTTACCTATATTATATACTACGATATTTTAACTGTCTATATTTTTAGCATTCGATATTACATTACTTACCTTAAAAACGATATTTTTGATGTCAATATTCTGTCCAGTCGATATTTTGTCCAGTCTATATTTTGAACTCTTCAGAAAAGGGGGTGGTGATGAACAGAGTGTCTGAATTAAGCAGACCACTCTTACCCAGTCCAAAGATCAGTGTCCAGGGAGAAAAAACATCTTGCATCCCAGTGGACAGGGGCGTCCGCCAGGGGTGTGTGCTTGCCCCCACTCTGTTTTCTTTATATGTCAACGGAGTGGTGGAGCATCTGCTGCAACATCCTGCGGATGCACCTACTCTGGCGGGCAGAAAGGTCCCAACGCTCCTGTTTGCGGATGACACCCTCCTGATCTCGAAATCTCCAGCAGGCATTCAGAAATTGCTTTCTAGCTTCAAATCCTTCTGTGACAGCAGGGGTTTAGCTATAAACATAAGCAAGACCAAATTCCTTGTCCTTAATCCCCCTAAGAAATCCGTCGCCCCGCCTGTTTTAGACTCCACCCCCCTGGAGAGAGTCAAAGAATTTGACTACTTGGGAATACGTCTGTGTGACTCAATGAGTTGGAAGGCACACCATCATAAGGTGTTTCTGACTCATAAAAGGGTCACAGGTGTCTTGCTCAAGGAACAACGAGCCTCCTCGCTGAAACCAATCGGGGCAGTGCTAGATATCTACAGAGCAAGGGTTGTAAGCGCAGCTTTATATGGCGCCGAACTGTGGGGTACGCAGAGAGTCGATACTTTGGCCCATATGGAAAACAATTTCCATAAAGATCTGATGAGGCTACCCCACAGCACTCCTACAATCCCTCTCTTGTTGGATGCAGGTACCCGCCCAATTTGTGAGCAAGCAAAATTACGCCCCCTGTTACTTTGGTCCCGGGTATGGAATGTCCCAGAATTGTGTAGTTACGCTGACGCCCTGAAAGATCTGTTGTCTCTCCCAGGTTGTAATAAGATACCCTGGTTCAGGGAGGTAAAACGATTGCTCTATGAGCTGGGATTGGGAGATGCTTGGGCCAATAAAACAGCACCGCCCAAGCTGTTTCTAAAGAACGCCTACTGGTTATGGGTAAAAAATAACAGAATGCGTAATCCCAATCTTTGCAAATCTGTTGCCCAGTTTTTACTAGTCAAAGATCTCCCCTTCAGGGAACCTTATTTGGACCTAATCCACAGCTCTGGAGATAGATCACTTTACTTCAAATTTAGGGTGGGTGTTCTCCCCTTAGGATTGTTTACTTCCTCCTGGAATCCTCCTTTTCAAACGGTCCCGTTTTGTCCGTTTTGCGACTCAAGGGTTGAGTCTGTCGCCCACCTTCTGTTTGAGTGTAGTGTCTATGCAGCTCCTAGATTGAAATGGCTAAAGCCCTTGTGCAGAAGTCTGGGAACAAGATCACACCTAGAAGCCCTATGTATACTACGCTCTGATGCCCGCCCATTCTTTGCATGCTGCATGGCAAAATTTCTTGGCTGGGCATGGCGCATAAGATCTATAAGAAAGCTATTGATCCAGTAATGCCCTTTTTTTATGACCTGTTTTAGATACTAGTGCAAATATTTGTAAGGATAGCTTAAATGTGTATTTTATGTATTATTGTTCTTATCATGATTCCCTACGGTATCTTATATTATGCATCTTTGTAATGATTTTACTTTTTGTACTGCTTTTATGATATGTACCGTATCGAAATAAAGCTATACTACTACATATATTATTTAAAAAAATATAAATTAATATCTATAACAAATTATTTTAAAGTAATTACCAATTTATTTTAATATAACAATTAATCAATTAAAATTACAAATTAAAATAAATTATTACTATTTATTACCTATTAATCCAAATTAATTACTAATGAAAAATTATTTAATTAACAATTAAAAATTATTTATCTATTATTTCAAATTAAATACAATTACATAAATTGAATTATTTAAATAATTATAAATAAATTACTTCCCACTCTATTCCCCTATAAACCCAGAACCCGCTACTGAAAATAAATAAGTAAAATAACATAATTAGCAATTAATCAATTAAATAAAATTAATTGCCAATTAAAATTTAATTAATTACCCATAACATTTTAATTAACAATTAATTATAAAAAAATACCAATACATTTTTTAACATATGTAATTAATTTTATTTAAATTACTTCCCACCCAATTCCCCTATAAACACACAACCCGCTACGGAAAATAAATTAGTAAAATTAACATATTTAGCAATTATTCAATTAATTAAAATTAAATGCCAATTACCAAATATAAATTAATTAACAATTAATTAAAATATGATACCAATAAATAAATGTACATATTTAATTAATTATAATTAAATTACTTCCCACCCTATTCCCCTATAAACCCACAACCCGCTACAGAATTTAACTACGCAAAAAAAATAAAAAAAAATCATTATTTAAAATTAATTATAACATAAATACACAATTTTCACACATATAATAACATAAAAACATTATAAAAAAATAGATACTATTAAAAATTAGACATTTTTATTTACCTATATTATATACTACGATATTTTAACTGTCTATATTTTTAGCATTCGATATTACATTACTTACCTTAAAAACGATATTTTTGATGTCAATATTCTGTCCAGTCGATATTTTGTCCAGTCTATATTTTGAACTCTTCAGAAAAGGGGGTGGTGATGAACAGAGTGTCTGAATTAAGCAGACCACTCTTACCCAGTCCAAAGATCAGGGCTTGATCCATCACCATTATTTAGCTCACTGCCCCATCCCAGCTCAGAACCTGGCTATATGCAAATTAGTCTGTCCCTGGCCCAGTGCATCATGGGAACAGGGCAGACCAAACTACCAAGCCAATTCTTCACCAGAAAGGAGACAAGCTTCCGGGGACCTGTTTCTGGCATTTCAGCCGTCGTCGGCCCGGCTTGCTTGAATCCTGATGGAGCAGTGAGCAAGGGACTCATGTCTGAGTATACCCTACCACACCTATAGTGGCCAAAAACGATTCAGAAAAGGGGGTGGTGATGAACAGAGTGTCTGAATTAAGCAGACCACTCTTACCCAGTCCAAAGATCAGGGCTTGATCCATCACCGTTATTTAGCTCACTGCCCCATCCCAGCTCAGAACCTGGCTATATGCAAATTAGTCTGTCCCTGGCCCAGTGCATCATGGGAACAGGGCAGACCAAACTACCAAGCCAATTCTTCACCAGAAAGGAGACAAGCTTCCGGGGACCTGTTTCTGGCATTTCAGCCGCCGTCGGCCCGGCTTGCTTGAATCCTGATGGAGCAGTGAGCAAGGGACTCATGTCTGAGTATACCCTGCCACACCTATAGTGGCCAAAAACGATTCAGAAAAGGGGGTGGTGATGAACAGAGTGTCTGAATTAAGCAGACCACTCTTACCCAGTCCAAAGATCAGGGCTTGATCCATCACCGTTATTTAGCTCACTGCCCCATCCCAGCTCAGAACCTGGCTATATGCAAATTAGTCTGTCCCTGGCCCAGTGCATCATGGGAACAGGGCAGACCAAACTACCAAGCCAATTCTTCACCAGAAAGGAGACAAGCTTACGGGGACCGGTTTCTGGCATTTCAGCCGTCGTCGGCCCGGCTTGCTTGAATCCTGATGGAGCAGTGAGCAAGGGACTCATGTCTGAGTATACCCTGCCACACCTATAGTGGCCAAAAACGATTCAGAAAAGGGGGTGGTGATGAACAGAGTGTCTGAATTAAGCAGACCACTCTTACCCAGTCCAAAGATCAGGGCTTGATCCATCACCGTTATTTAGCTCACTGCCCCATCCCAGCTCAGAACCTGGCTATATGCAAATTAGTCTGTCCCTGGCCCAGTGCATCATGGGAACAGGGCAGACCAAACTACCAAGCCAATTCTTCACCAGAAAGGAGACAAGCTTCCGGGGACCGGTTTCTGGCATTTCAGCCGTCGTCGGCCCGGCTTGCTTGAATCATGATGGAGCAGTGAGCAAGGGACTCATGTCTGAGTATACCCTGCCACGCCTACAGTGGCCAAAAACGATTCAGAAAAGGGGGTGGTGATGAACAGAGTGTCTGAATTAAGCAGACCACTCTTACCCAGTCCAAAGATCAGGGCTTGATCCATCACCGTTATTTAGCTCACTGCCCCATCCCAGCTCAGAACCTGGCTATATGCAAATTAGTCTGTCCCTGGCCCAGTGCATCAAGGGAACAGGGCAGACCAAACTACCAAGCCAATTCTTCACCAGAAAGGAGACAAGCTTCCGGGGACCGGTTTCTGGCATTTCAGCCGTCGTCGGCCCGGCTTGCTTGAATCCTGATGGAGCAGTGAGCAAGGGACTCATGTCTGTGAGCTAAAAAACGGTGATGGATCAAGCCCTGATCTTTGGACTGGGTAAGAGTGGTCTGCTTAATTCAGACACTCTGTTCATCACCACCCCCTTTTCTGAATCATTTTGTCCACCATAAGCGTGGAAGGGTATACTCAGATGTGAGTCCCTTGCTCATTGCACCATCAGGATTCAAGCAAGCCGGGCCGACGACGGCTGAAATGCCAGAAACCGGTCCCCGGAAGCTTGTTTCCTTCCCAGTATAAGAATTGGCTTGGTAGTTTGGTTTGCCCTGTTCCCATCATGCACTGGGACAGGAACAGACTAATTTGCATATAGCCAGGTTCTGAGCTGGGATGGCGCAGTGAGCTAAAAAACGGTGATGGATCAAGCCCTGATCTTTGGACTGGGTAAGAGTGGTCTGCTTAATTCAGACACTCTGTTCATCACCACCCCCTTTTCTGAATTATATTTTGAACTCAATATTATGTCCAGTCGATATTTTGGAATCGATATTATGTCTGTTTACCCATCATATACAGTGGCCTTGCGTCCTTACGCGATGCAAACTCCAAACTGGCTGTAACAAACCCTGTCATGTTTGCTATCAAACATATTGGACTGGAGGTATGATTCTATGCACTGTAAAGCTCCTCTGGGAGTGCTCTGGGTATCAGTCTTCCAGAACCAGACAGCAAGCTAGCACTACTGCCGACCAGAAACATGTTTCTGCCCTCCTGCTGCTGACCCAAGCTCGAGAAGGGGGAAGGCAGAACAATACGTTTAATGTCACAGGGAGGTGTGACCACCTCCCAGACAGGTATAGTCTATTGGGGCAGGGTGCCGGCACTTGCCAGTGCCACTGAGTCTGCTTGATGGGCACACTTGGTGCCCTCCTTGCATGCTCCAGTTCAAACCAGTTCAGGGAGCCATTGGCTCCTGCTCTGGGATGAAACTGGACAATGGATAGGTGGTAGTTCTACAACTCCCTCAAGGCCTGCACTGTCTTCTCACTGAGTTTGATGCCAGTATCCCTTGTTGGGTCTACAGGAACCGAACCCCTGTGCACCACATTGACCTGCCATTGCCAAGGATTTTCGACTCTCTTCGCAAGAGATCTTCGGTCTCCAAGAAGCTCCAGCCTTGAACACCTCCTGCACCGTTCCTCACTGGATCCTTTGCACTGTGGGCCCGCATCTTTGCTGAGCTGCTTGAGGGCCTCTTGCGATTCCTATGCCTCCGGCCTGTGGGTCCTTTTGAGAGACCTTCATGACTTCAGTGGCCTCCCCTAATTGCTCAGGGCCTGCTCCAACTCCCCTGCTCGTGGTGAGTCACTCGGACCTTGCTGGTCCCAACACTGCACCTTTTTTGCCTACCATGTTGTTTGCAGTTGCCAAGGCTTGTTGTTGCTCCAGACAGACACCGACCCCTTAGCTCTCGACATCCGGCATGGGACAGCTTGTGAATGGCTCATGGTCTTCCTCAGCATCACCTAGTACACACAGCTGCAGCTCCAAGGTCAACGTCAACGCTCCTGCATGTCCCGACATCGGTGGACATTCGTCTTCCGTGCCTCCTGGTCCCTCCTGAGTGGCATAGACTCCGTCCCCTATGCTTGGAGGTACTTCTCATCTTTAATCCACTCTGGGTTCCACTGGACACTTTCACCTTCTTCGTCAGCGACATCTTCCTGAAGTCCTCCATTGGGTTCAATGGCGGCTTCCAACGTCACTTAGCACCAATACACCTGGCTCCCCTGGTGTAGGTATCCTGGTTCCTGGGGTATCCACAGGTGGGGTGGCTCTCTAACCTTCTGTCTTCCACAGCTTTCTTTGGGGTCCACTGGGAAGGGTCCTTTTTAAAAATTGCAACTGCGACTTACCCATTGACTTGAATTGATGAAATGGTTGTGTTCTCATTCTGCACAAGACCTCTGTGGGGTTTCTAGATACTCACCAAGGGTGGTTCCTTGGGAACCCGGCACTTCTAAGTCTTCTGGGTCTACTCTGGTCTTGAGTGGTGGTTCATATTCCACTATTTTAGTGTATGGTTTGGTCTCCCCCTGGAGACCATCTTGTGTTTGTGCTACTTACCTGTTTTATTTGCAAAGTATTGTTCGCATTGTATTATATCTTCGGGTAGGAGATATGGTTATGTGTTAGTGAGTGTCTTATAATAAATACATATTTTTATAAATACCTTGTGTGGTTCTTTTTTACTTAAACTGTACCAATAAGATAAGTTCTGGTAAAACAAGCTGCTTTACACTCCTTCTGGACTAAGCCTGAAGGCTGCTCTCTACAGCTACAACTTAGAGAGCTTTTTCATGTTGTCTAGGACCACTAAAATCAACAAAAGGATTGTCTGGAATAATGCAGGGTGCTACACTTACATAAGTGAGCACCTTTTTCTAAGCCAGCCTCCTACATCCACTTGCTTCTCAAGGGTGGGTGGAGCTTGTGTAGTGGTACTCTGTGGAATTTCACAGAGGTACTGGAAAACTCAGTGAAATTCTGTGGAGTTCCGTGGCCTGGAGGATTATCCCCCTGCCCCTCCATCACTCTGCACTCCCCTTGCTATAGCCCCGGTACCCCGCTACACCTCATCCCCCCACCCTTCTTCTGCTAAAGAACAGGCCTGCCCCCCTCCCGCGTAGTATACTAGTAAATGACGTACCTTCCTCCATCAGTGTCCTGCTGTTCTGCTGCTGGGCATGGTTCCACTTCTGCTGCTCTGGTTGAATTATAGGAAGAACTGCAGTGTGCCTGGTGTACTGCGTGAAGGCATGCCTGACCCTATAGGCATGCCATGTGTACTGCAGTTCTTCCTGTAATTTAACCAGAGCAGCGGAAGTGGAGCCAGGCCCAGCAGCAGGAAATCAATTTGGGAGGCAGATAAGCCTCCCTGCACCGGAGAACTCCGCTACACTGCATAGGCGGGGTTTATGCTAAACTTCGCCCTCCAAGCGGAGTGCGGAGTAGCACAACCTCTGTAAATTCCACCCACAGAGCGGAGTTTACCGCCCAGAGTTATTCCTCGTGGAATGAGGAAGTACCCGATGACATCCAAAAGCCACCTGAGGAACTTGTTTTCTTCCCGCTGTATAAGGTCTCAATCTCGGTACCCCCAGAGGTCACTGCCATAACAACTGAGACACACTTGGCCTTACATACCTGGATCAAGGCTTTCACAGATTCACTGTCCACCTGTGGGAATAGTCCAGCCCGAACTGCCAAGCCATGTCTTCCCTGGACCAGAATCAAGCATCCTAGGACCGGTTTCTGGCTATCAGCCGTCTTCAGCCAGGATAGCTTGACTCCAGTGATGTAGTAAGCACGGGACCCACATCTGGGCATACCCTTCCCACATAGGGTGAACAGCAAAACACACATGATGATGGAGGGAATGTTGCACAATGGCAAAACATTCACCCCCAGTCACAGATCTGGGTTTAATCCATCGTTATTTTGCTCACCAAGCCACCCCAGTTCAGACATGGCCATATGCAAATCAGTCTTGACCCTGTGCCTCGTGGGAACAGTCCAGCCCGAACTGCCAAGCCATGTCTTCCCTGGACCGGAATTAAGCATCCTAGGACCGGTTTCTGGCTATCAGCCGTCTTCAGCCAGGATAGCTTGACTCCAGTGGCGTAGTGAGCACGGGACCCACGTCTGGCCATATCCTTCCCACATAGGGTGAACAGCAAAACACACAAGATGATGGATGGAATGTTGCACAATAGCAAAACATTCACCCCCAGTCACAGGTCTGTGCTTAATCCATTGTTATTTTGCTCACCAAGCCACCCCAGTTCAGACATGGCCATATGCAAATCAGTCTTGACCCTGTGCCTCATGGGAACAGTCCAGCCTGAACTGCCAAGCCATGTCTTGGGTCCCGTGATCATGAGATCTGTTGGTAACACAAGCCGCCCCATCCCCTCCGACCGACCCCTACATGGGCCCATCCATTGCACTTCCAAGTGGAGGGGGGCACCTATTTACACATACTACTGTTGGCTCAAGTGAAGGCTGATGATCCAACTGTGGACGGTCATTCTCTAGGCTGATGTTAGCCAATGGTGCTGGGGGGGTATTGCTGGCCATCTGGACCGTATCAGGTTTTTTCCCAAACATTTTGGGGACAGTAATTTTCACGTGCCTCCTGTTTCCCCGAGATGCACCAGGGTCTGCTGAGTTCAATATATTATCCACTTCCTCTATTGAATCATCAATCTGGCTGAGGGTACTAGGATTTGAAGCCTTTCTGTTAGGTTTACTTGCAGAGGAAACAACATCTAAAGCTTTCCACTTACCCATATCTGATCAATAATAGAGAGAAAGGGAGGTATAAAATAGCGACAATACACTACAACAACCCGAGGCAGCAAAAACGTTGGTGTCTAACACTCGCTGATACTGTCTCCAGGCTTCTACACCAACCAATGGCAAGGCTTCCTCGCCAAGAAGCCCTCCGAATAAACAAAACAAAAAAAGAACAAAATAAACAAGGACACCCTGTCACTTCTCCAAATTTGGAAAGTACTTAGGGAATGATTATGACTTTGGCCGTGTGGGAGCAGGGCGATGGCCGCCAAAGTCCACCACAGGCCACCCGCCAGATTATTCGTTTTCTCGTTGTCTGGCAGGCGCTCCTTTGGTGGTCCCAAGCAGTGGCATAACGAAACTTGAGGGGCCCCCCTTCAAAGTACATGGAGGCGGCCAACCCATTCTCAGCGCCAGTCAAGAGTTCTCAATCCAGAGACCCGCCATACTGCAGGGGCTCACCCCAACCATAAAAAAGGATTCTGGTTCCTCCATTGGTCCCATCCGCCCTTTCATCTGGCGATTTACATACATCAGTAAATGCTGCTGCGCCCTCCAGCAAAGTTACATAACATTGCCTACAGCCGGCCCACCAAACACATCCGCCTACTTGATGACCCACCTCCAAACACAGACCACTGCCATTGTGCCTGCTACTAGCGTATCATTACACTCTACTCTCACCCCTACGAAACCCGCAGTTATGCTTTTCCACCCGCTTTTAAAACCACCCCTCGGATGTCACTGCGAACCTGTGACTGACGCCCACTGCTCCTCTGTCCACCACCGACAGAAAGACTGATGGCCGGTCCCCATCTAACCACTGCCTACCAGTAAAGACAGAACCTTTCAGAGATACCCTCCCCAATAACACTGTGGTGGTTTAAAACATGTTAAACAATCTCTTCATCTGACCACCCCAAAACAATTCTTCTTGCTAGCCTCTACGGCATCAAAGCCATTCCTGCTACTTTTCGTCTTCTGCATGATGCACACAATAATATTAAATGTACAAAGGGTCTGATTTTTGTTTCCTCACACCACCATTAATTTACGCTATGTACCCACTAAACCATACCTCCTGTCAAAGGCAAACCTGATCCCATATGTAGCACCAGTCAGCAAGTACCCCAAGGACAAACACCAGAGAGAATCTGCGATTCATGTAATTAAACCTACAGTGACAACATAGCATTTCCCCACTCACTGTCAGCCCAGCGAAGTCTGAAACAGCCAATACCGGCAACATCCAAAGTGCATTTCTACTTCCTTTCAATGGCAGCTCCTGATACATATACCTATGACTTCTGGGCGGCATCTACCACAGACCACAGCATTCTTTGTCTCCCTAAGACTAATCGAATGCTGTTGGTGAACGCTTCTCTTTCCCCTTCCTTACTAATAACGAAAGGAGGATACAAAAAAATATATATAGTATTTTCTTATGCAAAAAGCTTATCAAGCACTAGCTGCCCGCAGTCCTCACCAGATCCACACATATCAATTTTCCGCTATCGCACCATCCTGTCAACCCTATTATTATCTGGAGATGTTTTTTATCCTTTCCGTGAACTGGGAAAAGCAAAACCTTGCACGAAAACAAGTCCCTTTAAAACCTTTGCTACTTATACAGGCTGACAAAGCACTTACTTGTTTTACTAACTGTCATTGTAAAGCAAACAGGTAACTCATTCTAGGATTGGAATTATTGCTTAGAAGTGTGGAAGTTAATACTGAGAAGTAGTATGATTTTTTGCATGTCTGCCAGACACTCGTTCTTCCCTGCAAGCGCACACAATGCAACAATGCAATTTAGCTTAACAAATTGTTCATAAATGTACTGAAAGGTAAAGAAACAGCCCATATTATTTTTACAAAGAAAAATAGACAAACGTCACTTTATACCCCAAGACATAAAAGCCTTAGCAAGCACAGCGTGTCCAAATCCACGCCACCTTATTCTACCACACACAGCACATTTGAACATCTCATAATTACATGCCACAAAATTCAACTATCAATAATTTAACCCTACAGCATTCTATACCACATAATTACAATCCTAAAAATTAAAAAACACATATTCCCACTTCACTCCATACCCCATAATTCCACATCACATAATAACATTCCACGCAACTTAATACCACTCCAAACCACATAATTACACTTCACACAACACAATTCAACTACAATAGTTCCACTTTAACCTATATTAGTATACTTCACACAACATATTTACACTCAACTCCAAAACACACAATTACCTTCAACAAAATACAACTCTGCAATGTGCTGCATTATTCCACTCCGCACAATTATACACCACACCATGCCACATAATTCCACACGTCCCACTATTCATTCCCACCTAATTCATCACACAAGATAATTTCACTCCCCATATTACCACTCAGCACCACATAATTAACCTCCACATAGTTGTGCTCTACTCCATATTGCATAAATACGCTCCACATAATCCAGTCTCTGTCACGTAGCAAAATTCCACATAACTACACTACACACCATGCCTCATAATACCACTCAACATAATTTTCACTCAACAGCGCACACTTCCACGTCACACAATTTAACTCTACACAATTCCATTCCACACCACATAATTCAACAGCAAACTACATAATTAAAAACAACAGCACAATTACATAACACACCACATACATCCAATCTACACCATATAATTCCACATCATGCTACAATATTTAACAGCACACCACACAAGTGAACTCCGCTACATACCACTCCACAACACAAAATACCATTCCAGATAATCTTACTCCAAGACACACAATCCCACTCCATGACACACAATCCCACTACACATAATTCCTGTACACTCAATACCACATAATTTCTATCCACATATCTACACTGCACACCATGCTCTAATATTTCACTACACAGATCCAATTCACACAACACAATTCCACAACTAACAATTAAAACCCAAACCACATATGTCCACTTGACACCACACACATTCACTCCACTCCAAACAGAAAACGCATAGGTAAAATACATTGTCCTTTACAACGTCGATAGCTCTAACTCTCACAAATGCGAGACCAATTGCATTGCAAATGCTTGTTTACCTTCCAATGCGTCCCAGCAGATCCTGTTCCTGGAGCGGCAAACATTCTCCTGCCCCAGTCAGCTCTGTGTTTCCTTTTCCCTTCTCAGATTGCCCTGTGGAGAATGCTCTCTCTGAGGGCCCCCATCCTATTTCTGGGCCTGTCTCTGACTGAAAAGAAATAATGTAAGTTGTTACTTTGTTTCTCTTCAGTCCTGGGTCAGCACAAGGAGCTCAGAGCAGGCTGCGTAGCTACTTTAGAGCAAGCCTCTCACAGCTCTATACAGATTAGCTGAGGGGGCCCCCTTCACATACTTAAAACTGCCCCCCCCACACCATGGGGGCTGCAAGGGTGTTTGTTACGGCCCTGGTCCCACGGTGGAGTCTTTGAAAAAGGCACTGCATTGGGAGCGCCAAAGCCCGTTCCTGCATGGCATGGACTCTGAAGTCCATGTTGTGCAGGAAAGGGGGTGCATGCACACAAAGGGGCACAACATGCCCCCCCTGCATGCATCCCCATGGCTTAAGGCGCCAGTGGGCCCTGTAGGGCCCCTTTAGTTCCCTCACCGCCAGCTTTTTCATGGCGGGCTCATTACAATGAAAAGGCTGGCAATGACAAAACTTGTAATATGCTTGCCAATCCCACCGCCAGCATATTACTGCCTCACACCACAGCAACACCGCCGGGGAACAGCAGTGGCAGCGAGACTGCAGCGGTTTGACGGTCGAACTTAAAATAGGGAGGTCAGACCACCGGTGCGGTGCTAGCAGCAGTGCTACTGTGGGTTTGGTGGTACTATTGTCCGCCAAACTCATATTCACCCTCCAAGACTTAATATGGGGCTTAAAAAGACCTCCAAAGCTACAATGCAATACCCAAAACTATACAACACGGATCTCTTAAGCCGAGAACCCCTCCATGTAATCAAAAAACAGTAAAAGAATCCTTATATGCAGCAATCAAAGATAAAAAGAGAATGAGCTCACCCCATTCTCAATTTTTTGATGTACAATCTTGTGCCTCAACGCACAAGTTCCAGCACTCCTTAAGTCCCTTGTGTGGTAACAAACACAAACACGGAGGAACTCGTTGGAAAAGGTTCATAGACATGAGGAGACAGACAGTAGCATTAACAGTCTTGTGCGGCTTACCCCAAGTAGTGCCCCAGTCTGCAAAATTGTAGAGGCTGTAGTAGACTCCTTGCAGGCAGCGGCCGGAAGACAAAAGTAAAAGTAAACTAAAGCTTGCCTCGACCATGAAATACTGTTATGCCAAACGAGACACTATACATTGAGAGCCGGACAAAGGCGCCCCCTGTCTTTTTAAAAATGTACACTAATAGACAGTTAAAAACAGGGAACAATAAAAATCTAAATCAAAAGGGTATGGCCCAGCCTCCTCCGGGCTGTGATGGGCGCGGAAGAGTCACCCCCTAGCCAGTACCCGTCCTGTGCTGCTGCACATTATAAGCATCCGTTAATTACTCTCAGTTGAGGTGGTCAAGGGGGACATTGGGACTGTGAGTTACCGAGTCCCTTACGGCAACGGTTATTCCAGTACTCCTGGCTCTCCGCACTTGGCACTAAGAAGTTTGAGGAAGTGTCCTTTTCCCGCAGCAGGAGGTGTGGTAGCAGTGTTCCTCAGGAAACAGGCACGTAAAGGAAATAAACTCAAAAATGCCAGTTACAGCACCAGATAATGGAACTGCAGCGCACGTTATACGCGCCAGTCAATTACTCCCAGTTGCGGTGCTCACGGTGGATACTGGAACTTCCAGTCCCCAGCGGCAACGGTGACTCTCGCAGCGACCCTCCCCCTTGGCTCTAAGATGTTTGAGGAAGTGCCCTTTCCCCGTAGCAGGAAGTGTGGAAGCAGGATTCCTCAGGAAACAGGAATGCAAAGAAGATATGGCTCAATTGGTGTTACATAAGAGGCCACAGATGCTTGCATGGCCTCTCCTGTTATGTGGATAGCATCATGGCCAGCCTTTTGCATGGGCAAGCTGGGCTAAGGCCCAGGGTGCCAATTTTCTGAGGGGCACATTGAGCTGTGTGCATTAAGGTTATGCCAAGAGTAGCAACCTTTCCACTTTGCTCCAGCCTTGTCCTTGTCCCTGCCTGTTCCTTTCTGTCTGATTTGCCAGTTTAAAGTGGTTTTAGTCCATCATTATCATACGGCGGACGATGTTTTTAGAGAAACAACCTTTACAACGCAACTTTTACAATGCACTACCATTACAATGAAACTTTTACAATGCAACATCCATTACATCGCATGCCATTACAACACAACCATTACAACGCATGACACTACAACGCATACCACTAAAACGCATGTCATTACAACGCATACCATTACAACGCATAACATTACAACACATAGTACCCTTACACTATCCAACACTTACCCTTATGTTGCACCCCCTGGAGTTAGAATAGTAATTTTTACCCCTGCACTATCCAACACTTACCCTACTGTTGCACCCCCTGGAGTTAGAATAGTAATTTTTACCCCTACACTATCCAACACTGACCCTACTGTTGCACCCCCCTGGAATTATAATAGTAATTTTTACCCCTACACTTTCCAATACTTACCATACATGCAATGTAATGTTATGCGTTGTAAAGGTAGTTTTTAAAAATTAGTTGTAATGGCATGCGTTGTAATGGAATGCGTTGTAATGGATGTTGTGTTGTAAAAAATTCAGTGTAAAGGTATGCGTTGTAAAAGTATGCCTTGTAACGTCATACATCCTGTTTTTAAGACCCCCATAGCCCCCTTCCTTGCCCTCCCTTCACCCTCTTTAACCCCTGATGGCACACATCAACAAAAACCATCATGTGCGTGAGGCAGCTAAACTAGCAGTGATTTAGGTGAGTTGGGGGAAATCCGGGATTGCTTGTGTTCAGCGGCCAGTCCCAGCTCATCCAGGTACTGACTAGAGGACACATAAAGGGACCCCATGCAGCCTTATTTAATTTACTACCATCAGCATGGGCGCCAAATTTCTCTCCGCTCACTCAGAGGGCGATATCTTAGCAAAGGCCAGCTCTGGATAGCATCAGTGCAAAATATGTGTCAGCGATCACAAGGTGACATTACCTTATTTGCATAGTGGTGTGTCCCTATGCAGATGAGGGAACATATTGCCACTGTACCCACACTGGTACTACAAATGTGGGCACATAGGCAATAAGCTCTCATGTGGCACACACAGTCAATGCCCCTGTCCTTTGGAAGGTAGAAAAGGTGGTCTCCTGGACTTTCCAGGCACCTTCTGCCTGGAGAGGGCATTGTGGTGCAGAATCGGACACTGGGCCTTATACGCAATATGGCCCTAGAGGATAAGGAGAGCATTGACTATACATGTATTCCAGTCTGCATAGGACCCTGTTTTCTGTCTCCAACCATCTGGTCCTGCTGAAGACCTGAGGTTCAGACGAGGCATGAACACCCTTAATCTGCTCTGCTTGTGCATTAGTAGATCCTGGTGTTCTTCCAAAGTGCCCCCGCTGTCCCCACTGAGGCTAAGGAAAACATCAATCACCCTCCATTCCTGTCTGGTCATTTCCTCCCCTTTGTCCCCTTAGAAATGGGTTCCTCCTGAACATCACAGGATAAGGAGACCACTAACACCCCTCTATTCTGCCATGCTCTAAAAATCTAACACATTTTGAGCTTCTTTCCATGTGCCTCCACCGAACAACTCCATGTGTCAAGATCCCAAATACCACACATTTCACATTGCTTTAGCCAGATATTGGCGATATATTTTTTTAAACAACCTCTGGTCTTATCTTACTTTGGGTGATAAATGGCAATATTTTGAGGGGCAGTAGATGATTGTAAAATGGGATTACTGACAGCAATCAAAAATCATTGGTGACAAATTATTCACCTCCCCTGAGAACCTAGGAGGGCTGATTAAATCACTGGGTGGTATTTTCAATTTCTCTAAAGGGCATTAATATATACTGCCATTGTAATTACAAATAACCGTGATGGTAGCCCTACAGCTCACTCCAAAAGATGGTACAGAAGTTTCAAAAGTGAGCATGGCTCTCTAGACCTTGCCTGTTTTGTTACTGGTTGCTACTGCCTTTTATCAGATCATTTTGTCCGCATGCTGCAGTGGTGAGTTATCAATAAAGTCTGTTGAAAAAGAAATTACAGTGATTATTCACTGGGGTCAAAGGTTATGCAATAGTACTTCAAACACACAAAAGGGGATGGGAGGAATGCTTACAGTGTATCTGATGACTGGTAATTTAGCATTCCAGCCAGTCCTTTTTTTGCCCACCATGCCATATCAGATTAGACCCAGCCATATGCAAATCATTCTCGGTCCTGCTCCAATAGGAACAGTCCAGCTCGAAATGCCAAGCCAGGAACCAGAATATATGTAATCCAGGACGGGGTTCGGCATGATTGGGCTTCTTCAGTACCTCTGGCACTTCCCAATATGCCTTACATGTGTAAATGAAACGGTTTATGACATCACTGCCGCTGCTCTACGGTTTTGCCGCGTTTATCTAAAGAAAAATGAACGAAAGATCCATTTTAAATGAATAAATTACAAATAGGGATAAATTATGGAGATAATGGGAAAAGAAATGCCCCCTCCCTCAAAATATTCAAATCTTTGCACGCTTTGAGTAACTAGTGCACGCGGCTGCCGCGCTCATTTAGCAGGATTCATTTCCCAGCCTGCCTCGACACCACATGAACATGTTTAAGATTATGTGTCTGAATAGAGTCATTTTTGAAATTACTGAGATATGCAATTAAGATGAACTCGTGCATTCAAGCATAATGGGGTGATAGATGGCGTAATTAGCTCGAGTAAGACTCAGCCCTGTGTAGTTTGTCACAGTAGGACATCGTTATATTCTTACCTTTGTTTCTCTTCTTTCTAGGCCTTTCTCTGTAGCAACATGGAATGCTCCTGCGAGGCTGTCCTCGCGCTCTGTCTTCGTGGGGAAGCCTCTTGTGAACGTTCCATTGTTGACAGTTGGTCAGTTGGCACTGGACCAGAATGAAGACATTAAACTGTCCTGCGTTCTTCATCCTTGTTGCTGTTGCTTTGTTAGAAGAGGCGACGGGTGTTTATGTTTATGTTTATGTTTATGCCATTTTTAAAGCGAGCAAATACCCGGAGGTGTCTCGGCGCTCGAATACAGAACCATCGCTGAGGTGATAAGTTATGCTGGGATGAGCCATGTTTTTAGTTTTTTCCTAAAACTGAGGAGGGTCGGGGCAGTTTTGATGTGAAGGGGCAGAGTGTTCCAAAGTTTGGATGATGAGATGGTGAAACACCTGTCACCCCAGTTAACCTTTTTTGTTCGAGGGACTTTTAACAGATGTGCAGAGGAGGAGCGGAGTGTTCTTGAATGCTCGTGCGGACAGAAGGCTGCTCTGAGGAACTGTGGGCCCACGTTGTTGACTGCTTTGTAGGTGATACACAGGGCCTTGAATATTGTCCGGCTCCTGACAGGGAGCCAGTGAAGTAGGCGGATGTAAGAAGAGATGGATGTGAATTTGGGGACGTTTAAGAGGACTCTGGCCGAGGCGTTCTGGACTAGTTGGAGTTGGTTAATGACTTTTTTCTGAGCGTTCAAGAGAAGGGCATTACAGTAATCAGTTTTGGAAAAAACCAAGGTGCTGACTAATGTTCTACCGGCTGATGATGGAAGGTAAGGAGCAGTTTTTTGATTCTTTTTAGGATGTAAAAAGATGAGGAGACCACTGAATTGACATGATGATGAAATGTCAATTTGTCATCAAAAATGACTCCTAGGTTGCGAACCTTGGTGACAGGTTGAGGGGAGTCTCCTAACTCCGATGGCCACCAGTGAGGGGACAAAATAGGGTCCAGCTTCCCGAATGTCATCACCTCTGTTTTGTCAGAGTTAAGTTTGAGACAGTTAGATGACATCCAGGAGCTGATAGCCCTCATTCCAGATTGAAAGTTTGCTGCCACTGATGTACCGTTGCTATGTACAGAAAGCACAATTTGAGTATCATCAGCGTAGGTTGTCAGGGCAATTCCATAAGATTTTATTACTCTCTCTAAGTCCGAAACGTAAATGTTGAATAGTGTCGGACTTAGCGAGGAGCCCTGTGGGACGCCACAAGGGAGGGTGAAAGTCTGGGAAGTGAAGTGGGCCATTTTGACTGTTTGGGGACAATCAGCTAGGAAGGATGCGAGGAGTTCTTTCGCTTTGTTTTTGACTCCTATGGCTGAGACACGGTCGATCAAGATAGTATGATCGACCGTGTCGAAAGCTGCAGAAAGATCCAATAGTATCAATACTGCGGCTCCTCCATTATCCAGGGTCATTCTGATTTCGTCTGCTGCTTTTAGTAGCGCGGTCTCAGTTCCGTGACCCTGTCTGAAACCGAATTTGGTCTCATCTAATAAGTTATTTTTGTCTATGAAGTTGGATAATTGCATGTTCATCGCTTTTTCAAAAATCTTTGCTGGAAAGGGGAGACAAGCGATGGGTCGGTAGCTGGCAGGGAGAAGGGGGTCGAGAGTAGGTTTTTTTAGGAGCGGCTTAATGATAGCCTCCTTCCAGACTGAAGGGTAAATGCCCGTTGTAAACATGGCATTGCAGATGGATGTCAAAACAGGGGAGATGGCTTCAGGGATACGGTTAAGAATGGCAGGAGGACAAGGATCTAAAGGTGATCCTGATTTGGTGCCCAAGATGAGTCGATGGACTTGTTCCTCCGTAACAGCTTCAAAGAACGGAAGGCAGGGTATGTTGTTGTTAGAAGGAAGATTGGATGAGGAAGCAGAGGAGACGAGGGTAAAGGCTGAGAAAATGTCAGTGACTTTCTCTTTGAAGAAGTTTGCGAGAGAGTCGCAAAGGGATTGGGTTCCATTGAAGCAGGGGGTAGGTGGGTTGGAGAGATGAGTAACCACCTGGAACAATTCTTTTGATGAGTTTTTTGCCTGGGTGATTTGGGAGGTGTAGTAAGATGATTTTTCTGTAATGATAAGATCTTTTTATATCGAGAGGGCACTTTTGTAGATAATTTTATCCGATTCGTTGTAGTGACGGCGCCAACGTCTTTCGAGGTTTCTACACTGTTGTCGCTGCAGACGAAGGGGTTCTGTGAACCAGGGGGCTAAAGGGGAAAGTCTGGTGCGATAGAAGGTTTTAGGGGGAGCTAGGGTGTGACAAGCCTTGTTTAGGCAGTGAAGGTAATTGACAGAAGCCAAAGAGGGATCCTGTTCAGTAGTGGTGATACTGTCGAGCAGCAAAGCAGAGAGGTGAGGAGGGTCGATATTTTTCCAGTTTCTGATGGTAATAGGAGAGTAGGATGGTGGGCGGGAAGGCAAGGTTGTCAATTTTATGGAAAAACAGCCTGCTGAATGGTCCGTCCATATGAGGGGGGTCACATTTGACACCGCAATATGTGGGTTGCTGGTGAATATCCCGTCGAGGGTATGACCGGCTTTATGGGTGGGCTGAGTGACAATCTGCTGTAGGCCGACAGCTGCTAGATCATTGGATAGCACCATGGTGTCAGGGTCAGATAAGGCCTCAAGATGAAAATTAAAGTCGCCCAGTATGGTGAAATGTGGTGCGCCTGCGGTGACCTCAATTAAATTGGTGAGATTGTTAAGAAATTTCGCTCTGGACCCTGGAGGGCGGTAGAGTAGGATGCCTGTAAATGATTGGATATCGGAGATGCTGATGGAGAAAGAAGAAGCCTCGCAATCGCTATAGTTAGAGTCGGTGAACTTGACTTTGAAGTGGTTTTTGTATATGATGGCTATTCCTCCCCCCTTACGTTTTTTTCTGTCAAGTCTGCAAACGCAGTAATTCTCGGGAATGGCTGCTTTGAAGTCTGGGCCTGAAGAGTCATCGCCCCATGTTTCGGTAATAAATAAGAGGTCTGTGTTGTGTGACTCGATGAAGTCCAGAATTTCAACTTTATGTTTGGGGACCGAACGGACATTGATAAGTGCTGCTGAAACCTTGGGGATGGGGGTGGGAGAGTGCATGGGGGAGGTGCAAAATGAACATTTGTGGGGACCTATATTGACATCGGTGTACAGTAGGTGCGGTAAGGGGTGCAGCATTTCTGTTAAGGAGTTTAGATTACGAAGTTGTTCGGAAGTGTATGTGAGGATAGAAGATTTATGAGGCGGCTGCAGCTCACCGGCATCATGGGGATTGGTCTCTGGCGCGGTCTCGGCGCGGACGAGAGCAGACGAGCTTGCCTTATGCGCACCTTCGGCGCGCTATCGTCGCGCCCGCTGCGCTCGTCCGCTGCGCTTCCGGTGGGTGAGCATGTTTTATAGGCAGAGAGATGACAAGGAAAGGGGGCGTGGCCAGCGTGAGTGGGCGTGTCCGCTGTGCCAGGTGGGGCGAAGTAATTATCCCAACACTCGCCCGAAGCAGCGTGAAATCGGCTGGGCGGGGTGTCGGTCGATCAAAGGCAGAGGCCAAGGGTAAGTGAAGTTAAAATGCACGTTATACAACAATTTTAAAAAGAACAATGGTCCCTGTCAAAGCTCCCGGCTTTTCGCCTCAGGAGTGGTTAGGTAAACGCTGCGCTAGCAGTCAGCGCGCGTTTAAGTAGAAGAGAAAGGGGGCGTGGCCAGCGTGAGTGGGCGTGTCCGCTGTGCCAGGTGGGGCGAAGTAATTATCCCAACATTCGCCCGCAGCAGCGTGAAATCGGCTGGGCGGGGTGTCGGTCAATCAAAGGCAGAGGCCAAGGGTAAGTGAAGTTAAAATGCACGTTATACAACAATTTTAAAAAGAACAATGGTCCCTGTCAAAGCTCTCGGCTTTTCGCCTCAGGAGTGGTTAGGTAAACGCTGCGCTAGCAGTCAGCGCGCGTTTAAGTAGAGGAGAAAGGGGGCGTGGCCAGCGTGAGTGGGCGTGTCCGCTGTGCCAGGTGGGGCGAAGTAATTATCCCAACACTCGCCCGCAACACCGTGAAATCGGCTGGGCGGGGTGTCGGTCGATCAAAGGCAGAGGCCAAGGGTAAGTGAAGTTAAAATGCACGTTATACAACAATTTTAAAAAGAACAATGGCGGCTTCCTACCACGTTATACCGAGGGCATGCTTTGGTCCGGCTTGTCTGGTTGACGTGGCGACTGCCATCTTCCCTTCTTCATCCTGCATGGCCGGTCGTCCCCTCTCTGCTCTGTGAACTGAGGAAGGCTTGTTCCGGCTTGAGCTGCAGCGTCTTCCGGTAGGCCATCGGAAGGCAGTGTGGAGACTACCTTGGGTTCCCACAAATCTCTGTCAGCAACAGTGCTTGAAATGGAAAAATAGAAGTGCAGGTACTCTATACCAGAGTACCTGCTCATGTCTGAGAAGTGCTGGTACTCTCCAATTAAAAATATTAGGTTTCTCCTGAGAAGTGCAGGGACTCTCCCTCTCTAAATAAAAAAGTGCTGGTACTCAGTACCGGCCCTGTCACAGCACTGACCAGCAATTCCTTTGATCAGTTCAGAGACAACTGCCAATTAGCAGATATCTCTTGGTAAGACTACCCCCATACTCTCTAGGTGGAAATTAATGCACCCAAACTCTGGTGGTGCTGTTCCTGTGTTCATCCCTGAGTGTGACCTCTCACCATTGTGTGATGTTGCTGTGAACCCAGGATTCCATGTGGTGTCCTCCTTGGGTTTCTGGACCTGCACACTTTGTGATGGGAGTGGGGAGATGACATTGGGATCACCCACCCAATTTACACTGAGTTCTCTGCAGACCTGTTGTAGGTCATTGAGCATCTACCTTGTTAACTAACGTAAGGTGAGGGAGCTGTGCAGCACGCTGCTCAGAATGATAAATGGAACTGTTGTGTAAGTATTCAACATTTTCTGCCGGTGTCCCCGCTTCAAAGTTACGCAGTACAGTAGAAGGAAATCCAACTTTAAGCCTGATTAAGAGCTTTGTGTCTCCCTGTCCATGTTCCTGATGTTAGTGCACTCTCCAGTGAAAAGAACAAGGACTCCTGGTGTGTGTCGCAGCTGTAAACAGTAACGGTTTGATTTAACGGCCCACTACTCCATATGTGGTACCTGGGGCCAGATGTACGAAGCTTAGTGTTTGCAATTATCAAATAGCAAATTTTTGCAATTCACAATTTGGTAATCATAAACACTAATGTATGAAAGTGTGTTTTACAATTTCTGCAATTCCCAGTGGGTCGCAAATAGACCTACCTCATTAATATTTATGAGGTAGGTCTCAGTCAGTCTGAGACCCATTGGGAATCATAAAAATCACGGGGATGGTGGCTTGTTGGGATCAGCAGACCACCATGACTGAAATTGCTTTTAAATAAAGCAATCTTTTTTTAAATGCATTCCGTTTTCCTTTAAGAAAAACAGGTTGCTTTAACAAAAAATAAAAAAAAGTATTCACTTTAATTTTTAAGTCGAGCTTGGGCAGCGCATGCGCTGCTAGGCATGCAGTATTGGAGTATGGATTTGAAGCCCCGCCCACTCTCCGCCCATATTTTTAATTGCCTTGTGTCATTGTCCTTCGTAAACGCTGGCTTCCGAGTTATTATTAAGCTTGTTAGTCCCTCCTTGGTACCACCTTGTCTGCATTTGTTACCTCACATAACGACTGGACCTTTAACATGTCTTGTTACACGGTCTGCTTTATCTTAGTTGTGAGCACTATTTTGTTTAATGATTTGCCCATACCACCCACTACCTCGCAGCACGCCGCCTGCTTTTACTTTTTTAAATAATGGCGGTCTGCTTAAGTATAACGGCTGCTTTTCTTTCTTTATTTATTTTAGCAGTGCGGTCCGCTTTAAGTATAGCAGCCGCCAGGGCCGGACTGAGAACCAAAACCGGCCCTGGCAAAGTGCTCGGCCGGCCCCCTGGGGGTGCGACCGAGCTCTTTCCCGGGGCCGGTTTTCAGCCGATTTTGTTACAGGGCCGTATGCTGCAAAAACGGCCCTGTAACAAAAACAGCCCCCAGGGCCCAAAACCGGCCCCCACCCTTGCGGCGCACCGGGGGATTGCCCGGTGCCCGCAACGGCCAGTCCGGGCCTGGCAGCCGCATGTACTTTTTGTTTACTAGCGCCCATGCGGCTCTTTCACATTCATGGAGGCCACACCCCTTTCTTTAGACAAGCCGCATCTAAACAAAGATGCGCGGCCGCTATTCATTGAAAGCGCAGCATGAGTGCTTTCCCCCCAAAAAAATCTGTCAACTTCACAAACGGATACTTTCTTTTGTCTAAGCACCCCAAGCTGCGGTTTCACTTTAATGTCAACCACGTCTTTAGACGCGGCTTGTCTAAAGAAAGGGCCACAGCCTCCATGATTGGGAAAGTGCCGCATGGGCGCTAGTAGTTTGCAATGCAATAGGTCTTGCATTTGCAAGAGTTTAAGCTAATGCATTTCCGATAGCTCAAACTCTTGTAAATGCGAGACCTATTGCATTGCAAATGGCTGCTTAAAAGTAGGCAGTGGTCTGTTAGACCATTGCCTGCTCTCAAAATTATTATTTTTTTTTACTCTCAGATGGGAAGGGGTCCCACGGGGACAAAACATTTGTAAAAACCAATGTGAATCTGTATTAGGAAGGGACACCTTAAACATGCCCCTTCCAAATTCCAATTTGCAATCCCAAATTGTGATTCAGTAACAGGTTACCTAATTGCAATTTTGGCGTTGTACATCGGAAAATTGCTTTTTGCATTCACAAACGGCCCGATTCTGCGAATCAGGCCATTTGCAAACACA
Organism: Lissotriton helveticus; assembly: GCF_964261635.1. Taxonomy (NCBI): domain Eukaryota; kingdom Metazoa; phylum Chordata; class Amphibia; order Caudata; family Salamandridae; genus Lissotriton; species Lissotriton helveticus. The sequence continues at coordinate 1,308,187,080 of NC_136057.1, forward strand.
AAAAGCTTTGTACATCTGGCCTCTGTTGTTTTAGTCTACAACAATTACAGGACAGTCTTCATGGTAATGTTCAGCTCTTGCAGAAAGCAGAGATTTCAGTGGCATCTTTACCGTTATTCTTTTCTCCACCCCTATGTCTATTTTATGAATAATTGGGGCAGGGCACATATTGACCAATGGTAGATTTCCTATTATCTAACTATTATTATTGTTGATTTGTGATCAGGTAATAGATGCAGTTTGAACCACGGCCAAAATTCCTGCAGTGCAGAGGCGAAAGAACCGCATTCCTTGGAGTTGGTGAAAGGAGCAATGTATTACATTCATGTTGTTGGAGCTGACAAGATGCCTTTGGACAGGCGGAAGAATATTCTTTTATAGGGTCACCACAAAGGGAAGTCATTTATAGAAACTAACCACAACTTGTATCACAAGAATATGTTCGTGAATACGAAGAGGTCCTAATGAGAAGGGGTACTAGGTTTAAACCTGGTGCTAGTTTAAATGTGGACAGGTACCTGTTCTATACTCGAGCTCAGAGGCAGGGAGGGCCGCTTGATGAATTTCTAACAGCTCTGATGGCTTTATCTATGGCTTGCAATATTGGTGTGAAGACAGACAAACTGATTAAACACCAAATATTAGTCAGTTTTCGGTGACCCCAAACTCCGAGATGCCATAGCAACTGCTAAGGCTATTGAGAAGTCAGAAAAGTGGAGTTAGTCCTCGAAGATAGGAACATTGTGAGCAACCAGGGCCGCAAGGATGATTTACACTCCTAGGGACCTGATAAAGTTGTTTCACAATATAGGTGTCGGACGGATACATCTTTGGCTCCTACGAAGTAATTCTGCGCAATTGGCAAGGATTGGAAAAAATGTGGCAACGCGTAGAATTTTGCCACAGTCTGTAGCGTTGAACGGAAGGAATCCAGAAAAGCCAAGGTTGTATGTATGCCTGAAAACTAAGAAGTTTAATGCCGCAAGGTGAGTGTAGGCCAGAATTTGGTGAGGTTAAACGAGTCTACCTGGCTTCATGAGACAATAGGAAAAATGTCAGTGAAATGGACCTCCTAAGTGTCTGGTGATTGTGTTAGCTAGCATTTATGACAATTGGCTAGCTTTTGTCTCTGTGGACCATTTTTACTAAGGAACTGTTCAAGGAGAAATTTGAGGGTAGGGTTTCGGCATTTTAGATTTGGAACCTTCAGATATACAGGCAGACAGTTTTGATAAGCAGAGTATTGACTTGATTGGATTTTGTAAGATGAGCCTTACAGTTAAGGATATAAGCCCAGACATCATATTATAAGTAGAAGTCAAGGGAGTAAATCTCCAGGGTTGGTAAAATCAATGGAAGTTAGTAATATTAAACCATTGGAGTAAAGAGCAGGTGTTGATGGTGAATGCACATGTGGGAAATGATTACATTTTGAAAGAGTTTATGTTTTTTGGGGGAGGAGGATTTGGTATTGCTGAAGGTTTTTTTTTCTTCTAAAGGATCGGCTTGAAGAAGGAAACGTCTTGTCAAGCAGAAACCGAGAGAAGTGCCAATAAATGTGAGGAGATAACTAGAGGAATTGCTAGAAAACAACTAGGTGAATGAGAGCATGATGTGCAAGTGGAGTCATGTGAGTGGTTAGTACCTATAGTTTTAGGCATGAAGCTGACAGGAGTTTGAGCCTGCATGTGAATATACGGGCTGTCATTATCATTGTAGTTGTTGATAATCACCCACTTCTGAATACCAATGAGCTTGTGGTCTTGCTGTAGTGTACAACAGTGTTCTCAACTGTATACATTCAGTATACATATCATCCGATTTTTGTTATATCAGTATTCCAAATCTCAAACTGCATTCCTTGCTCCCAGGGGCTGTTCTAGTTTAGGTCTGTTTAGCTTTAACCTATTTAGTTCTTCCGGTTTAGGTTTAGGCCAGATTAGCTTCGGCCTCACCTCTGCCAACTACTTTCAAGACAATATCATGATTTTCTCAAACAATTAGCAGGATCACATGTCTCACATCAGTCATTTGTAAGAGATTCGTGAAAGGGGCCTGACACAGAAGGAGGACAAGGGCAACTTTTCCACATGACGTGGAGTACTGCCAAGAAGTCTCTCGTTGAGGCTATCCTGAAGACTCCTACTCAGACAGTAAGAAGAAAGTGTTATACTTGGGCCCTTACTGGCGCAAGATCCTACCTTCCGTTCTGGACTGCATTGCCGCTCTCCCCTATGGGACACATAGCCATCTTGAAGATGGTTCTTCTCCCCAGGTTCTTGTATTTCTTTTTGACTCTCCCTGTAAAACTTCCCCGACAGTTTTTTTTTTAAAGAATTACAAACGCTCTTGACTGCATTAATCTGGGGCAATGGCAGAAGGCAAGCAGCATTTCATGAACTGTGTGCTCTGGTGGAGGAGGGTGGCCCACTCCTTGTATAGCCAGACACAACTTATCGGAACCAGGCCATTGGACTGTCCGAATGCTCCTGCCTATGGTAGTGGAATGGCTGCTGGACTCGGAGGGGGTGGTCCCCTGGGGGGTGGGAAACATTCTTATGCGAACGGCCCAGTCATGCTGGCTTACCTATATAGTTAAGCATTACCCTCACCCACTATATGCCCCTCAACCACCTCTCTGGGCGATGCGGGCTGCACTGACCTGTGCTCCAGATCGGAAGAAATCGCATGGACCGTAACCTTACGATGTGGGACGCCATGTTTGATGACAAAATCCTTTGCACGTTCAAGATCTAGCTAGGCACTTACGCACGGTCTGGCATAAACTGCACAATTAACCAAACACATCAAAATTCCTCCAGGTTGTGCTAACGTATGGGGCACACACCACGCTATCACTACATTGTATTGCTCTTTACATGCATATAGGGGTCACCGCTCCATCTTCTCCGTGCCTACTGGGATGAGGCACTACACACCGCACTCACAGACGAGCAATGGACACAATGTCTTGGGGTCTCAAGGTGCGTTTCTATGAACATGCCACTCAAATATACACAGTTCAATGACCTCCACCACACTTACCTTACTCCTGAGAGACAGGCACATATGTACCCCGGGACTCCAGACTCCTGTCCCCGCTGACGAGACATCACAGCTAACTTTATACACATGGTATGGACATGTCACCAGCTTGTTCCCTATTTGGATGAGATAACCGAAATTCTCTCAGAGGCTTTAGATACCCCAATGGCCCCCATTATCGCTTGGGATCACCGCCCGCTCTGCAGCGCATACACCCGTCAACAAACTAACTGACCGAGAATTCGTTTTAGCAAAGCGCAGAATAGCCATGTGCTGGGAATCAGCTTTAGCCCCCCATTAAACTGTGTGCTGGCATAATGGCTGAGCAGAAAGTTCTGCAAAATGCAGGGACAGGCCGCCCAACTCCGTCTCATCGCCCACACTGCGTCACTATTCAGGGTAATCACACTACTTTTATCTGCACAGTTCAAACTTTTTCACGTTAATTCGAGCTATGTTTTATCATTTGTGATTATTAATGAGACTGCAATGGTTTGGACAAACGACTATTGATGGAGAATATAATGTCTATGGTGTTCATCAATCATATTGGCCCCCTTCCGAGAATGCGCAGATTTATTTCTGAACCGCTTGAATACGTAACTGTACTAATTGCTGTTAAATACGCTCTTGCTCATTATACTAATAAAGATTTTTTTTTTTAAAGAAATTGTTATATTTTGCAGGTCTCTGTGAATAATACAGTAAATTTGTACAGACCTACACAGACAAGGTGGAACCTTTAAAAAGCTGGCGAGGAGGATGTGGAATTTTGTTGGACAGAAAAACAGTAAATAGCATTTGAACTGCTCAAGCTTAAGATTTCCTGAGCGCCCGCATAAAACTGTTCTGTGTGGGGAAAGTTATATCTCAACTGATGATGCTAGCATGTACAGTGTGGGGGCGGTTTTATCACACAGTGTGTATAAAGAAGAATGGAATATGGCGTTTGCTTCTTGAAAGAAGGTAAGCTGTGAAGGAGAATGGGGACTTTGGGGGGCAGCCGATCAGCGGGAGGCTTGCCCCCACGGGATTTTTTGGGGTCGGTAGGAAGGAGGGGAGGGGGACCAGGGACGGACAGGAAGGGCTGTTGGGCTGTTTGGGCTGGGGGAGGGCAGTTGGGCACTTTATGGGCTGTTTTTGGGCTGGGGGGTGGATATAGCCGGACAGCGTGTTGGGGCACGTTTTTTTGCGTGCTTTTGCTCTGTGGTTGGTTCTCTGTGGCGTTGCGGCAGGTAGCGGTGTGGTGCCTGGTATCGGGAGGTTTTTGCAGTGCAGTGAGGACGTTGCAGAGTGCGGCCGTGCGCTTGGTGACCCCCGCGTCCAGGAGGCTCTGAGGCTGCTGGGTAAGGCGGGCCGAATGGACCTGGTGCGGCTCGACCTACAGGTAAGGCTGCTGCGGCGCGCTGCCAATGGCGCCGCGGTAGCGGTGATCGCATGTGGGCCTCCGCAGTCCCGACCGCAGAAGGCCCCGGGAGGTGGGAGGGGTGGGGGGGAGGCGGAAGGAGGAGGCCAGTGGGGCAAGGCCGCGAGGCGCGGGAAAGCGCGGAAAGGTGCGAGGGGGTCGGGAGGGCTAAAGGGACGCCCTGCATTGCAATTTGTGGGCGGGGTCAGGGGGCGGGAGGGGGCTGGGGGAGACAGCGGTGCGGTCACTGGCAGTGGGGCGGGGGCTACGGGGGGCGCCAGGAGTGGTGGATGAGGGCTGGGCGGCAGGAGACGGGGAGGGCCTTGGTAGGGGTGTGGGGGTGTTTCATGTGGTGGAGGTTGGGGGGAGGGGAGGGGGGCAGGACAGGATGCAGTCGGGGCGGGGTCACCCCTATTAATAGAGGAGTCGGATATGGAGGAGGAGGGGGCGGGGAGGGGAGGGGGAGGAGGTGGGCAAGGAGGAGAGGGGGGGCAAGGGGGCCCAGAGAGTGAGCTGGACTGGGGGTCTTCTTCCGGGGAGGGGGCGAGCGTGGTGGGCCCAAGCAGGTCTCCGTCACCGTGGAGAGGGAGGGGGGGAGCGGGGGGGGGGGCGGGGTGCCGAGGGGAAGGGCGTGGGGGTGCGGAGGTAGCAGGGGGGACACGGTTGGCGGGTGGGGCCAGGGGGGAGGCGCCGGGGAGCGGGGGGGGATGGTTTGGGGGGTGGGATCGGGATGGGGGTCCGGGGGTGGGGGGGTGGTGCGGGACCGCAGTGGCCGGAATGGGAGGAGGGGTGGGGATGGGGGTCAGGGGGGTGGGGCAGGAGCGGGGGGCACCCAGCGCAGAGGGGTGACATTCTGCGCGGTGGGGTCGAGGGGCGCAGTGGGGATGGGGCGGGAGCAGCGCGTGGGGGGACAGGAAGGGCCTTTTTTCCCCAGCATGCTGGACTCCACCTTTTTTCATTGGCGAGGGGCTCGGGTGAGCAGCATGCGGCTCCGTTCCACCGAGGGGATGGGCCGGCTCTGCCTTGTACGGGCGGTCGTGCTCCAACGTGGGACATGGCATGGGACGGCGTTGGGCGGCGACAGGATGAGTCACCGCCAGCCCCCCCCCCCGAAGGGTCACATCGGCCGCCGGGGGTAGGGGGGTGCATGCAGCTCCTGTTACTTTGGCTGTTGGTGCGAGTGCGGCGGCGGGAGGGGGCGAGTGCGTGGACCTGGTGGATCTGATGCGGGTGTGCAGGGAGAAGGCCGGGTTGAGCTGGCTGGAGTCCAGTGGGGACGGCCGGGGGCTACAGGATGTTGGAGATGGGGAGTCTGAGGAGATGGGGGAGATACGGGAGGGGGGATCTAGTAATGTTGTTGGCAGTGTGTTGCAGGTCCGGCTGCAGCAAGACGCGCCCAGGGTGTCGGCCCCCTCAGCTCCACTGGTTAGGCGGCAGGATCCAGCTCGGACTCCAACCTTGACGCCAGGTAAGGTTGGAGACGGAGTGGGGTGTGGTGCGGGCAAGAGGCGCTGTGTGCAAGTGTCGGTGGGGACTGATACTCGGGGGGATGATGAGGGACGGCTGGTGAAAGGACGGTATGTAAAAGACACGGAGGTGGGAACGGATGGCGGGTACTGGCGAGCGCGGTCGGGTCGTGCGCTGGCGGGGGGACGGAGTCGGGGGGGGCGCGGAGGCGGGGGCGGCCGCGGCTGGGAGTAAGGAGAGTTGTGTGGTGCCGGTGTGGAAGCTTCCATACATGGGGGTGACCAAGCCGCTGGGGGCGCACTTGTCGCTGGCGACGAGGAAGAAGATTTGGAAAGGGGAGTACATTGACATTTTAAAGCTGTTGCATAGGGAATTGACTTCGAAGGAGGGGTCCAAGGAGGAAGAGCAAGAGTTGGCTGGCCGCCCCAAGGTTCCGTTGATAATCGACAATTGGTCAGCGGCTTTTCTAATATACGCCAGCGCGTATTGTGAAAAATTCCCGTATCGGTCCATCACGCTCTTCAAGTACATGGACGTGGTGCGGAGGGCGCAGGTGACGCAAGGGGGGTACGCCTGGTCCCATTATGATGAGGAGTTCCGGGCGCGGATGGCGGCCGGCCCGAAGGCGAAGTGGGGGGAGCTGGATTCTGACCTTTACCAGCAGACGATGGGAGGCGCCAAGTTTGGTCGCACTGTCTATACGGCCAGCGGTTTGCCGCTCGCACCGGCCCCCTTTTTGGCCTGCCCCACCGGCGTGGGGGGGCAGGGTGAGCCCACCGGTCAGAGCACAATTGGGGCCTGCTGGGACTTCAATAAGGGGGCGTGTGGCCGGCAGGTGTGCCGTTTCCGGCACAAGTGATCCAAGTGCGGGCGACGACACCCGGTGGTACGCTGCTGGGGTGTCGTGGGGCCGCCAGGGCAGCAGCCCACACAAGGTAGATTGCAGGGCTGGGGGTCACAGAGCGGGGGGGAGGGGAGGTGGACAGGGGGTCTGGGGCTTTGGGAAAAGGCTCGTACGCCGGTTAGGTTGGCGCGGATGGAGCCATGGCTGGTGGCGTATCCGCGGGCGGACGATGCAGCAGTGTTGCAAAGGGGGTTTCGGGATGGTTTTCAGCTGGGCTATGAGGGCCTGCGGATTGCGCGCTGGGCGGACAATCTGAAATCAGTACAGGCCCAAAGAGGTATTGTGAGAGAGAAGCTGTGCAAGGAGGTCAAGGAGGGCCGTATGGTGGGCCCATTTGCGGAACCGCCACTGCCGGGGTTGATTATATCCCCAATAGGGGTGGTGCCCAAGAAGGAGCCGGGGCAATTCCGGCTGATTCAACACCTGTCGTGGCCGGCAGGTGGGTCAGTCAACGACTTCATCGCGTCGGACTTGGCGTCGGTGTCCTACTCGTCGGTGGATGTGGCGTGGAGGCTCGTGTCAAGGGTGGGGCGGGACGCTATGATGGCGAAGTGTGACATTAAGTCGGTGTTCTGCTTGCTCCCGGTACACCCGGAGGACCACCAGTTACTGGGGATCCAGTTTGACGGTGGCATTTTTGTAGACAAGGCACTGCCGATGGGGTGTTCCATCTCCTGCGCGCTTTTTGAGCGCTTCAGTTCCTTTTTGCAGTGGGTTTTTTCCAGGCGCACAGGCTCTGAGATGGTGACGCACTACCTGGACGACTTCTTCCTGGTGGGGCGACCCGGTGCGATGGACCGCCAGCGGTTCCTGAACAGTTTGGCGGGGATAATGGAGGACTTTGGTGTTCCCCTGGCGCCGGAGAAGACGCACGGTCCCAGTACGGTGTTGTTCTTTCTCGGTATAGAGCTCGACTCAGCGGCCATGGAAGCACGCCTGCCGGAGGACAAGAGGTCGGCTATGTTGTCGTTGGTGGGCGTCATGCCGGGCAAACAGAAGGTGTTGGTTCGGGAGGTGCAAGTTCTCTTGGGGCATCTTAACTTTGCATGTCGCGTGGTGGGAGCGGGTCGTACCTTCTGTCGGAGGCTGGGTTTGGCGCTGTCGGGCGTGACGCTGCCCCATCACCACGTGCGTCTCTCGGCGGGATTGAGGGAGGATTTGCGGATGTGGCGGGTTTTCCCGGAACGGTTCAATGGTGTGCCAATGGCGCGGTCGGAGGACTGAGAGTGGGACATGACGCTGTACTCCGATGCGGCGGGTGTCGGCGGTTTTGGCCTGTATTGGGACGGGAGATGGTGCACGGAGCAATGGCCGACACATTGGCAGGCGGGGGGGAGGAGCACTGCCTACCTGGAGTTGTTTCCGTTGTTGGTGGCAGTCACGGTGTGGGCGGCTGAGTTGGCGCACAAGCGGGTGTTGTTCCGGGTGGATAACATGTCGGTGGTACATGTGGTGAACAGGCAGTCGGCACGAGACCCCAAGGTGTTGAAGCTGATGAGAGTTTTTCTGCTGCGCTGTTTGGAGAATGACATTATGTTTCATGTGCGCCACGTCCCAGGAGTGGACAATGACATTGCGGATGCCTTGTCTCGTTCACAGTGGGAGAGGTTCCATGGGCTAGCCACGGCGGCTGAGACGGTCAAGACGCCGGTCCCGGGGGAGCTCTGGTCGGTGGGAGACGCCGGGTCATTCAGTAGGTGAGGGCATCGGTGGCGGCATCCACGTGGAAGGCGTATGCACAGGCGTGGGAGTAGTTTCGGTGCTCTGGTGCGGTAAGGCGGGGGGACCCCTGGCGGCGGGAGGAGCAGGTGATGCGATTCATGTTGAGCTTGATGGACAGAGGTTTGTTGCGGGTCACGATTGCGGGCAAGCTGGCGGCGGTGGCGTTCATGGGGAAGTTGTGGTGGGGGTATCCCCCGTCGGCGGGTGAGTTGGGGACTCGTTTACTGGAAGGATGGGCGAGGGAGGGGGAGCGGTCGTGGCACAGCGTCGGAGCTGGTGGGGGTGAAAGGAAGGCAGGGACTCCTGTGGGAGGACGTGGAGATGCGGGCCCGGGAGGTGGCGGTGCGCTTGCGACGCTCGAAGACGGATCAAAGGGGTGTGGGGACGTGGGTGGTGTTGGGACCTGGAGGTCGGGAAGGGGTGTGTCTGGCGATGTAGGGTCGGCGACTGGCGGCAGGTCGGAGTGCGACAGATGACGAGGTCTTTGGTCGGAAAGGAGGCGGCAGGGTGACGGCGGCTCAGGCTTTGTGGGTTCTGCGGCACGCCCTACGGGCTATGGGTGAGGACCCAAAGGCGTTTGGGACGCATTCTTTTCGAATCGGGGCGGTGACGGAGGCAGCGCGGTGTGGGTGGGAGACAGAGGAGATCAAGCGGCTGGGGCGGTGGAAGTCTGATTGCTACAGGCGATATGTCAGAATACGGGGGGGTAGAGGGGACGGTCTGAACTTTATGTTTCGCCCTCTTACATGTGTGTCTTTTCAGGTGCTGTGGCAGGGCCGGAGGCGGCGCTTCTGAACATTTACATTGTGGGACACTCATTTGTCATGCGGGCAGAGAGGGCTGAATGGGACATACACCGGACGCTCAACTTGGAATTGGATGACATTGGACATTGGACATTGGATGTCATTGGCGGGGAAAGGGGGGAAAGCGTTGGCACGAGTTGATGCCCTTGCTGAATAATGTGGTCGGGGGGGGGGGGGTGTGCCCGGATGTTGTAGTTATCCATCTGGGTGAAAATGACCTAGTGCAATGTAAAGGTTTGGCACTGGTCAAGCAGATTAAACGAGATTTGTTAGAGATTAAGAGACATTGGTCAGGTTGCCATTCGATTTGGTCGGATTTTATTCCCAGAAGGTGTTGGAGGGGAGCTGAGCGCCCGGGAGCTATTGACAGGACGAGGAGAAAGATCAACAGGGAGATGAAGGATTTCTGTGCCAGGGAGGGGATAGGCAGGATGGAGTATCCCGAGCTTAGGTACGGGGCGGTGTATTTCTTTCGGGAGGATGGGGTTCATCTCTCACGGTATGGGATGGAACTATACATTGTTCAGTTAAAGGAGGCACTGGATGCGCCGTTGGGGGTGAGCAGTTATCCGAGGAGGCTGGAGTTCTAGGGGGGGGTCGAAAGACGCCAATGCAGCTCTCAAGTGGCGCTTCTTCGTCTGGGGGGGGGTTGTTAGGTATTCACTTATTTAGTGAGACATAGTTTTGTGCGGCGCAGGCCAAGGTTGGGACTAGGCAGGGTGCACCTGATTCCAATAAAGCGGCCTCTATCACACCATTCCTTTGTCTGTGGTCAGTGCCTACTGGTGGGCCCCAATGGGGACTTGGGGGGGCAGCCGACCAGTGGGAGGCTTGCCCCCACGGGTTTTTTGGGGGCTGGTAGGAGGGGAGGGGGACCAGGGACGGACAGGAAGGGCTGTTGGGCTATTTGGGCTGGGGGAGGGCAGTTGGATATAGCCGGACAGCGTGTGTCACTGGCCACCATTTTATGGTGCAGTGACACAGCAGCCGGCAGTAGGCGTTGGGGCACGTGTTTTTGCCCGCCCGCCCGCCCTGTGTGGGGGGAAGCTCAGGGGGGGGGGGGTTCTCCTGGGGATTGTAGTTGGTTGGAGGATGTTTTCTTGGATGACGGTGCACAGGCGGTTGAGGGTAGTGGGGGACAGCTGTGTTGTCTCTGGATCAGGTGCTGGTATTCTGCTCTCTTCATTGGCGCTTCTCCTAGTTAAAAAGGGGGTAGTTGGGGGTATTGGAAGAGGCCTGGGTTGGCTTTTGGTAGGCGGTGGGGGACACTGAGGTCTTTTGCAGTTGTAGGCAGGGGGGTATGTTGCGGACGGGATGTTATATGATGTTGTATGAGTTTGCAATGTTGGGGATCCATTCAGGGGTGATGGGGGGGTTGTTAGGTATTCACTTATTTAGTGAGACATAGTTGTGTGCGGCGCAGGCCAAGGTTGGGACTAGGCAGGGTGCACCTGATTCCAATAAAGCGGCCTTTATCACCCCATTCCTGTGTCTATGGTCAGTGCCCCCACCCCCCTACTGGTGGGCCCCAGGGGGTTGTTGGCGTACACATGGGTACTGGATCTCTTAAAAATGACATTTGGGCTAACCAGTTTCCTGTTAGATCAGATTATAAACTACTTGTGGGTATTTTCTCTTGTTGGTGGGTGGAACTTGACGGCACTCATTGCTAAGCTAACTTTGAGGCTACAGAAATACAACTTTAGGGTGGAATATGATCCAGGCAAGAAAAACCTTAGACTGCCTTTCGATATTTACTTCTGATTCAGTAGAGGTGATGGTGTGATGAATAGTTAGTTGGGTGTTGTAGAAACCTTTAGAGAGGTGGGTTCTTGTAAGTTTGGGTGAATTGTTGAAGATAAATAAAAGGAGGGAGACAAAAAGGTTGAAATACTCAAGTCAGTCAAGAAGTGGGTCCCTAGGGATGTCGGAAACACAAACATTTGCAGCCAGACGCTATTGGTATGTTTCTGATGAGCTAGAAGATGAAGGGGGAGCTTGTAAGTATAAAAAAATAAGTTAATTTCACCTGGTCCCATACGTAATAGAGTATTTTGAGGGGCACTTGGCTATCTCTTCCATGTATAGATTGTTAAAAAAATGTTGTTGGCCTGAGTTTGATAGAGTAGTAGGCAGATGGGTAAGACAGTGTGAGGACTATTGTAGTAGTGAAGGAATGTTGGAAGCCAAGTCTTCACCCTTCAACCTGTGGTTTGGCTCAAACAACCAAGAGAAAAGTAGTATTTTATGAGCCTTGCTGTGGATGGATTTTCATTCCAAGTAGCCTGGAGTGAAGTTTATTGCGCTCAACACCACCATTACTGTCACTGAGTTTTTAAGGAAGTTTTCACAAGATAATTGGACCCAGAACCCCTGGTTATTGACAATGGTGTCCTGTTGCTGTGAAATGAGGAGAAGACATTTTTACAGTTGTTCGATGTGCAGCATATTACCACAGCCTTGTATGAGCCCCAGTCCAAAAGATGGGTAGAACAATTTAATAGGGTTTTCAAATATATCACTGTTTTGGGCTCAGTTGAACACACTGGATTGACGGGAATTTATTTGAGAAAAACTGTGGTTTTGTTACATCACATCTCACAGTAACATAACAGCAGGCCCTTTTAAGTAACTTAAAGGGTATGGATCTTAATCCTATAATTTGCCCATGCTGGGTAAGGAAGAAATCTGATGGATTGGTTAAAAACAAAAAAGATAATAAGGGAATGATCACAGAAAGGGTAGCCAAAAACGCGAAGTTATCAAAACTAGTCATGACTGCGGAAGAAATATTTTTATTCCAGATTTTAAAGAAGATGAAGGAGTGAGAATTCTAAAAGCTGAGCAATGTTACTGAAGATTGTTCCAAGTGCAGGAAGCTCATAAAGTGGTGAGAGAATTCCTGCAGTGCGGTGACCTAGGATGGATGTGTTTCGAATGGCAGATGTGTGATAAAAGTGATAAAATTTGATCAGGGCATTTTGAAGGAATCAGTTCTGCCCCAACATGCTTTTTGGTGAAGGTTGCACAAATAGTGCACAATGCATGTGTGGAGAGAATGGGGAGGTCTGCAGTGATCTTTTGGTGTGCAGTGGGTATTGTGAAAGTGCAAACATGCATGTGAGAGAGAGCAAATCGAGAAAAAATAGAAGTGCACCATATTTACAAGCACGTTGCATCAGTTTAGTAAAGAAAATACATAAGAGTGTTTAATTAAAATAGAATGCATATATCAGTGTGAAAAGCTAATGTAGAGATGTTAGAATGATGTTGAAATCCCATGTTATGTGGCTGTTGGAGAGGAGAATGTAATGCTGCTAAACGTAGAAATGTGTAGGCCACATGGCAGTTCACAGAGAATGAAAGGTGCCGTTGCACTCTCACATGATATGGATTTTTAACGTTGTTGTAATTCAAAGTATTACTGATCATAGAACTGAAATATATGTTTTATAGAAGTGTTTCATATAACCATTGTGTGTAATAAGTTAGAATACTGTTTAGACTAAGAAATGAAAGGTTTACAGAGTGCACAGGCCCGTTTCATGTAATTCTAATAGGCCTGAATAGATAAGGTCATTTCTTTTGATCTGCATGTGTTAGTTAGAGGAATGTCATGTTAAGCATAAATTGCGGAGCCTGCTCAAAGGTTTACGACTTAGAAGATACGGTGGAGGCCGGAATTTGGGGCCCACTGTACAAGTGTCTGTTTGCAGGTGCGAGGAGGTTCCAATCAAGAGAGTGATGAATAGAGTTTTGTTCAGTGAGCCAGGCACAGGCCTGGAGGAGGCTTCAGGAATTTCCTGGGGGGTACCGTCCTGCCGGAGAAGAGCCTGAGAAGCAAGGTCAACGCTAACGATGGGCCCAGAGGAGTATCAGCATGGAAAATGCCAGACCCGACACCACGTGAGGGGCGTCTCTAAAGGGCGTTTCTATTGTAAATGTGATTTTTGTATTAGGGACAGCACCCCTGGGTGGAGTTAGGGCAGATGGTCTGAGGAACCTAAGAGAGCGGATGGGTAGGCAGATAGGGTAACTGCGAGACACCGATTCACAACGAAGACTAAGGGAAGTGAGTGATCTTCTTTGGAAGTCACCACGGCTGACACCTTTTTAGGTTAAGATTTTACTAAGTAGGGATGTCACTTAGTCTAGTGTAGGGACAGTCTAACCTGGATTTTCTTCCTTTCTGTAAATGACCCACAAGTTACAGCTTGTGTCTATTCTTTCAACTCTGATGATTTTTGAATTGGTTTCGGTGACATTCTTCTGTCGACTAAGAGCATTTAGAAAATGTATGTTTGTATTGATACCAGTATATCTTTTGAACCTTATTTTGAGATGTTTGTATCTCCAGTTGACTTTGGCTTTATAATAAACTTTTAAAACTTATTCGTAGTAAGTGGTTCACTAAGTGGTGTAAGTCCTTAACTGATTGACCTAGTAGTGGATTGCCTTTTACTCTATGACAGGTATCAACGGTTCAGTCGACCTGAGTTGGGATCTAGACCTATAGCAATAGATCAGAAATCCCGCCGTAACAGTTGGTAGCAGAGAAGGATGGTTACCTTCTAGAGGAAGGTGATCTAGACTAGGTTAAGATTACCCCAAGGTCCCTAGAAATCGAGAGATGAGCAGCGGAAGAATCGCCTGCCGAAGAAGGTGCTGACGATGCGAGAGAAAAGCAGCAGGGCCGGACGAGAGTGAGTATAACAAGGGTCATGCGTCGACAGATTGCGGTGTTTTGTATTGTATCTGTATTGTAATGTCATGCGGAGTTGAATGCCTGTAGTGTGATTGAGAGAGGGTTGTGAGCGCGCGCAACCTGGCAACCGGGCAAACTGGTGAACCGGTGAACTGGTGAAAATCTTAAGTTCGGAGAAGAGCTTAAGTGGTTCGGGTGTATCGAACATCCAGAGTAGTTGTCGACCAGAGTAAAGGGGGTCATGAGGTACCATTGATCGCCCGCAGGACCGAGATAGGGGGAACGCAAGAGTGAGTGCGTGGGTAACGGACGCAGGTCGAAAGTTACCGTGTGTAAGTAACCTATCAGTTAAGGCGATTGTCTGGACGTATACGGGAAGACATTTCGTCAGTTAAGGTGACAATTACAGTTAGACTGTGGGCGTACAGTCAAGGAAAGTGATCGCTTGGTCGGAAGTAATCATTTTTCAGAGTATGAATGGGACGCATGCCTGACCAGGAGACGAGCTGAGAAAGGAGGGGAACTGCTGCGAAGGGGAGACGAGTGACGTCAGCGAGAGCCGCGCTGTGATAGGCCGGTTGGTGTGAAGCCGCGCTGTGATAGGCCGGTTGGTGTGACGTCAGCGAGAGCCGCGCTGTGATAGGCCGGTTGGTGTGAAGCCGCGCTGTGATAGGCCGGTTAGCGAGAACCGCGCTGAGATTGGTGGATTGTCATCAGGAAGTAAACGAACGCGGAGAAAATAGAAATTTTGTAGATTTAGAACATGAAGTGTTTTAAATGTTTGAGAGCGATCTTTAAGAGGAAAAGAAGAGAATCCTATTACGGGGAAGAGGCACCGCCAGAGGGTACACCAGCTCATTATATGGCAACGAACGTTGGGTTGCATACTATACTGTGGCTTGATACTTGGAGTAAGATTACAGAAGGGAATGAGGAACTGACTTTTCCGAAATACGGAACGTTTAGACTAGAAGTGTTGCATCAGCTGAAAGCAGTTATGTCCTCATTGAGACCTTTGCCAAGACCAACACAGTTTGAGGCCCTTAATGCGTGGATTAGGGCGGCGCACGACAGGAATCAGAACAGAGGCCAAGAAAGGGTAAGGCGATCAGTAAGGGCAGTGCAAGATGCCAAATGGGATGCGGAAGCCAAGAAATGGAGGGTACAGACGATTGAAGTGGATAAGTTGTACCCAGTGAGAGAGGTTACAGGAGAAAAGAGACCCATAGAAGAGGATGACGAGAGCGAGTCGGAGGATGGCCTAATAAATAGGTTGTTGATAGATAGACCGCCTCCGGACAATAGGGAGATAGAAGGTACTGAGCTCCCAAGGGAAGATAGGGTTGACACAGAAGGGAATAGGCCACTCCCTATAACGAATTGGGTACCTACCAAAGGTGAGGAGATACCTCAACATAGTTCTGTACAGAGAGTAGTCGGAAGGGTTGTGGTGCAGAAGATGCCAGCAACAGAGAGGGTTGAGTCTTATGGATTGCCAGATGCTCTTCAAGTACCAGTTACCATAGGTCCTATAGTGTCGGTTTATCACCCAGAGAAGGGGAGAGAGGAAGAACAGGTACGGTTAGACAGAGAAAGAGTTGAGATGGAAAGAAGGAATAACACGACAAATGCCTGGAGACAATTGCCAGGACTGATAACGTGGAGCACCCCATTGGATTCAGCAGTGGATCCCGTAATAGAACAGGGGGGTCAGAGAGGACCGATGAACCTGAGGGGACCACGGCTGAAATCCTATAAAGAGTTGAGGGCTGACTTGAAGGAATGGGATAGGTCCACAGAAGCACCGAGCAACAGGTCAAGAGTAGAAGCTGAATGGGGAAGTCGTGGCAATGGGACATTATCTCACTGCGGGGCTAGCGAAAGCAGCCAGGAGTGGGACGGTAAAAGTCAGGAGAGTAGAGGAGTTACACGTCATATTGACGGTGGAAATGGGCAGGAGCGAAAAGGTAGAAGTACGGAGTGTGGAGAGACGTCTCGTCTCATTCAAAGTGAGGGAGACCGAAGGACACAAGAGTACAGGGATAGGTTTAAGTGCACTCTCCACGCACCGGATGATAACGTACAGCACTGGAATCGTGGGAACATGGGGAACCGCGAAGGATCTTGCCATGCGTCGAGTGATCAGAGATCACAGGCAAATTGTGAAGGCATGGGGAATAATGGAATGTCTTATCATGCACCTAGAGAAACCAGGCAGAATGGGAAATGTGGGACTATGGGAAATAGAGAAGTGTTTCACTATACACCCAGAGAGGATGGAACTGCATGGGACCTGGAGAGATGGGAGCATGGGAGGACTCCCCATAACACGCCTGAGCCCAGACGTAGGACTCAGAGCTGTGATGGGAGAGGTGTAAATGGACTCTCTGGAGATAGCATACTGAAAGCTGTGACAAAAGCCAAAAGACTCGATGTGACCAGCTTAAAATCAGACCTGGACGGGATAATAGATGGTGCGTTGCCTTTAGAAAGGATTGACATGTACGAACAAGATGAGCTGCTGTTTATAGCAAAGGATATTACTCGAAAGGCAAGAGCAACTCATGAGAAACTGTCTGAACTGGCAGACAAGTATATGGTAGATTTGTCCAGAACAAAGGCATTGCAGGGTAACCATAGGTTGCACTATTCAGATCAGGACCTAGAAGAGAGGAGGACAACTGGATTAAAGACACACATAAGGGAACTGATCACAGGAATAAGAGCATGGAGAGATCTGGACAAATGGGAAGAGAGGTGGTCCAAAAAGGGAACTGTTAGGCGGAGCGCGAATGTGATGTCTCCGGAGGGAAGGCTACTGCAGATGGAGGCATTCCCTTTGCGAGAAATAGCGAATGGGAGTTATGTACACGTGCCCTGGAGTAGGGGAGATTTGGCTGCATTTACTAACTCATTTCCGAAGTTAAGGGAAAGTCCCGTAGAGTGGTACAAGCAGGTAGAGAGGTTTGTAAAGATTTCAAAAGTATTGTGGATTGATTTGAACACCTTATTCGACATTGTGGTCCCAGGAGACTTGTGGATAGCATGCAAGGTTAGTGTCGAATGGCCAACTGCAGAACCAGAAAGGGATGCTCGTACTAATGGACCGTCAGAAATAGTAATGTTAAAATATGAAAGGGTGATGACATGGCTGAAGGAGAAGGTGCCACCACAAGATATAGATTGGGTAAAAATATACCGAACAAGACAGGAACCCAAGGAGACAGTTCATGAGTTTTATGAGCGATTGCTGAAAACGTTCAAACAATACAGTGGATTAGATGTAATGGATCCCAAAGAGATAGGACAGTTTGTATCGAAGTTCGTTTTGGCGTTGAGACCTGATATTTGTTTGATGATTCAGCAACATTTAATTTGTTGGCAAAACAAACAATTGGATGAAATTTTGAGATACGCAAGGTATTGCAGTGATGAAATAGATTCCAAAGCAAAGAAACTAAAGGAGAAACTGATGATGGTGCAGATGCAGTCGGCTGGAAAGGGTGGACAGCAGCAACAGGGAACAGGGACGATGGGAAGGAAATCAAATAGTCAGAATAAGGATAACGAGGAAAACCCGAGACCTAGAATAGACGTTGCTACATTGAAAAAAACGACAAAGTGTCACCAGTGTCACCGGGTGGGACATTGGAAACGCGAGTGTCCCTATAACCCTCAGAACGGAGACTTAGAAGTAGAGGAGGAGGAAGTTCAAGAAGTTCCAGTTCAAGGGGTGACAGTGCCAAAGAGTAAGGTGGCCAAAGGGGGGACTTCGGCTCCACGAGCTCAGTTCCCGCAGCCAGCAAAGATTACGACAGGGGGAAAGATCTATAGACAAATGCCTCTTTTTATAGACGAAGAAGAGTGTTACGACGTTGATCCATTGACGGGACGACGTGTAAGTAGAGAGGAGGACTGTACCCTCGGGGCAGTTCTAGAGGTGGATCAAAGAGGGCCGTTTGTCGAGGCTGAAGTGGCAGGGTGTCCTACAACATTCTTAGTAGATACCGGAGCTACTCGATCAACTTTGAGATCGACAGTGGTTCCAGATCTACCAATGTCGGGGGAAACAATTCAAGTGGTAGGAGTCACAAATAGGAGAATGACTAACCCTTTGACGGAACCAGTGCTAGTGAGAATAGGAAACTACACCGATGAACATCAGTTTGTAGTATGTGATTCTAGTCCTGTGTGTCTGTTAGGAAGAGACTTATTGTGCAAACTGAACTGCACAATATACTGCACACCTCAGGGAGTGGAGATACAGACTACAGACGATGATGCCACCTTTAAGGTTGCAAATTCGAGAGTATGCGTAGAACTGTATCCTACCCTGACTGTGGAGGAGCTTCCTTGGGACTTACGAGATACAGTGTCATCAGAGGTATGGGATTTTACTGGAGAAGAGATAGGATTGATCAAAGGAGTAGAACCAGTGAAGATCATGGTAAAACCAAATGTTGAATATCCAAGAACGCCTCAATACAAATTGACCCCGGAGACGATTGCAGGAATAAAACCCGTAATCGGCTCTATGATTCAACAGGGAATACTAAAGGAAATCGTGGGTAGTCCATGCAACTCCCCGATTATGGGTTCGCAGAAACCTAGTGGGAAATTTAGAATAGTACAAGATCTTCGAAGGATTAATAACATAGTTGTTTCATGTTGTCCAGTGGTACCGAATCCATCAGTGATATTGTTTCAGATACCATTCCAAGCTGAGTGGTTCACAGTGATAGATCTCTGTCAGGCTTTCTTTTCAATTCCATTAGATGAGGAGAGCCAGTTTCTTTTTGCTTTTAAGCTGGAAAATCGTGTCCTAACATGGTGTCGTATCCCACAGGGGTATACAGAAAGCCCATCAATTTTCAACCAGCTATTGAAGAAAAATCTTGAAAGTCTAGTACTGCCACAGAACTCGGTTCTGGTCCAGTACATAGACGACCTACTTGTTGCGTCAGGAACGGAAGAAGCTTGTAAGATAGATACCATCGCCTTGCTGAACCATTTAGCTGAAAATGGGCATAAGGTATCTCCGAGCAAATTGCAGTACTGTCTGACAGAAGTACAGTACTTGGGTCACCGGATAGAAAAAGGAAAGCGCAAGGTGTCACCAGATAGGATAGAGGCGATAATGAAGATGAACTCGCCTACGACACAGAGAGAAGTCAGGATGTTCCTAGGAATGGTCGGGTATTGCCGACAGTGGATAGCTAACTTTTCCCTGAAGGCAAAACCCTTGCAAAAACTGACGCACAAGGAGGTGAGTGATCCGGTACCATGGGACAAGGATTGTTTGATGTCGTTCCTACAGCTGAGAGAGTACTTGTGCCGTGCTCCAGCTTTGGGGATGCCTGATTACGAAAAACCATTTTCACTTTACTGCTGCGAAAGAGAGGGTTGTGCTTTGTCAGTTTTAGTACAAACTCATGGAAATGCCCGTAGACCAGTTGCATACTTTTAGGCTACTTTAGATCCGGTAGCCGCAGCGTTGCCCGGATGTCTCAAATCCGTTGCGACAACAGGTGTCAGCATTGAAAAGTGTGAAAATATAGTAATGGGACACCAATTAGTGGTGTATGTACCTCATTCTGTAGAACTGTTAATGACCAGGACCAAGACACAGCACTTAACCAATAATAGGCTCACGCGCTACGAGCAAGTTATTCTTGCTGCGGAGAACGTGACCCTTAAGAGGTGCTCTGTTTTGAATCCTGCTACATTGATGCCACTTCCTAATGATATAGAAGGCGAAGAATGTGAAGATCACAATTGCCTTGATGTGACTGAACTATGCACCAAGCCAAGACCAGATATTGTGGATGAGCTGTTGACTGACCCTGATGAAATTTTCTTTGTTGATGGCTCATGTTTAAGAGACGATACTGGTCGGTTGAGAGCAGCTTATGCTGTTTGCACCATTACTGGAGTTGTGGAAGCCGCTTGCCTGGAAGGAGTACACTCCGCACAGGTAGCCGAAATCATTGCATTGACACGTGCCTGTTTAGCAGGTAGCAAAATTAGAGTCACCATTTATACCGATAGCCAATATGGTTTTGGTGTAGTTCATGATTTTGGGCAATTGTGGTCTCAGAGAGGTTACATGATCTCCTCTGGTTCGCCTATTTGAAATGGGGAATTTGTGCGACTGTTGTTAGAAGCATTACAAGGTCCAGCAGCAATTGCGATTGTTAAATGTGTAGCCCACACCAAAAATACAGATTTTGTGTCGCAAGGTAATCGATATGCAGACGAAGTTGCTCGCTATTGCGCGGAGCAAGGATATTCTTTCACGGAAGTGGAAGTAGGTGGGACTCAGGAAAAGACAGAGTTAAACATGATGCTAGAAACAGTTGATACTTGGGAGGATTTAAAAGACATGTAAGAGAACGCATCTGATTCAGAGAAAAAGGCATGGGAAACAGCAGGTTGTGTGAAAAGCGAAATGGATTTGTGGGTTTCAGCAGATGGAAGGGCAGTATTACCTGATGAATTAGTGAGTCCAATGGCACGACAGATACATGGTCCAGTACACTTAGGAAGAGATGCCTTGCTGAGGTTATTTAGGCAGACTTGGTATAATCCAAGGTTCAGGATTGCAGCAGAAGCAGTGTGTCGAAGATGTTTCACATGTCAGCAATTGAATGTAGGGAAAAGAACACCAGTTACATTGAGACACATTGGGAGGTCTGGGGGGCCTTTCAACCGAATGCAATTAGATTTTATTGAGATGCCAAAAATCAACCGCCTGAGGTATGTTCTGGTGGTTGTATGCATATTTTCCAGATGGGTCGAAGCATACCCTACACGCAGGTGCGATACACTCACAGTAGCAAAGTTGTTGCTTAGAGAGTTGATCCCGCGCTTTGGGGTGCCGACCTCCTTGGAATCAGACAGAGGAACTCATTTCAACAGTGAAGTTGTGAAGATGCTTTGCTCTGCATTAAACATTGATCAGAAGTTGCACTGTAGCTATCGACCAGAGGCTTCAGGTATCGTGGAGCAGATAAACGGAACTCTAAAGTCTCGAATGGCCAAAGTATGTTCATCGACGTCCTTAAGCTGGCCTGACGCTTTGCTCTTGGTACTCATGAGTATGCGTAGCACACCAGACAGGAGGACAGGTCTCTCCCCACATGAGGTTTTAATGGGGAGGGCAATGAGGCTTCCATCTGTTCCAACTACAGCTTTGTTGAATATTACAGATGACTTGATCCTGGATTATTGCAAGGTACTTTCTGATGTCATTCATTCTGTGTCTCTTCAGGTGCAGGCTGCTGAAGTTCCATCTTCAAGAGACCTATGTCACGACTTGTGCCCTGGTGATTGGGTGCTTGTGAAAAAACACGTCCGGAAGAACTGCCTAGATGTGCGTTGGAAGGGGCCCTATCAAATAATCCTGACAACGAATACTGCTGTAAAGTGTGGAGGGCTGCCAAACTGGATTCATGCTTCCCATACTCGAAGAGTTCCAGCACCCTTAGAAGAAACAGCTCCTCTCACAGATGAAAATCCAGCTGTGGACGGCGAACCACTAGAGGGGATCAGTCAAGCTGTGGAGGTGTCGGAAGAGGTTGGGAGTGCTACAGATCCAGCAGAAGAAAGACAGGACGACAGTGAAACTGAAGTTGCTACCGAAGGAGAAAGTTGCTGTGAATACGGCTCAGACACGGATCAAGACAAGAGTGATCAAGAACCGAGTGTGAGGACAAGAAATAGGAGAACAGGGTGTGGAGAAGCTAGTTGGCCTGAGAGAAAGAAGAGGCCGAGCTTAAAGCCAACTCCTGAGAGAACTCTTGCTCCTATATCTGAAGACTCGGAATTGGACGAAGGTGCACAAAGACAGGAACAGGAAGGTCCGAGAAGATCGAGGAGGGTGCGAGTGCCCTGCAGAAGATACGCTACTCCTGAGTGGACCTACCTAGCAGCAGATGTCCAGTGCACGGAGATCCGGGAGGGTGAGGGAAGTGACAGTGACCAGTACTGACCCAATCATAACATTGGAAGTAGTGTTGTTGGTACCAGGAGTGGAGGTCGAAGGGTTGCTGACACTCACTATCCCCAATCCTCCTTATCTGAGCAGGATAAGAGAAATGGTTTTAAACAGAATAGAATTTCCGACTTTTTGTTCAACGATGCCAACACTCGAGGAGATCATTCTTCGTTTAGAAATATTAGAATACGTGATTAGAGCCGCTGGAACACGTATGATTCCAGATTGCTAAAGACTTTGTAAATAAGCAGATTGAAAGATAACCTAGCGCCAAGTGGAAGAAGAAGAAATTTAGGGACTTCCTATTTAGTGGACGGAGAAGGGCTAGGGTTGTCTGTTGCTATAGAACTCAAAGACTGATCTTGCAGAAGGGATTATCAGCTTCCAGGTGTGGTTCGGAAAGGCTGAATAAGCAAAGAAAAGAGACTTTATGTTGTGAAAGAAAATCAGAACTACACTGTCTTGAGATCATGGAGGCCGGCAACCCAAACCGCAAGACAAAATGCATAGTAGGCACACTTTTAGTGGGAGTAATTTTTCTTATAGTTTTAATAGTTACTATATCATATGTAGTGGGACATGAAAATGAAGAGAAGGCAACAAAGGAAGCAAAAATTGTATCGATACAGAAACCTACTACTGCTGGTAAAAGGGGGGACAATACAGAGAAAGATAAAGCTTTACTAGCAGCAGAGACTCGTAGGTTGCATGTGGATGAATCACAGGGAAATTTCAAATCAAATGCATATGCTAAGTTGCTTTATGAATATATTGATGCTATGGAGGCAAAGAATTGCTACGTGTGCATGCAATTGCCAGCCTCTGTAGACGAAGGTATTAGATATCATCATCTTCCATTGACTTATGGAATCACATGTAGTTTGTTGCTTAGTATATTTTATGAACGTGATGGTTTCGAGTATTATTTTTCAAATTTTGATGCTGTTTTACCAGAAGTTCCAAACTACAAGCACATGAACAAGTGGGATTATTATAAGAGTGAAGATAGATTAAAGACATTTTTCATTCCTTGGAAAACGTTTAATACTTCACATGCCCGAAGAAATAATTTGACTTGTAAAGTGTCAGAAATTGAGAAAAGGTTTATAGGGCAGGTGGATGATCGGTATAGGAGACAGAAGATCTTAAAGGCTTCAGGCCACTGGAAAACAGATTGGACCGAGGAAGAAAGGTCACACAAAAGAAAGGGTAGTAATGGTCCAATAGCTTTAGATCGAGAGCAAAAAGGGAAACTGTGTATATATAGGGGTAAAACCTATTATGAGAATGTGTTTGTGGGAGAAGTAAATTGTGAACATGCTTTCCAATTAGAATATTATACTAAGGATTTCTTGAAGGGAATGCAGGTGATCCCGAATGTATATTTTGTTTGTGGAAGAAATGCATACGTGAAACTACCGGATAATTGGTATGGATCATGTTATTTAGCAATTGTCTTCCCCAAAATATACCATGCTAAGGATTTAGAAATTATACAGGGAGGAACTCAAGCTAGGGGAAGAAGGGATGTAAACTATGAGGAGGTAGTTGGAGACGTATTTGGTGCTGTATTTCCTCTTTTAGGGATAGCACTGAATGATGTCAAGATTAGAAGATTGGCAACAGTTGTAGATAGGTTGTCCGCCAGTACTGCTAGATCATTAGTGCTGGTGGAGGGAGAGATGCAATCGATAAGGGCAATGGTTCTTCAGAACCGACTTGCTCTAGACGTTCTGTTAGCCAAAGAGGGAGGAGTCTGTAAGGCTTTGAAGGTTCAGGAATGTTGCACTTACATTCCAGACAATTCAAAACCTCTAGAAAAGTATATACAGAACATCACTGAAATTCATCATGAGATTGAGGATTTGACACAGGTAAATGTGTGGGAAAAAGTAGGTCATGGAATGGGTAAAGTTGGAGGTTGGTTTGCCAACCTAGGAAAGGGTTTCATTTGGTACATACTGAAACCTATCATCATAATAGTGATTGTTATAATCACCTTGTGGGGATTGGTGCGGCTGTACCAATGGTATAGATCAAATAGGTTGCAGAGATCCATGAGAGAGCAGGATAATCAGTACAGGAGTCTGAGGGCTCTAGAGATGATGAAACGAGAGAGTACTGCAACGAGTTCTGTTTGATTCAGTTCATACCTCAGGGATGGTGTTGTGATGGTGATGACTACTAAAAGTCATCAATGGGGGGGACTGAGAGAGCGCAAATCGAGAAAAAATAGAAGTGCACCATATTTACAAGCACGTTGCATCAGTTTAGTAAAGAAAATACATAAGAGTGTTTAATTAAAATAGAATGCATATATCAGTGTGAAAAGCTAATGTAGAGATGTTAGAATGATGTTGAAATCCCATGTTATGTGGCTGTTGGAGAGGAGAATGTAATGCTGCTAAACGTAGAAATGTGTAGGCCACATGGCAGTTCACAGAGAATGAAAGGTGCCGTTGCACTCTCACATGATATGGATTTTTAACGTTGTTGTAATTCAAAGTATTACTGATCATAGAACTGAAATATATGTTTTATAGAAGTGTTTCATATAACCATTGTGTGTAATAAGTTAGAATACTGTTTAGACTAAGAAATTAAAGGTTTACAGAGTGCACAGGCCCGTTTCATGTAATTCTAATAGGCCTGAATAGATAAGGTCATTTCTTTTGATCTGCATGTGTTAGTTAGAGGAATGTCATGTTAAGCATAAATTGCGGAGCCTGCTCAAAGGTTTACGACTTAGAAGATACGGTGGAGGCCGGAATTTGGGGCCCACTGTACAAGTGTCTGTTTGCAGGTGCGAGGAGGTTCCAATCAAGAGAGTGATGAATAGAGTTTTGTTCAGTGAGCCAGGCACAGGCCTGGAGGAGGCTTCAGGAATTTCCTGGGGGGTACCGTCCTGCCGGAGAAGAGCCTGAGGAGCAAGGTCAACACTAACGATGGGCCCAGAGGAGTATCAGCATGGAAAATGCCGGACCCGACACCACGTGAGGGGCGTCTCTAAAGGGCGTTTCTATTGTAAATGTGATTTTTGTATTAGGGACAGCACCCCTGGGTGGAGTTAGGGCAGATGGTCTGAGGAACCTAAGAGAGCGGATGGGTAGGCAGATAGGGTAACTGCGAGACACCGATTCACAACGAAGACTAAGGGAAGTGAGTGATCTTCTTTGGAAGTCACCACGGCTGACACCTTTTTAGGTTAAGATTTTACTAAGTAGGGATGTCACTTAGTCTAGTGTAGGGACAGTCTAACCTGGATTTTCTTCCTTTCTGTAAATGACCCACAAGTTACAGCTTGTGTCTATTCTTGCAACTCTGATAATTTTTGAATTGGTTTTGGTGACATTCTTCTGTCGACTAAGAGCATTTAGAAAATGTATGTTTGTATTGATACCAGTATATCTTTTGAACCTTATTTTGAGATGTTTGTATCTCCAGTTGACTTTGGCTTTATAATAAACTTTTAAAACTTATTCGTAGTAAGTGGTTCACTAGAGTGGTGTAAGTCCTTAACCGATTGACCTAGTAGTGGATTGCCTTTTACTCTATGACAGGTATCAACGGTTCAGTCGACCTGAGTTGGGATCTAGACCTATAGCAATAGATCAGAAATCCCGCCTTAACACATGTTTCCTCTGATAATTCTATTGTCATCCAAGTCCAGTAGATAAGGTGGATTGGGACTTCTTCTGTGAGACTCAGGGATTGTTTGTAGTAGGTCCTCCAGCTTTGTGAACCTGGAATTGTGTAACTATGCCTTATTATAATGTTCTTCATTTTCACCCTTTTCCTTCTTCCTTATGTTGGGAGGGGAAGGTGTACTTTATTCTTTCCTTTTCTTTGCCTGTTTCTTTATCAGCATGGAATGCTTTTGCGTGGTTGTCCTTGCGCACTGTCCTTGTGGGGAAGCCTTTTACATACAATACATTGTTAACTATTGATTAGTTATCACTGGGCTGGAAGTGAATACATTTAAGTCCACTACATCCTTCATCTGTGTCCCTGTTGATTTGTTACATACGCATTGCAAGCTTAGGAGTGGAGCAAAAGAGGGTGTTCGGAGAATTTTGAAGCTCCTGGGTTCTAATTTCCCTGTTCTTGACTATTTCTTCATTGTTATCAGGTGTTTTAGGCTAACTTGTTTGGTTAAACAGAAGGAACAATATTACTCCCACTATGCAATGTTTTAACAGTTGAAGCCCTGAGGCCATTATAAACCAAGTACCCACATCAGGCTTGTGCACCCCTTTGTGGAGCCCCCCAAGGTACTTTGGTGTTACAGAAGAGAGGAAGACTTTCACAGCCTCTTCTATAATAAAGAAGAGCCCAGTGCTATATGTGCGTTGATGCAATCTCAGAGGGAAATCCAATTATTTGCATGGGGGAGTTGCCTTATGCAAACAAGAGAATCCTTTGCACCCAGGCTATATTACAGATGCAGGTGCAGAGGCGAAGAGGCTAGCAGGAGACGTACAGACTATGTGCCATATAAAGGTGGTTTACAGTTAGTGTGCTGCCTGAAAACATCCACTGGAAATTAGAAGAGGGGACTCACGACCACCCAAGCATAGATGGCAGGCGGGTACAGTCACTCACAGCCTGTGCCTACGGGGGTTCTTAGCTGCCCTTTAAAGCCAGTTCAGTTGCTGCCTTCACTGGGAAAGGCTGACAGGCAGCTTCACTGCGCCAGTTCAACTTTCACTAATGTGCTGTTTCCGTTGCAAACACACATTTTTTGTATGCACATGGAAACATCAGATTTGCTGTGAAGCAGTGCACTGTTCCAGTCTGTGCCATGCGCACACACTCAAGTGTGCAGTGCAGTCTACACAGCAGAACAGACTGAGACAGAGCACTGCATACGTAATACGGCCAGTGGATTGGTAAAGTGGAGTGCAGGTGACATAATGGTCAACTGGGTAGCCTTGTATATTGGCAAAAGTCAATTGGAGAATATTTTTTAATTTGACCCTTGTTTCTATTAATAATATTTTTTGAGTAAAGTGCCTGATGATGGAATATTTATGGATAGTGAGGCATGTAATTTCTGGCCCTCTAATTCTAAATCTGGCAGGGCTATAAAAATGCCTAGACGGGCCACGGATTTGCATAGGGGAAGCGGGCACAAATCAATAAAGGTATTAAGGAGATCTGCTATTTAAACACCAACAACACTTGTCGAAGAAGGGAAAGTTACACATCTTTGATCTAGTGGTGATGACCTGTTACTGTGTCCCAATTTAACTATCTTTGAATCTTACCTTTTATCTAATGGGATATTGCATGCCTGCCCTTCACTACAGAGGGAGTATCATAGGATGTCCTATTGTGCAACTGCAGATGGGTGATAAATGGCTATTAGAAAGGAAAGCATCAGCTTCCATTCTGGCTGACCTCATGCCTATTCGCACAGCAGTTTGTCAGAAGGTTTTTTGGGACCCTGATAAAAAAATACTTGCCGGATTTATCCTTGTTCTTTCCCAAAATCATTTTGAGCAGCCTTAGCAAATGTCAGTGGTCACTGCTCAAAAGGTAACAGCAGGTATCACTGAACATCCCTCTTTGATCAGCTAACTACTAAAGAAAAATTGTTCCATCCTCCTCAGACATTCCAACACAGCCAGTACCCTGCTAAAGAAAGACAAGCATATTCCAACTCAGAGCCTCAAACACTGTTGCCTCCACTACATGCTAATGTCATCATCTCTTGAGGCCCCCTAGAAAGGCCCAGGCAGAGCTGGGTTTCACAAACATACATAGGCACTCATTGTTCAGCTGAGACTGGCTGGGTACAAACAATGCCACCCCTGCGTCCAGCTGATTACATTCCTTCATCTCCTTGTAGATCTTTGTGTGTGTGTGGAAGCCCATAAATGAAAATATAACATGGTGCTAAACTAGCACTAAATCCACTTTTCACAGCTCCTTCATGGTGGTCCGGTCCAGACCTTGTGTGGGGCGTTGGATCCTCTGTCCCACAATCAGAGGAATCTGGTTTTCCTCGATCACCCCACAGTCCATAAAGCCGTGCACTGAATCAACCAATTTATCACCCTCTATACTATCAAGGAAGACTAGAAATGGAGCGTTTTAAAACAGTGTGTGCAAATAACAATGATCAAAACAACATTTGATTTATAATCATGGGGAGCTAGGTTGCCTCCTAAACACCTCTGGGGAAAAACTGGTAAATGGCTAATTTTCATAAATTCTGGGACAGCAACATAACTTAAAACACTATGATTTATCCACAATTTTACATGGGATTTGTCATTTCTCCCAAACGATTATTTGCAACAAAACAACACATGATGTATTTAAAAAACTTGGTGTTAGTGTGTCATGCATCTAATAGGCAAAGCATGTAGATCCTATGCTCATGCGCTGTTCCTCACATTCTATGCAGAAAAATCATTTGACAGGGTG
Source organism: Lissotriton helveticus (assembly GCF_964261635.1). NCBI lineage: Eukaryota > Metazoa > Chordata > Amphibia > Caudata > Salamandridae > Lissotriton > Lissotriton helveticus. The sequence goes on from NC_136057.1 coordinate 1,308,215,562, forward strand.
CATTGGCCATTTTTAGGGCAGAACCTCGATGAATACGAGTTGGGAACTAGATATAGGGCATTGAAAGGTAACATATATGCAAACCCAGTAGCCAGAGTCATGTTTAATGGAAGAGCTACGAACCCACTACATATCGGGAGGGGAAGCAGACGGGGTTGATTCTTGTCCCCCCCTCTTGTTCACTCTCTAAATGGAGCCGCTGGCAAACGCAATTAGGACTAACAGTGATATTAAAGGGGTGTTCATAGGCAAAGAGTAACAGAAATTCTGCCTATATTCAGATGATGTTCTAATAATACTATTTGATCTGGACCAATCGCTTCTGCCCTTTCTAGCGGAGGTGGCTAAATCTGGCAAAGTTTCGAGATTCAAAATGAATTCCCAGAAGTACCTGGGGCCAGAGGGTCCTACAAATAACACATTACTACCACAAAACCCATCTTAGATACACGGTGGAATCGGGAAGGCCTGGTGCTTTGTAGACCAATAATCACATGCAATCATATCTGGAAGGTTCCCTGGCTACCTAGATGATCACGATCATGGGGCCTTTACTCCTCGCCTACACTAATATCTTGGCATAGGGTCTTGGTTAGGAAGGAGCTCTCTTTGTACCTATCTCCCTTCAACTCTATCATAGTGAATCCGGATTTCCCACCGGCTTTGGATCATCTGTGGTTTGCTGAATGGCAGTCATCTAGCTCTAAGAGAGTGGAAGACATATTTGACCTTCAGGGCATTAAATCATTGCCCAATTCCGAAGAATCTATGCCCTCCCTAAATCTGAGAGGCTGCGCTACTTTCAGGTGCGGCACTGGGTGACCTATAGAGAGAGGTGTAACTAGGGAGCCATATGACTCCCTTCGAAAACTTGATTTTCTCAATGCCGTTGACAGGAGGCTAGTCTCCGAAATTTACAAACCCTCAACTCTGAGCCTTGCAGGGCATGCACAGTGAGCCCGCTACGGCGGGAAGTAGAAATTGGCAGAAAGCTTACAAATAAAGAGCGTGAGGAAATATTAACAGGGCCCCAGTTAAGCGCATGTATATGATTGGAGGAATGCAATCTACTGACATTATACACCTGAAAGACTGGACAGATGGGACCCCAATAGAAGAGACCTACGGTGGAAGAACTGTGACAACCCTGGATCCCTCTTCTATTTACCGTGCCACTGTCCCAAGCTCCAGAGATATTGTCCAGTAATCAGATGAGGTTTATCGAATGTATGGGATCCAGAGCCTTAGATTCCTTCTGTTTATTATCCTGGGGTGGCAGGCGGACTTTCTTACCACCTAGATTCAATTAGAGGTTGACAGATCTCTCTCTTGAAGGGCGCAGCTATAAAGACAATTTTGAGCCAGTAGGGCAAAGAGGCGTCAACTTATAGAACCTGGTTATGCTGGCTCTTGGGATTTGTTGGGGATGGAGAATATTTATTTGGGACTGCCCGGCAGAGGGGAAATCTTTCACTCACTCTGGAAAGCCTATCTGGGCACACTGTTAACAGAATGTCTGAAGGTTACATGTCCCAAATATCCACAAATCATAAACATCACTACAAACACTACCGAAGAGTCCTGAGTAGGGCTGACCCTGATGTTGAGTTTGGTCTGGTGCCCAGTTTGCCTGCTGTATGTATTCTACCATAGATGTGAGAAGTGGCCTCCGGGAGGATGAGAATGGAGACTGGGAGGTGAGAGGTTTGTTTTCACGTTCAATTTTTCTTACCTCCTTATTTAGGTACCAAGCTTGGAAGACGAAATTGGGAATATAAACCATGCATAATTCTGTTATATTATGCTTGTTAACGTTCAGTGGTCCCTGCTGGCCCTTGGATGTAGGCAGGGATATGTGTGCTATAAAACTTAAAAAATTTGAATAAAAAACGTTGGACATATTTACACGTCCTGTGTGCTGCCGGAACGTCACTTTTTGTGACATTCCGCTGGCGCACAGGGCTTAGCCATATCTACAAGGCCACGTAAAGCCACCCTGCTTGGCTTTTCATGGCCTTGTAGAACATAGAGTGGTATGTTGCAGCGCAAGTCGCTGCCTCGCCTTACTCCATATCTACAAGGCCATGAACAGCCACGCAGGGTGGAGTTACATGGCATGAAAGAGGCAGTCCATGGATGTCGCTGTGCGTGTTCTAACTCAACACTCATGGTTTTTCAGGCTGCACCAGATTAGCAGCATCAAGTAAACCTGGGGTAGCGCCAAAACCTTGCGCCTCCCTAGAGCAGGCGTAAAGAGGAGAAATGTTTACATTTCTCCTCATTCTTTCCTCTTCCACGTGTGCTGCATTCTGTGATTGTTTTCGTGAAGGAAGATGCCCCTTCCTCCACAAAAACAATTGTGCCAACCACACAGACATCCTTGCACCATGGTACAAGGGGGCCTACTTGGCGCATGGTTACAAAATGTGCGCCAACGCTGGCTGAAAGCACAGGAATACACTGTATCTTGTAAATACAGTGCATTCCTGTCCTTTCAAATTGGCATAGGGCAGTGAAGCAAAATGATTTGTGACACTGCCCCTTGCCAATTTCTTGTAAATATGCCCCATGGTGGAGTAGGAGTGATCAGAACGTACTACAGTTTGAAAAAAACACAACAGATAATTATTTTAAAATGCACTTAGAAATCAGGAAATCTCATAACAATTGAAACCTATGAGAAGGGAGAGTAGCTAGGACAACAATATAACTAAACAAATTCCCTGACGTGTGTGTGATTGACTCTGACCCAGTCCTATTAGCCTATTAGCCTTTCAGAGAAACCAGTAAACATTGTTGGGTAGATTGCCAACTTGTCAGTATTTTACCTCCCTAGTCTGTAGTTTCATGTCAAGGGAAAATGTCAGTTGGGAAAACAAAAAATTTTTTTTTTTTCTGCTTTGTGAAATTAAATTACCAAATAAACAAGTACATGAATATATAACATCAGAAGTGCTTTATAGTTGTCTAAACTGTTCCTAAAGCAGTCTGTGAACCTCACACAGGAGGTAGAATTATCAGGATGATAAATAATGCAGGGATTTTCGACCAATTTATCTTCAGGCTCTATATTGGGCCCCCTTTTGAGAATCTCATAATGTCTGAAAATGGGCAATATTTTTCTCTTAGAAAAATGGCAACCTTATGAATCGGTAAGCTCTGGACACAAAGAGCCTCATTTATAAGAGGCCACTAGCGCATCCTTTTTTTTACACCCCAGTGGCGCAGAGTGCAGACCCATATAATTCGAGGCCATTCGAAGTCACCCTGCGTGGCTTTTCGTGGCCTCGTGACGTCCCATGGTCGTTGCAGTGGGTGTTTCCACGCAATACCCATGTGTTTTGACACATTCCCAGGTTTACGAAATCACGTAAACCTGGGAATGCATCAAAAGTGTGCTCCTCCCCAGGGGAGGCATAATGAAGAGACATATGCTTATTTCTCCTTGTTTTTTCCTCTTTCTATGTGTGCTGCAGAAAAGAGTAAAACGTCTCCTTTGCTTGTTTTTGTGCAGGAAGCTAAACATTCCTGCCCAAAAACAATTGTGCCAACAATGCAGACACCCTTCCACAATGATACAACGCTGCCTGCATTGGCACTAGGCACCAATTCTTGCACCAGCGCAGGCAGAAAGGCCAGGATGCACTGTATTTCATTAGTACAGCACATCCCCGCCCTTTCCTTTAGACGCAGGGCAGCGCAGCAAGGAGATTCGCGGCGCTGCCCTGTGCCAAACAGTCATAAGTGAGGCCTGAAATATCTACGCCTCTCTGCCATTCAAGCTGTTTCTTCTAAGGGACAACAAAAGAAAGGATGACATTTTTCACGGCAACAAAGTGCATTCATTTCAGGGCGCATTCAGACGAGGAGATAGACAGTGCAGGGACTGAAGGCACACGTGAAACATTAAAACACCGCATCCAGTTTTGACTGGGCCTTGGATGGGATTGGAACCTCCCACAAGGGCAGGCTGTCCTGCACACCAAAACCCGACCCAACCCAGTGAGGAAACAAGCAAGTAAGGGACAAACTCCAAAGTGAATCATGAACTTCCCTCTGCCTCTATCCCCTGCCTGACATGACCAAAGCTGAGGATACAGGAGTAATAGGTAGAATAGAGATAGGGCAGGGCTTTAAGTGGGATGAAAAAACTGGGGGTCTTTCAGAGGGGCGTGGCCAATGTTATTAAGGGTGTGGCTTAAAAACACGTAAGCTAAAAATCTGAGCTTAGCATAGTGTGCCACCCAACTTGTATGTTGCTGTTTCTGTCATTGCATCCAGATATCTAACACAAGTAACATCATACCTACAACAAGTCAGGACTATTGGCTTTGTCAATGGTTGCTAGTTGCATAAGATAAATAAGTAGCAACTATGGCTTGTATATAATATTGAAAAATCTTCCACTTAAAGCCATGGTTACCCCACGACGATGTTACTGCTCCTGAGTTTCAAAAAGAGAAGGGAAATCCAGAGAGAAATTGACTCGCTTTAAAGGATTTCCCTTCCCTTACAACGCTCATCTGGCATGGCGTCAAGCCGTAACTTGTCCACTACTGAAAAGTGACCAGTGTGATCACGCGCAAATTGATGTGCCTTCTGTCTGTGCAGTCCAGAAAAAAATGGACTGACTGCGCCAGGGCACAAAACAGAGCCTGATAGAGACCCGTTTCGAGGCCTCCTTTGAAAAACTGCTGGTGCTCAGACCCAGTGAGACCCGGCCCACTTAAAGCCCTGGGATAGGGAGAGAAAGAAACTCTGGAGTAGACTCCTTTTGTAGTATCACACACGTCTTACCATACTCTTAGGTCACCCAGGCCCAATAACATCAGCTCCTGCGTTCTGAAAAAGAGACCCAAAAGTAATGATAAGATACAGTTCATTGGTAAAGAGACAAACCTTAGAACTGGAACCAACATACACAGCACTCTGATTGGTGTGTACTTGATAGATACGTGCAGGCCTCCTGCATATACTAGGAGCATAGCAGTAAATCTCTGTGAGAATCCAAGAGCCAGTTGTAGGCGAGAGACAGGGGGTGTGCAATCTGCAGGCTGTTTTACAACATTTGTGAAATCTATACTACTATTATAAAGGAAGAACTTTGAACCTTTGAGGCGGGTAAACTCGGGAACCACAGCGCCAATCCACACACCCGATACATCGTTGTAATCGTCAGGGTGTGCAGATGGACATAGGCTATATAAACTTAATAAATATACGTAATTTCCAAAATTTACCCCAAAAAAAGTAGTCCCTTGGAAGAAGAGCCGGCCGCGACGTGCGTGCTGACATTAGGAGCGCGGGGAGGAGCGGCGTACAGGAGCGCGAAGAGGACCGGTGGACATGAGCGCTGGGAGGAGCGGCGCACAGGCGGGGAGGAGCGGTGAGGAGCGGCGGCCAGGCGGTGAGGAGCGGCGGACAGGTGGTGAGGAGCGGCGGACAGGCGGTGAGGAGCGGCGGACAGGCGGTGAGGAGCGGCGGACAGGCAGGGAGGAGCGGGGAGCGGCGGATGAGGTAGGTTATTTATTTATTTAGGAGCGGTGAGCGGCGGCAAAATACAAAAGCAAACGTTACATTAAATGAAGCAAAAATGACAATCGTGAGCCAACAAAATACAAGAGGAAGCAAACGGTGCATTACTAAAGTGAGCCAAACGGTGCATTACAGGAGGAAAAAGTGACGTCTGCAGGTTACAAAAGCGTACAAAGTAAGCAAGCGTTACATTAAATCAAGCAAAAATGACAATCGTGAGCCAACAAAATACAAGAGGAAGCAAACGGTGCATTACAAAAGTGAGCCAAACGGTGCATTACAGGAGGAAAAAGTGACATGTGCAGGTTACAAAAGCGTACAAAGTAAACAGAGGTATAATACTGCATTACAGGAGGAAAAAGTGACGTGTGCAGGTTACAAAAGCGTACAAACTAAACATAGAGGTATAATACTGCAATATATGGAGGAAGGCTCCGGGGGACCCACGGACAACGTCGGGCCGGGCGGGGCCCTAAAGCCTAATTGCTCCCGGACAACGTCGGGACGGGCTGCTAGTTATAGGAATAATTCCCTGAAAATGAGTTTAATTATAATTTCAGACTGAAAAGTGGTTTTCCGGTACCTTGTGTAATTTCTGTTTAAGCAAGTGTGCCTTTTAAGTAAAGAAAAAATACTAACAAAATACTAGCAGAAAGTTGGTTTGAGCAGAAAACATATAAGTGAAACTATTTCAGTGCTAACTGGTCTCCCATTGTTCTTGCAAGACTTTTTTAAAACCAGGTGGGTGTAGAGTTAAAAAAAATTGCATATTGCCAAATTTCAAGAAATTTCACCAATTTCACATTTTGTGAAGTTCAGAAAATTCATGACGTTTGCTTGTGTAATTAACATTTTACCCAGGCCTGTGAGGTGATGTGTACGCAACATAGAAGAGATACATACGAACAGTGTTTAGTAAAAAATAAGAAGTGCCAGGGCCCTCGTCAGGAAACCACTGCAGCTTGACCCCCCTTAGCCACCACCAACACTGCCGGTGAATGTACAAACACACCTACTAACATCACATTCCTACCAGTGTGGCAGTTCAGACTATTTCAGGCCCCCAAACCTAGAAGAATGGCTTGGGTGGCAGGTATGAGCCATTTTTAATGCATATTGAATTAATAAACAAATGTGGTTGCTCATCTCTAAATAAAGCAAACAGTGCCAAAATGTGGCAGACTGTCATACGTGTGGGTGTTGGCATTTAAGTGCTGGTGCCCTGTATCAGAAACCCCCAGCACAAATTAAGCACTGCATTCTGAGCAGAAAATAGCACAATCTTTGGTTCTCTCCTTCAGAGCCACGCACGGTCAAGGTCCTCATTACCTGAGAAAACGTTTTTCTATGTATGTTCCCAATCGCTGCCTCAGGTCGGTCAATCAGTGCCAGATGGTCCTTCCACGATTCCAGCGCGCTCGGCTAGGCGGACAATCTATCTCTGTAAAAGCAGCTAGAGCTTGGAACGCACTTCCCCTGCAACTCCGCGCTATTCAAGATATTCTTTCCTTTAAAAAAGCATTAAAAACACATCTCTTCACCATAGCAATCTAATTTCCACTCTACCCCTTCTGCCTCTATGCACAAACTCGCGCCAGGATACTCCAGAGTAATTGAGCGCGCTACAAAACTGTTTATAACATATAACATAACATAACAATCAGCAGAGTGGACCAAAACAAGAGAGCCTAAATATGAGGGAAACTGAGAAGGATCCAAAACAATAAGGGCGAGGAGAGCATGTACGGGTGACACCAGATTGGTCGGGATATCTACCTTCATCCAAGCCATCTTTCCCAGTCCCCTCAACTGTCGGGCCCTCCAAAGCGTAAAGGCGAGAGCCTTAAGATCTTGCCTCTGGTACGGAGATCGGATCTGTCTGGATCAAAAAGCCAAATCGGAACTAGCCTGGTGGCTCAAGAACCTGGACGGGTGGAACAGAAAAGCAATCTTTGGTGCAAAACCAGAGTTTGATTTAGATTCAAATGCGAGCCTTCATGGCTGTGGAGTTTACCTTCTCAATCAGAACACTGTTGGTATCTGGTCACAAGAGGAATCATCTCACCACATAAATTATTTAGAACTAACAGCTGGGCTTTACGCCCTCATGAGCTTCAAACACTCTCTCCAGGGGAGCTCAGTCATTCTAAAGATGGACAACATGTCAGCGGTAGCCTAAATAAATCGTCTGGGAGGCACCAAATCTGAGGACCTCTTGAATCTAGCAAAGAAACTTTGGATGTTCTGTCTGGAACACAAGATCGCTCTCAAAGTGGAATACCTTCTGGGGAAATCGAACATCTCTGCAGAGTGGAACTCAAGATTCCTGTTAGATCACAGCAATTGGAAACTGAATGTTTAGAGTGTTCAGTACCCTAAACAAGATCTGGGGCCCTCTAGAGATAGACCTATTTGCGAGCAGACTAACCTTTCAACTGGAGAACAACTTCAGCTGGATGCCTGACCCAGGTGCTCTAGCAGTCAACGCCTTACTACAGTCTTGGAAAGGAGCCAAGGTGTACGCATTCCCTCCACTTGCCATGATTCAGAGAGTTCTTCAGATAGTGAGATAGTATCAGTGCTTCTTTGTCCTAATAACTCCCTTTTGGCCATTCCAAGCATGGTTCCCCACCACTCTAGAACTAACTTGCAACCCCCCCTTCTTAATTCCTACCCTAGAGAATCTTCTTGCAGACGTAGATGGAGGAACCTGGATTCATTGGAAGCACCTACTGTTGACATAGTTAACTTGCTTGTTAAACAGTTTGATAAAGGCCTCAGCTATAGAACTATCAATTGCTATAGATCGGCTATTTCTGATGATCATGTCCTTGTCAATGGTAAAACGGTAAGTAAAATGTCATTGTTTGTAGAGTGATGAAAAGCATTCATTTAAGAAGACCTCCTAAACCTAAATATGAAAGTCTTTGGGATGTCAAACTAATCTTTGATCTTTTCAATAACTGGCCTGTTATTACTCTCCTCAATAAAAAAATTAAAAAAACCTTTCCATTAAGCTGGCTACTCTACTATGCCTAATCTCATGTAGAAGGTCTCTGATGTCAAAACCCTGGCGATTACGAATAGATCTCATAACATTTTCAGAGTCAAATTTGAGATTTATAGAAGAACAAAGACTATGTCTGATTCAATCTTTTACCCACGTTTTGACTTATGTCCAAAACCTTGCGTTGTGGACTGCATGAGAGAGTATGATCGCAGAATGTTTGCTCTTCGCCCTCAGGATGTTAACCAATTACTTATATCCTTTGTTAAACCTCTCAAAGGCATAACCTCAACCTCTATTGCTATATGGGGTAAGACTGTTATGAGTTTAGCAGGTATTGACTTAAATACATTTTTCAAGCTCACTCCCTTAGAGGGGTGCTATGGCCAGTAAATCTCTCTGGTCTGGAGGTAAGTTGGACGACATTCTCAAAGCTGCTTACTGGTCAAATGCTAACACCTTTGCAGGTCATTATTGCAAGACTACTGAACATATGTCTGATGTTGTTTTACAAAGCTACCAACATGCATAATGTAGCCTTCATTCTTGTAATGAAATTGCGATTCTCATATTACCATGACTAGAGAATGTGGATTTCATTAAAGACACAGAGGCTGACAGTATCCCTCCCATCCCACCGTTGGTGGTTTTACAATGATTTAATGCTGTTTTTGTTACAGTTTATTACTGTACTTTTTATTAACAGTACTTGTTTCATCTCTTGTTCCTTTTAGCTTGATAAGCTTGACATCATTTTTACTACAACAAATATTTACTTATTTCTCTTTTCAGGTAACGCTCCTTAACTGTGTGTCGTCTGGCCTTTGGTTTTACCTTCTTTCTTCCTTCTCCTTCATCCTGCTCATCAGAAGATCGTTTTGATGTTACAATTTTCATGAACTTATTTTCCTCCACATTTAAAAGAGGTAGATTGTTGATGGCTCATGCCTTTCATGTGTTGCTATTGTGCTATTCTGGAACATTTTAAATTAAAGGAATAATGCATAATGTCAGCCTCCGTGTCTTTAATGAAATCCAGATTCTCTAGTCATGGTAATATGAGAATCGCAATTGGTCGGGATATCTAGATGGAAAGCAGCTTTCCTGTTGACATGCGATGTGGCCTCACACTATCCGAGATGATGGTATCTGAGTGCTCCTGGATGACTTCATACTTGATGTCGTATCATCACAGCGTAATAGTGGCCCTTTTCCAGGGGACATTTGTGACTCATAAAGAAGATTGACTTTACTGTGACATCTATAGACTTATTCCTCCCCAGAGCACCGTCTGAGTGCCCCTGGGAGGATGGGTGACTCTAGGGGGACAGATTTCTCCCCATATATAATTTCTGGAATCTGCTTCCCATCAGTTTTCCAGCGCATTACGTGCCACCTGCATACACTGACCCTGTATCTCCTCAGCAGAGGTCTGAAGATGGAAGCTACTGGACAAGCTAGGTTGTTATGATTTGCCCATTGTTTAGGCAGGGCTAAGCCGCCTAAAATGGCAGGCGGCCTGTCCCGCAAATGGAGAACACTTGACTCCCAGAGTTTCATCGACTCCTTAGCCAGTACACTTCCCACTATTGACCCCAATTCTAACATTGACTCGATGGAAACAGACATCGCAAACTGGCTATGGAAGGCTGCGATAGGCACGCCCCTCTCACTAAATATTCCCGTACCAGACATGGCAATGCCCACAAATGGTTCACCGGTGGCCTTAAGGATCAAAAGCTTAAACTTCGTCAACTAGAAAGGAATTGGAGGTGTGGCTACTCTAAGGAAGACAGATTGTTGTATCTGGCAGCGCGCAAGGAATACAAAGCCTCAATTTCCACTGCTAAAGCTGCACATGTCTCAGAGATAATACTCACGGCCCACAACAAATCGAAGGAAATTTTTAAAATCATGAATGATTTTACCAGCGACAATAGAATCCTACCTAGTCAGGCCCCTACTCAAGAGATGTGCAATTCTCTGAACAATTTCTTTGTAGAAAAAATCGTGGATATTAAGAATAGCATTCCCCCCACCACCCACACGGTCTCTCCTGACTACACTCCTATCAATCCATCTTCATTAACTCACTTCTCAGACATTTGCCCTAACACTCTCTCAGAACTTATGATCCGCGTTAAGTCGGGTTCCCCTAATGATTGTTGCTCTCCTCTTGTTCTCAGGGACATTTTTTCAGCCCTGCCCCAAAGTATTCTTCCCTTCCTCAATGAATCACTCAGCAAGGGCATAGTACCTAGCGCCCTCAAGGACGCTACATTAGTCCCCCTTTTAAAGAAACCTGGGGCAGACCCTTTAAACCCCTCCAACTACCGCCCTATCTCCCACCTACCCTATCTGGCAAAAATCTTGGAGGCTCATGTCGCTAGGTGCCTCTCTAAGTTTATCGAAAACTCCGAGTTCCTAGAGCCCAACCAAGCTGGCTTCCGGCCTGCTCACTCGACCGAGGCTGTCATCCTAGCAGTACTAGACACACTGAGAGGAAACGCAGATAAGGGGGACCCTCAGGCTTTGGTGCTCCTGGATTTGTCGGCCGCGTTCGACACGGTCGACCACAACATCTTGCTACACCGTGTAGGACAAGCAGGCATCCACGGTCCTGCCTATGATTTGATCAAGTCTTTTCTTACTGGCAGAACACAAACCGTACGCCTGGGCTCCTTCACTGCCACCAAACTATCTACATCATGCGGAGTGCCACAGGGCTCCTCCCTCTCCCCACTGTTGTTCCATCTTTACATCCGTCCACTAATCCACTCACTTAAAACCAGGAGGATAACGTTTTTTAACTACGCCGATGACCTTCAAATCATTTCCCCCTTGGATTCCCCAAATGCCGCGACTGAATTCCAATCGGTGATGCTTCATATCCAGCATTGGATGAATCTCAACCAGCTAAAACTGAACCCAGGAAAGACGGAACTGGTACTGCCTGGGAACAGCGCTGTGCATTGGGGACCACACTTCTGGCCGAGCAAACTCGGTCCTCCCCCCTCTCCGTCCCTCTCTGTGAAAAGCTTAGGGGTGGTTATCGACTCTGACCTCACACTCAAGGGACACGTGGGGGCCGTGATTTCTGCCAGCCTTTTCCAACTGAGAAAAATTAGGAAGATCTCCCATCTGCTATCTCAGGCAGTCCTTGTACAGTGAGTGATTGCTCTTGTGCTCTCATGCCTTGACTTCCCCAACTCCCTCTACATAGGATTACCCCAGACCTTGCTCAACCGCCTTCAAATTATCCAGAATCAGGCGGCAAGGCTAATCCATAAAACACCAAGATGGCAATTGGCTAGGCCTTTGCTGCAAAAACTTCACTGGTTGCCCATAGCACAAAGAGCTGCCTTCAAGACAGGCTGCTTAATCTTCAAAGCACTTCACTGCAACAGCCCTAAATTTCTGAACAGTCTGATCGTAAAGCACGTCCCGGCCTGTAATCTTCGCTCAGCCCACCTCCACTTACTCTCCACCCCTACCATCAAGTTGAAAAAGTTGGGAGGCCGTAGGTTCGCACACCTGGCACCCAGGTTCTGGAACGCTCTCCATCAAGACCTGCGACAACCTACTGAGCTTCAGAAAGGCCTTAAAAACTTGGCTATTCACACAAGTCTGCTAACATGTCCCACCGCCTCATCATCATACATATCCAGCGCCAGGACACTTATGGTGACAGTGCGCTTTACAAGCTTTTGTTAACATAACATAATATAACATAGACGTTGGGGCCAGGGCACATTTAGCCTCTCTATACATAAGCCCACAGATCCTGTCCATCCACCTGGGTGAGGTTTCCAGAGACCTGCACGCCCTAACAGACCTTCCAAGTTGTTTCCTAGTCCTGGAACCCATAAACCTGCAAACCCAGGTGATGGTTCCAGAGGGAGTCATGACTCCAGCACACATTATGTTTTCATGCCCATGGTGTTCATGTTCCTGGTCAGGTTTGCATGACTGCTGAAAGGCTCCCACTTACTTCTATACTTCCTTTTGGGCCTCTTATCATGTCCGGCACACCTTGAACATTCGTGTTTTTTTCAACTAAGGCTTGCTTTACCTGCCATCTTCATTCACTCTTGCCCCCGTGCTGTGCCTGCATTGCTAAGATGTGTACTGGGCTCCTTTTTTCACCTCTCTCAGCCTTCCATGGACGTAGCCACTGCGGGTGGCCCCAAACTCTACAACTGATCTACTTCATATCTCAGCAACAGTAGACGTTTCTACAAGGTTCACACTGCTGGCACAAATGTGCCTGAGCACTAACAAAGGGGGCACATCCATAGGCAAGGGAGAGAGCATTCTGGCCCCACGGTGAACCCAAAATATGTTTACTTCATTATCGCTATGTTTGCCTACCATGTATTGTATGTATGTATTGGTGTCTATACAGAGCAAACATAAGTAGGTAGTAACAGAACACTATCCTCTACATCTAGATGAAATGTGTGATTTTGGGACAATATATGTCACATGTATCTTTTATACTGGGCATATTTCACCCAGTAAATTTCGGAATGTTTGACTTGCCAAAAGTTATCAGGGCAAAATCTGTTACATTCTACAGGCGAGGTCAAACAGTGGTTTGCACAGGTGTCTGAAGTGTATGAAGTACTTGTCACTGAGACCTATGTGTAGTCACCGGACTGTTCTGGTTTTCCCTGCCCATACTAGCTCTGCCGACCCATGCCCATGTTCAGCCTCTTAAGATGGTGTCTTCTGACAATATAATGTTCTCAATTCGTCAGCTTCTATGTAATTTCCCGTCTGTGTCCTTTATGGGTCCACCCTTTTCCTTGAAAGCTTCTGACCAATTGTAGTTTTTTGTCAATTTTAGCCATTTCTCTCGGACTGTGGTAAAAAAGTGTAAAGTCACATTGGTTTTCAGTCAATCTTTATGTAATCCCTTCGTGATTGAATGTCCTGTAATTTATTGCTCGGCTCTCCTTCTTATTCTTGCAGTTACCTGCGTTCCTCACACTTATCTCTGGATCGTGAAGCCCATGCAGCTAGGAGTCACATGGGAGTACGCCCCTCTTGCTTACTTTTCACGCATCTCATTTGCATCATGTACACGCTTACTCTTCTCCTTGTTTCCTGACAGCATCTCTTCTTGTACTTCACATTTTTCTTCCTGCGCTTGCCAATCATGCATTGTTGCCTTCTGAATAGCGGTGTCTGCTGTTTGTCTTCTGCCTCATTGTGTACTCGTCAGTCATGATTCGCGACTCGCCGTATTACTGCGAAGCGGCTGAACCTGCAGACAGGAGAGTGTTCTGCTCCTGGTCTAGTGATCGCATGGCATTATCATGCTCTCCTCATAGCTTGACATACACTTCTACCATGACCTTTTACTGTTGCCCTTCTGTTTCAGCCTCCATTTCAGTTGTAAGAAATTCATTGCAACATTTTAGAATGTTTCCTATGTAATGGATGCTCATATTTAAAGATTGATGTCATAAACGTTATTGACAATGCCATATGCAATGCCTATCATGTCATCATTGGTGATGGAATTGATGCCATCAAGAAAGCAATCGGAAGAATTACACTTGTGTTGCTCAAGATCCACCTCACTTCCGGTAGTCATCATTTTCACTGCAGTTTAGTTTAGCTTTATCATAAAGTGTATTTGGCTTTTTTAAATTAATTGATAGATAGATAGCAAAATAGGTACATGTATGATACCCATGTTCAGCTCTGTCATTCTCGCGAGTATAACTGGTGGAGTATTCTATCATTCCACATATTAGGCAGAATCCATTAAATTCTCCTTTCATTGTATTTCCAGACAGCTGAGGCATGCCACAAGCAGATTGTCGCCAAGGTTGAATCAACATTTATGTCCTTTGAGATACCTACACAGAAAGGACTGCTTGTGGTTAAGAACATTAAAAGTACTTACGGCAACATGCCCACTATGCCCCAAAAGAAGTTTGAAGAATATTTTTCAAAATGGGTACAATTTCGTGGGAATTTCACCGAGTATGTTATATTCCTTCAAGCCCCAATCCTAAGGTACAAATTAATGCTCTCTCAATTACAGTTCAGATGACCATATAATTCTTTTTTTTTTTAGAATTCTTTTTATTAAACCAGCTCATAAACATCACAAAACGCTGAAAATAATTTACATGCACAAAACTAGTTTGCATTTGATAGCAATATCACAACATGATGGTATTGTAAGTAGCAGTCACTTTGGGAAGCATTTTATTTTGTAATATCACATTGCACTGGGTATGGGTTGTGTCCGGCTTATTTCCTGATGTCACTAGGTAGGTGGTGTTGAGTATCAATGAGCCCGAGCCCCCCTACATACCCCTGTCCCTTCGCCATGGGGACCATATATTTTCCCATTTCTTGAGGCATCCCCTGTCTCTGTATATTACTTACTCCGCTCGTTGGCACCAGTCTAGGTCAGTCTTCCATTCTGCCACCAGTGGAGGGAGGAGAGCCCCCCAACGTCTCACAATCTTATGTTTCGCCACTCCTGCCGCCAGTGCCAGCCAAAGTCTATTATGTCGAGGCCAGTCTCCCTCTCCCTTAATCATCAACAGAAGCCACTTGGCGTCCATTGATACCTCTATCCCCAATACCCTTGACATCAATGCTGTCACCCCTTGCCAAAATTAATCACTGTGCATTTCCATATAATATGAAAGAAGGAGCCCTCCTTTTGACAGCCTCTTGCACACTGTGCCGTCTGTATCTGTTCCCACGTGTGCAGCAACGTACGGGGGTAGTATGAGCGGTGTAGGGTCCTGAGTTGCACCACCCTAAATCTTGCTCGCATCGCTATGTCTGCAGTGCCTCCGCCCAGTCTTCGTCTTTGATGTTGCCCAAGTCGTCTATCCAGGCACTCCTAAGGGAGGCCAATGGGTCTGGTGTGTTATTCATTATTTTCTGAAATATTGTTTATGTCCCTTTATCTATAATAGGGTCTACCAACAGTCTATATTCTAGAGAGGAATAATCTGGGAGAATCGACCTTTGCTGCACATATCCTTGTAGAGCATGTAGGAGTCGCATATGGTGATCTCTCTGGGATACTGCCAGGTCATATTCTTGTTTTAGTTTGTTGAAGGGGAGGGGCGCCCCGTCCCTCCACACCCTCCCAGATGCTCAATACCTATAGTCCTCCAACTCTTGAACCCCTCCAGAGAGGCCACCTCCACCAGTCGGTCAGGGGCATCATGCCTGTCAGCTGACCCTGCTAGCCTAAATATCTGTTTGCGTCTTTCCAACATTTGACCACTATCGCAGTATGTGTTTCCCAGTCTTGATGCATCTTACAAGCATACAAAAGAGGCTCACAGCTCCCGGCTGGCATCACATTCTTATCCACTCTATAGGCCGGCTCCTACTTAGCCGTGTAGACCCAGACATGTATTACTATGAGTGGTGAGGCCCAATAATGGACTTTAATATCTGGGACTGCTAGGCCACCATCATAGACCCCTCTTTGTAGTTTATTTAGGCCAATACGGGGCATGCCCCCTTGCCATAATAGCAGACAGATTTCTTGGGCTACCTGCCAAAAGAACATGTCTGGGACCTTGTAAGGAGTATTCTGCACAATGTACAGGAGGTGTGGTAAGGACATCATTTTATACAAGGTTTCTCTGCCCATTAAGGACAGTGGTAGGGTTCGCCAGTTACTTGGTATATCCAAAAGAGAATCAGTATCAGCTGCCCTTCCGCTTCTCCACTGGTTGCCCAATAAGAAGCAAATACAGTTTAAAGCCATGTGCATTGCTTTCAGCAGGCGCGGTGCGTCCATTGGGGCGTAGGGGCGTAGCCCCACTAAGCCTCGTGGCGTGCACGCACCGCGCCTGCAAAGCAGCACAGACTGCAGTCAGTCAGCCTCAGTAACAGAACCTCACACCCGAATATCATTATCGGAGTGCGCGGCGCCAACGGGTGGGGCTGGGCTGAGCTGCTGCAGCTTGAGTGACAGTTCACTCAGCTGCAGCAATAGTGTGCAAACTGCGCATGTGTATTTTTGGGCTTTATTCAGCCCGCACATGCGCTTACTTCTTCCCCCTTAGCGAGGGACCCAAGGGGTGCTGTTTCATACAGCACCCCCAAGGCCGCAGCGCCCAGGGTTGAAAGGGGCGAATGGTATTTGTGCCCCCCTAGCCAATCCTGGCGCTGCAGGATTGGTTAGTCCCAATGGTCCACCGTGCAGCAATCCATTATTGGGCGCCACGCGCGTGGTTGGTGCCACACTGGTGGCACACTGCCGCATCCGCAAAATGGCCAATCACTGGTTGACTTCATGTGAAGTAATGCAGTGATTGGCCATTTCAGGACGCACGCTGTCTGTCTGGCTGGTCGCAGCCAGCTCGCTCCCGCCTAGTTTGTCTGACTGGACTCTGAAGTCCTGACACCGGTGGAGTAGACTCTGTGTAGAGAGTTCCGAGATCCACCATTCCTGCAAAAAAATTCTAAGTAAGATCTCGATCTCTCTGTGTGTGAACTTGTTACAGTTAGTTAGTAGTGGCTCCGGCCGGCTCGGCTCGCCACGGTAATAAATAATAAGGGATTGTTTGTGTGTCAGTCAGATACTTCACTAGTGCAACGAACGACTTTTCACGACTGCCAGAGGTATTGCTTTGGACAGCTGGACTAGTGGGCTCGCCTGCGTGTGATTCACGGGGAGTCTGTTCTTTCAAAGCTCTTCGCCTCGCACTCGCCACTGGTAGCAGGTCAGAAGCAGGACCCCGGTGCAGCCTATCAGTACTGCAGGCAGGACTAAGATGGGGGAGGGGACAAGGAGGGGGATTTTGTTTGCAAACCCTGGGCGCCACCAGACAAAAAATTAAATCCTGACCTTGAGGAATGTAATCGGGTGCTCGTGTAAAGTGCTCCCACCACGCCCGTGGGCCGAGTTGGCGCTATTAAAAATTGCAACAACAAAAAATAGAGCGAGAGGGAGGTTTATATTTATAGAAGGCACAGAGTGCTGAGATTGAGTTGAGGAAATACCAATTCTGATTGAATAAATTGGCTGGCAGAGCCCCAAACAATTCATCTCTAGAGAAAGGGAGCCTATTTTGGACCACCTTACTAAAAATACACCAACCCCGCAGTTTGAACACTTCCACCAGGGCTGCCTCCCCGTGTTACCCCCGCGGTCCATCGAGGGTGCTGGCTGTGTCGGTCAAATATCACCCCCATTTTGGGTTTGAAAAGTTGCCAGGTATGCGGGTGCAATGGGACATCTTTGTGTATTGACTGTCTAGACCAGCACCCCGGGTGTGTGAATTGGATGAAAGGCTGGGCCTCCATTTCCTGCCTGGTCCCTGCTTCCCAGCCCCTCCCTGCCCCCACATGCAGGATATGGAGACCCCTGCACCCCTTCTGTGGCTGCAAAAAAGGGTTGAACCCCGGTACTTAGCAGCCCGTTAGCGGGGCCGGAGCCCCCCTGGGCAGCAGCAGGCACTGGGCAAAGCCGGAGAGGCCACCGGGGACCTTTCAAGTCCGGGCCATTGTGTGCTGATGGCCGGGGTCACTTCCGATCTACCCATTGTACCGGGCGGTCCAGCGAGGACTCCTCGCATCCCCAACCACTGTAATAAGCGAGGGTGGAGGGTGTGGCCATTTTTTTCCAGTGACTAAATTGGGTTTAGAAATGAATAAGGTGATTTCATACAGCGCCTCCTGTCCACGCATGCAACGTCTAGTCGCTGTAAATAGCTCTGTCCCTAAAAAACATGCCAGGCGAGTCGGGCTAGGTTGCGCCTTTGCGAGCTACAGTTTGCCCATTGATTTCCTCAGCAAGTGGCAGTGCTTTAACCCACTGAGTTATTTTATAGTCCCACCACACTCATATTTACGGACTCAAGGTTATGGAATGTTCAAGACTCTTAGACTTCCAGCTAACTTTATACTGACATAAATATCGGCGAGGGGGATTGATCTTCATTGGACCAAGCATCCCAAGGAGGAAGGCAGGCGGGAAACCCTTGCTACTGCTCCAGCTCACATAGGTATTGCTGCCCACGTGTTACATTTTACTTTTACTGCTAGCACGTGCAGGCCTCTAAATATTCATAGTTATTACGCAGCACAGCCTGTAAAACATGTAGCCAGAACCTGTTCTATTAAAATGGTTGCATGTATTGTGAACTAACAATGACCTTACACTTTCAAAACAAAATGGCCACTGCCCTATACAGCATGCTACTCCAATTAGCCATTAAAATGAAGAAGAAGCCCTTATGGTGGTTTGGGCTCGCTCGCTGTGCTCGCTCGCAACAGTGCAGTCTGCAAATTAGTTTACGCCTCACCACTTTCAAATGTCACCAGCCGCCCCTGGCTTTCAGGGCTCTTCATGGAGAAGACCCACAAGTTTTTAAGCTTTGGTTTTGTTGGTATTTTCCGCTAAGATCCCTTCGCTCAGAATCAGCATGCAATATCATTGTTCCTAGAGTAAAAAGAGCAAAATGGGGCATGAGAAGTTTTATAGGCAGCACTTCTCGTCTCTGGAACAGCCTTCCCTTATTCCTAAAAAAGGAAACGAACCTCCTCTGTTTTAGGAAAAAAGGAAAAACCTGGCTTTTCAACCTGTAGGAGTCTCTAAAATCAGGCCAGCCTCCTAACCTGTCATTGCCCTGTTAGCAAGCTTGCGTGCCTAGACACCCCAGGGTAGTAGTGCACGTTTATTAGAACTGTTTATTTAATTTAATTTAATTTATGTCCATGCGAAGTCTACTCAACTGGGGGATGAGGTTTTGCTGCAGGAATGTCTGTTGATTCCGGGTTACATAGATGCCCAGATATTTAAAGCTTTCTTCAATCATCGGAGCAACACATTTCGTTGGGAGCCCCGGGGGACTTGGTCCAATTTATGGTGTAGCTGGAGAAGCTGCCGAAAAGTTTGATGATGTGAAGGACTCTTGCTGTGGAGAGACCATATCATTTTTAATAAAAGGTATTAGCACTGAGGCTTCCCAATTAAAATCGATGTCAATTGACCCATGTGCTCTGCACATGAATAGTGAGATCATGTAGTCTCCTGAAAGTAGTTCCTACGTCACACGCTTAGAAGTCCTGCAAGGAAGGCCTTGTCAGAGAATGTAATGTTGCTGTTGAGGCCGAATGGAGATAATGCTTCTTAGGAATCCATCCACACCTGTGGAAGAGAACTCTTTAAAGTCTCCTAATTGGCCTTGATTTTTATAAAGTTTTTTCTCCATTGTTCTGTTTCATACATATGAGAGAGCGCAAAATTGAGAAAAAGTAGAAGTGCACCATATTTACAAGCACGTTGCATCAGTTTAGTAAAGATTACATAAGAGTGTCGAATTTATAGAGTGAAAATACATAAGAGTGTTTAATTAAAATAGAATACATATATCAGTGTGAAAAGCTAATGTAGAAGTGTGTAGAGATGTTAGAATGATGTTGAAATCCCATGTTATGTGGCTGTTGTAGAGGAGAATGTAATACTGATAAACGTAGAAATGTGTAGGCCACATGGCAGTTCACAGAGAATGAAAGGTGCTGTTATACTTTCACATGATATGGATTTTAATGTTGTTGTAATTCAAAGTATTATTGATCATAGAACTGAAATATATGTTTTATAGAAGTGTTTCATATAACCATTGTGTGTAATAAGTTAGAATACTGTTTAGACTAAGAAATTAAATGTTTTACAGAGTGCACAGGCCCGTTTCATGTAATTCTAATAGGCCTGAATAGATGAGGTAATTTCTTTTGATCTGCATGTGTTAGTTAGAGGAATGTCATGTTAAGCATAAATTGCGGAGTCTGCTCGAAGGTTTACGACTTAGAAGATACGGTGGAGGCCGGAATTTGGGGCCCACTGTACAAGTGTCTGTTTGCAGGTGCGAGGAGGTTCCAATCAAGAGAGTGATGAATAGAGTTTTGTTCAGGGAGCCAGGCACAGGCCTGGAGGAGGCTTCAGGAATTTCCTGGGGGGTACCGTCCTGCCGGAGAAGAGCCTGAGAAGCAAGGTCAACGCTAACGATGGGCCCAGAGGAGTATCAGCATGGAAAATGCCAGAACTGACACCACGTGAGGGGCGTCTCTAAAGGGCGTTTCTATTGTGAATGTGATTTTTGTATTAGGGACAGCACCCCTGGGTGGAGTTAGGGCAGATGGTCTGAGGAACCTAAGAGAGCGGATGGGTAGGCAGATAGGATAACTGCGAGACACCGATTTACAACGAAGACTAAGGGAAGTGAGTGGTCTTCTTTGGAAGTCACCACGGCTGACACCTTTTTTTTTTAGGTTAAGATTTTACTAAGTAGGGATGTCACTTAGTCTAGTGTAGGGACAGTCTAATCTGGATTTTCTTCCTTTCTGTAAATGACTCATAAGCTACAGCTTGTGTCTATTCTTGCAACTCTGATGATTTTCGAATTGGTTTTGGTGATATTCTTCTGCCTACTAAGAGCATTTAGAAAATGTATGTTTGTATTGATACCAGTATATCTTTTGAACCTTATTTTGAGATGTTTGTATCTCCAGTTAACTTTGGCTTTATAATAAACTGTTAAAACTTATTCGTAGTAAGTGGTTCTTTAGAGTGGTGTAAGTCCTTAACTGATTGACCTAGTAGTGGATTGCCTTTTACTCTATGACAGGTATCAACGGTTCAGTCGACCTGAGTTGGGATCTAGACCTATAGCAATAGATCAGAAATCCCGCCGTAACAGTTGGTAGCAGACAAGGATGGTTACCTTCTAGAGGAAGGTGATCTAGACTAGGTTAAGATTACCCCAAGGTCCCTAGAGATCGAGAGATGAGCAGCGGAAGAATTGCCTGCCGAAGAAGGTGCTGACGGTGCGAGAGAAAAGCAGCAGGGTCGGACGAGAGTGAGTATAACAAGGGTCATGCGTTGACAGATTGCGGTGTTTTGTGTTGTATCTGTATTGTAATGTCATGCGGAGTTGAATGCCTGTAGTGTGATTGAGAGAGGGTTGTGAGCGCGCGCAACCTGACAAACTGGGGGAAAATCTTAAGTTCGGAGAAGAGCTTAAGTGGTTCGGGTGTATCGAACATCCAGAGTAGTTGTCGACCGGAGTAAAGGGGGTCATGAGGTACCATTGATCGCCCGCAGGACTGAGATAGGGGGAACGCAAGAGTGAGTGTGTGGGTAACGGACGCAGGTCGAAAGTTACCGTGTGTAAGTAACCTATCAGTTAAGGCGATTGTCTGGACGTACACGGAAAGACATTTCGTCAGTTAAGGTGACAATTACAGTTAGACTGTGGGCGTACAGTCAAGGAAAGTGATCGCTTGGTCGGAAGTAATCATTTTTCAGAGTATGAATGGGGCGCATGCATGACCGGGAGACGAGCTGAGAAAGGAGGGGAACTGCTGCGAAGGGGGAAGAGTGACGTCAGCGAGAGCCGCGCTGTGATAGGCCAGTTGGTGTGAAGCCGCGCTGTGATAGGCCGGTTGGTGTGACGTCAGCGAGAGCCGCGCTGTGGTAGGCCGGTTGGTGTGAAGCCGCGCTGTGATAGGCCGGTTAGCGAGAACCGCGCTGGGATTGGTGGATTGTCATCAGGAAGTAAACGAACGCGGAGAAAATAGAAATTTTGTAGATTTTGAACATGAAGTGTTTTAAATGTTTGAGAGCGATCTTTAAGAGAAAAAGAAGAGAATCTTATTATGGGGAAGAGGCACCGCCAGAGGGTACACCAGCTCACTATATGGCAACGAATGTTGGGTTGCATACTATACTGTGGCTTGATACTTGGAGTAAGATTACAGATGGGAATGAGGAACTGACTTTTCCGAAATACGGAACGTTTAGACTAGAAGTGTTGCATCAGTTAAAAGCAGTTATGTCCTCATTGAGACCTTTGCCTAGACCAACACAGTTTGAGGCCCTTAATGCGTGGATTAGGGCGGCGCACGACAGGAATCAGAACAGACGCCAGGAAAGGGTAAGGCGATCAGTAAGGGCAGTGCAAGATGCCAAATGGGATGCGGAAGCCAAGAGATGGAGGGTACAGACGATCGAAGTGGATAAGTTGTACCCAGTGAGAGAGGTTACAGGAGAAAAGAGACCCATAGAAGACGATGACGAGAGCGAGTCGGAGGATGGCCTAATAAATAGGTTGTTGATAGATAGACCGCCTCCGGACAATAGGGAGATAGAAGGTACTGAGCTCCCAAGGGAAGATAGGGTTGACATAGAAGGGAACAGGACACTCCCTATAACGAATTGGGTACCTACCAAAGGTGAGGAGACACCTCAACATAGTCCTGTACAGAGAGTAGTCGGAAGGGTTGTGGTGCAGAAGATGCCAGCAACAGAGAGGGTTGAGTCTTATGGATTGCCAGATGCTCTTCAAGTACCCGTTACCATAGGTCCTATAGTGTCGGTTTATCACCCAGAGAAAGGGAGAGAGGAAGAACAGGTACGGCTAGACAGAGAAAGAGTTGAGATGGAAAGAAGGAATAACACGACAAATGCCAGGACTGATAACGTGGAGCACCCCATTGGATTCAGCAGTGGATCCCGTAGCAGAACAGGGGGGTCAGAGAGGACCGATGGACCTGAGGGGACCACGGCCGAAATCCTATAAAGAGTTGAGGGCTGACTTGAAGGAATGGGATAGGTCCACAGAAGCACCGAGCAACAGGTCAAGAGCAGAAGCTGAATGGGGAAGTCGAGGCAACGGGACATTATCTCACTACGGGGCTAGCGAAAGCAGTCAGGAGTGGGACGGTAAAAGTCAGGAGAGTAGAGGAGTTACACGTCATATTGACGGTGGAAATGGGCAGGAGCGAAAAGGTAGAAGTACGGAGTGTGGAGAGACGTCTCGTCTCATTCAAAGTGAGGGAGACCAAAGGACACAAGAGTACAGGGATAGGTTTAAGTGCACTCTCCACGCACCTGATGATAACGTACAGCACTGGAATCGTGGGAACATGGGGAACCGCGAAGGATCTTGCCATGCGTCGAGTGATCAGAGATCACAGGCAAATTGCGAGGGCATGGGGAATAATGGAATGTCTTACCATGCACCTAGAGAAACCAGGCAGAATGGGAAATGTGGGACTATGGGAAATAGAGAAGTGTTTCACTATACACCCAGAGAGGATGGAACTGCATGGGACCTGGAGAGATGGGAGCATGGGAGGACTCCCCATAACACGCCTGAGCCCAGACGTAGGACTCAGAGCTGTGATGGGAGAGATGTAAATGGACTCTCTAGAGATAGCATACTGAAAGCTGTGATAAAAGCCAAAAGACTCGATGTGACCAGCTTAAAATCTGACCTGGACGAGGTAATAGATGGTGTGTTGCCTTTAGAAAGGATTGACATGTACGAACAAGATGAGCTGCTGTTTATAGCAAAAGATATTACTCGAAAGGCAAGAGCAACTCATGAGAAACTGTCTGAACTGGCAGACAAGTATATGGTAGATTTGTCCAGAACAAAGGCATTGCAGGGCAACCATAGGTTGCATTATTCAGACCAGGACTTAGAAGAGAGGAGGACAACTGGATTAAAAACACACATAAGGGAACTGATCACAGGAATAAGAGCATGGAGGGATCTGGACAAATGGGAAGAGAGGTGGTCCAAGAAGGGAACTGTTAGGCGGAGTGCGAATGTGATGTCTCCGGAGGGAAGGCTACTGCAGATGGAAGCATTCCCTTTGCGAGAAATAGCGAATGGGAGTTATGGTCACGTGCCCTGGAGTAGGGGAGATTTGGCTGCATTTACCAACTCATTTCCGAAGTTAAGGGAAAATCCCATAGAGTGGTACAAGCAGGTAGAGAGGTTTGTCAAGATTTCAAAAGTATTGTGGATTGATTTGAACACCTTATTCGACATTGTGGTCCCAGGAGACTTGTGGATAGCATGCAAAGTTAGTGTCGAATGGCCAACTGCAGAACCAGAAAGGGATGCTCGTACTAATGGACCGTCAGAAGGAGTAATGTTAAAATATGAAAGGGTGATGACATGGCTGAAGGAGAAGGTGCCACCACAAGATATAGATTGGGTAAAAATTGACCGAACAAGACAGGAACCCAAGGAGACAGTTCATGAGTTTTATGAACGTTTGCTGAAAACGTTTAAACAATACAGTGGGTTAGATGTAATGGATCCCAAAGATATAGGACAGTTTGTATCGAAGTTCGTTTTGGGGTTGAGACCTGATATTTGTTTGATGATTCAGCAACATTTAATTTGTTGGCAAAACAAACCATTGGATGAAATTCTGAGATACGCAAGGTATTGCAGTGATGAAATAGATTCCAAAGCAAAGAAACTAAAGGAGAAACTGATGATGGTGCAGATGCAGTCGGCTGGAAAGGGTGGACAGCAGCAACAGGGAACAGGGACAATGGGACGGAAACCAAATAGTCAGAATAAGGACAGCGAGGAAAACTCAAGACCTAGAATAGACATTGCTACATTGAAAAAAACGACAAAGTGTCACCAGTGTCACCAGGTGGGACATTGGAAACACGAGTGTCCCTATAACCCTGAAAACGGAGAGCTAGAAGTAGAGGAGGAGGAAGTTCGAGAAGTTCCAGTTCAAGGGGTGACAGTGCCAAAGAGTAAGGTGGCCAAAGGGGGGACTTCGGCTCCACGAGCTCAGTTCCCGCAGCCACCAAAGATTACGACAGGGGGAAAGATCTATAGACAAATGCCTCTTTTTATAGACGAAGAAGAGTGTTACTACGTTGATCCATTGACGGGACGACGTGTAAGTCGAGAGGAGGACTGTACCCTCGGGGCAGTTCTAGAGGTGGATCAAAGAGGACCGTTTGTTGAGGCTGAAGTGGCAGGGTGTCCTACGACATTCTTAGTAGATACCGGAGCTACTCGATCAACTTTGAGATCGGCAGTGTTTCCAGATCTACCAATGTCGGGGGAAACAATTCAAGTGGTAGGAGTCGCAAATAGGAGAATGACTAACCCTTTGACGGAACCAGTGCTAGCGAGAATAGGAAACTACACCGATGAACATCAGTTTGTAGTATGTGATTCTAGTCCTGTGTGTCTGTTAGGAAGAGACTTATTGTGCAAACTGAACTGCACAATATACTGCACACCTCAGGGAGTGGAGGTACCGACTACAGACGATGATGCTACCTTTAAAGTTGCAAATTCGAGAGTATGCGTAGAACTGTATCCTACCCTGACTGTGGAGGACCTTCCTCGGGACTTACGAGATACAGTGTCATCAGAGGTATGGGATTTTACTGGAGAAGAGATAGGATTGATCAAAGGAGTAGAACCAGTGAAGATCATGGTAAAACCAAATGTTGAATATCCAAGAACGCCTCAATACAAATTGACCCGGAGACGATTGCAGGAATAAAACCCGTAATCGACTCTATGATTCAACAGGGAATGCTGAAGGAAATTGTGGGTAGTCCATGCAACTCCCCGATTATGGGTTTGCAGAAACCTAGTGGGAAATTTAGAATAGTGCAAGATCTTCGAAAGATTAATAACATAGTTGTTTCATGTTGTCCAGTGGTACAGAATCCATCAGTGATATTGTTTCAGATACCATTCCAAGCTGAGTGGTTCACCGTGATAGATCTTTGTCAGGCTTTCTTTTCAATCCATTAGATGAGGAAAGCCAGTATCTTTTCGCTTTTAAGCTGGAAAATCGTGTCTTAACATGGTGTCGTATCCCACAAGGGTATACAGAAAGCCCATCAATTTTTAACCAGCTATTGAAGAAAAATCTTGAAAGTCTAGAACTCGGTTCTGGCCCAGTACATAGACGACCTACTTGTTGCGTCAGGAACGGAAGAAGCTTGTAAGATAGATACCATTGCCTTGCTGAACCATTTAGCTGAAAATGGGCATAAGGTATCTCCGAGCAAATTGCAGTACTGTCTGACAGAAGTACAGTACTTGGGTCACCGGATAGAAAAAGGAAAGCGCAAGGTGTCACCAGATAGGATAGAGGCGATAATGAAGATGAATGCGCCTACGACACAGAGAGAAGTCAGGATGTTCCTAGGAATGGTTGGTTATTGCCGACAGTGGATAGCTAACTTTTCCCTGAAAGCGAAACCCTTACAAAAACTGACGCACAAGGAGGTGAGTGATCCGGTACCATGGGGCAAGGATTGTTTGATGTCGTTCCTACAGCTGAGAAAGGACTTGTGCCGTGCTCCAGCTTTGGGGATGCCTGATTACGAAAAACCATTTTCACTTTACTGCTGCGAAAGAGAGGGTTGTGCTTTGTCAGTCTTAGTACAAACTCATGGAAATGCCCGTAGACCAGTTGCATACTTTTCGGCTACTTTAGATCCGGTAGCTGCAGCGTTGCCCGGATGTCTCAAATCCGTTGCTGCAACAGGTGTCAGCATTGAAAGGTGTGAAAATATAGTTATGGGACACCAATTAGTGGTGTATGTACCTCATTCTGTAGAACTGTTAATGACCAGGACCAAGACACAGCACTTAACCAATAATAGGCTCACGCGCTACGAGCAAGTTATTCTTGCTGCGGAGAACGTGACCATTAAGAGGTGCTCTGTTTTGAATCCTGCTACATTGATGCCACTTCCTAATGATATAGAAGGCGAAGAATGTGAAGATCACGATTGCCTTGATGTGACTGAACTATGCACCAAGCCAAGACCAGATATTGTGGATGAGCCGTTGACTGACCCTGATGAAATTTTCTTTGTTGATGGCTCATGTTTAAGAGACGATACTGGTCGGTTGAGAGCAGCTTATGCTGTTTGCACCATTACTGGAGTTGTGGAAGCCGCTTGCCTGGAAAGAGTACACTCCGCTCAGGTAGCCGAAATCATTGCATTGACACGTGCCTGTTTAGCAGGTAGCAAAATTAGAGTCACCATTTATGCCGATAGCCAATATGGTTTCGGTGTAGTTCATGATTTTGGGCAATTGTGGTCTCAGAGAGGTTACATGACCTCCTCTGGTTCGCCTATTCGAAATGGGGAATTTGTGCGACTGTTGTTAGAAGCATTACAAGGTCCAGCAGCAATTGCGATCGTTAAATGTGTAGCCCACACCAAAAATACAGATTTTGTGTCGCAAGGTAATCGATATGCAGACGAAGTTGCTCGCTACTGCGCGGAGCAAGGATAGTGGAAGTAGGTGGGACTCAGGAAAAGACAGAGTTAAACTTGATGCTAGAAACAGTTGATACTTGGGAGGATTTAAAAGACATGCAAGAGAACGCACCTGATTCCGAGAAAAAGGCATGGGAAACAGCAGGTTGTGTGAAAAGTGAAATGGATTTGTGGGTTTCAGCAGATGGAAGGGCAGTATTACCTGATGAGTTAGTGAGTCCAATGGCACGACAGATACATGGTCCAGTACACTTAAGAAGAGATGCCATGCTGAGGTTATTTAGGCAGACTTGGTATAATCCTAGGTTTAGGATTGCAGCAGAAGCAGTGTGTCAAAGATGTGTCACATGCCAGCAATTGAACGTAGGGAAAAGAACACTAGTTACATTGAGTCACATTGGGAGGTCTGGGGGGCCTTTCAACCGAATGCAATTAGATTTCCAGATGGGTCGAAGCATACCCTACACGCAGGTGCGATACACTCACAGTAGCAAAGTTATTGCTTAGAGAGTTGATCCCGCGCTTTGGGGTGCCGACCTCCTTGGAATCAGACAGAGGAACTCATTTCAACAGCGAAGTTGTGAAGATGCTTTGCTCTGCATTAAACATTGATCAGAAGTTGCACTGTAGCTATCGACCAGAGGCTTCAGGTATCGTGGAGCAGATAAACGGAACTCTAAAGTCCCGAATAGCCAAAGTATGTTCATCAACGTCCTTAAGCTGGCCTAATGCTCTGCCCTTGGTACTCATGAGTATGCGTAGCACACCAGACAGGAGGACAGGTCTCTCTCCACATGAGGTTTTAATGGGGAGGGCAATGAGACTTCCGTCTGTTCCAACTACAGCTTTGTTGAATATTACAGATGACCTGATCCTGGATTATTGCAAGGGACTTTCTGATGTCATTCATTCTGTGTCTCTTCAGGTGCAGGCTGCTGAAGTTCCATCTTCAAGAGACCTTGTCACGACTTGTGCCCTGGTGATTGGGTGCTTGTGAAGAAACACGTCCGGAAGAACTGCCTAGACGTGCGTTGGAAGGGGCCCTACCAAATAATCCTCATAACGAATACTGCTGTAAAGTGTGGAGGGCTGCCAAACTGGATTCATGCTTCCCATACTCGAAGAGTTCCAGCACCCTTAGAAGAAACAGCTCCTCTCACAGATGAAAATCCAGCTGTGGACGGCGAACCACAAGAGGGGATCAGTCAAGCTGTGCGGGTGTCGGAAGAAGTTGGGAGTGCTACAGATCCAGAAGAAGAAAGACAGGACGACAGTGAAACTGAAGTTGCCACCGAAGGAGAAAGTTGCTGTGAATACGGCTCAGACACAGATAAAGACAAGAGTGATCAAGAACCGAGTGTGAGGACAAGAAATAGGAGAACAAGGCGTGGAGAAGCTAGTTGGCCTGAAAGAAAGAAGAGGCCGAGCTTGAAGCCAACTCCAGAGAGAACTCTTGCTCCTATATCTGAAGACTCGAATCTGGACGAAGGTGCACAAAGACAGGAACAGGAAGGTCTGAGAAGAACGAGGAGGGTGCGAGTGCCCTGCAGAAGATACGCTACTCCTGAGTGGACCTACCTAGCTGCAGATGTCCAGTGCACGGAGATCCGGGAGGGTGAGGGAAGTGACATTGACCAGTACTGACCCAATCATAACATTGCAAGTAGTGTTGTTGATACCCGGAGTGGAGATCGAAGGGTTGCTGGCACTCACTATTCCTAATCCTCCTTATCTGAGCAGGATAAGAGAACTGGTTTTAAACAGAATAGAATTTCCGACTTTTTGTTCAATGAGGCCAACACCCGAGGAGATCATTCTTCGTTTGGAAATATTAGAATACGTGATTAGAGCCGCTGGAACACGTATCATTCCAGATTGTTAAAGACTTTGAAATTAAACAGATTGAAAAATAACCTAGCGCCAAGTGGAAGAAGAAGAAATTTAGGGACTTCCCATTAGTGGACGGAGAAGGGCTAGGGTTGTCTGTTGCTATAGAACTCAAAGACTGATCTTGCGGAAGGGATTATCAGCTTCCAGGTGTGGTTCGGAAAGACTAAATAAGCAAAGAAAGGAGACTTTGTGTTGTGAAAGAAAATCAGAACTACACTGTCTTGAGATCATGGAGGCCGGCAACCCAAACCGCAAGACAAAATGCATAGTAGGCACACTTTTAGTGGGAGTAATTTTCCTTATAGTTTTAGTAGTTACTATATCATATGTAGTGGGACATGAAAATGAAGAGAAGGCAACAAAGGAAGCAAAAATTGTATCAATACAGAAACCTACTACTGCTGGTCGAAGGGGGGACAATACAGAGAAAGATAAAGCTTTACTAGCAGCAGAGACTCGTAGGTTGCATGTGGATGAATCACAGGGAAATTTCAAATCAAATGCATATGCTAAATTGCTTTATGAATATATTGATGCTATGGAGGCAAAAGATTGCTACGTGTGCATGCAATTGCCAGCCTCTGTAGACGAAGGTATTAGATATCATCATCTTCCATTGACTTATGGAATCACATGTAGTTTGTTGCTTAGTATATTTTATGAACGTGATGGTTTTGAATATTATTTTTCAAATTTTGATGCTGTTTTACCAGAAATTCCAAATTACAAGCACATGAACAAGTGGGATTATTATAAGAGTGAAGATAGATTAAAGAAAGTTTTCATTCCTTGGAAAACGTTGGATACTTCACATGCCCGAAGAAATAATTTGACTTGTAAAGGGTTAGAAATTGAGAAAAGGTTTATCGGACAGGTGGATGATCGGTATAGGAGGCAGAAGATCTTAAAGGCTTCAGGCCAATGGAAAACAGATTGGACCGAGGAAGAAAGGTTACACAAAAGAAAGGGTAGTAATGGTCCAATAGCTTTAGATCGAGAGCAAAAAGGGAAACTGTGTATATATAGGGGTAAAACCTATGATGAGAATGTGTTTGTGGGAGAAGTAACTTGTGAACATGCTTTCCAATTAGAATATTATACAAAAGATTTCTTGAAGGGAATGCAGGTGATCCCGAATGTATATTTTGTTTGTGGAAGAAATGCATACGTGAAACTGCCGGATAATTGGTATGGATCATGTTATTTAGCAATTGTCTTCCCCAAAATATACCATGCTAAGGATCTAGAAATTATAGAGGGAAGAACTCAAGCTAGAGGAAGAAGGGATGTAAACGATGAGGAGGTAGTTAGAGACGTATTTGGTGCTATGTTTCCTCTTTTAGGGATAGTACTGAATGATGTCAAGATTAGAAGATTGGCAACAGTTGTAGATAGGTTGTCCGCCAGTACTGCTAGATCATTAATGCTGGTGGAGGGAGAGATGCAATCGATAAGGGCAATGGTTCTTCAGAACCGACTTGCTCTAGACGTTCTGTTAGCCAAAGAGGGAGGAGTCTGTAAGGCTTTGAAGGTTCAGGAATGTTGTACTTACATTCCAGACAATTCAAAACCTCTAGAAAAGTATATACAGAACATCACTGAAATTCATAATGAGATTGAGGATTTGACACAGGTAAATGTGTGGGAAAAAGTAGGTCATGGAATGGGTAAAGTTGGAGGTTGGTTTGCCAACCTAGGAAAGGGTTTCATTTGGTACATACTGAAACCTATCATCATAATAGTGATTTGTATAATCACCTTGTGGGGATTGGTGTGGCTGTACCAATGGTATAGATCAAATAGGTTGCAGAGATCCATGAGAGAGCAGGGGAGGAGATTAGCTGCGATGCAGGATAATCAGTACAGGAGTCTGAGGGCTCTAGAGATGATGAAACGAGAGAGTACTACAACGAGTTCAGTTTGACTCAGTTCATACCTCAGGGATGGTGTTGTGATGGTGATGACTACTAAAAGTCATCAAAGGGGGGAACTGAGAGAGCGCAAAATTGAGAAAAAATAGAAGTGCACCATATTTACAAGCACGTTGCATCAGTTTAGTAAAGATTACATAAGAGTGTTGAATTTATAGAGTGAAAATACATAAGAGTGTTTAATTAAAATAGAATACATATATCAGTGTGAAAAGCTAATGTAGAAGTGTGTAGAAATGTTAGAATGATGTTGAAATCCCATGTTATGTGGCTGTTGTAGAGGAGAATGTAATACTCATAAACGTAGAAATGTGTAGGCCACATGGCAGTTCACAGAGAATGAAAGGTGCTGTTATACTTTCACATGATATGGATTTTAATGTTGTTGTAATTCAAAGTATTATTGATCATAGAACTGAAATATATGTTTTATAGAAGTGTTTCATATAACCATTGTGTGTAATAAGTTAGAATACTGTTTAGACTAAGAAATTAAATGTTTTACAGAGTGCACAGGCCCGTTTCATGTAATTCTAATAGGCCTGAATAGATAAGGTCATTTCTTTTGATCTGCATGTGTTAGTTAGAGGAATGTCATGTTAAGCATAAATTGCGGAGCCTGCTCGAAGGTTTACGACTTAGAAGATACGGTGGAGGCCGGAATTTGGGGCCCACTGTACAAGTGTCTGTTTGCAGGTGCGAGGAGGTTCCAATCAAGAGATGATGAATAGAGTTTTGTTCAGGGAGCCAGGCACAGGCCTGGAGGAGGCTTCAGGAATTTCCTGGGGGGTACCGTCCTGCCGGAGAAGAGCCTGAGAAGCAAGGTCAACGCTAACGATGGGCCCAGAGGAGTATCAGCATGGAAAATGCCAGAACTGACACCACGTGAGGGGCGTCTCTAAAGGGCGTTTCTATTGTAAATGTGATTTTTGTATTAGGGACGACACCCCTGGGTGGAGTTAGGGCAGATGGTCTGAGGAACCTAAGAGAGCGGATGGGTAGGCAGATAGGATAACTGCAAGACACCGATTTACAACGAAGACTAAGGGAAGTGAGTGGTCTTCTTTGGAAGTCACCACGGCTGACACCTTTTTTTTTTAGGTTAAGATTTTACTAAGTAGGGATGTCACTTAGTCTAGTGTAGGGACAGTCTAATCTGGATTTTCTTCCTTTCTGTAAATGACTCATAAGCTACAGCTTGTGTCTATTCTTGCAACTCTGATGATTTTCGAATTGTTTTGGTGATATTCTTCTGCCGACTAAGAGCATTTAGAAAATTTATGTTTGTATTGATACCAGTATATCTTTTGAACCTTATTTTGAGATGTTTGTATCTCCAGTTAACTTTGGCTTTATAATAAACCTTTAAAACTTATTCGTAGTAAGTGGTTCTTTAGAGTGGTGTAAGTCCTTAACTGATTGACCTAGTAGTAGATTGCCTTTTACTCTATGACAGGTATCAACGGTTCAGTCGACCTGAGTTGGGATCTAGACCTAAAGCAATAGATCAGAAATCCCGCCGTAACACATATTTGAAGTGGTTCGAGTTATTTTTGATTACGTGTAAATTACATTGTTGATTATCAAATAAATAATGAAAGACCATCAGATGATGTCCGCAGATGATTTTAAATGGTAGTGACATAAAATGCATCACAAAAACCCCACCGAAATGTATCATAGATTATTTCAGATTTCTCTTTAGCAATACATTTATATGACTTGGGAGCTGGCGAAAGAGACCAAAAGAAATATGAAATCTAAGTAGTTTTTTTTTCTGATCTTGGATAATAGAGGAAATATTATCAGAATATGTTTTGGGAAGGGAGATGCTGATGAATAACACTGTGCCAGAAGGTTACTTTTGTTTTAGCGTTCAGTATTCGGACATCTGGGTAGACTTCAAAATGGCTGCAGTATGGTCAAAAGTACTGTGTCTCAGGAAGCCCGTCTATTAAAAATGTATCTATCTATCGAGCTGAACATCTCTGCATGTTTGGTGGCATGACATCCACAAGGAGTCAAACAGCCCTTTGTCTATAAATACCTTGGACAATGCAAGTTGTGAGAGGACATGTTGGCCCTTTGATCTCCATTCTACCTCATACTAAGCACGATTTGACCACAAGCTGAACACTCACCTGTTCAGACTAAATGTAATCACTTATGAATCCTCTTCTTATATTGCCAACTGTCGACACTTCTTACTTTCCTCCACGATGCTAAAAACGAATGTGTCCGTCTATAAGGCAACTGGTGCTCATGTAAAGCGGTCTGATGACTTCGGGTCGAGTTAGTGCTAAATAAAACTGCAAAACAAAATGACCCATGCAATATTCTCCCTGGTCAATTACTGCGCTCAAAAAAACAGACAGGAATGGTACAAAACGACATCGTTCTTAACCCCTTTGCCGCGGCCGCGATTTCGCGGCAGTGTGGCACTTCCGCAAAATGGGCAGGGCACTTGCAACGTAGTGCTGCCGTCGGCCAACGGCCGACGGCAGCACGCAAGGGGTTAAAAGCGATAATTTCCACGCTTTTTATTTCAGTTCAATCTTGTCTTGTCCAGTCAAAAATGTGAAGACTCTCTAATTATAACACACTTTATAAAGTTCTTCAGTACATGTCTGGGGCACTATATGTACAGTCATAAAGTTTACGTCAGGGCCACTGGAATTATGAGGCAGGGGAGGACCAAATTACGCCGCAGAGTTGACTAAATTATGCAACAAGAAAAGGCAAATTATGTGGGGAAATGTGACATCTTTTGGTGACAGTATTACATCGTTATTTTATCATTCTTTGTCATGGTAACGCCCTCTGGGCAAAGGTTTCACCTCATTAGTACTAGTTTAACAGCCAAATACAGCAATAAGCAACAGAAAGATGGCTAGTCAACTTTTGTAAAGGGTCTTCCACTGCGCAGAAACACATTTTGGAATGTTTTCAGTAACGTTTGAACCGTTTCAGCTAGGAACAATTTTTTTATATAAAATGTGCAGATTATGCAGTACATGATGGATTATGTGGCACTGCTGCAGAATCACATAATTCCAGTATCACTGTCTAAAAAGTAAAAAAAATATGGATTTAACCTAGATCTGTGACTGGGGGTGAATGTTTGACAATGTTCAGCAATCCGTACATCATCTTTTTGTCTTGTTCCTGTCTAAAGTCCATCAGTAAGCTTAGCTTGTCTCGTCTCAGAAATCAACAAATAAGTCACCCCCATGTCAGGAGTATGACATGCTTACTCCCAGAAAAAAAGATTTGTGGTTCAGGTTCTAGGGGAGAGGATGTGACCTAATGGCTAGGGCAGTAAACCTCAAAGCTGAAAAACCAGGTTCGCGTCTTGGCAGGGACGCTCAACATCCTGTGACTCTGAGCACATCACTTACCGCCTGATTCATCAAGCAAAATTGCGCTCGCAATAGCTGCGAAAATGCTATTGTGGGCGCAATTTCCCCAATCGGCATTCACCACGACAATAGCGAAGTCGCAAACACATAATAGCGAATCCGCAAATAGATTCGCAGAATCCCGGCAGGAGAGCATTAGCGAATCGGAAAAAGCGACAAACCACGGATACTGCGAAAAAAATTGCGAATTCGCTATACAATCGCAATCGGTAATCATGAAAATTCGCAAATAGCGAAAAAAAACAAAATCGCTGTTTGCGAGGCGCAAATTAAGGAGAACCCAAAGCAGGTGGTAACCATAAAAGCCATTGAAATTGTTTTTTGAAAAACCGTTGGCCAATCAGTACCAGGTGCAGGCCTGACCAAACACACATAAGGAGAATCAGCAGCAGCATTTGGAGTCTCACAATGCCAGGAATGTACATGGTGGTCAGGCGGCGAAGGCTACAGCGAGCAGCACGGAGGAGACGCAGAATCCAGGACAGGATATTCCGCCAGCGGGTCACCCTGCTGGGCCAAACCAGAGAGCAAATATATGCAAAGTACCGCCTGAATGGGGAAATGATAATCCAGCTAATACAGGACCTTGTCCCCCTGATGCAGCACCCAACAAGGCGGACCAATGCCGTGCCTACACATGTCCAGGTATTGTGTAGCCTGCACCTCCTGGCCTCTGGGAGCTTCCAGGGGATAGTAGCGGTTGCTGGGGGGATATCCCAGCCCACCATGTCCCGCTGCCTAAGGAGTTTCCTTGACGCAATGCTGACCCAGCTACACCAACACATCACATTTCCCACCAGCCAACAGGATTTGGATTTGACCAAGCTACAATTCTACAATGTTGCCCATTTCCCACATGTGATAGGATTCATTGACTGTACCCACATCGCCATCTGCCCACCAGCTGCAACGGAGTACATGTACCGCATTCGCAAGTCCTACCACTCCCTCAACATCCAGATGGTCTGCAATGCTAAGACATACATCACGGACATAGTGGCACAGTACCCATGGAGTACCCATGACTCATTCATATTCCGGCACAGCGGCCTCCACACACGACTGGCCAGGGGAGACTTTGGGGAAGGACACCTACTTGGTAAGTACACTTTGTCCACAATGTCACATTGCGATGAAGTAGCTGCGCTGCACAGGCACTCACCCTCTGCTCCTCTCATTCAGGTGACAGTGGCTACGCCCTCCGTGAATACCTCCTCACCCCATACCTCAACCCTGCTACACCACAGCAACGGCATTACAATGTTGCACACATACGGACAAGGAATTGCAATGAAAGGACTTTTGGGCTACTGAAGAGCAGATTCTGCATACTGCACAAGACAGGTGGGGCCATGTACTACAGTCCTGATGTGTGCTGCCGCATTGTGGCTGTCTGTGCAATACTACACAACATTGCTACCAAGCGCAGGATACCTGTAGACATCTCTGGCAGTGAGTCGGAAGGGGACGATCGGCCACCTGCACATGGGCGTCATGCACGCGGGGAGAACCCAGCTGAAGGCCACAGACGCCGCAACCACATCACAATGAACAGTTTCTAGTGCACCCACTCCCCTCACCCAACAAATCACAATTGCATGCAAATGGAAATAATGACAGGACGCCAATGTATGATGCAAGAATAAATATTATTGTTTGATTCACAATAATAGTGCAAGTTGCCATCCTTCCTATGCAATCAGTATTGCCCCATACTGCTGCGTCCAAAACACAGGGCAGGCTTATAGTGTCAGCCTGTGCCTGTAAAAGTACATGTTAGTCAGGTGCGCCGCCGGCGCGAATCACCCAAGCGCCTCTCCGGCTCCTCCTCTGCCACCGCACGTGACCCTGCAGTGGGCCTGGTGCTACGTCGTAACACCGCTACCTGTGAGGCAGACTGGCTGCTCACACTTGAGGTGCCCTCGCTGGCATCGCCCCCCCGACATTGCCAGGTACAGGGGGGTGGAGTGCCATAACGGCAGTGGTGAGGTGCTCTAATACTCTGGCCACATCCTTGCAGCATTGGATTAGCTGCTGTTGCTGCGCCAGGGACCGTCGCGATAGCTGGGATGTCGCATTGCCGATCACGTAGTTAGACCTGGTGTATGACGACAGCCGTGTCAGTATCTGCTGGTGGTGGCGCCGCCCGGTGTTGCGCTGTGATATTAGCGCAGCAGTGTTGGCCTCCATGGCTGCCGTCATGCGGTCCATCCTCCCCCCCACACCTGCCAAGGCTGCCGTCATGCGGTCCATCCTCTCCCCCACACCTGCCACATTGCGGCCAATATTATGCAGCTGCATCTGTATGGCCCCTTGCCGGCGTGCCTGCATCTGGTGAATGCGTAGCATTCTACGCTCTATGCTCATGCTCGGCAATCGCACTTCCATCCCCCTCCTGCCGCTGCGTGCATTGTTCTGCAGGCGAGTCCTGCCATGCCTGCTCTGCTGGCTGCCCACAGTGGGTGGGCGCTGTGTCACTGCTGTCGCTGGAGCAGATGTGGAGGCTCAAGCTGCTGCGGGCCTGGCTGCAGGGATTGGTGCAGCGCCTGTTGGTGCTGGCGCTGATGCTGTGGGCCTGGCTGCAGGGGTTGGTGCAGGGCCTGTTGGTGCTGGCGCTGGTGCTGTGGGCCTGGCTGCAGGGGTTGGTGCAGCGCCTGTTGGTGCTGGCGCTGATGCTGTGGGCCTGGCTGCAGGGGTTGGTGCAGCGCCTGTTGGTGCTGGCGCTGATGCTGTGGGCCTGGCTGCAGGGGTAGGTGCTGCGCCTGTTGGTGCTGGCGCTGATGCTGTGGGCCTGGCTGCAGGGGTAGGTGCAGCGCCTGTTGGTGCTGGATGTGTTTGTGACGGCACCTCCTCCGCATCCTGTGGTTGCTCATCGATGAGCAGCCTGTCACTGTCGCTGCTGTCTGCGCCACCTGTGAGGGGAAGTGGACGTCCATTAGTTGCATGTATCTGTCACACGTGCAGTTGCTACATGCATGTTGGATGACATTCCCTGACTGGCTGTGGCATTGCGTACTTTGGAACCTGTCTGGCTGCATTGGGGTACTTGTACATTGTGGCCACACTACATGTCCCACAATGCTTTAGGGCATTACCTAATGTGCACTGATGGCATGACTTTGGAACATTATGGGAGGCTATAGGGTAATGGCCATTCATAGGGGACAGGGTCGCAGTCGCATGCCACTTACCTTGGCTCTCTTGGGTGGGGCGGGATGAGTCCAATCTGATGACCCCAATGCACGCCTCGGACTCCAACGTGTCCTCGACGCAGTCCTCCATGGCGGTGTTTGGAGGGACTGTAGATCCTCCCCCTCCAGTGGCCAGGGACTCTCCCAGCCTCTCGGCAACCCTCTCCTTGGCACGACCTCGGAGGTCATACCACCTCTTCTTTAGTTCATCCAGTGACCTGTCTGCCACGCCCACGGAGTTCACTGTGGCCGCTATCCCGACCCATATTCTCCGCTTCTCCTGCTCAGGCACCCTCCTTGACTCTTTCCCAAACAGTTTGGAGTGGTTCTCTACCACCCCTTCGATGAGGTGCTCCAACTCCTCTTCGGAGAACTTCAGTTTTCTCTTGCGCCCGGTGTTGCTGGGCCCTGGCACAGCCTCCTCTGCCATTGCTGCAGTGAGATTGGGTGTGGTATTCCAAGTTTGCAGGTGTCCTTGCAGGAGCTGACTCAGTTGCTGCCTCGAGGTCTGCCTCACTGTGGTGAATGGGGGTGGGAACTGGCTGCTTCCTGGTTGTGATGTCATCACTGTGCTCGAAAAGCGACTTCCTGTTTTCCCGATCACGCGTATTAGCGATTTCGCAATTAGCGATATCGCTATTTGCGATATCGCAAATCCTACACGGATGTTGCCGAAAATAGCGATTAATCTGCAATTTTCGACACTCGCTAACGCTTTTTGCGGCCGCGTGCGAATCGCATTTTTTAATCGGAAAAAATCATGAATGCCGATCTGCGATTTCTAAATTGCGATTCGCAGTTAATCGCAATTGGGAAATCGCAGATTCCGGTTTTCATGAATCAGGCTGTTAATCTCCCTGTGCAACAACAAAAAAATGAATGTGTCCGTCTGTAACGCAACTAGGGCTCGTGTAAAGCGCTTTGATACCTTTGGGTCTAGTTCCCGCTATATAAAACTCCTAAATAAATGAATAAGTATGAGAGATGTTGTTAGTTCTAAATACGCATCCGTCCAAGCAGTGTGAGATGCAGAGGCAAGCCTGAGTATTGGAAAATGTGAATATCCTTTTTTTTTCTCCAATTTTCTCAAGTGTCTGTTTCTGCTTTTGTTTTGTGATTTTGTGAGCTCAACTGCAAATGATGCCTGGTTTCATGTGCTGGGGATGATCTGCAATCCATGTAAAATAGAGGGGTGTGTCAGTAGGTTTATTGTACCGATCGGATTCCATTGCCTCTTCATGAATACTGAGCAGCACATGAAGGAAGCAGAGATAGGGCTCACTCTGGGTAAGCGACAGGCGAATTTGATGGGCGGGAAAATGCCATTGATATGATGAGACACTCGATGGGAAGATGTCAGGCTTGGTTC
Organism: Lissotriton helveticus; assembly: GCF_964261635.1. Classification (NCBI taxonomy): domain Eukaryota; kingdom Metazoa; phylum Chordata; class Amphibia; order Caudata; family Salamandridae; genus Lissotriton; species Lissotriton helveticus. Next base: position 1,308,254,991 of record NC_136057.1, read on the forward strand.
GCTCCTGCTGTCATCATATCTTGAAGGAAATATAGAAGAAAACTGCCTTAGAAATGTAGATAATTCAATTAATTCTAAAACCATGTAGGCCAGCAGGAAACAATAGACTCCAAAATATATTCCCAGAGGGCTTTTAGATGCATAGTTGACCAATCAATCAGCAACGCATTCTGAAACAGGACAGTGGGCCAGAAAATAGTCAACCTTTTAGAAATCAGAAATGTAGGGGCCACTCCATCTCCACTCCTTTGAGTTTTTTGGTAGCATTAATGAATTTCTACAGTCATCGCAGGTGTTTCCGTGGCACATACCGTCTGTATTAGGGCAGCTTTTAACCGGTCTTCCTCAACTCCACGCATGTGCCCTGCCTCGATGCCGAAGGCAAGGTCATCTACTTTGGGTTACCAATGATTAGTTTTATGAAGGTGTTTTTCTCGCTTTACTGAAACACTTGGTAATTTGATGCCTACCAGATTAAACCAACTCTAAAGACAGTCCTCTCATTGAAACTGGTGTCCCCATACCCAAAGGCCCTTCATGGCTAGGTACCACACACCAATTTCCGAATCGACAGGCGCACTTTGACATTTTTGGATATCTGTCAGCTCTCTTGTACTGTGGATTGTATTCTTCTATTCTATGAGCATTTATAAAGCGCATAGTTACCCGTAGGTATCCCCGCCTGATGAAGTGTAAGTGGGTGCCTGCCTGTGGTCTGGACCAAGTCTCCAGCCTGCACTGTGGGACCTAGGCTTGTCCTAGGTTCTTTTGACGTCAATCTATACTACTTCATAGAGCAGTTTGAGGTCAGTGACTGGCCAGAGCTCTGGGTTGAATGGCCTTCTTGTTAGCAAGGCTAGTCCATTTGGAGGCAAGTAGGCCCTTTCTATTCCATTAGTAGCACACATATGTGATCATGAAGCTTTGGCACCATCCTGTTCAGTATCTTAAGTCAATTAAAAACCTTTAAGATTACTCACTTGGTTAAGCCACATGCTGTGAGCAATCTCAGGTCAAAGGCCTCAGTCCCATCCTATCCAATCAATTGAGTACCACAAGCTCATCTATCTTAACATGTTATTAACAATGCTATGAAGTTAATAAACTGAAAAGTACTTTAGCTTATAGTAAGTAAGTATAATAAATATGTATTGTGAAAACTAATAGAAATCGCCTTTATGACACTTCTATGCAAGTTTACTACTTTTCGGTATGCACTAAAGTAAACTTTGACAAAAAGTCTAATTTTACTAATAGTGATTTACCTTTGTGAATACTGAAAAGTAGTGGAGTTAGACTTCTGATCTATGTTTACCTTTGTGAATATCGAAAAGAAGTTAACTTACACAAAAGTTCAAGTTTACCTTTGTGAATTGACCCCCATATTCTAGGGTACCCATTGGATGAAAATGAATTCATAATTGACCAGAATAATCCAATTCCTGTAAATCATGACTGTACTTTTAAACCACTGCTACTGGTCCAACAACAATAGCCACGTATGCAAACAGTGGATATTCTCTTCACAGGATTGAAGCACAGATGAAAATCTTGGACGGCAAGATGGCTGCTGCGTGAATGCTCTGTTTGGAGCTTCCACCCCACAGACTGGAGATTTAATACGAACACGGAATGAAACTGACCTTTGGAGTTGGAATCGGGCTCTTCTCAGGCCAATTCGTGCACTTGGTATCGGGCTCTTTTGCTGGACACGTCAACCGCACTGGTTTTCAGCTGTACGGGAGCAAAATGCCACCGAAAGTGGTAGAGCCGCCCAGGGATCGGGCAGAGAGCGGATCAGGGGTCACGACTGGGGGAACACAAGGACATTCCTCATCCCAGAAGACGCTGGCTGGCCGCAGAGGACGCTTCTCCAGCACTCAATGAGAAGGGGAAGACGTCAAGCCCAGACGTCAGACACGGGAGCAACGTCCCTAGGAGACGGCAAGGAAATCTAAACAACCAATAGTCCCTGGGATGTTCTCGGGATGAAGACCCCTCGGCAGCAAGAAGTTAAGCGGGAAAGAGGGGTCTGACAGTAAAGAACAGACTGAACAGGCTGAGCAGAGAGGCACTCCTCTAACTGTGAGTAATGCGAGTAATGAAAAAAAAAACAAGACTTTGATTCAGACTTCTATAAACTGTAATGATAAGCTAATTAATACCTCTAGTGCACTGCCTGATATTTCTATGGGGGAAGGCGATATGACAGGCGATATGACAGGTCTTCTTGAGGGGCATGAAGGGGGAATAGGCTTGGGTGGGCCCAGCTTGCCTACGGAGCATCATTTTGGGCAAATCACAGGGTCCCTCACCGACGATTCTGGAATCTCTCTGGGCAGTGAGCTGGGGGACTCTGATCTTGATAACTCCAGAAAGGGGACAGATAGCTCCAAATCCGAACCCGTTACTCAGAGACGGCACTCTGCAGGGAAAAAATGAAGAAACATTAATGAGAAAACCTCTCTTATTAAGGGGTACGAGTCAGATTTTGGACAATACGGCTAGATGAATTGGGATTATTCGGGGATTCTTCTGGTATCAGAGGACAAAGGGGCAGAGGAGGATGGTACGCAGAAGGAGACAACAGCGTCATTTTCTGAACCAAGTGTTAGCTCGGAACCTTCACCTTCAATGGGTTTGATCTACTCTAACCTGAAACAAATGCAGATTGAAGCCCGACGAGAACATGAAAGGGCCCACATGGCAACAATGAAATTGCAGGGAAACATACAAGATGATGGACGGAATGTTGCACACTGGCAAAACATTCACCCCCAGTCACAGATCTGGGTTTAATCCATCGTCATTTTGCTCACCAAGCCACCCCAGTTCAGACATGGCCATATGCAAATCAGCCTCGACCCTGTGCCTCATGGGAACAGTCCAGCCCAAACTGCCATAAGGAAATCAATAAAGCTTGCTCTGAGATAACGGAGCGGACCTCCTCACTGGAAGAACGAGTAGTGCGGCTCGAGGCTGGGGCTGAGGCTGGTGGGCAACAAAAAACTGCTAATGAGGCCAGAATGACAGATGTCATGTAGAAGCTCAAGGATTTCGAGAACCAACAGCGACGAAACAACCTGAGGCTGCTCGGGATCCCTGAAAATGTGGAAGGAGAGGATATTAGTGGTTTTGTCCTGTGGCTACTTAAAGGAGCTTTCCCGGAGCTGACTCATTGGGACTGGGTCTCGGAGGTGCAAAGAGTGCACCGATTCCCCCTCATGCTGAGATAGAAAAAGGGACAAGGGGCTCAAGACGATAAACCAAGAGCTATTCTGATTTTTTTGGGTAACTTTTAGTTGCGACAGGCAGTCTTTGATAAGGCCTGACCAGAAGCCAGGCGCTCAGCGGAGGGGCATACGTTTTTTGTCTGGCCAGACTTCTGCCACACAACGGTGGAAAGAAGGTGGTAGCTCAGACAGCTGATCACTCCCTTTCAGAAAGCTGGATGTGAAGTTTATTTATTGAGCCCTGCCTGCCTGAAAGTTATATATAAAGGGGCGATCAGAGTTTTTAACTCAGAAATTCAGGCACAAGAAAGTTTTCAGGGAATTTCGGGTGCAGGGAACTAATGATCTCCTTTTTCAACTCCTTTCGATCAAGATTATTTGTTTCTGTTTGAAATTTTCTCCATTTTTTCTACTTATGGATTTTATTGGTTTTGTGGTGGGGTGGAAGCTGCATCGGGCGACAGCAGATGCAGGAGGCATCACAAGGGTCTTAGGTCCTATTTTACCAGGGTTTTGGGGGTGGGGAGGGGTGGGCTGGGGTTGGATCCTTAATCATAGGCTTAGTGTGTAAAGGGATGGGATTTTTGGTAATAGAGATTTGGCTCTTTTTCGTGGGGATAAATGGGTAAGGGCACAGTGAGGATTGCTTCTGTGAATATCTGCAGTATAAACAATCCATTGAAAAAAAGCAGAATTAATGAGAACATCCAATATCTGAGAGCGGATATTGGGTGTCTTCAGGAGACTCAAATTGAAGCTGGTCAGAAAGTTGCTGAACTGGCTGGATATCAATGAATTGCTAGTACTTCTCAAGGGACACGAACAGAGGGTGCTGCTATCATGGCCCGGAAATGATTAGCCAAGGTTCCACGTACAATCGCTGACAAGATGGGGAGATGGACTATGGTTCAATGTGTTACGAATGTTGTTCTTTTACTTTATGCTCTTTGTATGGATCTGTGCTGGATGATCCTGCTTTGTATGAGTGGCTGAGTACCGAATTAGTTGGCTGGCCTTTGCCTCTTATCATCTGTGGAGACTTTAATATAAATATAAAATCACAAGCCAGCTTTTTTGGTGAAAGAGCATATCAGGGTCGTAAGCCTAAGGTTTATTACTTTATTTTCTGCTCCACATCAAGTTCATGTTAGACTTGATTATTTTTTTGTTTCTCCCGTAGTTGCACAGAAAGGTCAGATTTATAAGTACCCTAGGGTTATGTCTGAGCATAACTCCCTTGTACTTGAAATAGCTATACAGAATAATCCACCCCGGGTTTCTCGTTGGAGTTTTGACAGGGCTCTGTTGTCAGATAGGAGATACATGTAGCATATGACGGCCTGGATCCCCAGATTTATAATGGAAAATAAGGGAAGTGCTCGACCAGACATCGTGTGGGACTCTCTCAAGGCTGGGATATGGGAGGAGACATCTAGTTATGGGTGGGTGGAGCAGAAAAAGAACAAGACATTAGAACAGGCCCTCATACATGGAATTAATGGAAGACGAAGGTCAGTTAGTCATGGCGATGACGACCGGTGGGGATATCGAGAAAGCACAAGCTAAAGTAGCTGTGGGGAAATCTGCAATAACAGAGATCTCGGCTAAAAAGGCTGATGGTAAATATATCGCCTGGCAAAGTAAGTTTTATGAAAATAACGAAACGGTGGGACAACTATTAGCTAGACGTACAAGAGAGACGATAGTCCAAGGGGAAATCTTAGAAATAAGGGATCCTATCTTGGGCACAATTACTGATCTTGTAGCTATCCGCTCGGCATTCCACAGATTTATTCGGGATTTATATAATGAAGACTCTCACTTCGACGATTTGATTGATTGATTGATTGATTGAGAGTTCATGGACTATATCTCGGATTTATCTTTTGAATATTTACTTTGGAGGAAGTTGAGTCTCTCCAGGCCCCAAACTCAGAGGAGGAAATAAGAGGGCGGTCAACTCCTTACCAAGTGGGAAAGCAGCCAGAACAGACTCAATCCCAGGGGAATTTTATAAAGCCTTTTTTACTTGTGTTAGTGAGCTGCTGAAAGAGATAGTCACGAATGCCCAATTGGGCGGGAAGGCTCCAGAATCCTGGAGATATGCAAATATAGCGTATTTTCCTAAAAAAGATAAACCAACCACAGAGCTAGGATCTTATTGGCCAATTATGTTAATCAATAGCGATATAAAAATCTATGCCAAAATTTTTGCTAGCCACTTATCTAAAGTGATCAAGAGACTGGTTTCCCCTGTCCAACATGGCTTCGTCCCCGGTCGCAACACCACCGATCATATTCGACGGACAATTGCCCTGTTTGATGCTTACAAAATAGCCCGAGACCCTATGGCTTTAATCCTGCTGGACGCAGAGAAAGCCTTTGATAGGGTCTCCTGGCCTTTCTTAAGGGCCATATTAGATAGAAAGAGATTAGGTAGTGGTTTTATTAAGGCTGTCCAGACAATGTATCATAACCCAGTCGCTCGAGTGGCTGCAATGGGAGATATGTCGGAGCTGGTTTCGATTTGTCGGGCAACCCGTCAAGGGTATCCATGCTCGCCTCTCTTATTTGCGTTGTACATCGGCCCCCTATTAGGAAGATTGTGCATAATACCAGTATTATTTCTATGCATAATAAGGGGGGGCGATACTAAGATTCTGGCTTACGCTGACGATCTGGCCATTACCACTCCTACTCCTTCTTACGCTCATATGGAAATTGAAAGGGAAGCGGCTAGTTTCGGTCGGCCTTCCTGATGTTTGCTTAATCAGAGCAAAACTCTGGTAGTAATAAATGGATCGGTCCAGTTAGACGGTCCTAGGGTGGTCCCCAATGCAAAATATCTAGGGGTGGTGATAACAACAGATGTGGGGAACATCGTTGATTTAAACTTAGACCCATTTTTAAAAAAAGCTTAAAATTGATTTCACCCGAATGAATAACCTTATGCTCACATTAATAGAGAGAAGCAATGTGATTAAAATGCTGTTTCTTCCCAGAATATTGTACTTCTTTAGGGCCATACCATTGGAATTAGAAAGACGCTGGTTTAAATCCTTAAACCAGCTGGCGTCTTGGTTTTTATGGGCCGGGCAATACCCCCGAAGAGCTCTGAAATTTCTGACCGTGCGAGAGAACGAGGGAGCTGGGCGGTCCCTAACTTTCAATTATATTATTGGGCGGCAGTACTTCAACAATTGACAACACTTCTAACCTCTGTTGAAACTAACCCAGAAGAAGGAGATCTGGTATCAATTTATGAATTTATAATGGGCTTTGAAACTCGTGGATGTCTTCTACGGCAGACTGAATTATGGATATTTTAAATGGGTTAGATATAAGTTTTTTTGGGGAGCATTTAAGGTTTGGACAGCTGTTCGTAAGAAATTTGGGATTGGTAGGATAAATAGATACACCCCTTTAGTGGACAACCCTCTGCTCCCAGATATTTTCAGGGATGGTTATATGTCACTGTAACGTCAGAGGGGTGTGAGGGCTATTGCAGATCTGGTGGACGAGGGAGGGATCCTCTCCTTTGATATAATAAAGGAAAAATTTGGTATCTGCAATATTCATTTTTTAGAGTATTTACAAATCAGGGATTTTTTTGGTAAAAAAAGAGGGAGAATTGTAGACTTCAATCGGGTAGAACTAGTTGATTCAATGTTAAAATCTTCTCTCTCCATGACCAATATATTTAAACAGCTAAATAAAGAAATGATAGATGATTTGATGAAACATTCTGCACGCTGGTCAGAGCTCCTTCATATGACGACGGGAGATTGTGAAGATTCCCTTTTCTTAGCGCAGACTTTGTTTATCTGTGCTAATTTACTGATGCAATGTTATAAAACGTGGTTCAAGCTTAATATTACTCCGGCGAAGATTGCTAAATGGGGGGGGGGTGCTCACTGTCCACAGTGTGTATGATATGCAGCTGATCTCATTCATTTATTTGCAGACTGTCCCAAGCTGGAAAATTTAATAAAGGAGGTTGGCAAAATACTTGAAGCTCAGCTCGGCTATCCAATCTCTATTTCTCGGGCCTATTAGTTTTAGGAGTAAGCAATTTGGAAATCCAATGGGGACATCAGATATTCTTATTTATAGCCATGGCTATTCTTAGACTGTGCTTGGCTACAGCCTGGTTGGATACCGAGCCAGGCACTGGGCAGCAATGGCTGGGGAGACTTCTTGCTATATATCGATCTTAAATAGCTGTTTACGAATGCAGGGGACATAAAGCTAGGAAAAGGGGTAGATACATTTGGGCCCCAATCAAGCAGTGGTTAGAAGGGTTTCAGGCAGAGTAAGGTTATAGTAACTGCAGATACATCGGATGCTCTGACAACTAGATCTGTGCCAGCTTCTCGGAATACACTATCTCTTCCTGTCTCTACATATGTAATGCAATTCTATCTTTAATTTTCTTTTTTATTGTATTCTCTTTTTTTATGGTTCCAACTTCAGGGTGGGGAGGCGGGAAAGAAGGGTGGGAGGAAAAATAAATCAAATATTTTACTTCTGAGAAGTTTTGAAACATATGTATTGTCTGTTGTGATGAAATAAAAATTTGAAATAAAAAAAAGGATTGAAACGCAGACCATGAAAATACAGAAAGAGGCTGATTGCAGGTGAACATTGGAACAGGGGAAAAAACACTGAAATGCATAAAGGCAGATAAAAGACTAAGCAAGAATAAAAAAGAAATAGAAGTAAAGGGAAGGCAGAGTTAGGTAAGAAAATAGTAAATAAAGCTGAGACTGTAGAGAAAAAAGAGGGAGTGAACGAGAGCTAAGGAAAAGGAGGTTCAATGGAACAAACATAGCCCCCGCTTGGTGAAGAATTTCCTGCTAGTGCGGAGACCGGCATGCCCATGGCCAGCTTTCAACCTCAGCAAATTATCACCTTGCAGATAAAGCCATGAATCTCCATTTTCCAGCCGAGTGGCTCTATCTGCTGGAGCTCAGTGTAGAGCTGGCAGCCTGTAACAATCTCCACTTAGCACTCCCCCAGTGCCCGCCCTCCACGCCGCTCACAGAGACAGGCCTTAGCTCTTACTCTTGCTTTGAGCCAGGGACGTAGCTTCCATCGGTGCAGCAGGTGCAATGGTGCCAGGACCCAAAGGCCTAAGGGGCACCCCTATGCCCTGGTTATCGACGTATTTTATCATTCAAACAGCAGCCACTTGGGCCAGTTCCTTCCTTGAACTAGGGCCCATGACACACTAGTTATGCTACTGGATGGAGCAGCCCACGATTCACCTGTTTGTGCCACACAAACAGCCTGCAGAGTCCAGACCCCCCTGAAGCATCTACCAAGCCACATCCCACCGGTACTGACTGCATGGAAGGGCCACACCTCGCAGCAAGGAGTAGTCAAGAAAGGGCTGGTGATTACCCGCGCAGATGTCCTCCTAACACATATTTACACAACACCGAAAGGGCCTGAATAGAGTGGAGGATGCACCCTTTGCAGCATTTAGAGTGTTTAGAGGCCCAATGCACTCTAAATAGGGCGGCAACACTTTGTTGTGGATGGCCCACCTCGGCTATACCCTGAATCAAGCCCAAAGCACAGATGTGGGAATTCAATGGCTGGTTTGAAAGAGCCGCCCACAATCAATAGAACCAGCAATGCCAAGAACAACCTCTAGGTGGCCCAGCTCGGGTTCCATAGAGAGCTAAAATAGATGCACCTCAAAGGCCAAGTGAATCTAAAATAAAATAAAGGCCTCATATTACAAGAACAGCCACAACCTGCATGCCAAGGTCATATTCTCAAGTTTAATCATAAGTTTATCAATAGGCCCTGGCAAAATGTTTATTATGCGACAGTAATCTTGCCTATATCCTGATTATTAGGTTTCACATAATTTTGTTTTCTCGTGCTTGTGCTTTTTCTCATAATTTTAAGTCGAAGGAGATTAGTTTGAGCAGAAAATATCTTGCAGGAACTGTTAAATTGGACATGTGGAATGGTAGTATAAGCTGCACAAACAATCTTCCCTGTGTTTCTTGAAAAAGTGTGGGAAAAATAAATGATATGACTTTTGTACATATCGCACATACAATTTTCATGTGGATGCCCACACAAGCATACTGTGTGTAATACTCTTACTTTTTGTGAAAATGACACAGATGTCCCAATTTTGCCCAGGCCTAGTTTGGGGTGATGGACACTGGTGACAGGTGACACTGAACAAGCTGCATTTCCATCTCTGGCCAGTTGATATTATATTAACACTACCAGTGCCAGGGTGGACCAATGCTAGAAACACGGACCGTCCATCTGCAAAAGTACTCCAGCATTAAATATACTGACTGTGTAACTGTGAGAGTGCTCCTATTTTATATGTAGGGACTGCAACAGTAAGGGGTCACCAGGATTAGGTATACTGCCTGTGAATGAGGCCAAAGGCCGAGTTCCTTTATAATGTTATGGAATACCAAGGTGACTTGTAATATCCTTATCATGTACACCAGGGGGTACTTTTACCCCATATAATATATGGTCACACCATCACCTTTGCCACAAACCACTTAAAACCTTGGTGCTCTTTCGTGCGAAAGAGTGAGCATGTTTGCAAACATGAAGAATAAAAATAAAAGCTCTAGTGCAAAATTTAACACATCAAGAACTTGTTAGATGTTTGTTGCAAACAGATGTTAGAAACAGTTCAATACAAGTCAGTTTTGTTGTTTAAAAATATAAGCTGCAGTAGCTTGGAACATGTAGAAGCATGCAGAACTATTCTAGCTTTTATCTATTTAAGGAGTGCAAAAAATAAACATATTAATTCTGCTTGTCATAGTAAGCTATTTAAACAGAGCAGAAGAAAGAAAAGCAACATTCCATTATGCTCAATGGCATGACCTTCCTTTCACCTCTGCTGTTGGCTCTGGCAGCAGACACTGTGAGGTCAGAACTCGACTGTAGTAACCTTATAATAATCGAGTTCTGATGTTGGTTCATCTCAAGTCACTGATTATACAGTAATGAGTGACTGCAGTTTATACAGGGATTACAGCTTCTCATGTATTATATGCTTATTATATAAGACTAAGGGCTAGATGTAGGTGTCAAAATACCGGTCAGAAACGTCCAAAAATACCGATTTTCGGCCGTTTCCGACCGGTATTTGGACATTGGCATGTAGGGCTATCAAAATCATACAGAATCTGTAATTTTACCGATTGGTAATTTTACCGATCGGTAAAAATACCGATTCGGTAAATTTTGCAGAATCGGTAAAATTACCGATCGGTAAAATTACCGATCGGTAAAATTACCAAGTCTGTAATTTCCTATGTAGGAAGCACTTTGAACAGTGCTACAGGGCCTTTAGAAATCGTTATTTACCATGTAATACTATTGCATGGTACATAACGAATTCTTGTGTACATGCACATCTGTGCATGTACACCTGTGCCATGTGGCACACAAGCCAGAAACAGGGGTGTAACAGGGTGTCAAAGTGACACCCTGTCCCCCTTGGCAATTCGGTATTTTTACCGATTCGGTAAATACCGATTCGGTATTTGCTATTGAATCCTATGGGCTTCAAGGCCCATAGGATTCAATAGCAAATACCGATTCGGTATTTACCGAATCGGTAAATACCGAATCTTACCGATTCGGTAAAAAATAGCGAATTATTATCTACATTAGATTTACCGATTCATAAATACCGAATGGGTAAAATTCGGTATTTATGATTCGGTAAATCCAAATTACCTACATCTAGCCCTAAGAGAGCTCTTGTGTTAGATAAATCAGCTGTGTAACAGAGAGACTACTCCTGTGATTGATTCATGTTGTGTCTAACAGTGAGGGTGTCTAGATGCTGTCACTGCAACTGTGCAGCGCCAGTGTAAGATATACTGTCTGTGTGCAAGAGAGAGTAATCTAGTGTGAGATATACTGAGCTACAGAGTTCTAGACTGAATAACAATAAAACTGGTCCAACATTTCATCCACTGACTATGCATCAGTAAGAGAACACCAGTGTTAAATATGCTGACTGTATAACAGTGAGGGAGGGCACCAGGGCTAGATTTGCTAGATATACACAGACCCAGATTCACTAAACTTTCACAGAATGAAACACAGCGAGGGAACTTGTGCTGCGTTCCGTGAAAGGGAGAGAGTGGAAATGTGCAATATTTACTAAGATATGGCTCACTTCTGCTCTTTCCTTGTACAGGTGCATTTGTGACAGCCTAGCGCCAATACAGGCACCCCGCGCCAAGATGCAAGGGTGTCTGTGTTGTGGTCAGAATCGTTTTGGAGCCAGAAAGGATACCTCACTTCTCTAAAACTATTCTTGGAGGTGTATTTCTCTTTTCATGTGTGCGACAGACACCAGCCTTAAATAGACTCACCATTTTGGTGCAAATCCAAGTTTGCAGACTTTAGTAATACTCATAGATGGTGATGCAAGGGAACGCCCATGCTTTATCCACGTAATGCCACCCACCACAAATGAATGCAAGGCAGCGCTATGTGTTGTAGAGTGTTACTTCTTTTTTTCAAAGCCATGCAAGGCAAAGCAAATAGGGCTTTGTGAAGCTTTGGAAATCCCAAATACATTTTGCATTGTGGATGCACCAAAAAAGTGGCACAGCCACGACCCAAAATGTTAGTAAATCTGGTCCTTAGCGTGAAACAAAGCACTCCCAGTGGCTGGAACAGGAAGAGAGCAACGGTATTAGATATACTGATTGTGTAAAAGTGAATTGTCAAGCTTAAGATAAACCGATTATGTGACAGTGAGGGTTCTCAAATGTTGGATACATGGACTGTGTAACAGCAAGTGTGTTCCCGCATTAACTATGTGCACTGTCATAATGAGCTAGCGCTAGACATAGAGACTGCGACACCGAAGAGCTCCAGCATTAGATTACTAACTGCACAAAAGTGAGTGCTCCCTTGTTAAATGCATTGACTGTGTAGCAATGAGAGTCCTGTAGTAATGCATGTACTTGCGGTGTGACGGGGAGATTGCTCCTGATTTATATTCAAGCATCTAACAGTGTGAGTGAACCTGTGTTAAAAACAGTGGGCCTCATTTATGAGGCAGTGCTTCACTTTTACGCTGCCGGTGCGTCACTTTTTGTGTTGCACCAGCAGCGTAATAAATGTGCCTTGTTGCACCACACATCTAGGTAGATGTGTCACTTTGTAAACCCCTGCGCTACAGTATACCTGCGCCAGGTATAATGTATACAGGAGGGCGTTCTGACGCAAGAAAGGGTCATAGAAGTGACGCAGTGAAATCTATAAGATTTCACTGCGTCACTTCTAGGACACAAATGCGTCAATTTCTTACGCCTGCCTCACAGCAGGCGTAAGACTGACGCAGGTCCTTTCACTTGGGGCTTGCCCCATGTGAAAGGACACATTGCTGGAGTTGCGTCACTTTTGTGACACACTCCAGCAATGCGTCACTTTTGTGCCCATACAGATACGTCAGAAATACTGACATATCTGTAACTCCTTGCGCCATGATGCGTCATACTGTAAATATGACGCATCATTGGTGTCGCAAGGAGGGCACAATGAAAAGTGACACATCGCTGTTTTCACGCAGCGATGCGTCACTTTTCATAAATGGGGCACAATGTGTGGCAGTGAGAGTCTTTCAGTGTGAAATATATAGAGTTAGTAGCAGTATGGGTGCTTGTGGGTAAGGTATATCAATTTAGTAACAGTGAGCTAGCACCAGAAGTAGACATCCTAATCTTATAACAGTGAGAAAGCTACAGTGTGGGGTACACTTGACAGAGTAACAATCATAGTTGTTCAATATCAACCTTACACACTTTGTAAAAGCGACAGAGCACCAGTGTAGACATACCGACTGTGTAACAGGGAGAGAACTCTGGTGCGCGATAAACTGAACTGTGTAACACTGAGTGTGTTCCTTTGTCAGGTATATTTACTGTGTAACATTGAGAGCTCTCCAATGTTAGATGTATTGACTGTGTTCCATTAAGAGTTCTTCAGAGCTAGACAAACGGATTATGTTTATTTATTTATCAATTTTATTTTATTGAGTTTTGTATAGTGCAAACTTGACCTGAATGTATCAGTGCACTTCACATAGTTGGCAAAGTAGCAGTTACACGGGTTGCATATGCAGTAAATACTATTACATGGAGTAAGCACCAATACATAGTAGCAGTATATACAAGAAGTGTACGATAGACATGAGAATGAGAGTGCTCCTTCTTAGATGTACTCGCTGTGTAACAGTGAAAGAGCCCTGTTGTTAGATATATTTCCTGTCGGAGTGAGAGAACAGCAGTGTTAATTGAACCGACCACATGAAGTGGGTGTTTCTGAGTTGAATATACTCACGGAGTGACAGTGAGAGTGCTCTAGCGTTAAATATACTAGATGCAATAGTGATTGAGTTTTGGTGTTAGGATATACTCTGGGGCAGCTTTACAATTACTGGCGCATCCCTGCAAATTAGCAGGGATGCGCCAGTAATTGTGCGCCGCAGCTCCGTCACCCATGATGCGCCGCATTTACAATGCACCATCAGGATTCAAGCAAGCCGGGCCGAAGACGGCTGCAATGCCAGAAACCGGTCCCCTGAAGCTTGTTTCCTTTCCAGTAAAGAATTGGCTTGGTAGTTTGGTCTGCCCTGTTCCCATGATGCACTGGGCCAGGGACAGACTAATTTGCATAAAGCCAGGTTCTGAGCTGGGATGGTGCAGTGAGCTAAAAAACGGTGATGGATCAAGCCCTGATCTTTTGACTGGGTACAAGTGTTCTGTTTAATTCAGATACTCTGTCCATCACCACCCCCACTTTTTGAATCGTTTTAGCCACCATAAGTGTGGCAGGGAATACTCAGATGTGAGTCCCTTGCTCACTGAACCATCAGGATTCAAGCAAGCCGGGCCGAAGACGGCTGCAATGCCAGAAACCGGTCCCCGAAAGCTTGTTTCCTTTCCAGTAAAGAATTGGCTTGGTAGTTTGGTCTGCCCTGTTCCCATGATGCACTGGGCCAGGGACAGACTAATTTGCATATAGCCAGGTTCTGACCTGGGATGGTGCAGTGAGCTAAAAAACGGTGATGGATCAAGCCCTGATCTTTTCACTGGGTACGAGTGTTCTGTTTAATTCAGATACTCTGTCCATCACCACCCCCACTTTTTGAATCGTTTTAGCCACCACAAGTGTGGCAGGGAATACTCAGATGTGAGTCCCTTGCTCACTGCACCATCAGGATTCAAGCAAGCCGGGCCGAAGACGGCTGCAATGCCAGAAACCGGTCCCCGGAAGCTTGTTTCCTTTCCAGTAAAGAATTGGCTTGGTAGTTTGGTCTGCCCTGTTCCCATGATGCACTGGGCCAGGGACAGACTAATTTGCATATAGCCAGGTTCTGAGCTGGGATGGTGCAGTGAGCTAAAAAAACGGTGATGGATCAAGCCCTGATCTTTTGACTGGGTACGAGTGTTCTGTTTAATTCAGATACTCTGTCCATCACCACCCCCACTTTTTGAATCGTTTTAGCCACCACAAGTGTGGCAGGGAATACTCAGATGTGAGTCCCTTGCTCACTGCACCATCAGGATTCAAGCAAGCCAGGCCGAAGACGGCTGCAATGCCAGAAACCGGTCCCCGGAAGATTGTTTCCTTCCCAGTAAAGAATTGGCTTGGTAGTTTGGTCTGCCCTGTTCCCATGATGCACTGGGCCAGGGACAGACTAATTGGCATATAGCCAGGTTCTGAGCTGGGATGGTGCAGTGAGCTAAAAAACGGTGATGGATCAAGCCCTGATCTTTTGACTGGGTACGAGTGTTCTGTTTAATTCAGATACTCTGTCCATCACCACCCCCACTTTTTGAAACGTTTTAGCGACCACAAGTGTGGCAGGGAATACTCAGATGTGAGTCCCTTGCTCACTGCACCATCAGGATTCAAGCAAGCTGGGCCGAAGACGGCTGCAATGCCAGAAACCGGTCCCCGGAAGCTTGTTTCCTTTCCAGTAAAGAATTGGCATGGTAGTTTGGTCTGCCCTGTTCCCATGATGCACTGGGCCAGGGACAGACTAATTTGCATATAGCCAGGTTCTGAGCTGGGATGGTGCAGTGAGCTAAAAAACGGTGATGGATCAAGCCCTGATCTTTTGACTGGGTACGAGTGTTCTGTTTAATTCAGATACTCTGTCCATCACCACCCCCACTTTTTGAAACGTTTTAGCGACCACAAGTGTGGCAGGGAATACTCAGATGTGAGTCCCTTGCTCACTGCACCATCAGGATTCAATCAAGCTGGGCCGAAGACGGCTGCAATGCCAGAAACCGGTCCCCGGAAGCTTGTTTCCTTTCCAGTAAAGAATTGGCATGGTAGTTTGGTCTGCCCTGTTCCCATGATGCACTGGGCCAGGGACAGACTAATTTGCATATAGCCAGGTTCTGAGCTGGGATGGTGCAGTGAGCTAAAAAACGGTGATGGATCAAGCCCTGATCTTTTGACTGGGTACGAGTGTTCTGTTTAATTCAGATACTCTGTCCATCACCACCCCCACTTTTTGAATCGTTTTAGCCACCACAAGTGTGGCAGGGAATACTCAGATGTGAGTCCCTTGCTCACTGCACCATCAGGATTCAAGCAAGCCGGGCCGAAGACGGCTGCAATGCCAGAAACCGGTCCCCGGAAGCTTGTTTCCTTTCCAGTAAAGAATTGGCTTGGTAGTTTGGTCTGCCCTGTTCCCATGATGCACTGGGCCAGGGACAGACTAATTTGCATATAGCCAGGTTCTGAGCTGGGATAGTGCAGTGAGCTAAAAAACGGTGATGGATCAAGCCCTGATCTTTTGACTGGGTACGAGTGTTCTGTTTAATTCAGATACTCTGTCCATCACCACCCCCACTTTTTGAATCGTTTTAGCCACCACAAGTGTGGCAGGGAATACTCAGATGTGAGTCCCTAGCTCACTGCACCATCAGGATTCAAGCAAGCCGGGCCGAAGACGGCTGCAATGCCAGAAACCGGTCCCCGGAAGCTTGTTTCCTTTCCAGTAAAGAATTGGCTTGGTAGTTTGGTCTGCCCTGTTCCCATGATGCACTGGGCCAGGGACAGACTAATTTGCATATAGCCAGGTTCTGAGCTGGGATGGTGCAGTGAGCTAAAAAACGGTGATGGATCAAGCCCTGATCTTTTGACTGGGTACGAGTGTTCTGTTTAATTCAGATACTCTGTCCATCACCACCCCCACTTTTTGAATCGTTTTAGCCACCACAAGTGTGGCAGGGAATACTCAGATGTGAGTCCCTTGCTCACTGCACCATCAGGATTCAAGCAAGCCGGGCCGAAGACGGCTGCAATGCCAGAAACCGGTCCCCGGAAGCTTGTTTCCTTTCCAGTAAAGAATTGGCTTGGTAGTTTGGTCTGCCCTGTTCCCATGATGCACTGGGCCAGGGACAGACTAATTTGCATATAGCCAGGTTCTGAGCTGGGATGGTGCAGTGAGCTAAAAAACGGTGATGTATCAAGCCCTGATCTTTTGACTGGGTACTAGTGTTCTGTTTAATTCAGATACTCTGTCCATCACCACCCCCACTTTTTGAATCGTTTTAGCCACCACAAGTGTGGCAGGGAATACTCAGATGTGAGTCCCTTGCTCACTGCACCATCAGGATTCAAGCAAGCCGGGCCGAAGACGGCTGCAATGCCAGAAACCGGTCCCCGGAAGCTTGTTTCCTTTCCAGTAAAGAATTGGCTTGGTAGTTTGGTCTGCCCTGTTCCCATGATGCACTGGGCCAGGGACAGACTAATTTGCATATAGCCAGGTTCTGAGCTGGGATGGTGCAGTGAGCTAAAAAAACGGTGATGGATCAAGCCCTGATCTTTTGACTGGGTACGAGTGTTCTGTGTAATTCAGATACTCTGTCCATCACCACCCCCACTTTTTGAATCGTTTTAGCCACCACAAGTGTGGCAGGGAATACTCAGATGTGAGTCCCTTGCTCAGTGCACCATCAGGATTCAAGCAAGCCGGGCCGAAGACGGCTGCAATGCCAGAAACTGGTCCCCGGAAGCTTGTTTCCTTTCCAGTAAAGAATTGGCTTGGTAGTTTGGTCTGTCCTGTTCCCATGATGCACTGGGCCAGGGACAGACTAATTTGCATATAGCCAGGTTCTGAGCTGGGATGGTGCAGTGAGCTAAAAAACGGTGATGTATC
Source organism: Lissotriton helveticus (assembly GCF_964261635.1). Lineage (NCBI taxonomy): Eukaryota > Metazoa > Chordata > Amphibia > Caudata > Salamandridae > Lissotriton > Lissotriton helveticus. The sequence goes on from NC_136057.1 coordinate 1,308,272,430, forward strand.
AAGCCCTGATCTTTTTACTGGGTACTAGTGTTCTGTTTAATTCAGATACTCTGTCCATCACCACCCCCACTTTTTGAATCGTTTTAGCCACCACAAGTGTGGCAGGGAATACTCAGATGTGAGTCCCTTGCTCACTGCACCATCAGGATTCAAGCAAGCCGGGCCGAAGACGGCTGCAATGCCAGAAACCGGTCCCCGGAAGCTTGTTTCCTATCCAGTAAAGAATTGGCTTGGTAGTTTGGTCTGCCCTGTTCCCATGATGCACTGGGCCAGGGACAGACTAATTTGCATATAGCCAGGTTCTGAGCTGGGATGGTGCAGTGAGCTAAAAAACGGTGATGGATCAAGCCCTGATCTTTTGACTGGGTACGAGTGTTCTGTTTGATTCAGATACTCTGTTCATCACCACCCCCACTTTTTGAATCGTTTTAGCCACCACAAGTGTGGCAGGGAATACTCAGATGTGAGTCCCTTGCTCACTGCACCATCAGGATTCAAGCAAGATGGGCAGAAGACGGCTGCAATGCCAGAAACCGGTCCCCGGAAGCTTGTTTCCTTTCCAGTAAAGAATTGGTTTGGTAGTTTGGTCTGCCCTGTTCCCATGATGCACTGGGCCAGGGACAGACTAATTTGCATATAGCCAGGTTCTGAGCTGGGATGGTGCAGTGAGCTAAAAAACGGTGATGGATCAAGCCCTGATCTTTTGACTGGGTACGAGTGTTCTGTTTAATTCAGATACTCTGTCCATCACCACCCCCACTTTTTGAAGCATTTACAATGTGGCGCACCATGGGGCCAAAACGGCAAAGATGCATCACGCATCTGTGCCGTAAAGGCGGTGCATTGCTGGAGCTGCGTCGCAAGCGCGACGCAGCTCCAGCAGTGCTCTGGAGGGGGGCCTATTCTTTCAATGCTGCCTCAAGCCTTACGCCTGCTTCAAGCAGGCGCAGGGTTTTGACGCAGCATTTGCCTAAAAGTGACTTAGTGAAATCTTGTAGATTTCACTCAGCCACTTTCAGGAGGCGTTCCTGCGCAGGAACGCCCCCCCTATGCAGGAACGCCTCCTTATGGCGCAGGGCTTTACAACGTGACGCGTCTCCCAGATGCGTCACGTTGTTAATACCCCGTACCATGGCGCATCTTTTGCACCGCCGCTGCGTCACAAAAGTGACGCAACGGCGGCGCAAAAGAGGCGCAAGGGGCTTGTAAATCTGCCCCTTAGTGCGTATCAGTGACCGCTTTCAAACATTAGAAATGTTAACATTGAGAGCGCTCCGGAGTTAGAAATCCTGTCAGTATACATCAAGAGTGTTCCCATCTTAAATACACTGACTGTGTAACAGAGGCAGTGCTCACGAATTAGATTTATGGACTATCATATCAATTCTACACTCAGTTGAAGTCTTCAAATGTTTATTAACAAAAGAAGAATACATGTATGTGACTCACAGAGTTGGCCAACAAGAAGGTCCACCAGCAGCTGTTTAAAAGTGAGCACCGCTTAGCAAAAGATAAAGCACAAATATATGGTATTTTCTGAACAGGCTTTCAATTAAATAACAGTGTTTTGGCATAAACAAAGACAGAGCGCAGGTGCCGGAGACTGAGAGCATGAGAAAGGAAAGATACAACCTTCAGCGTTTACAAAAATGTAAAGTTTTTAAGCTGAGCAGACTAATTTCTCATCTCCAGAGCCTAAATGTGAAAGACAGGCTCTAGAACAGCACTGACAGGCACATACTTGAATCACAATTAGCTTGAACAAGAAAACAGCAACTGCAATTGTGAGACTGTGACAGTGTTAGTCTTGCTGACTGTGTAAGAATAAGAGTGTTCCTGCATTAGATATACTCACAGTGTAATAGTGACAGCACTCAGCCAACGAGACACCCAGCAGGCCAACTCACTCTTTTCAGTATAGCCACCCATCATTACATCCCAACTCCTCCAGCTGGGCTTTCTCAGCAATGGAGTTCAGGTGCTGTAGAATCTCATTTCCAAGTCTGGTGGGACAAATACCCATAGGTTTGGTAAACAGGTTGGTCACTGCTGGAAATTGCCCCTTTTTTGTGTGGTATTTTCCCAGATGTTTGCCTTCTTTTGCTATATACGTTTTCTCTGCCCATCGGATTCTACACACTTTACTCCTGCTAACCAGTGGTAACGTGTCTGTGCCCTCCCCTCTAACCATAATAGAATAGGCATACTCCTAGTTGGTGCATTTTATTTACTTCTCAGTCACTAGTATATGCGGTCACTTATGCCCAGAGCCTGTGAATTAAATGTTACTAGTGGGCTGCAGCACTCATTGTGCCACCCACTAAAGTAGTTCTATAAAAAATGTTTCCAGACCTACCATCGCAGCCTGGGTGTGCAGTTTTTAACTGACCTTTTGACTTGTCAGAATAAACATTTTGCAGTGCCTGAGCCTAATATTTACATGTGGGGAATCTCACTTTGTCTGCCTGCTGGTTAACGGAGGTCTGGTTTGCAGCTTCTGCCCGGGTGCTGCCTCTGAAGGAACCTACATCTTGCCGGACCCGCTTCACGGCACCCTCCGTGAGCTGTGACTAAGGAGGAGGGACTGAGTCTCCCTACATTGCTGCTTTGGGCTGTGTGGCTAGAGGAGCAGGGCTGCGAGCGGTGTGGTCAGGGACTCCATCTCCCAGGAGCCCCTGACAGCCTGACCTGAAACACATAGGCCGCTCTCCCTGCTTGCCACGCCTCCCGCCCTCGACCTACCCTTCATAACTGCTTCAGCTTTCCGCTGCGCGGGAGCGTCCTGGGAGAAGCCCGGGCAAAGGTCGGGCCGTCTGTGGCCGTCCGGGGCTGTTTGTGGCTGGGCTGGGCCACCCCCCTGAAATCTGTTTTTTGGCTGCGAAGGATCCTTGGACTCCGCCTATTCTCCTACTGTTCCTGGTCAAAGAGTCTCATTAAAGGTACTGTGTCCACACCCTGCCATCCCTGCCATGTCAATTGCAACTCGATCGGGCAAAAACTTGAGAAAGGGGGGTATGGGTGAGGATGGGGGTTTGGTTGGCACCATGGACAAGTTTATCACCCGTGTGGCTACTGTCATAGAAAAGGAGATCGCTATGACAGAGCAGCGCATTTCCCTCTACTGCATTCTTATGAACTGTTCTGGAACAACCTTTTATTCCCTCGCACACCGCGGATGTAGCCAAATTTCTCCTTGTCAGGGAGCAGAGATGGGTTCTGAAATTGGACACCCACCGTAATGGGTTGAATGACGAAATTCCCTGGTCTACTCTGTAAGACAGGAGTATGAAACAACCTCATTCTCCAATAATGCCTTCTTTAGCTCTGCCATGAAGTGTTATCCATCTAAGTAGGTTTGGCATCAATCAAGGTCTTCCTAAGGCACTTGTGTTCTTGTGACTCCATAGATACACCTGCGGGCTTACTTAATAGTAACCTTTGAGCAGCTGTATACAAACTCACTGGACATTCATGCTAATGACTAGTGTTGCACCCCCTTTTTTGCCGATTTTTTACCCTGTTTACATCACAGTATAGTGGGAGGATGAATCACTTGAGTCTCCCCCCTTTTTTGCTCAGTCATGAGAATTTTTATACCCCACAGATAGGTAAGCTTTCTGCTTCCAAATTGGTCAAAACGGGACACGTATAGAATTTGCGAGTCGATCCTGTAGAATGCGCAATCTTTGATAGCGCACTAAATACGAGCCGAATAACAAACACAGCGATTCCCGGGCCTGAGAAATACAGATCCTGATTTTGATTGTGTGTATCGATCATGGAAAAATGCGTCCAAACAGAAGGGTTACCAAGGGAACGTCCCGTCACCAATGAAGAGCGGTCTTACACACTTAGCCCGCTATCTAGCCAATCACTAGGCCTTTGAATCTGTCACGTGGTCGCGGCGGCGAATTAGGCATTTCCGTAGCAATCGAGATGCAGATGAGTCAGTCACATGCCTGCGGCGACAAATCAGGTCTCTCCTTTTATAGAGTCACGAAGCGACCGTTCGGTGCCTCCCCAGTCGACTCTGATGCCGGCCAGGAAGTACCGACGGTTAGGTAAGACGGCTACTTTTCTTCATTAGGTTCACGCTATACAGCGTTAAAACGCTTGGCCTCAACCCTTCTTAAAGTACTGACTCGTTTTTTAAAGTGCCGATTGTTGGGAGTTGGTCGAACAATCAGGAGGCACGTTATTACAGAGACAGGAGTCTAATGCCTGTGGGACCTTATATCATACGCTGAAGTCAGTATACCATTCAGGGCAGACTTGATGGACGATTGTGGAGTTATTCATTATGACTCCTACCCTCCTTAGTTTAGCAAGTCCCCACCAGTTCTCTGTAATATGGAGGTGTCTGTACACGTTGGAAACAACATGTTTTTATTCCTTTTTTCATGTTTCTTAGAGCGGTGCTTCACTCCTTTCCTGAGCCACTGCCAGGTGGGGTGAGGTCTTCACGTCTTACAAGCTATGGTAAGATTACTTAGGCATATAAATGATACATCCAGATATGGTAAACCAATTACACTATATTTTTAAGTGTTCCTAGTCAACACCCTAGGTGTGATTACGCTTAAGGTCTTTAGTGTTTAGACCTAGCTTGTAATTGAGGCTATGTGTGTGTGGCCAGGTTGCCTGACTTGTGATTCTCTTTTTCTGTTCTAAACCTTTTCAGTGAACGACATAAGCTGTAAGCCAAAGACAAGAATTTTTCACCTGGATACTGCAGGTGATCTTTGTACTTGCCTTTTAGTTGTCACTTATTATTTGTTTTATTGATGCAGTAGCACCTATTTTGTTATAATGGTCCTGAAGAAAGCAAGGACTACTACGTCCAATTGTTGCTGAAACATGTTGACCGAATTCCATCTTGAGACAGCGTATCTTTCCAACTGTCTTTAACAAATTTTTTAATATTGGTAGAGCGAGCATCACCCGAATAAAGTTTGTTCTATGCTTCCTCACCCAATTTTAAACTCACTTCCTTATGTTTATTACTTTCCACTTTAAGAGTTCTTTTGCACTGCACTTATTCAGTCATACCACACCAGACCACTCATAAGTTACTAGGAGTGGTAAACCATACTATTGCTTGTTGAGAAGGAGGGACTTATTACATCTTGGTCTCTTTCTGTCTAAACATAACACAACTGCATAGATGGTCTCGAGAATAAAATCCCAAATGATGAAGGGCGGTTCCGAGTGGTGACTGATGGGTACCTTTGACCATCTCTTGAGTTGTCATTGTACACCATTTTTTGGTTTAGTTTTTTGAGGCCCAGATCTTGTTGCTTGTTTCACACACAATTATAACCTCACTTTTTTTAGACCCTCTGGTACCCTTTGTTGTTGTTTTGTATCTGTGGGGGCCGTTCCCAGAGCAAGGTCTTTAAATATTCCCCCGGGTCCTACCCCACCTTAGTGTTTTTGTTGTTTCTTGAGCAGTCATACGGCTGCGGACCCTTTCTAATTGCGACACCACTAAACTGTGTACGCAGCTCACCACGAATTTGTGGTTGAGCCCCTTTGCTCTAGATCCACTGTGTACAGCATTTTCCTTCTCCCTCTTCCTCACGAAACCACAGACATGGCTGAGTACCAGGGTTTAGCGTTCACCGAAGATGACCTATTAGCAGCACTCGCACAACATCCGGATTTAGCCGACACCACACCAACCATTATTTCCGTCAATGAGGACGAATGGGGTAAATTGTTGGGCCTTAAAAAATCACAGACCCGCACAGCACTACATGGTACAATAATGGCTCAGTATTTACGGAACGATTGTGCTCCAACTGGCCTTATAGTGACGAATGCCCCAAGACTATTCCTTACAGATAAAGAATTTCTTAAAAGCTGGGCTATGATCGCTTGGCGGTGTACCAGAGACTGGTTGATTCTTATCATCCAGACCGCCAAACGTATAGCGGACACTATACTTATCGAAATTCAGATTATGGAGTCCAAAATCAAGACCACCCTCTCTTCCAAAGCCTTTCAAAAGAATCTTGATGATGCCAATAAGAACAACAGGGATTATAAAGAGTATACTCTGTCGGTAAAAATAAAGAAATTCAGAAAAGACCTTGATAAATTCAAATTTGAGAAGGTATATCCCTACTCAAGTGACTCTTATGTCCCGCCCGACTTCAATACTAACAGTCGCACGACAGCTTCCACCTACGGGACATCGAGCTCGGATGATAACACTTCTGGCAGCGACACTAGTAATAATAACTTCAATACACGAGGGCGAGGCCAAGGCAAAAGGAATCTGAGAAATAACTGGCGAGGCAACCAACAAAACCAACAACAACAATGGTGGTCACCATATCCATGGCAGTGTGGAGGAGTTCCTCCTCCCCCTTTTTTTCCTCCCCAGCAACTAGGCCCATTTCCTCAATCGATGGGCCCCCCTATGGGCCCTTGAATGCCGAGTTTTCCGGCGAATTTCCAACTAGGATTCCAAGGCAACTTTCCAGGCCAGCCTCCTTTTTTAGGATTTGGCCGGGGCAGGTCCCGAGGGAAAAGACGAGGTCAAACACAGACCCAACTCCAGGTCCACTACAGTCCACCATCCACTTCGACAGGGACAAGGAGTCTGAGGAGCAATTCTGCGAAGACCAAGGACCCGGTACAAAACAGTGCGGATCCAGCATCGTAATCAATTTAAGCAAACACACTCTCACTCCAACAGAGGAGAAAGCCCTCAATAAGGGTTTCGGATTCGTACCTACCCATCAGAATGACCACTTTGAGACTCGCTTGGAGCTCGCGAAATTTCTGAGGAAAATTAGACTACACTACTTCTTTGCGGAAAAGGAACAACTTATACAAGATGAGAGGGACGTCAACACCGGGCTAAAGTGTAAATCCACTTTTACACCTCCCGCCCATTTGATGCCACCAGAGGTTCTAGCCTTTGAACAGGCTATGGAGAGAGAAGTCGAGAGCCTTTTTTCTGAAAACAACAAAAAGGTTTTTTACAATCTACCCAAATCAGAGCATTTGGCACTTAAATCCCTTACAGCCAACAAAGAATTAACTATCAAGCCAGCTGATAAGGGTGGATCCATCGTTTTACTGGACACCGATGTTTACCGTTCCGAATGTTTACGACAGCTCAATAATGAGAGTGCGTATCTTCGTCTTGAAGAAGTTCCGACTGAACAATTGAAACTGACCATCAGGATGATGATCGAGGAGGCATCATCAGAGGGTTGGATCACTCAAGCAGAATCAACCTTTCTGTATACTGAGCATCCGAAGATGCCTTATTTCTATGCCCTGCCAAAGGTCCACAAACAACAGAGGCCACCCCCCGGCCGTCCTATTATCTCCGGAATAGGGTCGGCTCTGGAACCTTTGTTGACATTCGTGGACCATTTCTTGCGACCCATGGTGGAAGAGATGCCCACTTATCTCAAGGATACAACAGACGTATTACGTCTGTTACCTGACATGGAATTTGACATCACTACAGATTTGCTTGTCTCTTTTGATGTTGAGGCATTCTATACCTCCATCCCGCAGGATGAGACATTAGAAGTTATCCGCTCATTGTTGGAGTCCAAAGACTTAAACAGTATTACACCGGTCCATTTTATCATGGCTTGTGCCACTTTGGCCATGAAGCAACATTTTTTTCGTTTTGAGGACAATGTCTATCTGCAGGTGTCTGGCACAAGTATGGGGAGCGTTTACGCCCCCAGTCTGGCGAATTTATATGTCCATTCGTTTGAGCAGCAACACATTTTCAGTGACAGCAATCCGTACATCGATAATTTAAAAACCTGGAAAAGGTATATCGATGACATTTTGGTGGTGTGGCGAGGCTCCAGCGAGTACTGCCTTGAATTCTTGGAATGGCTCAACACCAGAAACTCTTTTCTCAAATTCACCATCGAGATAGGGGGCTTGAGCCTTGCTTTCCTTGACCTGCTAATTGTGGCCAAACCTGACGGACTACAATCATAACTGTACAGGAAACCCACCTCAAGGAATTCCCTTCTATTGTTCGATAGTCATCACCCAAGATCTTTAAGGGAGAATCTCCCCTTCGGACAATTTCTGCGTGTCCAGAGGAACTGTTCTACCACTGCAGCCTATAAAGAACATTCAAGGACTCTGAGTGACCAGCTGATCACACGCAAGTATCCACAGAAGCTGGTATGTCAATCGATGAAACGGGCCATGAATAACAACCGCTCGGCCTTGTTGGAACCATCTGTACCAAAAGCCCCATTGGAAAGACTAACGTTCGTTCATACTTTTGGGACTCTTTCCACCAGCATTCAGAAAACTGTCAAGAAACATTGGTCGATCCTTAACTCTGGACGTCTGGCTCTTCCCCTTCCCCTGTTCTCATTCAAGAGAGGCCCAAACCTGAGAGATAGGTTGGTGCACACAAGACCCCTTGAAGAACATCCGAGGGTTTTGGGGACTTTATGGGATCTTCCACCAGTCATAGGACACCATCCGTGTGGCACCTGTCAAGCGTGCCCTCAAACGAAGAAAACAACAGAGATTGACATAGGAACATCGCGACCTTGGAAACAGAACAAATTTACGAATTGTAACAGTGATCGACTCATTTATCTCATCACATGCCCGTGTGGATACAAGTACGTGGGGATGACCACACGTAAGATTCGTATCAGGATATCAGAACACAAAAGCACGATTTGCTGTAAGAGACAGGCCACCAAGTTAACTACACACTTCTTAGAAGCCAACCATCCCTCTACTGCATTCTTATGGACTGTGCTGGAACAACCTTTTATTCCCTCGCACACCGCGGATGAAGCCAAATTCCTCCTTGTCAGGGAGCAGAGATGGGTTCTGAAATTGGACACCCACCGTAATGGGTTAAATGACGAAATTCCCTGGTCTACTCTGTAAGACATGAGTATGAAACAACCTCATTCTCCAATAATGCCTTCTTTAGCTCTGCCATGAAGTGTTATCCATCTAAGTAGGTTTGGCATCAATCAAGGTCTTCCTAAGGCACTTGTGTTCTTGTGACTCCATAGATACACCTGCGGGCTTACTTAATAGTAACCTTTGAGCAGCTGTATACAAACTCACTGGACATTCATGCTAATGACTAGTGTTGCACCCCCTTTTTTGCCGATTTTTCTACCCTGTTTACATCACAGTATAGTGGGAGGATGAATCACTTGAGTGTCCCCCCTTTTTTGCTCAGTCATGAGAATTTTTATACCCCACAGATAGGTAAGCTTTCTGCTTCCAAATTGGTCAAAACGGGACACGAATAGAATTTGCGAGTCGATCCTGTAGAATGCGCAATCTTTGATAGCGCACTAAATACGAGCCGAATAACAAACACAGCGATTCCCGGGCCTGAGAAATACAGATCCTGATTTTGATTGTGTGTATCGATCATGGAAAAATGCGTCCAAACAGAAGGGTTACCAAGGGAACGTCCCGTCACCAATGAAGAGCGGTCTTACACACTTAGCCCGCTATCTAGCCAATCACTAGGCCTTTGAATCTGTCACGTGGTCGCGGCGGCGAATTAGGCATTTCCGTAGCAATCGAGACGTGGATGAGTCAGTCACATGCCTGCGGCGACAAATCAGGTCTCTCCTTTTATAGAGTCACGAAGCGACCGTTCGGTGCCTCCCCAGTCGACTCTGATGCCGGCCAGGAAGTACCGACGGTTAGGTAAGACGGCTACTTTTCTTCATTAGGTTCACGCTATACACCGTTAAAACGCTTGGCCTCAACCCTTCTTAAAGTACTGACTCGTTTTTTAAAGTGCCGATTGTTGGGAGTTGGTCGAACAATCAGGAGGCATGTTATTACGGAGACAGGAGTCTAATGCCTGTGGGACCTTATATCATACGCTGAAGTCAGTATACCATTCAGGGCAGACTTGATGGACGATTGTGGAGTTATTCATTATGACTCCTACCCTCCTTAGTTTAGCAAGTCCCCACCAGTTCTCTGTAATATGGAGGTGTCTGTACACGTTGGAAACAACATGTTTTTATTCCTTTTTTCATGTTTCTTAGAGCGGTGCTTCACTCCTTTCCTGAGCCACTGCCAGGTGGGGTGAGGTCTTCACATCTTACAAGCTATGGTAAGATTACTTAGGCATATAAATGATATATCCAGATATGGTAAACCGATTACACTATATTTTTAAGTGTTCCTAGTCAACACCCTAGGTGTGATTACGCTTAAGGTCTTTAGTGTTTAGACCTAGCTTGTAATTGAGGCTATGTGTGTGTGGCCAGGTTGCCTGACTTGTGATTCTCTTTTTCTGTTCTAAACCTTTTCAGTGAACGACATAAGCTGTAAGCCAAAGACAAGAATTTTTCACCTGGATACTGCAGGTGATCTTTGTACTTGCCTTTTAGTTGTCACTCATTATTTGTTTTATTGATGCAGTAGCACCTATTTTGTTATAATGGTCCTGAAGAAAGCAAGGACTACTACGTCCAATTGTTGCTGAAACATGTCGACCGAATTCCATCTTGAGACAGCGTATCTTTCCAACTGTCTTTAACAATGTTTTTAATATTGGTAGAGCGAGCATCACCCGAATAAAGTTTGTTCTATGCTTCCTCACCCAATTTTAAACTCACTTCCTTATGTTTATTACTTTCCACTTTAAGAGTTCTTTTGCACTGCACTTATTCAGTCATACCACACCAGACCACTCATAAGTTACTAGGAGTGGTAAACCATACTATTGCTTGTTGAGAAGGAGGGACTTATTACATATTGGTCTCTTTCTGTCTAAACATAACACAACTGCATAGATGGTCTCGAGAATAAAATCCCAAATGATGAAGGGCGGTTCCGAGTGGTGACTGATGGGTACCTTTGACCATCTCTTGAGTTGTCATTGTACACCATTTTTTGGTTTAGTTTTTTGAGGCCCAGATCTTGTTGCTTGTTTCACACACAATTATAACCTCCCTTTTTTTAGACCCTCTGGTACCCTTTGTTGTTGTTTTGTATCTGTGGGGGCTGTTCCCAGAGCAAGGTCTTTAAATATTCCCCCGGGTCCTACCCCACCTTAGTGTTTTTGTTGTTTCTTGAGCAGTCATACGGCTGCGGACCCTTTCTAATTGCGACACCACTAAACTGTGTACGCAGCTCACCACGAATTTGTGGTTGAGCCCCTTTGCTCTAGATCCACTGTGTACAGCATTTTCCTTCTCCCTTTTCCTCACGAAACCACAGACATGGCTGAGTACCAGGGTTTAGCGTTCACCGAAGATGACCTATTAGCAGCACTCGCACAACATCCGGATTTAGCCGACACCACACCAACCATTATTTCCGTCAATGAGGACGAATGGGGTAAATTGTTGGGCCTTAAAAAATCACAGACCCGCACAGCACTACATGGTACAATAATGGCTCAGTATTTACGGAACGATTGTGCTCCAACTGGCCTTATAGTGACGAATGCCCCAAGACTGTTCCTTACAGATAAAGAATTTCTTAAAAGCTGGGCTATGATCGCTTGGCGGTGTACCAGAGACTGGTTGATTCTTATCATCCAGACCGCCAAACGTATAGCGGACACTATACTTATCGAAATTCAGATTATGGAGTCCAAAATCAAGACCACCCTCTCTTCCAAAGCCTTTCAAAAGAATCTTGATGATGCCAATAAGAACAACAGGGATTATAAAGAGTATACTCTGTCGGTAAAAATAAAGAAATTCAGAAAAGACCTTGATAAATTCAAATTTGAGAAGGTATATCCCTACTCAAGTGACTCTTATGTCCCGCCCGACTTCAATACTAACAGTCGCACGACAGCTTCCACCTACGGGACATCGAGCTCGGATGATAACACTTCTGGCAGCGACACTAGTAATAATAACTTCAATACACGAGGGCGAGGCCGAGGCAAAAGGAATCTGAGAAATAACTGGCGAGGCAACCAACAAAACCAACAACAACAATGGTGGTCACCATATCCATGGCAGTGTGGAGGAGTTCCTCCTCCCCCTTTTTTTCCTCCCCAGCAACTAGGCCCATTTCCTCAATCGATGGGCCCCCCTATGGGCCCTTGAATGCCGAGTTTTCCGGCGAATTTCCAACTAGGATTCCAAGGCAACTTTCCAGGCCAGCCTCCTTTTTTAGGATTTGGCCGGGGCAGGTCCCGAGGGAAAAGACGATTTCTTCTCCCTAAAATCGTGTATCAAGCTGCAGTTAAGAATTAGGGAGGAGGGGTCTGGGGGAGGACCGGACAGTAGGGAGACTCCGATCGACCCACAAGGTCCACAAGGTCCTACTCCTATACCTAATATTATAGCCAGTCCCGCACCTGTGCCGGTACTGATTGTTCCAGCTCCTAACTCCGCGGCTCGCCCAGGGGTAGCCAAGAAGCCCGGGCCGTTGGCACCTAATGCTGCAGTCAATTCAAAGCCTTCCAAGGCTAATACTATTCCAGCCAAAAAGGCGACATGTCCCAGGGCTAATGGCACTCCTGGACGAGCATGCATTAACACAGTAATGCCCCTGAGAGTACCACCCCTAACATAGTTAAACCAGTACCAGCCCATGTCTTGCAGTCAGACAGGGGCCCTAAGGGGGGGATAGTTCCAAATGCCAATCTACCTCCCGACTGCCAGCCTTTTGTGGCAGTACTATCTGGGGTGCCCGAAATTAGCCCAGGCAAACAAGAGTCTTATGTGGAATTGTTGAACAAAACCTTATTCTGGCTTAAAGAAAATAGACCCTTGCCTGATACCTGGGATGGGCGGGTAATTCATGTAAGGAGAGTAGGCTGGATCGGCTCTAGACCAAAAAACATAAGCGGGACTGTATCATAGTAAACTTTGAGGATCCAAGGGTTGCTAGTTATGTTTGTTCTTTTCCCATCAGGGAGCACAGCTCAACAGGCAGTGATGGAGCAATAGGCACACGTGATCTCAGCTTCTTTAATCCCCCAAATCTATCAGCTAGGCCAGTTGGAACACCTATGTGGGAGGAACGGGGTGGCAGCCAGGCTCGTGGTAATTTCTCCCAATTTAGTCTATTTTGTAACAGCCCGTTCCAGCCGCAGGGCTGGATGCGGCATAACTACTGACGCGCTAGCTACCCTTTACGGGAGAAGCACGCAGAGGCATTTGGGGAGAAACCAAGCGACAGTCCAACTTGCACTCCCTTTGCTCCCGCTATGTCTATGGATCATCTGTTTGTGGATGGTACTGTAGACCTTGAGCTTGCACGTCCTCCCTTAGAGGTGCCTGAGGGAGAAGTTTTATCCTTGGTCCCGGAGGAGGCCCCTAGCATTGTGCATGACCCCCTTGTGAGCGATTTAGCGCTAGGGCGGGGTGGAGTTGGCGACGTAGCCCTAAAAGTGGTTGGCTGGAATATAGCGGGTCTTGCACGAAACACAGGCATACCCAAATGGAATTCATTTGTTGAATCTTTCGGGATTTGCTTGTTTCAGGAAACGTGGTGCCTGGAACCATGCCACAAGGTGGGTTATACTACCTACTTTGTTTCCGCAATACAATCGCCTGGTGGGAAGGGCCGCCCCTCTGGCGGTCTATTAATCTGGGCAAGTATTTCCCTGGGATTCTCTATTAGATGTATAGCCACCAAGTCGCCAGATTTGAAGAGAATATCAGTGAGAGGGCCTCGTGGGGGGAGGGGGCTTGAAGTCTTTAATATCTATGTCAGAGGCTCAAGGGGAGGCACATCCGCACTGTCCTCCACGGGCATTGATGAGGAACTAAGATCTAGTGGTGCTGACTCCCTTGTTATACTGGCTGGGGATTTCAATTGCACATTTGAACCCCTTGCTATGGAGGATATATTGGGTACCCGGGAGGACGATGCAAGGAGAGGTATTCCGCCCCTCACGTTACCCCCAATTAGAAGCTGGACACAAAGTGCCATTGATCTCAATGCCCTTTGTCTGGAACATGGTCTGAGGGCAACCAATGGCAGATCGAACTCAGATCCTAATGGGGCTCATACGTTTAATAGAGTAGGTCATTCCTCACGAATTGATTTTATTCTCTTGAATTATAGACTTTGGGCCCACTTGCTAGATATGGTGGTCTTACCGTCTACTGACAGCGATCACAATCCTCTATCTTTGTCCTTGTCCCCCCTATGGGCGGAAGCGACCATTGCTCCACTCCCACATGTTTGGAGAACAACACACGAAGTATGCCCCTCCAACTGTGGTAGGCGCCTGAAGTGGAACACCCTTGCTGCCAATGAGGGGAAGATCCTGGAAATAAAATTCATAATGTCTAACATCATGCCCCGCTTAGACTCCCCGCTCTCAGTGTGCACGAGGTTCCCGCTTTGTTTGCCCAAACCACCAACGCCTTAAGCAAACTATTCTTAGTTCGTTCTGTAGGCACAAGGGCCAACGCAAGCGGTGAACCCAAGGGTATTGCGGGCTGGTTCTCCCCTGCCTGTCGCGCTGCCAAGAGTGATCTAGTTAAGGCGGTTAAAGCTAAGGATGTAGGTCTGATTAGTATTGCAAGGAGTAATTACAGAAGGGCAATCTCTAAGGCCAAGGCCGAGCACGAGAACCAGTTTTGGTATTACCTTAAGGCGGCAAGCTCAAAGAAGGACTCGAAGGGATTTTGGGACTTAATAAGAGCTAGGGACAAACCCGTGGACTCGCTTATAACATGCAACATAACAGAATGTGCATGGTTTGATCACTTCTCCCAGCTCTACACTATGGCTTTGGGTACTGAAGCAACCCCGACTGAATGGTCCTCCTTAGATTGCATTGAGCTTAATGAGGAACTCCTGTTCACATCTAAGGAAGTGGTGGAGGTGATCAAACTTCTTGTCCCTAACAAAGCAGCGGGCCCTGACGGTCTACCGGGGGACTTGCTCCGTATCAATCCAGATGAGTGGGGGAGACTTATTGCTTCCTTACTGAATGCTGGCTTGGTTGGCGCAGCTCTCCCGGATTCATGGAAGGGCGCAGTGGTTGTCCCAATTTTCAAGAAAGGGAGCCGGGAGGAGCCAGCTAATTATCGTCCTATAAGCCTCCTGGACTCCACACAGAAGGTAGCAGGCAAAGTGGTTTTAGGAAGGGTCTTGCAGTGGGTAGAGGAGAAGCATATCCTTTCTGACTACCAGGCTGGCTTCAGACCAGGAATGGGGACAATAGAGCAATCATTCCGGCTTATGATGCTTTATTGGAAAGTGGTTCTACTGGGCAAAGGCAGTCTGTACCTAGCATTTATAGATTTACGGACTGCCTTTGACCTGGTCCCACGTAGCCAACTTTGGAGTGTGCTCAATGAATTGGGAATTCCCCCATACTTGTTGAGTATGCTGATAAAGCTGCATGCTGATAACTTTGCACAGATCAGGTGGGGTAACCAGGGACAAAAAACAGCACGTATTCCTGTAAATAGAGGGGTCCGCCTGGGATGTGTGCTAGCCCCTACTCTGTTTTCTTTGTACGTCAATGGAGTGGTGGAGCACCTGGTACAGCATCCTGCAGACGCACCATCCCTGGCTGGCAGGAGAATACCCACCCTCCTATTTGCAGATGATACCCTCCTGATCTCCAAAACCCCAGCAGGCCTGCAGAATCTTCTAACTAGCTTCAAGTCCTTCTGTGATTCTAGGGGGCTAGTTATCAACACAGGGAAAACCAAGTACCTAGTCCTAAACCCCCCGAAGAAGACCGTCAAACCACCTACTCTTGACTCAGTTCCACTCGAGAGGGTCAAGGAGTTCGATTATCTCGGTATTCGTGTCTGCAACTGCAACTCCATGAGTTGGAAATGTCATCACCAAAAGATGCTGCTGACCCACAAGCGGGTGGTGGGGGCCCTCCTTAACGCACAGCGTGCCTCAACTCTCAAACCCATTGCACCGGTACTTGACATCTATAGGGCAAGAGGTGTCAGTGCAACTCTTTATGGGGCGGAACTTTGGGGTGTGGAGAATGTGGACCAGTTGTCCCGGTCAGAAAACAAATTCCTCAAGGACTTAATAGGACTCCCCTACAGTACGCCAACTTTACCACTCCTCCTAGATATGGGTACTCGGCCTATTAGTGACCAGGCGAGGTTGCGCCCTCTTCTTTTGTGGGCGCGTATCTGGAGAGTCCCTGAAATGTCCAGCTATGCAGAAGGTCTAAAAGAAGTTCTTTCAACGCCTGGCTGGTCTAAGATCCGCTGGCTAAGGGTAGTTAAGCACCTTCTTGCAGACCTGGGTCTTGAAGACGCTTGGACTACCAGAACTGCCCCGCCCAAGTCAGCTTTGAAGAAGTTATATTGGAGTTGGGTTTTTGATGGCAGAAATAGTAACGCTAATTTGTGTATGTCCACCATGGAGTTCCTCTTGGTCAAGGAGGTGCACTACTGCGAGCCATACCTGGATATTATTTTAAAACCCTGGGACAGGGCCCTATATTTTAAATTTAGGGTAGGCCTACTCCCAGTTGGGAATCTGACCTCCAGGTGGAAGGTCCCGGCACAGACAATTCCCTTCTGCCCCTTCTGTGAGACCAGGATAGAGTCAGTCCCCCACCTGTTGTTTGAATGCCCGGCCTATGCAGTTCCTCGCCGCAGATGGTTGAAGCCACTCTGTAGAGAGCTTGGGACTAGATCCCACAAGGAGGCCCTACAAATCTTGAAAATGGACCCGCGGCCCCTCTTTGCATGTGGAGTGGCGAAAATTTTAGGTTGGGCATGGCGTATTAGATCTATTAGGCTTTTGCACCTTGTTTTTTTTTTGCGTTCAGCTGTTTATTGGATGTTGCAAAGTTACACTGCTGTTAGCGCCTACAACCCGGAGGCCGGCAGCTTGATATGTCTGATACAAGGCAGATGGACGATATGGTGACACAGCCTGGGTACCGACATCCCGGAGGCCCGGAGGCGTTTGGAAATATAAGAGATATCACAGTGCGCATCGAGTGCAATATAAATGTGGTGTATCATTACAGCAGAGCGTTTTCTATTTTGAAGCATCATGAAATAACATGTAAGTAAAACAAGCATTGTCATCCAGAAAGAAAAGTAGAAAAAGAAAAACCAACAAAACAGATCAGGTTAATGCAATACGATTTAAGTATTCAAAAGGTGCCGTTACAGTCTCGGCAAGCAACTGCAACACTAACCAACCACGTTCCAATTATGCAGTCTACAAGGGGAAAGAGGCCAAGGCTAGGGAACCATATCGACACTGGGCATGTAGGTTAACTGACCCACCCAGTTCCACCAGTCAAGCGAGCGTGTGGAGCTGTGCCCTAAGCAGGGGCGCACTCACCAAGTGTGGAAATAACCAATGACTAGCCATAGCATCCCGCCCCACCCCTCAACCAATACCCTCCGGGGCCATCGTGTGGGCAGGCGAAGTTTGAGTACTCTCGGCAGAACTCACTATGTACGCCCGATATGGGCCCCAGATGTCGACTGGCCGGGATGTCGGGTGGACCATTTCCGAGTATTCAGTGCTGTTGAGGTTGCAATGGGCCATGCTCCGGAGCCAGGAGTCTTGTGTAGGGGGACGCCGGTCACACCATTTCAGCGCAATTTCTCGCTTTGCCAGGAGAAATCCCAGCGCCGCCAGTCTGCGCACAGCCTTCGGGAACTCTGCCACATAACCTAGTAGGGCAATTTCAGGGAGCGGGACCAGGGTTAGATTGAGCATGGTGCCACGGGTAGCATGTACACCGGACCAGTAGTCATGGAGCTTAGAGCAGGTCCAAGAGAGATGAGCAAAATCAGCGAATGGGGCACCGCATTTGGGACAGTTGTGAGAGCGTGCTGGGTCTATTCTATGTAGTCGCTCTGGAGTAAAGTATAACCGACGTAGAAATTTGAAGTGTAAAAGCTTATGTTTACTATTGATAGACACATTTTTGGTCGCCCTGCAGCACCGCAACCATTGTTCGTCAGAAATAGAGTATCCCAAGTCGGCCTCCCAAGCAGAACGTACCGTCTGATCTCGGGAGGGGAGGATATCACAGCACTGCCGGTATAGTTTGGAGACCAGATGAGTACCCGAAGGGTGCTGAATAACAAAAGTTAGAGGTGTCATCTCCTCAGGGGGGAGGGGAAAAGAAGGGAAGGAAGCGCGCAGCAGAGAGCGTAGTCTGGTAAGGGCAAAAGAGTCCATGAACGTCCTGTCAGTAAATCTAGGATCTTCCGTCAGTTGGAAAGCGTGCCCCTCTGGGAACAGATCCCCGATGGTGTCTAAGTGAAACTTGGTTAACGTCCGGCGAACCGTTGATTCCCCGGTAATCGGAAGCCAAGTGGCGTTTGGAAGTGGGAGGGCCTGGGAGTATAATTGCGGGAGGTCCACCAGACGGCGCAGTCTCCCCCACGCCCAGCACGTAGAAGAAACCATTTGAATGTCAGTCGGATCCCTCGGGAAACCCGACGGAAGTGTGGTAGACAATGCCCCCGGTAGCACCAAGTCGGCCTCTGGCTTCAGATAAGGGATCCTGGCGTCTGGATGAAACCATGAGTGAGCGTACGAGCACTGCGCCACTAAAAAGTAAAGGTAAAAGTCAGGCACGCCCAGGCCACCCCGGTCGTACGGGAGGGTCAGCACCTGCCAAGCCACTCGGGGGGTTTTGTTTCTCCACACCAACGTTAGGAGTAAGGAGCGGAGCTGCGTAAAAAAAAACTTGGTGAGGGGTATAGGTATATTATTGAACAGGTACAGGAATCTAGGCAAAACTACCATTTTGACGATGGAAACGCGCCCAGCCATGGATAGCGGGAGTCTATTCCATCGTTCCATCTGTCCCTCCAAAGCCGTGAGTGCAGTGCCGTAGTTCAATTTAATAATGGAGTCCGTCTCCAAGTGAATGTGGATACCTAAATATTTCACAGAGTCGCGGCACCATGTAAGGGGGAAAGAGGAGGGCCATTCGGTGGTGCAGGGCGTGAGTGGGAAGATTACCGACTTGTGCCAGTTGATACGAAGGCCAGAGTACTTGCCGAATTTGGTAATTTCAAGGAGTAATGGTTCCAGATTGGTTTGTGGGTGTCGGACATAAAGGATAGTATCGTCCGCATATAACGAGACAAGGAGTGGGCCCGTGCGAAATTGGAGGCCACGATGTAAATGCCTCTCCTGGAAATGACGAACCAGGGGGTCCATCGCCAATATATACAGGAGGGGGGACAGGGGGCATCCCTGCCTAGTGCCGCGTGATAGCCGAAACTGGGCGGTGAGGGTACCGTTGAGGCGAAGGCGGGCGACGGGCATGGTATACAGTAGTACAACCGTGCCGACCAAGCATTCCGGTATGCCCATGCGGCGCATCACCGACATCAGAAAAGGCCACTCCAAGGAGTCAAATGCCTTCTCGGCATCCAGTAATATCGCCGCCGCTGGAGTGGCAGGGTTCACTCTGTGCAGGACAGAGAACAATGTTCGGAGGTTGAGGGAAGTGGAGCGGTGTGGGATAAAGCCCGATTGGGCGGGTGAGATTATGGCTTCCATCAGGAGGGAGAGGCGCATGGCAAGAACTTTCGCTAGGATCTTATAATCAAGATTCAATAGGGATAGGGGACGGTAGGAGTCGCAGAGGGTAGGGTCCTTTCCCGGTTTGGGCAGCAGTACAATGACCGCTTCCCTCAGGGTCGGGGGCAGGCATCCAGTTTCGAGCGCCTCTGCGTATACGTCAACTAATCTGGGAACCAGGAGGTCCTTGTAGGCCTTGTAGAAGTCAGCCGAGAACCCATCCAGCCCGGGGGCTGACGAGCTTTTAATAGAGTCTATGGCTTCCTCGATACCGTCCGCTGCTATGGGGTCCGCTAAGAAATCAATCATCCATTTTTCTAAAAACACCATGGCAATCTCATTAAGATAGTCCCCTCTCTCGTCAGCATCATCAGTTAGGGTGGAGGTGTAAAGGCTGGTGTAGTAGGAGAGGAAGGTGGTGCAGATCTTAGGTGTAGTGTGCACCATGTCCCCGGCCGGGCCCCTGAGCTCAGTGATGTATGAAGTGGAGCGGGGGGGTCTAAGTAAGTTCGCAAGCAGCTTGCCAGGTCTGTCCCCCTCCCCATATTGTCTGGCCGTAAATGATCTGGACAGGAAACGAAGCTCCCGCTCGGCCTCCTCTCGAAAGTCAACCATTAATTGCAAGCGCCTGCGCTCCCCATCCTCCGTGTGGTGTAGCAGCTGTGCCTCGTCTAGTGTCGCTATGTCGCGCTCTATGCGTGAGAGGGTAGATCTGACGCCACGAAGCAGACCAGTGTGTTTAGTGATGCAAACTCCCCTGATGGTCGCCTTAAAGCCCTCCCAAAGGGCTTTTGCACCTTGTTTAATATCTACTTTTAGACTGTTCTTATGTAATTTATTTGTGCTATTTGTAATATGAATTGTATGCCTTCTATGTATTCATTGGCTTTTTAACTGTTTTTATCTATTTGTAATGCTTTTTAAGATATGCACCATATCGAAATAAAGCCTAATTGACTGACTGAATATTTACATGTCACCTCCAAGGTAGACCTTAAAACTTCATAAGGCAAAGTAAATGGTGTTTACAAATTGAGATATTTTATATTTTTCATGACATTATATTTTATATTTTACATGGGCGCACATCGAAAAACCTCTAAAGTTGTTTTTCACTGTGGCGAGGCTGACTCTCCCACAGGTTAACGCTGGTTGACACTATAACCTTAAATAAGTGCTAAATGTAGTTTGGGAAGATAGAAAAATGGTTTAAGGACTCTTTTTTAATAGTAATAATAGTAATAATTTAAAATGAAACTAAAGGGTCAAATTGCATTTTATGTTACTATTTTGGAAATCACACTATTAGAAAGCTATCAATTTCCTGCCTAAAACCAAAAGGATTTCCTGACACTACAACTGACCTCTGATGGCTCCCCTGTGATGAACAAAGGGGGACTCGGTGTGGGGGAGGGAGGATTCCTCCTTTGACAAGATGGCCTGGAGGGACTGAGATTCAAAGGGTGCCTACCTTGTTACTGACAGGTGTAGCTCACATCTATGTCAGGCTGTCCCCCCTCCCCTTTGTCTTTCTCATGGGGCTGGCACAAAACCCAGTGGGAGTACAGGAACTGATCAAGACTTGCCCTCCACCGACAGACTGGCAGTGGGCATTCAAGTGGACACCACACACCTCTTCCCAGAACACTTCTGGACCTGTGAAGACCAGAAGAAGGACTGCCCTGCTGCCTGAGCACTGAAGGTAGGCTGGACCTGCTTGCCTTAAACCCAGGACTCCAGAATTGACTCCAGTGGTTAGTTGGCTGACCTCCTGTTTGAGATACTGGAATACACTATGCTTCCAGATACCTCTTTCCCTGCAACTGCCGGACTAACCATTTCCAACTGAACCTTCCCTGTACTCTGATGCTATCCTCTGCTGGAGAAAGTCCTAACCCCCAAGTGGTGCCCGGCCTGGTCCTAAACCCATGGATGCTGATAGAGTATACTCCTCCTGTCCACAAAACTGCAAGAAGTGGGACCTAGAAATTGTTTGCCAACTTTCTGCTTGGAACAGCGTCAGAGACCAGGACCGTCGTCGCAGCAGCATCGATCAAATTCAAATCCCAGGTTGACCTAAACTTACTGGTTTGCCCCGCTGAAGGAGATCTGATTTCCAGAAAAGTTATAAGTCCGAATATAGAGAACTTTATCAGGACTGACACCGAGCAGCACTGATCCACAACAAAGCAGGTAAGTGCAGAAACCGTTTCCTAATGACAATTATTAGATCAAACTAAACAAATATACGTTTGATCAGCCAACTAATGTAATTTTGGCCAAATACATTGAATGAAAAACTAATGCAACCATATATTTTTTGATGTCGAATCATAGATGGTGTTTATTTCAACTCGAGTTTCTCCCAAATTTTCAAAGAAATTTTTGCAATACAAAAACATTTATACACATGAAAAAAATGTACTCACATATCATTTTCACAAAAACAAAATTAAGGTTGTTCTAGGCCTCGCCCAACTGCATGAATTGAACCCATAATAGGTGGGTGTGATAATTATTTTCCACAAGTGCCTAATCCACCAAAAAATATTGTTAGGGGACTGGTAATATTCTAATTTTTTTTAGTGTGATACCTTATAATCCATAAATATTTCTTAATGTTCATCTTTGGATTTCCTTCAGCCAAAAAAGGATTATCAACGCGTTTCAGTCTTTGGTGCATTTAAGGACTCATCAGGACCAGTGGTAAAAGGGGTGACTAATCAATTCTCAGTGCTCTCTAGTTACTCGAATCCTAATATCACAACAACTCGCATCCTGGTAATTGTAATTAAAAACCAGGAAGATAGGCTAAGCTCGTCAGACCCACACCTGCTTTGGCAGTGCCTTTTCTGTCTCTGCTCGAAAAACAATGTTTGTGCCTCTATCTTGTTGGAAATCAATGCTTTTGATAAATGCCTGTAGTACGAATTCCGCTGTCAAGCGTGGAGGAACCTTCCTCCGCATGAGGCTATCATGAAGTGAGCATCTCCATCAACATCAAGGTCTTCTAGGCTTCGACTTCGTCCGCTCAGAGCTTTCCCGCCTTCATTGACGACCAAAACACCTGGAACCCGCTCTTCAGCAACAAGCTGTTGTCGAGCCCCACTTCGGATCCAGCTAGCAGCTTGCCCCACCGACGACATGTCAATGGCCATTTTTTCTCCGTAAAAGTTTCTAAGTCCGAAGGTAAATTTTTCCAGGTAGATGAACCTGGTCCCTCTATCTGACCTGCTATCCATCACAGTGGGTCTTAACTTTTGACTTGACCCAGTCTAACGTGACCCGATAACCATGGTTGGCTGTTTACGCATTTTGGTGATATTTTTAATTAAAAAAAATAATAATTTCTCTGGTTCTACTTCTTGGATTTTTGTGGTTTTGTGTCTTTCTTATTCATTATTATATTCTCCATTTTTTAAGTTCGTTTGGGATTTTTCTTGTTTTGTGTTTTCATTTTATTACTGTTTGAGTACTGCATAAATATTTTGCACATTGCCTCTAAGTTAAGCCCGACTGCTTTACGCCAAGCTACCAGAGGTTTAAGTACAGGTATTTTTTGTGACTGTATTGGTTCGCCCCGACAAGGATTGTGATTATTATTTGATATGTGTGATCACCTCCCTCAACTTCTACTCAATTTTCTTATAGCCACACTGCTGCTTTACAGGCCACGTGTTAACCTGTTTATTCTCCTCTGATACCAGCACTCGGAGCAGCCTCTGAGAGGATACGAAACGACTGGAAAACAGAAGAGGTTCTGAAGAGGAGTCGCTCAGGTTTCTGGGTAGGACTCTCGTAGCAGTATTACTTTGGAACAAAGGATGAATATGAGCAGCAAATTAAGAGAAGTGATTGATATTGCTTCTAGTGCCATTCATTTACCACTTTACCAACACCAAGTGGTGTCAGAAGTGGGATCTGTGTTTAATAGAGCACTCCAAACCATAATGAAACAGCTGCTCCAATGATCTGTGAGAGCCTGAGGCTTGTGCGGGAACAGAGTTCATTGCACCATGAAATGACCCAAGGGACCTATGACTCCAGACAAACCATGCAAGCCAAAAACATTTGAAAGGATCTCAATTGTTCTAATGGTGATCTGGGTTTAATCTCAAGAACATAGCAATCCTTTCCACAATCTTCAAGCAACCACCCACATGCAGTGACCTAATAAGCTATCAGTCCCAAACCTCCAGAGGAGCACATGTTTACACAGATGCAAAGGCTGCCCTGCCGGTGTTGTTTAGGTCGATCTCACCCTATTAGAGGAAAGCAAGGAGTGAGAAAACCGGTGCCAAGGGATCCCAAAGAGCGACGGCCAGTCGAATCAAAGATGCCAGTGAGAGGGGGCTACAACATGAGGCCCTCTCCAAGACAGACATCATGAACTTCATCCGCTTGGAACAGTCATTCATTCATTCATTCATTCATTCATTCATTCATTCAAAGCCATCAACATACACGTTACACAAAAGAGCACAGAGAGTGCTCGCAGCCCTGCATTCATCTGATAGTGTCTCAAACCTCAGGGTTGGGGGTTGCAGCCTCCCAAGGAAGTACCCAGAGAATGAGGCTATTATAAGAGGTAGAGGGGATTACTGAGAGCTCCTGTCTGCCCCTAGGCCAGGCACAGTGTTCTGAGGGAGGCAGGCAGGAGCACTTTGGTAGGACCTCTCCTCATTGATAAGCAGATGACCAAATGGAAATGTATTACCTCTTTGAACACTTACTTTTGGACAAAGTTGCATAGAATCAGGAGGTTAATGTAGGCCTTGATGAACAGGGGGTGCCTGTTTGCCAGTTTCAACCCCAGTCTATGAGGGCCACACCCACTAGGCGTCCAGCCCTGTGCTTCAATAAAGGTGTTTACATGTGTAATGAACAGAATATGGAACATGATGAGCTTACACACAGACCTTAGGACAAAGTATCCTCACACTTGAGAATTGAGTGCCCTGTTTGCTTTATGAAGGATTAAGAGATCCTCTACTACACAGTGCTACTGAAGCTCTGGACTCTTTCCTCGCGGGAAATGGAGGACAGTTTCATACTATGAAAAGAACTTGGGATACCAGCTGCAACTAAATCTCAGCAATCCATTGAAAAGAGGTTAGCTAAAGGTGAGAAAGTACAGATATCAGCTGAAGTGTAACCCTAAGAATTGCACAAGCCTTATCAAGTCTTTCGGATGGTTAAAAGGGCAACAACACCCTTCAGTGGGCATTTCAATATGCATTATCTCACAATCAGCATAGACAGGGCTTTCTCCCTGTTTCTTTGAACAAAAAAGACTCCTCTCTGCAGGAGACAAGGCTGCTACTTGTACTGTAAAGGGTCTACTGCACGTCTTTGCTTAATTATGCTATCCAAGGGATGTACTGACTAAGAAAGACAGAACAAAAACGTGACGAATGCAAAGGCTACAATTAATTTAAACACTGATTAAAGATCCATGCCATTATTTTAGCCATTACAAATGGGGACTAGCAATATGAAAATCAGCCTTGTTCCTGCTGCAGTAGGAACAGTCTCTTTATCTGCGAATAAAATGGCTTCACCGCTAACTTGCTGATTTGCCATTTTAATAACAGTGCCAGGACCAATGTTCCCTCTAATTATTTTCCTGGGAGAGTGGCAATGCAGTGTCTGTGTGCACACTTGTCTGAGGTGTGTGGGCAACCGAGTCTTAACAGAAGTCACTAACAATATGAACATCAGCCTTGGTCCTGCCGCAGTAGGAACAGTCCAGCCCGAACTAGGAGGCCACCTTCCAACTCAGTGGGAACACAGGCGACCCAAGCCTTGTTGGGTCTCATCAGGGAGTTGCAGCTGAACTCCTTTGGCACAGTGAGCACAGGAGGGCCCACGCCTCAGTAAACTCACTCCACTATGGGTGACTCACTTGGAAAGGGTTCATAACCTCACAGGAAAAGGGATTCATTCATGTTGGGGGAAAGGGGGGGGGCGGTCAGGGCTTCTGCAAAATAATATATCATTCTCCGGAGATACGGTTGAGAAGTCATTTTCAGCAAGACTGTTTGCAATCTTCAAGTGGACCAAGAGAACATCTTTTGGAAAGAGCTTTCACCATGGGCCTGTTCACAAGCTTTCCTGGTCACAAACTGATTCAGCCTTTTTATGGTCTGGCTTGACAGCACAACTGTCACCAGACAGTGATGTGAGCATCACCAGTAAGGGGCTTTAGCTCTGCCCACATGTTGGTAGCCAGAGTACATGTTTTGATTAGACAGACATTTTGAGCGTCCACAAAAAAACAGTGCTTGCCCTCCACGCAGCTGTGATCATATTGTTCATTTATCCAGCTACCTAAGCTTGTATTTGTAGGAGCACACACATGACACTGGAATGCTATTAAAGTGTCTTAGATAACTAGATAATTTATGTTGTTTTTCTGTGGCAGCAGCACAGATGGGAGGAAGGCAGTCATTAACTTACATGGATTTTTAGGTCTGACTTGACAGTGCAAATGTCACCTGACCTTTACACCTACACCAATTATACAGTTTCCACAGTTCTTTGCTTCCTCACAAATACACGTGTTCCCATGCAATTTACTTGTAATGCAGCACTTTACCATACCACAGTCCTTTAAAGTCAGACCTATTGGCATGGCCAATGCTTGTTCAAATATTATACGGCTGTTAGTCACAAAATGTGGTCATTGTCTTCAAAATAGGAGCCGCAGTCTTGAATCCCGGATTTCATTCTGCACTATGATCACAAGCAACTTTCTAGGATAGTCAAAATATGGACTGGAGTACACCAACACCAATAAACAAGTCAACAAGACTCAAATCTCATTTGATGCAGGTGTAGGCCGAGAGAGGTTTCAGGAGGAAGAACACATGTGCCTGGCAGACAGGACTGGACTGAAAGGGGAGACTGTGCACTTCAGAGAGCTTCTTTGAAGTTACCCCCACATCAAAGGCACTTTTGGGTATGAGTACTGAGTTTCTGACCCCCGAAAATCAGACACTTCTGATCCCGTAAAATCAGACACTTCTGATCTTGAACTGATCCTCAGTCAGAATAACTGTTGTACTGCACAAAGGACTCATCTTTGGACTGCAGACTGGGAAAGCCTGCTTTTCTGTTGTGTTGCCCTGTTGCCTACTGCTCTTTGACTCTGCTGAAGGATAGCTGGACTCTGCCTTCCCTCCAAGTCCTCTCCAAGGGCTTGTTGACTTGTCTCCTGCTGCTTGAGACTCAGGGAAATCGAAGTATGTACCCCTGCTCCTCTGCCGGGCTCACTGGAAGTGGCCCAGATACTTGCAACATAGATTTAGACTCATCTCCTGTCTGCGTGTATCAGAACTGGTGCAACAAAACCGGTTGTGGGAGTAATATTGCGTGTAGCATCAGAACCATCGATTCGCCTCTCGAGATCGTCATATCGGACAACGTATCGCCACCGCTGCAGTTTGGGGAGATCGATGCATCCCCTCAACTGTGTGGCAGAATCTGGCACATTGCTCAACGCCTCTCGAATCCGGCACCCGTTTCAGAACTGAAGCGTCGCCCTCACTGCGTGGAGAAGATCGATGCATCTCGCAGTATGGGACCAGGAAGGCACTTTGTTCACCCGGCCCTGCGTGGGTCCTATAGCTGGACTGTACTTCCAAGAGATTGACCCGAACTTTGTCTTTACCCTGGTCCAATGCGAACTTAAGTAACCTGTTCAGCGTTACTTGCTTCTAAGCGCATTACTGCATTTAATCTTTAAAAATTCAATATCTCATCTTCTGTACATTGGATTTTTGTTGATTTCATCTTGTTTTGTTTAAAATATAATAATCTATTTTTGTAAACCTGTGTGGAGTCTTTTTGTATTGTATTTATTGTGTTGCTGTGTGTGTGTGTGTGTGTATGTGTGTTGCACAAATACTTTACACATTGCGTCTTAAAATAAGCCTGACTCCTTTGTGTCAAGCTACCAGAGGATGAGCACAGGTTATCTTTTAGTGTGCATCTAGCTTACCCTGACTAGGATTGTGACTTCTGCTTGGACAGGGTGCATACCTTTGCCAACCAGAAACCCAATTTCTAACACACAGCATATCAAACATCTTTAAAAAATTTCATGTGGAAGAAAACCCTACTCTTTCAAACCATATGAAACTGTATTTGACACTGCTGTTTATGACACTGAAGACCAAATAATAGAGAAATTTGGTGCTGGTGGCCTATGAATAGCCTGTGTGCCTCGGCATCATGAGATGCCAATGGCGGAGATTATATCTATGTGACACTAGCATACACATCTATAGATAACGTAAGCTTCAGTAAAATTCTTCAGCAGTAATTATTGGTGAAGCTCACAACTACAGGTTGGTGTTTGTTTTTGATGCCCTGGACACAGAGGACAATTCCAAGAAAGCCGTTCCACATGTAGTAGGCTACTACCAACCTAAAAGGGGAGATTTTGGAAGCTACCTGTGTGTACACACATTGGGTTGAAAGGAGGCCAGAGGAAATGAAGAGAATGAAATGCAAATAATTTATGAATTTATTAGGCATGAGCGTCTTTCTGAGGTATAGGTAGGGTCTTGAGGTTGGAAAGAGGTACCCGAAGGGTGGAAGGTGGTTGGATAGTAAGTCGACCTGGGGCAGATGCATAGTCGGACTTGAGCAAGTTGGGGGGAAATGAAAATCCAGCATGGTCTCCATGTCAGAAATCTGATTGAAACGACTATCCTGATTGGTTGAATGTCACAATATCGAAGTCAAACATGTTGACCTGCACACAAATCACATTCACAAGCTTAACTACCACTATATTGTAAGGGTATACAAGAAATACAGATGCATTATTCTTAACTCCACATCTTCTTACCTTGATGACGTAATGGTAGTGGATAGAGAGAATTCAATACTGTGGCATGGACACACACATCCGGGGCAAATCCACGCTCTACTGGTTGTAGCAGTACGTGTCAGAGGTAGAATATTATATGTCACAAGTATTAATAACTCTTTTTCTAACCTTCAGAACGAATACCGAGATGATTTAGTTTATGAGACTTTTGATGTCTTATTTTTAACTATGCAGTTATTGGCCAATAGATTTGCTGCGTGTAGTCCACTGCAGTCACACATGACCAGGGCTCCTTCAAAGGCATCTTAAAAAACATTTTGCACACAGTGCATCACATGAATAATAGCACGAGGCTACATATGGTTATCACCACATCACTTTCCTTCGGTATGTAACGTTTACAACGAAATTTTTACAACGCACTACCATTACAACGCAGGCATTACCACGCATACCATTACAATGCATTGAGCAGGGGGCCGCTCTAGGATAGGGAATACGTTTAATTTTCTATCCAACACCTTCCCTAGTGTCCACGGGGACTGGAGTTGGAATAGAAAATTATACTTACCACTATCCAGCACCTCTAAGCGCTATGCGTTGTAATGGTATGCTTGGTAAAAACCGCGTTGTAAAGGTATGCGTGGTAAAAGTATGCGTTGTAACGTCATACATCCCTTTCCTTCTGATAAAGGAAGGGAGAAATAGGAACATCGGATGGGGTGGGTGTATAATGCCAATGACAGGAATTCAGCCCACCCGTGAGAGTCAACAGATGGCTAGTTCTACTTTCTATAGGTTCTAACATGAAGGAAGTGCAGTGTCACATACTAGGGAGACACACCCAGGAGGGGACTGTCCATCCCTACAGCTCTCAAGATGCAGAATCCTGCCAAAACGTAATTCCCCTTATTGGATGTACATATACAGTACCCTCTATGGTTGTCTTGAAAAAGATCCCACACCCTCCTGGTGCACAATGGGTAATGAATGTAAGGCTTTAGTTAGGAGCTGGCTGGTGACCCACCATACCGCATGGGGTGCATAAGTCATGCCTTTCACCAAACTGGTGGATGGCAGACTACCACATTCAAAGATCACCACCTGCCTGGCAGAGATCTCTGTGCCTTCAGAGGAGCTGGCGCAGGGGTGGCTCATCTGAAGACACTGGGGGCCTAATTTATGAGGTTTTGCATCAGTTTTGCGCTTCTGAAGCGTCACTTTTTGTGACGCATCGGCGGCGTAAAACATGCCTCCTGTTGCACACTGTTTACAAAGTGACGCATCTAAGCAGATGCGTCACTTTGTAAACCCCTGCGCTACATTATACCCGCGTCAGGTATAATATATGCAGGGGGGCGTTGCCCCGCACAAGGCCTCGTAGAAGTGACGCAGTGAAATCTATGAGATTTCACTGTGTCAATTCCAGGACGCCGTTGCGTCAAAATCTTCCACCTGCCTCACAGCAGGCGTAAGACTGACGCACGCCCTTTCACATGGGGGTGGCCCCATGTGAAAGGACGCATTGCTGGAGTTGCGTCACTTTTGTAACACACTCCAGCAATGCGTCACTTTTGCGTTTACAGATACATCAGAAATACTGACGTATCTATAACTCCTTCCGACATGATGCGTCATACATTAAATATGACGCATCAGGTATGTCGCAAGGAGTGCGCACTGAGAAGTGACGCATCGCTGCTTTCAAGCAGCGATGTGTCACTTCTCATAAATGAGGCCCTGTATCTTTACGGAGTTGTAGCCATATTTAAAGCAGCTACTTGCCAACGTTTTTTTTTCTTTAAACACAAACTCTCAAGGTGGGATTTTTTTTAAAGAAACTTTACACCAGCATGTAGAAGGCATTTTTATTTTTTTTTATTTTCAGGACTGCCAAGCTTTTCCTGGCGGTCCCAAGAGGAATAAGCACTGGCTAAGCCAATAAACCTTGCCGTTTTGGCCTATTGGGTTTGCAAATGTTTTTTTGCAGATGCTATTTAGCATTGGCAAAAAAAAAGTGCAATGTTGTGGCTGGTCCGGTGGCCGAGTCATTCCACAGGCACACACATCTGTCACCGCACGTGCACGTGTTAGCGGAATAGCACAGGCGTCATTTCCAATAAATACTTTATTTCAGAGGTAAACCATGAAAGTGAACACAGAACAAAAATAAATAAAATACATGCATTATCATCATTAATTCACAGTTCGTTCCTCTTGTAGTCTCTCGCACCTAAAAAGCTACATAAATTAGCCACAAAGCACGTGAAACAGGCGTGGTCCCACAGAGACCATGTGTCTACTGGTAAGAATTACACATCAACATAACTCAGCTTAATTATTTAAATTTAACTCGTCGGATGGCATGCCATTAATAAATAACCAATAATTATATGCAAAAAAAAAAATCTGCAACATTTTAAGCATTTATAAGTCCTAAAAACATGTGCCGTAAATCAGAAATATTTGTGCAAATGGGATTCAGGAGTGGCATTGTTATAGCGAGCCAAAAAACAGAAAGCATTAGACCTTAGTGACAGCAGGCCAGAAAACAGTGAGACACTGGGCCTTAGAAGGGCTTCTCTGGCCGTCTGCCAAGTGTCACTGATTTTATTCTCCAAGCACACAGGAGGGATCTTGATGAAGCAAAAGCAAGTTGCTTCGAGGATGCCCCTTGGATCGGGAAAAAAAGAACATTTATATTTGGCCAGAAAGCACAATTTTGGAATGCAATAGCCCCACCCCATCCCCCAAGAGTACTCAAATTAAAAGATGTATTTAATGGACCCCAAGAGTCGTGGAGCTACAGAGGATAGGGAAGGGGGCCTGTGGGGATAAGCAATAAGGGAGTGAAGGAGTAACAGAGGCACACAAAAGTGCTTTTTGCCCTGCAAAGCACTCCAGCACCAAATGGCAGGTCCTGGACGCTCAAAAAAATAAAATAAATAAATAAAGCATTTGCTTTGACCACGAAGGGCAGGGAAGCAATGGAGTAGGGGTTGCAGGTGGGTGGGAATTTGGTAGGGGAAACAGCGCACAAGAGAGAGCTAGAAAACACATCCACTCTCATGGAGTGATTAACAAAAAAGCAAAAATTTGTCTTACAATGGAAGAGGATGCAAGCTAGACAAACATAAGAATGGCAGATAGGCTATGAATCAGGAGAGGGACCAACACAAGAAGAGGAAGGCTAGCCATCAAATAAGAAGTAAGACAACGAGAGTGACTATAAAGGCTACTAATTTTAAGTAGTGGGCAGGCACAAGACCCACTGCACGTTTTAATATTGTCCACAAGAGGTCGCAAACAGACAGTTCAGAGCTGTCTGTAGGGAAGACCTAAAAGTGCCATGGAAAGAAGTGTCATATATGATGTGCTGTCTGTCAATGGTTTCCATCGGTAGAGCCAGAAGAAATTCCGGAATTGGGCCGAGAGTTTGGTGGAGAGGGCACTTCGCCAAGTTTGTGGCAGATACTCCTGTCTGCCAAACTCTAAATAGGCCCATGTTCTTATCAACAAAAAACATTGAAGAACAAGTAGTAAACCAGTGACATTTTGGGTCAAAATGCATCTTGCTTCCAATTTAGCCCAAGAAATCCACAATAAAACAGTAGAACAATCAAATAATTCTGCTGCAAAAAGGAACTGGTTCTTGACGAATACTAATCAATTCTCAAAAAGGGTTGATCAATTTGTGACACAAAAGAACTTATTCATGAAAAAAGTTAAACCATTTGTTACAAAAATAAATCCGTTTGGTAACAAATAAGTGAAAATGCACATCTAAATCGGGTGTCAAAACTCCATTAATTTGCCCTATACACCCTGAATAGAATATGAAAGCTTTGGTCACGTTTATTTGGGTTAAATTCCTCTTTAAACACTTTGGATCTGTTTTGGCTGCTTAGCTCCATTTCCATCCATTCTGGACAGTGCAGGGGGTGTTATAGCTTCTTAATCCCTCATCTCCCAAGGTCTGGCCTCTTGGTGCCTCTTAGGTCCCCAGACAAGGATTGTTGTCCCGCCCACACAACCCTTTTAGATTGTAGAAGGCTAATCATTGTTATAAAGCTGCATGTGAGTAACCATGATTTTGTGTGTTAGATGTTTTCCATGTGTCTTAGCAGATATGTTATATCCGAATCCCTTGCTATGAACTGTTTGCTATGAACTGTTTGCCTTTTCATTACATTACCACAATCTTCACTTGGACCATGGTATGAGACCAGATGTTGGGCCTGCTGTCCTACGCATCTGTACCCTGCCAATGACTTGCTCACTAGGTTTTGGATTGTTAGGAGGTTGGTAGTGGCTGGGGTTGGTCAGGAATGTCTGCTCTCTGGATGGTATCTTCGTGTGTCATAATGCGTATCAGCATGCTGTAGGGTTTTATTACATCTCATTATTTAAATAGCCATGTTTGTGGTTGGTCACTGAATATGGTGGTGCCCTTCACACCCACCTTTTGCATCTTCACTCAATGTCACTGTGGCCTGAGGCAACTTCATATGGAAGACAGGCATATCTTCTGGATTTTCACCCCATTTAGAATCGACCAAACATAAATCAAAAACAATGACCCCACTCATGGTGAGAAACAGATTCTTAACATCATGCATCCTGCGTTCCAAACCAAATCTGAGCCTCCTGTAGAGCTTCCTGGAGGATATTCATTTCCGAGCACAGGATACTCAAATCCTTGCTCCATCATATGGCATCTTATGTGATATTATAGGGCATTTATATCGCATAAAGTTTGACATTAGTGTTAGTTACCCATGCATACACTACCCATTGGCATGTTCATGATTTGGATGAAGAAATCGCGTCTGTAGAACTTGTTTTGGAGCTGGAAAAAAACAATGTGCACCAGCAATAACTTTGTGTAACATTTATGGCCAAGTGGCGCTTATTTTAATTAAGTATAATTGCTGCAAACGTACCTTCTATGCAGGAAAACGTTTTATTCGACCGGTCAAGTTGTGAACCATTTTTCCCTCCCCTTCTACAGTATTTATGACAAAAGACATTTCTTTCATCCACTCACGGTTCTCTAAAGTTGTTTGTTCCCCAGGGGTAGGATTCATGCCATATCCTCAGGTTATCCATAAATTTACATGGAATGTATCGAAATGAAAACAACTGACATTGTAGGCATCCTTAACATCTGGCATGGCTTTGGTATTCTTAAACCAACGTTAAACATTCATGAAGTACATTCATGCTGATGCAGCACCAGGAAACAGATCAGGCCTTAGTGAAAACCTATCTATTATGGCAGGAGCACTGAGCATAAAGTGCTGTACATACAACAGTATGGTGTGAGGAGTGCAACAGAGCAGAGGTATGTAAGCCTGACTGTGATTCGACCTGTCCGAAATGTTAATACCACTTGCAAATTTTCTGAAATTCTCAAACAGTGTACAATTTTATTTGCCAGAGACTCAATCTGCAAATATTATGCAGGACCATAAAACGTCTTGTGGGAAACATTTTCACCTCAAATCTGTCTTCTTACAGATAACTTGTGTGATCAATGCTTTAAAAAGAAATACAGAAATGCAGATACTCCCTAATCAGAGTACCTATTTGCTCCTGAGAAGTGCCGTTTCTATCCCATTAAATGCATTGCAGCACAGCTGAAAAGTGCAGATGTTCTCCCCTTTAAATTAAAGAACTGCAGTTACTCAGTACTGGACCATACCTGCACATTTAAAGCACATAATTTGCCTTTTAAATGTCAGCCATTACCTTATTTTTAATTTGTACACAGGATGCAACAAAAGTTTGTTAAACGGAATTTGGCCTTGTTTCACATGAATTTCTGGAAATGTTTCAAAATTTGACAAAGCAAAATTTCACAATTTTGCACAGGCCTAGTTGTCATAGGGTGAAGATGTAATGGTGACAGAACCAGAGACAAAACTGAACTTTGTTTTTTTAAATCATACCCATTCAAAGTTTGAATCATAGGCACTCAGTCTCGTCATGGTTCAAATCATGAAGTCGCTTCCCCACCTCTGCCTTCGGTTCTACTTTGCAGTACTCTCCCATATGCCATCAACTCTGCTATGTTCGTATTCTCACTCTCTGTCATCCATCATGTACTCTGCGTCTTCGGGAGACTCCATATTGCCCTCCCATCTATCATTTCCACCTTCTGTGATATACGGTGCACTGAGAGGCTGTGATTGTAAACAGTGACAGAAGCTGGGGGTCACCAAGCTTGAGAGGAAGTTCAGTAACCAGAGAGTGGGGAGTGGAGAACAGTCCACCCACCTCTTTCTGTGGTACCATCTGCTGCGTTGGCACCAGCCTACCACCTTACACCAGTCAGCATCCGCAGCAGGCTTCTGTGCTTGTAATGTAATGGTGCTTTTGTATAGCGCGGCTATCACTCCAGGGAGCATCTTGGCGCTGAGAAACCAGACGGATGGGTGGCGCTGGATCAACTGCTCATCTAGGTGGACCCGTCATTTCAGATTAAACCTTTACACAGTGTGTCTGGCAGGCTATAGATCCAGGTTTTTAATAGTTTCCTAAATACTGATTCAGAGGTGGTTTGACGAAGGGGCGGGGGAAGTTTGTTCCAAGCCCTTGAACCCAAAACCGCCAGAGCTTTCCCTCCCTTGGTTTTTAGTCTAAAGGTAGGAATGGTCAGCAGGTTTGCGCCTGAGGATCACAGATTTCGTGATGGTAGGTATCGCTCAAAACTCCTCAGAAGGTATTTGGGCCCTCGCGAATGAAAGGCCCTAAAAGTGATCAGTAGGACTTTGAACAGTGAGAAAAAAAAGAGAGAAGACCCCACAGGTTCCAGGGAACAGGGTACTAGTATCACTGTAAATCAGAAAGGGCAATCCCTGGACACTTATCCTCAAACAGCGACCTCTTGCCGCCAATACTTTACCATTCACTCATCCCACACATGCCAAAATGTCAGCTAAATCACCGGTCACAGACTAAATCACAATGTTTACAATCTATTTTATTAAAAACAATATAAGTTAAAAATTCAGTAAAGATTAACTGAATACACCAATTTAAACACAATTCATGAGAACATTATTAAAACAAACCTATTGTTAAAAACAGAAAAAAACCATGATACATTTTCATATAAAGATAAAGTAAGGAAACAATGTATATCTATTGAACAAGACCACAGTACATTTGTAAAAAACACAATGATCATTCCACAGTGTATCACAGTTTCGACAAAACAAACAACATAACCCCTTTGCAATCAATAAAGACTCTTGATGTTGCTACAGATTGATTGATTCAAGAAACCTTATGTACATTTATGGGGTGCTTCTAGTACAATATAATAAAAATATCTCAGAAGCCCCCTAGGTAAATTTGAATTCTGTGCAGAAAATGCGTCGACGCGTTTCGGTGTTGTCGCCCGTTGATATGGTCACACCTTCCTCTGGACAATATTATATTTATTGGGGTTTTCGAGAGCAAAGCTCCGTATCCTCTCTGTATAGTGAAAGAGAATCAATGGGTTCCTGTATATAATTCCATGTCAGTAGCTCAGGTGGTAAGCCATTGTATAGTCTCACATGCATTATTGATTTAAACAGGAACGTTTCTCATCTTACGACAATATAGCACACTAGTTACTTTCTAGTGCGCGCCTGTATACCCTTGCATATCAGGTCTGTGTATGCAAATACTATCGATGTTTGCATGGGCAAAAGCTAATTTCCCACATCTTACTCATGGTATTATCTAGTGCATATTTATCATACCATAGCCACTATGTATTCATGTACTATGGTTTTACATTTGCTTTTGTACCTTTATCGTTTATCAATCACCATATGTTTCATATAAAATCACAATTATCTCCACTTGTATCATATCTTGCCCCTCCATTATGGTTTAGTGAGTGACAGAAAGACAGCATACCGTTCGGAGAGTTTCTCCGATTAAGAAGAAATTGTACGTCATAAGATGACTTTTATAGGCATGCTGAAGGAACAAAGGAGAAGTTTCGGGAGAAGGGATACCCGAAAAAATTAATTAACCCCTCACTAAAGCGGGCACGTTATTACAACAGAGAGAGCCTCCTGGAAAAGAAGGAGAAGGACGCATCTATGAATAAAATCGTAATGGTCAGCCAATTTTCAGCCATAGCAAATCAGGTGAAAAATATAATAAACCATAATTGGAAAATCCTAAATGAAGGCACCGACAGTAAGCTCCCCAGACCCCTATACGCATATAGAAAAAATAAAAACTTGCGCTCCACCTTAGTCCATACATATAGAGAAGATGTAGTGGAAACGCAATTGACCCTAATAGGAGACAAAGCGATAGGGAATCACAAATGTGGATCATGCAGCGTCTGTAATTTATGCCTGTCCACAAAAGAGGTCTGTCTTAATTCAGCAACACATAGGATCACTACCCTTAACAACTGTAGGAGTAAAAACCTGGTGTACCTGATCCTGTGCCCCTGTGGCATAGGGTACATAGGGGAAACAGGTAGAGAACTCAGGGTGAGAATAGGAGAGCATAAATCCGCCATTAGACTGAAAAAAGAAAATGCACCTCTAGTAAAACATTGGCAAGAGAAACAACACAGCGAATCAGATATAAAGTGGGTAATTCTGGAAAAGATCAAGGAACAGACAAGAATGGGCAACAGTGTAAAGAGACGTAAACAGCAAGAACAATGGTTTGTGGTAAAATTTAACACAATTAAAAATGGTCTGAATACAAGGGAAGACTGGGATTCCCTGATTTAAAGGATTTTCGGGACGAACTGATATACATATAACCCAGAAGCAGACCCCATTATCCTTTACAGATAAGTGATTTTCCGTTTCCCAATTAAATAAAATATAATCTTTTCTAAAGCTCCTCGAAACATCTGTAAAAAACCTCCAACTTCTGAATAGTGAGGGAGAAAGGCAGGGGACTAAACATGTTTGTGAAACGCGCTGGGGGAGGACTATGTAGCGGAAAAAATGACGACTTTCGCCCTCAATAGTGTGGGGCGATAACAGTAAACATAGCGTTAAAATGGCCGCCGCGTTAGAGAAGAGAAATAGTGCTCTCTGCGCACACGCAAAGGGAAAGCCTTTCTCGATAACGTCAGCTGAAAGGAATAAGGCAAGAGCTATATAAATAGATGACGGACAAGCCCTCACCAAAGGGAGGAAGTATAACGAGACGTACCTGTGGACGCAAAGAACCGATGCAAAGGAGGTGAGCGGGAGATAGGCAACTAATTAATTTAAGGGTTTTCCGCCCCCCCGGTAAGATCGGGGCTAGAGGAGGGGGAAGATAGGTTAACTACACTCCTTGGTCATACATAGATTAGGACACCGAAACGGCAGGGTGTGGATATGGGTCCTGTTATTGTTCGCCTTTAAATCGAAGTTGCGTGAACAGGACGGCCCGGTAAGATCAGGGCTAGAGGAGGGGGGAGATAGGTTAACTACACTCCTTGGTTATACATAGATTAGAACACCGAAACGGTAGGGTGTGAACATGGGTCCTGTTATTTTTCGTCTTTAAATCGAAGTTGCGTGAACAGGACGGCTATTAAAATTAGTTAAAGACATAGGTGAGACCGCGTGCACGGCGTAAAGAAAGTTATTCTGGCACTGTTCCTGTCTGTTTTTGAATTTAAGCTGCGTTAACAGGAGGGCCAATAAACCCAGTTAAAGGCATAGGTGAGACCGCGTTCATGGCAATAAGAGAGTCTTTGTGGTACTACATTTAAACACCACGGTCCATACAGTGGAGAGGACTTTGGGCAATTAAACAAAATCTGGGACAATACTGAAAGATAAGTAGGGAGGGAGAGCCCCAAAATTAATAAAACAAATAGAGAAGCACAGGTGATACATTCACTTTGATTGTTTTCCCACTGTAGAAATCATCGGGTTAAATAATTCTATACCAGGACGCAAGAGGCGATCCGTAAAGATAGTTGAACCACGGGGAACGAGGATTATCCAAGATTCTCAAGAAAAACTCTAAAGATAGAGCTGTAACTAAATATATAATAAATAAAATCCACCCCTTCTTTGACAAATAGGAACCCACAAGATACAACTATAAAGTGTACCTACAGGAACATGAAATTTACAGCAACTAAAAAGCAACCAATTTAGGACCTGAACATTAATATCGGTTTTGCCGGAAATATAGAGGTAATGTTTATCCATCGACCTAATCCTTAATGTACAAACAGGAAAGCGGAACTATGGTTTAGACCTAATTTTAAATGTTTCCGCCTAACAGGGAATTTTTCCCCTCACAACGTATGAAGTGGTGAAAGATCGGATGAATGCGAGGAACCTAGATAATATATTCTAGAGGTCAGTGTACCCTTTTACATTTAAGGCCATTTCTACATAGAATAACAGGTCACTCACTAAACCATAAGGGAGGGGCAAGATATGATACAAGTGGAGATAATTGTGATTTTATATGAAACATATGGTGATTGATAAACGATAAAGGTACAAAAGCAAATGTAAAACCATAGTACATGAATACATAGTGGCTATGGTATGATAAATATGCACTAGATAATAACATGAGTAAGATGTGGGAAATTAGCTTATGCCCATGCAAACATCGATAGTATTTGCATACATAGACCTGATATGCAAGGGTATACAGGCGCGCACTAGAAAGTAACTAGTGTGCTATATTGTCGTAAGATGAGAAACGTTCCTGTTTAAATCAATAATGCATGTGAGAATATACAATGGCTTACCACCTGAGCTACTGACATGGAATTATATACAGGAACTCATTGATTCTCTTTCATTATACAGAGAGGATACGGAGCTTTGCTCTCGAAGACCCCAATAAATATAATATTGTCCTGAGGAAGGTGTGACCATATCAACGGGCGACAACACCGAAACGCGTCGACGCATTTTCTGCACAGAATTCAAATTTACCTAGGGGGCTTCTGAGATATTTTTATTATATTGTACTAGAAGCACCCCATAAATTTACATAAGGTTTCTTGAATCAATCAATCTGTAGCAACATCAAGAGTCTTTATTGATTGCAAAGGGGTTATGTATGATACACTGTGGAATGATCATTGTGTTTTTGACAAATGTACTGTGGTCTTGTTCAATAGATATACATTGTTTCCTTACTTTATCTTTATATGAAAATGTATCATGTTTTTTTTCTGTTTTTAACAATAGGTTTGTTTTAATAATGTTCTCATGAATTGTGTTTAAATTGGTGTATTCAGTTAATCTTTACTGAATTTTTAACTTATATTGTTTTTAATAAAATAGATTGTAAACATTGTGATTTAGTCTGTGACCGGTGATTTAGCTGACATTTTGGCATGTGTGGGATGAGTAAATTGGTAAAGTATTGGCGGCAAGAGGTCGCTGTTTGAGGATAAGTGTACAGGGATTGCCCTTTCTGACTTACGGACTTTGAACAGTACCCGCTTGTGAATCGGTAGCCAGTGGAGGGCATCCATCGCCGCTGTGGCCGATGACCTCCTAGGCCATCTCAGCACCAGTCTGGCTGCTGCATGCTGGACCATCGGCAGCTTGTGCATAACCGCCTTGTTAGTACCTGCATATAGGCTGTTACAGTAGTCCAGCCGGGATGTTATAAGTGCCACCGCCACCATTTTTCTGGCTGGGAGTGGTAGTAGGTCCCAAAAAATTCTCAGGCCTTTTATGATGCTAAAACAGGTACCTGCCACGGCCAGGGCCTGTTGTTCAAAGGACAGAGTAGCATCAAACTTGATCCCTAGATTCCTGACTGCATTGATTGTGTTTGGGGGGAACGGTGGCATCTTTAGGCCACCACTGCTTGGGACTAAAATAATTACATTGGCCAAAAGGCAGAATTTCCGTTTTTCCTGAGTTACACCTCAGGTGATTGTTGCTCATCCATTTAAAGGTGGCTGAGAGGCAGTTTTTTAAATTTTCTTCAGCCTCTGTTGTATCATCATACAGCACCAGGATGAGTTGCGTATCATCCGCATAAGAGATGGTGTTAATCTTAAAGGATGATATCAGTTCAATCAGGGGGGACATGTATACATTGAAGAGCGTGGGGCTCGGGCAGGATCCCTGAGGGACCCCTGAGGTAAGCTGTTTTCCCTCCGAGCTGAAGTGTCCCAATGTAATCACTTGCCGCCTGTTTGTCAGAAAATTTTTCATCCAGCCCAATACAGTACCTGTTATGCCAGATGCGGCTAAACGGTCTACAAGGATGGTATGTGAGACCGTGTCGAAGGACGCGG
Organism: Lissotriton helveticus; assembly: GCF_964261635.1. Lineage (NCBI taxonomy): Eukaryota > Metazoa > Chordata > Amphibia > Caudata > Salamandridae > Lissotriton > Lissotriton helveticus. The sequence goes on from NC_136057.1 coordinate 1,308,313,007, forward strand.
ACAGGTTCAATAAAACCAGGACGGCCTTCTTTCCCTGGTCCATAGCAGCCCGCAGTGTTTCTGTGGTGAAAAGGAGAGCTGACTCTGTGGAGTGTTGGGCCCTAAAACCTGCTTGATTTGGGTGCCAGACATTGTTTTCCTCCAAAGAAGCGGTAAGCTGTCTGTTTACAAATGTTTCCATTAGTGTACAAAGAACAGGTAGGAGCGAGATAGATCGTAGGTTTGAGAGATATGTGGGATCCGCTAACTGCTTCTTTTGTAGGGGTTTTACTGCCGCTAATTTCCATTCTATGGGAATCGTTGCCTGGTCAAGTGAGGAGTTTATTATTTTGTTTATGATGGGATTGACAATGTCCACCATGGACTGTAGGACCAAAGGGGGACAAGGGTCAAAGGGGGAGCCTGATTTAATGGACAGTATGGCTTTGTGAGTTTCCTCCAGGTTAATAGGAGAGAACATGTTCATACTGGCAGTGTATGTCACAGCCTTAGTATCCTCATTTAGGTTTAATGGGATCGGGGAGGGGAAGTCTTTGAGTAGGATGTGAATTTTTTCTTCAAAGAAATCGGCTATGGTGCTGCAGAGACTTTGAGAGGGGGGTTTCTTGCAGCAGAGTTTTGGGTGTTTACTATGTTAAAAATCTCTTTCTGTTTGTTGTTATTATTTTTTATGGCTTCCGTATAGAAATCCGTTTTAGCAGTTTTATCAGGACATGATATTGTCGCCGTACAAGTTTATAAGTATTGAGATCTTTGCTCTCATAATTTCGCCACCATCTTCGCTCTAATGCCCTCACTTCCCCTTGTTTTCCTTTTAGAAGCAACGAAAACCATGGTGCGGATGTTTTTGTATTCCGTGCTTCCTTTCTAGGGGCTGTGGGACCTGAATCCATACTGAGTTCCGTTATCCAATCCCCAAACCGCTGGTTATCCTTGATCGTGTCTCCTATCAAGGAAGGCCTCTTTTCTAGGGCTTTATTCATGAAGTCGGGGTGTACTAGGATGTTTTTCCAACAGGGTTTTCCCTGTAGAGGCGTTATCGCTTTTGCTATACTTTTGCCTACTGTGCAATCCTTGGCTGAGAGTTCAAATGGGATAAAACTATGGTCTGTCCATGTTTGCATTAGAGGCTGTTTTACATTAAGTGCTTCTAAATTAGACCAGATACAATCGAGGATATTGCCTGCCCTATGTGTGATGTCTAGTGTGAGCTGGGATAGGCCTAGGACGCTCATTATGTTCTTAAAACAGGTTGCAGCCGGATCTGTGGGGGAGTCGAGATGCAGGTTTATGTCCCCAAAAAGCGTAAAATTGGCGAACCTAAGAGCTAGGTTACTGAGTACTTCCCCCACACTCTCCAGGAACCCATTATGCTGCCCTGGAGGTCAATACACAAATGCTCCTGCAAAGGTAAACGAGTCATGGACCTGTATGGAAAAGCCCATACTCTCTGCTCCTTTGAGGTCCGAAAGATCGTATGTTAGACACTTCAGGGTGTCCCGGTAGATTATTGCAAGGCCTCCTCCACGTTGTTTAGGTCTATCTGCCCTTGAGATTAGATAGCCAGGGGGGAGAGCGTTTGCAATATCCGGATTATACCAGGTTTTTAACCAGGTCTCAGTTATAAAGAGACAGTCTAAATCTCCTTCCGTTATGAGATCAAAGATATGCAGTGCATGTCTGCTCATTGATCTGGCATTAATGAGCCCACCACGTAGGCTTTTAGAAGGACTATTTTCCAGTGCCAGTTTACGGAACCCAAAGGTTCCCTTACACTGCTTGACCCTCATCGAGCTGCTGAGGGCCAACTTACCCTGGTATGCATGGCTGTAAGAACTGTTGTGAGCAGGGGAATTTATCCCGCAAGATATTAGAGTGGCTGTGGACGCAATGGGCAATATTGTTCCCAGATTTTGAAGTGGAAACTGAAAGTGGCAGAAAGAAAATGTTTTTCTGAAGCCAAACTGCACGTCGACTCTCCTCGAAGCACTATGAGGTGAGAAATCTCTGTGGGGGCTCTCAGGAATCTTTGTTTGGTTATTTAATCATGCTCATTGCTATGTTGAGCCTCTCCCAAAATCATGCCAGTTGAACAAGCAGAGTAAGGTAAGGCAGGAGATACTGTTTATGTGTGTCTGTGTGTGTGCGCGCACAAATAGTATCAGTTTAAGTTAGGCGAGATTAGTATATTTATTGAATTCACTACACTAACACTACTTGAAGAAAAATAATTGAACACCTGAACCCAAAGCAATCACATTTGGGCCCAGATTCTCAAAGGTGTCAAGGCACACAGTGTAACAGTCAAAAATGCAGAGCTGCGTGACAGGGTGAGAGCAGGATAATGCCATATTCACAGAGATATGGCTCTCTACTCCCCTCCCCCTAGCTCTAGTGCTGATTTCAGCTGCCGTGCACCAGGCACTCACCTTAGCGCCATAGCGCTAGGGTGCGTGCCTGAGCCTACCAAAGATTTTGTACAGGAAGGGCACCCATACTAGGCAAAATACTATGGTTAGAGAAATGAAAAACGTTTTCCTACTTAGAGGTTGATTCCGATGTCTGTCGGAAGGGCTCCGAATCGGATTCGGATTTGCCAAACCGATTTGGGGTCCTTGTTTCCGACTGACTTGTTCCCAGTTCCGAACGACCAAGTACGATGCCTGGAAACTGTTAGTGCATACCGAATTGGTTCCGAAAGGCATTCGGACAAGTCAAGACTTTCCAGAGCTGATTCGTACAGCTCTATGGACTTGGTTTCCGAATGAGCAAGAACAATGACCGATACAGACAGCCTTTCCGAATCGGTTTTCCTGGAACAAAACTGCTGCTGGATCAGTCTTTGGGGCCCCGTAGCAGGCCCCCCTTCACCAGGGACCCTTCTAATCGGTTCCATGGGGGTACCCATGGGTCCCTCCTTTCCAACCATGCACAGTGTGGCAGGCACCATGGGGTGCCTGTCACAGGGTGCAAGGTTTTTTCCACCCACCCATTTCTTCAATGGGAGCCTGTGTTCACGTTCGTAACACTGGCTCCCATTGAAGTAAATGGGCGTCCAACCGAATCGTATTGGGATTCATACGGATGCATTGTGCTCGTTAGGTCGGACTCCCCTTATCCGAGTTGTACAGAAAGCATTCCTGAACTAGTTTGTGTGCTGTACAGTTCAGCAGACAAAAAAATTGGAAAAGAAAGGAGAAATTAAAATATTTCTCCTGTTAACACCTGCTTTTCAGTGGCATTAATTTTGGTGCTAAACTCTGTCGACTAATGTTGGTAGATAGAGTTAAGCATCAAAAAGCATGGATGGTTGCATGAGAACGCCCATGTACCACCCATTTAACGCCCCCTTTACGCAATGCAGCATTTCACGCTGCTTTGCGTTACTTTTGGACACTTTCCAGCGCAAAACTAAGTGAATTAGGAAAAAAATATTTTGTACTGGTTAGTGTTACTTTTGTGACGCAAACCCAGCACAAAATATTTGAGAATCTCCCCTCGGTGTCACACACAAGAGAGAAGAATGTAATCCTATAATCTATGAACTGCACAATATGCAATCTTGTATTTAAATCTCTGCTTCTCCTCTTAACCAAATTGTGTGAGCCACAGCCCATCGCTTTACTTCAACATGTGTAATATCCCTTAAGCATTCAGTTTGAACGTACATCAAAGTGATTCAGTTAAGGGCCCACTCTCTACAAAATCCTCACTTGTACATGGTTAATATAAAATGATATTGGTTCATGCTCAATACAATGTAGGCTGAATAAATAGATTACAGGATAAACTAGCTTGTCTAGGGTAACTCATTGAAACATCATCAGAGCATGCAGTATACTTGAATGTTTTATGTGTAAAAAAAACAAATTACTTTCAACAATGCCACTCAATTTAGTGCTATATTCATATGTACTGAATTGAGACACTTTGAAAAAAATTTTTAAATCTTTTTAAAGACTTCATTCTGACATTTGATGCCTGATTTACACCTTTTGATGGCTTGACTCGTGCTTTGACTCTCAGAGCAAAGCTAGACCATAGCTCAGCTCTCCTTAAGGAGTCCATGTTCCCCCGAGATATTTTGGTTAGCGCATGTGTGCTTCTGCTTCTAAGAAGGCTAAGGCACCATTACCCCCCTCATATGCCCTCCTCATCCCAGTCCTTACATGTGTGAGGGGGTCACACCTCCTGACAGGGCATCTAGAACACCAGTATTTTTGTAATTTTTACTGTATAAACCCCTCCCACCGTCATGCCTATTGTTCTTCTTTGGTGGCTATAGATATTCAGCGTTCCCGTAGGCCTTCGACCCTTAAGTGTTACAGTAAGCACTCTGGCTCTTTTGTCTCTTGGTGTGCCTCTCATGGGGTTGATCCTGTGGTTGGTGAGCCGGCCACCATTCTTTAGTTTCTCAGGGATGATTTTTTTGAAGAATCTTTCCCCCTCTACGTTGGCTGCACAGTGGGCTGCTATCCAGGCTTGTAGAGGTTCGGAGGCTACGTTGGAGGGTGTTGCTTCTTTGGTGTTTTGGCTCCTGTAGAGTTTTTGGCATCATTGTCCAGGCACTCTGGTGATTGTACCCTCTAGAGATTTGCCAACTGTTCTGCAGGGTGTCCACTTGTTCCCTTTTGAGCCTTAGTAGGAGGCCGATTTGCTATGGTTATCTGCTAAGTTGGTCTTCCTGTTGGCCATCACCTCTGCCTTGCTTATTTATTTTCCCTATTTGCAGTTCTTGCCTAACAGGGTGATGTTCAGGCTAGACCAGGCCTTTCTCCCTACAGTCACCTTCAAATTCCATTAGCAGAAGGAGGTTGTTCTTCCTGATTTTCCAGTGCAGTAGGGCGCTCTTATTCCTTTTATCTTGGATAATAGTAGAGCCCTTCAAATGTATCTCCAGCGTACACAGGGTTTTCATCTTTCCCCTGCATGTTTGTGTTCTGTGGTGGTGTGGCTGGGGGCAAGAAGGTGTCTACATCCACCATCAGTCAGTGGGTGCATTTGGCGGTTTGCCAGTCCCATAAGTCGGTGGTTCTGGTTCCGGCGAGTCAGGTCCAGGGGCATTCCACTCGGTCTGTGTACGCTTCCTGGGCTAAGGCGGCTGGTGTTTCTATGCCAGAGATTTGTAGGGTGGCTTCCTGGAAGTCGCATCATACTTTTATCAGGAATTATCGCCTCAATGTCTTACATGCCTCGGTGGACAATTTTGCTGTTGGCGTTCTGAATACTGCTTTGTCTTAAACTTTGTTTTTGATTAAACTTTGTATACTGCATGGATCCCTGGTGTCATGATTTTTCTTGGTGTTTTTGCTTGTAGGTCCTCACTAATGTAAGGACTGAAACGAGGAGGACATATCAGGGGATAGGTACTGTGGGGTTACTTACCAGTAATCTTCATTACCCTAATTAAGGTCCTCCTCGTCCCAGGCCTGTTCCCTCCCTCCTGCTATTATTGTGTCCGGTCTTGTTATTAATAGGCATAGCGTTGGGTGGGAGGGGTTTATATAGTAAAAAAAAGTTTTAAATACTAGCGTTCTAGATGGCCTGTCGGGAGGCCGGATTGCCTCACTAATGTAAGGACTGGAACGAGGAGGACCTTAATATGGGTAATATAGATTACTGGTAAGTACCAACATATTATCCAGGTCAGGATGTCAACTTCAGACATGTTCTTAATTATTTGTAAACAAAAAAAATGTGCAAGCTCCCCAAGATTTTCCCCAGAGCCCACTGCAAGTACTGCAAATGCCAGGGTTTCCAAACAACTTTACTGTTTCGTCTTGATTCCATCTCATGCCTCTTTTGAGAAATAGACCTCGTTTACTGCCTCTTTACCTCATTCTTGCTAATTGTTTTTTACACCTTCTTTCTTCCTTTGTCACTGTTTTCCACAATCTTTCTTTCTTTCGTTTTTTTTGGTCTGCGTCAAAGTCGGATTGTAAAATAAGTCCCAGTCCCTGAAGAGAAGTGCCTATGCCTCCATATGCAACCACATGCACAAAATCACTGCACTGGCCTCCAGGAGGCGGCATTTGGCACCCAAGAAATCGTCAATGAAAGAATACACTTCGGGGCGCCAGGGAGGTCACGCACGCGCCGCGCTTTTCAAGACTGCGAGTTAACAAACCCTGCTTTGTTATAGGCAGACTCCGCTCGCGCCACGGACACCGCGAGAAGTGGGAGAGAAGCACATCAGCGCGCGGGCTCGACGGGCTGCGCGCTGGAACTGCCATCTCATCTTGTTTTTTGATAAGCTGTCTTCTTTCCCACTGCAATCTGTTAAGCCGTTAGCCCCCCGCTGGGCAGGCACCCCGAGTGCAATTGTAAAGCTGCCACGATTCTGGCGGGAAGCAACGGCGCGCAAACAGAAGCCAGCTCAGTGCTGGGCGGCTAAGCAATCCATTTTCACGGGTTGAGGTAAACAGTGGTTGACGCAGGTCCCCCTTTTGGATTTTCCCAGCTAGGCGCTCAATACCAGCAGACTTAAAATCCTTCCCTGCAATTTCAGAGCCTGTGCGGCCTGCGAGGAAGGTCTGCGTTGCCATGCAGGGCGCGAGATTGGTAGAAATGCGAGTCTCATAGGGTTATCGCCTGACAAGACTGATCACGCATTTTATCTTACTAAGGCAGTGATAGGCGAATGTCTTTTCATAACAAGCATTGAAAATGCAATAGGTCTCGCAATAGAAGAGTTTGACATTTTTCGTTTTGCATATAGATGAGTGGCGTTGCGTGGATGAGTGGCGTTGCGTGGATGAGTGGCGTTGCGTGGGTGAGTGGCGTTGCGTGGGTGAGTGGCGTTGCGTGGGTGAGTGGCGTTGCGTGGGTGAGCGGCGTTGCGTGGATGAGCGGCGTTGCGTGGCTGAGCGGCGTTGCGTGGCTGAGCGGCGTTGCGTGGCTGAGTGGCGTTGCGTGGCTGAGTGGCGTTGCGTGGGTGAGTGGCATTGCGTGGGTGAGTGGCGTTGCGTGGGTGAGTGGCGTTGCGTGGGTGAGTGGCGTTGCGTGGGTGAGTGGCGTTGCGTGTGTGTGTGGCGTTGCGTGTGTGTGTGGCGTTGCGTGTGTGTGTGGCGTTGCGTGTGTGTGTGGCGTTGCGTGTGTGTGTGGCGTTGCGTGTGTGTGTGGCGTTGCGTGGGTGAGTGGCGTTGCGTGGGTGAGTGGCGTTGCGTGGGTGAGTGGCGTTGCGTGGGTGAGTGGCGTTGCGTGGGTGAGTGGCGTTGCGTGGGTGAGTGGCGTTGCGTGGGTGAGTGGCGTTGCGTGTGTGAGTGGCGTTGCGTGTGTGAGTGGCGTTGCGTGTGTGAGTGGCGTTGCGTGTGTGAGTGGCGTTGCATGTGTGAGTGGCGTTGCATGTGTGAGTGGCGTTGCGTGTGTGTGTGGCGTTGCGTGTGTGTGTGGCGTTGCGTGTGTGTGTGGCGTTGCGTGTGTGTGTGGCGTTGCGTGGGTGAGTGGCGTTGCGTGGGTGAGTGGCGTTGCGTGGGTGAGTGGCGTTGCGTGGGTGAGTGGCGTTGCGTGGGTGAGTGGCGTTGCGTGGGTGAGTGGCGTTGCGTGGGTGAGTGGCGTTGCGTGGGTGAGTGGCGTTGCGTGGTTGAGTGGCGTTGCGTGTGTGAGTGGCGTTGCATGTGTGAGTGGCGTTGCATGTGTGAGTGGCGTTGCATGTTTGAGTGGCGTTGCATGTGTGTGTGGCGTTGCGTGTGTGTGTGGCGTTGCGTGTGTGTGTGGCGTTGCGTGTGTGTGTGGCGTTGCGTGTGTGAGTGGCGTTGCGTGTGTGAGTGGCGTTGCGTGTGTGAGTGGCGTTGCGTGTGTGAGTGGCGTTGCGTGGCTGAGTGGCGTTGCGTGGCTGAGTGGCGTTGCGTGGCTGAGTGGCGTTGCGTGGGTGAGTGGCGTTGCGTGGTTGAGTGGCGTTGCGTGTGTGAGTGGCGTTGCGTGGTTGAGTGGCGTTGCATGTGTGAGTGGCGTTGCATGTGTGAGTGGCGTTGCATGTGTGAGTGGCGTTGCATGTGTGTGTGGCGTTGCATGTGTGTGTGGCGTTGCGTGTGTGTGTGGCGTTGCGTGTGTGGCGTTGCGTGTGTGAGTGGCGTTGCGTGTGTGAGTGGCGTTGCGTGTGTGAGTGGTGTTGCGTGGGTGAGTGGCGTTGCGTGGGTGAGTGGCGTTGCGTGGGTGAGTGGCGTTGCGTGGGTGAGTGGCGTTGCATGGGTGAGTGGCGTTGCGTGGGTGAGTGAATGGTTAGCTGTTGCTTATGCGACGTATAGCACTTAATACTAAAGTAGGCAGACCTTCTTAGCCTTTGTGAGAATAATAGCAAAATAAAAATAAAAACCAGATCAAGTCAAGGACGCAAACGGCACCATGCTATTGTTTATTTACTCAGATGATTTGCATAAAAATGTAACTTGTGAGCACGTTTCTCTAACTCTCCAATAATCCCATTACAACACTTTGTACAAATGAGATTGGGACTCATCCTTCCGAAGTCGAGAAAAATGTGCAACGCTGTGTTGAAGTTAATTTTTTTAATTAACAAAATGCAAATAATGTGGAGAGATTTCAAGTGATTCAGGAATGGGCGCCCTTGTAAAGAGAAAGTACGGCCGGCCTGGGCAGTGATAGGGGAGGAGGGAGGAGAAATGCGAGTCACGGCAGCAGCAGCCTTTGATGTGCCTGCCGGCCGGCCGTGAATAATTAGGGGGTGAGAAATGCGCTCGGAGGGCTGCCTTTGATGTGGTAATGCGAGGCAGGCAGGCAGGCGGCTGGTGGCATTGTGCACGCGCTTTTTAGGGCTTGCGCAAGCGCAATGACCTAAAAAGCACATGCACTTGAAGGAATCGCCAGTGGAATCGCCAGTGGATAAACACTGGATAAGCCCCTATAGAGCTTCGCCAGCTATGCGCTGAAGCGCATCAGCAGGCGAGCCCTAATGGCGTTGCGTGTGTGTGTGGCGTTGCGTGTGTGTGTGGCGTTGCGTGTGTGTGTGGCGTTGCGTGTGTGTGTGGCGTTGCGTGGGTGAGTGGCGTTGCGTGGGTGAGTGGCGTTGCGTGGGTGAGTGGCGTTGCGTGGGTGAGTGGCGTTGCGTGGGTGAGTGGCGTTGCGTGGGTGAGTGGCGTTGCGTGTGTGAGTGGCGTTGCGTGTGTGAGTGGCGTTGCGTGTGTGAGTGGCGTTGCGTGTGTGAGTGGCGTTGCATGTGTGAGTGGCGTTGCATGTGTGAGTGGCGTTGCATGTGTGTGTGGCGTTGCGTGTGTGTGTGGCGTTGCGTGTGTGTGTGGCGTTGCGTGGGTGAGTGGCGTTGCGTGGGTGAGTGGCGTTGCGTGGGTGAGTGGCGTTGCGTGGGTGAGTGGCATTGCGTGGGTGAGTGGCGTTGCATGGGTGAGTGGCGTTGCGTGGGTGAGTGGCGTTGCGTGGGTGAGTGGCGTTGCGTGGTTGAGTGGCGTTGCGTGTGTGAGTGGCGTTGCATGTGTGAGTGGCGTTGCATGTGTGAGTGGCGTTGCATGTGTGAGTGGCGTTGCATGTGTGTGTGGCGTTGCGTGTGTGTGTGGCGTTGCGTGTGTGTGTGGCGTTGCGTGTGTGAGTGGCGTTGCGTGTGTGAGTGGCGTTGCGTGTGTGAGTGGCGTTGCGTGTGTGAGTGGCGTTGCGTGGCTGAGTGGCGTTGCGTGGCTGAGTGGCGTTGCGTGGCTGAGTGGCGTTGCGTGGGTGAGTGGCGTTGCGTGGTTGAGTGGCGTTGCGTGTGTGAGTGGCGTTGCGTGGTTGAGTGGCGTTGCATGTGTGAGTGGCGTTGCATGTGTGAGTGGCGTTGCATGTGTGAGTGGCGTTGCATGTGTGTGTGGCGTTGCATGTGTGTGTGGCGTTGCGTGTGTGTGTGGCGTTGCGTGTGTGGCGTTGCGTGTGTGAGTGGCGTTGCGTGTGTGAGTGGCGTTGCGTGTGTGAGTGGCGTTGCGTGTGTGAGTGGTGTTGCGTGGGTGAGTGGCGTTGCGTGGGTGAGTGGCATTGCGTGGGTGAGTGGCGTTGCGTGGGTGAGTGGCGTTGCATGGGTGAGTGGCGTTGCGTGGGTGAGTGAATGGTTAGCTGTTGCTTATGCGACGTATAGCACTTAATACTAAAGTAGGCAGACCTTCTTAGCCTTTGTGAGAATAATAGCAAAATAAAAATAAAAACCAGATCAAGTCAAGGACGCAAACGGCACCATGCTATTGTTTATTTACTCAGATGATTTGCATAAAAATGTAACTTGTGAGCACGTTTCTCTAACTCTCCAATAATCCCATTACAACACTTTGTACAAATGAGATTGGGACTCATCCTTCCGAAGTCGAGAAAAATGTGCAACGCTGTGTTGAAGTTAATTTTTTTAATTAACAAAATGCAAATAATGTGGAGAGATTTCAAGTGATTCAGGAATGGGCGCCCTTGTAAAGAGAAAGTACGGCCGGCCTGGGCAGTGATAGGGGAGGAGGGAGGAGAAATGCGAGTCACGGCAGCAGCAGCCTTTGATGTGCCTGCCGGCCGGCCGTGAATAATTAGGGGGTGAGAAATGCGCTCGGAGGGCTGCCTTTGATGTGGTAATGCGAGGCAGGCAGGCAGGCGGCTGGTGGCATTGTGCACGCGCTTTTTAGGGCTTGCGCAAGCGCAATGACCTAAAAAGCACATGCACTTGAAGGAATCGCCAGTGGAATCGCCAGTGGATAAACACTGGATAAGCCCCTATAGAGCTTCGCCAGCTATGCGCTGAAGCGCATCAGCAGGCGAGCCCTAAAAAGGCATCTGTGAGCAGGCCAGCAACTAAAGATTTAGATGTGCCCATAAACACTTTGTCTCTGCTGTAGAAAGGTGGTCGGTTTCTGAAGTCTTCATTTAAAATAGACCAGCATGTCTTCAACTGTTTTTACCAAAACGCACCAGAAGCAAGTGTCGCACAAGGATGTGATTCCAAGTAGGTGGTTAAATTCCAATCACTGGGATAAGAGTTCCTAGATTTCAGGAAATTATTACACATCTGTGAATTTCAGCAAGCCAAATATGCAGAAATGTATCAGGTGAAACTTGATAAATTACAAAAGATGCCAAATTTATTGTGTAAGGCATCAGATTCCCCATGTAATTCCTCATTTTGTTGAGTGAGGACAAATCATAATTGGAGGCATTTATTACAGAAGGTAAATTTTGTAACCCATGGTATTTTATATATCAGGTACAGTAAATATCTCACGCCAGTCAGTCATACTGGTGTCTAAATGATTTCTAAAAAATAGTGTTTCGAATTCTACATTGGCCGAGTTTATGTAAAGATTTGGCAATCCTTAATTTCCGCATGAATGGAAAATGTTATTAGTCAGATTAACTTGTACATTTCCCATACCACCCCAGCCACTCGGGGGAGCCTGGGGTGAGTTTCCCACAGGCAGGTGGGCACCCAACGACAGGAAATCATGTTTCAGGAAACCTGTCTGGTTTACCTGCCCCAACTACAGGGCTTTATGCACTTTTCCATGCCAGCAGTCAAGCAGTCTCAATACGGCCTTCCATCGGGGGCTGGCAATTTAAGTGTCATTAACCTGGACAACCAAAGCAGAGGAAGTCCCATCTCCTTCAGCAGCCATCATAGCAGTCAAGATCAGCTTTATATTTGATGGGAACAAGGAGTTAATAATTTCCAACACCTTCATATACCTGAAATGCAAAAAACATGATTCAGAACACCTTGTGGATCAGCTTCTGCAATATATAAGCAATCTGAAAACTCCTAACCTCCAGGGGCGGCTCCTCCACTAAAGCAGAGGAGCGAAACCCCACTGCTCTTTGAGCAGCAAAAATCAAATGATAATAAGGTAGTAATTATCATTTTATTTTTCGCAGGTTCTGCGCTGGGTTAGGGCGGGGCTGAAGGCATGGGGTATCTTTGCCCGGCCAAACAGTCATGCACACTTTGCATGTTCCCCACCAGGCTGCATAAGACAGCCTCATGGGGAACATGCCCAAGCCACCAGTCCCATCTGAGCGCCGATCCAAGGTGCTCTGACCAATCACCACGTTGCATTGCAGCGTTCTGATTGGCTATGGGGATCCTGGTTGCTTCCTGGTTCTGTACTCGCCGGAGAAGCGGAGGAGAGACGCAGACGGCAGAAGAGGTAAGTGGTATTTTTTATTTTTTTTAAGGAAAATATAAAATGAAACGCCAACAGAACTCAAGAAGAGGACTTCTGGGCTAAACTGTTTTCAGACAGCCAATCTAACAACAGCACTCGATTCTAGGGAAGGGTAGATAAAATAGTGCGTCCAGCCAGGAGGGCATGGCATCTCACATCTCAGAAGAGATTTGGGCAGGCTTTCTTATGGCTCACTACAAACAGCAATTTTCCAGCCAGCGAGCACATTGAGAAAAGATCCCCGATCACTGACCCACAATGCAGTGTCACCCCTTCTCTAACCAACCACGACCAGCATGACTCAAGGCCTTTTCATATTACCACCTTCAAGTGGCAAATCGCCAAAGTCAGGAGAGAAGGGGCTCCGGGACCCAACAGGATCCCGCTGGCCCTCTTCAGGCAGGATGGGGATTACTGGGCAGACACCCTGGTTCCTCTATTCCAAGACATTAGATCCCTGCCGAAACTCCCAGCTTCCTGGAAAGGCTCAGAAATTTCTCCAGTTCATAAAAGTGGAGACAAATCTACACCCAAAAACTACTGCCTGGTCGCTCTGATCGACAATAATACTTCACAGGCACTCTATTACTGGAACTTCAAGCCCGGGCATTGGCAAACACCATCATCCCACTCAAACTGCATTAGCCAAATCTACAGGCGCAACTACCAACATCCTGGCCATGACAATGTTCGTAGATGGAACAAGAAGACCTAAGCAGCCCCTCCATCTTTGCTTCATAGATTTTAGACCAGCATTCAACAGCATAGACCAGGCTAGGCTCTGGAGGAAATTGGCTGACTGGATCGTCCTGTGGTCACTGCTGGACATGTTAATCCTACTTGACACATACATCTGGTTGCAGGTAAAGCTGGGCGAGGGCACACACCTCTCCAGGTGAGTTCCAACCATCGAAGGGTTAAAACAGGGGTGTGTGCTCACCCCCATGCTATCCAACATCTATATGGCCGATCTGATGCAGATACTCAACTTCTGCAGCTCACACGTCCCCACGCTCGGGGGTGGGGGCTCAACCCTATCCAGTTTCCTATGTGCGGGAAATGTGGTCCTGGTGAGCCACACACAGATGGGCATGCAACACCTCTTCAACACAATGCAGGTCTAAGCAGCAGAGAATTACTTGGAAGAAAACAATGACCATCAATGGCAGCAGTAAAAAAACTTGGCCTGGTATCTCGGGACTACATGGATCCAAACCACAACAAACTACAAGTACCTAAGCATAGTAATCAATGAGGGGGGCAATTCACCATGCAGAAGGAAGCGTTCGAAAGGAATGACACTGGCAGTGATGCTGAGGAACCTCAAATAGAAGCTGACAGGACCAATGCTGCCACCTCTCCTCCTGGTAGCTGAATCAAAAATACTACCAGCAATCAGTTATGGTGGTGAAGATCTGAGACGCAGAGACTCTAAGACTCTGGAAAGTACACTAGTCAAAGTTTACAGACTCATCTTTAACATCCCAAACTACACCTCTGTGGCACAGATCCGGTTGGAGTTCAGCCCAACGAACATTCCAACCAGTCACGCAGCCTTCAAAACTGGTTTGGCAATCAAATAATAGCCTCTCACTGGTAGAAGACAAGGCCACATTTTCGGGCCGCAGTCATGCCTGAATGACGATCAACAGCTACCGTTCACTCACTCCTCAAAAATATGTCAGTCTAGGCTACTCAAAGAACATAAAAGAATAGTTAATAAAACATCGTCCTGGGATTCTCCCTTCGGCTCTGCACATTCCACCATGGCAAAGGGATCAATTCTCAAACTGCTGTTGACTATGCGGCTCAGCCACTGAAGAACTGCCGCATCTGCTCTACATTTGCAATGAACTGAAGGGAAAACATATTCAACTGCTCAAAACTCAGTTTAACTCAAGAGGGATTCGCACACTGAGACAAACAGTGCTGGCCTGCTTCAACCCATAGGATCCGCAGTTCAACTGCAGACTGGTAAAGTTTCTTGAGCTGTTAGAAAAGAAATTGCCGAGAACTAGCCAACACACTCTACCATCAGTGCTTCTATTTGCCACGGAAGTGGACAGCCTTTAATCTGCAGTTCACAAACTGGTCTGATAACCACTGCACTTTATACCCCTTGCCCAGATCCTTAAAACCATAAACCCTCAACAGACAGGTCAACAGGAAACCCACTAATTGTTCCTATGTATGCACTGCCCGTTTGCACTTTGCCATATGCACGGAAGAGTCGGAACAAAGATAAGTTGGCACCCTTGCTACGTAACTGCTGCTCAATATGCATTTATTTTAAGTGTGGTTTTATGTATTTTTTTTTTAAAACTTGGTTGCATTGCATAGGTTTTAATTAACTATGCAAATAAAAATTACTTACTTAAAAAAACCGAAATTACTTATTCAAGAATTAGAAAACCACCACCCTGTACACATTTCCTGACATCACGCCATGTTCGTGCCCACCCACATGCTTCTTTGGGAGCTGGAGTGCGCAGTGAGATGAGAGGAGCCTCATGAACATTTGACGGGGCTTGTTGCAGGCATGGTTGTTGTTTTCATCCAACAAAGTCGGCTATGGCTGTTAACACCTACTACACTGCATTTCAGGGTTTTTTGTACGACTGGAGAGAGTCATTTGAGGATAGTGTGGTCCAGTCAAGGCTGTCGTTGTCTCGTGGGTGGGGTCATTGCTGGCTGCTTGTTTGTCTGCTGGTCTGTCTGCTGGTGCGCCCATCTCCCGTTACTGTACCTGGTTTGCTCGCGAAGGCGGGTAGATACAAGTGTACGGAAGGGCGGTAGGACTACGGTGGGACTGCAGTGGTGCAGGAGGTGCAGAGTGCCATGTGCTGTAAATAATTCTCCATTAAATCTCCAGTCTGGTTCTCCAACTTGCTTCACGCCATCATTGTCTTCAGCTGTGTGAATGGATGCGGCAGCTGGAGTCAAACCAGGGAGAAGTAAGTCGATCATGACCATTGTCGTTTATATTGTGCATCTGCTATTGCTTGCCAACATTCACCTCACCTCTACTATCCGCGTTTCCTGTATCACTGCATCATGTTTCACTCGATTGTCAGGCGGAGGTGTTTTGTGGGACCACTGCCTGGGGGTTTACTGCCTTAACTACACCCTCATTAACTTACAAATATGGGGAAGCACAAAATAGATGAGGAACAGGATAGTACTCTTGTTCCAGCAAGGAGTAATACCACCTTGGATGCTTTCCTGGTATGAGCTCTGAATGTTGTTGTGAGGGAGATAGACTTAGTAGAGATGCGTCTATCATTGGATATGGAAATAGGACTGAATCTACGTCTTCTTAGAGGGCCTCTGATAGACCCCGCGAGGGGACAAGCCAAAGCTCATGTGAACCAGATCTGCCATCAAGTTCCGATCCCATAGGAGTAGATGCTACAGAGTTGATCTTGATGTCGGTGGGACTGCCACTAACAGACTGTCGGTGGCGGTCCCACCGACAGCACCTCGGTCCAAATGCCACATTGGGATGTAGGCATTCAGACTAAACAATTGGGGGAGGGGGGCCCCCACCTCCGACAGGATCTAAGATCCCATCGGGGCCGCAGTCGCAATTCTATATCTTGAGTGCCAGTGGTGCCGAGACAGTCACTGCCATGGGGTTTATGATGTACCTTTCTGACAGCCTTTTCATTGCAGTCTGACCGCCATGAAAAGGCTGTCGGAAAAGGACTTAGGGGCCCTAAACAGGGCCCTCGTCCCTTGTGGGCCACTGCAAAGTGTCCCTGGGGGCTCATGTAGTGCCCCCACGCATATCCATGCACTGTGTACCATGCCTCACATGGTGCATGGCACATGGTGCGTGGCTGTGCACATAGTGCTCTTTAACACCATGGCTTGTGCTGCAGCTCTTTCCTGGGCCGCAGTACAAGCTACAGTATTAAAGAGCACTTTGTGACCACCGGCACGGTGGTCGCATCATAATTCAGCAGTCAGACCTGACAGCCGCGATAGCGGTCGGTGGTCCAACTGCTGACATTGTAATCAGCCCCTATGTTGGACCCACTAAGGGCATTGTCCAGAATTTGTCCACTAGCTCGGGTGAAGTGGCGGTTAAGAAAAAATGAAAAACGAGTGGGTAAAAAAAACAAGGTCTCACGCCCATCCCAATACCCTCCTGCACACCCAGTCCGATAGGCAGATGGACCAGGCTATAATAGTGCAGGACTGATATCGACCACCAATTCAACCGTCAGTGATGTGACCACTAATGTGGGCTGAAGTTGAGCGGATAGTGAAAGCTGTGATTGCACCTCTAGTAGACGGGGCTAGTGCACTAGAAGAGACCTGCAGAGCCCTAATATCCCTAACATCGAAATTCGAGACCCTACTGGCCCCTTTTATCTCCAGTCCTAATACTAAGTCAAGTGGCCATAGGAGTGGTACCATGCCGTATCACAACGACTGACCACGCCAAGCCATATGCTGCCAGTGGAGTCCTGTGCCAGTAATTGCATTCCTTCTACTTTGGCTCTAGGGAATAGAATGCCATCGCCAGCTAGTTGCAGCAAAGCAGCAGGGGTTGAGGATTTGGAGAGGATGTTTCCAACAGGAGTAAGGGGTTAGGGTAGGTGTAGGCCAACTCCACATGAAAAAAAGCGACAGCCACCTAGAATGTATGTAAATGTAAATGTAAATGTATTGCGACTTATATAGCGCACGTATCACCCGAAGGTATCAAGGCGCTTGCTTAGGGAACCCGTCCTGGTATTCCCCTGTGAGATACCCCGGCAGGGTATCCACAAGGTGAAAGCCAGGCATCCCGCCGCGAGGGGCCATAGTGGAGATTAAGCAAGCTATTGCCCAGAGTCGCAGAGTGTGACCCCGTGAGTCGAGTAGGCACCGGAGCGAGAATTGTCGAGTCCGTGGAATTTTTGAGCCCGAGACCCACCGAGGCGGGGAATCAAACCCTGGTCCACGGCCGATCTCAGCATCCGGGTCTGCCGCCTCTAACCACTGAGCCACGCTTCAGTCCCAGTCACATCTGTCCCTTCCACCTAACTGCTGTCCTTATGTGGCAGTCCTAGTCAGAGTACCTCCCTTAGGACATGACAAAGAAGAGAACTATACAGAGCTCAAGAACAAAGTCTGTCATAGGCTTGCCCGTAATGCTGACTTTTCCATGCACAAAATAAACAACACTTTGTTGGGGCGGAGGATTGGATGGATAGGTCACTTATCCAAATAAGGGGACTGTGTGGTCATAAATTGTAGGCATCCAAGTATTGTATTACAGCTGATTCAGTCAGGTCACAGACATTGAGCTACAAGTTCAGCCATTGGCATTGTCCCTTTAGGCATTTTTTAGGCATGCTCAGTTCAGTGGTAGAAGGTCCGAGCTTCAAAGAAGGAATGTGGATGATGCCTTGCCCATCATAACCTATAATAGGTTCATGCCTCTATCATGATTGGGTACTAACGACTGTCTTGTGCCAGTCCAAGCGATGTGTCAGGTAATGAGCAACTTCAAGGAGAAGGTCATGGACACAAGAGATAGCACTGCTGCAGTCGTATTATCGGGCCCTAGGGATATTTGCTGCCCCCTAGCAGGGGAAAAACGATTGACCCTGCTACAGCCATGATGTCACTAGTGCTTTGCAGGCTAACACCTTCTCTTTTGTTCCAGTGGTAAATAACAAACTTTTATCCTGGAACATGGAGGTAGGAACAAGCTCTGCTGTCCGGAAAGAGCCAATTTTGGGAACCAATTTGAAATCTGCACTTTTCAGGAGACCTGGGCAACAGGTCCTTTTTTCGAACTGGGTTTGTCTGCTTTGATCAAGCTGCCCTTTCAGGCAGGAGAGGCCTCTCTCAGGGGGCTTGGCAACATGGATTAATATCAAACTTGCATGTTCTTTCAGAAAGATCGACATAGGTTCCCCTGATGTTTTGTGTGTAAATTTAAAGTTTGCCATGGAGGCTTCTTTGCGGCTAGATAATGTTTATTGTAGGAATTACAATCATAAAGCCAACATAGCAGTTATTGACCTAATTAGCAGCCAACAGGCATCCCTCCCACCTGACTCACTAAGAATAGTGATTTTGGACTTCAATTGTTGCTTTGAACCAATTTATGCAGGGTCTGGTACCATTAGCAGGGAAAAGGATGAACTATGGGTAATACCTGGTCTTACCCTACCACCAATTAGGAGGTGGTCAGCTGCTGTTATGTAACTGAACACTTTTGTCAGTGGCAATGGTTTGAGAGTATGTAACAGAAGAACCATTTCAGATAAGAAGGGGATGGATATGTTTAATAAGCAGGGGGGTTCGAGCCGAATAGATTACATTCTGTTGGATATTAGGCTATGGCCCATAGTTGTTGACATAGATGTGGTAAGGTGGTAAGAGAGTGACCTTAAGGCCCTGACCCTCACTCTTCATTCATTGGTGGTTAATGCCTCCTCTCGTACAAATAACTATTTGATACAAGGCTTGTCCTCACAATTAATCACTAAAGACTGAGGTGGAGTGTTATTGCCTCAATTGGGTCAATCCAAAAGCTGATTTATGAGGCTCTTGCCATGGCACTGGAAGCAGTCCAATCAATTCGGGGGGCGGGGGGGGGGGGGGGGGGCAGGAATGTCTTGATCGTTGGCGCATGAGGTGACCTTGATATAATCTACAGTGGAAAGTTCTACTGAATGCCGTGAAATTGAAAGATCATCAGCTGTTTTGGCACACTCTGGAGGACAGGACTCTAACTTCAGCCGCTCCGCTGAACTCTAATATCTCGGCAGTAGCATGGGTTTACCACTTTTCGGGGCTGTACGATGGGGGGTCATGGACAAGGCAAGGACCGTTCTGGTAGAACTGAGGGTCCACTATTATGACAGTGGAGTCTTGCAGTGTGGAGAGTGAGCTACACAGGAAGGCTCTGTCTGAAACAACCATGTGCAATTTTCTACCAATTACTGTAAGGGAGGTTACTTAAGCTGTAGACTGGATCACTCCAGGAAAAACGCCGGAGATAGACAAGGTGCCTGGAGATCTGTTTAAGGCAGATAAGGCAATTCAGGGCCCATTATTTGCTAATTATTTTAATCGTATTCTGGAAGGCTTACCCACTCCCCCCTGGGCAGAGGCCGAGATCATACTAATTTACAAGAAAGGCTCATGGTTCCTGCCATCTGATTATCGGCCAATCAACCTTTTTGATAGTTCCCAAAAGCTTTTCTGTCTAATACTGTTGAATAGGCTGTGTAAGTGGGTTGAGGGTGCACGTCTTATAAGCTCCCTAGAAGCAGGGTTCAGACCAGGCAAGAGTATCATTGACCCAGTATTTTGACTACAACTTATATTCTGGAAGTACATCAATCTGGGAGGTGATCGGATTTATGTAGTTATCTAGTTGACGTCATCAGGAGGATGCACCGAAAAAATTATGCGCAGGTCAGATATGGAAAACATGGGGAGCTGACAACATCGATACCAGTCACAAGGGGGCTAAGACAGGGCTGTGTTCCTGCCCCAACCCTGCCCCACAGCCTATAATACATGAATGATCTGGTAGCCCAAATAGAGAAGTGCAATCACGATGCTCCTAGCAGGTATGAAGAGCCTAGCCCTCCTGTACGCTGACGACAACTTACTGGTGTGCAAATCCCCTATTGGTATTCAAAATTTTCAGGACCAGTTTGGTGTCTTCTGTGAGCAGACAAGGCTTGAGATCAACCTACAAAAAACAAGTACATGGTTTTTAATCCCAGTCAAACGAACCGCCCAAATCTGTCCGTGCACAGTGCTTCCCTTGAGAGTGTTCACACTTTTGATAATTTGGGCCTCACTCTGATGGAGAATTTTGGCTGGTCTGCTCTGATCCACAAGAGCAAGTTGAAGCTTCAACACTATGCAGGGGGCATCTTGAGGAGTTTTAAGGGTTCCGTTTTTGACCTGTATCTCCGGCCATCCAAATGTTTAACCAGCAAGCATTAGATTGGTCTCTTTATCTGGGGAACTGTGGGGGGGGGGCATGAGAAGGTCACTTCACTAGAGGTGGTCGAGAACCAATTTATATGATCATTGATGAACCTCCCTACCAGTACCCCACTCCTGTCATTACAGGTGGATCTAGTCCAAAGGTCTAATACCCATATAGCAGCCCTCAGACCTTTGCTGTATTGGAGATGGTTATGGGCCTCAGTCAACCTAGTTATACATTGGGCTTGTTACATGCGAGTTTCTTCGGCAGCCTGGGGTCTCCGGGATCCCCTGGATAGGATATATTAAGACCTTCCTGATAAAGATGGTGTGTGAACACATATGCCCCAATCCAGGAGCTATCACCTGTATGCCAGAGGCTGCACTAAAGGGGATGTACTGGAGGTATATAGATGAAGAATTGCGAAGGAAAAGGAGTTTGGGCACTTTGACACTAGCCTTCTTAGAATTCAAAGATAACATCCATATGGAAGAATACGTGGGCTCCATTAAACCGCATTGGCTAAAATCCTGTACATCAAATGTTGTTCCGGGATTCTACCACTGCGCACTTCACTGCCAACTGGAGGCTTTATAACAGCAATCCAAACCTGGCCTGCCCCTTTTGTCCTCGGTTGAAAGAATTCATTAACCACATATTATTTTTCTGCCAACGCTATGCATACAACAGAAAGAAGTAGAAACTTCCACTTTGTCAGAGAATGGGGATTAGGGACTTTAGAGCTGTTTCCAGAATCCTTTGATCCAACACAGCACCCTTGACTGTTTTCGCTCTGTCCCTCTTTTAAATGGGAGTATGGAGAATCAGACAGGGTAGCATCAGGCCCTGAGAAATGTACTGCATCATTGTCTATTGTTGTTGGTAACGTGATCCATATAAGATCTTAGCCCCACCCTCTAATTTATTAATCCTCCATAATGAGGTGCTATTTGAACCCAGAAGTACAAGCCAATGGCTCCAGCCGAACTGTGAAATTCCATGACTAGTAATGTTTTTTGATTGTTGTTATATAAGAAATGTTCACAAATGATTTGTATCAGGGTTTTAAGGATTTTATCAATTTTATTCTTTTTAAAGTTTTATGTGATCTGTATCTATATGTACTTTTGTGGCAGCATTTGCCGAATAAAGAACATGATGAAAAAGAGTGTATATTTAAAAAAACAAAATGACACCAAAATGACAAAATAAAAAGAGTGTATATTTAAAAAAACAAAATGACACCAAAATGACAAAAATCCAATATGGAAAACAGGATAAATTGATTTGTAAAATGTTAAATAAAAATAGCACTAAAGAGCACTCAGACCCAAAGACAATCAATAAAAGCGGTAGACTGGATTCTTAGGCACGATTTGTGGTGATGGAGTGTGGGTCGGATACCCAAGCAGCTTCTTCCAGGGGAAAGTTTTCCTCTTCTGACTTAGGCTTTTTTATGGCACTCAAAATCCTCCATCGGGGCAAGCCTGAAACTGTATATGAAGAAGGTGTATCAAAATCGGACACCTTGGCTGCAGGGTCCCCTATGAAGGTCTTGGAAGGCCAAAAAGTTGGTTGTATCTCCTAGGTCCTCTGGAGTAGCACGTAAGGGCAGAGGGCAGAGGCCGCCGCCAAGGTCCAGTCCAGTCCACTTGGTACTTGTCAACCCATCACTTCAGAAAAAAGGCCTCCTATAGCTTGTTGTGACCACATAGCCAGACAGGAGGTCATCCACCTGACCCTTAGAGTCCACTTCTTTGTCCTGAGTACAAGTGAGGTTCGGGGCTTTGGGGCTCCACTTAGGTCACCGTCAGCAGGTCCAGTCCTCTTCTGATCTTCTGCAGGTCCAGAAAGTGTTTGGAGGATGGTGCCTTAGAATGTCACATTAATAGTTGGTACTACTGGGAGGAGCCAAGCTCGCGTCCGAGATGGCCGCGTTTTAGCTCGGCTCCGTTCGCCTGCCTGTTTTTATCATATATCCTGCTGTTATCCTGCCCCGGGAAGTCCTCTTTGCTATGCTGTAGCGTTCAGATACCTTGCAGGCACTCACCTTTTGCTCTGGATGTCCTTGGGTGCCGTGGATCCTGAACGGCGCTCCCGCTCGCTTCGGGGCCTCCGGAGCGGGCTGGCCTGGATCTTCTCGGCGGCGCCCGGACGGGGCGGAGCGCGATGATCGGCCCTTGATGGAGCAGTGGATGCGGTCGTAGGGGCCGTTGTGCGTGTTGGCCGGCGGTGACTTGCTGGCCGGCTCCGGCGGACCGGTGGCCTTGGGTGGAGGCGCTGCCTTCCGTTGACGGGGCTGACCGTACATTTGGCTTGCTCCCCCTTTGTTCTCCGGTCCGGCCATTTTGATTCCTTCCGCCCAGACTCGGAGAACGGGGCCGGCGGCACTGGGGAGCCGGCGATCCCCTTTCTTCTGGTGGCCCCCCTTCCTGCTCTGGAGGTGCCCTGCTGCCGGTCGGCTGGTCTTCATTTGCCTCGCTGCTGCCCGGACGGGGGTTGGCGAACGCCGCGGCCCCGCCGGGCTTCCAAGATGGCGGCCGACCCTGGGTGTTTTAGCCGGGCCTGGACGAGCGCTGGAGGCCCGCCGCATGGCCCGGGTGCCGGATACTGTAAAGGTTTTCCTACACTTGCCGACATCCTTGCCGCCCTACACTCCTGGGGAGCTTCTGTGGCCGCACCCGCTGTCACCCTGGAGGTGGATCCTCTCTTCGGGCCGTTCGGGCCCCCTAAACTGGGTGCGGCTTCGTCGTTGCCGGGTGCGGCTGGTACTATCCTGGGAAGCGTGGGCCCGGCGACTGCCGCTTCAGTGGGTGTGCGGAGTTCCGCTGCCCTTCATCGTCCTGTGCCATCTCCTGCGCCACTGATCCGGGGGCCGGGTCCTGTCCGGACTGGACTCGATGGTTCTTTCTGCTTCTCTTCGCCTCGAATGACCGACCCTGGCTCCTGTGCCGGCCCCGCTGGGTCGGCTTTCCTCGAATTGTCCCTGAAACTGTGCCTGCATTGCTTGCGATGTTCTCTGACTTTTCTGGATCATCCGGGTTCTACTCCACGTATCTTATCTGGACTGCCGTTTGATCTCCCTGTTCTTTGCCTTCTGTTCCTCGCGGTCTGGTTCTTAGTGAATCGGACGACTACAACTTTGGACAAACAAGGACAGGGCTGAGACGAACTTGCCTCTGTATACGGTAGTCTTGTAATGGTTGGATGATCGGCATGTAACGATATGACTATGTGTGAATTTGTGGTGCTCCTGGAGTGTATCCTTATACTTCTTTGACTTCCCGAGGGCTCGGCCCTTTTTCAGGCGAGTGGGTGGGCGCTGGTGATCCTGTTCTATGGCCCTCTCCCGTGCGTTTTCTTTCTCCCTTTTTCCCTTTCCCCCCCTCCTTTTTGTCCTATGTTTCCGTCTCGCCTTTGCTCTTCTATATTTCGGGTTCTAATTAGGGCGACAGGCACGCTGCTGGGGGGTAGGCCATAGCCTTCTGCAGGGGTGCAGGGTGGGCTTGCGGGGTGGGTGGGGGGGTCTGTCACTTTGGGGGGTCTTTTTCCCCCTTTTTTCCCCTTATTTTGTTCTATGGCTCTTAAGTCTTCTCTTTTTCGGGTCTCCCTCTTGTCATGTGTTCCCCTGGGGTGTTTCGGATGCACTGGCCTTCCGGTCTTATTGTGATTACGGCTACTACGTGTTCCTGTCGCTGATTTCTTCTGGATGCTGTGTACCGGCTGATGTTTTCCTGTTTCGTTCGCCAGGGGGCACGTGTTTGAGGAGGAGTCCCTTCCTTTTTCTTATTTTCCTTCCCCTCCCTCTTTCGTGAGGGATTTCTTTCCTTTTATTGGGGTGTGTAACGTATTGATTTATGCGATGGGCTCTTTTTGCGTCTGTTTGTTAAGTTGGGTTGTTGCTGTGGTGGGTGGGCGCTGGACGGCGAGCGCAATTGCCTCTCCTAGTGGTGCTTCCGTTGGAATTGTTTTTACCAATATGTTTAGTCCTTGTCGGATTTATCCTGTACTTTCTATGATCGCCTGTTCGCGGCTCGCCACGGCCCCCCCCCTTTTTTTGCTTGACTCATTGCCCGTCATGATCCTGTACTTCCCGTTCCCATAATAGAAAATCAACCTTCACGTATCCTGTCCATGCTGGTTGCTCTATGGCTTTCGGCCTATGTCTCCTGTGTTCGTGTTGTTATATCCTGTGGGTGCTTTTGTACTGCTAATTATGCTTCTGATATGTGGTGGCCAGCCCGCTGGGTTGTAGGCCCGTATTTGTGAGCACTTTCTGTACAATAAAGGTTTAAAAAAAAAAAAAAGAAAAAAAAAATAGTTGGTACTAGTTTGTGTGTGGGGTTGACTCTTGGCTCCCACCGAACCAATCAGGCAAAACGTCCCAAGGGTGACCTTCCCACTTTTTATGCACTACCTGTTCCCCCTACTGCAAATAATCCTTCGGTGACAAACACTCCTAAAATCCAAGATGGGAAACCCATTTGTTCTTTGTGAAGAGCTCTTGTGTCCAGCAAGAGGTGTGACCAGGGTAAGGAGCAGACTTCTCCCCTGTGTCCACTCCAAACCAGTTCTGCGGGTACCTTCCCTCCTACTGGGTCAAAGCCAACCTGGCTAGTGTTGGCTTTAAGAACAAAGACTTTCCCATCTTCCGATCTCTCCTTACAATAAACTGTGAATGAGCAGACCTCTCCTCACTCCCTTTCATGTTAATGAAGTTCCTGGGCTTACTGAGACAATATGGATCAAATAACCCACACCCAGTGTATCATGTCACTAGGCTGAAGCCATTGTTCTGCTTTGGGAGCAGTTTTCATAACTCATTAAGGTTAAGCACTGGCTGGGCAAGCAGGCTAATGCAAGTTATCCACAAAGAGGACACTGTACCTAGACGTGAGATGCAAAAAGTCATCTGAAACGTCAGGGTGCAAAAAGTCACCCATTCAGTCTAAAGTAAGAGGAAAAAGAGGGGAAGAAAAGACTAGGTGTGAAAAGAGACAATATTGTCCATAGTAGCCCTCACAGACCCATAGGATGTCATGCTTCATCATCGGGCCATTTTGCTCCACGTAGGGCCGGCGCTGCAATTCCCTACGGGCCCCATACAGGGACACTTTGGCGGAGATCTTTTAGGACAGCCGGATGGTGCATGCGGGTGTGCGGGGTATAATTGATAGAGGGAAAGTGCGTGCCAAGTGAAGGTAAGGGTAGTAAAAAGGTACATATGCAACAGTTTGTCATATAGGTGTACCTATAGCTGTGATGGCTTGTTTTTGTAGGCATGTTAACCCCAAAGTATCATAGGTCGACATGTTTCACGCCTTTATCGCCAGGGTGGTCGTTGGCGTTTCATCAGGACCAAAAAGCTTAAAGCAACATGTGCACGAGAACTGTGTAAAAACCCTCTGGATTTAACATGGCGGGCAAAAAGATTATATACCTTGGAACAGGCTATATCTTCAATAAGTGTCCCGCTTCTGTAACACCTAGAAAAGAAGAAAGACACAGATATATATGTATATATGTATATGTGCACCAGTAACTACTTGATGCCATACCGTGTGCCACCTTAGTGTGCACATTATCAACACAGAAAAGATAAAACAGGAACTAAACCCGCGAGATACCACAAACACAGTTCATATAGAATAAAGTAAGGGCGTCCTATACTAATGACAAAGTCTTAACGACTCGTTAATAGAATGGCCTGTAGGGGTCCTAAATGTCAAATGCAAGTAAAATTGTCCCCTAGAACACATAGTAGTAACAATATTCAGGGACCAGAACAAATGCTCGTTATTCGTGGGGCCAAATTGAATGCTCGCCATACTAAATGATGGTATGCTCACCTCGTTCTTGAGGGGTGTCCCTACTGGCAAGGACAATACGCGCCCACACCGTACCGAAGTTACGATCACTGAGCAAAAAAAGGGGGGGAGAGAGGCAAACGTAAGGAGCTGAGTGGCACCTGTAGCTCGCGCCGGAATAGTCCTAGAGTTACAGGGCACAAAAATCCTCCATGGGGCTTAATAAACACTTACGTTTTTGTGGGTGCTTCCAAGGGAGCACCTGCACGTCCCGAGGCCAGTGAAGAATAAGCCCGGAACTCGGTGTTTGTTAAATAAGGCAGGAATGCACCCAGAATGCGGCATATTGCCAGAAAGCTTCCGGTGACTGCAAGACCAGCGTCTGCGCGAGATACACGAGTTAGGTGCGCTGGCGCACAAAGCGTATAACTAATCCTCCGCACATGCGCAGAGTGTTAGTTTCACAGGAGCAAAAAGCCGGAGATACTATGTAGGTCCCTGGGCTAGGTGGATAGCTTCCTGTTCCATACGTGCTCTCAATTAAATGGAAAATCATATGATGAACGCAGACCACGTCTTGCAGTCCAGGTGAGAGCCTACAGAATACGCAGGCCCCCTAAAAATCAAAAACATGTGTAGTGTAATAAGCTGCTAGTAGACCACTCAAAATACGGAAATATTAGTGTATTATAAGGTAAGGAACCATGATGGGGCAGTATTTCAGAATACCTAAAGGGTTCCTTAATGAACGGTAATGGTATTAGAAACATAGGTACCACTCACAATGTTGGCCAAAGGCAGGTCCAATGGTGTAAAATAGAGGGGTATCTCGCGTGCCTGCTCCAGAGGAAGAAAAAAGAAGAAAGATACATAAGGGTCTATGGCTGATCCGCCGTGCAAATACTTATAAATACAAAAAGGGGGAGACCCAAGGAGCTATATGAAGGTCCAGTGTCCGTGCTCCCAAACCAATATCTCAACAACAAAGAGGACACTGTACCTAGACGTGAGATGCAAAAAGTCATCTGAAACGTCAGGGTGCAAAAAGTCACCCATTCAGTCTAAAGTAAGAGGAAAAAGAGGGGAAGAAAAGACTAGGTGTGAAAAGAGACAATATTGTCCATAGTAGCCCTCACACACCCATAGGATGTCATGCTTCATCATCGGGCCATTTTGCTCCACGTAGGGCCGGCGCTGCAATTCCCTACGGGCCCCATACAGGGACACTTTGACGGAGATCTTTTAGGACAGCCGGATGGTGCATGCGGGTGTGCGGGGTATAATTGATAGAGGGAAAGTGCGTGCCAAGTGAAGGTAAGGGTAGTAAAAAGGTACATATGCAACAGTTTGTCATATAGGTGTACCTATAGCTGTGATGGCTTGTTTTTGTAGGCATGTTAACCCCAAAGTATCATAGGTCGACATGTTTCACGCCTTTATCGCCAGGGTGGTCGTTGGCGTTTCATCAGGACCAAAAAGCTTAAAGCAACATGTGCACGTGAAATGTGTAAAAACCCTCTGGATTTAACATGGCGGGCAAAAAGATTATATACCTTGGAACAGGCTATATCTTCAATAAGTGTCCCGCTTCTGTAACACCTA
The DNA here is from genome assembly GCF_964261635.1 of Lissotriton helveticus. NCBI lineage: Eukaryota > Metazoa > Chordata > Amphibia > Caudata > Salamandridae > Lissotriton > Lissotriton helveticus. The sequence goes on from NC_136057.1 coordinate 1,308,340,501, forward strand.
GAAAAGAAGAAAGACACAGATATATATATATAGCCCGTAGGGAATTGCAGCGCCGGCCCTACGTGGAGCAAAATGGCCCGATGATGAAGCATGACATCCTATGGGTGTGTGAGGGCTACTATGGACAATATTGTCTCTTTTCACACCTAGTCTTTTCTTCCCCTCTTTTTCCTCTTACTTTAGACTGAATGGGTGACTTTTTGCACCCTGACGTTTCAGATGACTTTTTGCATCTTACGTCTAGGTACAGTGTCCTCTTTGTTGTTGAGATATTGGTTTGGGAGCACGGACACTGGACCTTCATATAGCTCCTTGGGTCTCCCCCTTTTTGTATTTATAAGTATTTGCACGGCGGATCAGCTGTAGACCCTTATGTATCTTTCTTCTTTTTTCTTCCTCTGGAGCAGGCACGCAAGATACCCCTCTATTTTACACCATTGGACCTGCCTTTGGCCAACATTGTGAGTGGTACCTATGTTTCTAATACCATTACCGTTCATTAAGGAACCCTTTAGGTATTCTGAAATACTGCCCCATCATGGTTCCTTACCTTATAATACACTAATATTTCCGTATTTTGAGTGGTCTACTAGCAGCTTATTACACTACACATGTTTTTGATTTTTAGGGGGCCTGCGTATTCTGTAGGCTCTCACCTGGACTGCAAGACGTGGTCTGCGTTCATCATATGATTTTCCATTTAATTGAGAGCACGTATGGAACAGGAAGCTATCCACCTAGCCCAGGGACCTACATAGTATCTCCTGGCTTTTTGCTCCTGTGAAACTAACACTCTGCGCATGTGCAGAGGATTAGTTATACGCTTTGTGCGCCAGTGCACCTAACTCGTGTATCTCGCGCAGACGCTGGTCTTGCAGTCACCGGAAGCTTTCTGGCAATATGCCGCATTCTGGGTGCCTTCCTGCCTTATTTAACAAACACCGAGTTCCGGGCTTATTCTTCACTGGCCTCGGGACGTGCAGGTGCTCCCTTGGAAGCACCCACAAAAACGTAAGTGTTTATTAAGCCCCATGGAGGATTTTTGTGCCCTGTAACTCTAGGACTATTCCGGCGCGAGCTACAGGTGCCACTCAGCTCCTTACGTTTGCCTCTCTCCCCCCCTTTTTTTGCTCAGTGATCGTAACTTCGGTACGGTGTGGGCGCGTATTGTCCTTGCCAGTAGGGACACCCCTCAAGAACGAGGTGAGCATACCATCATTTAGTATGGCGAGCATTCAATTTGGCCCCACGAATAACGAGCATTTGTTCTGGTCCCTGAATATTGTTACTACTATGTGTTCTAGGGGACAATTTTACTTGCATTTGACATTTAGGACCCCTACAGGCCATTCTATTAACGAGTCGTTAAGACTTTGTCCTTAGTATAGGGCGCCCTTACTTTATTCTATACGAACTGTGTTTGTGGTATCTCGCGGGCTTAGTTCCTGTTTTATCTTTTCTGTGTTGATAATGTGCACGCTAAGGTGGCACACGGTATGGCATCAAGTAGTTACTGGTGCACATATACATATATACATATATATCTGTGTCTTTCTTCTTTTCTAGGTGTTACAGAAGCGGGACACTTATTGAAGATATAGCCTGTTCCAAAGTATATAACCTTTTTGCCCGCCATGTTAAATCCAGAGGGTTTTTACACATTTCTCGTGCACATGTTGCTTTAAGCTTTTTGGTCCTGATGAAACGCCAACGACCACCCTGGCGATAAAGGCGTGAAACATGTCGACCTATGATACTTTGGGGTTAACATGCCTACAAAAACAAGCCATCACAGCTATAGGTACACCTATATGACAAACTGTTGCATATGTACCTTTTTACTACCCTTACCTTCACTTGGCACGCACTTTCCCTCTATCAATTATACCCCGCACACCGCATGCACCATCCGGCTGTCCTAAAAGATATCCGCCAAAGTGTCCCTGTATGGGGCCCGTAGGGAATTGCAGCGCCGGCCCTACGTGGAGCAAAATGGCCCGATGATGAAGCATGACATCCTATGGGTGTGTGAGGGCTACTATGGACAATATTGTCTCTTTTCACACCTAGTCTTTTCTTCCCCTCTTTTTCCTCTTACTTTAGACTGAATGGGTGACTTTTTGCACCCTGACGTTTCAGATGACTTTTTGCATCTCACGTCTAGGTACAGTGTCCTCTTTGTTGTTGAGATATTGGTTTGGGAGCACGGACACTGGACCTTCATATAGCTCCTTGGGTCTCCCCCTTTTTGTATTTATAATGCAAGTTATCCTACAGGAGGCTGAGGGAGGGAGAAGGGTAACTTTCTAAAAGTTACTTTTCCTAATTATGAATTGAAAATCTAACTTCACTAATGTACAGGCTGTTTAATAAATATGAAAATATTATTTGAATGACCATTTTAGCCTTTTCCTGTCAAAAGATACAGATTAAAGTTTTCTAGGATCCATCTACAACCCTGTCAGGAAGAATAGCTTCCCTTTTACACATGTTCTACTTTAAATATCAGGCACTGTTCCTTCTGGGCCACAAAGTGTACTTATGGCGATTTAATAATAATAATAATAATATTTAAAAACATGGTTTCAAATGGGTTATTTTGACATTTTTGACAGCTGCTTTTTAGCCTGTTGTAGTCAGGCTACTGATGAAAAGCAGCGAGACTCCCAAGACTTTCGATGCCGCTTGGTGCAAACCACCTCTAATTCACCTTAAGATTAGCGATCAAAATAACGAGGCAGGCGCTGGGAGTTGGAAGGCGAAGAACAAGTTTATTGCTCTAGAGGAGAGTACATCGCTTCGGACACCGGGGCTGTCGTCAGGAGGTGCTCTAACTGCATCTCTGAGGCCCGGCCTTTTATATGTTTCTTACGTTATTTTATTGCATGGTCACACATTCCTGGCATCAGTTTATTACACAGTGAAACATCCTTGGAATCCCCCCCTTAAGCTAGTTCCCACACATATCCAGCAGCTATCGTCCCCCCTCCCAAATCTAACAGAAGATTGCTATCTTGCAGCTGGATATTCCGACAGGATCTAAAAGTGTGTGGGATCGGTCAGATCTGAGGGTTCGTGCTGTTGATTAAATCAGACGTCTTTGTTAGTGCTACAAGTCCTGCCGTGTGGGGGCAATAAACTATGTCTGCAGGGGTCGGTTAGTGCCTGAGACTGGATTGAGCAGCCAGGTGCGGTCAGGGAGGTTATCAGGAGGCCTTGCTCATGTGCAGAGGATGAAAGGACAAATGGGTTTAGGGCGGGAAGTGGCTCCGGGGCTTTGTCACGAGGACAAGGTTTTATTACCCCAGTTTGTTTGGTCATGCTTAGTCAGGGTGCTGGGGATGATTGCGAGGTCAGGGTGAATCATAGGTGACTAGCAGTGAATGAAATGGCTGCGATATCTAAAATGGTTGCTGCTTACACGCTCGCAGAGGCCTTCGCTAAGCAAAATGGCACCGGCAATGTTCATATTTGTCATTTTATATTTTACAGTTGCCCCTTTGAACATAGCCTAGCCAGCTTGTCAGTTCACGTCAATGTCCATAATGTCCTGTACATTTCTGTCATACATTGCTTTCATGTTTTCGAATCGAGTGCCCAAAGTCTTAGGGCGCAAAGAGTTCAAACAAAGAGAGCACAAGGGTGGTATACAGTGTATCCCCAAACAGCAGCCACATATTACTAAGATCGGAACCAAGAAGACCATCAATAACTTCCAACCCCATTCCTTTAATGTGCCTCAAAACCAGGTTCCCAGTGTCCAAGTCTCTGGTTCTTGGTGGATCTCGGATGCCAGCCTGTGGAGATGTTCAATTGCTTTGTAGACTGAAGGCGAGCTGTCAGGGACGAAAGTGCAGTGGCTGGCACCGATGATGCGGCATGCTCCGCCACGGTCTGCCAGTACCACGTCTAGAACAAGACGGTTCTGCAAAGCTACCAAGCGGACCGCCTGAAGCTCAGCTGTGTTGTTGGTGAGGATGCCAGCTGTGACGTTCTATTGCTAGTGATAGGTGTCGGATGGCTCGGCTGTTTGCCATTGGGCCCCAGAGCGGGACAAGTCCTTTTGCTGCATCAAGGAACTGTGATGCGACGGAGTCTGCTTGTTCTGTATCTTTGGACCGCCTTTCTCTGTGATGGTTGCAATGTAGCAAGTGCCCCCCCCAGCCTTTTGGGAGCCAGGTGAAGGCTTTGGTACTACAGATAAAGTACATGTTGGGAGATGCAACAAATGAAGGGGGGTCGGCAGTGTTCAGAGTCTTCGTTATCTGGCAAGAGCTGTGACCTACGATCTTAGTCCCGTGGCCTTCGATGCAGACAAGGCCTGAGACGTTCACCACAGATAGGGCCACTGTCAGTGTTGCTGCAGTTTGTTTCCTCAGATAGGAAAAGGTAGGTCTGGCTGGGTTGTGGTACACCTGCATTTCAATTCTTTCTTTGGCGGGAATGCTCATAGGAAAGGTTGCATTCGAAGTCAGAGGGCAGAAGGGAGCAGAGGTACTCCCCATTTTATTCAACCAGAACTCATTGTAAAACTGTTAGATGGTCCCATCGGACATGGCATTGTCTTTGTAGCTCTCATGCAGGAGCATTAACCAGGCAAGGCAGGATCCATGAACAGAGAAGGGTGAAGGGATGAAAGGAATGGAATGTTCAGTGGCATGAGGTAGCAACCCACAGATCCAACAGTTCGTGGAATTTGCGGCAAAATTGTGCTGGTGCAATAATTGTACAAACTAATTGTTCCAGAATTCTTTAGGCTGTTCTCGGAGGCGCGGCAACAGTGACACCAGATAGTGTTCTTTCTTGGTGGTAGGTTGCATGGTGGGTGACATTGTCCTGTAAGCGGGAGCATTTTCTTCAAGGCACCAGATGGCAACAATCAGCAAGAGGCAGGTGAGAGATGCTGCCACAAGAGTTATTGTCTTTGCACTGTGCAGATTGGCAAGTTTGGAGTCGTCGCGGTGGTTCTTCGGTCATCCGGGATCTTCCATCACCTTCAAGAGACTCGACGACTGGCAGGACCACATACTTTCATCTATCGTATCTCCCGGTAGTCTTGTAGTGTTAGCTACCGATCTGAGACTTTTGACTCAGTTAGTGGCCTCCTTGTCGGAGCACTCTCCTTTTGTCGATCTCAAATTGTACCCCTCCTTGGATGGTACCGTGGGGTCAGGAGACTCTGCCAATTCAAGTGTCTCTGTTTGTGGATAGCAACTGAGGCTGGTCGGTCTTTGGTCAGGAGTTCTTCTTAGCTGTTCACTTCTCCGGGGGCCGTCAGTGTTTGAGGTATCTTCTTGCAGTGGCGCGCATGCACCCAGTTCTTCTTTCCTTCCACTCGAAGGGCAGTTCGGGTGGTAATCAGGACCTGCCAGGGGCCCGTCCACCTGGGTTCTAGGCTCTTCGACCTCTGGAAATTTCGAGTCAGCACGAAGTCCCCAGGCTGGATATCATGTCCTGGGCCCCTGGACACGTCGGGAATGGCATGCAGCACCTGTTGGTGGATAAGAGTTAGTTCGCTCATCAATTTGTACAGGTAATCAGACATTAGTATGTCCGGGACATCGTGGATGGAGGTTGGCTTTGGTGCCGCCCAAATGTTCATGGGTCTGCCAAAGACCACTTCATAGGGGGTCAGTCTGTGTTTTGTTGGGGTGGAGCGCATTGATAGCAATGCCAGTGGGAGAGCGTCTGGCCATTTTAACCCAGTTGTGGCGACTATTTTTGCTAGCTTCAGTTTTAGTGTAGCGTTGTGTCTCTCTACCAGGCCCCCTGATTGGGGGTGGAAAACGGCGTGGAACTTTTGCTTCACCCCCAATCCCTTCAATATGTTTTGTATAACTTCCGCTACGAAGTGGGGGCCATTGTCGCTCCATAAAATTCTACAAAGGCCATATCGAGGGAAGAATTCTTTTAGTAACACCTTCGCTGTGGCTAAGGCAGTGTTAGGGGTAAGCCTCCACCTGTTTACTAAAAGCGCACACGATCACCAGTACGTATTTAAGACCGCGGCACCTTTCTAGCTGGATGTAGTCCATTTGGAGGACTTCAAAGGGTTGGTCGGGGACTCCAAACCCTCCCCGTGGCACCACGGTCCCTCTCCCTGGGTTGTGTTGCAGGCATACTATGCATTGCTGTACTAGTCGTTTTGCTGATTCTGCTATCTTCCTGTTATGCCATACTCTGGTGATCAGTTCGGTCATGGGGGCAGATCCTATGTGTGCGGGTAAATGTGCCATGGTCAATATAGGGATCAAGTAGGCGTTTGGTAGCAGCCATTTGTCCCCGTCTTGTGTCCTCCAGCAGCCTTCGTCCTGTGTGCCTGTCGTATGTATGTCCCTTGCGGTCGTTCTAGCATCAGTCCATTGTTCTGCTTGTGACGTGGTCACGTACATCCGTGTCGTGGTTCTGTCCTGGGCTGTGGTACGGGCAGTAATGTCAGCTAGTGCGTTTTCCTGGCCAATGAGATTGGTCACTTTCTTGTGAGCCTGGCACTTAATGACTGCCAACTGTTTGGGGAGGAGAACTGCTCTGTTAATGCTGAGACTAGATCTCCATGTAGAATGGGCATGCCGTGTGAGGTCAGGAACCCTCTTTCCCTCCAAAGCAGCCCAAAATGATGAACCACCCCAAAGGCATACTGGCTATCAGTGTATATGTTGACTGTTGTGCCAGCCGCTAAAATACACGCTCGTGTAAGGGCAATGAGCTCAGCTGCTTGGGCGGATAGTTGGGCAATGCGGGCTGTCTCCAGGATGGTTCGGGCTGTGGTTACGGCATATGATGCTGAGGTGGTGCCATCAGGAAGTTTGAGGCACGAGCCGTCTACCCATAGTTCCCCATCTGCCTCTGAAAAGGCAGTGTCTCGGAGATCTACTCTACTCTTTGTCTGTTCGTCAGTGAGGGTCACGCAATCGTGCAGTGGAGTCACACCAGGGTCATTTTCGGGTAGAGGTAACAATGTGGCTGGATTGAGAGTGGTGCATCGCTTCAGGGTGATGTGCGGTGCTAACAGGGTCAACTCGTAACCTGTCAGTCGTGTGCTAGTCAAGTGTTGGGTTTTGGTCTGGTTTAGTAGCATGTCGACTGCATGAGGTACCAACACAGTGATTGGGTTGGAGAGCACTATTCCTTCGCTCTGGCGTATGGATACTGCTGCAGCTGCCACAGCGCACAAGCACGCTGGCAACGCTCTAGCTACTGGGTCGAGGGCAGCAGAGAAGTATGCGCAAGGGCGATGTTTGTGAGCAATTGATTGCGCTAAGACAGACAATGCACATCCATCCCTTTCATGTGTGTAGAGGAAGAATGGTTTGGAGTAGTCCGGGGTGCCTAGAACAGGTGCTGAACAAAGGGCATCTCCCAATTCTTTGAATGCTGACTGGCATTCGGGTGTCCAGGGGAAAGGTGAGGGGGGGTCTTTGGCTAGAAGGGAGAGAAGGGTTTGACAATGAGGCTAAAGTTCGGTAACCACTGTCGGCAGAAGGAGGTGAGGCCTATCAGAGAGCGGACTTGCTTCTAATTCTTGGGAATGGGAGTGTCTAGAATTGCCTGGATCCTGTCGGGTGTGAGCTTCCTCCCTTCTTTCGATAAGAGGTGACCTAAATATGTTACCTGTGGTTTACAGAACTGCAATTTCTTTTGAGAAACTTTGTGGCCATTCTCTGCAAGGAAGCGTAGGAGTTGGATGGTGGCTGTGACGGCTAGCGGAGTGGTGTCTGCTGCTAGGAGGATATCGTCTACATACTGTATCAACACCACTCCGTCTGGTAATTGAACAACATCTAACTGTCTCTTGAGTACCTCGCTATAGATGCTCGGGCTCTCTGTGTACCCCTGGGGTACTCGACTAAATCTATATGAGCGGGATCTTAGAGTGAATCTGAAAAGATAGCGACTGTCTGGGTGAATGGGTATGGAGAAGAAGGCATTTTTTAGATCAATAATGGTGAAAGTGGTAGCAGTTGATTGAATTAGGGTCAGGATGGTGGTGATGTCAGAAACTACTGGGTACTGTGGTACAACTATTTTGTTAATCTCCCGCAGGTCGATGATGAAGCGGTTGGCTTTTCCATCTCCCTCTCCCTGTCTCTTTATGATCGGTAAAATAGGACTATTACAAACATTGCTCACTACCTCTTCTACCACTCCTGCCTCTACTAGTGACTGTATGATTTCGGTCAAGGCTTTCTCGCCCTCTGGCGATATCTTATACTGGGGTATTTTCGGTAAGGTTGCGTATGGTCGTATTGTCACATGTACTGGGTCAATCATCATTCGTCCTACGTCAGAATCAGCCCTAGCCCACAGATGCGAGGGCAAAGTGTCTAGTAGGGATATATCTGTCTCAGAAATGGGACACATGTGTTGGGATGGATTATCTCTCGGGTGTTGGTGATTGTCATATAAGATGACTCGTACTCCGTCTGGCGAACACCTGATAGTCGCACGGAAATGTTTCAGTAAATCGAGACCCATAATGGCGTCTGGGGTGTTGGAGGAGAGAAGGAACGTCGTGTCGATAACATTGTTTTCAAGTTTGAAGGGGATCGGTCTGGACAAAGGGTTGGTGGAGGGCGTATCGTCAAATCCTATTGAGGTTATGTGTGAGCCAGACAAGGGTGCCCTTGGAATCAGTCGTTTGGCTAGCGCACTACGTGTTGCTCCTGTGTCTACCAAAAATGGCGAGTCTGTGCCCAGGACCTTTGCAGTGACATAAGGGCCTTGCTTGTCAACATAGAGCTCGACTGGATCCCTCACTTGCCCCTGGCTATCCTATGCAAAGTCATACATATTGTCGTAGTCTGTCTGTTGGCACTGGTTCTGTCTAGGGCAGTCAAATGTGTTCACTCTTCCTGGCCTACCTTCGCTAGCTTCGTTCGCATACCCTCTTCCACGTCCTCTTCCTCCCTGTTCATGTGGTATTTCTCTCATCCCTCTGCCTCTACTAGCCCCTAATAAGGCTGGGTACTGAGATTTCCAGTGTCCGTATTTCTTGCGGAATGCACATTGGTCTTGTCCTAAGTCCTGGCGTCGTACATATGGTGTCACTGAGTCATTTCTAGGCGGTTGTACTCTAGGGACATTCTGTTGGTATCCTCCTTTGTATGGTTCCCCTCCTGTATTTACCCCTTGGAGTTGGGCTATCATTACTCTTTTCTTTAAGTCTTTCTTTTTCTTTTCTGTGGCTCTGTCATTCTCGTTCTTCTGATGCTCATAATACTGGGCCATTTGGAGAATAGCCGCTGGCTTAGAGGCTGCCCAACTACTTTCGCTAGTCTGTCATTTCTGGGATACCTCCGGTAGTAATCCTTTAACGTAATTCTGCACGAATAAGTGGTGTCCGGTTGCAGTGGACATGTCCTGTCCACTGTAGTCGGAGAACACTGTCTCGAATCTTGAGAAATACTCGGAAACATCCTCTTGTGGTTTCTGGCGGCACGCTGTCACTATGGACCAGTCTATCTTTTTCTCTGGTATCAATGTCTTTACTTTCTGCACTATTTTATCGGGGAGGTCCAATATAGCTTTAACTGGTTTTTGGCCAGGATTCCGCTGCTTGTCTAATGTGTCGAATTGTTCCCAGGTATGACCGAACAATTCTGTGTGATTTATCTTCCTGATCTGCTTCCACACATCGGCCGGCAAACATAACCCGAAGAACAAGTTAATGTCGGCAAGTGTCATTATCGTGGACCCTAAAGCGGTACTTAGTTCAGTGTAAAAGGCAGTGGGATTCTTCCGTAAATCTGGAAGAGATTTGCGGAATGTCAGTATGTCCTGCCTGTCCCATGGCTGATGCACCCAATTGTACACCACCCTCCCTTTAGCGTCCTGGTGATTTATGTCATCATGAGTCTCTTGTCCTCTAGGGGGGACCCAATACGGGGCAGCCTCCTTTATCTGCATCATGTTATCTGGCTTCTCTATAGGGGGAGTTACTGGCTTCGATGCTCGGGTCTGCATCTATCCGCCCTTGTTCTATGAGGTGGCGGAATACTTGTAAGGTGGACAAGAAGAGTTCTTCTACCTTGCTGTCGTTCTCGTCTCCTATGTCCACTTTTCTATAAAGAGCCATTAGCCTCCCTGGTCCTACATCCTGGTATTTCTCTTCATAGGTAGTAAGTACGTAGTAGCAGAAGCGTACAATGAAGAATCGCTTGTGGCTTGCGTCATAGGACTGGCATATGTCTGTCACATACTCTTCTGTTTCTCTCCTATTCACAAGGGTTTTGTTTATCTTGTCAATGTTTGCCCGCTTGTGCGTACTTAGTCGTGGAACCCTGGGTAACCCTTTTTCTATTGGTCCTATTACCACTAATGTGTTCGTTGATGAGGCACTTGGTGCAAGTGACTTGATTGGAGAGGAAACGATCAATCATGGCGTCTCCGCTGGTACCTTGTTGTTCTTGTTGCTGTACTACGGAATGATTAGGGGCATAAGGAGGTGGCATGTAAATAATCGGGGGACCCAATAAGAGGTAATTGTTTATTCTTTGCTTAGCCGGTAACTCTGGGTACAGAGTTGAAGGCGTTCTAACAGGGCACTGGCCTGATATTTTCACTTCTTGTTCTCTTTTATCGTTCTCTCATTCTTTGATATCATCTTCTAACTTTTTACAGTTCTGGTAAACAGACTTTTGTGTTTCCTTATCCTGTCTGGCTTCATCTCTTTTCTTTCTTTGTATTGCTTCTTTTCGCCAGAGGTCGAAGTTGTCGAGCATGGCTGGCGTAGTTTTCTTTTTAAAGAGCGCTATTTCTAAGATTTCTATTTTAGCGAGATCGAGGATCCTGTCAGTGGCCACTGATTTACCCGGTCCTTTCTAGTATATTTGTGCCATAGTTTGCTGTAAGCAACGATGGCTACTCCATATTTGACATACATGTCCTTGTTAGGGGTGCCTTCCGGCGGTGCTGGATGACTGACCTCTAACAAACGGTCCGGTCCAAAACAATCAAACAATTTTGAGAAGACAGGCATGACGTACAAGCGGTCAAAATAAATATCTCAATAGGTCGTGGACAAAGGTCTGCACTACCTGTCCTTCGCTGCCTGCAAAGAGAGAATATTCCTATTCTACGCTTGTTTGCAAGCAGGGAATACCTCAATTACTACCAATAACTTCAAAGAACGGAATACTAGTATTCGAGCAAACAATTTCATGACAATCAGACAATCAGTTTTGTTGTATATCACGATCTTACCTGGACCGTTATGGACAGTTTCTTCGTCGTTCCCTTCCAGCGCCCGTATGTCCTCTCACTCCAAAAATGCAGCGTTCCTGTAAGGTCCCAGGCAGGACCGCAGGTCACTGAAGAGAGGTCCGTTCGGAACCGGTGATGTTCGGATTATCGGCCGCCAGACGAGGGTCTCTTTCAGGCAGGTGCACTTTCCCGATCGTTGCAGATGTTCACTCCGTCTGGACCTCTCTCATCGGACCCACGTGTCGCTGATGGGCCCGACATTGGTGCGCCAATTGATGAAAAGCAGCGAGACTCCCAAGACTTTCGATGCAGCTTGGTGCAAACCACCTCTAATTCACCTTAAGATTAGCGATCACGAGTGTCAGGCTACACTATTAATTGGTCAAAATCAACCATCTATGCACTCAGGGGTCCTCTCCCGACACTACCAGATTCATGCACGCTAGAAGTGGCAGCCTCGTCCTTTAAGTACCTGGGAATACACATCACTCGGGATGCGGCTGACTTCTCGGCTCGCAATCTACAACCTCCCCTCCTCCGATTGCGTAATGATGTACAACACTGGCAGACTCTTCCACTGACGCTATTAGGCAGAGCAGCATTGTTCAAAATGATGGCACTGCCACGCTTTCTATACGTACTCGAAAATGCCCCAACAATTATCCCGCCCAGTTACTTCCAAAAGGTGACCGCGCTGATGTCGGGCTTACTGTGGGGGAATCGACCGGCGAGAATTGCACACGCGAAACTTAACAGGAGCTGGTACGATGGTGGAATTGCACTGCCTAATATGCAGTTGTACTATTGGGCGGCCCAGCTCAAAATTCTCAACAAATGGATACACGCACCACAGGATGACCCTGCATTGAAGGCGGACCGGGCTCAACTGGGCACTAACAGCATGTTGGCACCTCTGTATCACAAAGGCATTGCGGCGAAGCTGACGGGGCCCACCAAGCACACAGTACAACTGTGGTATAAGGCGCAATCGAAACTACACTGGGAGGGGATCATTACGAAACTAACACCACTGTGGGACACTAAGGCCCTGGGCCATTTGAGACGTTCTAAGGGATTCGCCCAATGGGACGCCATCAGGATTTCCACTGTGGGGGACATGTGGTCCAGGGAGGGAGTGATCCCTTTCATTTCCCTTCAACAACAATATGAATTAGGCAACACAGAACGATTCAGGTACATGCAAATCAGACATGCCCTTCAAGCAGCAATCCCACCGGGCACTACACCTCCGGAATCCTCCCCGTTGGAAGACCGCCTACTCACAGACTATATACTGGAGAGTGCGACTTCCCTAACATATCGTAAGCTGCTCAATAATCTACCAGAGCCACTGGGCAAACTTAAAGTAAAATGGGTGGAAGACCTTGGGGATTTTGACGAATCTGAATGGAATGCAGCTCTTTCATCCCCACGTGAAGCCGGTATCTCGGCTAGGTTCCGCCTGATACAACTGAAAGTCCTCCATAGGATCTATTATACTAGAGTGGCCTTGCATAAATTGCAGAGGGCGGATAACCCTCACTGTCTGAGGGGATGCGGTGGGGAGGGCACGCTCATACATACACTTTGGAGCTGTACTTACCTAGTGAGTTATTGGCAACGAGTACTCCGCACCATCGCACAGGCACTGAATTCCACTGTACCACAGGACCCAAGGGTATGTTTGTTGAATGTCTGGGGGCCTACTGATCTGACACACTATGGTAAACTGTGGGTTACGATAGGCTGCATGGTGGCCAAACGCGACATTGCGCAGAAATGGGGTGCGGCGGAACTCCCCACGTCGGCGCAATGGCTCAGGAACATGGACACGCTTATGATAACGGAGAGGGCAGTGTACAAGATGAGAGACAATCCACGTAAATGGAATGGAGTTTGGCTACAGTGGAACACATATAGAGGGGACATATGTGATCCGTTGCCGGAAGATGATAGCGAGAGCTCGGATGATGAGTCTGACAATGGTTAACTATTGGGGAATGAGACAGGCCATGGGCGGGGGCGTCGCACAGGGTGCGTTATGATAAAGGCAGCTATGGGGGGGTGGCCACACGGGAAGGTGGTGATGAGCGATACGCACAGGGATAACACATGCCATTGAATACCTGAGTCGATACTCCACGAACATAACTATGTCGATGAATGTTGAGTCACAAGTTTGGTTCAAAGTTTTATTATTTTCACAAAATATAAAATGCAAGCGAATGTACTGTACACAATGGAATGGTTTCCGATCACCATGGTTGCCCCATGTACTGTAAGCAACAATTAGCCAAGTTGGTCTGATGTACTTGAATGTTTATCACACTTGTATTACTCAGCCACCTTGGCCTTCCTATATGGAGGCATTTGAATGTATCGTAACCGAATAATGCTAATAAAGTCTTGCTTTAAAAAAAAAAAAAAGATTAGCGATCAAAATAACGAGGCAGGAGCTGGGAGTTGGAAGGCGAAGAACAAGTTTATTGCTCTAGAGGAGAGTACATCGCTTCGGACACCAGGGCTGTCATCAGGAGGTGCTCTAACTGCATCTCTGAGGCCCGGCCTTTTATATGTTTCTTACGTTATTTTATTGCATGGTCATACATTCCTGGCATCAGTTTATTACACAGTGAAACATCCTTGGAATCCCCCCCTTAAGCTAGTTCCCACACATATCCAGCAGCTGTCATCCCCCCTCCCAAATCTAACAGATGATTGCTATCTTGCAGCTGGACATTCATTCCGACAGGATCTAAAAGTGTGTGGGATCGGTCAGGTCTGAGGGTTCATGCTATTGATTAAATCAGACTTCTTTGTTAGTGCTACAAGTCCTGCCGTGTGGGGGCAATAAACTATGTCTGCAGGGGTCGGTTAGCGCCTGAGACCGGATTGAGCAGCCAGGTGCGGTCAGGGAGGTTATTAGGAGGCCTTGCTCATGTGCAGAGGATGAAAGGACAAATGGGTTTAGGGCTGGAAGTGGCTCCGGGGCTTTGTCACGAGGACAAGGTCTTATAACCCCAGTATGTTTGGTCATTCCTAGTCAGGGTGCTAGGGATGATTGCGAGGTCAGAGTGAATCATAGGTGACTAGCAGTGAATGAAATGGCTGCGATATCTAAAATGGTAGCTGCTTACACACTCGCAGAGGCCTTCGCTAAGCAAGATGGCACAGGCAATGTTCATATTTGTCGTTTTATATTTTACACTATAGATGGTTGGCCTGAAGCCATGTATTACAGGCCAACCCTGTGGTTAGCACCAGATGTGCTGCAGTCCACAGGTGGCATTTAACTTCCAGGCTCTGGATGTATTTACTACACAATATACTAGGAACTTATAGCAAGGTAAATATGTCAGTCAAGGGTAAGAACATTTAACCATGTTTAAAAGGAGAGCACAGACAGTTTGCTCCTGGTTGGCAGAGTTATAACACACAGAGTTGAAAAACCAGCACAAAAACGGGCCATAAAAAAGGCAAAACATCTAGAATGGCCGTGCAGAATAGGCAGATTTGCTACCATGTGAATTACAGCATAAGAAGGGCAACAAAAAGGATCTGTCTGTGGAAACAGTGGCAGTAGAGATATGGGAGGCAAGTGCACCCAGTCTCGTGCTTATTTGGAATTCACACTGTATTCAGTGCACCTTATCCCCTCCCTTGTCTAATTTACTGCCTTACTCAGCTCTGTACGTAGAGAAGAATTGCACTATGGCACACTATAGAAATGCACCCAAGATGTTTTCCTAATGGTGTGTGACAGTATAGATCTCATGTTAAAAACACCAATATAATTCAATAATGCCTCCTCCCCGTTCCATTCCCTCTCACTCTGCATCTGTACATCAAATCTCATCCGCGTTCTCCTTCTACAGCCATTCTCATCTGTGTAATGAAAAACACCGCCACCCTGTCTTGTGTGCTCCCTTCCATGCTGCTAAAGGAAAAACTGAAAATAAATTATTAAGGTAAAATAAACATGCATAGCCAGTTGCCTGGAGATGTATAAAAGCAAAGAATGGGAGAAATGACAGAAGTGTCACTACCTGATTTGCATGCAGTCCCAGTGGGCCTCTGTCACACTGAGGAAAGTCAGAGATGGAAAAAAGAAGTCTAACAAATGCCATTTAATTATAGGTCACCTTGACGAATGGTCAATTTGGCGTTAGAGCAAACTAAAGCTTCAAAAACAAACTCTTTTATGAAACATTTTCCGCTGACCCTGTGCAGAATCCAGAGGACACCAAAAAAATAGGTAAACATTTCATGTAAATCTAAGATATGAAGACAAATAGGAATAATGGGTTTGGGTAACAAAACTACTTGTGTAGTCTGTCACGACCCATGCAGGAAGGAAGACGAGTGGAGAATAGGGATTGCAAGGGCCTGAGGGAGGATAGAGAACGTAAACAAGGCAAGGAAACACGTTAGTGTCAGGTAAAAAAAAGAGAGTGGAGACGGAAGATTGATGGATGTAAAGACATTTGTGGCAAAAAGGTAATGCAGTAGAGGGGGTGAAGGAAAGACTTTGTTAGGAAAGGATGGAGAGCAGTGAGAAGAGTGGTAACATATTTGGGGGGAGTAGGAAAAAGTGAGGTACAATGGTCTTCACCTTCTGTAAGAGAATGCCCAAACACTATGTTTAAAAAGATGGACTGGTCCTGCGGCGCTTTTGCCATGAAAAACGAACCTAGGAAAGATAGATATGTCTGCCTTGACAAGTAATGGAGAAGGCGGGTTTGCCAGGTCAGAAAAGACTAGAAGGCTGGAATCTGTCAGCATACAGTGGAAGCAATCTCAACCCATGAGGCCAAGGGCCTCATAACGACTGCTCCACATTTGGCCTGTTAAATCCCCCTTGGGGGGGAGTTACTGATTGCCAGACTTCGTTTGTGGTGCTGCATGGCAGACATATGGTACTGGATGGCACATGGATGCTGGGTACTGGGCCAACACCAAGCGGGTTGTAGTTGTATGGCACTGGTGTCCCAGGGGCCATCCTACTCTGCAATCTGGGCCAAGTACATCCCTTCTAGACTTTATACTCAGTGAAATTAATAGACACAATAGCCTACTGTCCGGCCCAGTGCTTAACTTATTCATAAAGAAAGTACTGTAATTACCCCTCAAGGTAATTTTTAGATAAGGTCAGACAGTTCTTGCAACAGTTAGTATTCTCACGACAGATTTAACTCTGCACGATCATTTCAGTCTTTCAATCTTCACACATTAGGTCTCCTTTGGTAGCTCATGGAGACATGGCTTATGCAGCATTGGTGGGTGCATCCTTTGGACCTTCCTACATTAGCTCTGATGATGCGGGCAGTGGTGGCGGCTTCTCTCTGGCTCAGGCTGCTGCGGTTGAGAATATCAGCAAGCCTGCTTCGTTTGTGCTCCTGCTTGGCAGATGCAGCCTCCGGGCCAGGATCGGACGAGTGCCTGTTTTTTGCCAGTGCAGTTTTTTGGGATGGGAGTGAGTCTTCTGTGTCAACGGTGACAACAGTTCCCTCGCTATGCATACCAACGTCAAGCAGCAGCATCACCAGTCCTTTGCACAGGCTGCAGGGGTACGCATGTATTCTTTACGTAGTCCACTACTGGTACTCCACTGGGAGACCTAGATATGCCTCACAACATTGATCAGCTCTAACTTAACTCCAGATGGAAGTCAACTACTTCTGGGTGTTTCTTATGTCAGGAACACAGCTGGCCTTCTCTTCCTGGACAATCTCTCCTCCTGAGGGGCCAGGCACTCTCCCCCCCCCCTGTGAATTGGTCTGCAGGCTTCTATACTCTAGGCAAACCCTCAGCTTCTCCAGCAAGTTGTGTAGTCTTCACCTCTGGGAGACTCTCTGTTATGCAGGTACCGCCTGTGGTTACACACCAGCTCTTTAAGCATTCTGCTTAGCACTCCCTTCTATGTTTAAGAAGAGCTTGTAACTGGAAGAAAGTGAGGTGTTTTATACTCATTGATCCACTGTCTATGATCCTTGAGCCAGTTTTGGATGATTTAATTTAATTTGACATTTTCTGACTTTAGTGCAGACCCATACTTTGGGTAAGGTATGGTTCTCACAGCAGGCAGTGATGATCTGGTTCCACGCATGAGTTTCCAGAACAAGGGCAAAATGGAATATGCCTATCATCAGCCTTCCATAAGAAGCAATTATGGAACAACAAAAATGCTGGCCCTGGCTGGAATCTTCCTTATCTTTAACAACAGAAAACTGTTGATCCACCCCTCACCCCTATCATCCACCAAACGGCAGTTATCAGAAGCCTCCGACTAAAATGACTTCACTGAAGGGTAGCCCTGTCGGTCTCCATCCTCCTTCCCTTCAGTGTCTGGGTCTCTTCCCTCCAGCCACAGGAGTGCTGTCAATACCGTGGATACTGTATCCACCTACAATCATGTTCCATGCTAAACCAGGGGCCATCCAAAATGGATGCCAGTGGTCCCAGCACTCAGGCTCTAACCATACACAGAATCTGGTTACCATGCACAGGCTATATGTTCACCTTACATACATCATGGCATGCACACAAAATGTCAGTTCAAGGCTCTCAAGGTCACACTAAAGCCTAACTTTACACAAATGGTGTCAGTAAAGGGCACTCCTCCTTCAGAAAGAAAAAAAGCCATTTCTGGACTAATAATTCATAACATTTAGTACACTGCCACATCCGCTTAATGTGATTGACCTAAGAAGTGGACAATATCGATCGGGAAGACACTCTTGGTGTGCCACTTCATTCCACTGAACAGGTTCTAGTTGTTCACATTATCATGGACAGGCATAGACCAGAGTACACATGCTAGGTTAGTGTGTTGGTGGGGCCAAAATAAAAAAACAGGCACCAATTTCACATGCAGGTGGGTTAATGCGGGCAGGGTTACATGCCCGTATGCCACGCATGAGGCAACCCCATGCAAACACAGGTACTTGGGTTGCAGTAATTCTGGGTGAGAGGAGATAAGGGGTGTGATAAGATAGACCCTTAGGGTTTCCTTAGAAATGAGGAATTACCAGGGGCATCAGTATTTTCAGGTCGGATTTCCCCCAGTAATTCCTCATTCCAACCAGAGATTCTGAGTCCTGAAAATCCATGCGTGAAACAAAACAAATCACGAGTTTCACATAGATCTCTTACTTCCGATAAAGATAGCAACTCCTGTTAGCAACCCTATTGGACATACAGCAGATCATTTAATCTGCCCTCTAAGTGTGTGGACCCTAAGGCTCTGATTATTGCTGGGGGTTAAATTCCAATCCCTGTGCATACCGGAGTTTGGGCAGTGATCAGAAATCCAAGTTGTGCAAACATTATTGCAATCAGTGGTTGAAGTGCATTAAAAAAGTATGGGAACTGTGGTGCTGCACGCAATGGGGGTGGAGTGATTGAGTGTGGGGGCGTGGTCAAGGGTGTGGCTAAAAATCAAATATTCTACAACTTTTTTCTGTCTTTCACTTTCAGGTAACTACACATAAAATACTACACAGTATAAATGAAAGTTAAATTCAAGTAATGTTAATCAATGGGAAATGTACTATCGTACATAAGGAAACCTCTATTAGTTAATGCACTGCAGTAGAGAGTCAAAGAACTGAATCCTGGTTGGTGAAGTGGAGACTTGTGTATGTTTAGTGCTACAAGGTCCCAGTCTGTGACAGAAAGCACTGTGAACATGTAAGTCATTATATTTAACTTGCATTACACACAGTATAAGACAGGCTGCTAGAAAATGCACAAAAAGGTTTAAGATAAAAAAGTGTTTCCAAAAAATAGATTTTAGTAATACTTAGACTGTGTGCAATGCAAATTGTTTTTTTAGTACTGTCTTTTAAAAACACACACTTCACAGCTTAGCTGGCAGATCCCCTGCAACAAATCACAAAAATAATGAATGTGTGTCATCAGGAAGCTTCAAGTGATTCCATCAGTTAGAGCCAATGCCAGCATCCAGGCCCCCTTTAGTTTGCAGATTAACAAATTGTGCACATTTACATTTCTTTCAGGGAAGCAGGCACCCTGGCAAGAAGTCGACCCCTTCTAGGGGCCTTATTTATGAAGGCCTTGCGCCGCCGGTGCGTCACTTTTTCCCATTTTAAAAGTGACGCACCGGCGGCGCAAAGTCTTCATAAATAAGGCCCTAGGTTTCACAGCATAGGAGGCTTCCCCCTGCCTTACACTTCAGCTTGAGCGTTTCAGCTCTTGGAATTAACTGTCCCGGGATGGTAGACTTTTCACAAAAAGAAGCGGGGGTGGGTTTTTTCAAATTAAAAAGTATGGGTACATCGTGCCTCTCAGATCCCCCCTACTTCGACCACAAATTGCAATCCTATGTTTTTGTATTGCCCGCCTGCATACTTGGAGTCAGTGCCTAATCGTAAAGGTAGTGCAATTACCCATTATTAGACGAAAAACAGTGAACAAAGGACTCCAAAACATTAGCCGCTGCGCTAATGCCGTTCGCGTCCTGTACAAAGTTGAAGCACAACAAACCAGACATTGGTGCGCGGGAAGCCGACGGCGTCACCGAGGGAATCTGAAATTCTGCACAGATGCGCTACAAGTGATTGTGGGGGATGTTGTTTCCAATCAAAGCAATCACTGCGAAGCCCTCGCTGCACACAAATCCATGGGGGACAAAAACAACATTTAGGAGAATATGGCTGGCGGAAGCCAAGTGCCGAAGCCTAGGAATAAAAAAATCGTAATGTGATTTTCAAATCACCCTATCAAGATGTCACATTAAATATTGGCCGTCTCTCGCTCGCTTTTCCATTCCCCATCCACTGAAGAGGCGTGTAGAAGGTGGTGGGAGCTAAAATTCATTTATTTATTTGAGATGTTTTCTGTAGCGGCAAACATGCCATTTTAAGGCTACTCTGGTGTATAAAAATCCTCGTGCATGCTGCGGTGGCGGCTGGTGACCCACGAAAATGGTAGTCGACATAGAATACATTAAAAAACATTAAATAAACATTTACATTTTAAAAACTAAAACAAAGTTTCACTTACCTTTTCAGCCTGCAGCATGTCCTGTCCTCGGTGCTGTCCAGCCGGCTCTCGACTCTTCCAGCCAGCTGCTGACTCCTCCAGCACAAGGTCATGAAGCTCCTTATCCAATCCAGACACTGCTCTCATGCTGCATGAGAGAAGTGTCTGGATTGGCTTGAGCAGGCTGCTTCAGTGCTCTGTGCCTGCTCTCCAACTGGAGAGATTGAATTGTGCATGTCTGTTTGGCAGCCACGGCTCGTGCAGGGCGTTACACCGGGCGGTGACGTCAGGCAGAGGAGGGGCAGGGTGGGGGGGGGTTGTAAAATGTGGGATATAGACGATGTCAGGTAAGTACCTCAAAAAAGAAAAAAAACGAATTTCGTTGCTGCGCGCGCTGCATCACATTTGGCGTTGCAGCGCGGGTAACGAAATTCGTTTTTTTTTCCGGTACTTACCAGACATCGTCCATATCCCGCATTTTACAACGCCCAACCCTGCCCCTCCTCTGTCTGACTTCACCACCCGGTGTAACACCCTGCACGAGCCGTGGCTGCTGTTTGGCTGTAATAATGTAGCTGGCCAAACCGACATGCCCAATTCACACTGAAGAGGCCACTTGTCATTGCTGCCAATCAGCAGCAATGGCGAACTGGCCCGCCCTGCCCTTTCAGTTCGGCAGAAAGCTTTGAGGGATGGCTGTGCTGCTCCGCTCCTATGGAGGAACCGCCCCTGGCATGCTGAGTGAAAATGCTTCTTGGGTATACGTGATTTGAGGGCTGTTTGGGGACAGGGAAGGTACCAGCTTTGATACAGATCTGTGAGCTTGTGGATTAGATGAGGATGAGTTTAGAAAATGTGAGAGAGAGCTGATGCGGCCAATGATTAATTTGTAACATAATAGGTTGAGTGCTTAATTTGTGATATAATAGGTGACGGGGCTAACGTTTTTCGTAGGAGCCCTTCACTGGGGTGGTCAAATGCCAAGGTTGCCAGATACAAATTCTGCCGAGCCTTTATTCCATTTCATGCCTTTTTTTTATCCATCGCCCTCCAATTCTTCCATCACCTACACTTCTTACCTCTTTATGCCACTCTAGTGATTTAGTTTTCATCCTTCTTTTTCTCCCTTTGTCATTGATTACCCATATTTCTCTTCCTCCTACTTTCTCCCTCTTCTGCCTTTCTCTCTCCTCCTCAGGGTTAAAATCTGATGATGAAAAGAAAATCCTAGTTCTGAGAAATGAGTGCCGGTGTCAACGACCTGGAACCAACGGCACAAGTTAACCCCTTTGCTGCTAGGCCTTTCCCCCCCTGTGCTAAGCCTTTTTTTTGTCTATTTAGGGTAGTTTGAGCTTAGGCCCCTGTAACTTTTTGACCACATAAGGTATCCATGCCAAATTTGAGTCCTTTTTTTCCCAACATCATGGGGATGCTAAAGGTACCCAGGGTTTGTGGATTCCCCTGGAGGGGACCCAGAAATTAGCCAAAATACAGGTGGATTCCCCTGGAGGGGGGAAACAAACAACAACGGACCTACTCTTGCTCTTGCTGCTCTGCTGTCTGCGGGGGCAGTGGCTCCACACTCTACAGCCACACGTCGTGAGGGGAACGGCTGGCGGACCGCGAACGCCGTGAGGGCAACGGCTGTAGTTCCCATCGGGGAACTACACTTCCCAGCACCACCCGGGGCCGGCGCCCACCTCACATGCAATCAGCGCGCTCGGAGGCGCTTCAAGAGGCTCGCTCTCCACGAGTCCTCGGGGGAAACAAACAACAACGGACCTACTCTTGCTCTTGCTGCTCTGCTGTCTGCGGGGGCAGTGGCTCCACACTCTACAGCCACACGCCGTGAGGGGAACGGCTGGCGGACCGCGAACGCCGTGAGGGCAACGGCTGGGAACTACACTTCCCAGCACCACCCGGGGCCGGCGCCCACCTCACACACGATCAGCGCGCCCGGAGGCGCTCCGAGAGGCTCGTGCTCCTCTCGCCCCGCGAGTCGCACGCGGGAGCTGCCCGGGAGAAGGCCGGGACAAGGGCGGGGCAGTATTTGGCAGTCGTTGGCAGGAGGCCGGGCTGGGCCCCCCCTCTAAGAACCCACAATGGGCAAGCGGAAATGCCCCGCGCCAACAGACCAGGGAGGTAAGAAAGCAAAAATATCCAAACATTCTGAGTCCATCATATCTTACCTCTCCTCAGCCATGGGGGCACTCACTAAGGAAATCGCCAATGCCGAGTCTGAACTGGGCCTACCTTCCACCTTACCGTTATCACCCACACATTCCATTGATATAGCCCCAGCAGTTCCATTGGAGCCAGAGGTACACATCCTAAAGGCAAAGCCAACCGTAATTCCTGTGGGCTCCCCTACCACAGAGAGTAACCAGGTGACTGTCTTGCCAGAGCCTGCCTTATCGCAGGCCAAAAACTTGAAAACCACTTCTAAACGGAGGGAAACTGAGGGGAAGGTTCCCACACAAATACAGCAGGACAACATTCTCGGAGATCAACTAGAGTCCCTGTTTATCGCACGCATTGAACCCCTAGTATTGGGTATTGTGAAGGACATTGTGGAGACATTGAACACTTGCCTCAGTGGGTTACTTAAAAAATGCTCCCTAATTGACAAATTGGTTAACGATTTTTCTATCATCTCATTACAGTTGGCAGGGGGTAAAGCGCCTTGTGATGTTGTACCTAATGCTGTACATAATAATAATGATATGGAAATAGCTGACTCTAGCCCACTGAGTTTTGAGAGGGCCCCTGACACGGATAGGGCAGGAAGTCAAACAAGAATCATAACCAGTTTGAGCAGAGGCTCAGAGGGCTTTAAGCAAGTAGAACAAGTGAGTGGTAGCATCACTAATACTACATCCCCATTCAAAGGGCCAAAGGTCAGACAGTTAAATGCAGAACTACCCCCAGAAGCTGCCCCTCTAGTTGCAGTCTTTGTTGGGGTACCCCCCCTTGTAGAAGGGACGGTTGAATCGGCTTCTGCCTTAATTAACAAGGCAAAGACATGGTGCGCGGGGGCATGTAGTGGTGGGACGGAAATTGCCAACCAAGTAATATTCGCCCGCAGGGTAGGATGGATAGGGAAACGACCAAAGCGAATACAGGGTGACTGTATTATTGTTAACTTTGACCGTCCAGATGTGGCTGATAGACTATTCTGGGATGGGTCAGATATCTCGGGGGCCGAACACCTGAGACCGATTCCCCTGGGGTATTTTTATCCACCTTTACCCCTAGCTACTGGTTTCCGGTACAGTCATGTAGAGCGAAGGTGGGGGAGAATACATCCAATAGCAGGTGGGCCTAGACCAGTAACACAGAAACAACACAATTTCAGGAGAGACTCAGGTGCTGGTTCAGTGTTGCCTGTAAATTCAGCGCATAAGACAAAGGAGGGGGAGGCACTGACCTTGGCCAACCGCTTTGCACCCCTCTCGGACATCAAGGAAATTGATTGACAACCAGCTCCCATAGAAGCCATACGCATGAGGCCCCCTACTAAGAGAGAACTGGGTACATGTAAGTTGGTTAGCTGGAACATTGCAGGGGCCAGAGCAAAGAGGAATGATGTAGCTTGGCTGAAGTTTATCAGCGCCCATGACATTATAGCTTGCCAGGAAACCTGGGACATTACCTCTGAGTTCTGGCTAGATGGTTTTATCACCTTCACAACACCAGCAGTACCTAGTAGATCTGGTAGGGCAAAGGGAGGTCTTATGTTCCTTTTTTCCTTGAACCTGAAAGGTAAATTTAGGCAGATCAATTGTGATTCTTTAAATCTTCTTGCTGTTGAATGGGTAGCCTCACCCAATTGTACGGTTCTTTTAATTAATTTTTACAATGCTTGGGATAGAGATAAAGAAACAGAACACTTAGATTGTTTGGATAATTTCCTAGCTTTGTTCAGTCAGAATAATCACACGAATTTCGATTTGGTTTTATTAGGCGATTTTAATGTGCACTTATGTAGTGACCCTGTGTGGTAGAAGAAGAAACAGAAATGTGGAGTAGTCAGGCTCCCCACTTTGAACACTCTAAAGGGGGGGGAGGCCCTGGAGGAGTTGTTAGCTAATCACAACCTATATGAAGCAAACATCACGGAGGTTGGGATTACAACTATAACTTATAAAGGTTCGACTACTGGTTCTGTAGTCGATTACATCTTCTTATCACCAGGTTTTTTAGCCAGAGTCAAGTCTTACAATGCAATTGTTTCTGCCCACAGTGACCATAACCCAGTCTTACTTGTGGTCGCGTGGGGGGAACGATTGGACATTAAATCGCCATCTGACACCCCGGGTCCAGCCCTACGTCCCACAGACCAGGGGAGAAGGCTCAAATGAGCAAATGTGATCCCTGGGAATTTTATGCAGGAAATACTACCCAAAATTGTGGGTCAAATGGGGATCTGCCAGGAGGAAGGCTCCACCGCACGCAAAGTCATGGGAGCGTTCGAATGTATCTGTGCAGAAGTCTCTGATGCCTTAAATGTTAAATGCACCCGGGGGGTGGAAAAGAAATTTAGATGGTTCGATGATAAGTGCTCTAAAGCACATAGAGTGCTAATGACGGCGCTGAAACACACTCCGAGAGACAGGGCTGAAATTGCGGAGGCAAGAAGGGTATATAAAGCCACCATTAAGGGTAGAAAGCATGCGATAAAACAGGCAGCGTGGGATAACCTTACATCTACAGAGGTCTTGCGGGATAGCTCGCAATTCTGGGCTACTGTAAACCAACCTTTTTTCTCAGACAACGAAAACACGATAATGGACTGCGTTATACCAGATGAAAAGTGGTTTAATCACTTTAGTACAGTGTATGGCAACAGCGACCCGGATAGTCTGTACAAATGTTGGGAGCCTCTGGAGTGTGTACCACTGGTCTTTACCCCAGCTGTGGTGGAGAGGGCATTCTGGAAACGTCTAAAAAGAAGGCCCCGGGGCCAGATGGGGTGCCCGGTGAGTTTTACATGCACGCACCAAAACTTTGGGCGGGGGTGCTGAGCAAAGTTTTCACAGCTGCCAATAGTAATATCTTCCCTAATAGCTGGGTTACATTGGTCATCGTGCCAATTTTTAAGAAGGGACAGCGCGATGACCCGGGGTGCTATAGGCCCATCTCCCTCTTAGACTCTGCGATTAAGATCCTAGGCAGAGTCTTATTGTACCAACTGAGAGAAAACATCGAGAGGAGGGGTGGACTGTCGAATCTGCAGTACGGATTTAGGGAGAAAAGAGGGACTGTGGACCAATGCCTAAACCTCCATTTGTTAATATCAAAATACACAGCCGCCAAGGAGGGGGTCTTTGTTTCTGGCATTCATGGACCTCTCCTCGGCCTTCGATCTAGTGAATAGAGCAAAACTGTGGGCTATTTTACTGGAGATGGGGGTCGACATTTCACTTGTGAACTTTATAGCCTCCCTACATCAGGAACTTTTTGCTAAAGTAAGAGTCACAAGAGATGGCAGGTGCACCACCCATTTCAAATCAGAGAGAGGAGTGCGGCAGGGCTGCATCTTGGCCCCCCTCCTTTTTACCATCTACATAAATGGCCTGGAAAAACATCTGGAAGGTGTGGGGGGGGGAGATGTACCGCGTGTAGGAGAGATAAGAATACCTGCTCTCCTATACGTGGACGATGCAGTTCTGATAGCACGCATGGGGGTGGGTCTACAGCGCCTGTTAGATTCATTTGGTGCATTCATGGACCAGTTGGACTTGAAAATTAACACTACTAAGTCACACACCATGGTGGTAACCCATAAGAGAAGGAAGGACAAATCTATTTCTTTGTTTTGCAAGGGGGAGGTAGTGACTAGAGTCACACACTTTCCCTATTTGGGTGTGACTTTTGATGAGAAAGGTAGCTGGGGCCCCCAGATTAAATTAAAGAAGCTCGCCATGACAAGAGCCGCCTCAGCTATTATGGGATTTGCTAGCAAGACGGGAGCGAGGCCTATGGAGGCCATCCTAAAGATTTACAATGCCAAGTGCATATCCATATCCATGTATGGTGCGCCTCTATGGGGGTACCTGACGCATGAAACGCTCCAGAGGGCGGAAAATAAGTTTTTAAGACAACTCCTTTCTGTCCCCCAATCCACCCCACCTACTCGATTCATGGGGAATTGGGTACAGATTACGTAACAGATAAGCTCAGATTGGCTCCCCTAATATCTTGGTTAAAGTCTTGGCTTAACAACGAACTAACTCTTAACCATGCCATTCTGGAGGATCTCATGTCCCTTGATCGCAGGAAGAGAATTCCCTGGCTGGAATATGTGAGACAGACTTTTGAACAGCTTGGTCGTCGAAACTTATTCTATCTGCCATCCTCTATTAGAATGGAGGACATTGCCTGGGTTAAAAAACACCTGTTGGGAAACATGAGATTGGCTCGGGAGGAATTAGAACTAAAAAAAACAACAGTTAGATTATATTATATGCTGTTAACCTCCCTTTCCTTGGAGCCTTACCTCGCTCATGTAACTAAACCCTTCCATAGACATTTGTTAATTAAACTTAGATTTAATTTAATCCCCTATGTGTTGGGTTGTTTTCAGTCTTGGAGTCTACCGCAAAGAGGACCCCCATGTAAATGTGATGAATTTTCCACTCAGGATACGATGCATTTTATTATATTTTGCACTTTATACAGGGAGCCGAGGACCAAATATTTGTTACCGATTTTAAAAGAAGCAGGGTTCTCTCAAGTAAGGCCAGCTTTGGCGTACCCACAGTCCCTTGGCAGTATCCGTATTACATACTCTGTGGCCAGTTTTTTAGTGGCAGCATATAGAATCAAAACAAGGTCCTTGTCTGCCACTGTTGTAATTCAAACTTAGGAAATAATGTGTAGTATGACTAGTCCAAATTTCCTGCCCTGTCTATTTTGCACACTATGTATATAATGACTGTTTTGTATGAACTATATACAATCAATTTGGATGTTTTAAATTGCATATATTGTTTGTTTGTTTTTATGGCTTTTATGATTTAAAAAAAAATCGAATAAAGTGTATTTTGACTGACTGGCTGACTGAGGTACATTGTGTTTTTTGGGAAAAATGGGAAAAAAGGGCTACAGATGAAAGCGTCTATTTTTTCCCCTGCAAATGGTATCAAAAAAGGGGTTGTGGTGCTGAAATCACCACCTTCCCGGCTTTTAGGGACAAGCAGACTTTTGTCAGAAAACGAACATTTTGTACACAGTTTTGGCATTTTTCTGGGACATAGCCAATTTTTGCTATTTTTGTGTGCTTTCAACCTCTTTCCAGTTAATGGCAGAAATGGGCATGAAAGCAATAATGGATCATGGAAAGCTATACATTTTAGAAAAGTAGACCAAATTCTTAATTCAGCAAGGGGTCAGTGGTGTAGATCCTTCAAGGTTTCTTTATGGAAATTAACCGTTGAGTATAGGACACATTTAAAATTAGTTAAAAAAACAGCCCCTTGTGTCAACGTTTTCACCTGTAACTTCTTCTAATTAGGACTGTCGTTTGAAAGTAAAATACTGTTACATCCACTAGACCTTTCTGGTTGTGGGAATATATAGGACATGCAGGTTCACCAAGAACCCGACGAACCCAGAGCCAATAACTGAGCAGTGTCTTGCAATTTTTTTTAATTATGTACCGGGTATATAGCAATTAATTTGGGAAAATATATACATGGAAAAATCGGTATGAAAGACACCTATGTATTTCTGATATTGGAACAAAATATAGAGTTTAGAAACAGTAAATATTTGCACATTTCAGAAATTGTGAGTACCCATACTAGCCTGAGAATTATAGGTCATTTTTCAAAATTACTTTTTTTTTATACATTGTCTTTCATTTGGAAGGCAGAAATGCATTGAAAGTCAGTAGATAATAACAGTTGCTCTACAATTCTGTGTTACTATAAGTCTCTCGATAAAAATGGTACCTCACTTGTGTGGGTAGGCCTAGAGAAAGGCAGGGGCCGGCATTGGATACGTCACATGTATGGCCGTTGTGCCGGCCCCCGATGACGTAGCAGGGCGGCGGGCTGGGCCGTGCACAATTGTGACGTGGCGGCCTTGCCTCCCCTATGGATTGGTCAGACTGCGTATGACCCGGAAGTGATAAGAATCGCTTCCGGGGCACACGTAGGCAAAATGCCCGCAAGTTGATTAGAACCGGCTCCCGGCTCCAAAATGCGCATAAAAAGCTGGGGAGCGGGAAAAGCGGCCTCTTTGCTCGCCGCACCCACAGCTGACACGGAGCATCGCTCCTCCGGCCTAGATAGGAGGCCTCATCAATTTTTGGCTTTATTTTTCAGGTCGGCGATCTCGGGAGCAGGTGGCAGGCGGCTCGAGCTCCTGTTTCAGTTGGGGCAATTTCTTTTTGTTCTCCAGGCTTGGAGCTGAAGGGAGAGAGAGCTTGCAGGGCACTAGCTGGCAGGAAGACTGAAGGGACAGAGCTTGCAGGGCAGCAGCAGGCTGAAGGGCACCAGAGGGACACCAGCTGGGAGAAGGGTGATCTTTTTTCCGGTTTCCTCCCACTACTGGCTCATAGCGCCTGCAAGAGAATGGTGAAAGTGACGGCGCCGGCAGAGAGGGGCAGCTAAGGTGCTAATTGAAGTCTTTTCTGGAGGTCTCCAGCGCTCGCGGTTTTTCAAGGGGACACGGACAGGCTGGCATTCCAGCACTTCTGGGAGCCACGCAGGTTTGAGATACTGACCTGGCCCACTGGATTAGCTGGTGGGCGTGGCTCTGGTTGAGTGGGTGATTGTGGCCGGTTGTGGGCCCCCTATGTTTGTGAGGTAAGGGTCGGGGCAGCGTCCCAGGCCAAGCACCACTGTCGGTGTGTGCTAGGGAGCAGTAGTAGTCTATGTGGCATACGCATAGGGTGCCATAACTGCGTTGGGTTGCACTATCAAGCTGGTGAAGTTATTGGCGTATCTGTACACGCATGTGACAGACGTGCCCCCAAAGCAGCATTCTCTCCCGTGCCTAAAAAGAGTAGGTCTAAAAAGGTGGGGATGCCGAGAACAGCAGAAGGAACGAATGGGCCCATTGAGCCAGGGGCCCCTGTGCCAGTTCGGCCGGCAGTCGGGGGATGCGGAGCCAGGGCCAGCTGGGGGAAGTACTCTGCCAGGCAGTGGTGGGGATGATACTCCGTCAGGTACAGGGGGGCAACCGGGACCGTCAGGTACCAGCTGACAGGCCCCATGTGTCCCTCTGGCGGGGGCCCCTGCGGGAGTTCCTCCGGTTCAGCCGGATTAGGTAGCAAACTTAGCAGCGCCCCTCCCCTGGTTAGAGAAAGTTGGTAACTGGTCCCCGTGGCAGGGATTTCTGGCAACGGGAAAAACATTCTAGATAAGGCAAAGGAAAATAGTGGCTCAGTTAGACGGGGCATCGGGGAGCAAGCCAGGTGAAGGGCAGGGAGCTCTATCTCCTGGCGCTCCTGTGACGGGGGTTGCTCTTCCTGGGGCCAGTAAAGAATTGCCGGCAGTAAGCACATGCATGGACGGAGCAAAAGAGAAGCCAGCTGAGCCACCGGGGGCAGCTGCAACAGGTAAGCAGCAGACACTGCTAGTGTTAGGTGTGGATGAGGCACGCACACTCAGGGAAAAACTGGCAAGGCATGTGGCTCAGGAGATGAAAGAAAACATTTGGAAGGGGAGTTATGTCAAAATGTTTTTCTTGCTGATGGATGAAACTGAAAGGGAGGAGGCCAAGAAAAAGAAGGATCGGAGGCTCCCTAGGGAATGGGCAAGTGAATCGGAGAAATATAGGATTGAGGAGTCCTTGATTAATTGGGTGAGGAGCTTCTTGGTCCATATGGCAGTCATGCTGGAACTGTTTCCAAACCTGGCAACAGAAATGGCACGCTATCAGAACAGGATCAATGGGGCACATGACAAATATGGGGGGCAGGATGGAAGGAATATGATAAGGACTTTAGGACAACGAAGGCTTCTGATCCTGCCCTCACATGTGGTCAGATTGATATGATGTTGTGGTTAGACCATGTGGGGCATGGGACCCATAACAGTGCCAAGGGCCTGTCTTTTCAGTCCTTTCGGTCATTCCCCCCGGCTAGCTCCAGCGGCGGGAGGGGCAAAGGGGCATGTTCGGATTTCAACAGGCGTACATGCACCAGAGCAGCAGGCATGTGTAAATTTGAGCACCCATGCTCCTTCTGCACCTCCCACCCTGAATCCAAGTGTTTTAAGAAGTCAAAGGATGGGTGAGAAGAAGCAGGAATGATGGTATCTCACTTACAAAGCCTTTTCCCCCATAATAACGAGTGCCTTGATTCCATGCCTAAATAGATATATTTGTCCTTCATCTGCCAGGTAGTTGCTAGAAGGTTTCAGAGATGATTTCAGAATTTCCGCACCAGACTACATAGGGGCGCTCGAATGCAAGAATCAGCTGTCGGCGAGGGACAATCCAGAGGGAGCAGCTGAAAAAATTGAGAAAGAACTGCGCTTGGGCAGGGAGGCAGGCCCATTTGACAGCGTGCCAGTAAAGAATTTTCTCCACTGGGGGTGGTTCATAAAAAAGAACTGGGGGAATTCAGGTTGATTCATAACCTTTCAGCTCCCAGGGGTCAATCCCTAAATGACGCCATTGATGACAAGCTGTGCACGGTCAGGTACTCATTCTTTGATCAGGCTGTTGAGATGTTCAGGGGTCTAGGTCTGGGTCTGGGCCCGGGCGTGCTTCTGGCGAAGTCAGACATTGAGTCAGCTTTTTGCCTTTTGCCAGTTCACCCTTTAGATTTCCATCATTTGGGTTTCCAATTCCAGGGGAAGTACTACATGGATAAATGCATGCCTATGTGGTGCTCGGTCTCTTGTGCTTACTTTGAAACATTCAGTTGTTTTTTGGAATGGGTGTTTAAACAGGTGATGGGGCACCAGTATGTGTTGCATTACCTTGACGACTTCCTCTTCCTGGGGGCACCAGGATCTCTGGAGTGTGGGTGGGCGCTGCGGATATTCTGCGCGCTCATGCAGGGTTTTGGGGTACCACTGGCAAAAGGTAAGACAGTTGGGCCCTCCATAGTGATTGAATTTTTAGATATAGAGTTGGACTCGACCCAGGGTTGATCACGGCTGCCCAAAGAGAAGATCACAAATTTCAGGGCAGCTTTGCAGCGATATTTGGCAAAAGAGATGGTTACACTGCATCAGCTTCAACAGACCGTGGGTCAACTGAATTTAGCTTTGAGGGTCATCCCCATGGCACAACCATTTTCACAGTCCGTTGCTCAAGCCATGTCAGGTCTCAAAGAGAAACACCATCACACCAGGTTGACTGGCGAGGTTAAGCAGGATATGCAGATTTGTATGGCATTCCTGCATGACTTCAATGGCACGGTACTATGGCCCGGCCTGCTCACACCTTCATCAGTGTTAGGTTTGATGACTAACTCTGCAGTAAGGGTGGGCGTAGTTTGCGAAGTAGCGCTATGCACTTCGCACTACGAGAGCTACGCGAACTGCAGTAGCATGTTCGCACTGTGCAAGATGTCATTTTCAATGATTGCACAGTGCGGACAAGCATCCGGCACTGTGCAATCATTGAAAACGGCATCTTGCACAGTGCGAGCTTAACATTTCTGCTGCTCGAGTAGATTTTTACTCGAGCTGCAGCTTTCTCAACGCGGACTGGTAGTTTCTCATCGCGAGGGGTCACGAGCATACGCGACCACTCGCAATGAGAAACCTGAGCTCCCCGCGTTGAGAATCTCGCCAGGAGGTTTATTTTCCATGCTCGCGATCGGCAACTTGATGTTGCTGATCGCGAACAAGGAAAAAGTCTCGCGAGGATGTCATTTTGCTTGCTCGCGGTCACCAACTTGACGTTGAGGACAGCGAGCAAGCAAAAAATGACCGCTGCACTATGCTACGCAAGTTTGCACTGTGCTACGTGCAGTTCGCGTAGTGCGAAGTTGCGCAAACTTCGCAAACTACGCGAGCGTATCGTAGTGTTTTGCCCAGGGTTACTCTGCTGGGAATGAGGGCTTTGGAGCTATACTAGGTACTGAATGGGTGGTGCAACGCTTCCCGGCATGGTGGGTTCAAATCTAGTTAACATGCAACATTGGGTTTCTAGAGTTGTTCCCCATTTTTGTGGCATTGACAGTTTGGCCTGAGATTTTAAGGAATCAATCAGTCGTTTTCTGGTCAGATAACATGTCAGTGGTAGAATGCATCAATCAGCAAGCAGCAAGGTATAAGATAGTCCTAAGTCTGGTTAAGGAAATAATTCTGTTATGCATGAAATTGAATATGCAATTCAGGGCTAAGCATGTCCCAGGGGTGTTAAATCACGCTGCTGATGCACTGTCTCGCTTTAAGATGCACGTATTCAGGGCGCATCTCCCAGAAGCGGCGGAGAACCCGACAGCTTTTCCAGAACGGCTTTGGCAGCTTGGTGCCCCCAAC
This sequence comes from Lissotriton helveticus, assembly GCF_964261635.1. Classification (NCBI taxonomy): domain Eukaryota; kingdom Metazoa; phylum Chordata; class Amphibia; order Caudata; family Salamandridae; genus Lissotriton; species Lissotriton helveticus. Next base: position 1,308,373,158 of record NC_136057.1, read on the forward strand.
TACCAGACCTCGTGGCAGCTAGCCTAGCACCCAGGACCCGGAGGGCATGCGAAGGGGCATTTTGGGCTTACTATAACTACTTGGGGAAGGAATGGGGAGAAGTGGCAAGTCACAGGGGCAGTTTTCTCTTACTTGGGGGCACTAAAAGATGAGGGGCGTTCAGTGGCAGCAGCAAGTTGACATGTAGCGACTATCTCCTTCTTTGCACAGGCAGGGGCTGTTGGGACCCCACTAATAATTTCACAGTGAAAAAAGCCTTAAAGTGTTGGCTGCGTCTCCAAGGTTCGCAGCCTGATTCAAGACAGCCAATAGGTGTAAATATCTTGGCCACGTTTCTTGGGGTACTGGGCCAGGTTTGCAACACTGAGGCAGAGGCTTACCTGTTCAGCACAGCATTTTCGTTGGCATTTTATGGCGCCTTTAGGATCGGGGAACTTGTGGCAAGGAACAAGCAGGATTGGCAGGAGTGATTACAGTTCAGCCATGTCAGAATACAGGGAGACTCATTGTTCATATCAATCCAGAGATCCAAGTCCGATCAGGAGGCCCGTGGGGAAGGGGTGGTGCTGCGACGGGCACAAGGGAGCCCTTGCTGCCCTATCGCCAACTTGGAGGCCTTCTTGGCGTACAGGCCCAAGGGTGTAGGAGGGCCTTTGCTAATCCACAAGGATGTTACCCCACTCTCGAGATTTCAATTTAAAAAGGTCATGGATATGGCAGTGCAAAAGGCACGTTTGGACCCCAGCAGTTTTGGAACGAACTAATTCAAGATAGGGGCCGCCTCTAAAGCAGCGGCAAGGGGTTTCACTAAGAGCGAAGTGAAGAGGATTGGCAGGTGGTCCTCTAATTGCAACAAGCACTATGTGGGCTTACATACGTTATAAGATTGCACAGGCGATTTTGCTGATGGTATGTTCTTGCTGTTCAATTTTCAGTTTCTCAAGCCTGTTCCGCAGAAGGGAAACAGGCGACGGCGCAGCAACAGTCTGGATCTACCCAGGAACAGGTGCAAGCCTGGGACCAGGGAGCGTACACTGTGTGGGTCATTGGTCATTCATATGTTAAACGTTGACATACCTTTTTTGTGTCAAGCAATTACGAGAGGAGAGCGAGACAGGCTGTTTTTAGTGTATCTTTCCATGGGCAGGGTGGATTGCGCTTTGACCATTTCAGGGGCCTTGTGTTAGATCTGCTTGACAGGGAAGGGGCTTGCCCTAGGATTGTTATCTTGCACTTGGGAGGACATGATCTGGTACATTTGGGTAGACGAAGTCTGGTGGAAACACTGATCACTGAAGTGGGTTGGTTGGCTCGGTTATGTCCAGGGTCTATCCTGGCATGGTCACATATGACCCAGAGAATTCAATGGCGGGGGGGAGAGTCTGTAAGGGCTTTGAACCACTCTGTGAAAAGGATTAATAACAAAATGGATAGGCTTTCCGATCTCCTCATCTACAGATGATTCCCCATGGGTGCATCGGGGGAGACGTTCTTCTTAAAAGATGGCATCCACTTGTCCAAATTGAGTAATGAGCTCTTCATAGAGAACCTTCTTGCTTGGCTAGTTGAGACCAGGGACAGGGTATGACCTTCGGTCTATTGGTAGGGGGAGGCCTGATAGTCAGGCAACTATGCAGGCCTGTGGTGGTAAGGTCATGATTGGTGAGCTAAATTAAGGTCCTTAGCGGGCAGCACCATTCTTTAATGGGGACGCCAAAGGGGGAGGGACAACTGGTCACTCATGGAACTCCAGGGGCAGTTACAGCCGTTGGCTGGAAGGGTGCGGGGGAGGAGAGCTATGCTTTCCAGTAGGCTGTTTGGCCCCCCCGAAAGCTAACAAGGGCACAAGTAAAACTGCGCATAACTTCAAGGGCCCCTTATGAAGATAATCTGCAGGGCGGAGGGGGCGCTCAGGGGGAAGTACCCTCCCAGTGAAGAGGCACCCTTTGCGCATGGGCACAGTTTGATCAGGATCTGGGGCCAGTTATTGACCTTGCCGTAGGCTCAAACAGTGATATGCAGAAAGATAATTTTATTTGATTACTGAATGTCTAGATTAGGATAGGAATGTCTATGTATTAGAAATATGTTACGGTTAGCAAACAAGACATTTGTACCTATCAATGTAACGGACTGGACTTTCTGCGTATTGTGCACATAATGTATATATAATGTTTTTGAATATTAAATTGTAATAAATACAGCCGGGATTAATGATCCCTAATCCAAAAAACCCTTTGTGATAATTGAGTTGTTGCCTTAGGGGTAGATGGGGGTGGACAACTTTGGCACCGGGAAGGGGGCCGTCACCTAGGGGTGTTAAGTCATAGAAAGAGGGGGTCTAGACCGTACCTGGCCATAGAGTAAGGCAGGGGCCGGCATCGGACACGCCGCATGTACGGCGGTCGTGCCGGCCCCCGATGATGTCGCACGGAGGGGGGTGCAGCCACGGCCCGTGGAGGGAGTTCCAGTGGGGTAGAAAGGCGGGGCGGGGGTGCTAAAAACCGGAATATGGATAATTGGAGGTAAGTAAACAATTTAATTGTAAATAATAAATCCAATTTTGCGATGCAGGGCGTTCTACGAAATTCATTTTATTTATTAAATTGTTTACTTACCTCCAATTATCCATATTCCGGTTTTTAACACCCCCCACCCTGCCCCTCCCCCGTCCCGCCTTTCTGCCCCACCAAAACTCCCTCCATGGGCCGTGGCTGGGCAGGTGGGCTGGGCCGCACATAATGGGGACACGGCGGCCTCTCCTCCCCTATTAGTTGGTCAGACTGCGAGTGACCCCAAAGTGATACATCCGGGGCACGCATAGGCAAAGCGCCAGCGAGCTGGTTAGAACCGGCTCCCAGCTCAAAAATGAACCTAAAAAGCGGGGGAGCGACGAAAGCGGCCTCTTTGCTCGCCGCCCCCACAGCTGATACGGAGCATCACTCCTCCGGCCTCAATAGGAGGCCTCATCAATTTCTCCCACCCACCATCCCCTAAAGCAGATGTTTTTGGAATGTTTGTTCATTACAGTGTTTTTTGCTTTTACAGGTAATTTGTCTTTATTTTACAGGCTCGTCACTTATTGCATCATTAAATGTTATTGTCGTATTTACTGCTTTTCCTTGGTCAGCGGTAAGGTCATGATTGGTGAGCTAAAATGTAAGGTCTTTAGTGTGCGGTGCCATTCTTTAATGGGGACGCCAAAAGGGGAGGGAGAAAAGGTCTCTCATGGAACTCCAGGAGCAGTTATAGCCGGTTGGTTGGAAGGATGCAGGGGAGGGGAGCTAAACTTTCCAGTAGACTGGTTGGCCACCACGCACGCACACAAGGGTGCAAGTAAAACTGTGCCTAACTGCAAGGGCCCCTTATTGAGATAATCTGCAGATTTTATAGATTTTGAACCCTAGCTCTGCCAGCAGCTAGGGAAACTTAGCAAATCTATACATTTTTGAAATCTAGACACCCAGGGAAATCCAGGATGGGGCGACTTGACTGGCTCTCACCAGAATGTGAGGAAAATATGTTTTTTTTTTTTACTGATTTTCAGGTTTGCAAGGGATTCTGGGTAACATAAACTGATGAGAGCCAATCAAGTCACCCCATCCTAGATTCCCTTGGGTGTCTAGTTTTTAAAGAATTATAGGTTTGCTAGGTTTCCTTTGGTGCCGGCCGAGCTAGGGTTCAAAATTTGCAGCTAGGCACTTTGTAAAAAAAGGGTCAGTTTTCACTGTGAAAATGTGGTGTGTGCATTTTGCTTTTTGGGCCGTTTCCTGTCATGGGCACTAGGCCTACCCACACAAGTGAGGTACCATTTTTCTTGGAAGACATTGGGGAACGCCGAGTTGGTGGAATTTTGTGGATCTACACAGATTCCAGAACTTTACACCACAGAAATGTAAGGAAAATGTGTTTGCTTCTTTACAAATTTTTAGATTTGCAAGGGATTCTGGGTAACAGAACTTGGTGAGAGCCAGTCAAGTCACCCATCCTGGATTCCCCTGTGTGTATAGTTTTGAAAAATGTATACGTTTGCTAGGTTTCCCTACGTGCAGGCAGAGTTACGATTCAAAATCTACAGCTAGGCACTTTGCAAAAAAAGGGTCAGTTTTCACAGTGAAAATGTGGTGTGTCAACGTTGTGTTTTAGGCCGTTTCCTGCCGCGGGCACTAGGCCTACCCACACATGTGAGGTACAATTTTTCTCAGAAGACTTTGGGGAACGCGGGGTGGGGGAATTTTGTGGATCCACTCAGATTCCAGAACATTACACCACAGAAATGTGAGGAAAATATGTTTTTGGGGACAAATGTTTTGGTTTGCAAGGGATTCTGGGTATTAGAACCTGGTGTCTCCACAGTACAATTTGGGCCATTTTCTGTTGCAGCCACTATGCCTACCTACACAAGTGAGGTACCATTTTTATCGGGAGACCTGGAGGAGCGCTGGGTGGTAGCTTGGTGATCCTACAACTTTCCCACATAGAAATGCGAGAACATTTTGAGGTTTGCAGGGGATTCTGGGTAGAGAAATGTTGGGGGACCCACGCAAGCCATACCTTGCTGGACCCCTCTGCGTGTATAGTTTTCAGAAATGTGTGGGTTTGGTAGGTTTCCCTAGGTGGCCGCCGAGCCCGGGGTCAAAAACTCATGGGACCCCGCTTGCAAAACCAGGTAGTTTAGTGATAGGTAATTTTGATTTTAGGTTTTGGGCCCTTGCCTATCGCGGGTACTTGACCCACCCACACAAGTGAGGTACCATTTTTCTCGGAAGACTTTGGGGAAAGCGGGCTTGGTGAATTTTGTGGATCCACATAGATTCCAGAACTTTCCACCACAGAAATGTGAGGAAAATCTGTTTTTTTTACAAAGTTTTAGGTTTGCAAGGGATTCTGGGTAACAGAACCTGGTGAGAGCAAGTCACGTCATCCTGGATTCCCGTGGGTGTCTAGGTTTAAAAAATGTATAGGTTTGCTAGGTTTTCCTAGGTGCCGGCAGAGCTAGGGTTCAAAATCTACAGCTAGGCACTTTGCAAAAAAAGGGTCTGTTTTCACTGTGAAAATGTGGTGTGTCCACGTTGCGTTTTGGGCCGTTTCCTGATGCGGGAACTAGGCCTACACACACAAGTGAGGTACCATTTTTCTCGGAAGACTTTGGGGAATGCGGGTTGGGTGGAATTTCGTGGATCCACACAGATCCTAGAACTTTCCATCACAGAAATGTGAGGAAAATGTGTTTTTTTAACTTTGGGGCATTTGCCTGCCCATCTTTGGCAGCCCCCACCCCAACATCAATAAAAAATAATCCCTGATTTCTAATGGACGTTCTGCCCACCCAGCGGGCAGCTTGGGGGCTATTGCCCCATGTGCCCCACCCCGGGAGGGCAGAACGACTGGAATTTCACTGGGTGTTGGGGCATTGTCATGCCCATTTTGGGCAGCCCCCACCCCAACATCAATAAATTACAATCCCTGGTTTCTAAAGGACTTTCTGGCCCCCTGGGGGGGCATATTAGGGGCTACTGTCCCCATCTTCCCCCCGGGGGGACAGAAAGACTGACATTTATCTGGGGCGTGGGGGCAGCCCCCAACCCAAAGTCAATAAAAAAAATCTCTGATTTCTAGTGGGCTTTCTGCCCCTCGGGGGTCAGATTAGGGGCTCCTGCCCCTTTCTGACCCTGGGGAGGCAAAAAGACTGACATTTTTCTGTCATGCCCTTTTTGGCCAGACCCCAACGTCAATAAAAATAAATTCCTGGTTTCTAGTGGGCTTTCCACCCCCGAGGGGAAGATTGGGGGCATCACCAGGGTGGGCAGAAAGACTGTTGCAACCAAACTAATATGCAGGGATCAAAGGCCCTTGTCCAAGGGCCTCTCCCCCCTCCCTTAGTGCTAGTGGGTGGATCCCTGCTTGGGGATTGCCCTCCTGGGGTGATCCCCAAGCAGGGATCCACTGGAGAAGGATACCACTAGAAAGGGGAGATTCTCCCCTTTCCAACAAAACCTCTCCCATCTTTTTCGGTGGTCAGGGGGCTGAGATAGCCCCACATGCAACGAAACTGAGAAACTGAAACTAAGTTTCAGTTTCGATTTTGTTGCAATGACTATAGCGCGCCATGCGCGCAATCGATATTGCAATGAAATTCCAAAATAGGCCTGGGGAGGTTGGGCTCTTCCCCACCTCCCCGGGCAACAAAAAAAAAGAGAAATCCCTCAGCTGTCTGCAGTATAGGGATTTCCTGAGCATGTGCTCATGACAGAATGGTTCCGTCATGAGCACACTAGTACTTGTGCTCCTGACGGAACCATTCCATCATGAGCATGGAAGGGGTAAAACACCGGAGTCCGTTTACAGAAGACAAAATTGTGGGGAACAGAGAATCCGCTCATGACCTCAGCTGTCAATGGTGGGCTTGTTTAAGCAGTTATGTTTTCCAAAGTTTCGTGGATAGTAGATATGTTTGCAGTTCTATTATGCATTGGACATGGGACCTCAACAAATCTTCTTATCTTGTTGAGGGCACCTGATAAAAAAAAGAATTGATGCATTCTGTAAAAATACATGAAATTCTTGTGCTTCAAATTGTAAATTGTGATTTAATGTGAAAATATAAAGGTGTGAAGTCTGTTGATTCCCCACCTCATCCTGTTTTTCTATCATCTAGTTTTACCATGGTCTACACAAAACATTGTTTTGCTTGGAACCCTTTATCTGTGAGATGTCTCTAGTTGATAATGTTCCCTGTAAAGTGGTCCACCTTTCCTTGAATGCCTAAATGAATATTCTATATGTATCTTAGTAATTTAAATGTCCTCTAGTACATGGTCTGTGTGTTGTCCAATCAAAGTTTCCTTGTTGTGAAGTAATGGGGAAATAGCATCTGAATATAACCTTGGTCTTTGTTCCAGAAAGTTTAATGCATGACATCTTGAACTTTGAATTTAATCTGTGTTCCTTCAACTATATTCAGGCATCTGCTTCAGTAAGGCTTGGATGAGTATTTGTGGGTGCTACAACATAATCTGCTTGCACTACATTCATTTATACAACACAATAAATTACTCTTGGATGTAAGGCTTAAGGTTTCATGCATGATTGGCTGCTGGGACCAGGGCTGGCACTAGGGCTGTTTGCTAGGGTTTCTATTGGATGTAGGGCTTAGAGTTTCATGCCTGATTGGCTACCGGGACCTGGGGATGTGATTGGCTGTAAAAGACTGGTGTCCTAGTGGTTCTAGGGCTTGGGGCTAGTGTTGTGATTGGTTAAGGTTGGGGCTAGGGTTCCCATTGCTCGAAGGGGTCACCTGACCACTAGGTCCATTTAAGGTCAAGGTTCAGGGTGTCTCAGTCCGAGTGTCAAGGTTAATGGCGGATAGGACAAGTACAGTTGTCTGTTTGAGCCTGGTTGGGCCTAGGGCCCGAAATGCAGCCCAAATATACATACACCAGCTCCCACCCTACCCCATCCACAACCACATTAACACTCACAACACATGTGCTCTAATCATTTACTACAAAGCTACCCTAGACAAAGTTCAATGTCTCAGCATCCACTACAAAACCCCAGAAACCACATCTATACACCCTTCTATCCTAGCAACCACAAATTTACACCATCACTTTCAAACAACACACAACTCTATCCTACATCACTAACTAATCCACTCATCACTAACACACCATTTCTACACCATACTCAACTATATCCCATCCAGACACACACTGCCTACTCTAATTACTCCTAACAGACCCCTTTTTGTTACTAACAAACCAATACTCGGCCTTCCGTCTTTTCAGCCACCAACACCCTCCTCTTCTTTTTACCACAATAACACAGCCGCACAACACTTATACTCCACTGCACCACATATATACCTCTTTCAGCAATCACATCTAACACAAACACTCTTAACTTTAGTTCATCCTATCTTACACACAACATATACTCTATTCACAAACACACCACCACCCCATTTACCTAACAACTTCCACTCACCAACAATACTTTACATACAAATCCTTCTCAGAAAACAAATACATCAGCACATCCTTTCACTACTCCTCAAAAACAAAACATAACACACACACCTGCACAAAAATATCTCTCCCACACCACACCTCATAGTACATTCTATCCCAAACGACAAACATGCACCCTCTCCCACCTTCCAAACTACACAAATGATACACACCATGAACAAACTACAATGCCCAGCTTTCTCTCTTCTCCCACACCTAACACATATATAGCAACACAGAAACTCTCCTTTAACCGCTTCTCATCCATTGGACAGTTTAGAACCTTACTACATGACCCACATGCTGCACCACCATCTCTAACTCATACACCTTCCAACCTAAACAGACACAATCAATATAAGCAACATGCCACTCCTCATATCCTCCCTTCTCCATGTCTACTGCACAACAAGGCAACACTAAAAAAACAACACCGCTTACCAAATCACTCTTTACCGCCGTCTCCAACACATGCAGGCCCATCTTGGCCTGCTGGACGAAGTAAATGATACAGAACAGCTACACGATTGCTATCCTCATACAGCTAATATCAACACTAAGAACACACCTGCTACAACCCCACAAAATACTGCTATCTCTTCTACAAAACTAAGTCACACTATCACCAAAACACATTCTCTAAACTGTCTACTAATAAATGCTCGATTGCTCTCTAAAAACAAATATCACATTTACGACCTTCTCACTGACACAAAACCTGAAATAATCTTCATAAATTATTCATGGTTGAAAGATGATATGGCTCCAATCCTGCAAGAAGCCATTACTCTAGGCTATCAAACGATCCCGCAAAATCATATAGGCAAAAGAGGAAGTTTGCCTAGCTGTTGTATTCTGACAAACATTGCATATCACTAAATCTGACTACGTCTCCATTCAGCCTGAGCGCAGTTAGCGGAAATTCGCAAAGTGCAAAAAAACTCAGCCACACTCCGTGGAGCTCTGAAGTGGCAGAGTGTGTTAGATAAATGCTGTTTATGGTAATTTGTAGCACCGGGTGTTCGTCCACGCTTCGAAATTATCACGTACTGCACCATGCACAGTGCAAGGGGGCGCTGTTTCCTTTCTGCCGCTCGAGTAGATTTTCTACTCAAGCAGCAGCTTTCTCAACGCGAACGGACGATCATCACTGGCCTAGACACACTGAACCTACATCAAATCGTTCACAAACCCACACACATTGCTGGACACATCCTAGATGTCATTTTTGCAAATACAGAACTGGTTACATTTCAAACAATAACTTCACTCACATGGTCAGACCACAATTTGCTTACTTTCCAACATAAAACAACACAAAGCAACACACATAAAACCCTCTTACATGCATAGATCTATCGATTGTGGAACAAACTCAATTTGGAACACTTAGAAACACAGCTAACATCCAGTGCCAATCGAGACACAATAAATTCTGTTCAAACACTATATGAGTGGCTACAGGAAGCTTTTGATATCCCAATACCACTAAATACTAAACAACAGAACAAAAGAAAACAGACACCTTGGAGAAATACAGATATAAAAGAGATAAAACAACAAATTAGAAAGCTGCAACGTGCCTGGCTCAAAATAAACACCAATCAAGACAAACTTTGCCTACAGAAACTCAGCAGATTATACAAGTCAGCCATCAAAAAAACTGAGAAAATGTACTATTCAGACAGAATTCAAAATGCTAAATGTGCAAATAGTTTTATAAAATCCTCACTGAATTTTGTAAACCAAATTGCCTAGAAGGAGCTCATCCCTATACTAAAGATTTCACATACAAACTGGCAAATCATTACACTGCCAAAGCAGACACATTGGTCGCATATTTAAAACGAAGAAAAAGCACAAGCACCCGCCCTTTTCCAAAACAACAATCCAAGAATACTCTAACCTAGCCTCTCCATTCCTTCCAAAAAATTTCACGCAATGAATATATGGACCTGGTCAAAGCAAGCAGGCCCGCCGGCAGCCTTTCTGACTCATGTCAACCACAAACCTTCAAGAGAATTCTTCTAGCAACCTCTGCTGCCACACCAGTAAGAAGAATCATCAATTCCTTAACTACGGGAATATTTCCAGAAGAACTAAAAAAGTCATACATACTCCCATTACTGAATAAAACAACCCTGGTCCCGCTTAACCTTGACAACTACAGACTGATAACGAATGGACCTTTACTGGGCAAACTGAAAGAAAGAGCAGCATTCACCCTGATGTCACAATTCATTGAAGATAATGCCATACATTCAGAATTCCAAAGGGGATTTCATCCAGGTAGAGGCACAGAATGTGCCCTCATTGCCGTTTGGGATTACCTTAGGAACACAGTTGACCACAACGGAGTAGCTGCACCACATCTCTAGACCTCTCAGCTGCCATTGACATGGTTGACCATGACACTCTAATACAAAGACTCCACAAAGCCAGCATTGAGGGGACTGCTCTCGACTGGATCACATCCTACCTCCACAATGGAACTAATGCCATCCATATCCCCCTTTCTCTTCAAAACCGTACTTCAGAAAAGCAGGGGTCTATCATCTCACTCATGCTTTTCTACTTCTACATGAAGTTATTACCGACACTGATCAATCAATTCCACTTCACTTGCAATAGCTATACAGATGACACACAAATACTCCTTCAACTGGAATGCCCCAAAGACATTGGAAACTCAACAATTTTCAGTTGTCTCAGAGCCATTGATCCAAGGCTCTGGAATAACTGAAAATTGCTGAGTTTCCAATGTCTTGGGGCATTCCAGGCCCCATGGGAGAGACCCAGAGGGACTCCCCCAGGCTCAAAAAAGAGAAAAAATCAGCAGAAAATGCTACGATCCTGTGAGACTCAAGCAGGATTAAAAAAAAACAACATGGCATCTGGGCCACATTTGTAGGGATAATACTCCAGGGTGCCAATTGCCCCGGGCTGATTTCACATAGAGGAGGGGGCTGCATGCCCCCCTCCTTGAGTGTCCATGGCCCAGGGAGCCCACAAACTTTGCCAAAAACTATTGATACGGGGAAGAGGGCCGCTAGTCCCACCTCTCCGAACCACCAGGGGCCTCAGGGAGCCCAGCCCTGGGGCCAACATTACATTTCATTGGAGAAGGGGCTGTGCAGCCTCCACCACAAGCCTCAGGAGGTCCTGGGGCCGAAAAGCCAAAAATGGGGAGAGGGGCCACATTTTCCCCCTCTATGTGCCTCGAAAGGTTCAATGAAGCCCACCCCTGGGGCTGTCATTAATATTTATGGGGAGGCAGCCCCCTTCCCTGAGCCTGAAAAAACCCTGGGGAGCCCACCCCCAGGGTTAATTCCTTTAAGGGAGGGAGGCCACGTGGTCCCCTTCCTAAGCTATTAATAGCTCTGGGGAGCACACCCCCCAGGGCCAGCTCAGCAGCATAATCCCAGGTTGCCCAGGCCCAGACATAGAGGTTTCCTGGCCCACAGTAGTGCAGACAGTAAAACCTGTATTTGCTCTCACTTTGCAGAAGCATTTTTAAGTCTCCTGCAAAGCGGGAGCAAACACTAAGTCCACCACCAGCGGACAGATGTAAAAATGCTCCCGATTGCTGGGAGTGGACTCATACACATGAGAAGATTCCTACTGCCTGCAGGGAGCAGCAGTATTAGCTGCTCTATGTGGCCAGTAGCAATGTTGGCTCCTCCTGGATGCAGGGAGCCAGCTGGGGCCGCAGGGGCCACTGGCCCCATGGCACCCAACAACAGTGGGGTGGGAGCCCTGGATAGGCACCACGGCACCCATATTTAGCTGAGCTGGACCTGGGGAATGGGGTCTTGTATTTTTCGGTTGTCTTGGTGTTTCTCCAGTTCATTTCCAGGCGTCTGCAGGTGTGTCTGGCTTCTTGGAGGGTGGTGGTGAACCAGGCAGCTTTCCTGCGGAGCTGTTTGCTGGAATTGCATAGAGGAACAAACACATCTGCGCAGTTGGAGATCCAAGTGTGGAGTCCTCTGGCTGCGGCGTTAGCGTCAGATGCACCAGTGTGGTTGATGGAGATGGTGGAGATGAGTTGCTTGTCAGTAACCTTACTCCAATTCCTCTGTGGTGGGTGCGGGGCTAGTTTGGGTGCCTTGGGGTTGTCAACGGCAAAATGTATGCAGTGGTGGTTGGTCCATGGTGGTTGTGTTGTGTGGCTGAAGTGAACGCTGTTTCCTGCAGCGAAGATGGGGTCGAGGGTGTGTCCAGCTCTGTGGGTAGGTGTGGTGACGAGTTGCTTAATTCTGATGTTGGCGAGGTTGTCAATAAGGATTGTGTAGTTGGGGGCGTTGGGGTTGTCGAGGTGGATGTTCAGGTCTCCAATGAGTATGTACTTCATTGAGGCAATAGCGTGGGGTGCGATGAAGTTGTGATGGTGGTGGCGAAGGGTGTCCAAGGGCCGGGGGGTCTGTAGATGAGGGTTCCTTAGAGTGTGGTGTTGGGGCTGGTCTGGATCTGGAAGTGCAGGTGCTCGGCAGAGGGGAAGGTTTCGCTGGAGGTGGTGAGGCGGAGGGTGCTCTTGTGGGCGAATGGCGAGGCCCCCTCAAGGGTGGTTGGGGTGGTCCTTCCTCTGGATCTTGTATCCATCCAGGATGGCGGTGTTGATGTCGGGGTGGAGGAGGCGTTGGTCCAGGTCACTGTGAGAAGGCGACGTAGGGTGAGTGAGAGTTGAGTAGGTTCCAGATTTCCATGGTGTGTTTGTGTACGTCATGCATGTTGAGGAAGATGCATCTTAGCGTGTCACAGGTGGTGGCGTCGGTGGTGTTGGAGGCTGGGGTGGTTGCAAAGGTCTGGCGGCAGTGGAGGCAGGAGAACTGGCCATGGGTCATGTTCGGTGAGGCCTGTTGGCAGTCTCTGTGTCTTCCGGGGTTGAGTGCGAGGAGGGTGGTTGTGGACTCGTAGCAATGGATGGCCGGAGATCTAGGGTTACTGGCACTGGCCGTGGGTGGGTCGCGGAAGGGTGCAGACGGGCATGCCTTTGGCGCGCCATCAGCGCAGACTCCATTAAGTAGGGGAGGGGGAGGGGGAGGGGGAAGGAAATGCGCAGCTGGGAGGCAGGAGTGGGCGGGGTCTAAATCGCCACAGAATCAACAAGAGGGCAAAGGCGCACAACATAATAAACTAAACCTAAAATAACATTCAAATGGCTGAAACTAACTAAATACTAGCCAAGAGTCACACCAGACACCAGGGCAGGCAAAAACCAGGGCAGGCACAGAGAGGGGGTCGAGAGCCGTCTTGAACCCTGCTCTACTCTAACAGAGGCAGTGACGGCATGGCGGAGCTGGGTGGAGGGAGAGCGGTACCTAGGCCAGGACGTCAGGGCACTTGCTCGATCCTCCCTGCAGCAGCCTTCATTAAGTAAGGGAGGGGGAGGGAAAGCGCAGCTGGGAGGCGGGAAGGGTGGGAAGCGGCAGCCAGGAGTGGGCAGGGTCTAAATCACCCCATAATCGCCAAGAGGGCAAAGGCGCACAACAGAATAAAATAAACCTAAAATAAACAGTCAAATGACTGAAACTAACTAAATACTAGGCAAGAGCCACACCAGACACGAGGGCAGCCAAAAACCAAGGCAGGCACAGAGAGCGAGTTGAAAGCTTTCTCAAACCCTGCTCTACTCTGACAGTGGCGGTGACGGCCAGGCGGAGATGCATGGAGGGAGAGCGGAACCTGGGCCAGGAGGTCAGGGCACTTTACATGTAGCATAGTTCATATTAACAATTAACCACAGATATATGGGAAACCTTCATTGAGTATGGTGTTAAATCTGTATACAACTGTTCAGAGAAAGCAAAAATAGTGAATGCCAATTTAAAAAAAAGTCAGACTAAGAACAGCTTTTATCTGCATCAAACCCTTGACACACACGAAATAAACTTGATATCAGCACAGAACTGAGTAATGTAAACAGTGTTTACTCTATGGAGAGAGTTCATTTTATACCACACTTTTTGCAAACACTGAAACTCTCATGAGAAGTGAGTCACAGTATTAAAAAGTATTTACTAAGAACAGTGTACACTCTATGCAACAGTTGTAAAAAAAAAACACTATTTGCTCAAAATAACGAAGATCTGAAGGTGCTAAACATCCTACTGTCTTCACCCTTTATACTGTCGTGAAAACTTTACAAATAGCCTACCTTCTCAAGCACATTTATATAGTTTAGTACCTGGAGCACACATTCTTCTAAGTCGTGTAAAAATCATCATTCTGACATGATTTTGTCTAATGACCCAAGGCTGCTTACAAAGGTTAGCATCTACTACATGGAATCTTACTCCTGTTGAAGATATTTTCTGCAGAACCAGAAAAATTCTATGGAACATAAAGAACACTTACATTTGAGATTTCACTAGTGATGTCACTGGCCATGTCATGGGTCATGTAATATGTGAGGTCATTTGCAGTGCATTGCGGCGGCGTAAGATATAGTTAGCTCAGGTAACTATAACTGCAGAATTCTATTATTTTTTACTGGTGAAATGTGAGCCTAACCATAACGTCCCTGTAACCTTTGTTTTTTTCAATGAATTTCTAGTTTTTAAAATTCTATTTCCTAACTATAACATCCCTGTAACCTTTAGTTTTTTCAGTACATTTCTGAAGGTTTTTTAAATGTTGGTTCCTAACTATGGCGCCCATGTAACTTTTGTTTTTTTAAGTGAATTTTATTTCCTAACTATAACCACTAACCTATGACAGTGAGTATGTGAGTGAGTGCATGAGGGTCTCAGTAGGTCTGTTGGTGTGTGTGAGAGTATCTACATGGGTATGTCAGTGGGTGTGTGAATGTCTGATGAGCAGGTCTGTGAGTTGGAATGTGAGTCTCTGAGTGGGCTGTAAGATGGTGCGTGAGTGTCTGAGTGGGTCTGTGGGAGGGTCTATAAGTACGTGCGTGGGTATGAGTGGGTGTATGCGTGGGTGTGTAAGTGCCAATGTGGGTCTCTGAGTGCCTGTGTGAGCATGTGAGTGCCTGTGTGGGTTTGTGAGTGTTTGTGTGAATGCCTGTGTGGGTCTGTGAATGGGTCTGTGAGTGGTGCTATGGATCTGTGAGTGGCTGTGTCGATTTGTGAGTGGGTGTGTGAGTGCCTGTGTCTCTGTAAGTAGGTGTGTGAGTGGTGCTATGGATTTTGAGCATTACTTAAGGCATTTAAAAGGGAGAACCATTGACCCTGCTCTCATCAGCAGATGACAAGAAAGAACCCCCTTGTCACAGTCACTACATGAGATATTGCGATTAAAAAAAGCAATACCTCCATCACGGATTACAGATAACTTTTCACGGTAGAAATGCAGAGAAAACAAACTTGCTTTGCCTTGGCCATGCGCACGAAGTTAGGATGAATAGTTCTGTACAGAAGTGATGCTTCAACTCAGGCACCTGCTTTGTTTATATCTAAGTGTGATGACTATACCCAAATGTTGATCCGTGCTCACTGTGCCACTGGAATCAAGCTATACCTTGTTGATGAGCCCATAACAAGGGACAAACCGGTCCTGAGTTGCTTGTACTCTGGTTCAGGGAGGACCTGGTCTGACAAATCGGCTGGATTGTTCCCATTGGAGGAGGGTCAAGGCTTATTTACATATGACTTGGTTCAAACTGAGGTGTCATGGTGGGCAAAAAACTATGACTATGGATGCAGTCCGAACAATTCCAGTGGCTGAGATTAATTCAAGCATTCCATCCATTACTTCTGCACCATTATCCTCCTGATCAAAGCCAAAAATGCTGGTCATCCCCGTGTGACCGCCTGGCTCGAACCTTGCAGCTAACAGCAATGCTCCCAGGACTGGGCACAACACTTCCACATCACTGGCATGTCCCTGCCTCATTTCCTAGACCTCCAGTCAGTGTGGCTTCCAGTATTCTTTCTCTGAAACCAAGTCTACTGCCCGCACCATCTTTATTTTCTCCCCATGCGTAAGCCCACAGACAAATCCGCTTTATCCATATGCCTGGATTAGGGGTCACTGAATTCCAATGCCCCTCAGCTCAGGAAATGCTTAGCAGTCGATGTGTATTTAATATGGTTTTGTTTAAGCAGGATAATTGACCAGAGGAAGCAGCTTACTCACACCCCTTATACCATTATGAGCCAAGCCCTAATACATAATTTAACTTATGGCTAAGAGAGCATAGCCCAGATGAAGATGTATATAAATCATCCAACTGATTTCCACATAATACCTTAAGGGCAACTAGAGTAGGGGCTTCGGGACTTGGGCCCCATTAACATTATTACTCAATTCTATCATTCTGGTTCCTTTTGTTGAAGCTTAATTCTTCAAGGTTTGACATGAAGAATTTGTCCCTCTAATCATCCATGGTACTTTTGCTTATAATTGCAATCAAAATTACTGAACATCTCCTATATCTCCAGTTTCAAACAAAATCAGTAGTAAATGTCCACTTGTAACATAGTCCCTTGTATTGTAATTAAATTTTAATTGCATTTATATATAGCTTACTACCCCTGACGAGGTGTTGAAGTGCTTTTTTGGCGAGTGGCACGCTACTCCAGAACTCATAAACTATTAGTGGGGAATTATTATAGTGAAATTTGAAATTAATTTGAGTGGTGGATATGTTAGTCTGTAATTTGGATTGAGAAGGATAGTGGAGGGAAAAGTCTTGTATTTATATAGTGCTTGCTTTCTCTGATGAGGTGTTGAAGCACTATTAGGCGAGTAGCACGCTACTACAGAACCAAAAAAGGATTAATAGTGAATTAGTCTGCGTAAATATGAAATTAAATTGAGTGGTGGACAAATTAGTCTGTTATTTGAGTTGAAAGGGGTAGTGGTGGGATGGAGGAGGGAAGGGTTTGCATTTATATAGTGCTTGCTACCCCTGATGAGATGTTGAAGCACTTTTTGGTGGGAAGCACGCTACTCCAGAACCCCAACAGGATTATTGGTGAATTAGTATAGGGAAATATGAAATTAAATTCAGTGGTGGACATGTTAGTCTGTTATTTGGATTGAAAAGAAATAGTGGAGGGATAGCATAGGGAAGGGTATAGAACGTTTATTTTTGGGAGGTTATAACATTGGAAGGGGTTTTGTGATGAGTAAATGGGAGATGGAGGGAGAAGAGTCAGAGGGAATGGTTTAGAAAGGCTTGTTTGGGAGATCTGAATAGTAAAAGAGGCATGAGATGATGCAAGGAAGGAAGAGTCTAGAAAGGGGTATTTCAGGGATCCTAGTTGAGGTATGGGGTTTGGGAGGAATAAGAGACTGGAGGTAGAGGATAGATTATTAGAGGTATAGGGTGAGAAATAGGGTAATGCATTGGAAAGAGTAGAAGAATGAGGTTTTTAGATGAGTCATAGAGTTGAGGTAGAGGATATATTGAGACCGGCACTGGCTTCCCGTCAACCAGGAATGAAAGCCGTCGCTGAGTGGATGAAGAACAGCCGCCTGAAGCTGATCTCGGACAAGACTGAAGTCCTCATCCTCTGTTCCACCCCCTCGGCCTGGGACGACTCCTGGTGGCCGACCGCACTGGGAACAGCACCAACAACAACACCTACCGCCCACACATGCAACTTGGGGTTCATCCTCGACTCTACTCTCTCCATGACAAAAGAGGTCAAAGCCGCCTCGTCCTCCTGCTTCAACACCCTCCGCATGCTCCGCAAGATCTACAGGTGGATCCTCAGAAGAACGGTCACCCAGGCCCTCGTCTGCAGCAAGCTGGTCTTCGGAAACGCCCTCTATGCAGGAGCCTCGGCCAAACTCCTGAAACGACTACAATGCATACAGAACGCCTCTGCACGCTTCATCCTCGACATCCCTCACCGCAGACACATCACACCCCACCTGAGAGACCTGCACTGGCTTCCCGTCAACAAAAGGAACACCTTCAAGCTCCTCACCCACGCACACAATGCACTCCACAACACCGGACCGGCATACCTCAACAGATGACTCACCTTCCGCACCCCCAACCACCAGCTCCAGTCCACCGACCTCGCCACCATCCCCCACATCCGAAGAACGACCGCCGGCGGCAGATCATTCTCCCACCTCGCCGCCAAGACCTGGAACTCCCTCCACATCCTCCTACGGCAGACCCAGGACCTGCTAACCTTCAGGAGACTACTCAAGACCTGGCTATTCGAACAGTAGCAGCACCCCCCCCGGCCCCCCACAGCGCTGTGAGACCGTCACGGGTGAGTAGTGCGCTCTACAAATGTTCTGATTGATTGATTGGGTAATTTTAAAGTTTCGGGGAGGGTTGTTGTAAAGGCAGCTTAGAAGTAAATAAAAAGCATTTAAGGTTTGGAGGTTTGCCCCTCCCGCCAAATATATCTAAAGTAAATGATACTTACCTGAAAAAAAAAGTCTGTTAGTTCAAAGTATGTTGTGTGAATGATGGAAGCAATAAAGACAAGAGAAAGAGCCCGATGACTTTGGCTGTTTTAATAAAACACACTGCAAGCTTCTGAGCTGCATTGTTGAACCCTTGAGTTAATATGCTAATAAAAATGACTCCGTAACCAAAACTGGGTCTGGACTCACGGGCAATAAGGACAAGCCTCAATAATGAACAAAAAACCAAAACGAGCACCACTATTGCCAACTATTTGTATTAGGGTCTGTGCTGACCACTCGACCTACTGATTTAAACAGTAACTCTCAGGACACTTGTTTGTCCGGAATGAATCCAATGATTTTAATCAATTCGTTTTTATCAAAACACATCTAAATGAGTGATATTTCACATCAATTGAAAAACAATGCTTATTTCACTCCACATTTGACATACAAAAAATGATTCACTCACTCAAATATACACATTCAAATACTCTCAAACACTCGTACCAACAATACAACACAAAGGTAATGTATATATTTTACATCAGTTAATAAACACAATATTTACAATTCAGTTCTTTACACAAAAACATGGCATTGGAAAACACTTTTTTCAAAGGTTTGTTAACAGTGTTGTAATTTTAGCACAACTTTCCTAATGCTAGATGGAGGTCTAGGCGTTTCGATCACCCCTAGTTTTGGGGAGATCTCTTCAGGACCACGTGCCTATGAATGAAAGGGACAGACATAAATGAATATGGTAGAGGACCCAACCTGTGCAACCTCAGAAATGAAGGGGAACCTAATCCTACCTCAAAGGTGCTCGATTTCTCTTGGAATTGGTGCTGTAACAAAAAACAGACTATACTTAATACCAGGCTCTACTCTGCTTTCAGGCTTTATAAGGAAACGCAATAAAAAGTACTCACAGGAAATGTTTTCCACACCACTTATAGTTCAAATGGAAGTGAAGATCTGTTATGAAAAAGTGAAAGGGTGTCAGTGCGTGCTCTAGGGATTCCGGTTGCTAGTTAATTATTATGGGGGACGGAGGGGGGTCTTACTTGTATCCCGGCGTGTCCGGAGTCCAGCGGTTGAGTGAGGACTTGCGGGCCGTTATTTGTGCCTGCTGAAGTCAAAAGGGACTCAAGTTAGGTCTCGTGGTTCCCGCACTGTTCAGTGTTTACAGTGGGGGGTTCTAACTCTGACTGGAAGTACCTTTTTGGATCGGTCAAGTCAGCCGAAGCGAGGGGTTCACGCCGTCCAGCCTCCGTGTGATTCTTCAGAGAGCTGGCGCCATCAGTGCGATGTTGCAATCACCGCGTATCGGCGTCTATCTAACTTCCTGGTCCCGGGGGTTCTGGGATTGGTAGTCCCTAGAGCACGCACTGACACACTTTCACTTTTTCATAACAGATCTTCACTTCCATTTGAACTATAAGTGGTGTGGAAAACATTTCCTGTGAGTACTTTTTATCTCCCCAAAACTAGGGTGATCGAAACGCGTAGACCTCCATCTAGCATTAGGAAAGTTGTGCTAAAATTACAACACTGTTAACAAACCTTTGAAAAAAGTGTTTTCCAATGCCATGTTTTTGTGTAAAGAACTGAATTGTAAATATTGTGTTTATTAACTGATGTAAAATATATACATTACCTTTGTGTTGTATTGTTGGTACGAGTGTTTGAGAGTGTTTGAATGTGTATATTTGAGTGAGTGAATCATTTTTTGTATGTCAAATGTGGAGTGAAATAAGCAGTGTTTTTCAATTGATGTGAAATATCACTCATTTAGATGTGTTTTGATAAAACAAATTGATTAAAATCATTGGATTCATTCCGGACAAACAAGTGTCCTGAGAGTTACTGTTTAAATCAGTAGGTCGAGTGGTCAGCACAGACCCTAATACAAATAGTTGGCAATAGTGGTGCTTGTTTTAATAAAAATGACTCAGCACACTGTTGGAAACCATTGGAAGGAAGTTCTCTGGGAATAACCCACAACAAATGTTTGAATGACTTTATAAACTTTTAAAAAGCCAAACATTGTGAAATGGAGGCCTGAATGTACTCTTAAAAAGCTCATGCACTTGTTGTGAAAACTGATGAGATGTTCATGGGCTGGATGTGACCATGGTTCAGCAGGCGGTATAAAACATCGGTGCATTCATATTTCACATGCCACCTGGCTTGCTGTGCTCTGGAGTGTGGGGGTGGGTTCCCTTTCTAATGTCAACTGGTGCAGCGGAGAACAATGGTTAAACCCCAAAACAAGAAAAATGCAATCCACAAAGGATATACCTGCCCTACAAACCCCTCGAGTACAAGGAGATGGGATACTGTTAAGATGTGTGAAGACTTTCAAACATTGCTGGATAGATGGACACCCATAAAATGTTTTCATTTTTAAACTGTTTATTGACATTAGAACTGCACGTGAAAGGTGTGATAATTCCACTGTATGTATCGTTGTTGTTCACATGTTCACTTTTGGATGTATGACACAATCACTCATGCTTTTACAATGCATGCCATTACAACACGGGCAATACAACAAACGTGTTGTTACCACATGTTTCATTACCACGCAAGTTGCTACAACAACTTGCCTTAGAGAAGTGCTGGACTGTGGAATAGTATATATTACTATTCCAACTCCAATCTGTGCAACAGTAGGGAAGGTCTAGGATTTAAGCTCAAGACTGTTGTGTATGCGGAGCTCCGCAGGAACATCCCCTGATGAGGCACACCAATTGGGATCACTCGAAGGTGCTTCAGTTTTTTAATTAAAAAACTGAAGCACCTTCGAGTGATCCCAATTGGTGTGCCTCATCAGGGGATGTTCCTGCGGAGCTCCGCATACACAACAGTCTTGATATTTGAAGGTGTTTTAGACGGATAACACCACCCTACGAGTGCACCCAGAATTCAGTAGTACTGTACTGAACAATTAACCTACCCTTAAGTAGTGCACCCTGCGATTTCCAATACTAGGATTTAAGCTCCCCTTATGTCATTATGTTTCATCGACTAGCCCATTCTTCGCTTAGCCCAGGTTTGTAAACGGTCTGTTAGATGAGCACTATTTGATTCAATGTCTATGTAGATTCCCCACTTGACTCATGCACAGAACTGTTACCTTCCTTTCCCTCAAATTGTAAAGCGCTCTGATATCCCTCGGGATCAAGTTCGTGCTATATAAAACTTTATAAATAAATAAATAAATAAACACGTTACCTAAAGCAAGTCATTGTAACCACTTGAGTGGTAATGGAATGCATGGTAATGGAATGCGTGGTAATGGAATGCGTGGTAACAACGCATTTGTTATATTGCTGGTGTTGGAATGGTACTGCACAGTTCTGGCTGCGTAGTAAAGGCTGTTTCCCTTCACTCTTCAGTACCTCTGGTTAATCCGAGAATTGGAGGAGATGGATAATTTGCAGTAATTTCTTGCTATGTAGTGATATTTCACTCTGTTATAAACCAATAAAATAAATTGCAAAAAAAAATGGAAGTGTGGAGACTTTGGAAGTACACCCTGATAAATGTTAAGTGAAATTACAGACAATCCTAGACAGGAAAACTACATTCAACATCTCATGCAGATACGACCAGTTGGGGGTGTCACCCCGTGAACTGAAAGCCATGTTTAAATATATATGAGAAAATGCTTAATAAAAATGTTTTTAAATAAAAAAATATATATATATAGACACGGTAGCCATTGAAGTGAACATACCGAGGTTTGATCACAAGAAGTTAGCCGAAAGGGTCGCAGAAACTGAACCCACACTGGAATCATTGATACCATCAGCACTGGAACTGCAAGCCTATTTGAAATAAATGAAAGAGCCCACAGCAGTGCTGCAGTGCAGAGCAGAAGACGCCAAAGGCCACTCCTGGCGTAGCAACATCTGCCTGGTGGGCTTGCCTGAAAATGTTAAAAGGCCAAAGAGCTGAAATGTTCCTGGTAGACTGGTTAACTGAATGCTTTTTTAGAGTGTGCACACAAAGTTTGACTGTCGAAAGGGCAAACAGAGTGCCTGGAAGCCTGCCTCCACCCGGGGCCCATCCAAAACAATTGTGGCATGACTACTGAATTTCCATGCACATCCTTCGAGTGGCAGAGGAATATTATTCAAGGTCAGTTGGAAATAATAAGGTGCACATTTTCTGAACTGCCCATCATTGACGCAAAGGCAACAGAGCTCTTTTCTGGAAGTTAAGGAAATGCTTTGACAGTATGAATTAAATATGCACTACTACACACAACAAAGCAGAGAGTGGCAACCGACCGGGACTCATGTTTCTTCAAATTGTGGATAAAGCCTGCCAATGTCTGAAAGACAGATGGATCACATCTGGAGACACCATAGCCAGATCTAGACAAAGACACAGAAGCAGAAAAACTAAAAATCATTGAAACTGACGCAAGAACAGGCTTTACAAGACAGAGCACATCATGTTGAAAATGTCACAAGGTACAGAAAGACGCAAGAAATAGCCACAGATACAGAGCAAAAACCATCTAAAGATGGAGATTATTCCAACATAGGAGCAAGGTCCATCAGTCACCCCTATGACCATTATGTTACTCAGTTTTTTATGGTACAAATTAACCATAGGTTTCTTGGCGCTTGAGCAAGAAGAAGAGGCGTCAGAGAAGAAGAGGAAGAAATTAAATATTGAATTGTCTAAAAAGTAATCCTGGGTCGAGTTCGCAGAGTTCTACTCCGCGGAACTCCACAAAGTGCCGCAAAAACTCTGCTGTACTCTGTGGAGTTCCACCAGAGGCCGAGTCTATTAAGTCATGCCACTCGCACTGTTTTCATGCGCAAGGAGTTTGTCCTGTGCTGTAAAATCAGTGTGAACAACACTCCGGGTCGTGCCGGATGGCGGTACTACTTTCTGCTGCTTGAGTAGACATTTCACTTCAGCGACAGCTTCCTCAAAGCAAGCGGCAGATTTCTCAAACCAAGCGATCGCGACCTGCTGCCATCGTCCGTGTTGAGAAATCTCACCGGCTGCTTAGCTTGGAAACTGAGATAAAACCCAATATGTGCCATAGGTACTGAAGCAGATGTAATTTAACACATGCATGCAGAACGAAATTTACTGAATGTACAACATATCAAAAAGCAGTATTGGGCTGAATACCCAAAGCTTGCCCCTTTTATAAACCGATGTTATTGATTTTAGTATCTAAACCAACAACAGAAGCACAGCTCAGATAAGTAGTGTACAGTAGTTGTCATACATTCTACACTGATGTCATTTGAATGTACATAGTACAGCACTTAAAGTATGCGAATGATAAAACAGATACATGTCTGGCGATCTGTCCTGTACTTCTGTTAACATACAATCACACACACACCTGTCCTCCCCTCTGCCAATAAACCCACCCCGTGGGATAGTTTTCAACCACCCAGTGAACAATACCTGTTGATCACAGAGTTTAGGATCTATTCAACCTCAGAGTCGTGTATTAACACAAAGGAACTGTCAGGGGGTCTTCTTCTGATTCTTTCAGACAGTCTAGCAGATGGTCCAGGCCCGGGTCTTGTCAATGGGAGCAGCGCCCCCTCCACACCTCTGGAAGCAGCACTGCACTCTCATGTCTGCCTAAAGGGTTAGAGTTTCTTTCCATTTTTCCAGGCGGGGTCACCTGGGCACCTTTCAGTGTGATGTAACCCCGCCTGCTTTGCCAACACCAGGGCTAGGTCAACAAACCTAGTGGTTATTTAGTATTTGCTTGGGCGTGGAATTCTCCTTAACCGACATGCCATGGGGTGCAAAGGATTGTACTCTTGGTGATATTGATGGTGCATTCAACCACTCCCTCCCAGAACTCCAATAGTGTAGAACAGGAACATATCATGTGAAGTAATTCTGCACCATGTTCCTTGCACCGTGGACAATAAGCTTAATTTGCACTGAAAGTTCCAATAGTATTACCCGGGGGGAGGTATGCCCTATGTAATATATAGAAATGTATTAATTTAAATATAGCATTTATCAAGACCATGTATATATTGGAAAGAATAGTTGCCCATTCCACCTCTGTTATGCAGAGAACAATGTCCTTCTACCATTCGAGGCGTAGATCCTACAGAGTGGTTAGTATGTCAACGTGAAGTGCCTGATACAGCAATGTAACTCCTCTGATGTTGCAGTTTGTAGTGCATAGCACAAGGCAGCACTGGTGAGCAGTGGGTTCAGCTGTGCCCTGTCACCAGTGGTTCCTAATCATTGCCACCACCGCCCCCTGCAGTAGAAACTGTCCCCACAGTAACCCGTAAGCCTCAGTGAGATCCTCAAATGTTGGCAATTCCCCATCCCTTTGCAGGTCTCCCACTTGGGGTAATACTGTGTGCAGACCATTCTGTTAATCCATGTAGGGTTACTCCTCCGGGTAAAAACATCTAACTATTCAGTAATAGGTCGAGGGAGTAAGGTGAGGGGGTCCGGGGGCACAGGAGGCTATGTTGCCAGCAGTGCTGTGCAACTTGTAGCTACATGGGCCCATCGCAAAGGGAACATTTGGGGACTACAAGGATTGAAACGGAGTTCTGAAGGTCGGGTCCCACTAGGGTTCTTTCCATCAGGCAGTACTCGCAAGTGGGTCCACTGGTTAAACCATTGGAGTTGTACAGCCAGGTAGTAAGCATTCAGGTGCCGCAAAGCCCCCGTCCAGAGTTGGGAGTCGTAGTTTATAGATCACCACTGTACACCTACCAGCCCCTCCAAGTGAGTTCTATTAGCAATTGATCCATTTCCCAAACAATTTGGCGGGGATATTGATTGGTAGCATAGAGAAGGAGTATAACATATGCAGTAGTGCCACCCTTTTTGCAACTGCGATTCAGCCTGCCACTAAAAGAGAGAGGGATTTCCAGAAGTTGATGCTAGCCCGGAGCTCTCTAATGGCTGCTTCAATATTGTCATCAAGGAGGTCCTGTGGTTCGTGTTAAATGTTGACTCCTAGATATTTCAGACAAGTTGCTTCCCGGAAGAGCCCGTGCAGGTCACAGTGTTGGGGCAGGCTGGGAAAATGGTGTGATTTCAGCCAGTCGATGGAGAGACCTGATGTGGCTCTCAAGTGCTCCAAGAAGGATGTGGCCCCTCGAAGATCATCCTTCATGTCTCGGAAGAACAGAAGCATATCATCCAAGACAAGACAATCTGGTGGGAGATGCCCCAAATCTCCAGCCCATGGTAGAGGAGCTTTGTACATCAGATGAATCCAAGATCCAGCCCTATTTTAAATATGACAGGTCTGGTCCGGGTGAATTAATTGGACATGAAGAGAAGGAGGCAGGAGGCATGTATCTGACTAAGAATCTTGTAATCCATATCACAGGATTAACAGACACCCCCGCAGCCCCAGCAGTGCAGGGAGCCCCCAGTCTTTAGTACATGTAGGGGGGCCCATCTGGTCATCTCTGCAGAGCTGTGTGTGTCTTGCTCTAAAGCAGCTGCAGCCTGATCTGAGCTCCTCGCGCTGACCCAGGATTGAAGAGAAACAAAATAACACTTTATTTCTCTTCAGTCATAGCCAGGCCCCTGACGAGGGCCCTGGGGGCCCTCACATAGAGCCTTCTCCACAGGGCACTAGTCATCTGAGAAGGGATGAGGTAGCACTGAGCTAACTGGGCAGAAGTATGTTTGCAGCTCCAGGAACAGGACTCTGCTGGGAAGCATTGGAAGGGGCAGAGCTATCCGTGGTGCAGCTGGTGCAGTAGCACCAGTGTTGAGGAGTGAGGGCAGGGCCGGACTGGCTACCGGGCATTTTGACATTCTACAGTGCTGGGGGCTGATTTCGTTGATGGGGACCTGCGTGTGCAAAACGAAATTCGTTTTGCATTGTTGATTTCGAGGCACATGCAGGTCTCCATCTACGAAATTACTCCCCACCGCAGTGACATCAGCCCCCAGCTCTGCAGAGTGTCAAAATGCCCGGTAGCCAGTCCGGCCCTGAGTGAGGGGGGCTCACCTTGCCTGTATAGACTGCATTTAGTTTACTGGTTCGCTGCTCAGATCAGTGTATTTCATCATATCTGCCCTGCACCAACCTCTGTTTGAGAGAGAAACTGGAAGGGAGAGGTGAGGGAAAGTGGAAAAGCAACAGACTAGCCGCAGATAGGCATCTGACTTCAGCTGTGACTTAATTTGTAGATTATTTCTGAGAGCTCGGCTGTATTTCGATGGTGGTCTGGCTGCTTGTCAGGAGTTGTGGTGCTTTATAAGTGAGTGACTGCAGCATCAGCCATCCAATGGCAGAGCAGTTCAGAATCAAGACACTTTAGAGGGAGGAGGTGCTGAGAAGGCACGGTAAACACTTTCAGCACTTGCAATGCTTGTTATTCATCACCCACCACTCCCAAGCTCATTTGCTATATACATATTATCCTCTAAAAGGTAGAAGAACCTATAAAAATAAACCAGTAGTGGAAAGTTCTAAAGAACACAAAGTGATTTGCCAGGATGAACGAAGGTGGGTGCTTCTGTTCTTGTTCTTGAACATAGACCCTTACTTGGCATTAAATTAAAGTTTGTTGTCTGTACATACAGTCCCTCCTCGGGTGCAAAGTCATTTCCATTTTTGAGGGGATGCGAGGGCTCATTAACACAATGGTATAAAGTGCTTAGATTCACAACAGTTCATTTGGGTGCAGCACTTGTGCTGGAGAAAGGTGCCTTGACCTGAGCTCCATGGTAAACACTGCAGAGGATCCAAGCACAAAAAGCGCCGGCTAGTGCATTTATTTTAATTTAGGGGCAAAAATGCTGCAATTTGTATTTTCAGATGGCATTATCATCATCATCATCAAAATCTTTATTTCGGCTAAATTGCCATAAAAGAGAATGCACCCATACATACAATACAACAGGAAAATACATTTAAAAAAATTAATCAACAATTATAAAAACATTGAGCCAGCTTCTTGGTGCATGTCAGCCTGGCAAACACTATAATTAATCCATTAAAAAGTTAAAAATGCTACAAAATAATTACATGTGATGATGATTTTAAAATTATACAATTAATCTACGGGCCTAGGTAGGAAACTTCTTCTCTTCAACCAAAAGGATTCCAAGTATTTTGCTACCGCAGACACTATCATGGGGGAAAGGTCAGTTTTAAGAACCCTGTATGCCTGCATGCAGTGAGTAAAACCTAGATTTCTGCAGGCCGGGACTATCCACTTCCTTCTTGCTTGCCCATAAGATTGGCAGAAAAAGAGTATATGCAACTTGGTTTCCTGATCATAGTTGCACCCAGGGCAGTGACTCAATGAGGGATCCATCCACTTGCTAGTGAAGGCTCGGATTGGGAGACATCCGCACCTCCACTGTAAGTACAGTTTCCTAGTATTTGATGGGAATATTACATCTAGGAATCCCTCCAGTTTATAGATGTCCTTAGTCTTTAGGAAGGAGTCAGTCAGGGTACCTGTCTGTAAGCCCTGTCTCTGAGCCACAATTTTACTTTCATGATAGAGTGAAAGTAGCTGTTTCCTTGAAACCGTGGAGCAAGCGGTCGCAGGGTCAAGCCACATGTTGGGTAGTCCCAGGCACATAAACTCATTTTTTATGTGCTGGAACCAGGGGATAATCCCTGTGATCGGATAGTTCACGACCTCTTGGAGCTCAGACCTGTAACTTGCCAACTCCGGAGTGGTCCAAACTCTACGCCAATAGATTAAGGGCCTAACCCCCAAATCTTCATCAAGTGGCCTTAGTCCCAAATCAAGCCTCATCGGCAAAAGGGGAGTGCTAGGGGGAAGAGATAAAAGCTGCCTGATAAATTTGTTCTCCGTTACCACTAGGTCGCGGTTGCACACATGGCCCCACAGTTCACTGCCATACATAACCGCACCCCTAGCCTGCGCTCTGTATATCTCTAGCGGGGGGCCGATTGCCTTAATGGTTGATTTGTTTTTATTTATAAGGGCGATGACTCCTCCCGCCATTTGGGCCAGTTTGAGTTGTGATTTTGTCCAATGATGACACCAAGACATATGCTCATTTAAAGTCACCCCCAAGTATTCGAAGGTTCGAACCCTCTCCAGCCTATTTCCAGCAATGAAAGGGTTAGGACGTGTTTTTGATGGGGGGTTAAAGATCATATATTTGGTCTTGAGAGCGTTGATCCCAAGGCCATGGGTTCCACAGAATTCCTCAAAACCCTTGAGGACTCGTTGAATCCCCATAGGTGACTTAGACAGAAGCAGGGTGTCATCGGCGAACATAATCGCCGGCACCCTGCTTCCGGCAAGTCTGGGGACATCGGCGTCCTGTACCTCATTTAAATGAGAGATTACCCCGTTGACATAGAGGCAGAACAGGGTCGGTGCCAGCACACAACCCTGTCTCACCTCCCTGTCAACAGGGAATCTATGGGAAAGGGAACCATCCCCGCCACATCTAACCTGCGCGTAATTGTTTGTGTGGAGGCGAATGATCATATTTAGGAGGTGCTGTGGTACCCCCATATTGGACAAAACAGACCAGAGTTTTCTACGGGGTACGAGATCAAATGCCGCCCGTAGATCTACGAAAACAGTATAGAGGCTGCCACCCTCCATTTTTACCGTTTTCTAATGTAGAAGAGCCAGGCGGAAAATTTGATCTATAGTGGAGACTTTCTTTCTGAACCCCTCGTGATAGGGGCTTAGGACAGAGTGTTCAAGCATCCACTCCAATAGGCGATCGAGGATAAGCCTTGCAAAGACCTTCTGGGGGACGTCTATAAGGCTAATGGGCCTGTAGTTGACTGGGAGCAGAGGAGAGCCCTTCTTGAAAATTGGTACAATCTCTGCCCCCAACCAAGTACTAGGTACCTCCATCCCGCCCAGAATAGAATAAAAAAGAACCTGTAGGTATGGTGCCCATACAGTTGGTTCATGCTTGAACAGGTCTCCGGGGAGCCTGTCCAAGCCCGGGGCTTTCTCGCACTTAGTCTATCAATAACAGCTGCACCCTCCTCAACTGTAAACTCATTCTGTGGCATTTCAGAACCAGAGTCCCTTGGTGAATTGCATGTATCATCTGGCTGGTCTGTATTGGCCAGGGAATATAAAGTGCGGAAGTGGGCCTCCCAAACGCTGGGAGCAATATTTGATTCTACAGCTGGTGTTGGGTCTGCAGAACCATTTTTGACAATCTGCCAGAATTTGCGGGCGTCTCTAAAGTTAAGAGCGCCCACCATTTCAGACCAGTTGTCAGTGTCCCACTCAATCTTGGCAGTCTGGACTTGATGTCTGTATTCTGTCCTTCTTGCCCTAATCGTCACAGTGCTAGCCCTTTGCTTCATAGCCTTAAGGAGTTCAGTTTTGGCCTTTCTGCAGGCTGTGTTGTACCATGAGGCTTTTGTTGATTTACTGGGTTTTTTGTTTACTCGTGGATTCAACACATCTGCTAATGCGTTGGTGAGCTGTGAGTGGAGATCACCAAGAGCATTGTGTTTCTCCACAGAAGGACTTAATGAAATTAGCTCCTCTACACTTTGAAGAACCGGTAGGATTGCGGCATAAAGCCGGGAAATAGATGCTGGATTCCCTATGACTTTAGCCCATCTTATTCTACGTCTATTGCTAGATAAGATTGCACTGTAATCCGAGGGGGTATTGGGCAGCTGACTCTCAACGGAGGTACCAGGGACTTGGAAGTTCAGAATCAGTGGGTTGTGATCGCTTTCATCACGTGGGGTAACCTGGAAACTCTTGACCATAGCCCAGTTACGGGTTTCCACAAAAACAAAGTCTATGCATAACTCAGACCCTGATTTGTTATTGGTGGGCTTCGGGGGAATATCCCCACTAACCCGCCCATTACAGGCCCTTATGGAGTTGTTAAGAGTCAGGGCCATGATCTGAGTAGCAAGCGGTGTCCAAGACATGAGTTCCTCAGAAGCGGTCGATCCCCACGCTGCTCCCTGCTTTGGTATCCTAGCGCTTATTGCCAGACTGCTCATTGCCATCGATTGATATTGCTCGCACTGCTTAATTATACTGTTTTCTACTCTATTGCTCGCACTACTTAATTATACTGTTTAGCGCCGATTCTTCAGTCATCATAGCGCTATACTGCTCGACCGTTCTTTAATATCTATTGCTCCACTGTGTATTGCTCATCTTGCCTGCTCTGATTATTGTTGCCTGATTGTGCTGCCCAGTTCATAGCATTTTACAAGGTTGTGCCCCAATCTCGTCCTGGTTCGCTTTTGGCTTGCTGCCATTTTGTTGATTGTTGTTGTGCCTCCCAGCCCGGCTCCCGACCCTGCTCCCGCCTCCCAGCTGACCCTCCCTCGCTCCGCCCCCCTCCACTCTCCACTTATGACAGATACAATCACGCGCAGCGTGTACGCGCAGCCCATGCGCGCCGAAGGTACGCCAAAGGTAAGCCCGTCTACGCCCGTCCGCGCCTGGACCGCGCCCAGCGCCAGTCCCCCTGGTCCCCACAAAATCCACCCCACCCGCATAACGTACGACGCCGCAAGCCTCTCAGCACTTAACCCCGGCCGACCACCAAACTGCTACCAAGCCGCCCCAGGACACACCCATGGTCCCTTCACCTGCCACTCCTGCAAGTTCGACTGCATCAGGACCCACACCAAATCCTCAAAATCCAAACAGAGCTCCGACACTAACCACCTGAAGTGCATCCTGCTCAACACCCGCTCGGTCCACAGACACGCCATTGAACTTTGGAACCTACTCGATACCACATCGCCGGACGTCGCCTTTCTTACAGAAACCTGGATGAACACCTCATCAACTCCTGACATCGCCCTAGCCATCCCTGACGGCTACAAGATCATCCGAAAGGATCGCATCAACCAAACAGGAGGAGGCATCACCATTGTTCATAAAAACACCATCCGCATCACGACCAGTTCCAACGACAACCTCGCAGCCGCCGAACACCTTCACTTCCAGATCCACACCGACCCCAAGACCACACTCAGAGGCACCCTCATCTACAGACCACCAGGATCCCGCACACAATTCAGCATAGACATCTCTGACTTCATCCGCCCACACGCCCTCCCCTCCGAGGACTACATTCTACTGGGAGACCTCAACTTCCACCTGGAAAAGAACAACGACATCAACACCACCACCCTTCTGGACAACCTCGCCAATCTCGGACTCAAACAACTTGTCGACACCCCCACCCACTATGCCGGGCACACGCTCGACCCAATCTTCACCTCCAGCAAGCACATCTCCTTCATTCACACTACAGCTCTCCATTGGACGGACCACAGCTGCGTTCACTTCAACTACAAAAAGACTACGACCCTCAACCACCCACAACCAATTCCCCACAGAAACTGGAACAAAATTACCACCGACCAGCACTGCACATCGCTCCACCAAAACCCTCCTGCCAAATCATCGGACCCAAACCAAGCAGCCACCAACCTCACACAATGGATCACCCACAGCGCCGACGTATTAGCACCCCTGAAAAACCATCAAATCAAGCAAAGTAGCAAAAAAAGCCCCCTGGTTCAACGATGACCTTAAGAAATCCAAGAAGATCTGTCGCACCCTCGAGAAAGCCTGGCGAAGAAACCCAACCACTGACAACCTGGCCACCTTCAAGAACGCCACCCGCAAACACCACCAGCTGATCCGATCCACCAAGAAATCAGCATTCAAGTATCGACTCGACAACAACGCCCACAACAGCAAGGAACTATTCAACATCGTCAAAGAATTTACCAACCCCACCGCCAGCACCAACGATATCACTCCCTCCCAAGACCTCTGCGACTCCCTAGCCTCATTCTTCCACAACAAAATCGCTGACATACATAACAGCTTTGGAAACCAATCCGGAGACCAGTCCACCCAACCAACCTCCGAACTAAAACCCCCCTCCAACTACCTTTGCGCCTGGAACGCAATCACCACTGAAGACACCATCCGCCTGATGAACTCCATCCACTCAGGATCACCAACTGACCCATGTCCCCACCACATTTTCAACAAAGCTGACCTCATTATCGCACCCCATCTCCGAGACGTCATCAACTGCTCCCTCAACTCCGCTACCTTCCCTGAAAGCTGGAAACATGCCGAACTAAGCGCCCTCTTGAAGAAACCCACAGCAGACCCCACTGAACTCAAGAACTACCGCCCCATTTCGCTGCTCCCATTCCCTGCCAAAGTCATTGAGAAAGCTGTCAACAGTCAACTCGCCGCCTTCCTCGAATCCAACAAATCCCTCGACCCTTCACAGTCCGGCTTCCGAGCCAAACACAGCACCGAGACCACCCTCATCGCAGCAACAGACGACATCCGAACTCTACTGGACAACGGAGAAACAGCTGCCCTCATCCTACTTGACCTCTCCGCAGCCTTCGACACAGTCTGTCATAGCACCCTTATACAACGCCTCAGCAACGTCGGAATACAAGGAAAAGCATTGGACTGGATCATCTCATTCCTCGCCGGAAGAACCCAGAGAGTCCGCCTCCCCCCGTTTAGATCAGAGGCCACCGAAGTCATCTGCGGCGTACCACAAGGATCATCACTCAGTCCCACCCTCTTCAACGTATACATGAGTCCCCTCGCATCCATCGCGCGCCAACACAACCTCAACATCATCTCCTACGCAGACGACACCCAGATGATCCTCTCCCTC
Source organism: Lissotriton helveticus (assembly GCF_964261635.1). Taxonomy (NCBI): domain Eukaryota; kingdom Metazoa; phylum Chordata; class Amphibia; order Caudata; family Salamandridae; genus Lissotriton; species Lissotriton helveticus. Next base: position 1,308,406,172 of record NC_136057.1, read on the forward strand.
ACCAAAGACCCAAACACCGCTAAAACCAACCTACACGAAGGGATGAAAGACGTAGCCGAATGGATGAAGAACAGCCGTTTAAAACTGAACTCGGACAAAACGGAAGTCCTCATCTTAGGATCATCCCCCTCCGCCTGGGACGACTCATGGTGGCCATCGGCCCTGGGAAACGCACCCATACCAACGGACCACGCACGTAACCTGGGATTCGTCCTGGACTCCTCCCTCTCAATGACCAAACAAGTCAACGCCGTCTCATCATCATGCTTCAACATCCTACGCATGCTCAAAAAAAATCTTCCGTTGGATCCCCACCGAAACAAGAAAGACGGTCACCCACGCACTGGTCACAAGCCGACTGGACTACGGAAACACCCTTTATGCCGCAACCACAGCCAAACTACAGAAAAAACTCCAACGCATCCAAAACGCCTCAGCAAGACTCATACTCGACATCCCCCGCCAAGCTCACATTTCTGGTCACCTGAAAGACCTCCACTGGCTTCCCGTCGACAAGAGAATAACGTTCCGTCTCCTCACCCACGCACACAAAGCCCTTACGACCTAGGACCTGAATACCTCAACACGCGCCTGTCCTTTTACACCCCCACCCGCCAACTACGATCGTCCAATAAAGCCCTCGCCGCAATTCCACGCATCCAAAGATCCACCATGGGGGGAAGATCCTTCTCCTACTTAGCGGCCAAGACCTGGAATTCTCGCCCCACCCACCTCCGCCTTACACAGAACCACCTCTCCTTCAGAAAACAACTAAAAACTTGGATATTCGATAAGTAAAGTACCCCCCTCCCTCAAGCGCCTTGAGACCCTCTGGGTGAGTAGTGCGCTATATAAATGTTAAACTTGAAACTTGAAACTTGAAGACTTAGCCGGTAAACCCCCAACAGATGGTATGTCCCATTGGTCATCCTCCTCCAGTGTGGTACCTTCCAAGAAGGCTGGCAATGACTCGAATTGACAGTTAAAGTCACCCCCTACCAGATATGGAGTGCCTTGGGGGATAGAGCCAAGGAAGAAGGATAGATCCTCAACAGTGCCAGAAACATTGGACACGCCCATTGGTCTTGAATATACATTAATTAATATTAGTTTGGCTGCGTTGGGCCATTCCAATACCACACTTTGGATATCCGCAGAGTTAGTCTCCAATTTACTTGCAGAACAACCCAAGTGTGAACCCACCCAAATGAGTAGACCACCAGATGGCCGTCCCTTCCCACCCCATTTAGCCTGAATAGAAAATGAGGCAAAACCTGTACGGTGATGATCTTCCCTGGCCCAAGTTTCCTGAAATAAGCAGACATCCTGTGAGTCAATGAATGTCCCCCAGTCTGGCAGGTCAAGTTTATTCGTTATTCCTGCCAGATTCCAGGAAACCATTGACAGGGAGCCCTGCTCCATGTTTACTCTGGCTCTACAGTTCATGGGCCCGCTCACATCCTGGGGTAGTAATGCCCGCCTTAGTATTGGGCTGCTAGGTCCATTTGGGTGTATCATATCCTCGGTAGTAGTATCAGGGGGGGAAACCGTTGGGCCTGTTTGGCTTACGAGATCATTAATCTCGCCGTCTAGGTTGAGGAGTCAGTCTACACCCTCTAGATCTTTTAAGGAATCAAACCTATTATAGAGTGGTAAAGGGTGCAATAACCTATGGTATGGGTTTGCTCCGTAAGGTCCTCTCTGACGAGAAATAGAAACAGTGTTTTGGCGTCCATTATTCATAGCCCCTGGGTAAAAATATTCAAGACCCAAAGATTGGATATCGCCCACTCGGCCGAATCTGGGTTCCCTCCGAATATGGTCAACGGCCCAAGTGTCTCTGAAATTAACTAGGATACAGTCCGTCTCGAGATCTTTCGGGTTGTTGCCCACCCAATGCACCCTTCTGACACCCAAAATCTCTGTTCTTGAAGATGGGGGAAGGGTCCTATTCCTATCTAGCCAAAAGACCACCTTGTTCTTTAATTCCCTATAAGATTCTGGATTACCTGCCCCGAGAGATCGCACCCCCACTAGGACTATTGTATACGGTGCAGCCTCTGGCGGAAGGTTTAGGGTAAGAAGATGGTCTTTGCTTCCTTATTCTGCTGAGGTTGCCTATTTGGCCTTCTATCTGCCGGTAAACTGTTACTAAAAAGGGGCTGAGATGCACGTAGCGGGTCCATTGCCTTTCCCCCTTGGGTAGATGTACCTGCATGTTTCCTCAGATGGAGTTTTGGGGTGGGTGTGTTTATTTTTTTATTTTCCAGTTTTTTTTTTGGTTCCTCACCTACCACCCCAACAGTTGCAGTACAAGGACCCAGTTTCTTTATAATCCCCAGTGTTCTAGAGTGAGCATTACCCTTAGCCAGATCAGCTAATAGTAGTGAATTTTCTCCTACCTGCTTTTCAATCTCGTCTAGCTTGGAGTTGATCATTCTAGTTCTCTCTAAGAGTGGCAACATGAGGGATTTCATCAGGAACTCAATTTTCCCCAGGAGATCAGCATCAGGGACTGTTAACCAAACAGAGGGGGTCGAGCCTAATGTGCCGGGCCTAGGAGAAGTAGGAGGTTGGGGAACCTCATTGGTAGCTGGGTCTAACGACTTCTTTTGCTGCTTAGCAAGATGACCAATCAAAGAGCTACCTCTTCTTTTCCTGCTATTAATTTTTGCTCTGTCAGAGGAGCCCTGGGACGAAGTACATACAGCTTGGGTTTGAGGCCCAGGGGAATTATGCAAACCAGTGATATCGGTGCTGGGGACCAGGCACGGAGAAGGTAAATTTAAGCTAGAACTGTCTGAGACATCCCCAACATCCACCAGCCTGATTTCATCCACTGCATTGTTAGTTGGGACGGGGGAAACCGGCGTGGCTATGCGACCTAAAGAAGAGCGTTTCCCCGTTATTAAATCCAAGGAGAGTCGTTTTTCAGCAAAGGCAATCTCCTTTTACAGTATGGTGGTTGCTCTCTTAAAGAAATGGTCCAGAGTTCCAGTAACCACCCCACCAGAAGTGGGGATTGCAACTTGACGATTCTTCCCAGAACGCAGAGACATACTTCCAGTGGAAAGAGCCAGCCCACAGTTTTAAGTAACAGTGATCCTTCAAAGACTAGGGTACACATAGATATCTATTCTTACCAGACACATCGGCCACAAATGAAAGGGGGGGGGGGCCCAGCCCGGCTTTGATCGTCCTTAGACGGCCTTAGACGGCCCGCCCTTTGCCCGGGCTTAGCCCGGCTTGCCCGCGCACGTCCCGCGTGCGCGAGCCTCTGGTCAATGAAATAGGAAGAGTAGTTGGGGGCGGGAAGAGGACCAGCTGCGTCAGATTGAGCAACGCACTGCCCGCTGGTCCTCGCAGTCCCGCTGGGGTCCGGGGTGAGTCTCTTTGCAACAATGTCTCCTCTCTCGAGTGGCTCCCGCGGAGCGGGGGCCGCTAGAAGTGGGCTGGAGTCCAGGGGGCAAGAAGAACAAGCACAGCACTCCCGTAGGTCAGGGGCAACGATATCCCTCAGCGCGTTGGTCATAGCAATCCACCGAGGTGAGGTCTGCTCGGCGCTTTAATTGATCCGGGAGGTGGGGGCGGGAAGAGGACCAGCTGCGGCAGATTGAGCAACGCACTGCCCGCTGGTCCTCGCAGTCCCGCTGGGGTCCGGGGTGAGTCTCTTTGCAACAATGTCTCCACTCTCGAGCGGCTCCCGCGGAGCGGGGGCCGCGAGAAGTGGGCTGGAATCCAGGGGGCAAGAAGAACAAGCACAGCACTCCCGTAGGTCAGGGGCAATGATATCCCTCAGCGCGTTAGTCACAGCAATCCGCCGAGGTAAGGTCTGCTCGGCGCTTTAATTGATCCGGGAGGTGGGGGGCGGGAAGAGGACCAGCTGCGGCAGATTGAGCAACGCACTGCCCGCTGGTCCTCGCAGTCCCGCTGGGGTCCGGGCTGAGTCTCTTTGCAACAATGTCTCCTCTCTTGAGCGGCCCCCGCGGAGCGGGGGCCGCGAGAAGTGGGCTGGAGTCCAGGGGCAAGAAGAACAAGCACAGCACTCCCGTAGGTCAGGGGCAACGATATCCCTCAGCGCGTTGGTCACAGCAATCTGCCGAGGTGAGGTCTGCTCGGCGCTTTAATTGATCCGGGAGGTGGGGGCGGGAAGAGGACCAGCTGCGGCAGATTGAGCAACGCACTGCCCGCTGGTCCTCGCAGTCCCGCTGGGGTCCGGGGTGAGTCTCTTTGCAACAATGTCTCCTCTGTCGAGCGGCTCCCGCGGAGCGGGGGCCGTGAGAAGTGGGCTGGAGTCCAGGGGGCAAGAAGAACAAGCACGGCACTCCCGTAGGTCAGGGGCAACGATATCCCTCAGCGCGTTGGTCACAGCAATCTGCCGAGGTGAGGTCTGCTCGGCGCTTTAATTGATCCGGGAGGTGGGGGCGGGAAGAGGACCAGCTGCGGCAGATTGAGCAACGCACTGCCCGCTGGTCCTTGCAGTCCCGCTGGGGTCCGGGGTGAGTCTCTTTGCAACAATGTCTCCTCTGTCGAGCGGCTCCCGCGGAGCGGGGGCCGTGAGAAGTGGGCTGGAGTCCAGGGGGCAAGAAGAACAAGCGCGGCACTCCCGTAGGTCAGGGGCAACGATATCCCTCAGCGCGTTGGTCACAGCAATCCGCCGATGTGAGGTCTGCTCGGCGCTTTAATTGATCCGGGAGGTGGGGGCGGGAAGAGGACCAGCTGCGGCAGATTGAGCAACGCACTGCCCTCTGGTCCTCGCAGTCCCGCTGGGGTCCGGGGTGAGTCTCTTTGCAACAATGTCTCCTCTGTCGAGCAGCTCCCGCGGAGCGGGGGCCGCGAGAAGAGGGCTGGAGTCCAGGGGGCAAGGAGAACAAGCACAGCACTCCCGTAGGTCAGGGGCAATGATATCCCTCAGCGCGTTGGTCACAGCAATCCGCCGAGGTGAGGTCTGCTCGGCGCTTTAATTGATCCGGGACGTGGGGGCGGGAAGAGGACCAGCTGCGGCAGATTGAGCAACGCACTGCCCGCTGGTCCTCGCAGTCCCGCTGGGGTCCGGGGTGAGTCTCTTTGCAACAATGTCTCCTCTCTCGAGCGGCCCCCGGGGAGCGGGGGCCGTGAGAAGTGGGCTGGAGTCCAGGGGGCAAGAAGAACAAGCACAGCACTCCTGTAGGTCAGGGGCAACGATATCCCTCAGCGCGTTGGTCACAGCAATCCCATGGCATTATGTTGTTAAACCTATATGCAGTGTTATGTTAGAATGTTGCCTATCCATGAGGTGATGGAGCCCTTGCTGGTTTTTAACATATTTCTCCAGTATGGGTGTCTAACCTTATTTTTTAGTTTCATTCTCAAGTGCAAAGTGAGACGTCTACACATAAAGAAGTCTGAACTCTCAGAGAGAAATATAAGGGACACTATGGAAGATGAAATTAAAGCTGAGAGCGCACCAATCAGAGCAAGAAAAAGAGAGAAGGGAAAAATGTGATTGAGAAGTGTAACAATGTGAGGAGAAACAAATGTAAGAAGCCAGAGAAAAAAAAGAGGCGATAGAAGAAGAGAATAAATTATGAAGAACAAGCGAGGGAGGAAAAACAAAACGTGAAACACAGGGGGAGCAAGATAATGAGAAAGGGATAAAGGAAAAGAATGAGAGTAAACGAGGTAGGGGGGAGAGAGAGAGAGACGAAGAGTGAGCAAACTAAGAAGAGAAGAAGAAGCCTGAGAGAGGGAGAGAGGAGATACAGTGAAACCAAAAGAGAAGACATGTTTATTGATCTGTTGTTAATGAATTCGAATCTCCACTAGGCCAAACCATAGTTTCAACTATTTGAGGTTGGTAAATTTGTACAGTAATACCTTTGAGACTGTAGAAATGCAGAACAAAGCACACCGTAAATCACTTTATTATTAGAGATGCCTTGATGTGAGGAGGGTTATCAGAGAGTTCTGAAGACCAAAGGAGGGTGAAATAAGTATCCAGTGATCGAGAGTAGCAGCGAAAATATAAGACCACAAACCTGAGAAACCTTGAAGTACCCCCAGATGTAAATATATAAACAGAGAGGAAAAAAGTAATCTTTGTAGAGTACAAATGTGTGCATATGATTAGAGCTATGGATAATGTATTAATTTGCTCAGAGGAAAAACATCACTCTGGTGTATGAAAGAGTACAAGAACAAAAGGTGTCAGAAATCTCCAAAGAGACAATATAAAAAGACCCTGAGAAACCAAGAGAGCCACATAAAGAGTGAAAGAGACCCACAAGAGCAACCAAGGCCGCTTTGAGAATGAGGGAGAAAGGCAACTAAGCCACAAGAGAGCATATGAATTTTTGATTTTTGTAAGCCTCACTGAAAAACAATAAGATTTATTTCTGTTTAACATGGTCAACCTATGTTGTGCATAGAAAGTGACGAAGCAAGAGATGGAAGATTGTGTAGAGTGGACCGGTGTCAGGGAATAGATAAAGAGAAGGGGGGCGGAGGAGCAAAGAGAGAAAGGTAATGTTAGACAATCTAGGGGAGAGTGAAAGAAATCCCTTAAATTGATTGAGTAATGGGTCGAAGAAAAAACGCTGTGGGATGGATGTAGCAGGGTCTCAGAGAGCAATAGTACAGGCCCAAGGGAGGCAGAAACGGAGAAAGAAACAAGCTCAGAAGAAGTGGTAAAAAGTGTTAAAAAAGACAAAGAAAGAAAGAGGTCCATAAATGTAGGTTAAAAAGATCCCAAATAGGAAAATGGGTGGAAGAGACGGGGAACCCTCAAAGAGAGTGAAAAATTCATAGAGAGAGCCAGTAAAAGACAAATGGACAGGGGAGTAGACTTCAGAAAAGTATTAAGACTTTACAAAAGAGAGAGAAATAATGCGGAAGGAGAAATCCACTGAAACAATAGGTAAAGGAGACACACAGGAAGAAAATTAGATAAAGGAAACACAAACGGGACGGAGAACACTGTTCCCTTTACATGAGTTAGCTGTCAGTGTTCATTGCAGGTGTGATGTGCTGGATTGTGAGCACAGAGTTTGAAGCTCTCTAGATAAGTGTAAATAGTTCACACTGGTCTGATCAGCCACTGCCATATCCCCCAACAGTGCTACCTTCTCAGACTGCTCAGCAGGATTTAAGTTCATTCATTAAGGCTCATGGCTCACTTCTGCATATTCCAGAATTAAAATCCAACTCTGTGTCAGGGATTAAATGTTCCAAGCTGATAACTCTTTATACATTGACGATTTGACATTTAAAGTTCACATTTACCATCACACTCATCAATGTGAATGTACTTTTCTTCAATCTTGGTACAATTAGAATATCTTTGTTTGTAATATACTTAAGCATTTGGTGGCATATTTATTCTGTTGATATAATGAGGTCCTGGCTTTTTCCTAAAACGTTTTAATTTGGTTCATTCTCCTTATAGATAGTGCTTCTTATTGATGTACACCACTTTGAATGTTACATGTGTAGATAGAATATTATTTTAACAATGTTAAAATTTAAATATTTTGCAGAGGCCATGCTCTTTTATGGTTCAGATATTTTTATTAATTTATCTGGGAACAAACAGCTGTGAATCCGGTAGGCTCTTCACCCATGGACCAGGTCTTTACAGGATTGATGGAGAGCATAGTGATAGATGAGAAAGCATTGGAAGTGTTAATCGAGCGACACAGCGAGAAAGTATGTAGGAAAGAAGTTACAAGGTGCTCTGAGGAGAAGGTCAGCAGGAAACAAACTGTTAAGGAAGAGAGAGTGGGGTATAAAAGAGATAGAGAGAAAAGAGAGATAGGGAATGTAAAGGGTGAGAAAATGATGAAGGAAATACAAAGGAGATAGTATAAAAGAAGAGCAGAGAAAGGGAGAGAAATACTGCCCAGGAGATAGGAAAAGCATAATTGAAAAATATTGATGGGATTGGAGAGAAAAGGTAAGAGATAAAAGTGACAAAGAATAAAAGAAAAAAGTGAGGCAAAGAATGGCAAAAAGATAGGATGGTCAGAAATAATGGAAAGGAAGAGATGGGAAGCAAGAGGGAGAAAGGAGGTGTGAAAGAGAAGGAACAGTGGATGCACTTTTGGCAAAACTGAACGATGAGTGGGTCCGATGTTGCATATCCTGACAGGAGTCTGCATCAGGAAACCCACCTAAAATAGGACAAACTTCCTTGGTGTACTGATAGCAGGTACTCTTATAGTGGATAGACCGCCGCCTATGATAGACTGCCAGCAGACTAAGACCAACTATTAACTCCACATCCAGGGTTACTTATAACGGTTGTATTGGTAACAGTAGCGTAACAATAGCCCCCGCAGCCCCTGCTGTACGGTGGGTCTCTGGCCATAGAGGTCCTGACTCGCTCAGAGCGTGGGAGGGCCACCATGTACCTTGCAGGGTGGCCCCCTCGAGTTTCGTTTCACCACTGATCCATATTGCGCAATGATTGGGGGTGCTATGCTTGAACATAATTGGGAGGGTGGCCCAGTTTTAATGATGGAATTACAAGTGCCTCATTTGTGGTAGTTGGCAGGCGAACCGCCTCTAGGGTAGCAGCGTAGCGATTAACAAGTTTCGGTGCTAGTGCTTCCATGTACTCCCTATAGAACTCCACTGGAGACTTTGCCTCGGGGCAATTGCGTTAAGGGCCGCTCACACCTCTTGTACAGTCATTGGGCCCCCCAGGTCTGTTGCCTCTTCCTCCCTTAATTGTGGTAGGCCTATTGCTCCAGGCAACACAAGGGCATAATTACAGGCCCCTAACGCTACCGGAGCACGACTTTTTCTGACGCTCCGGTGACGTTGCTCTCTACACCATACTTACAAGGTGGCTTTAAACCACTTAACGTGGCTTATTGCTACCTTGTACCTTGTAAATATGCTCCTTACCTCAGCAGTGCACTGGTGCAAAGATGCAGGCAATGGGTTTTGCAGTGGATGTTTTGCCGCAACACCCATTGCTTTTTGATGCTGTCCCATATTTACAAGAATGGGGCAGTGCCGAAAACTAAGACCAGGTAAAACCTGGTCTTAAGATGGTGATACGAGGAGAAATTATTAATTTCTCCTCATATTTTGCTCTTCCTATGTGTGCTGCATTCTGCAGCACACATAGAAACGGCAAATCGCCTTTACAGTGCATGTCCCTACCTGCGCATAAACCTCTGCAATGCATGCACCCTTGCAACACGGCACATGGGTGCCTGTGCTAGCGCTAGGCCGCTTTTTTTAGCACCAGAACTAGGGGAAATGCAGTGGTGCACTATATTTTTTCTAAATACAGCACATCCCTTCATTTGAAAAATGTCAGAGCGTTGCATTACCAATTTTGGAGTAACACCGTACTCTGAAATTCCATAGTAAATATCCCCCTCAGTCGGAAGTCGGAGGGGACAGTTCTGGTGGGGGTTCATATAGGGAGGTGTAATATTCCTCAAACCTGGCATAAATAGCAGTCTTCTAATAAATGCACTCTCCTGCTGCAGACTCCACCTCCAGAATCAGCGAACTACGGGAAATGGGATTCACTCGCCATGAGTGTTCTTGCCTTATTGTGTTCCACATGCGCTTGTATCATAAATGCATGGTAATCAAAACATCTATCACAACATTATCCTTACAAGCTGCCATCTGCTCCTTGACTTCTATGAGTTGCTGCTTAAGCCCTGGGTTCTTGGCCTGGCGAGCTCTGGGCCCTCAGAGCTCCTTCTTGTGCCTCCACTTCGTTCTGCACCTCAGAGTACTTGTCGCCGAAACTAACATCAGCATACGTAAAGATCTCAAATGCCCACACCATGACAATGCCTACCAAAGGTGCCAAAAGATGTTAAACAAGGTGGGACTGAGGGAGCATCCCTGAGGAACCCCACAATGCAGTCTTTGAAGGCTAGATTTTAAAGCGGACAGCTGTTCCGAATAATGGGGCATATTATTAAGGGGGGCGATAGGCAATTTTCGCCCTATTAGCAAGCTGTCGCTAACAGCAGTTAGCAACAGCTTGTAGGCGATAGCGAGCGGTTTGGGGCCCGCTTTGCGTGTTAGCGATAATTATCGCTAATGACATGCAAGGTGGGTGTTCCCAACCCGTTAGCAACTGAAAGCAGTCGCTAACGTCGCTAACGCCTATTAGCAAGGCAGGCTTAGCGATGGCAATATTCGCGCTAAGCGTGAATATCGCCAAAAACTATCACCTGCCCAGACCAGTTCTTAGCCATGTTATCCAATGGGAGGTGGATAACATGGCCAAGAACATTTGGTCACTAATGCGTGAATATCGCTGTATTCTCAGCGATATTCACGCTATCGCCGGAAAAATGATCGCTTTGGAGATAAACATAGCTAATAGCACATTATCTCAGCGATAATTTCCGGCGATGCTTAGCGATAAAAAAATCGTTGCTAAGCCTAGTTAGCGATAAATATCGCTAATCGTTGGTAATATGCCCCAATATATTTTACTTAAAAATTAGCTAAACCACTAGAAAAGTAGAGGATTGCAGACCAATTTCATGCAGTCTCTGAAACAAAAGACTCTGAGATACAGTGTTGAAAGCCGCAGACAGATCTAAAAGGATCAGGGCTGCTAATTTGCCATGATCCACTAAAGACCGAATACTGTCCAACCTGATAATTTGATGTATGTTCTAGGAATTGTGGGCAAAGTTTGACCACATGAGACCAGTGTAAAAAGTGCTACAATTATCTCTAACATAGTGAATTGATGATCTGGCTCCATGGGTAAGGTTGTTCAGTTTTTGTCAAAAAAACAATGCATGGTTGTTTCTGGGTTTTTTGGTTTAATAGGTAAATAAACGTTCAAAAAATTAATAAAGAGCAATAAAAAAAAGTTACATTACATGTTCAAATGTGGGTATGTACACCCCATGAATAAATTGCTAATGAGTCGATATAGGTTTGTTTCCTTTGTTCAGGCCTTTTCTCACCAAGTTACTTATTTCCAGTCGTGGTCTGTATTTCTTTTACATAAATCTTGAATTTGCACATTTACAGGGTTCAAACAACATACGTTTTCCCCTTTGTGGCATCATCAGAAATTGACTTTCTCAAGGCTTGGTAAATGTAGTATAGAGGGGTCCCATTTTGGGGTAGGCATTATTCACGTAATTCAGTGTTGTGTAATCATCCAAAATTACATTAGAAATGTGCAAGATTACGCATTATGGGAGAAGAGTAATTCTGTGTTAAAGCTATTTCTTAGCACAAAAACACTCCTGCACAACCAAAATGGGTGCGAGCACGCATTTTGCATAAGAAATAGTGTTAAAAGCAACAGAACAAGAATAGCGAGTATAAACAGTCGCTTGCGTTGGCTAAATGTGCACTTGGAGTAGGATTTTCCCCTCACTGCATATAGCACTATTTTCTTAGTGCAAAATGGACCCTTGCGTCCAAGGAATGTGAGGGTAGATTTGCGCTATCAAATAACGCTAAATGCAACTAAATATAAACAGCAAGCATGAGCAGCTGCTCGTACTCACTCATGAGTTCTTGGGCTATGATTTTTCCCCAACTTACTCCTGGCATGTAGTGCTATTTTCTTAGCACAAAATGCACCTTTGCATCCAAAATACACAAGGGGGGATATTCTCAAGAATGTGCGATAATCATTGCCAAAATAAGTTAACGCAATGTTTCATATCGCCGTCTATCGTGGGAAAATAACTCTGTGTTAACGGCCTATTCACAACACTGCGGTAACATTTGATAGATTCCCGATAACGCATCAAATGTCAGCATAAAATCACCGGGACGGCGATAAAAATCTAAACTCGAACATGAAAAAAGCTGCGATGGGCTCAACAGCTATAAAAATTCAGTGATAAGCAGCGCCACGCCCACAAGTCAGGCGGGAAAAATCACTATAAAAAAGGCAGCAAAAACACAAACAAAACACATACAACTGCGAAGCATCATGTAGGTAGCCGGAGCAAGTACGGAGGACAACCAGAACCCCACAAGCCCCACAGAGGACCAGCCTGGGACCATCATTGGAGAGACGGTGGCAGGAGTTGGAGGACCGGACACTGCACAACAGGACCTGAGCCAATGGCAACAGGGTGAATAATGACCAGGGACTGGGGGGGCGGGGGGAGATGGGCACAATGGCACACATGCACAATGAAGTATAGCGCATCTGCGGACAAACCAAGCCCAAGAGTCACAACTCCAACCAAGAGCCCAGTTTACCCAGGTCTGCAACATCTCAGCACTGTATAAGCACAGAAGTGAAAGGCACACAGTCCGAAAGGGATAAGGTCCCGCAAAATCAGAGTTGAAGGGGCAACTCACCCACAATGCAGCACACACTCATAAGAATCCGAGCACCACAACATTGTCAACAATGTGGTACAAACTGCAACACTTTCACAACAGAACAGAGGATACAACTGCTGCCGCTCGTGTGCAGAAAATGGCCATTCACATTTGGCATAGCAGGAAACTGTGAGGTGACAATATAGAAATAAAACCTCACATCTGTGATGGTGTAGAAATGTCAACTGTCCCGCATCAAATAGGCAACTCCTCACAAACAGTCACAATGTACATTGTCATGCAGTCTGTTAATAAACTTGTACAATGCGTGAACACAATGTCAATCTGCATCTCCCCTTCACGTTGCAGAGGGAGAATCAACACCTCCTGCAGAGCAGACCCAACAACACAGCACTGATGATGAAGAGGACCTCCCCAACATCGACACTGACTCCCTCCAACAGATCAAGGAGAGCTCCGGCACCCCACCTCCAGGAGCAGGGCAGCCCAGCTGCATCAAGAAGACCCCACCCCCTGCACAGCTGGAAGCACCCACCACCACGCTTACGCTTACAGGGGGCTACAACAAAGCTACATGTCCAAGGTCTTCCCCACTGCCTGAGGTAACATGGTTGTGTCCACTGTCCACAACACTACAAACACCAGCAGGACATGTCCACATGGACATGTCTGTGCTCTGCATACTGAAGTCTGTCCAGTACATCACAGCCACACTTGCCATTGTGTACATTCGTATTCATGGGTGACTTGCCTCCTTCACATATACTTGGTTCCCACCTCTCCCCACATTCTGCAATTGTGTGGCTGGGGGTCATACCGTTTTTGGAAGGTCAGTTGTCTTGTTCTGCGCGGCCTCAGTGGTAGTCCGGGCGGTTTCAGGGGGGTGGTCCTGGGGGTGGTGGCAGTGGGTGTTGTGGCCCTCTTGGGTCTCTGAGCTGCATGATCAGTAGCTCCATGACATGTGTTGGTCTTCAGATGTGGCTCTGGGCTGGGCACCCTCTCATACTTCAGGTTGTTGTCCTGCTTAACACCAGTAAAAGGCAGGTGTTAAATCCCTGCTGCTAACGCGCCTTATCGCCTGTTTTTGGATCGCATCGCAGATCTGGTGCGCATTGAGAATGTCGAAAAGTTGTGTTTTCGGGTGTTTTTGTACGGGAACGCCTACTCTACATCACATTAGCGTTAGTTGTTGCTCTCATCCGTGGCGATGTTGTTTGCGGCAGCTATCGCTGGGAAACTGGAGATGTCAGCAGTTTGCACCAGCTTGGGAATAGGGTGAGAAATCTATTACCAGTTTTGTGGTGCCAAAGTGCCAATAGATCGGAGAAAAGTCCTTGCGAAAAAGCCCCAAGGTTGCATTTTGTGCTAAGAAATAGTGTTCAATGCAACAGAACACGAATACCAAGAATGAGTGCCCACTTGCGTGCATTAAATGTACTCTCGTTGTAGGGTCCCCCCCACAAATTGCTCTCAATTACAAAAGTAGGAATAATCATGTTCATGTAGAGTGCGAACACTGTATACGGAGGTGTGCACTCTATAGTAATTTGAAGGGGGTGTGTATATTCTTAAATTAAATTATAACTATGCGTTTAGAATTTCTATAATTTCTAATATTTGTGTGTGTAGTTTTTGTATGGTTTGTATGGAATGAATAGGTAACAATTTTCTAACTATAACTTATACCTAGCCTTTGTTTTTTTCATGGATAAATATATATATATATATATATATATATGTTCACTGAAAAAAACAAGGATTACAGGGACGGTTTAGTTAGGCTTAGATTTCCCATGCACAAAACCATTGAAATTCTGAGTTGACATGGTCAGTGACATCGCTGATGAAATCACTGATGATGTCTCAAATGACATCACTGATGATATCATCCAGTGAGTGTATTTTGTAAAGGTTTCTGTGACTTAAAGATATATACTAAGCTACTGAATAAGTTAAATTATCGTACTACTAATGAGAAAAAATATTTTGAACGTGTCATCTGAGCACCTGTGTGCCTGTCTGCATCAGTGTGTGGGTGGGTGACTGAGTAGCTACATGGGTTTGTAAATGGGTGTGTTAGTGGCTGTATGGATCTGTCAGTGGATGTGTGACTGGCTGAATGGGTCTGTCAGTCGGTGTGTGAGTGGTTGTATGGGTGGGTGAATGAGCTTGTGGGTGGTTTTATGAGTGTGTGAGTGGTTGTATGGGTGTCTGAGTGGTTGTATGGGTGAGTGAGTGGTTGTGTGGGTGTGTGAGTTTGTGCCTGAGTAGCTATGTGGATGTATGAGTGTGTGTGTGAGTTGCTGTATGGGTGTGTGGGTGGGTGTGTGAGTGTGTGAGTGGCTGTATGGGTGTGTGAATAGGTGTGTGAGTGGTTGAATGGTTGTTTGGGGCTATGAGTGGGTATGTGAGTGGTTGTGTGAGTCAGTGTTTTAGTGGCTTTATGGATCTGTTAATAGATGTGTTAGTGGCTGCAAGGGTTTGTCAGTGGGTATGTCAGTGGTTGTATGGGTGTGTGAATGGGTTTGGGGGTAGTTGTCTGGGTATGTGAGTAGCTCTTTGAGTGGTTGTATGGGTGTGAGTGTTGTATGAGTGTGAGTGGGTGTGTAAGTGTGTGTATGGGTGTGTGAGTTTTGTGGGTATGTGAATAGTTGTATGGGTGTTTGAGTGGTTGTAAGGTGCAAGTGGGTATTTGAGTGGTTGTATGGGTGAGTGAGTGGCTGTGTGGGTATGTGAGTTGGTGCCTGAGTGGCTGGGTGTGTGTATGAGTGGGTGTGTGAGTTGTATGGGTGTGTGAGTGGATTTGTGAGTGGTTGTATGGGTGTGTGAGTAGTTGAGTGGGCATTTGAGTGGTTGTATGGGTATGTGAATGGTTATACAGGTCTGTGAGTGGGTGTGTGAGTGGTTGTGTAGGTGTATGAGTGATTGTGTGGGTGTGTGAGTGGCTACACAAGCCTGTAATTGGGTGTGTGACTTGTTGTATGGGTTTGTGACTGGCTGCGTGAGTGGTTGTATTGACCTGTCAGTAGTTGTGTGAGTGGTTGTGTTGGTATGTGAGTGGATGTCTGAGTGGTTGTGTGGATGGTTCTGTGGATGATGCCATCAGTGATGTCATTTAACCTCTTCAGTGCTGCGCGGATTTCGCTGCAGTGCTGAAGGGTCATAAATCACATTGACTCATGACGGAAATGTTCCGTCATCAGCACCGGAGCACCGACGCTGATGACGGAACCGTTCCGTCATGAGCATGGAAGGGGTTAAGATGCCATCAGTGATATAATCAGTTATCTTAATGACCATGTCATGAGTGATGTAATATGTGAGGTCATAAGCAGTGCAATGTGGGGGCTTCAGTTACGGTTAGCTTGGGTAATGATAACTGCTGAATTTCTATGGTGGTTTTGTGTGTGTGAAATCTGAGCCTAACAATAACTTCCCTGTACTCTTTGTTTTTTTCATTGAATTTCTAGGTTGTTTTAAATTGTATTTCCTAACTCTAACGTCCCTGTAACCTTTGTTTTTTAGTGATTTTTAAAGTTTTTTAAAACATTGTATTTCTTAACTGTAACCTTTAAGATTGGGTGTATAAGTGGGTGTATTGATTGATGAGTGGGTGTGTGAGTGGCTGTATGGGTCTGTGAGGGAGTGTGCGAGTGTCTGTATGGGTCTGTCAGTGGGTGTGTGAGTGGTTATGTGGTTGTGTGAGTGGCTGTATGGGTCGGTGTTGCAAAGTCATCAAGTGCCCTGGGCCCCCCCCCAACTTTTTGCTGACTGATACTGGTGGTAACTAATTTTGACTCTCCCTGGGCTCTGCCTAACTAGGCCTAGGGCCAGTGCTAAGCTGAAAGAGACACCTTAGAATACAGTTAAAACACCTAACATACACTAGGGTAAACTATGGTATGGTGGGGGTACCCCCTGTAATTGGCGTGACCTACCCCATAAGCCCCTAGTATATAATAGGGCAGGGAAATGAAACTACCTAGAAGTCCCCATTACCCTGGGGCATGGCAGTGTAGAAGCCAGCAGCTTTTTCTGTACTTGCATGTGTGTACTGCTGAAGCCTGAGGTCAGTTTAAAAACAACCCTGGGTGCCAGGACTGCTTTTAAAAAGAAAATTGTGCCCAAACTCGACTTTGGTGGTAGGGGCACTTAGAAATGGATAAGCTACAATGTTTTGGCATATTAGGGACCCCCAGGGTCTCCCCTAGGTATCCGAGGGGTGGGGAGTCAGTTATCTATAAGGTACACCCTTATAAAATTAGTTTTTATATGCCGGGGTAAAGTGAAATTTCACATTTCATTCTCCACATTGTGGTAAAGTGTTGCTCAAATTCGACTTCGATGCTAGGAGCACAGTAAAAGGAGAATCTGCAATATTTCTACAGATTCAGAACCCCTAAAGTCTCCCCTAGTTGCACATGGGGTGGGGTTCCTGTAGATATAAGGCAAGTACTTATAAAATATGTTTTTGTAGGTCCTGGAAAAATAGCCCAAGTCATTTTTCCCATTGCAAATCCCTTGTTACATAGGTTAACATAGTAGGAAGTTATTGATTATTAACTACTGATAGGAGAGGACTAGACTGGCCATTCAAAGACTTCCCAGAATGGCAGTAGTTAATCCAACAATGTCATATTGTTGAATTTCTCCTAAAATGTACATACAAGAAGTTATAAGACTTTCTTGTTTGTAAGTCCAAATTCCGCCTTCCAGTGGTCTGCCCTGATTGGTCAGAGTTAAGTGGATTAGCCAGTCTGCCTTGAAGAGGTGATAAAGAGCCCCTGGGGTTAACCAGCTCTGCTGGCAGGGCAGTGTGTTGTTCAATAGGAATGCCAGGCCGGGGGGGGACAAGGGGGGGGGTTGTAAGCCATGGTCTTCAAAGGCAGAGGGATGGCCACAGTGTCAGTTTCCACTTTACTCTTTTGACCCCCACCAGACCCAGGATTAGGGAAGTTATGTGCAGATGGTAGGGGGAGAGTCTATGGAAATAAGCCATCCTAGGGGGCTGTTTAGCCAGCTCTTACCTCCTTGCTCGAAAATCAGCCATATGGATTTGGAAGATTTGATGCACTCTGGGACAAAATAGTGCCACACTCTACAGGATGTGGTCATACCTATGAGGAGTTACCCTGATCCCATTGGTCAGAAGTGGCCTCCTGCTTGATCCAGAGAACTTGGAATATGTATTTGAGAGGGGCAGAGCCCTCCAGGTCTGGTGCTTGAAACTTACTGAAGCAAGAAGTGCCCTGCTGAGAAGTTTTGCTGTGCAAAAATGTCTGAGGCCTGACCTCTGAAGACGGCACCAACTAAAACTGCAGCCCTGTGGATCTCCTTGCTGCAAAAGGACTAAAGAGTGGACTCCCAACGAGCTACAGGTTAACAGAGCTCACCTGGACATCCCCACAAAGGGACAGTCTTTACAGGACTCAGGGACTTAGTCCCCGGTCCTGACATAAAAAAAAATAGTAAAAGAGCTCAGGGTAGGGATACCATGACACCCTAGGACCCATGGAGGGACCCAGAAACTCTTGGGGCCAAAAAAACCCTCATAAAGCAGCAAAAAAAGGCCACAATCCCGCAGGAATCTTGCAGGAATTTAAAAAAACAAAAAAATGCAGCCTGCCACGTTTAAAGTGTTTATGCCCTAGGGAGCCCACTCCTGAGGCTGTATTTATGAAGGGTAGGGGGTCAGCATGACAACCCTCCACAAGCTTCCAGAGGCCTTGGGGAGCCCACCCCCAGAGCGGAAGATACTTCATATGGGGAGGGGGCCATTTGGCCCCCTCCCTCAGCCCACCCACTAGTGCTAACATTTAAGAAAATGGGGAGGGGACCGTGCGGCCATCTTCTTTGAGCCATTGAGAGCCTTGAGCAGCCAACTACTGGACTGATTACTTAAAAGGGAGGGGGCATTCAGCTCCCTTCCCTGACTCATTATTGTCCCCGGGGACCACATCGCCCAGGGCCAATTCAGTAGCTATGTCCCGGGGAGCTAACCCCAGGACATAACAGTTTCCCTGCCTGCACTGGCACAAGTGGGGCAACCAGTGTTTGCACTCGCTTGGTGGGAGCATTTTTTTTGTAGATCAATGTGAGCTTGAATTATGACATCAGTGATGCCATCTGGGATGTCATCAATGTTGTAGTTTGAGATGTCATCTGTGATGGCATAACTGATATCATAAAACAATTTATGAGTGATGTAATATGTGAGGTCATCAGCATGTTTGTGGCTATTGTACTTCAAAACATTAATGTTGTCACTAACATGTTTAGCTATCTATAACCTTACTTTAACCTTTGTTTTTTTCAGTAAAGTCGAACGTTTTTTTTTTAACAAAAAAGATCTTTTTATCACACTTAATTATAACATTACTCTAACCTTTTTTCAGTGACTGCATATATATATATATATAGATTTGATTTGTGGATCGCATATTGCTAACTCCTAGGAAGTTACTGCATTACAATATCTTTGCAGTCGATACCCCAGTCTGTTGTTTATGTTTATCACTTGCAGGCGGTAAGGGAGTTTCTGGATTCGTTCATCGGAACTGGCTGTTTCCGGTTTTTGCGGACCCGCCCGTTTCCTGAGGCACATCGTGAGCACAGCTGCCTGCGTTTCGGCGCACTGCCACTTTAACTCGGAAGAGTTTTGCATCCTGTTGTGCCCCCGCCATATCTGTAAGAAGAGTCACCGTTTCTGTGGAACTGCCCGACGGCGTAGAAGCTGTGGAATCTGGGCGGTCGGTTTACCGGAAAGAGACCCAGCTTTAAACCCGGTAAGGCGCTCTGCAGTGGTGAGGAAATTCAAGAGGGATTTGGCGGGTTACGGGATTATTCCCTTGTTTAATTGACGGACTGTTTGCAGCAGTAATACGGCAGATATATACGCCGAAACTACATTATTAAGGCATAATGCTTTCCAGTGATGCGCTCAGAAACAGAGAGTCAGCGGCGGAAGCCCTATTTGATAACCTCCCTGCTATCACAGAAGAGCCACGAAATGCTAAAACATTCAATGAAAACAGCCATGTGAAATCATTGTTAAAGACACTGGAAAAATTGTTAAGAAGTGAACTCTCAAAATGGTGGGAGAAAAAAAATCGTTTGAAAAATACAGAGACGCTAACCGTGTACCAAGAGGTTTGCGGGTATTAATTGCACCCACCTTTGAGAATCCCAACCCTCTAATTTTACAGGAGTGGGCGGAGAACAATCTACAAGCCTCCATGGAAATAATACATATTCTTATTAAATATGCTGAGATAGATCGGTATGTGTTGCTATCTGAAATAGAACGTGTCAATGGTCTATTGGATGCTACAGGTGAAAGTGAACTCATCGAGAAAAGTAAAAAAGGGATTGAGGCACGAATCAAAAAACACGAGGACGTCATTAAAGAGCGTAAAATTTATAAATTCACTTGTGATCAAAATGACTATGCAACCGGCAGGATATTCACCTTTGCCTGGAAATACGATAATTACAAGCGACAAGATTTAACCGGGAATAAAATGCCAAGCAACCAAGCCAACAATGCCATTGCAATATCCACAGCCGAAGGTGATATTGATTCAGCCTCATTGACATCCAATAGTGATTCAGAAGACTGTAGACCGGGACCTTCACTGTTGAACCCTGCAGGGATGATGAGCTTTTCCCTGGCGGACGAGATACATTTTGTGAGCGAGTACCGGCGGTACTCCCTGCGCCCCCGCAAACCTCAACAGAAGCAAGGAAATCAGCTAACAGGCGAAGGCACAACAGGAGGACCAAGCACAGGCAGGAGTACATCGCGAGGCAATGTAAGGAGGAATTGGAGAACATAACGCGGGTTACAGAAAATACAGTTGTCAACTTGACCAACATAGTGCTTTCAAAAATAGAGGAACAGCTTCTTTCATTGGGACTCACATTCTGCCCCAAAAATTGGTTTTCTTATGATCAGGCTTGCATCAATGTGTTCAAGTGTATTCGTAAGATTAAACTTATAAAGTATTTTCAACTGAACACATTTCAAAAGAAAGTTCCATTTGAATCAATAGATGCTGATAAGCCAGTGATTTAATACAATTGAAAGATATTCCCGATCTACAAAATCTTTATGATCTGGCTTATGAAATTGTCAGCACCAAGCCCTTTTCGTCCAACATCCACCTTCCTGCCTTTAATGCCAAAGGACGCTATTGATGTCTTCAGCCACAGAGTAATAACTGAGCTCAAAAATTTAAATCAAACGGTGATGTCTCAAACAAGGAAGAACGATTTCAGAAACAGTTAATACCATCAACAGATCAACAAAAAACTCCAGACTAACCATAATGTGATCATCAAAAATTCGGATAAAGGTGGAAATACAGTCTTATGGTCAAGGCTTGACTACCTGGCTGAATCGAAATTTGCCTAGCTAACGTAACGGTAAGTTTCAATTCTATTAAGGACACGGAGGCGAGGATTATGCTTTTCCTTCTCCGCTATTTATTACAATGCAAAGAACACAGCAGCCTCAGAAAAGCTTATAAAGGAAAACTGCTTATATCACGACATAACAAAGCATTATCCATAACACAATCCGAAAAAACAATGTCTCTTGAACTACGACTCCCATCATTCCAACGAGGACGATCTCCACCGAGTCCTTCCATTATGTCCATAACCAATAGATAAGGAGTGCCTTCTCAGTGTTCCTCCTCTTTCTTTGCGCGAATTACGCTCTCAGTTTATTGGTCCGGCTTGGAACCGTCATTTCCTAACAGAAAAACAGAACATCATAAACGTTGTAACGGAAGACACATCTGCGTACAATCGCATAAACACAACAACATTGACCAAGTCCCATCACAAGGGTTAAAACCATTAAAACCCGATTACTTACTGACATATGGGTGGGATGTCGCTCGCAGACGTCTTGGGTGGGATAATCCTCGCCTCCGTGTCCTTAATAGAATTGAAACTTACCGTTACGTTAGCTAGGCAAATTTCGATTCTATGGCAGGACCGGAGGCTCAGATTATGCTAGTTCAAAGCTTACTTATCACCAAATGAGCAATATCCACCACAGGCTTAAAGTAAAACCTCTTAAAAGTGGAATCTGAGGACCAGTCAGCGGCCCGCATTAAATCCTCCAAACGAGCCCCTTCAGAGAAAGCCTTAGATGCCATGGCCCCTCTGGCAGAGTGAGCTCCAAAACGTTTGGCATCAATACCTGCCTCTTGCATGACCCAGCGCACCCACCTGGCTATAGTGGGGGAAGAGACCACATGGTGTGGTTTTCGTAAGGCAATCAACAATTGTCTCTCTCCCGGAGGGCGAATGTCCCAAGTCACATCTTCATAGGATTTCAGACATTGAACAACACATAATTTCGGAGCATCCACTAAAGCTGGGTACAAAATGGTTCTAGAAGCCGATTTCGTGCAGCGACCAATCGTGAAAGTGACACCCTCCGGCGAAAAAACACGTGCCGAGACATCCAAGGCACGCACATCCGACACTCTCCGGCAGGACACTAAGCATAAAAGCATCGCCAACTTTACCAAGAGTTCTTTGAAAGACAGGTACCTATTAGGCTGCCAGGATAGAAAAAGGTTCCACACCACATTGATGTCCCAAAGGACAGAGTACCCCGTCTCCGGAGACAATGACAACCGGATACCCCGCAGAAGCCGGCACACGAAAGGATGTACCCCAACTGGTGAACCGTCAACCGGTTGGTGTGCCGCCTAAATAGCAGAACGCATAACGTTAATTGTGCGGTACGCAAAACCATCCGTGGCCAATTCCGCCGAAAAATTCAGGACGGGAACGACTCCCGCGACCAAGGGATCCAAGCCCCGTCGAAGACACCAACGTACCCACTTAGTCCAAGGGGATTTGTAGCGCTTCGACGTACTGACTGCCCAGGCCTTGGACAAAAGCCCGAAGCCGATCTCGAAAGGGACAGGAGCGACCAACGTCTCCTGAAAGCCTCCATGCCATGAGGGGGCGAGAGCCCTGAACGATGAGGTGATGCGGCTCCTGATCCGGATTGAGAAGCAGGTGTGAAAACCGAGGGAGTAGGATTGGAGAATCCCAAGAAAGTTCCAGAAGAACTGGAAACCAAACTTGGTACCTCCAGAGCGGCGTCACTAGAACCAGCTCGACCACCTGCCGGCGAACCTGAGCCGCCGTCCGCATCACCATCGAAAAGGGGGGAAACGCAAAGGGCCTCTCCTGGCTCCAGTCCTGGAGGAAAGCATCCGTGGCTTCTGCCAGTGGATCCGGCCTCCAGCTGAAGAACCTCGGAAGTTGATGGTCCAAATGGGACGCGAACAGGTCCACCGAGAAAGGACCCCACAGATCGTTCAACCATCGAAAAACTTGAACATCCACAGGCTGGAATCCCGAAGGTATCTGGAGTGCCAGTCCGCTATCTGATTGGCCTGGCCTGGCAGGTACTCCGCCGTCACAGATACGTGATGGTCCAGACAGTAATCCCAGAACTCTTTCGCCAAATTCGCCAGAGCGCGGGATCTCGAGCCCCCTAGATGGTTTACGTATCGAACTGCCGATACATTGTCCATCTTTAACAGTACACACGACTTCACTGAGTCTCCGGTCCAGCAGCGCATTCCGAACGAACCCGCCAGAAGTTCCAGACAGTTGATATGCAACTGCTGTTCTTCTAACGACCAGGTGCCGCCTGTGGAAAAATCTCCACAGCGTGCTCCCCAACCGACTCTGCTGGCGTCGGACTGGATAATGAGGTCCGGGACTGACCCGAAAATTGCCCGGCCATTTCAGGCCTCCATGTGCAACAGCCACCACAACATTTCGTCCTTCACCTCCTCCGAGAGGGGAACCATCTGATCGTAAGACATGCCCCTGCGCAGATGGTAAGCTTTGAGGCGCTGAAGGGCCCTGTAATGAAGAGGGCCCGGAACGATGGCCTGGATCGAAGACGACAGAAGGCCCACCACCCTGGCTACTTGCCGTAAGGACGTGTGGGCTTTGCTATAGTCTGACGCAAGACATGCCTGATTTTGGACAACTTCTGCGACGGGAGGCTGAGAGAAGCGTCAACGGAGTCTATGACGAACCCCAAGAACTCTACCTTCTGGGAAGGTATGAGGACCGACTTGGTTCCATTGATGATAAAACCGAGCTCCTGAAGCAGAGCCACAGTCTGGCGCAGCTGGGAAAGCAAACTGCGCGGACATTGCGCCATTAGCAAAATTTCGTTCAAATAGACGATCAGACGTATACCCTGCCCTCGCAGGTACTCCACCACGGGGTGCAACACTTTCGTGAAACACCACGGGGCCGAGGAGAGACCGAACGGAAGGGCGGTGTACTCAAACACTTGCTCCCTCCAGAGGAACTGCAGGAAGCGACGGTGAGGCGGATAGATCGGAACCACAAGGTAAGCATCCTTGAGGTCCAGCCGCACCAACCAATCTTGCGGGAGGAGGACGTCCCGAAGAAATTGAATCCCCTCCATCTTGAAATGACGGTAAATCAACCACCCGTTGAATTCCTTGAGGTTGATTACCGGCCGGCGCCCGCCGCCGGGCTTGTCGACCAAAAACAAATTGCTGAGGAACCCCGAAGGGTGCCGAGTTGACTGCCGAACGGCCCCTTTGCGGAGGAGCTCCGCGACCTCTTCGTCTATCAACTGAGCATCGGACGCCGAGAAGGCTATAGGCTGTGGGGTACCCACCTGAGAGGGTTGGTCGTAGAATTCGATATGGAACCCGCGGACGGTTTGTAACACCCAAGCATCCGCTGTAACGTCCTCCCATGCCCCTGAAAGTCCGCTAACCGACCACCCATCTGAACCTGCTCCGCAGGAATAACACTCACCGTTTGAGTTGTTGGCGCCAGAATTCTTTCTGAAGCCTCGACCTCCGAAACGTGGTCCTCTCGTAGGGTAGAAGGAGTTGAAATTGGCTGAGGTATTATACTGCCCTCTATTGCCGGAAGTCTGACCACTGCGGCCGGTCGCGCGGCCCCTACCGCGACCGGCCCCTTGGGAGAAACGCTGTTGGAAGACGCGCTTAATACTGGTTTGGGCCTTATCCAGTGAGGTGTATGTCGACACAAATTTGCCCAACTCCTTAATAAACGGCTCTCCAAAGAGCCCGCCCTGGGAAACTGCCCCCGCCTCCGAAGAGGCTAGGTCCCCTAGCTTCAGGTCAAGCTTGATTAGAAAAGACCTTCGACGTTCAGTCGAAAGGGCGCAGTTGGCGTTTCCTAAAAAGATAATCACCCTCTGCGCCCAATTTGACAAGACATGAGGGGAAATGGCGGCTCCAGTGACCTTAGCTTCCTCCGCCATATCAAGTATTTTGGTAATGGGCCCTACCGCGTCAAACAACTTATCCTGGCACGACCGCCAGGAGCGGTCGATGCCCTTACGCGAATCCTTCATAAACTTGGCGAGAAAGGGGTCGCCATCTTGGTGTCCAAGTCCGGCGTCATGGCCACCTTGCCCTCCAACGTGGGCCTAGGACACTCTCCACGGAGGCACCCCCTGGCCTCTTTCTCCAGAGGCTTGCGCAGCCGACTAGCCAACTTCGTCACCTTGTCGCCCGGGGCCCAGGCTGCGGACCGCGGATGCATGATCTCATCCGGGTCCAGCATACCTGAGCTGTCACTTGGCAACTCGGCGGTCGAGCTCGAAGGCAGTCAGGAGCGTACTGATTCCCCATCCGAGTCCGAGTCCGGGGAATCCCCCGGGGACGAAGGGGTTGTCTCAGGAGCCACCACAGAAGCGGGGGTCGAAGACTGCTCAGGCGGGGGCGCGGTCGCCTTTGCTAAGAAAGCGTCCCGCAGACGCTCAAAGGCTCCCTTGTCCCTGAGGACCCTCCGGTAACCCCTCCCTGCAGGACTTCTTAAGAGCAGGGGGGCCCTCTCTGATGGACCTGGGAGGGGAAATTGCTGTTGTCCTCCCTGTGCCTGGGCGAGCTGGGCGCACTCCTCCACAATGCACGGCGAGAGGCGCTCCTTCATAGGGGCCACCACCTCAGTAACACAACGGTAAATGGAGCTATCCACTGCCTGATAGAACTCCTCATCTTCTAAATAGGATTGCGAGTCGTCCTCATAATACTCGCCCTGTTCCATGATGCCAACCCAACACCGGAACCCTACACACTACCCAACCAGCGTGGGAGTTTTGAAATTTTGGGCAGGCCAGAGGATTGCAACAGGTTTTACGCGCCAGCAACTGGCAGCAATAGGGTGCACTCAACCACCACAGCGCGCCGACCCACCTCAAAAGGGACCAGGTCAGCCCAACTCACCGCGCGCTACCACACCAGCTGAAAGCGAGTGCAGGTCCTGCCAACAGGCGTCACACGCGGTACAAACTGCAATACAGACCCCAATGGGGCGTTCAAAAAGGGGGTAATGGGGCTACAGACCCGGAACCGGGCGTTCTGTGAGGAGGCTCAAGGGCAAGGCTCCGCGGCAGTTGATCTCCTCAGCGCGGCTCCTCCGAGAGGGAAAAAGCGCGCTGTGGATCAACGAGACGCGGCAGTGCCCTCTAGCGGTCAACAGCGCACCGCACCATAAACGGGAATGAGAGACGCGTAAGAAGCGAAACGGCGCTTCTGCGACTCGCCTGGGGCTCTGTGAAAGAAAAAAATGCACCAGAGACCCAGCAACCCCAACACATATCAATAATAATCAACCCCCAGCAACCCCGACACATATCAATAATAATCAACCCCCAAGCAGTATCACACAAACTCTGGGAGAGAAGGAAAAAACACTTATCTGGCTGCGTGAGCAGCCAAGAAAGAGGAGGAACACTGAGAAGGGACTCCTTATCTATTGGTTATGGACATAATGGAAGGACTCGGTGGAGATCGTCCTCGTTGGAATGATGGGAGTCGCAGTTCAAGAGACATTGTTTTTTTAGGATTGTGTTATGGATAATGCTTTGTTATGTCGTGATATAAGCATTTTTCCTTTATAAGCTTTTCTGAGGCTGCTGTGTTTTTTGTATTGTAATAAATAGCAGAGAAAGAAAAGCATAATCTGAGCCTCCGGTCCTGCCATAGAATCAGAGAGAAATACGGAAATCTGAAGAAAGTACTCGCAAAAAAATCCATCAATGGCAAAGGAATGGACTGTTAACAAAAGAGGAGATGAAGTTTCTCAATGTGAAACATCTGATCACTCCAGTCCTCTACTTTTTACCCAAAGTCCACAAGATGATCACTCTGGTACCTGGGCGGCCAATTATCTCAGCTCAGGGGAGCATGAATGAAAATCTCTCAAAATATGTAGACTTTTTCTTACAGCCCCATATAACAGGTTTACCTTCTTACCTTAAAGACACTACATATTTTTTAAACAAATTGTAAAATGTAATTTGGTGCCCTGATTATTTGTTGGTTGTTATGGATATTGAATGCCTTTTTGCAAGCATTAACCACTGTCATGGAATTAATGCTACCAGGTACTTTTTAGACAACCGTGATCTAAGTCTAAGAGATCATAACATCATGCTATTGGAGATTATTGAAATCTACCTTAATACCAACTTCTTTCAATTCCAGAATGATATCTTCCAGCAGGTGCGTGGAGTGGTGATGGGCTAATGTTTCTCCCCCAGTTATTCATTTTTGCATGTTGGCTGGTGGGAGGAGCATGTGCTCAAAACCACCACCGCTGGTGGAAACATGTAATACCCTACTGGCGTTACATAGAGGACGTTTGCCTTATCTGGAAGGAGTCAAGAGAAGAAGCATCTGCCTTTGTTAATGACATCAATGTAAACAATCTTAATCTAAGGTTCACAGCATCAATCGATGCTACATCTGCTGAATTTTTGGATGTCGTAATATATGTTGAGGCTGATGTCCTTCAAATTAGATTACATCATAACTCTGCGGCAGGCAATTCAATTCTCCATGTCCATAGTTCACATCCGAGGCACTTAATAAATAGCATTCCGTATGGTGAATTTATCTGTATTCGACGTATCTATAGCTGTGACTCTGTTTCCAATAAATGTCAGCTGGAAGCATATGAGAGATTTCTCAACAGAGGTTACAAAAGGAACACACTTGACAAAGCCTTGATTAAAGCTAATGGCAGGCTAAGGGACGAGTTATTACAGTCTAGCTCTAAACAAATCAACAATGCAGCTACTGTTAGTAAGAATGAATGTCCAGTTCGACTCATAACAACTTTCTGTACTCAAGAACAGTCCATTGGTCGTATTATTTATTCTGAATGGCCTATTGTCAAGACTTATAATATCTTGGGTCCTATCATGCCAAGTCAGCCAGCTATTACCTTCAGAAGGGCACCTTCTATGCGAGATACCCTTGACAAATCTATGCCGGATGTAATACCGAAAAAATCATGGTTGACAAAAACGGGTTTCTTTAAGTGCTCATCGTGTCGTGCTTGCACACGCTAAGAACGGCACGCATTATAAAACAGCATTTGGTGAGAAAGAGATTGCAATCCAGGAACATCTAACATGTCGGTCAGAATATGTGATATCCAAGCTTAAATACACATGTGATTTAGAATATATTGGTAGCACAAAGCTTGCCGTATATAAGCGTATTTGGCAGCATTTTAGGGCCATTGTCAACTTAGATCACAATTATCCCGTGGCCAGACATTTCAAGTCCGTTCATGAAATCAAACTGATGGACTTGGAATATACAGTTTTAAACTCTGTTCCTAGCCCCGGACGGGGTGGAAGTCGAGACAAGCTTTTAAGACAAAAAGAAACCCATTTTATTCTAGCTCTCGATACCAGAGTCCCGAATGGCCTGAATATGAATGAGGACCTTCATCATTTTTTATAGAGTTTTATAACTTTCTGTAGTGTCTTAGCTAGTAATGTGATTCATTATTGAGGGATATGTTTGTCTAAT
Source organism: Lissotriton helveticus (assembly GCF_964261635.1). Lineage (NCBI taxonomy): Eukaryota > Metazoa > Chordata > Amphibia > Caudata > Salamandridae > Lissotriton > Lissotriton helveticus. The sequence continues at coordinate 1,308,434,353 of NC_136057.1, forward strand.
TGTTCCTAACTATCTATAAGACAACTCTTTTTTTTAAAAAGACTTTCATTCAAGTATGATTTATTGAAACTTTGTATACATAAGTGAGGTTTATCTATGCAAAGGCTTCCTTTTCTGCTGCTACTATGATGATTTGCTTTTTGCACATTAGTTACTAATTCCACAGCACTTTATGACTTACGCACTTTAACTTTGCAGAATGTTTTCATGTTTTTAATATGTAAATAGGTCAGACTTTTCCCTTTCATCAATTGAATGTATACTTGCATTAATTCTAATAGTATGAATTTATTGTGCTGTTTATCTAAATGTTTATCTGTATTGATGCATTTGCACTTTAGATTGAAAATATTTTATGAGTGTACTTTTAGAGACAGCCATTTACTGTTTTCTAATAGTGTGAATTTTTGCACTAAATACATCCATGTAAAAACTTTGCCCTTTACAATTAAGTTTTGTCATGAATCTACATAGCTAGTTCATTAATACAGGAGTTGTCATTGTTAGGCACTAGCCATAATTGACTTTTTTCGAGGATCCTAATTTCTTATTATAAGTCACTAAGTGATAGTTATTATTGTGCATTATTGGTTATTTTGGCATTTATGCTTTTAAATGTTGTTGATTTTGCACTGTTTATTATGTTAATTAGTGACTATACATGCACTATGTTTTTATTCCTGATTTGATTTGTGGATCGCATATTGCTAACTCCTAGGAAGTTACTGCATTACGATATCTTTGCAGTTGATGCCCCAGTCTGTTGTTTATGTTTATCACTTGCACTTTCTTGCCAATCGGTTTATTTTTGAAAGCCGGTTGGGCTTTTTGCACACTTGAAATACGTCATACCTATCGGGACGCATCATGTGATCAAGCTACTTCGTGGAGCGAAACGCGCCATGGAAGACACTTGTCTGCTTTGTATGCTAGAATAGATATCGCACTGCTTGCACACTTCATACCGTGTGGTAGTCCGTAATTCATGAGGAAAGTTTGAAGAGGTCCGTACCTGAGGGTTTTCTGCCATGCATCAGGCGGTCAGGAAGTTTCTGCATATATATATATCGCCAGACACTTTCGAGAGGTTCATAATAACAACCTTCAGGACCTCTCGTACTATGTCATAGACACTATCCCCAAAACTAAGAAAGGTGGCGACAGGGAACAAAGGATGAGAAAGCTTGAGACCCGTTACATCCTTAATTTTAACAGCAAAAACCCTGGGGGCTTAAACAATACGGAAGATTTACACACGTGCCTGTAGTACAGTGAATTCAGTGATATTGGGCTCTCTTCCGTTTGACTTCACCCCACTAATCCTTCCCCGTGTCAACCCTCATGGTGTTGAACAATGGCTTACATCATAAATGGAATATCCAATGCCATGTAAATAAGCACTATCAGTCAATATATAGTGTTAGGCTTTTTGAGTATTTCCAATTGGGTTCCATTAAGCTGCCAAGATTATTTCTCAACCAAGAATCATATTGGTTTTTTAACATCATTTATATTTTTTCACCTTATGCACTTTATTTCACACACTTTCTGAGTTTTTCTAAGAAATGGGGAGAATAAAACATGTGTCCCGTGTAATACAGACCGGGCACTCTAAGAGCAGGCACATGATTCATAATGTGCAGCAGTATTATGAACGGCTCTTGCATTTAAGCAGTGATTTTAGCACAGGGTGATAATTCAAATGTGCCTTTCGAGAATTATGGGATGTGCACACAATTATGTCATCATTGGCAATGCAAAATGAATTCTACCGACATATTTAATATCGGGTAAACCATTGAAGGTTTTAAGGTTTTTAAGATAATCTAAATCTATATTTTTGTATCGCTGTATACAATATATTTTTTTATATATATAATAAAATTTATTTAAATTACTAATCGATTGCAATATATTCGAATGTAACAACATTGCATGTGTGAACCCTGTAAATATTCCGTTCATATTTTGGTTTGTGACTCAATTGCCGGTCAGAGAAAGTGTTTTCTTTATGTTTATCACTTGTCACACAGTCACGTGCAAAGGTGCAGCTTCATAACTGGTCTAAGATCCATTTGGCGTTGTCATGTGATCAAGCCACCTCGGTGGTGAAACGCGTAATGGCCGACTGAAATAAACACGGACGTTTATGCACTTAAAACTGGGTCCGTGTCTGCTTGCTGTTAGCATTCCTTGGAGGCTGCTTTTTGAGCAGCGAATTTGGATATATATATATATATATATGTAGGCCGGCCAAAATGCATTCGCCACTTACAGGAAATAAACGGTGCTGTCTTTTAATCCCCGCTGTGGCTTCTGCTTCTTTCTTCGAGAGGAGTTTCCTGTTTCATATATATATATATATATATATATATATATATATATATATATATATATATATATATATATATATATATATATATATATATATATTGTCGCTCCAAGGTTGTCCACCTTTGAGTAGCACACGAGCAGCAGCTTGATTCATGTGTAGGTGAGGATGGGGATCCGCTTGCAGATGCCGCTCCGTAATGGATCTGCCCGACGCGTTTCGAAGCTCCATGTGCTTCTCTTCAGGGGCTTTAATGGAAGCGGTGTGCACAACCGCTAACCCACTTCTCCATTTTCCATATGACACACACACCAATGGCTTCGAAATGCGTCGGGCAGATCCCGTACGGAGCGGCATCTATGAGTGGATCCCCGTCCTCACCTATACATAAACCAAGCTGCTGTTCGCGTGCTACTCAAAGGTGGACACCTTCGAGCATTGATTTATATGCGGCCGTCCAGCCGCGGAGTATGCACCACCCCGGTACCCTGGGGGTCACTAAAGTGAAGCAGAAGTCGTACTTGGAATCGAGGGCGGGCCCACTTGTGGAGTCCATACAGGACTTGATTGTGTGCTTCCCGGACCACACTTCCCAGAATGCACAGTCTCATTTGAGCCTCCCATCGGTGGGTGTGTTATATATCAAATGGGGAAGTGGGTCGGCGGTTGCGCACACCGCTTCTGTTAAAGCCCCTGAAGAGAAGCATATGGAGCTTCGAAACGTGTCGGGCAGATCCCGTACGGAGCGGCGTCTACGAGTGGATCCCCGTCCTCACCTATACATAAACCAAGCTGCTGTTCAGTGCTACTCAAAGGTGGACACCTTCGAGCATTGATTTATACGCGGCCGTCAAGCCGCGGAGTATGCACCACCCCGGTACCCTGGGGGTCACTAAAGTGAAGCAGCAGTCGTACTTGGAATCGAGGACGGCCCCACTTGTGGAGTCCATACAGGACTTGACTGTGTGCTTCCCGGACCACACTTCCCAGAATGCACAGTCTCATTTGAGCCTCCCATCGGTGGGTGTGTTATATATCAAATGGGGAAGTGGGTCGGCGGTTGCGCACACCGCTTCCGTTAAAGCCCCTGAAGAGAAGCATATGGAGCTTCGAAACGCGTCGGGCAGATCCCTTACGGAGCGGCGTCTACGAGTGGATCCCCGTCCTCACCTATACATAAACCAAGCTGCTGTTCGTGTGCTACTCAAAGGTGGACACCTTCGAGCATTGATATATATATATATATATATATATAAGTAAACACATACACACATATATATGTAGCTGGTAGATTGATGTGCTCACACCGCTCTTGCTGTTTCATAAATATGGTACTTTTTTGTGTGATATGAAAGGCAGGGTGCAATTTTGGGCACATTTCAGTTTTTGTTTCCCATTGATAAATGATGCTTGTGTAGTTTATTGTTTAATAGCTATAGTTTGGCACCTCTATATAAACTATTGGGTGCATTGTGCATATTGTGGTTTAGTTTCTTGTGTGATATGTAAGTGCTATTTCACGATCCACTTTAGTGCCCTGTTTCAATTGATCAATAATATTATATGATGTGGTTTAGCCTCCAGTAGCTAAAGAGGAACGTATTTGAGCAATCACTTCCTTTCTTGACGATACATATTATAGTGAGGTTAATTGTGTCAAAGCTATTGCTGGAGAATTGTATTCTCCTTCAGGAGAAACAGCGAAACTCTTGGAAACTTTTCTTTTCCCACAGTTTGTAAATCTGCCCACCTAAAAACATTAAAGTTCCTAAGATTTCGTTAAAAAGCGATTACGTTTGTGACAAAAATAAATCGGTCTGTTAAAATCATTTGCTTCATGACAGCATTAAAAATGATCTGCAATTTTAGAATCAGAGCCTGATAAATAAATCTGCTCTTTGTTATACAGCGTATTGTTTCGAAAGATGCCCTAGATCAGTTTTTCTGTAAATCTAACGAAAAAAGAAGAAACAAAACAAAACATGAGGCTGTAGAAGAAACTGGTGGATTAATTATACTCCTGACTGTAAGAAATCGGATTATTGATGTAGGCGGTGGAGGCCCCACCCAGGCAACAACCACAATCCTTATCAGGGTGAATTAACCTGTGCTTAAAGCTCTGGTAGCTTGCCACAAAAACAGTTATGCTTAGAAGCAAAGAGTAAAGTATTTAGGCTGCACACAAACAGTAGTAAAGTGAAAACACAACAGAAGAAAAATCCCAAAGCAAATCAGAAAAGTAGAGTACATTGTAATAAAACAAATCATACCAGAACATATTAAACTTTAAAGTGTTGGGTAACTATAGAGCCTAAAAGCAAAAAGCGCAACTTCCGGTCATCTGGTCGTGCTAGACCAGGGGAAAATCACAAGTTCAGGCCGACCACGATGGAGTGTGGGCAGAACACATGAATCATGTTAGTCCCGTCGAAAAAGTTACCTTTTCACAGGTCCGTCATAAGGGGTTCCATTCTCCTCAGAGGAGGCCACGAAGTACAGGGAGAGCGTTGTGGATAGACGCTGTTGCATATAGAGTAGGCCTGGTAGCATGTCCTGTTTGTCGCTGTAGCGCAAAGAGCTAATCAAATGTCATGGACGGTCGTTGCGGCCGTTACATTTACATTTACATTTCATGTTGGCGGTTACCGCGGCTGTCGTTGCTGAAGCGCAAAGTGAAAATATTGCATTGGCAGTCGCCGCTGGCAGTCCCTGCAGTTCAATTAGTCATTTGCACCAGAGCTTCAAGTTGGAGGTTATTGGAGGTTGTTACGGGTGGAAGAGTCTCAGCACGATCTGGACTATTCGCAGTTATGAAGATCCCAAAATGTCAGGATTACACTTTTCTTCACATGAGGAGCTCAACTGATGCCAGTCAAGATTCTAGGACCTGGGGAGGCACCTCTTACAGATCAGGGCTCACTCCAACAGAGGCCAGCAGGGCTCAGGCATGTCCAGTTGCAGGGCCAGTCGGGTCCAGTGCAGTAGGTCATCTGGGCCGGTGCAGGCAGGCCTCAAGAAGCAGGGCAGTCCTCCTGGGAGCAAGGCTGTCCTTCTGTAATGTCCACAGGTCCAGAAGTGTACTGAGGAGAGGCTCTGGATGTCCAATATTTACACCAGGTGCCAGCCTTTGTGTGTGTTGGGACACTCTGTCCTACCCCCACATATGGTTCTTGGACATTCTTCCCTTCTGTCAAGGCTCCAAGAAGTTTGGGTGACAAAAGGCTGGTGTCAGGTTATTTTTAGGCCTGGGCGGTAAATTTCGTTCCGCTCGCGGAATTTGCGGAATTTGGGTAATTTTGCATTCCACGGAGAACGCGAAATTGTCCAAAGGTCAGCATTCCGTGACTTCGTGAAATTTTTTGCTTGTTCGCGTTCTCAAAATGCGTGTTCGGGAGATATTTCTCCCCGAGCACCCAAACAGCAATTGCGTGGATATTTGCGTATTGCAATTACGCAAATTCCACCCACCCCTAGTTATTTTGTGTGTGCTGGAGACAAGCCCTTTAAAGTGCAAGTGGGGAAGGGCACAGTTCCACCCCTGTGGCCCATCCTGCCCACACTTAGTCCCCTGTGTGTCACTGTCTCGCCCTCCAACAGCACAGCCATTAACAGGCATGTGATCCAGGACACTGGCAGAAGGCACAAATGGTTAGGACAAGAAAATGCCGACTTTCTAAGAGTGGGATTTTGACTTAAGATCCAACTTTACCATTGAAGAGGGCTTTAAATTGCAATTCATTTGAGTGGAAACATAATATTTCTAACTGCTCCCAATCCAATGTTATCACTTATTAAATGTAATAACCCAGCATTAGTCAATGAGAGAGGTATGCCTTAAGACAGTGAATAGTGTCACTGCTAGGACATGTAAAACTTAAGCATACATGTCCTGCATTTTAAATACGATGCACCCTGCCCCATGAGCATTAAGGCCTACCCTAGGTGTGACATATAAGTATTATAAAGGAAAGTTTAGGACTGGCAAAAGGTTTATTTTGCCAGGTTAAAATTGCAGTTTAAAACTGCACTACAGGATGCAATGGCAGGCCTGAGCCGAATTTTAAAGATCTACTTTCGTGGGTGGCACAATTAGGGCCGCAGCCCAGCCCACTAGTAGCATTTAATTTACAAGCTGTGGGTTCATGGAGTTATATTTACTAGTTACGTACAAGTAAATTAAATGTACCAATCAGGTATAGGCAAATTGTATCATGTTTTAGAGAGAGAGCACAACCACTTTAACACTGGTTATCAGAGAAAAAGTTCACAGAGCCCCAGTGCCAACAAAAATGCTTCCGCAACACAAGGCAAAAACCTGGAGGAGACCCTGCTAAAAAGATCAGGTCTAACACTGACGGTATAGTTCTGAAAGGCAGAGGGGTTTATTAGAGTCTGGCAGATGGGGCCGTCCATCAAAAATTGACATGGGCCCTGCCTGCCCTTTTTAGACGGTATATACTTGGCCATACAGTTTAAATATTGCAGACAGGATATCTGCTAGTTTTTGGAAGATACCACACATCCAGCAAACTCTAAATAATACCAACAATTATTAAACTTCACTTGCCCTGTTAAAAACAGGTTTGTCCTGTGCAGACCTTCTCTTCCTTTCCCTGCCCCTGCTTACCTCAGCCCTCTTCTCACACCCTATTCTGTCCATACAGTATCTCTCGACGGGCTACGTATTCATTTTTGTTGCTATTGTTGGAACATCTTGCATGTTTCCTCCTTTGGTCTATGGAAGCATTGTAATACCACCTGGTATACTTGTGCTATAGAAAAAATGTATAAATAAATTAATGCTTTGCATGGCAAACAATCAATCTAGAAACCGCCGGGTTGCAGTTGTGTGAATGCCATTGTAGTTTCATGTGCACATCCAGTAAGGTACTATGCATTATACATATAAATGTACTGTTCAGAATCTAGGTATCCACTCACTAGCATGCACAAGGTAAGGGCCCTGGAGGGGGCACTAGTGGGGTTCAATATTTCAGCACCCATCTACCTATTTCCTGCATTCTCAAATGTATTTAAATCCCTTTAACAAAACATACATGTAGAGATTCGTGTAAATAGCATGCCAGTCAACCCTGGCCTGTACTGTTTGGTGGCCAATGCCTGTTGCACATGCAAGTCTAATACCAGCATCTGTGATCCTGCTTTTTAGGTTTCAGTTGTGACACCACATGCGTTGTCACTTGCAATACATTTTGTTAGCCTACAACGGGCTTGGAACGGGACCATTGCTTACCTGTGGTTGGCTTCATTGTCACTCTCATTTATTTGCTTCTCTTTGGCCAGCACGTGCGGGCTTCACTTCTTATTCGCTTGTTCGTCACGCCAAAGGAGCATGGCCCAAATCCTTGTGTCCTTCCACTGCTCACACTTTGAGTTACTTTTTTATTTTAGTTGAAGCACTCCATAAAGTGCATGTGTTTGCAGACTGTCTCCCTCGTGTGCTTCCACCCCACATTGTCGCTCTCTCTTATCTGTATGTTTGTGTCCCACCTCCATGTTGTTGCTTGCCCCCACCCGCTGCCCTTGTTGTTGCTTGCTCCACCCTCTATAAATGTTGTTGCTAGCCCACACATGCTGCTTGTGTTGTTGCTTGGCCCCTTTCCAACCCCGTGTTGTTGCTTGCCCATTCTGTGATGCTTACCCACCCACCAAACCTCTGTTGTGCTATGTGTTGTTGCTTACTCTCTCATCCCTTGTGTAGCTTGCCCTCCTGTCCTGCATTGCTGCTTGCTCTTATCCCATGCTGATTGTTGCTTTTGCCCCATTCTGCGTGGTTTGTTGCTTGCACCTCCGCCCTGTGTTTTTTGTCTTTCTCCCTCTGTCCTGTGCTGTTTGTTGGTTGCCCCATGCACATTGTTTGTTGCTTGCCCACATCCTGCATTGTTTGTTGCTTGCCCACATCCTGCATTGTTTGTTGCTTGCCCACATCCTGCATTGTTTGTTGCTTGCCCACATCCTGCATTGTTTGTTGCTTGCCACCAGTCCCACATTGCTTGGTGCTTACATGCATAAGAATATCAAATACAACAAACTTCGGGTGCTACTTGCACCAGCATTTGTCCAATTTTTCCACGGGATGCATCTGTTGCACAAATTAGTTGGAAGTGAAGATTAACTTCCTGTTCGTTTTCTACTGTGTATGTTTTATGTTGAAGTGAATCCTGCCTTGCATCCAGATGTGTTTCAAAGAGGTACTAACAGATCAAACATATATGGATAGTTATCTTTCCAGCCACAAGTGAGATGCACAGAGTAAGGGTCTCACAACAGCGTGTTTTTCTTTCGGTGAATTGATGAATATGAGAAGAGATGAAGAACAGACAGATAGCGAGTGGCAGGCCAGCTCTCTGAAGCCTGTGCAAGTCAGCTGCGGCATCCTTATGACAAGAATTGTCTTGTCACCGCTGTAGTGTTGATAGCATGGTTACACCAGGACACTAGGACCCTGAAGGACAGCCAATGACCAACTGGACACTCGAGTTTGTGGAGGATAGGTAGGGGACACACACACACTCATGCACAGAAAGGCGTATGGGGACAGGAGTAAGCGAGAAACTGCTTCACTAATTACATGCAATAAAGGATTTATTGCACATACCTGCGTATGCAAAGCAGAGACATGATATCTGGCGACAAGGATGGGATGAATCAACAACAAGTGCGAGAACAGCACACCACTAGTGCTGCATCACACCATCCCCAGCACAAAGAGTGACCGTTGCAGGTACAATCAACACAAGCAGGAAAAGAAAGTGTACCTTTAGGTGGGCAAAGAAACATCATAGGGTAGTTAGACTCCAAAATCCCAGTCGCATCAGAGAAAGAAAGGGTGGTATTGAGCACCAGAGAAATCACCTAGCGACAGCATAGCCCAAGCCCAGCCACTTTCTGGAGTCCAGTATAGACAGAAGCAGAGTGTGCATAAATAGAAAACATGTGAGGTCAAGCACATGCTGGAAGCAGTGCGTGCCAAGGGGCAACAAGAAGAGACATGGGGCATTCAACTCAGACACGCTGAACAAAGGAAGAGCGAGATCTTGTGAGAAGAGATCTCTAAATGCGGACATTGTGAGGTTAGGTGACCCCTCGATCAAGTCAATGCGGCAACCTTTTTGAAAGGTCAGGCAATGGAACGCAGCTATTTCGAAGTCAGGCAACCTCTGTTCAAGTCAAGAGTGTGGCCATTTTGGAGTCAGGCAGCCCCAGAGAAATAGTTGAACAGCCAGCTTAAAAGGCTGGGTATGGGAGGAGGAGCTTGGCGGGCATCCGAGATGGCCGCGTGAGCACAGCGCTCCCCGGACCCCCGCCACTCCCGGCGTAATATCCTGAACTAATCCTGATTTTCTACGAGGATTTGTGTAGAGGACGTTGGGCTGATCTACCTGGACATTTTGGAATTTTATTTTGACACAGGGTGCCGGAGTTACGGTGCTTCGAACTTTTGAGCTCCGCCCTTGCGATGCGCCCGGGACTGGGTGAGGCTCAGTGGCCGTCTTGGAGTTGAACAACAACGGTAGGGGGATTGGTCTTGAGGGTCCCCCTCTTAAGTTTCGGTTTCGATTCTGCCTCAGACCGAGACAACAGCGAGAGAGTCTGGCCAGGGCTGGGTCCGGGGCATGAGACGGCGGTCTGTCCTTTGCCTGTCCGATTCTCCTATTTGGCTGGCTCTACCCCGGTGACACTCTTGTTGCGGCCCCTTGGTCTCGAGGCCTCACTTTCTGGTGGCCGGTCCGTTGGACCTGGTGTATCTCCTTGTGACGCAGTCTCCAAAATGGCGGGCAGAGGGGACCGGGAGACACGGAAGACGAAGACGCCTCTGCGCGGGGGTCTGGTCCAATCTAACGTTATGGACCGTTATACCCACTCGAAGGGGTCCCCCGGAGCTGCCCTGCCCGGTCTCAGCGCGTCTGACCACATCGTGGACACGTCAACGGAGCCTTCCCTGCAGGACATCATGGGCGCCATTTCTGGCATGAGGGAGACGATAGGCCAACAATACGAAACCCTGGCCCACAAGATTGACACCGTGGCCATTGATGTGACCTTAATTCGAGCCGATCTCTCCAAAACCAATGAGAAGGTGAAATCATTGGACCTCAAGTCATCCAGCCTCACGCAAGACGTTTCGGAGATACAGACGGACATTGGCAATCTCCGTAGGGTGAACGATTTCATGACCCGGCGCTTGGAAGACTTTGAGAACAGGGCACGTCGCTGTAATGTTCGCGTGGTTGGTGTTCCGGAGAATCCAGAACCCCATTCGGTTGATCTCCTAGTTGAGGACCTGATCCAAAATCACCTCTCTCCATCTGGACTGAGTAAATTTTTGACAGTGGAGCGTGCACATCGTGTTCCGGGGGGCCAGGGTAAGCCGGGTGCCCCGCCGAGGCCTATTGTTGCAAAACTGTTCCACTATAGGGATCGGGACGCTATCCTGCAAGCATCGCGTGTGAAGGGCCCGGTGGCCTTTGAGAATGCCACAGTGAACTTTTATCCGGACTTTTCCCAACAGGTCCAGAAGCAGCGGATGGGTTTTCGTGGTGCCAAGAAGCGTCTTCGGGACATGGGGTTGCGCTACGCTATGCTTTTTCCGACCAGGCTGCGGGTTGAGTACAATGACCGAACTTTTTTCTTTGATCGGCCTGATGCTGTGAATGATTGGCTGGACTCTCTGCCTGCCCGATCTCCTGAGACTGAGTCCGGCGCCCACCCGGGCGGTGCTGAGGGTGGTGTCGAGAGCTGAACGATTCGTCTAAGCCTGGGACCTTGTTTTGCGTGATCTCTCCAGGATTGTATGCCCACGTTCCTCTACTGTCTAAGTGATTTGTTATGTGTGTTTCTCCTCGTTGTTGGTCTCGCTCGGGGTGGCGGGTGGGACGAAGCCTTTCCTCCTCCGGGGTCTTTGTGTAGAATAGGGGTTCTTGGGCGACAGGCACACTGCAGGTTGGGGTGGCTTTTTAGCTTTTTGCAGGGGTGCAGGGTGGGGGGTGTTTTCTTGTTTGTTGGGGGGTGGGTGGTTGGGAAGTTCGTTGTGTGTGTGTTCTGTTCTTAAGGCGACTCTATCCTGTATTTGATGATGTTTTTTGTGTCATGCTCATTGGTGGGGGGTGCTGGCGTTGCTGGGTGGGATGGGGGGTAGCGGGTTGAGATTTGTTTCGTGGAACGTTAACGGTCTGGGGGATCGTATCAAACGGAGTGTGGTGTTGAAATGTATACGACGTTTATCTCCAGATATTGTTTTCCTGCAGGAGACTCATTTGGTGGGCAATGTTTGTCATGCGATGAATAGGTGGGGCTATCGCCTCGCCGCACATTCGGGGTTTACCTCGGGTTCTAGGGGTGTGGGTATCCTTGTTCGGGCTTCCCTCCCCCTGGCTATCGATGATGTGATTCTGGATGATCGGGGGCGATATGCTGTCCTTGTAGGTCGCTATGAGGGTCGTACCCTCTCCTTATTTACTGTTTACGTGCCCCCTGGCCTACAGACTTCTACCTTTTCCGATTTGGGCCGTGTGTTGTTGGACCTCCCTGATAGTACTCTCTTTATGGCTGGTGATTTTAATTCGGTGTTTTCTGGCCTACACGATCGTCACCCCCCTAGGGATACTCCTGTGGCCCAACAGTGGTTGGGTGGGTTTTTGGACACATTTGGCTTGGTGGATTGCTGGCGGCTTATGCATCCTACTCAACTTCAATACACTTTCCACTCTGGGGCCCATGGGAGTCTGTCTAGACTGCATTATTTCCTGATGCCTGCGGCTCAGTCGCCAGCAGTGCGTGAGATTATACACCTCCCCAGGGGCATTTCTGACCACTCTCCGCTCTGGCTCCGTTTTGAGATTGGAGTGGAGGCGGTGGGCCGGGTGGCTCCCATCAACCCATGGTACCTTACCTCCCCCGAGACCCGCAGCCTTTTGATTAAGTCCTTAGACGCATATTTTCTGGATAACGAGGGGTCAGTCTCCTCCGCGGTGTCCCTGTGGGAGGCTTTTAAGACGGTGATTCGTGGGCAGGCCCTCTCCCTTATTGTTGAAGCTAAGAAGGCGAGGAATCGGGAGGTGGTGGACCTTGAGGGAGAGATCTCTGCTCTGGATGCTGCTTTGGAATCAGGTGTCACATCTGTGAAACTCCACGCCCTGGGTCTGAAACAATTTGCCTATAAGTCTATGGTCACGGATGCTGCTAAATTGATGTTTCGGGAGCAACAGGGTCGTCTGTATGATGTGGGGGACAAGGCGGGTAAGTTACTGGCATGGTTGGATAAGAAGGAGAGAGCTAACCGTGTGGTGCCCGTGATTCAGTCATCGTGTGGTGCGAATGTGACGGACCCGATTGGAATAGTTGAATGTTTTGCTGAGTATTTTCGTGTGGTTTATGCCCCGGTGTCTGTGAGAGATGTGGCTGACTCGCGCCTTCTGTTGCGCGATATAGCTCTGCCCTGTGTTTCCGATTTGGATCGTGTAGCGTTGGAGTCCCCCTTTACTATTGATGAGATAGCTACTGCCGTCCGTTCACTCCGTTCGGGCAAAGCATTGGGCCCGAACGGGTTGCCAATTGAACTGTACAAGCTACGTCCCGACAGAGTGGCGCCCTATCTTCGTGCCATGTTTCTGGAGTCCCGGGAACGGGGTATTCTCCCTTATGATCAACGTCTGGCCACTATAGTTGTCATCCCCAAGGAGGGTAAACCGCGGGACCTTTGTTCATCTTATAGACCCATATCCCTGCTGAATGTTGAGCCCAAGGTATTGGCTAAGCTCCTTGCGACCCGTCTCTTGACGGTCATTACTGACTTGGTCCATCCGGATCAATCCGGATTTATCCCGCATCGCAACACGGCTCTCAACCTACGTCGTCTCCATGGTGCGATTGCGAGGGCGGGGCTTTTGACGGAGCCGGCCATTTTGGCGTCTTTAGATGCCTCAATGGCTTTTGACACGGTGGAATGGCCTTATCTTTGGGCGGCTCTTGAGAAATTCGGTTTCGGACCTGAGTTTATTGGTTGGGTGAAGTTATTGTACACTGAACCCTTAGCACAAGTGGTGGTGAATGGTAGAGTTTCGGCCCCGTTCGGTCTTGGCAGGGGGACCCGTCAGGGTTGCCCCTTGTCCCCGTTGCTTTTTGCACTTGCCTTGGAACCGTTGGCTGCATGGCTTCGATGGGAGCCCTCGCTTAAGGGGATCCGTTGGTCGCCGGACTTTGAGGACCGCGTCTCCCTTTACGCAGATGACATTCTTTTATATCTCACTTCTCCGCGTAAATCTCTGACAGTTTTATTTGATGTTCTTACTTCATTCGGTGCCAACTCAGGCCTCGTTATTAATTGGGCCAAGTCCTGCGTATATGTTCTTTCAGGTGTTTTGCCCCCATTGCCGAGCAGACTTCCTATTCAGGTGGTCCAGTCTGGCTTCAAGTATCTAGGGATCTTCATTACGTTGGACTCCTCACTCCGATTTCAGCGGAATCTCCTCCCCCCGTTGCTTAGATTGCGACTGGACGTGGCCCGTTGGCGCAAGCTCCCTTTGTCCCCTCTGGGCAGGGCGGCTTTGTTTAAAATTATGTCCTTGCCGCGATTCCTTTATGCGCTCCAGAATTCTTATGACGACATCCCCAAGTCCTATTTCCAGGAGATTGAGAGTCTTCAAAGGCAATTGATCTGGGACGGGCGTCCACGTATTGCTCTCGCGAAACTCACCATCCCTTGGTATGACGGGGGCATGGCGCTCCCCGACATCAAGAGATATTATTGGGCTTCCCAGTTGTCTGCCATTAATCACGTGATGTTTTCACCGGATCGTAATCCTGCCTTTGAGATGGATAGACTCCAGTTGCCGGGTGGGGACTTTAATAGAGCGCTTTATTCTAGATCGGCCGGGCGCCATCTTGTGGGCCCGTCCAGGACTGCAGTCACCGTGTGGCGAGCCGCGAATGTGAGTTTGGGATGGGAGGGTCGATTGACGCTGGCGACGCCGCTTTATGCCTCTGAACGTCTGGGGTGTCTCTGGTCTACTAAGGGCTTTGACCGCTGGGATATGATTGGGATATGTAAGGTGGGTGATGTCTGTTCGAAAGGTAGTGTGAAGTCATTTCAGGCCCTTCAGGCGGAATACGGTTTGAATGGTAGAGAATTTTTTTGATATCTGCAGGTCCGACACGCCCTCGCCTCGGTCCTGACTCCTGATGAGACCCTGCCCGAGTCTTCCCCCCTCGAGGATCGTGTCCTTGATGGCCACCTGCCTGATAGCACCATTTCCCTGATCTATAAGAAACTAATCAATAATCGAGCGGACTTATTGGTCCGGCTGCGGGAGGTTTGGGTCGGCGATGGGTTGGAATTGGACGATGAAGATTGGCAATCGGTGCTCTCTTCTCCGAAAGAGGTAGCCATCCCTGCCCGTCTCCGTTTGGTTCAACTTAAAATCCTACATCGGGTATATGTCACTGGTCCGCGTCTGGTGACAATGGGCTTTTCCCCGGATGGATTATGTAAGCGTGGTTGTGGGTCGAGTGCTACTTTTTTACATATTCTTTGGGAGTGCCCAGTGGTTGCGGCCTACTGGATTGATGTGCTTGCGGTGATGACTGCTGTGACGGGTGTTGCCTTGCGGCCGGAGCCACGGCGCTGTCTGTTGAATGTATGGGAACCCACCGACTACTCTGTGGCCCAGACTAGATGGGCTACCTTGGGATACATGATTGCGAAACGGGACATTGCGCAACTCTGGGGCGCGTCACGACCCCCTGAGGTCTCGAAATGGGAGGATAACATGGACTGGTCCATGTTTCGTGAGAAGACCGTATATGTGGCCAGGGGCAGACCCAGGGCGTGGACGAAGATTTGGGGCCAATGGAATGAATATCGTGGGGATATCTGTACCCCTCCCATGGTTGGCACTACTGATGTTGCCCTATCTCCCTAGGCTGGCGTTCCTGAACCCTTTCCATACTGCTCTGTGATTTTCCGGTTCTCCCCGCTGCTCCCCCCCCCCTGACTTTGTACCGTCCCCTCCGCCCTTGGGCTGACCTTGATTACTGTGCATTCGCCTTTTTTAGTGTTCGTTGTTTTCATGTATAAAACAGAAACTTAATATGCTCTGTACTACGCTTGGAGTAATGCTTGGTGATTGATTTTCGCCTGACCTCGGAAGTGATTTTCTGCTTCTTTCATTATGTCTTACTATTAGCGGCCAGCCCGTGAGGTTGTAGGCCCACTCTTGTATTTTTCTTTGCTTGCTCGAATAAAGGTTTTTGAAAAAAACAACAAAAAAAACACAAAAAAAAAAAGGCTGGGTATGAATTTAAAAATAGAAATTCGTGATAAAAAAGAGAAAAAAAACCTAAAGAAAGAAGGTAAACTCAAGAAAAGAAGAGAGAAAGGAGGCAACCAAGAAACAACAGTTACGTTCATGGAGCAAAAATCAGATGAGCAAGCAGCAACAACAATATCAGCCGTCTGTCGTTTACCACGAGAATTGTTATCCCTCAGCAAAAGGTAGTAGCATGGGGCCCAGATAGAAGCAATGGTTAGATGGCTTTGAAGATTTCATGACAACATCAAGGAAGAAAGATGAAGAACAAATTCTTCTGGCACAAATGTTTCTCCTGGACAAAGAAAGACAACAGTATAATCAAAGATTTGCCAGCAGAGTCATCTGCAAACTACCAAAAAGTGTGAGAAACCCTCACAACACTTTCCTACACAGAAGAAACATATGCTATGAATGCTACACGTTCAATTTAGCCTCACAGGGAAAACATTATGCAATGGGAGATTTCAACACTCGACTAATACAGCCTGCATGCTAGGTATTTTTTCTATTGAAGATGCAGCACGACTTCAGATCGTAAAGGGGTGTTAATCTGAGTCACTCCGTCGACAGCTGGCAAAGAAGAACTTCACCCTGGAAGAAATTAAAGATATGACACGTCAATAATAAAGCAGAACTGTATGACTGAAAATAGAAGTGAGGAAAGCAGAGAAAAGAAAGCAGGCATATTGGCTACAAAGTAACACAAGACACCAGCAAACATCAGCAAGATCGTCACCAGAGGCGAAGGTTCAGGGAACACCACAAGAGCCAGAGAAGAACTAAAAATCATTGAGAATATACGCTTGGGTGCAACAGGTGAGAACAAGCCACATACCCGCCTACCCGCATCCAGGAACCTGCCAACAAAGGGACAAGAATGGTGGTGGTGTGGTAAAGAGTATCACTTTGAGATGATGCGCAAAGTGCTCGGCAAGGAGGCATTTCGGAAAGGGAAAGACCAGACACCAAGCCAGAATGGTAAGAGGCCAGATCTTCAAGATCTTGGACAAGGTCCTACAGAACATCCAGTTTAGGCAGATCCCTTTTGCACGGATGTATGACGTTACAACGCATGCTTTTACCCCGCATGCCTTTACAACGCAGGTTTTACAACGCAAGTCGTTACAACGACTTGCGTTGGGGGGCGCTGGATAGTGAATAGTTTAATTTACTATTCCAACTCCAGTCCCCGTGGATAGTAGGGAAGGTGTTGGATAGTAAATTAAACTATTCCCTATCCTAGAGCGCCCCCAGCGCAATGCGTTGTAATAACTTGCGTTGTAAAAGTTGCGTCGTAATGGTAGTGCATTGTAAAAGTTGCGTTGTAAAGGATATTCCCCCTTTTGCACTAGTCATGAGACTAGTGCAACAGGCGTCTGCACAATGCGCGTCCTGAGACAGCGATGAATACGAATTCAGGACAGCAGACCAAGAACAGAAAATGAAATGACCAAGGCTAAATATCTTGATGAGGGATCACAGCACTCAATTCATTCTGGACAGCGAAGCCTCTCTCTACTATGTTTGCGCCAGGGAGTAGAAAAAGATGAAACGTCGACCTAAACTGAATTGAATTGATGTGAAAATGTACACATGGATGGTGAAAGATCCCGCGCCATGTCTGCGACAATTCAGCACGTCACTCACATACCAAAAGAAGCCAGGGGAGGCCAACATCTACATCATTTATGAACCTACTGCTGCTGACTGCCTCCTAAGCCTACACACAGCTGAGCAACTGAAAATGGTAGCATTATTTGCGGCTTGCCTGGCCCGCGTTCTTTGTTGCAAGGCCCAATCCCGTGTGGTTTGCTGCTTGCACCTTCCATCCCAGGTTGTTTGATACTTGCCCCCCATGTTGTTTGTTGATTTCTCCCCATCCCAAGTTGTTTGTTACCTGCCCTCTATTCTGCGTTTTTTGTTGCTTGCATGCATAACAAACTTAGTACCACTTGGCCCTGCATTTTGTCCCACTTTTAAAAAGGGCACATGTGTAGCACAAACTAGTGGGAAATATAGTTTCACTCCCTGTTCTTTTTTAATGTACATGTTGTGTGTTGCAGTGAATCCTGGTTGATCCAGATGCTTTTCAAAGAGGTACTAATAGATCAAACATATATGGATCCTTATCTTTCCATCCACAGTTCAGATGTGCATAGTAAGGGCCTCACGAGAGCCTGTTTATGTTGCTTTCGCCCATTCCCGCATTGTTTGCTGCTTGCCCCATGCCCCATATTTGTTGTTTCTTGCCCTATCTGGCGTTGCTTCTTGCTTGCCCACAGTTCTGCGCCGTTTATTTGCCCCAACCTTCAATATTTGCCGCTTGCCCGGCCCCTGCGTTATTTGTTGCTTGCCCTACACTCCCGTGTTGTTTGTGGCTTGCCCTCCTGTCCTACATAGATGGTTGCTCCCACCCACTCTTCCTCCTGCCTCGCCACAAAAAATTGCTATTACACGGCCAACATTGTATGCCATAGCACTTTGTTTTTTTCTAACTTTCAGCTAAAAGACATTGCCAAAGCCAATAGCTCTCATAAATTAGACCTATTTACTTTGAGAGTGCTTGTTTTGCCAACTTAATTTGTCGAAATGCATGCATCCCAAATCAGGGACCATTTTTGAGGACCAGCTTAAAGTTAGATGAGTGTGAGATAGACTGAACAAAATACTTCAGTCCCTTGGTGAGACTAAATGACAGAGAAGATTTATGCTGCTGCCCATGGCCAGAGGGGACGAAGAAAGCTGCCCCATGTCAGTAAAAGACGAAGCAAACTGTTCCATGTCCAGAGCAAATGAAGCCCACTGCCCCAGGGCAGTAGATACAACTGTCTGTCCCAGGATAGGAGGAGATGAATCCTGCTGTTCAGTGGTGGAAGGATTGAAGCAAGCCGACCCTTGGCAAGAATTTAGAAAGTCTCCTGCCCCATGATCGGAGAAACCGAAGCCTGTGGTGCTGCCCCACCCTCAGAGGAAATAAAGCTTGACCTGCCTTCCTGCGGTGACGGAAAGAGACACCAGTTGCCTTTGCAGCCCGTAGACACCACAATTTCAGCTGGAGGCCACTATAGACCATGCAACTGCAAGAACTTGAGCCAACTTTTGGGCATTCGTCGGCGTTGAGGTGTTCATGTCTGTACAACACTTACCCATAGATTCATCAAGCATCCATTTTTCGATTCCTTATTAGCGAAAAATAAGGATTCGCTAATAAAGAATAGCAAAATGCTATGCATGAAGAACTCGCTTAAAAAATAGCGATTTCTTAAAATTCCTTAACTGCGACTCGCAAATTGCGAGTCGCAAGTAAGGAATACCTCCCCATTCATTCCTATGGGCCTAGAGGCCCATAGGAATGAATGGGAAGACAATCTCAATTTGCGATTCTCAATTAGAGAATCGTAAATTGAGATTGCAATTTCAAGGGTGCCAGGGTGTCAAAAGGACACCCTGTTGCACCCCTGAAATCTGCATATGGGTACATCTTGCACACACTCATGCCCTAAGGGCATGTTGGTGTGGAACTTTGAAAAATGCACTTTAGTGCATTTTTCATAGTTTTTGCAAATTACCATGAAGTTCAACTTCATGGTAATTTGCTCCCCCTATTAGCGAGATCGCTAATTTTTTAACTTTAATGCATTGCCTTTAAGGAATCTCAATTTGAGATTCCTTAAATGCAATAGCAATTTAAGTAATCGCAATTTTGCGATTTCTTTAATTACGATTTTTGCATTTGGGTTGATGCATCCCAAATGCAAAAATACCGGTCACAAAGGGGCAGATTCTGAGAATCTGTCCCTTCGCGAGCGGTGTTTAACTTGATGCATCTATGCCTTAAATAGGAAAGTTTGTTTACCATTTGTAAAGCGCCTGCAACACATGAAAACTATTTTATTGGTACTTTTGCAATAGTTTTTATTGTCTAAACCTGTGGTTCTAGCTTTTTAGGTCTCCTGGCGTTTAACAGCGCGTCAGCGCTGTGTCCGCCAGGAGATCTTTTGTTGCTGACTCTGCTTCCCAGGAGACAGCACCTGGCCGCGCGCATTTCGCAAAAGGCGAACGGCGCAGGCCACGCGCGCGCGAACGCGCTCGCCGTGGCTGTCTCCTGGGAAGCGCAAACACACAGGCACACCTCCCACTGCACGCATGCGCACACACAAGCACACATACACGCACGGAGAGACATCCTCCCCCCACCCCTCCGCCGTCGCACACACAGACACACACACACGCACACATACAGGCATCCCCCCCTTCCCCACTCACCGGCACTCAGGACTTGTGCAGCCACCGACCGCGGGGCTCTCCCTTGGGCATGGGAGCCCCGCGTCACAACTGCTCCTCGGCTCCAGGCACTCCGTGGGCGCGGGCTTCACAAAACGGAAGTCCCGCCCCCACCATAGGTTTCGTTTTTGGTGCGCGCGCAACAAGAAACCACGGACCTACTGCACTGCTGCATGGTTTTAGGTACTATGTCATCTCCGCTTGCCCTTCGGGGTCTGATAGTGTTACTTATTACTACCCATCATCACGCATGGTGCTTTCCCGTCAACACTTAAGAGACCAACGAATACATTGATCGGGGCATTTAAATTGCACGAGCCACATCTCGCACAGCCTGCCTCACGGTTTTCTCTGTCGGCCTCTTGTAGCTGTGGAAACTGAATGTTCGCCCTGTTGTAGGTATGCTCGCGTCAGAAGTCATAGCACAGGTTTGCACGTGGCCATGGCGCAAGCCTGTCATGCCAGAAACGCTGCTGTGTGGGGTAACTATTGACACAGTCCTTTTCTTACCACGGAGCTAGTCCGATGTCATGGACTGTGTGTGTGCTCCTGGGTGAGCGTAGGCAGCAGGAGCTCTGAGATTTAATCTTCTTGCTCTGCTGCCACGTCACATCACCACAAGGAGTCTTTACCATCTCCGTAAAACCGAAGGTGCTTCGCAAACACCTGTTTTTGACTTTCTGCCAACTCGACTTTTTAATACATGCCACAAATGTTGTTCTTCCGTGACAAGCGAAACGTCGCATGGAGTGAGATCTCCTCCTCCCAGCTGTGTCGTAAATTTTAAGTTAGTAGTAATCCTTTACTTTTTGTTTTGTGATCTCGGATAATAAGTTGAAAGTATTTCAGTTTTACTAGAAAAGCTAAGCGTAGGCCGATAGTAATGTTATTCGTATTTAATTAACTGTGAAGACAGTCCTTAGCCCAAGGCCCAAGCTTCTTGTATTTTTCCGGTGTTGATAGGTTTGTCAACAGTTCTGTGTTTGGTGAAAATCCCCCCATCTCACCTTGTTTTCGTAGTGTGGGCGGACGTTATTGTTATACAAGCAATGCAAACATAACCACCTGTTGGTTCTGTTCGGTTGCAGAAATGAGATACATCACCAGTGCTCACATTTTGTCTCCCTCCTCCTGCCCCAAAGCCAGGACCACAGTAACGCACCTGGTGCCAGTTACACCCCCTACAGATCTATCCGTAGGACTCCAGCCCCTACAGATCTATCCGTAGGACTCCAGGGTGCAGACACTCCCAGTGTGTCTTTTGCCATTGTGCATTCTTAGGTTCTCCCCTTTAGTTTTACACTTTTCGAGGAATGAATGGTATTTACCTGAAAGTAGTGAGTAGTGAGTGCAAAGTAGTGAGTGCAGAGTAGTGAGTAGTGAGTGCAGAGTAGTGAGTGCAAAGTAGTGAGTAGTGAGTGCAAAGTAGTGAGTAGTGAGTGCAAAGTAGTGAGTGCAGAGTAGTGAGTAGTGAGTGCAAAGTAGTAAGTGCAGAGTAGTGAGTGCAAAGTAGTGAGTGCAGAGTAGTGAGTAGTGAGTGCAGAGTAGTGAGTGCAGAGTAGTGAGTAGTGAGTGCAAAGTAGTGAGTGCAAAGTAGTGAGTGCAGAGTAGTGAGTAGTGAGTGCAGAGTAGTGAGTGCAAAGTAGTGAGTAGTGAGTGCAAAGTAGTGAGTGCAGAGTAGTGAGTAGTGAGTGCAAAGTAGTGAGTGCTGAGTGCAAAGTAGTGAGTAGGGAGTGCAGAGTAGTGAGTGCAGAGTAGTGAGTGCAGAGTAGTGAGTGCAGAGTAGTGAGTGCAGAGTAGTGAGTGCAGAGTAGTGAGTAGTGAGTGCAGAGTAGTGAGTGCAGAGTAGTGAGTGCAGAGTAGTGAGTGCAGAGTAGTGAGTGCAAAGTAGTGAGTAGTGAGTGCAAAGTAGTGAGTGCAGAGTAGTGAGTGCAAAGTAGTGAGTGCAGAGTAGTGAGTAGTGAGTGCAGAGTAGTGAGCAGAGTGCAGAGTAGTGAGCAGTGAGTGCAGAGTAGTGAGCATTGAGTGCAGAGTAGTGAGCAGTGAGTGCAGAGTAGTGAGCAGTGAGTGCAGAGTAGTGAGCAGTGAGTGCAGAGTAGTGAGCAGTGAGTGCAAAGTAGTGAGTAGTGAGTGCAGAGTAGTGAGTGCAGAGTAGTGAGTGCAGAGTAGTGAGTGCAGAGTAGTGAGTGCAGAGTAGTCAGTGCAGAGTAGTGAGTGCAGAGAGTGCAGAGAGTGCAGAGTAGTGAGTGCAGAGAGTGCAGAGTAGTGAGTGCAGTGAGTGCAGAGTAGTGAGGGCAGAGAGTGCAGAGTAGTGAGGGCAGAGAGTGCAGAGTAGTGAGTGCAGAGTAGTGAGTGCAGTGAGTGCAGAGTAGTGAGTGCAGTGAGTGCAGAGTAGTGAATGCAGTGAGTGCAGAGTAGTGAGTGCAGTGAGTGCAGAGTAGTGAGTGCAGTGAGTGCAGAGTAGTGAGTGCAGTGAGTGCAGAGTAGTGAGTGCAGTGAGTGCAGAGTAGTGAGTGCAGTGAGTGCAGAGAGTGCAGAGTAGTGAGTGCCGTGAGTGCAGAGTAGTGAGTGCAGTGAGTGCAGAGTAGTGAGTGCAGTGAGTGCAGAGTAGTGAGTGCAGTGAGTGCAGAGTAGTGAGTGCAGTGAGTGCAGAGTAGTGAGCAGTGAGTGCAGAGTAGTGAGCAGTGAGTGCAGAGTAGTGAGCAGTGAGTGCAGAGTAGTGAGAGCAGTGAGTGCAAAGTAGTGAGTAGTGAGCAGTGAGTGCAAAGTAGTGAGTTGTGAGCAGTGAGTGCAAAGTAGTGAGTAGTGAGCAGTGAGTGCAAAGTAGTGAGTAGTGAGCAGTGAGTGCAAAGTAGTGAGTAGTGAGCAGTGAGTGCAAAGTAGTGAGTAGTGAGAGCAAAGTAGTGAGTGCAGAGTAGTGAGCTGCCTCAAGTGAAGTACTCTGGTACCCAAGGATGACTAGCAAACAATATTATTCACAACATTTGACAGTTTGCAAATCATCTTTATACAACAATTCAGAGTTTGATAACAAATTAATGTAACACATTGTAATATACAATGCCAATAGCTCAAACTTTAAAGCTGGGAGACCTATTGCATTGTAAATGCTTGTTATTTTTATTTTAGAATGATGAAAGGCTATGTTGGTTCTCCTAGGATTGAAAACCCGTGCAGAGTAGTGAGTAGTGAGTGCAGAGTAGTGAGTGCAGAGTAGTGAGTGCAGAGTAGTGAGTGCAAAGTAGTGAGTAGTGAGTGCAAAGTAGTGAGTGCAGAGTAGTGAGTGCAAAGTAGTGAGTGCAGAGTAGTGAGTAGTGAGTGCAGAGTAGTGAGCAGAGTGCAGAGTAGTGAGCAGTGAGTGCAGAGTAGTGAGCATTGAGTGCAGAGTAGTGAGCAGTGAGTGCAGAGTAGTGAGCAGTGAGTGCAGAGTAGTGAGCAGTGAGTGCAGAGTAGTGAGCAGTGAGTGCAAAGTAGTGAGTAGTGAGTGCAGAGTAGTGAGTGCAGAGTAGTGAGTGCAGAGTAGTGAGTGCAGAGTAGTGAGTGCAGAGTAGTCAGTGCAGAGTAGTGAGTGCAGAGAGTGCAGAGAGTGCAGAGTAGTGAGTGCAGAGAGTGCAGAGTAGTGAGTGCAGTGAGTGCAGAGTAGTGAGGGCAGAGAGTGCAGAGTAGTGAGGGCAGAGAGTGCAGAGTAGTGAGTGCAGTGAGTGCAGAGTAGTGAGTGCAGTGAGTGCAGAGTAGTGAGTGCAGTGAGTGCAGAGTAGTGAGTGCAGTGAGTGCAGAGTAGTGAGTGCAGAGTAGTGAGTGCAGAGTAGTGAGTGCAGAGTAGTGAGTGCAAAGTAGTGAGTAGTGAGTGCAAAGTAGTGAGTGCAGAGTAGTGAGTAGTGAGTGCAGAGTAGTGAGCAGAGTGCAGAGTAGTGAGCAGTGAGTGCAGAGTAGTGAGCATTGAGTGCAGAGTAGTGAGCAGTGAGTGCAGAGTAGTGAGCAGTGAGTGCAGAGTAGTGAGCAGTGAGTGCAGAGTAGTGAGCAGTGAGTGCAAAGTAGTGAGTAGTGAGTGCAGAGTAGTGAGTGCAGAGTAGTGAGTGCAGAGTAGTGAGTGCAGAGTAGTGAGTGCAGAGTAGTCAGTGCAGAGTAGTGAGTGCAGAGAGTGCAGAGAGTGCAGAGTAGTGAGTGCAGAGAGTGCAGAGTAGTGAGTGCAGTGAGTGCAGAGTAGTGAGGGCAGAGAGTGCAGAGTAGTGAGGGCAGAGAGTGCAGAGTAGTGAGTGCAGAGTAGTGAGTGCAGTGAGTGCAGAGTAGTGAGTGCAGTGAGTGCAGAGTAGTGAATGCAGTGAGTGCAGAGTAGTGAGTGCAGTGAGTGCAGAGTAGTGAGTGCAGTGAGTGCAGAGTAGTGAGTGCAGTGAGTGCAGAGTAGTGAGTGCAGTGAGTGCAGAGTAGTGAGTGCAGTGAGTGCAGAGAGTGCAGAGTAGTGAGTGCCGTGAGTGCAGAGTAGTGAGTGCAGTGAGTGCAGAGTAGTGAGTGCAGTGAGTGCAGAGTAGTGAGTGCAGTGAGTGCAGAGTAGTGAGTGCAGTGAGTGCAGAGTAGTGAGCAGTGAGTGCAGAGTAGTGAGCAGTGAGTGCAGAGTAGTGAGCAGTGAGTGCAGAGTAGTGAGAGCAGTGAGTGCAAAGTAGTGAGTAGTGAGCAGTGAGTGCAAAGTAGTGAGTTGTGAGCAGTGAGTGCAAAGTAGTGAGTAGTGAGCAGTGAGTGCAAAGTAGTGAGTAGTGAGCAGTGAGTGCAAAGTAGTGAGTAGTGAGCAGTGAGTGCAAAGTAGTGAGTAGTGAGAGCAAAGTAGTGAGTGCAGAGTAGTGAGCTGCCTCAAGTGAAGTACTCTGGTACCCAAGGATGACTAGCAAACAATATTATTCACAACATTTGACAGTTTGCAAATCATCTTTATACAACAATTCAGAGTTTGATAACAAATTAATGTAACACATTGTAATATACAATGCCAATAGCTCAAACTTTAAAGCTGGGAGACCTATTGCATTGTAAATGCTTGTTATTTTTATTTTAGAACGATGAAAGGCTATGTTGGTTCTCCTAGGATTGAAAACCCGTGCAGAGTAGTGAGTAGTGAGTGCAGAGTAGTGAGTGCAGAGTAGTGAGTGCAGAGTAGTGAGTGCAAAGTAGTGAGTAGTGAGTGCAAAGTAGTGAGTGCAGAGTAGTGAGTGCAAAGTAGTGAGTGCAGAGTAGTGAGTAGTGAGTGCAGAGTAGTGAGCAGAGTGCAGAGTAGTGAGCAGTGAGTGCAGAGTAGTGAGCATTGAGTGCAGAGTAGTGAGCAGTGAGTGCAGAGTAGTGAGCAGTGAGTGCAGAGTAGTGAGCAGTGAGTGCAGAGTAGTGAGCAGTGAGTGCAAAGTAGTGAGTAGTGAGTGCAGAGTAGTGAGTGCAGAGTAGTGAGTGCAGAGTAGTGAGTGCAGAGTAGTGAGTGCAGAGTAGTCAGTGCAGAGTAGTGAGTGCAGAGAGTGCAGAGAGTGCAGAGTAGTGAGTGCAGAGAGTGCAGAGTAGTGAGTGCAGTGAGTGCAGAGTAGTGAGGGCAGAGAGTGCAGAGTAGTGAGGGCAGAGAGTGCAGAGTAGTGAGTGCAGTGAGTGCAGAGTAGTGAGTGCAGTGAGTGCAGAGTAGTGAGTGCAGTGAGTGCAGAGTAGTGAGTGCAGTGAGTGCAGAGTAGTGAGTGCAGTGAGTGCAGAGTAGTGAGTGCAGTGAGTGCAGAGTAGTGAGTGCAGTGAGTGCAGAGTAGTGAGTGCAGTGAGTGCAGAGAGTGCAGAGTAGTGAGTGCAGTGAGTGCAGAGTAGTGAGTGCAGTGAGTGCAGAGTAGTGAGTGCAGTGAGTGCAGAGTAGTGAGTGCAGTGAGTGCAGAGTAGTGAGTGCAGTGAGTGCAGAGTAGTGAGTGCAGTGAGTGCAGAGTAGTGAGCAGTGAGTGCAGAGTAGTGAGCAGTGAGTGCAGAGTAGTGAGCAGTGAGTGCAGAGTAGTGAGAGCAGTGAGTGCAAAGTAGTGAGTAGTGAGCAGTGAGTGCAAAGTAGTGAGTAGTGAGCAGTGAGTGCAAAGTAGTGAGTAGTGAGCAGTGAGTGCAAAGTAGTGAGTAGTGAGCAGTGAGTGCAAAGTAGTGAGTAGTGAGAGCAAAGTAGTGAGTGCAGAGTAGTGAGCTGCCTCAAGTGAAGTACTCTGGTACCCAAGGATGACTAGCAAACAATATTATTCACAACATTTGACAGTTTGCAAATCATCTTTATACAACAATTCAGAGTTTGATAACAAATTAATGTAACACATTGTAATATACAATGCCAATAGCTCAAACTTTAAAGCTGGGAGACCTATTGCATTGTAAATGCTTGTTATTTTTATTTTAGAATGATGAAAGGCTATGTTGGTTCTCCTAGGATTGAAAACCCGTGAACATATTATTAAAGTGACCACTCAAGCTCTTGAGTTGGCCGATGCTCCTCTGCCCACACATCCCCCTTTATTAAGTGTACCTAGCGTAGACGTCTAACCCACTCGCATAGAACTGAGCAAAATGTATAAGAGACAGCAAATCGAAATCACAGCATCTTCTTTTAATTACTTGTGGTCTTCTGTGTGACAGAGGCTCGCACGCTTTACACATATTGTTATAAATCTTAAAACCTCCATTTTCTGTAGGAGGTGGACAACTTTATCACTTTATCACTGTGTTATCAACGATATTTCTTGCACACCAGTGATCTGTTAAAACGGATGCAACAGCTTAACATCCATTTTAAACGGAGGAACTCTGCCTTGGCACTTGTCTACTGTGTGGGCCAAATGCAATTCAGGCCTAAAGCCTAAGGAGACTATTTTTAGCCAAACTGGTCTCGCTTCTTGAGCAATACCAGTTTCTTGAAACAATATGTTGCTTGTGTCTGCGTGCTGTGAGCAAGGCTGTGCCCAAGGGCTAGATATTTCTGTTCCTGCTCGTTCTGGTGGCTTCCTCGACCCGTCTGCCATCTCGCCTTCTATTTCGAGAGATAAGGCTCTGTGTATTTTTTTGTATTTTCCTCTCCTTTTCAATAACCGCTTTCGAAGAACGCGAGTTTTGAACGTTAAAGCGAAGCATGTTTCTTCATTTTGAGTAATGCTACTTTCGAAAGCTGAGAACCTGGTAGCCACTTTCTTAGGAGACTCTGGTTAAAATGTCCAGCCAATAATGGAGTGCTACCGCCTGCTCTGTTCACGGTTGTCCTCATTTCCATTCAGGTGGCACCGTTTTTAATCATGATGTTCAGGCAATTAACCTCGCTCGTGCACCAGCAGTCCGCCAACCTAACACAGCTTGGTAAATCATTACAGTGGTCAAAAGACAGAACCACGCGCTCATCAGCACCACTCAGGTGAAGAAAAGACCGTCCTCCTAACGAGAGGGTCACAGCATACACATTTATCCTCATAACGGGCTAGGGTGAGATTTGCACCTGGTGGGGCCGAATTCGACCCACTGCTGTTTCAGTTACCTGGATAATGCAGGATAAAAATATTTTTTTTCTTAAAAAAGGGTGCAAGTTTATTAACAGTGTAGGATAATATATGGGTTAACTATTTGAGGCTCTTCTCCTGATGCTTCTTTATGGCAACATAAGTTAGCAAAAAGGCCCCTCCCATCGGTCTTTGCAAAGTAAATGACTGATGGATGAGATTTGGAAATGCATTTTACTGCGTGACCTACGTTGCATGGATAAAAATATGACATGTTTACACAGTATGCCAATGAGGACCAGAGGCTGACGCCCAAAACATTTTCCATCTAATTTGTATGTTGTATGTCAGAATATTAAGAATCAAAAAACTGGCCTACAACAATATTGACTCCAGAATACCAACTCCCACTATATGAAAAAGGTAAGTGTAAATACTTAAGTAGATGGTGAGTAAAAATGTTTAACTCCACATCTACTTCTCTTGACGATATACATTTTAAATACGGTAAATTGATGTGACTTTAAGAAAAGCAAATCCATGCTTACTTTTTTATGTTTACCTTCAGGATACAGTGGTAGTTGATATTCCTGAGACTATATTATTATAAGCTAATATTGAAATGTCTATGTTGTGGAAGAGCACCTGTTTGGGACATTTGAGATACCGTATTTTCCGGCGTATAAGACGACCCGGCGTATAAGACGACCCCCTACTTTGCTTGATAAAATGTAGGTTTTGTGCTATACTCACCGTATAAGACTACCCCCACTTCCAGCGCAGTCCAACGCAGTCCTGCATAGTTGGCTCGTACTTTGTACGCTTTTGTAACCTGCACACTTATCACTTTTTACTCCAGGAATGTACCGATTGCTACCTCATGTATTTTGGTTGCTCACTATTGTCACTTTTGATCCATGTAACTTAACGTTTGCTTTTGTAATTTGTTCGTTTGTACGGTAATTGTTCCTCTTGTATCAATACTGTTCCTACTGTAAAGCGCTCTGACACCTGATGGGAAAAACAGCAAGCAGCCCCTGGATGGAAAATCTGTCATAAGTAACAGTACAATTCAGGGGAAGAGGAGCGCCACCCCTGTCACGGTTGCTGAGAGCAGCAGTTCAACCTTTCAGCACTGTGAGGTCAAGTACAGGAGTATTAAAGCTGGCAGAACTAAAAGTAAAGTCCGCGCTATGTAAGAAACGCATGAAAACATACGTCAAATTTGGCACCCGGCGTATAAAACGACCCCCGACTTGCCAGAACATTTTAAGGGGTTAAAAAGTCGTTTTATACGCCGGAAAATACGGTACTCAGTGGAATAACATTTGTAAAATATTTTTTACCTTATATTACTGGTTTGTAGAGTTCTGGCTTATAAGACAGGAGTCACTTTGTACTGCTAAAAAAAACTAGCTTTATTCTCTAAGGGCAGATGCATGTGGCCAACAGACTATGCAGATATTTAGTGATGGAAGCACAGAAAACTTTACCTGAACAGATGTTGGCTGGCACAGAGGTGGAACAAAGCATGTTTGAGCTTATCCCTGATTCACAGACATGCTTCTCCTGTGCCAGGGTCATTCAACTGACCCGACAGGTTCCCTTTACAGCCCTTCCTTGCTATGCCAGATACTTATGTATTCTGGGGACATCCATGTTGTGCAAGCCTGTAGTACAGTGTAAAGAGAAAGAGGCTCACTGCTGGTGGGATGAGAGTTCCTTAAGGTGGGGATCAATAAAGAAGTGTAAAGACTTAAGGCAACAAATTGCTTATTGAACAGTACAAAAATCACAACTTGGAATGAAAGAACCAGAAGATACTTTTTAATCCAAAAGTACAAAACACAATTGTATTTTTAATAATCATTACATATTACAATAAACAACTCACTCATGCTATCTCACTCATGTCCACATGCACTCATCAGATCAAACCAATCATTTAAAAACAAAATGAACAAAAACATGAAAAAAGTGGTTAATATATTTGTTAGCTGGAGCTAAACTATTTACTCAAACGATAATTAGATAATTTGATACAAATTCACACATAAGTTAAAAGTTCCAAAGATTTTGCATTAGGACAAATAGTGTGGCACAATTCAGTTGATATTCGATGGTTTCCAGCCTGTAGTGCAATGCAATAGGGAAAGTATCAACCAAATTGTGGAACCGGCTCATTCAAGTGTTTGACCCCAGACCTTAGCTCCTTATACCAACCCTATCATCTTATCCCAATTGTTTACGCGCCTTCAACATTACTTTAGACTTAGCACATAGTATGCACTCAAAGTGCCGCCAAAAGCCAAAGCAGCATGATACAAAATACCCAGAGGACAACAATTTTAGTAAACAGCGTCAGCAGGTACAGGGGAATACTCTCACCCAGCCTTCTTACTTTCTAGCTAAACTGGTACAACTTTAGTGCTAGGGGAGCCTAGAAATATCCTTACTTATTTATTAGGATGAGAGCTGGGTACAGTTACAATGTAGATATGCCTGCATTATGCCACCTGGAAGATATAGTAAATAGGTAAGTGAGTTTAGCTTTACGCAATATCATGGATCATTAGTTATAAGAGAACACTTTCAGCCAGATTTGTTGCCTAACAACTAAAGAACTGGGTGCTGTTACTGTGTCACTAAACCAGCATTAGACCACCCCACGGAGATACTAAACAATTAATGGGCATTAAACCATTCACAACATGAACACCCTGACTAGGTACTTAGGGGCGTAACACAGGCCCCGGCAGCGCCTGTGGCACATTGGGGCCCACCAATCCGTTGAAGGGGCCCACATTCAGCTCAAAGCCTATGAATATTTACGAAATATTGAAAACTTGGGGCCCCTTATCACATTCTGAAGGGGTGCCCCATCTTTGTTTGCTATGCCACTGTCAGTACTATTAGTTACTGAGTAGCTAAACTAGCATAATTCAGCCACAAGTTTGTGCTCACTACCTAGACGAGTGTAGTAGCTACCTGGTATTAGTAGAACATATACACTCTTTCCTAGTGATGATAGGCCTAGCCCAGATATGAAGGCACTGACCCATTACATTTATGCGGGTGAAAGGGGTGGCAGAGGTGCTCTGGGAAAATACCCCCAACTTACACTCTCACCTAAAATACTGTTTTTACTAACCATCTTATTTAAGTGCTTGGAAGGCGTGTATTTCCTATTACATATAGAACAGACGCGGAGCTCTTGCGCATTACTGTGACGCGGGGCTAGGCAGATCCTCTTCTTGACCAGCACTAACAGAACAGCTAGCAAAGGGTTCCTCTTTCAGGAGGGGGAGTCGGGAGGGGAGGGGCATGGGCTTATCTGCCCTGGTCACTCGAAACCAGAGCTGCAGAGAGCTGGTGACCCTGCTTCACCTGACAACACTGAATTTGGCGGAGGAATAAACTAGGGGGTCTCAATAGGGCATGGTCGATGTAATGAAGGGCGTGGCTTAAAAACACATTCGCTAAAAATCTGTGCTTAGTATAGTGTGCCACCCGACTGGTATTTTGCTGCCTCTGTCATTGCATACATGTATATAATACAACAAGTAACATTACACCTACAACAAGCCAAGACTATTGGCTTTGTCAATCGTAGTTAGTATTCGTTCCATAAGCAACAACTGTTCCTTCCGTTCTGAATTGATGAGACTGAAAGAACTCTAACGAGTCTCTTCGAAGTTACAGCAAAGGCAACGCAGGCTGCAGAGTTAGGATTTTTTTTTCACCCTGATGAGGGCAAAAATGGAGAGCGCGATAGGTACCCGTCTCAGCACCTGCTTTTTAGTACTGCCGGTACTGGGCACCAGCAAGACCCCGCCCACTTAAAGCCCTGCCCCATGCCAGCTCATCGCTATGTTGGCCTTTCCTTGGCTAGTATTGCCGCCCAAAGACAAGGGGAACAAACCCGCATTTAGGGGCAGATTTACTACTTCTGGTGCATCTCTGCTAATCAGCAGGGATGCGCCGGAAGAGTTGCGATGCATCTGCCCACCAGTGTGCCACCACTAATGCGCCACATTTACAATGCGGCGCACCGTGGCGCATGGATGGGCAGATGCGTGTCGCATCCCCCATCAGAAAGGCGGCGCATTGCTGGAGTTGCGTCGCAAGCGCAATGCAGCTCCAGCAAGGCTCAGGGGTGCCCTATCCCTAATATGCTGCATCAATCCTTATGCCTGCTTGAAGCAAGTGCAGGGTTTTGACGCAGCATGGCCTTAAAAGTGACTGAGTGAAATCTTGTAGATTTCCCTCAGCCACTTTTAGGAGGCGTTCCTGCGCTGGAACCCTCCCCCCGCCCCCCCACCCCCCCAAGCCGGAACACCTACATGTGGCGCAGGGCTTTACAACGTGACATATCTCTCAGATGCGTCACGTTGTAAATACCCCGCAGCATGGCGCTGGCTTTGCGCCGCCGCTGCGTCACAAAAGTGACGCAACGGTGGCGTAAATGAGGTACAAGGGGGCTTGTAAATCTGCCCCTTAGTATGTAACCGGTGTTACAAAAGCTCACACAGTGCTAATGGCACAAGGCATCTAAGGGCTCCGAGGGGGAAAGGACGTTCTGGCAGGAGCGAAAAAAAAACAATTACTGGAAGGCTTCGGGGAACAGCAAGGCCCTCAGATGGCTCCGCCTAGCGCCAACACTCGAGCGTCACGGGATCGTGTCCTCGATGCTACTCGAGAGCACGTGCACCAAGGCCTCGACCGGCTGCGGCAGCAGATATACACCCGTTTCAAGAGGCCATGATAAAACATGGCTGCCCCGCAGTCCAGGGGAAGCCTGTTTATGTCCTTGTAGTACATTGTTTGAGAGGACGAGGGGCTAAGACCGCCAACGCGGGTACTCAAGACCACGGAAGAGCACTTAACTATTCCCCCCACCCCACCAGCCATCAAGGGCATCTCTCCATCACTTAGTCCTGCCACTCAAGAGCCCGGGGAGTGTGCGCTCACTTCAATCCATTCGTCGAGGGTTGAAAGAACACTCTAACGTCATTACTCAAGAGCTGATTATATGTGTGAGATGAAGCACGAGCTACGGAGACACTAGCGTGATTGGTGGGTGTGCTCATGCGCGAAGCACAGGGTATGAGGTAGGTGGGCGTGGTCTCAGGTACAAGCCACGGGGATACCCTAGCATCACTGCTCAAGGACTAGGTGGGTGTTGTTTCACTTGAAAGCAAGCACAGCTGCTCTTACAGTGGAGTGTGCGATCCCTGGAGGTCTCTGGCATCTATCCAGAGGGTACGCGGACCCCTACGACTTCTAACCATTATTTTCTGTCAATAATTATTAACATTTCGCTCCAAATAACTGTATACAAATAATAGTTTCATCAAGTAACAATAGTACTTAAAAGCATCAATACATATCTGCTTAAAGATTAATCATAACAAGTTGAAAACATTTTTGTCCTGAAGCGGATTGCTGCTTCAGGATGTAGTTTGGTGGATGTGCACAGTCACTTTTCGCATTCAGATGCATTCCTACCTGAACTTGCAAACAGCTTCTTACTAAAAAACATTTTTGAATTGCCTTTGATTTTCTAGAAAATTATACACATCTGCACACTCAAAGAGCCCATGTTCTGACCACTTAGTGATCTCTGCTTGTATAGAAAGGTAGAGTGCCCTAAAGGACCACCCAGGCTTCACATCCCCTCATCTAGTGCTTTTCATGGCCAGGCACTTACAGACTCCAAGCACCTACACTTCTTGTATTTGAAGGGGAACACACTGCTATTTTCAGCAGCGCTGAAATACGTCCAAAGGTGGCTTGTACTCTGGCATAATGAGCACCTGGGATTCTAGCTTTTATGCAATCAATGTCTTTGTCACCTTTTAACACAAAGGCCCTGCCTGCTTTGTCTTCAGCTTTGTCTATGCAAGCTCTAATGCTGCCCTGTGTCTGCCCAAGGCCAATGTCAATTCATTTAACACTTCTGCTTCATCACATCTGCTGAGCGCTCTGATTTCACATGATTACCTATTCATTAATGGATACCAAGTGGGGCTTATACCTGTGTGCAGTCACTCTCATATTTAAAGATGCAGTTGCAGAGGAAAGTTCATTTGCTGAGTTTATAGTGTGTGCTTGACAGTATATTTTTTGTGTATTATTATTGAGTTTCAAATGTTAGAAACGGCTCAGGGGGTGTCTAGAATCCAGTTGTGATTGAATGGGGTCCATAGACGTCAAAAGGTTGAGAACCACTGAGCTAGAAGAACACACCCGTGTTTTTAGTCAAGAGTTGGGTGGGTGTCGGTGCACTCAGAAAGACACAGAAGAACACTAGTCTCATTGTTCAAGAACCAGGGATGTTCCTGATTCCTCTCATTGTCACTCCTTGATCCCCCCCACTCACTTTCTGATTTCTAACTCACCTGTTCCTGCAGAGGGCACAAGGAAACTGAAAGGAAAGGTTCTTGAGAGTCAAATGGTACATTGTTCCAGCCAGACACCTAGGGTGCTCATTACGAGTGACTCGCTAATTTGCGATATGTCTGCTAACTATTACTGCACATATTGGAATTTAAGGTTTTGTACTTTTTAATCACACTTGGTGCAAACTGGTATGATAAGAAATGAGGGGCTTATTTACAAGCCCTGTGCGCCGCCGGAACGTCACTTTTTGTGCTGTTCCAGTGGCGCACAGGGCTTAGCCATATCTACAAGGCCATGTAATGCCACCCTGCATGGCTTTTCATGGCCTTGTAGACATGGAGTGAGGCAACAAAGAGCAAGTTGCTGCGTTGGTGCGTTGGTGCGTTGCTGCGTTGCCTCACACTATGATGGGGAGGCATGCCATGGGCGTTAGGGTGGGTGTTCCTACGTAACACCAATGGCATTTGACACATTCCCAGATTTGATTTACAAGTTGAAAACCTAAGAATGCGTCAAAAGCCAACGCCTGGAGAGGCGTAGGAGAGGTGCAATGTGGATAAATAACATTATTTCTCCTTGGTTATTCCTCTCTATGTGCTGCATTAGCTGCACACATAGAGAGGGGAAATACCCTCCACTGATCATTTTTGTGTGGGAAAGTGTCCTTTCCTGCACAAAAACAATCATCCATACAACACAGCAGCAAGGGTGCCTGTGTTGGCAAATGGCAGCCAATTGAGTGTAAGCGCAGCGAAAGAGGACAGAAATGCACCATATCTGATAGATACAGCACACTCCTGCCCTTGGCTTTTGCAGTAGGGCACCGCAGCAGGAAGGCGTGCGGCGCCGGCCTATGGCAAAACAAATTAAAGGAGGCCCTGCATCTCCTTTGAAATTATGTCAGGTTAAACCAGCTGAAATTTAAATGTATAACATATGCTTAAAATCCCTGTACATATGGATTTTGGTTCAGGAAGCACCAAAATGGGTATTTTATGCCCTGTTTTAGGGAGCACTGATAACAGGCACTTCTTATTGCACCAGATAAATAATGTACAAGCAGTATTATTATTTTATTTGAGCAATTATCACACCTAACATTAAGCCGATCGTAATGAGGGCCTGGCTCCAGTTATGAGTGCCTCGAATGAGGGTGTGTCATGTATCTCAGCTGCTTAAATGTATGGAGTCTGATAAATTGCACCTATTACAATTTTTGCCTACAGTGTAAAACAGGCTTCTCTAACATGTAGCCCGTGAGGTAACAGTAGCTCTCCAGCAACCTGTGAGTAGGTCTTCTGTGTGCAGCCCAGCCTACTAAATTAGAAACTTTTGTTTGGTTGAATGAATAGATGTATACCAAAACTAAAGTGTGTCTTTGACATGAAAATGTGTGTATTTTCAGAGCCCATAATTTCTAAAATCTATTTAAACCTGATATCTGAATGATAAATTGTGCAACCTTGAAAATCGTATCACTGATATTACCTTCAGGCCAGGGGGCATTGCACCTGTGGCTGTTATGTATCGCCCTTATAGAGGCATTCCACATTTTCTAAGTCTTTTTTTTACATTACTGCTGGCAATCCTGCACTGAGGTGATCATGGCTGGTAACCTTGCATAGGGTGGTCACTAATGTAATCTTGCCTGATGTGTGCAACACTAACATTATTAGTAGCTCAGGATGATTTTTATAGAACACAAGTAGCTATGGTCAGTGAAAAGGTTGGTGACCCCTGGTGTAAAATAATCTGGGAATTTTGGTCCTATCCGCATCAAAATCTGCATGTCACAGTATTTACATGGCATTTTACTCCAGTAAATGGCGGAGATGTAATGTTTGCTTCAAAACTTGCAATTCCAATATGTGCAGTAATATAGTTCTGGCACATATCATAATTTCACTGCAGTAGTCGTTTCTTGAGATGGCTGTTTATAGGTCATTGAGGACACACATCTGGTAGAAGACGTTTTTTGACAATGTTGGCAACTGACGGAATCAGTGACAAGTTTGGGGCTCGGATTACTCCCAGATTGTGGAATTCTTCCAAAGGATGTGCCTGTGAGGCGAAAGAGAGTGACAAATCAACTGGCAGAAAAGCTTGGTCGCCAAAAGCCATGAGCAGAATCTGAGACCAAGAGGCGGTCAGTCCAAGCAGGAAAGAAGTACTAGGTCATAACAAGCACTGGCATTGCCAATAGGTCTCGCAGTAGGAAAGTTGGAGCTATTGGTTTTGTAAATGACAAAGCCCTTTATGTTTTTAAAATGAAAAGAAAAATAAAAGGCATTGTTATTTGCAATTGTAATAGCTCCAACTTTCCTACTGCGAGACCTATTGGCAACGCCAGTGCTTGTTTTAAATGCCGTTTTACAGTTCTACCAATACCTACTCACTATATTAAGGATCTGTTTAACCTTGGAGAGATACTCATTGGCCGTGTAAAAAGACTGCTTGTTTGCAGTAGTTTCTGTCCTGCTTGAAAAAAACGCGAGTCGAGAGAAAGCGATGCAATGTGTATGCAGTTTTTTTAATCCCCGCCACCTTATATCTTTTTTCATGAGTTTAGAACAGAGCAGAACTATTTGCTTTTGCATCTGGGACTGATCGCTTTGATTGAGCCGCGGGTATTTCAATAACTATTTATTTCCTGTTGTCTCTGCCTGTAGGCTCACCATGACGATTGCGTCGTGCCCGTGCGGCTTAAATGTTTGCAGCCTGTGAGTGAATAGACAAGAATCTTTTTTTTAACCACGATGAAGGCCCCACAGGACGTTCCAATCTGTGACTGTGGGCAGAATAATCTCCTGAACTGTACAGTGTAAGCATTCTGGCTGTTAGGAAATACATGACTCGCAAAACGTGGAAAGGGCGATGGAGTCTCAATGCTTGTTGTTCTTTGAGGTTCGTCTAAAGGTGCAGTGCATTCTTCTTGCTCTAGTAGGGCGATTGGGTGGCTGTTGGTAATTATAGAGTGGCCGGAGGGAAGCCGGAGGGGGGCAGGAGAGCTGAGATAGAGCAGAACTATTTGCTTTTGCATCTGGGACTGATCGCTTTGATTGAGCCGCGGGTATTTCAATAACTATTTATTTCCTGTTGTCTCTGCCTGTTGGCTCACCATGACGATTGCGTCGTGCCCGTGCGGCTTAAATGTTTGCAGCCTGTGAGTGAATAGACAAGAATCTATTTTTTAACCACGATGAAGGCCCCACAGGACGTTCCAATCTGTGACTGTGGGCAGAATAATCTCCTGAACTGTACAGTGTAAGCATTCTGGCTGTTAGGAAATACATGACTCGCAAAACGTGGAAAGGGCGATGGAGTCTCAATGCTTGTTGTTCTTTGAGGTTCGTCTAAAGGTGCAGTGCATCCTTCTTGCTCTAGTAGGGCGATTGGGTGGCTGTTGGTAATTAGAGAGTGGCCGGAGGGAAGCCGGATGGGGGCAGGAGAGCTGAGATAGAGCAGAACTATTTGCTTTTGCATCTGGGACTGATCGCTTTGATTGAGCCGCGGGTATTTCAATAACTATTTATTTCCTGTTGTCTCTGCCTGTTGGCTCACCATGACGATTGCGTCGTGCCCGTGCGGCCTAAATGTTTGCAGCCTGTGAGTGAATAGACAAGAATCTTTTTTTTAACCACGATGAAGGCCCCACAGGACGTTCCAATCTGTGACTGTGGGCAGAATAATCTCCTGAACTGTACAGTGTAAGCATTCTGGCTGTTAGGAAATACATGACTCGCAAAACGTGGAAAGGGCGATGGAGTCTCAATGCTTGTTGTTCTTTGAGGTTCGTCTAAAGGTGCAGTGCATCCTTCTTGCTCTAGTAGGGCAATTGGGTGGCTGTTGGTAATTAGAGAGTGGCCGGAGGGAAGCCGGATGGGGGCAGGAGAGCTGAGATAGCGTGTTAGGGGAGGAGAAGCCGCAGAGCGCACGCTGGGTGAAGCCCTTTGATGTGCTGTGCGCCCGTGAATGCCAGCGTGTTAGGGGAGGAGAAGCCGCAGAGCGCACGCTGGGCGAAGCCCTTTGATGTGCTGTGCGGCCGTGAATGCGCGTGCTTGTTTGCTCACGTGATTCACGTGAACTTAAAGAAAACCGCACGATTGAAACCCTTGGTTTCACAATTTTTTTGAGCACTTGAATTCTCGCTCCATCAATGCGCTTGCGCGCATTGATAGGTCACGAGACCTAAAAAAGAAGAGGGGTATTCATACGAGCAGAAAGTTCTTCAAAGTTTAAAAAGTACACATGTGCTGTAGAGACAAAAAAAACACCACAGGTCAGCGTCTGGCGCCATCTAGTGGAAGGAACTGCCAGCTGCCTTGTCATTAATAAATATGGCCGCTATGTTTTTAAAAACTATACACAGTGCTTTAAATGGGCCTGTACTCACCGGTACTGAGTACCGGCACTTCTTCATTTTCTCCCCTTGAGTACCAGCACTTATTTCTAGAAGAAAGAGAGTACCAGTACTCATGGGGATCTGACTTTAACTGAGGCAGCGCATCCTTCAACCCTCAAATGATACCACGGCAGCACCTTTATCGAGCACTGCAAGGAATCAATCAATTGAGCTCGTCGCCAGGACCCAGTGTGAGCTGCTTTGTAAATCAGCATACACAACAATGATGGACAGAATGTGGATCAATGTCACACATTCACCCCAATCCAAAGATCTGGGCCCAAATCCATCGTTTTTCCACTCCACACCACCCTGGGTTAGACAATGGCGATATGCAAATCAGCGCTGACCCTGTGCCCCATGGGAACAGTCCAGTCCGAACTACAAAAGCCATGTCCTTCCCAGAACGGAAACAAGCATCCGAGGACCGGCCCGGTTTCGAGGTAACACCTCTCTTCAGCCCGGCTAGCTTGATTCCAGTGGAGTGCCTGGGACTCACGTCTGAGCATCCCCAGTACACTTAGAGCGGTAACTGCATACACAACAATGATGGACAGAATGTGGATCAATGTCACACATTCACCCCAGTCCAAAGATCTGGGCCCAAATCCATCGTTTTTCCACTCCACACCACCCTGGGTTAGACAATGACGATATGCAAATCAGCGCTGACCCTGTGCCCCATGGGAACAGTCCAGTCCGAACTACAAAAGCCATGTCCTTCCCAGAACGGAAACAAGCATCCGAGGACCGGCCCGGTTTCGAGGTAACACCTCTCTTCAGCCCGGCTAGCTTGATTCCAGTGGTGTGGAGTGCCTGGGACTCACGTCTGAGCATCCCCAGTACACTTAGAGCGGTAACTGCATACACAACAATGATGGACAGAATGTGGATCAATGTCACACATTCACCCCAGTCCAAAGATCTAGGCCCAAATCCATCGTTTTTCCACTCCACACCACCCTGGGTTAGACAATGGCGATATGCAAATCAGCGCTGACCCTGTGCCCCATGGGAACAGTCCAGTCCGAACTACAAAAGCCATGTCCTTCCCAGAACGGAAACAAGCATCCGAGGACCGGCCCGGTTTCGAGGTAACACCTCTCTTCAGCCCGGCTAGCTTGATTCCAGTGGTGTGGAAGCAAGCTAGCCGGGCTGATGAGAGGTGTTACCTCGAAACCGGTCCGGTCCTCGGATGCTTGTTTCCGTTCTGGGAAGGACATGGCTTTTCTAGTTCGGACTGGACTGTTCCCATGGGGCAAAAGTCAGCGCTGATTTGCATATCGCCATTGTCTAACCCAGGGTGGTGTGGAGTGGAAAAACGATGGATTTGGGCCCAGATCTTTTGACCGGGGTGAATGTGTGACATTGATCCACATTCTGTCCATCATTGTTGTTTTTGCAGTAACCGCTCTAAGTGTACTGGGGATGCTCAGACGTGAGTCCCAGGCACTCCACACCACTGGAAGCAAGCTAGCCGGGCTGATGAGAGGTGTTACCTCGAAACCGGTCCGGTCCTCGGATGCTTGTTTCCGTTCTGGGAAGGACATGGCTTTTGTAGTTCGGACTGGACTGTTCCCATGGGGCACAGGGTCAGCGCTGATTTGCATATCGCCATTGTCTAACCCAGGGTGGTGTGGAGTGGAAAAACGATGGATTTGGGCCCAGATCTTTTGACTGGGGTGAATGTGTGACATTGATCCACATTCTGTCCATCATTGTTGTTTTTGCAGTAACCGCTTTGTAAATCAGAGCAGGGGTGTGTCTGCTGCGTCATTTGCTTATCCAAAGATCTTTCACTGTGGGCGGTGGGTGGCGGTGGGAGGCACTATTCAGGACATAACAAAAGAACGTATGGGAAGGCTTTTATAGTCGCCACGCATCTGAATTGCTTTCTTGCACACTTCTCCTTCCACACTCGCTAATTCCTATTTCATCGACCTTGGACAGACCTTAAGACCAATCAAAAATGTGGA
This sequence comes from Lissotriton helveticus, assembly GCF_964261635.1. Taxonomy (NCBI): domain Eukaryota; kingdom Metazoa; phylum Chordata; class Amphibia; order Caudata; family Salamandridae; genus Lissotriton; species Lissotriton helveticus. The sequence goes on from NC_136057.1 coordinate 1,308,474,546, forward strand.
GCTTGTCACCTGGTTCCCCAGTACAGACGTTGTCAGCTCTGGCCCTAACTCCGGTTTACAAATGTTCCAGGAGAGACTTGTTTATTTATTTTATGCGTTTTTATATAGCGCGGACTTTACCCGAAGGTGTGGGAGCGCTTCACAATAGGAACAGTAATGATACATGAGGAGAAAATTACAAGTGAACAAATTACAAAAGCAAACGTTAAGTTACATGAGGCAAAAGTGACAATTGTGAGCAAACAAAATACAAGAGGTAGCAAACGATACATTACAGGAGGAAAAATTGATATGTATGCAGGTTACAAAAGCATACAAAGTACAAGTAGAGGTATAGTACTGCAATAAATGGCAGACACTCCAGCACAAGAACAAACGTTACATGAGGCAATGGTGGCACTTGCGCAAGTATCTAAAGCAAACAAAATGTAAGAGGTAGCAAACAGTATGTTACAAGAGAAAAGTGACGTGTGCATGTTACAAAAGAGTACCAGTACTGGACAGATGGCTCAGTGGGCTGTAGGCCACCGGTTCGATTTAAGGCAGGCTGAAGCAGCATGTAATCCTTAAGCGGTTGATAAAATGCATGCAGATTTCGTGCATACAACCTTGGCACAGCCAAAAAGCTAACCCCACCCCTTGTTCCCCCTTAGCCCCGCCCTAAACTCCGCCCACTGCTCCTTTTGGTGAGTACCTGCACTTATTTTTTTCCATTTAAAGCACTGACTATACATATGTTGCAGTAGGACTATGGGACCCTTAAAAAGGGAGGAGCTTGCGGTATAGTGTGCCATCTACCACGTATTGATGGGCCTGTATCCAAGCAGGACAAGTGTTAGGCAATCTGTGATGATGAATTCGGGTCAGTTGGTTATTACGACCCGTCTATGAGTGTCATCAGCGTTCCGCTACCAAAGGTTTAAGGAGTTCTGAAGGCCCAGGAGATTATGCCCGCTGTCAGTTGTCACGTGCCTGATCTCAGACTCTATGTGGCGTGTGCACAAGGATCTCCATGAAAAGGCGCCCCCTACCGTTTTAACCTGATGATACCTTAGTAGCGGACCCTGAAGCAAACTTGCCACCCAGGGAAATAAATAAGCACATTTTGGTACCCAATAGGGTCCGCGTGCAAGTCTTCTTTTCTTTGGAAGTCACTTCCTGTTCCGCTAGAAACAGACTTTCCAAATACGAAGAAACCTCTGAAAGTGCTTCGGTTCAGATTGGTCCTGTGGATTTGGCAAAATAGACAGCCACGAAGCATCAAGTCACTGAATGAATACGAATACATAGGACCTCTCCCAAGAAAGGATGCTTGCAGCTTCACCTTCTTAAAATCTCCTTCCTCCCCGGTTATAGCGCTTTGAAGCAGTCTCCGGGCAGTGTGGCGCTCGCCAAAAGCAGAACATAACAACTTAAAATGAAAGGAGGCCAGAGAAGAGAGCGTGCGTGGAGGGCGTCGGATGGATAGGGGATAGGAGAGCCGCGTGAGTCTGAAGGCCCCCCGTGATGCAGCACTTCGCCTCTCTTTCTGCCTAATGCATATGCTCGGCGGCCCACCCGGTGCTCAGGAGCTGTCATGTGCCACACAGTGCTGCCGCAGGAGCCAGGGCGGAGGTAGGCAGGCAGGCACCCACACAGCTGGCAAGCTGGGCGACTCCTGTCCTCGTGCTCCAGCCAGCCGACTGCATATTGCGAGAGGTAAGCATGCTGGCAGTGGGAGCGTGAGTAATGCCCCGCGCGGCAGGCGGGGTGCCCGTGTGAGAGTCACGGCGCAGCCTCGCCCCCCTCGGGCTCAGCACTCGGGCGCTCTCTCAGCTGAGCATTCTAATGCTTTGCAGGCTTAGCGGCCCTGGCATGTGGCATTGGGACCAAAAATAGGCCTAATTATCTAAAAAAGTAATACAGCAATAATCATCATCATCATAACTTTATTTCGATTTAAAATCACAAACGTTTTGTAAGATATAAAATTCAGTAGGCCATAGGAACAACACATCATAATTTCAAACACAGAAACTTGTAAAACATCAAGTTAAAAATTATGATTTGATAAAACAATAAATACAGTATAAGAACTATAAAACGTACCCAGGTAGTACGACCCAGTCAAGCACAAAAAAAATATTTTTACATAAGTAACTTAACTTTAAAGAAGTGCCTCAGATTTTTGTGGGGACGACATGATCAAGATAAAAACGTGAACTGCCCTGGTCTTTTTGCAGTCCATCGAATGGACCAAATCCGGCCTAGAAATTTTGAGATTGCAATCACAATTCAGTCTTCCAATGTTGATTTCAGTATTCTAAAGGCCTCGCTGCTAGACCTAGTCCCCAGACTTTCAAGAATAGGTTTTAACCAACAACGTCTAGATTTACTATAGGCTGGGCAACAGAAGAGGATGTGTTCGAGAGTTTCAGACCATTCTGGACAGAAGTGGCATTTACTCGAGTTTGCATTGGAATTACACCAGTTAGAAGTAAAAACATTAGTCAGTAAGACACCCACCCTAAACTGGTGGAATAATTTCCTATCACGTACTGTGGTAATAAGATCCCAATACATCTCATACTTGGGTTCATGTTTGATGTCAATGAAAGCTCTGGACACGGATGGGCTTGAAGAAGCTGTGAGCCGTCGTATATTAATAATTTTCCAGTAGGCTGCCTTAAACTCTAATTTGCTTAGAAAAGTGCTACCTGCAGGGTGGCTCCATAGGCTACTCGTTCCCAAGTCAAATAGAATACTTTTGACATGACTAAACCATAAAATGTGGAGGGGGCGTGGCTTGAGCGCCGAGGGAGATGGCGGCGTGAGCCCGGAGCTCCGTGCCTCCTTCCCCACAATACTCCTGAAAACGGGGCCAGAGAACCCGCAAGTGCCCCGGAGCCGGTGGCGGACCTGAAGGAGACTGGCCGGGCGAGACCTGAGCTGCTGGCGGCGCTGCAGCGCCGAGATCGACCGCCGGTCGCAGCGGCCGCCTGAGTGAAGGGAGAGACGGCGGCGTGCAAGATGGCGGCCGCGACGGAGCCTTGACTGACCGAGGGCGGCGCAGCGGTCCACACACCCGGAGCACACGGTGGGGGCGCGGCCGCTGTCTGAGACGGTCCCAACGGCGATACCCCCCGCAGCGGGAGGAGCTCCTTGACCCTCGGCTGCGGTGCGCGGCGACCGCGACCGCTAGGAAACAGGGCCGCCAGGTACGTCACTGCAGGCGGAGCTCCCAGGCGGCTTCATTAGCCTGGAGAGCGGAGAGACGACCTCCGACCCAGCCCTGGGCACTGAACTTGATGGCGGGTGAGCGGGGGCAGCCCTGAGAGGTGGGCCACGAGGAACGGGAACTACTGTAGCACGGCCCGGGGCCCCCCCGCCCCCCCACCTCCTTTTTCTCGTTGCCCCCCCGCCGCGACTGAGCGAATGGTGGTTGGAGACGTGGCGGAGACGCCCTGCGGGCCAGCAGCGGTCCCCCGACAGCGCCACACTCCCGATAGCGCGCCACACTTGAGCCGCTAGCCCAGGAGAGGGGAGACGGTATACCATAGTCCCCCATGGGGCGAACTTCACGGCAGGCGCTGCTTCTGGAGTGCGGCAACAGAGCAGTGGGATCCCGTGGCGCACAGGAGCCGGCCACGTGGCTGAGGCCCGAGGGAAGAAAGAACGAACATCCACAGCCCCCGGGGGCCGAGAACCACGACAGGCGCCACTGCTGGGGTGCGACATCTGTGAAAGCGCGACCCCATAGCGTACAGGGACAGGCCGTGAGACCGGGGCCCAGGGGGGGTCTCAGCCAACTAGGCAGGCCGAGCAGGACGAAGTCAGCCACAATGGGGAAGCCGAGGACGAAGGCGGAGGAGGCTGAGCCGTCTGATGCGGCGGAGGGGGGCCCCACCGGGCAGACGGACCTGCAGCGTTTACAGGACCGGATACTGGAAGCCATAACGGCCACTCGAGACGCGCTCCACAACGATATTGCGCAAGTGGCGTCGGGACTGGGCTTGCTCCGGGCGGACCACGACAAATTGAAAGACAGGGTCAAGGACGCTGAAACGGTGATCAAGGACCTGGCGCCGGCTCACAAGGTGATGGAAGGGAAGCTAACGGAAGCCCTGGACCGCATACGCACCCTGGAAAGGCGGGCAGAGGACGCGGAAAATAGAAGCCGGCGCAGCAATGTGCGGATCGTGGGCGTACCAGAGACGGAGGGGGCGAGGGACATGGTTGCCTACATGGAGGAATGGATGAAAACAGTGGTGGCGCCGGAAGGGCTCTCCTCCTTCTTCACACTGGAGCGTGCACATAGAGTCCCCTCAGGGCCTCCCAAGCCCGGGCTCCCACCCAGGCCGATCATAGCCAAGTTGCTTCATCACAAGGATAGGGACTTGCTCCTGCGGAGAGCTCGGGAGGCTGGCCCCTTCCAGATTGCGAACAGCAGGGTCACGCTTTTCCCGGATTTCACCTTCGAGACACAGAAGCAGCGGGCCTCCTTCCTTACAATCAAAAAGGAGTTGCGGAATGAGGGGATTGCCTACTCGTTGCTTTTCCCAGCCAGGCTCCGAGTGGTGGTGGACGACAAGGCGAGCTTCTTTAACACATCAGCAGAGGCCTGGGACTGGTGGGAGACATACAAGGCTGGGACGGACGGCGCCAGAGCACGGGAGGAGCGGGAGAAGGAGCGGGGGCGCTCGCCACAGCGGCCGCGGAGGTCGAGGAGGCTGAGGAAACGAGGGCAGGGGAAGATGGGACCAACGGCCTCCCAGACCGAGGCAGAACGGCAGGCCGCACTACTGGAAGTGGGAAAGCTGAGTCAGGCGGAGGGCCCCGGTTCTGGGGGGGCCATGGACTCGGACGCTCTTGTATCGGCCTCCGGCTCAGAATCGGACCTTTCTGAGATTCATCGGACTGGAGGGCCGCTGGTGACGCCGCAGACGGCGGACGAGATCCTGAATGTCTGAACTGCTGGCGGAAGACTATGGGTAATGTTTGGGAAGCTGGGAGGGGGACCCATGCCTAAGTATATAGCGGGCGCCGGGGCACACCGGGGCACTCGTAGCAGGGAGGACATGGGGAATTGGGGAGGGAGCGAGGAGCTAGGCGGCGCAGCCCCCCTCTGGACAAGGCCGCACTCCGTAGGCCCTTAAGGCACCCACGGCTACGGCTGTGTAGTTACGACCTGGGTCGATCAGGTGTGGGAGTTTGGATGGGGACTGATATCTTGGTATTGGGGCCTATTCTGGGGGAGGGGGGGGGTTCCACAGTTGGGGATTGTTTACCCTTTTTGAAGTTTTTGACCCTGGGTACACCACGGGTAGGACTGTTGAGATGTTTTGTTTTGTTAAGGGGGGGCATCACCACCATTGAAGGGCGGGAACTGGAGGAAATGTGTCGATCAGATCGCTGGGACAATGGCTAATGTGAATAACTTGAACTGTATTACCTGGAATGTGCGGGGCCTACACACTATGCAGCGCAGACACAAGGTACATGCCTATTTAGTGCGGAGGGGAGTGCACATTGCCATGCTGCAGGAGACGCATCTTACACGGCAGGAGGGGGCAGCGCTGCAGAAAAGGTGGCGGGGACAGGTTTTTCATACCAGCTACTCGGCATATGCTAGGGGGGTCCTAATCTGGATTAGAGCAGGCACACCTTTCCAGCTCACGCGCCAATGGGTAGACCAGGAAGGGAGGTATGTGGTGGCGGAGGGGAAGCTGGAAGGTAGAGATGTGGTCTTAGCTAGCGTTTATGCCCCGAATTCGGACCAGCTGGCTTTCCTCACGACACTGTCAGGAACGCTGGCTCACTCCCTGGCGGGTCCGGTCCTGATGGGGGGTGACTTCAACTCCATTACGGACCCTTTGTTGGATAGGTCCCACCCCCCCCTGCACGATTCCCCGGTACACAGGCTATCTAGAGGTAGAAGGGAGTGGCAAGAGAGTTGGGAACTGACGGATGTCTGGAGAGGGCAACACCCGGCTGACCGGGATTACTCATTCTTCTCCGGACTGCACGACTTGCATGTCCGTTTGGACACGATACTCTGCTCCCGGGGGGTGCTGCCATACGTCACGGGATCGGAGTACCTGTCGAGAACGATCTCTGACCATAATCCACTCCTGATCCGGCTGGCTTGGGTGGCGGGGAAACCCAGGATCCCGATCTGGAAACTACGGCCTGAGACCTTAGAAGACCCCATATTCGAGGCGGCCCTGGCGGAGGGGGTGGCCTCATATTTCGCGGAAAATGAGGGGACGGCGTCCTCCAGGGCGATGGAATGGAACGCCTTTAAGGTAGTGGTGAGGGGTGTCTGCATCAAAGACTATGTGGGTGTGCGAAGAGTATTGCTGGGCGATCTGGCTAAGGCGGATACTAGGCTGAGAGAAGCGGAAAGGGAGCGGCCCGGACACCCTGAACTCCAGGAGACACTCTGCGCGGCTAGGGAGGCGGTAGCGGTTGAGGTGGAGAGGCTTCGAGCCTTTGACTTCAAGAGGTATGTGCTGCGCTCCCATGTGGACGGCGACAAGGCGGGCACCCTCCTGGCGTGGCTTTCGAACCCCACTAGACGGTACACTCCCATACTCCAACTGAGGGATACGTCGGGTGTAGTACAGCACACTCAGTTGGACATAGTTGACGGCTTTCGGGAGTATTACGAGGGCCTCTATAAGAGTGCCCCAGGAGACCGGCCGGGCCTGGCAGAACCCTTCTTGACGGGTCTACCTCTGCGACGGCTAGAGGCAGAGCAGGCGAAAGACCTGGGCTCGGACATTGAGTTAGGGGAGATCAGGTCGGCGGTGCGACGCATGGCACGAAACAAGTCGCCGGGAATAGACGGGCTCCCCATAGAATTCTATGGCAAATATCTAGATATCCTGGCCCCACGACTGTTGACCGTCTATAAAGAGGCCAAGGCAGCGGGCCAACTACCGCAGTCAATGCGGGAGGCATTGGTGGTCCCACTACTGAAGCCCGGCAGAGAGAGTAGTGACCCGGCGTCCTATTGACCACTCTCTATGCTCACCGCAGACTATAAGATCCTGAGCTCCATACTGGCAGCGAGGCTCCTGCCACACATGATGGACCTCGTGCACGAGGACCAGAATGGTTTTATATCAACACGCAACACCACAATCAACATTAGAAGGCTTGTCCGCCTCATGGACGGGTTGGACAGCGGAGCTGGGACGGAACTGGTCCTTTCGGTTGACATCGAAAAAGCCTTCGACAGTCTAGAGTGGGACTACCTCTATGCTGTAATGGAACGGTTCGGGCTGGGGACCGGCTATATTCATTGGACGAAGGTCCTTTATGCGGAGGCGATAGCGAGAGTAAGGGTGGGATCAACGGTGTCTCTCCGATACCCGGTTGAACGAGGCACTCGACAGGGTTGCTCTCTCTCGCCGTTGCTATTTGCACTGGCTATAGAACCGCTGGCGGCTCAGGCCCGGACTGGGCGGCACTTCCGTGGAGTGCAGGCCCGAGACGGGCAACATTTCATCTCGCTATATGCCGATGATCTACTGCTGTTCCTCCATGACGGCGTTGAGGACTTGCAGGGAGCGGAGGCGCTGTTGGAGAGCTTCGGACGGATGTCGGGCCTGAAAGTTAACTGGCCCAAGACGAGCTTGTTCCCGCTGCAGGAGGGCGCTGCCCAGCCGCACCACCGATCAGAAGTGGCTTGGGAGCCTGCCTGTATTAAATACCTGGGGGTCCAAATTTACCATAAGGCGGAAGACTTGCTAGAGGGCAACCTGGGGCGATGCGTGCGTGGATTGAGGGGCTGCATGACCTTCTGGGCCACATTGCCGCTATCGGTGGCTGGCCGGATCTCCTTGCTGAAGATGGTTGCACTGCCAAGATTATTATATTACTTCCGGACGCTCCCGATTTGGCTACCTGGCTCCTTCTTTAGACTACTTAAATCTCTGATCACGACATTCATTTGGGGAGCGGGACGGTGTAGAGTGGCGCTGGCCACGCTCTCTCGCCCGAAAGATGAGGGGGGGTTAGCGGTCCCGGACTTCGAGCTTTATTACCTAGCGGCCCAACTGCAGGTCTTCACGCAGGAGGTTGCAAGGGTGTTTCGGGGTCCGGAGGATGGCACCTTGCGGGGAACGCCCAGGCACGTCCTGGCTTATATTACTCTCCAACAGCGGCTGGACAATAGGGATTTATCGCTGGAGCAGCGCACGTACCGCCACTGCTGGGACCGGGCACAGAGGAGAGCCGGAATTCGGTGCCCGTACGCACCGGAGATCCCTCTGGGCATGTTAACAGCCCTACCGCATGGCGGGGACTGGTCACATCTGCAAGGATGGGAAGAAGCGGGTGTGCAGGTGGTGGGGGACCTGTACGAAAATGGCGCGCTGATCCCGTTTCAGGAGTTAATGGAGCGATTTGACATCCCGAGAGGGGGATTTCTGCTTCACGCGGCGGTAACCAGGGCAATGCAGGCCCACTGGGGCACGGGGCTTGAGGAGCCCGAGACGGCAGCAGCGTGTCAGTACACTATGATGGCGGCGGGAACACTCAAGGCAGTTACATGCCTTTACAATCGGATGATAAGAGAGAACATTCCTCCTCTTGCATCTCTGAAAGCCAAGTGGGAGGCGGACCTGGGTAAGGACGTGCCAGACACGACATGGGCACAGCTGGTCCGAAGGGCCCGCAACAGCACAAGAAACGCTAGATTCCAACTAATCCACTACTACATATTACATAGGGCATACATGACTCCGGGAAGGATCAGGCGATATTTCGGTGCGGAAACAGCGTCCTGTCCCCGATGCCTGGCTGAGGGGGCCGAATTAGTGCACATGCTGTGGGCGTGTCCGGCCCTGCGGGGATATTGGCAGGAAATAGGGGTGGTGCTGAATGAGGTGACTGAAAGGACCGTAGACTATGGCCCAGCGGAATGCATCCTGCACTGGTTTCCCCATACCCCCAAAAACAAACTCACGAGCAAGTTCATTGATATGGGACTGATGGTGGCTAAGAGGGAGATCACTAGGAACTGGAAGGCGAGGTTGGGGCCAACTCCGCGGAGGTGGCGGCGGGAATTCTTGAAGTGGGCGGCGGCTGACAGCTCATATAGATACCAGATTGCGCGTAGGTCCCCTAGCCAGACAGCGGCAGATACGGCGACCGCTTGGGAAGTAATGGTGCAGGCACTCCGGGACAACGAGGCAGATGAGGAGGAAGAGGCCCCCGAGGCAGGAAGGGAGGCAGAGACTAGCTGAGTCCCCGAGAGCATCAGGTACACAGGAGGACAGGCACTGGTACTCCAGGAACGAACGCTATAAGTGCCTTAGATGGGTGGTGGTGACTGGGGTGGGATGGGGGGGGAGTTCTAGGTTTTTGCGCGGGGGTGGGAGTTGGGGGTAAGCGCATAAGTTAAGTAGGACTGTAAAAGTAGTCATGCACACGATCAGGACACCGATTACTCCTTTGATCTGGACGTCGGGCATGTGAGCGCAGAGATATCAACGCCGCCCGACCCCCGGGTTGTGGGCATAACGGCTGTGTACTGACCACCAATTCATATTGTATATCTGCTCATTTTATGAAACTACTTGCGCATGTATGGGCCTGTACAGGCATGACTGCAATAAAAATTATTAAAAAAAAAAAAAAAATGACTAAACCATAAAATGTGCCTGTTAACATCTAAATCCCTAACTTCTAGTAGGGCCATTGCATAGTTTACTAACTCAGGAGTCACCCAGAGCCTCCTCCAGTATGCTACGGACCTATAATGTGCCACCTCCCGTATGCTGTTACATCCCAGGTCAAGAAGCAAGGGCACCAAAGGATGGATTGGGGTAGGCCAATTAGTGATCTTAGGAATTTATTCTGCCCCACCACTAAAGAATCCAAGTTGGCATGGCCCCATAACTCAGCCCCTTATAGGATAGAGGCACCAATTTTGGTGTTATAGATGGTTAGCACAGGGGCTATAGGTTTGGTAAAACTACTCCTATGCTCCTTGAGTAGAGCGCCTGAAAGTTGAGCATGTCTTGCGTGAAGGCAATCTATATGTGGCTTCCAGCTTAATTTTTTTGTCCAGAGTTACCACCAAGTAGGAGAAGAACTCAGTTTGTTCCAGAGCCCCCTCCTTCATTCTAACCTCACCGATGACTTTGTTGGATTGTTGGAGGACCATGTATTTAGTTTTGTCGACATTAATGATAAGATCGTGGTCTGCACAAAACTCCTCAAATTTTATGAGCGCACGCCAGTGGCCCTATCTCGTTTTAGGTAATATAAGAGTGTGATCGGCGAACATTAGTAAAGGGATCTTAGTCCCTACAAGGGTCGGGGCATCTGTAGGAAAATCCTCATAATACTTCAATACCCCATTAATATACAGCGAGAAGAGGGTGGGTGCCAATACACACCCCTCCCTAACCCCTCTCTCAACCGCAAACTTTTCAGTGATGCCACCATCTACGTTCCATCTGACCTGCGCGTAGTTGGCCGAATGCAATTTTACAACAAAAGCGAGGATTTCGGGTGGCATACCCAACTTTAGGAGAGAGTGCCACAATTTGGGTCTTGGGACCAGGTCAAAGGCTGACTTCAGCGCCTTGAGACCCTAACGGGTGAGTAGCGCGCTATACAAATTCTATTGATTGATTGATTGATTGATTGACTTCAGGTCCACAAAGGCTGCATAAATGGCCCCTCTCCCCAAGATTACGTTACGCCAATAAATAAGGATGAACCTTAGCACCTGATCAATCAAGATGATGCACTGCCGAAACCCAGCCTGTAAATCGGACAGGATATGGTGTTCCTCCATCCATGCTTGCGTTCTTCCAAGCACCACCCTAGCCGGTACCTTTTGTATACAGTCGATCAAGCTAATCGGTCTGTAGTTTCCCGGATTAGCTCGATCCCCTTTTTTGAATATCGTGAGAATAACTGCTCCAGCCCAGGTCCTAGGGATTGCAGCTCCATTTGCAATTGCATTTGTGAGGAGCTGAATATATAGTGCCCACAAATCTAAGTCGTGGAGGAACAGGTCCGCGGGGATACAGTCTAGACCAGGAGCCTTCCTTTGGGGACCTGACGTAGGGCATAACCACTTCTTGCTTAGTGATAAATAGAACCGGGGTGGATGGCGGCATTCCATTAAAAAAATATCTTGGACAACAGGATCAATGGCAAACTGATTTTTATAATGACTAACCCACTACTCAGGTTCTACATAGTTAGTGGGAGCTTTCCGAGTGTCCCCGCTCCCCCACTTGACAAGGTGCCAAAAGGCCGACATATCCCTCCCAGTGCATGCTTTGAGAAGATCAGTCCAGTGACCTTCGTCCCAATCCCTCTTAGCCTGGATTTGCGCTACCTTGTAAGCAGCCCTCTTTTCTCTAATCATGTCCCGATCTTTGGACCGAATTACTGCTGAAAGTGCTCGGTAGGTCGTGCGACATGCGGAATTATACCACACTGCAGCCTTGTGACATGGATGTTTATGCGCTTTTTTGTTCCTAGTAACAAAAAAACTTTTTAGCCCGTCAAATAAATGCTCATGTGCCAGGCCGACATTATCAAGATATGACTCATGCAAAACGTCTCCCTGGATTGCGACAAGAGCATTTTCTAGCAGTTTGGACATTTCGTTCCTCTTTTTCGCGTTAATGACAACTTCGTCCCATTTTAAACGACGTGTGTCATTAGATAATTGAACTTCTATATGGTCTACACATGTTTCAGGACCTACTAGGGAATTTAGGAACAGAGGCCTAAAAGAAAGAAGCAAAGGATTGTGATCACTTTCCGGACGCTCACAAACCAACATGTCTGACACGTAGTGCCAAAACTCCTTGTTAATAATAAAATAATCGATGCGGCTGGAGCGTTGCCCAAAGTTATAAGTCGACTTCCCCATCTTGTCAGATCGTGAGCGCCCATTGACTGCTCTCAGCCCATGTTCCAAACTGAGTACTTTTAATTGCAATGCTGCACTAGTCCACTTTTTTATTGAAGGTAGGTCCAGAGGAGGAATATACCACTGTTCGTCCTCCTCTGCACTAAAGTTCATGTCCTGACAATCCATGGGTTCGTACGTACAGTTAAAATCACCAGCAATTAATATGTTGTTCTGGCCTCTTTTAGTTATTAAAAAATCATCCAAAAGGGCTACAGTATTGGAGGCCTTCCCACCTTGCAAGCCCCTAGAATAAATGTTAATAAGTAGAAGATCAGGTGTATTACCCAGAGATAATCTAACAATGAGAATATCCTGGGTATCAATATGGATCTCTTCAAGATTATATTTTTCAAGCTGCCTAACCCATATAATCAATCCCCCTTTGGGTCTGCCTCGTTCACTCTTTTCAGCAATTTTATCATGATTAATATAACCTGGGCGAAAAACCTGTTCCATTGCCCACGTCTCCTGAAAAAATATGATATCTTGTTACTCAATAAAGGAGGACCGTTCTACAGAATGGGTTTTATTTAAAACCCCTGCAATATTCCATGAGGCTAATTTTAGGCCTACACCGTCTACATTAGAGACCATGGGGCCTTGTTGAGAACATGAGCCCTGCCCATGTGAGTCAGTAGTGGTTCGGATGGAATCAATTCCATTTGAAACAAGAACTCGATCAGATGCCCTTGGGCTTTCCACTGAATCGAGAATTCTACTCTGCGATGACCTAGCCATTACAAAGGTTGGTGGCCCACTGCTGCATGGGGAACCTAATACTTGATCATCTAAACCTGTTTCAACCTTGGGAGAGAAAGATTTCTCGGTGGGTAGAGAGAGAGTCAGTCAGTCAATATCCTCCAAGTTGGCGAATGACTCAAAACGATTGTGGGTCGACACATTATATTCATACATCCCCCGAGTTTGAACAGTAGCCATATAATCGGGTCTTACAACAGGTAATGTGGGGATGTTATAATAAAAAAACAAACAAAGGTAGGATGTTAATACCTTCACTACCCAAATGCCTTGTGCCTGCCCTTTCAAGAATAGTTTTTACTAACTGTGGGGACCCAAAATTCAGCACTATACAGTGACCCCTACTAGTTTTGGGTGAATTACCTACCCTCGGAACCCTACGAATCATTTTAAAGTCCTGAAACAGGTGACTACCCAAACCTGTTTTGGTGTCCAGCGGATGAAGTGCCCTATTCCTGAGTGAAACCCAATGTTCCACAGAGTTAGGTGATAAAGAAGGGACATTGGAAAGGACAACAGTATAGGGCCTACTCTCTGGGGGTAAATTGAGGTAGCCCCTACCTTAATCGCTAGTTAGGCCGCCCTTGATTATTACCTTGTGTATTCCCCCAGGTAAATCACCCCGGGAAACAGGCCTAACTTGTGATCGTGGTGCATTGTCAGTGACTTCTAAGGGTACCTGTCAGCCTGCATTGGCGGTTAAACCGTCAACAGCAGTGGGGAAATTTGATTTGCGGGCTGAACGGGTGGCGTGTCCTACCGGGGCTATTAGACCTCCATTAAGGGGTAGACTAGTTAAGGAAAGAAGTTGTTGCTCAATACTACTCAGTCTGGTGTCAATATCTGATAGCCTTTTTAACAAAGGTTTTAGCAACACCGTTAGCCTTTCCTCCATTTTAACCAAAATACGATCTTCCAGATCTGATGGGGCCTGCTTACAGGAACCTTGGGATCCGATATGTCTTGGACTAAAAATACTTGTAGCAGTAACTTCCTGTGGGAGTCCTTTCTTACCACGCGCTGGCCCTCTAGTTTTGGCCACCTTACTAACTTTCTTTTCTTTGCTGTGACCATAGCTGATCCCTCCCTCCCCCTTGCCTGTAATTGCCGTTGCGATCGAGTAGCAATCGTGGCAGAAGGTAGCAGAGAGGGAGGGAGTGCACTAGCTATAGTAAGCGAATCTTCTGGAATAGCTATCATGGCTTGAGAACCGGTTCAGGCATGCATTCGGATATACATTCAACAAAATGATCCGCGTTAAGAAGATGCCCAGCTAAGGGGACTTCAGATGATGCTCGACGAGGGTCCAAGGAAAGTCGCCTTTGGGTCAATTCAATTTCGTGAATCAAAACCGATTCTGCCCTGCTAAGAAAGGCATCAAGAGTGCCCACAACCCCTGTTCCCCCAGGCCCTTTTTGAGTACCCTTACTCATGTTCAACAGCAATCTGTGTGAACAGGTGCTAGAGAGGCGTAATCATAGCTGCCAAGGTTTCAGATTGCCATGTATGTCATTTTCATAATTTCAGTGTAATTATGAGTGACATTTCAATAACTATGAGTGACACTATCGCCGTCAACACTGACCAGTGTCACCCTACCATCACCGGCGCGGCCCAAACATAGCTGCCAAGTTTTCATTACTGAGAAACATTTCTATGTTTTCAAGTCACCTATAAGTGATTTTCACATCTCCTGTGGAACACCTTCAGTGATACTTTATAAGGAGCAGTGGTTTAAGAAAATGTATGGTAAAAACGAAAATCTTTTTATTAGTAAGTGCGGTGTAGTACCTGGATTATCTATATTGATTTGGTCATCTTGTTTACTATGTACTAGGTTCGTACCTTACAGTCCTTTTCTTGTTAAGTGCGTCATTAAACCTGTGCCAGATCATTTATGTCTGTCATGTGCTTCAAGTTTCATACCTCACTCTGTATGTCACACGTATGCACCTTTTCCTGATTGAATGTCGATCCTTCGCTCCTAGTTGCTGTCAATTGTCATTTCGAATATCAGATGGAGGACATTTGTGATTCACAAATCTGGGAACAAGAGTAGTTGTTCTAGGTTTTATGCTTACATCGTGAAAACCTCTTCTCTAGTTGTGAAAACCTCTTGTCTAGTCAAACCCTTTCCAGGAAGGCTGATTAGTGCCGTCTCACTTACATTCGTCAACAAATCAGTGTCAGGAGCGCAGTCCAAGTGACACTAAAATTCACTGAACCAAATCCCAAACTATGGTTATATGAAACTCCCTGAATCAATCGCCACTATATAGAAAGTGAGAAAATCCTGTGTGTTCCCCACACTTTATAGAGAAGGGCAATTCATTGCGACATTTCTATAATGTATCATGTTTCAATTAAAAAAAGAACACGGAAAACTTACCGAGCCGATTTGTTGAATGCAGAAAAGCCAGAATTTAACACCAGTACGAATCGGCCAGGTGCGTGACTGTGGCAACTCTCCTGAAACAGATTTCCAGGGTCAGGCTGCAAACCACCCCTGAGTCAATCAAAGTTAATTCGGGTAGTTTGCAATGCCGCCCGCTGTCCAGGATGCCTGTTGCTGTGACTCCTGCAACTGTCTAGGAGGCCGCTGCAACCGGAGTGCACAGTCAGACTCCACTAGGCCTGCCTCGTGGCCGAAGAGTGAGTGCCACGCCGGATAGAGACTCGAGTCTCCCATCACGCAATAACCACTCCACGCATCAGTTAGCGTAAAAGGCCATTTATTAGGACAGGCATGACAGACCATAATCAAACATAAACATCTTTAACCGTTAACAATCCCCCCAACATCCTGCCTTTCAACCATCATCCACTCACGTATTCCACTGGGCACTCCCAATTCACACCACGACCTCTCCACGTATACCATCTCTCAGCCACTCCACGGCTGAGAGCAGATTGGTTAACTATTTAGGAACTCGGGCTCAGCAAGCAGCACGTCCGAGCAGCATTGAGCCCTGGCACAGGCGCCGCTGGTGGTGCGCCAGGCAGGTGGTGGCAATATGCGTGACAATCCATTTCAGTGCGGTGATGCGGATCACCGCACTGAAATGCGTGAGTGTCACACCTGTTGCGTGACGCTTGGCAGGACTGTGTAATACAATCAATGATTAATAATGGGTACTAAGTCACTAACCAAGTCCGTGGGTAGATGGATTGCCCACTGAAAAGGGGGTGGCCCTGCCCTGCCTCCTCCTGGCTGCGACGGCCGCGGACGGGCCCGCCCTTGGCGCGTCCCGCACTGCGGGAGTTCCGAGGTGTTTTTAGAGCCTCCTGACGCTTGAGAATGACACCAGCAGTATGCGCCAGCAAAGGGTCCTGGGTGATGTAGTCCGCACCTAATGTCGTGCGTGGTAGCCCAGGCAACGTAGGGGTCTCTGTCCTCCCGATCTGTGAGGTAGCAGGCTATCCAGGGATGAAAAACCGGCACAACCAGTTCGACCAGCTTCCGAAAAACGTCCCGCACTGCAGGAGTCCCGAGGTGTTTTTAGCGCCTCCTGGCGCTTGAGAATGACACCAGCAGTATGCGCCAGCAAAGGGTCCTGGGTGATGTAGTCCGCACCTAATGTCGTGCGTGGTAGCCCAGGCAATGTAGGGGTCTCTGTCATCCCGATCTGTGAGGAAGCAGGCTATCCAGGGATGAAAAACTGGCACAACCAGTTCGACCGGCTTCCGAAAAACGTCCCCAACAATAATTATTTTCCCAGTCCAACTTCAACTCCCTCTATTAGCCTTTGCACTCCTTCACCTCCACTGATATCTTCCTCTGACTTTCTTTCTTTCCATCTCATTTCCTGCTCTCTTTTTTCGCTGCTCATATTTCTTAGTTCTGTTCTGAGCGAGAGAAGAGCATGTCTGGACGCGGCAAATGAGGCAAGGGTCTGGCATAGGGGACGCCAAGTCGCACAGGACGATGCTTTGGGACAATGCCCAGGGCATCAGGGAGGCTTCGATTCTCCATCTCCGTCTATCGGAATAGTCACCCTACACCGCCCAGGGTCGAAACGTAGACTACTACTGCCCGTACCAGCTTCTACCCCCAGCACAAATTTAACTGCTGATTCCAGATGCCTGGTTTTTCGAAACTGTATGAACATTTTTGATACCAATGCCTGGCTCCCTTGGGAAGCCAATATAAACTCTTTCTGTCTGTGAATACGTATGTTTTACATGTACCACGTTCCCTACCCGACTACACTTCCTACCACTTCACGTTTCCCTTCCCATCCCTTTACTATTTGGGCACCAATTTTTACCAATTGATGATTTTATACAAATGTACACTAATGTGTGGTTGAGTCCTCTGTGAATAAATAATATTGTACTCTTTAATTCTACAGAATTTGTTCTAAATTCTTTCTTTAATTTGTGACTCTATCAGTCCTCCCGTTCTGGGACACCTCTTACTGTAATACTGCATACCCAGGTCCCAGTGACTCCTTTTGGATTGACCCTATTCTGTAACGGAGTTCCACGAGCAGGCAGAATCCAGCAACTTGCTCTGCTCGCGATGACTTTCTAGCATCGGGAGCTTCTCCAGGACTGTAAAATCAGCACCAACCAGACATGGCCCAGGCAGGTAAGAGCGGTGGGGCAGAGGTGCGGGGAGTTGGCATACGGCGACGAGGGAAACCTAAATAAAAAGAAAAGTAAACCATGGTTATCTTAATTTAAGTTTCCTTTGTTGTCATATGTCAACCCCCACCCCACAACACCACGCCCCACTGCTCTTATCTGCATGGGCCATGCGTTGCACCAATGGTACCACATGCATGCCAGCGGGCGTTGCTTCTTTCTGCTACTCATGTAGATTTTTGACTCGAGCAGCAGCTTTATCAATGCTGACATTTGTGACCTCCCACGACCGCCCATGTTGAGAAAATCTTGTCGGGAGGTGTTCTAAAAGCCAAAAATCACACTAGGAGACACAAATTCTTACTCACACTTGCCAACTTAATGGTGGTGAGCTGTGAGCAAGAAAAAACTCCACCGCATGGTGGTTGGCGGAGTTTTGCTCTGTGATAATCGCGTAGCACAGAGTGGGCAAAACTCTGCGAACTCTGCCGGCGGAGCGGAATTTTCCACCCACCCCTACACATAGCCATGTTGTGCCCAGCTGGGGGGGAATTGTCATTCTGTATATGACAATTGGCAAGCAGGCAGAGTGTGTTGTGAAGGAGAAGCAAGCAGACCTTATACTCTATAAAAATTAGGAAACATTTTTTCCACAATTGGCACATTGTTGTCTTAAGGATTTTTGGGGCTCTAGGGAGGCAATATTTTGGGGCATCGGTTTGGAACAACTTTGAATATTAGTAATTTTTCTCCTACAAGCCTAATGTTGCACAACAATATTGATTTATAGATTAAAGATTAAGATTAAAAAAGAAACAGAAATGACCTAGAGAGTAAGTACACATTACCGGGGGGCCCTTGGTCGGTGAGGGCCCTGCGCAATTGTCCGCTAGGTCCATGCCTTACTGACTGTTGGACGTGCCCATTGAACTAGAGGCACCAGTCAACTGTCTGCAAAAAACATTGACAAAGCCAATAGACCTTACATAGGTAAAACCTATTTGCTTTGCCAATGCTTGCTTGTCAGCCTCCATAGGCTTTCCTTCCTCCCTTTGTGTATGACGCATTACTTGTGCCCTTCTAATGCTCATTTTTCAGGTGCTACGTTTTTCTTTTTTTGTAAATACTCTACAAGAGTGCATGTGATTTCCAGGGATCACTGACAGAATATCAGAAACAGAAATATTGTGTGGACATTCTGTCAAAAATATCGAGGATCAAAATATCGAGAAGATAAGTGCAAATGAGTAAGTAAAGATTTACTTTTCTGCCAGTCAGACAAATCTTTATTTCGGCACAAAGGCAATAAAAGCCCATAAAACAGTATAAAACATAACTAGTTTGAAAATGTCCTAAATACACATAAAATTAAATCCAGCTCATTTCGTTAAATTCTATAGTCATACAGCATTATGTGCAACAGATGGTATTAAATGGAAGATAGCATAATTGATTGTCAAGGTACAAGAAGAGGGAACAGGGGAATAAGGGAGAGCAGGCAAGTAATAGCATCCACGAACTGAGGATACATTTGCACAACATATCACATCACTACATCTGCAGAAGATTACTTTTCAGATAAGGCGCAAAACTTTGCCCTAGCTCTCCACATAGCCATCAAGTAATGAGTAAGTCTTAGTACCAAAGGCTTGCTAAGATCGGACTGAGTATCTTTAGAGCAACTTTATATTCTCTAGTGCCCATATTTTGACACAGCAGTAATAACCAACATCGCCTACTGCTCTGGTAACCCAAGCAGAAGAACAGTACTTGTTCTATGGTCTCCTTGGGGGCACCACAAGCTGGGCACCACCAGTAATCGGCCTTAGGAACTTTAGGTCATCGGCTATAAAAGACTAAAGGGGAATTTTCTCATAACGTAATTGCAAAAATAGACGCCTAGCCAAAGGAGGTTCGATCTCATCCAGGAAGGCTTCTGTGCTATAAAAATCCCTGACTGTAGGAAATGCATCAGTCATAGAGCCTTGACTATCCTGGGAGTATATTGCAAGATCTTTATGCAGCTAATAGGCTTTTTTGATAGTGTTTTTAGATATCCCCTCAGTCTCGTTGGGAGAAGTCCACATGGTTGTGAGCACATTCTCCCAGGGTAGTTTTTACATACTTAACCAGGATATTTTATGGGAACCTGCCAGACTAAGGCCGGAGCCATCCTTACTGCATCGTAATCTCCTGTTTGTAATAATTTCCGACCACCCATTTTGAAGGAGTCGGTCGGAAATTATTACAAACAGGAGTTACGAATTGCTGGTGACGGGCTGAGAGAGCCTTTCCGACATTTGGAAGGCCTGCAGTAATCCCTCAGCCGGTTCTTTCCAGCAAGGGATTAACAAGGGCAGTTTCCCACTACTTCTCTGTGCCAGCCTTTCCGACACAGAAAGGCATTGGGAAGCTGTCTTTGGGGGCCACAACAGGGCCCTCATGGGTGCAAGGCCACCGAATGGTGGCCTAGGGGGCACCTACTTTCCCCCCCATTGATCCCTGCTCTTGGTGGCATGCACCTTGAGGTGCCTGCCACAGGGTGGAGGGATGAACTGCACCTCTGCTCTTTACTATGAGAGCATGCATTCTGTTTGGAATGCATGCTCCCATAGCAAAGTATAGGATTGCGACCGACAACAGCAGGTCGTTCGGTTCCATTACCAGAGCGATGTCTACGGACTCCGGTCCGTCCGAGATCGCAATCGGGCCCTTAGTATCTCTGCTAACCCTGAGAGTAGTTTGCGAAGTAGCGCTAAGCGTAGCTACGCAAAGTACACTTCGCACTATGCGAGCTACCCGTAGCTATGCGAACTGCGTAGTGCACTGTGCAAAATGCTTTTCGCACTGATTGCACAGTGCCGGATGCTTGTCCGCACTGTGCAATCAGTGCAAACTGCATCTTGCACAGTGCAAGCGGTCGCTTTCTGCCGCTCGAATAGATTTCTACTTGAGCGACAGCTTTCTCAACGCGGACTGGTAGTTTCTCATCGCGAGCGGTCGCGAGCATACGCAACCACTCACAATGAGAAACCTGACCTCCCCGCGTTGAGAAGCTCGCCGGGAGGTTTATTTTCCATGCTCACGATCGGCAACTTGATGTTGCTGATCGCGAACGAGAAAAAAGTCTCGCCGGGATGTCATTTTGCTTGCTCGCGGTCGGCAACTTGACGTTGAGGACCGCGAGCAAGCAAAAAATGACCGCTGCACTACGCTACGCATCGTGTGTTTGCACTGTGCTACGTGCAATTCGCATAGTGCGAAGTAGCGCAAACATCGCAAACTACGCAAGCGTAGTGTAGTGCTTTGCCCAGGCTTAATCTCTGCTAGACCCGCCAGATACTGTTGGAGCGCTATGGTAACCCAGATCCTCCTCCAATACAGCATAGGGCACATACCAATTTTATCTGACAATGCTCTCTACCATAAGTCAAGTCTAAGTGGAAGTAAGGGAGTATTTATGGGAAAACCTACCAGCTGCCGAATAAATCAATTTTCCACTAAATCGAGCAAGGATGTATCCAGATGACCGCACAGCTCTGCGCCATGGGATGGTACCCCAAGGGCTTGCAATTGATATACTTGTAGGGCCGGGTAGACATGTCAAAATTGAAGCTGTGTACCATCTTAGATATACCCCCACAACTTGCTCTAACTTTAGCATACACTGGATAACATGTGCCTGTCACCCCAAGTGTTCAGTTAATGTAATGTCCAAGTATGTGAAAGTATGAACCCTTTCTAAGGGAGTCCCTGTTTAAGATCAAGTACTTCATCTTGTTTTCGGTAATTTCAAGGCTCAAACCCTACAAAAGTGTTTGAAGTGGTCCAGGAGCTTTTGTAGAACCATGGGAGATCTGGACCTTAAAAGAGTATTGTCGGCATCATGAGGGCAGGAATTCTCATGTTTACCATCCTGGCAGCATTTTTGTCATTCTGCCCCAGAAAATCTATAAGACCATTTAAATAAAGAGAGAAGAGCACTGGGGTGAGAACACAACCTGGCCTTCCCCACTGTTTATGGGGAATGGCTCAGTTGGATTTACTATTCTTAACTCCACATCTACATTCCTTGAAGATATATATATCGTCAAGGTACATATATATGGAGTTATATATAGTCAGGGCCACTGGAAATATGTGATTGTGCGGCTGCAGTGATTTTTGCATGATTATAGATTTGCTGTATTTGCACATAATCCATCATCTGCCACATAATCTGCAGATTTTAACAATAAAATTGTTTCTAGCTCAAATAGTTCACATTTTACTAAAAATTAGATGACACATGTTGCTGCGCAGTGGAAGGACCTTTGCAAAGCTAGACTGGTCACCTTTCTGTTGCTTATTGCTATATTTGGGTGTTCAGTTGGTACTAATGTAATGCAACCAATGTCCAGAGAGCGTTACCAACTTTAACAAGCATTGGCTTAGCCAATAGGTCTCGCCTTTGGGACTTTATAAGTGTTTAGCCATGCAACAGTTGATGTTGTTGCAGGAAGGATATTGTGCTGCATAACTAAATACTTATAAGGCCCCAAAGGCGAGACCTATTGGCTCTGCCAATGCTTGTTTGTTTTGCACCCTGTATTACAAGTGACCTCAAATATATTTACAAAGGATAACTCCAAAGCCTCAGGGACTTGTGCAGTGAGAGCCCTCATAGGAAAGAGATGCGCCCTAGCGCAGGAGCTGCCCACTTTGTCACTGCCAAAGAAGGTTCAAGTCTGGCGGCCGCTCAACATTCTTTGAATTTGGACAAACTACTTAATTTCCCAGTGTCAAAAAACATAACCTTTTGTAAAGTAATCTGGTGCTCACATAAAGCCCTCCAATGCCCCTTGGCCAAGTTCGCTCTGTATAAAAACTGCAAAAAAGGCTGTTACCCTGCCTTTCAGATTATCACTTCTGTTGTCTTACTCAAATAGATCATTATATACAGAGGGCTGCTAAGCATTTTTTTAAAATACCAATTTGTCACCCTTACGTTTCATATCACTTGGCATAGATCTTCACTCGTTCTTTCTCAGCGCCCATCTAAGAGTATCATAAGCACAAGCGGACTTCACTTCCCCTCGATACAGGTGCAGCATTCACCCCAGATGCTATTAACCTAGGGGTGTCCTGCATGGTTCCAGGAAGGCTGGCTCCATGACAGAGTTTAAGTATAACCCCTGACTCTGAGTTACTTTCATTGACTTTCGTTGTATTCACATCTACTTTTTGTGGATATTCCAAAAGACTGGCATGGATCCTGTCCTCCTGGCCCTACCTGGACACCTCTAGTTAACCAGTCAGGCAGAGAGTTTAAACTCCTAAGCATCAGTTGTCATTCTAAGCAGTGGGTTTTGGAATGTATAGTGAGGGTTGGAATGTTCTTATGTGTTCTGAGTTGGGAAGTTCTATGGGAGTCAGTTGTATGCTGACTGGGAGACTGTTGGGACTTGTTGTGGTTGTTAAGCTGCTCCTTCATCTTATGAAATAACAAGCATTTACAATGCAATGGTTTCGCCTTTGGAAAAGTTAGAGCTATTGGCATTGTAAATGACAAAATTTGTGTTTATGTATTGGTTTTGAAAACAGATAAATAAATGGCATTGTCAATTACATTGCCATTAGCTTAATCTCTCGCAAATGTGAGACCTATTGTACCCTACGGACGAGCTCAGCAGACAGCAATTACTACCACACACACACACCTAGAGCCACACACACACACCCAGAGCCACACACACACACCCAGAGCAACACACACCCAGAGCCACACACACACCCAGAGCCACACACACACACCCAGAGCCACACACACACACCCAGAGCCACACACACACACACACACCCAGAGCCACACACACACACCCAGAGCCACACACCCAGAGCCACACACACCCAGAACCACACACCCACACACACACACACCCAGAGCCACACACACACACACACACACACGCACACACACCCAGAGCCACACACACACACACACCCAGAGCCACACACACACACACCCACCCAGAGCCACACACACACACCCACCCAGAGCCACACACACACACCCACCCAGAGCCACACACACCCACCCAGAGCCACACACACACACCCAGAGCCACACACACCCACCCAGAGCCACACACACCCACCCAGAGCCACACACACACACCCAGAGCCACACACACACTCAGGAGAGCAAGCACAGCGAGGGGGCAGGGAAGCAAGCACAGCGAGGGGGCAGGGAACTAAAAGTAAAATACTAAAAATAAAATATTCAATGTCGTAATTAAAGTTACCATCACCCAGTCACTGGTTAATGACTGTAAAAACATCATCATCACCTATGTACCGAAGGGAGGAGTAAAGAACCTCAGGATGCCCTTCAGTGTAAAAGTCTTCATTGGCTTAGGGTGCAGGTGGGCCTTACTTGTGTTTGAGCCCGCAGGCTCTAAAGCAACTATGCCCAGATGTGGGAGTCCCTCCTCGGGGGACTCGGTACCAACCATGCCCAGGTGGAGCCCTTGTGGGGTTTAAATCAGAAATGCCCCTGGGAGCCTCTCAGGCTCTCACTCAATTATGCCCCTTGAGCCTCTTGTGGGCTCTCGCAACAAATGTGGGCCAGGAGCCTCTTGGGCACGGTAATAAAAATGCCCCCCGGGACCCTCGTGGGTCCGGCACAAATGCTTCCGCTCGTTGGAGTCCCGCTCGCGCTAGAGTCCCCCGCCTGGGGACCCGAAGAAACAACTGCAGCGCTGAGCCTCTCCGGGCTCTAGAAACAAGAATGCCCCACAACCGTGGGAGCGGCCCGCTATCAAGTGGGGCCGCTCGGGGTGAAGGCACTGGCGGAGTGCCACCTCACTCCCTTTCCCCCCCAGCTGGCTTCGACTCACCGGCTTCCGTGGGGGGGGGGGGAATCCTCTCTCCTTGCTCTGGTCCCGCTCCGATCGGGTCACTCTGCTGCCGGCATGCAGGACTCTCTGGCTGCCGGTCTGCTTCCTTCGCCGGCCTCTCGCTGGGGGAGCCTCGGGGAGAGACGCTGGCTACACTCCGGTGGTGGAGGAGCGCGGGGTAGGCTCCTGCCTTTTTCTTGGCCAATAGCTTCCTCCCAGCCGGGGGAAGCGGAAATGGAGCCTGCGAGAAGGCATCGGACTGGGAGGGGGGTGGAAGGAACGGGGAGAAATGCCGCGGCTGCGTGATCAGCGAGAAGGCATCGGACTGGGAGGGGGCTGGAAGGAACGGGGAGAAATGCCGCGGCTGCGTGTCCTCAGCTCTGGCAGGGCAGGGAGAGGCTGCAGGAGGTTCTTGACGAGAAAGGAGCATTACGTGAACCCGCCCGCTCGCCCTAGCTCCTAGAAAAAAATGGCGGCCGCAAACATCCTGGGGAAAAAAAAATAAGACAACACCCACCGCTGCAATGACGGCAACAAAGGAGCGGAGAGGGAAAAAATCGCCGGAACGCCCACGAATCGCCTCGGACAATGACGGACGCCTCTCTCTTCCAATGGCTAGCCTCCATTTATGGAGCTAGCCAATGGAAAAGAGAGGTGGGACAAAGCCAATACTGTTCTCAAAAGATTTTGCCTGCACGAACGCTGCTGCGCAGCGGATCGCCAGGCACAACCTAAAAAGTATTGTGAGATACAAACAGGGAAGTGGTTCAAGCAGAAAATGTCTCTGGGCATGACATTTTTCTGCACAAGTGAACCTCCTGTGTTAAAATACGTCCCGTAATGCAAAATTTCAAGACCGTTCATTAATTATGCATAATGCAAAATTCGGAAATGAGCACATTTCTCCAGCGTGATTAAAATTTCGCCCAAGCCTAAGTTTATTTTTACTGATTGATAACGTTTTATAGAGTTCCGTATTTGTGCCCTTTGCCAAGTATTATATTTTCCCCTTCTGCCCAGTGAGGTAATTTTAACTCTAATAAAAGAAAAACCTAGATGAATTGTTGGCTGCAAATGTATCTTTTGCAGAACATTAATTATCATAAAGGTCACAATTTGAAAATGGATGTGGTAAAGAAAAAAAAAGTCGTAAACTTTTCAAAGTTGCAATGTTTTTCAAGGACTTTCGCAAATGTTATGAAAAAAGCGATGCAACTTCACACACAAACACAAACACATACCTTTGCATGTAGACACCCAGAAACCCGGGGTCGCCGATCTGGATATCAAAACCTACATTTATGTGAATTACCTCCTGTTTCTGTCCATGCAGTGAGTCATTTGATGGACAAGGCCCTAGCCAGCCTCTTCAGCCATGATAAGGTTGTCATCTTTGCCATGGCGGAGTATGAAATCAGCCCCCTCCCCTTACTAACCCTCTGTACAAGGACATCTTAAGGATTTTGGGGGGCCACTCATCCAAATTCAAAATGTTTTTACATCTAATATTCAAGGATAGTAGTGCATGTTTTCAATATTGTAACGCAGCAGCTCACTAACATTACTGCAAACAAATTCTGAGACACACTACCGTTTCTCATATGAGAGGTCCCCTTTTGATGTGGAAGAAAAGTTTTTTATGGATGTTGCATTAAACATAAACACATTTTTCTGCAAAATGTCTGTACTAGACTCTCACACATCACCCACAAATCAATAATGAATTAAAGTAAACCGGTATCTAAAATATATATTCAAGGTCATTGGGGCAAGACTCTCTGCATAACAGAGATGGTCCTATCAGGGGCCCCCTGAAAGGCTGGGGCCCTGTGCCAGATCCCACTTTACCCATGCCTTAAAAAGTATCTGCCTCTTTAGAGGGGCCACAATCAAAACATAGCTAGAAAGAGAATCCGATCTATTTGGAGTACTTTTTAAAAAATAATGTTTTTATAACTTTGGAGTACTTTTTTAAAACTTTGTGTGATGTTAAGCTGTGCTGCACTGGAGTAGGAAGACTCCAATACACGCACACCTACAACACACACACACACATACAACACAGTAACGTGTGCAACAAGCACAACACCCTCTTATAACAAACCACAGACATCACACACATAGTATACACATTCAACACTGGCAACGCACATATATCACTCGTGCGAAACACAACACACATGAAATTAACACATATGAAGCACACACACATGCAGTACAGACGTACATGTAACAAACACAAAACACACACACTATTGTGCTCATCCCCAGGGGCCTCACAGGACCCCGAGGCCAGGCTGAAAACCCTGACTCTAGCAACGAGGTAACATCTGGTGGCCGCTTCCCGACGATAATGCCTCGATAAATCACAAGTGCCACAAAAGAGTTCAGCGCAGTTCTGACAACGCATCTCCGCCACGAGGAGCAACGCCGGGGGAAAGTGACTGCTGCGCATGCGCGAGCTTCTCAAGTCTTTCTGAAGTAATATTCTGAGGCCTTCCTAAGCACTGTTCACTGGCCTTCTTACGGTAATATTCCCAGCTCACCACAGGGGCTCCTATGGGAATATTCGCAGGCCTTCCTGCTGGACTATTCCGATGTCTTGCTAGGACAATTTTCTGTGGTCTTCCTGCAGCAGTATTTAAATGCCTTTCTTTTGGTATGTTGTGTGGAATGATTTGGAGGTGCAGACGCAATCAGGGGTTTCTAGGGCTTTAACTGTGTTAACTGGAGTCTTTTATTCAGTGGCGTAGCGGGGGGCCTTGCTCTTACCTGCGGCTGTCGCGGGGCGGCAAACGCAGGAATTGCCAGCACCCCGTTGTACCATGCAGCCACCGCAGGGCGGCAAACGCAGGAATCACCAGCACCTCATCGCTCGCTCTTACATGCAGCCGCTGCCGGGCGGCTAAC
Organism: Lissotriton helveticus; assembly: GCF_964261635.1. Classification (NCBI taxonomy): domain Eukaryota; kingdom Metazoa; phylum Chordata; class Amphibia; order Caudata; family Salamandridae; genus Lissotriton; species Lissotriton helveticus. Next base: position 1,308,501,612 of record NC_136057.1, read on the forward strand.
GCAGGAATCACCAGCACCTCATCGCTCGCTCTTACATGCAGCCGCTGCCGGGCGGCTAACGCAGGAATCATCGGCACCTCCTCGCTCGCTCTTACATGCAGCCGCTGCCGGGCGGCTAACGCCGGAATCACCGGCACCTCCTCGCTCGCTCTTACATGCAGCCGCTGCCGGGCGGCTAACGCAGGAATCACCGGCACCTCCTCGCTCGCTCTTACATGCAGCCGCTGCGGGCAGCAAATGCAGGGACAGCCAAAGGTCTAGCTATCCCGCTGCTTTTACTTGAAGGGCAATATCAGGGGCGGTTTCTCCATTAGGGCTGTGGGGCTGCGCCCCTCCGAAAATTCGGACACATTTACTTTAAAAAGTATAAAATAGATCGATTTACTTAGAGATATGATTGTATCTCTAAATAAATTGATGTAATTAAGCCTGGGTTGCCTGTTTCAGACTGCCTTCCCCGCCTCGCTCTGAAGCAGGAGATGGAAGACAGGCAATAAATCAACTTTCTTAACGCGACGTTTTAAAGCCCTTCATTGCCCTTGGGGTTTCTGGTTGCATGCACACTGTAGGCCAGTGACTCAATAAGCATTATGGTTTCGGGCAGAGTAGACTTCATCCCTGCTTGATTTCAGACGTCCTTCATTCAAAAAGGTAGATCCCACCCTTTCGTCATACGCGAGAGTGGATACAAGCTCTTCTGACCCGGTGCCTTGTTCTATGTAATGGTAAGTGTTTGCAAGCTAATGTTGTGTTCTGTATATTATGCCGAGACCCCTCATCACTCTAACCTCCCTCACTGTGATACCCACGCCTAGGCTGCACATTGCTCGCTGCTTTAGAAGCGGAGCTGCGGCATTTGTTCCCTTGCAAAATGGATCCAAATATCCGAGTCAGGTTCAAAACGAGAGATATGTGCTTACTGTGTAACATGTACTTACAGTGGCCAGTTCTTTGATGAAAGGCATTAAAACTGGCCCTTTGTACATGCCCCTAGGTTAACACAGATGCTAAAAACATGGATTGACTTGCAAACAATGAATGTAAAAACGTCAAGGGAATGCATTTCAGCGATTTAGTTCCTCTCTTATTGTACATGCTTTACCTAATCTTGCATTCCCCACGAGTTAGCTATTTTAATAATGTTGTTGTTTATCTGTATTTTTTTCTGTGCATACTTTGAAGCTTGAGCCATGCCAGGTGTTTATGAGGGTCTTTGATTGAGCGCTCAGGCACCAAGGCTAAAGCTAAACAAAGTGCCTTTCACTGGGCTGCCTCTCTACAGAGCACACAGAACAATGTTTGTGTATTCCGTTTGCAACTGAAATTATGTAAATATGTGTGTGAAGGGGGTACACTGATGTCAAAATATTTGAAGGCAAAAATAAAAGAAACTAAAGTGCTTACATTTGAGGGAGTGCAGTGCACGTTGGGGCGGTGAAGTGACAGAGATGCGAGGAAGGGCATTTGGGGAAGAGTGAAAAAAGGATGCTGAAGAGGAAAGAGAGGAGGTTAAAGATGTGCAGATGGACAAGATATGTAGAGAAAGAGAAAAAGAGGATATATATGTAACATAAAGCACACATAACTAAAGGCCAAAACTCCTTCTACAGGCATCAACGCTATTTAATTCACAGACTCACTATCTCAGAATTTAAACATTTCCAATGTTAATTATTGGAAGATTCAATCTTTCTTGAGCTTGGTCAGCAGTCTATGCTGTTTTATGTGCGCATGTGCACACAATCGTCTCTTAGAGCGGGACCAGTTGCTACAACTAGCAGACGGGGACATTCCAGGTGCACTCTATGCTCGAACTAAGGGGCTTATTTATGAGAGCCCTGCATCACTTTTGCACCACATAAAGTGGTACGTGACACAGGGCTCTAAATCCGATTTTTGAAGTCACCCTGCATGGCTCTGAGTGGCCTCATAAATCATGAGTAAGGCAATGCATTGCAAATTGTTGCGTTGCCTTACTCTGCACCCGGGAGGCATTCCATGGGTGCTGCGGTGGGTTTCCCACTGAATCACACATGGAAAAGGAAAATACCTCTTAGGAATGTTGTTCTGCATGAAGGTGCCCCTTCTTGCACAAATACAGTCCTGCATGCAACAGAGGCCCCCTTGCACCATGCTGCAAGGGTGGCTATATTGGTATTAGGCTGCGGAAATGGCTCCAGCACAGGTAGAAAGGACAGGAATTCACTGTATTTAAAAAATACAGTGCATTCCTGCCCTTTTACTTTTGCGTAGGGTAGCGAGTGTTGTGCTGCCCTACACCAGAATCCCATAAATGAGGCCCTAAGTGTGTCACCCCAAGCCACTCACAGAGAGAGTCATACAAGTGGGGAAGTAGGAGCGAGGAAAGGTCTTAATGGGTCAAATGTTCTAATGCCCATGCAGTGGAATTCCTATGTCCTGCAGTGAAATGTGGGCAGTTTCTTTGCAAGGCTACACTTCAGAAACTGCTGAACATAGCAACTATAAGTAGAGGTTTGTGGATACTGCAGCGCCTTGTTAGTAACCATCCTGGAGTTAGAAGTTAAGTGAGGAATAAAGGTGCCTTCAAATTTTGTTTGCATCTTATCACATTTGCTGTGCGTTCAAAGATAGAGGTTAAATGTTAGGCTGGGAATTCTGACAAACTGCTGATTATTCTTTTAACATGGAGATTGGAGTTTACTGTTTTTCTCTGACTACAAAGTTAGAGGACATTGTAAAGTGTACCATCTGACAAGCTTGCTGAGGTACAGGGTGTGCGAGCGAAAAGGCTGTAAGATGTCATATTTTTCTAACACGCAACAGCATTTCGATACCTGTTAATGAACTGTACAAATATTTCAAAATAGCAGATAGGAAAGCACAAATGAAAAATGTTTTATAAATATTTGCTGATACCCAATTTCCATACTTTCTTTTCCATGCAAAATGTGAAGTCTGTAAATGACAGTGTGCTATCACAGTGTGCTTTAGTAATACATTTCAGACAGTCAGCTCTAAAATCCACCACTGACTACACAACACATTCTTATCACTCTCCTGCAGAATTGGAGTGGCTCCTTTGCTATAATGTTCTTTGGGTGACCCTTGGATTTCCCACAATCCCTATGACTTCAGTGATGCAACTCTGATGGCAGCAGCCCTACTCTGAAAACTGGTCCAGCACCACTGCAACTCAACACAGTAGAGATTAGTTCAATAATTAATTATGACGTCAAAGGCATATACATTTTAAGCATGCAGTTGTGGTTACATTTTTCTGATTCTGTTAACTTACGAGGGCAATACCCAGGAATCTGTAAAACATGGCTGTTTTCTCTAACCTGAGCCATCCACTGGGATGCGGCCGTATTACACACAGGCTCTATGAAGTGTGGCTGTAGATAGGAGCATCTCTGCTATTGATACCGCTGGATGTATCAGATGTGTTTTGGGAGGGTTTGGAACTTAGACCTCACTGGTAACCCCACCGTGCACTCCCACAGGCCAGGTGTATAGACTGAACAATTTTAAGAATCCTCTGAGGACAAACAGGGGCAACATTTGAGAGATTTAGGGACAGCAAAGGCTCACCACAGTCTGTTCCTGACTTAGGGCTTGATTTAGATCTTGGCGGACATGTTTCTCCGTCACAGCCGTGATGGATATCCCGTCCGCTGAAATATAAAGCCCATAGGATATAATGGGATTTATATTTCAGCGGACGGGATATCCGTCATCATTGTGATGGAGAAACCCGTCACCGAGATCTAAATCAGGCCCTTAGTCAGGAAGCCGGCAGGCAGGCACACCAGCCCTACTGCTCAGTAGATAATTCCGGCAACCAGATGTGGACCTCTCGCCTTGGCCAAGAATGTCCTGTCCCATGACCTGTGTTTTCGACCCAGCATCTTCCCTGACCGGCAGATACATGTATGAAACCCAGAGCCAGCTCTATTTTTGGTTACATCTGGTTTTTGGAGTATTAGTGTGCTGTCCTGGCCATAGTCTGTTGATCTATAGAATCAGCAGGGAAAGGGCGTGGAGTTGGGTGTGCCCTGACAAAGGATGTGAAACAGAGAGACAAAACAAGGAGAACCAGGTGCACCTGCTCCACACAAAACTGCCTATGGTACAACTTCTGGGAAAGGGGAAGCAGGAAGATGCCAGGGGCTGACTTTGGACTTCACAGGGAGGTAACTCCCACCCTCCCTCTACTGAGGACTATTTCACTTCAAACAGAAGGCTGTGGAATGTTCCAGGGCCTTTGTGCAATCTACAAAGAACCTACCCAGGCTCACCCCCAGTATTCATTTAGGCAGCCAGATACACACAGACATCCAACGAGTCATGTCCATGCACAGTTACGCATAACACATACACTTACATTATGCCATAAATCCAGAATCAAGTTCCAATCTCCATCCATGCCCACATCTATTGCACAAAGGACCCGGATGAGGGGGACCAGCAGACGAGGCCAGGAGGCATCTCTCTGCCTCTGAAGGACACGGGTCTAAAGATCTTGTACCTTCACAGCGACTGAATACTGCCACCCCTTCCTGCTCCTCTCAGCCTGGTGACCCCCCTTAACTCAGAGCCACACTCAGGGGTCTCAGTGAACACACTTGGATGTCATGTACACTGAGGCGACAAAGTAAACAACCTGCAGGGACATAACATGACTTTACTAGCAGACTGACATAGGACAGAAGGGTACACTCTTCAGACTCCTGCAGGATATGTCCCCTCCCAACAATTATGCAGAAGTCTTTCCAAATTCGTATTCAATGACATTCGCAGAATAGAGTTGAAAGGCGTCCTAGAAACATTTCTGAAGGCCACCCTGCAGAAGCTAGCAGGTGTGCCAGAATCACTCCAAGGCCTTTCAACAGTAGCAACTGAATGTCTTCCTACAGAAGTCTTCCAAGGCCGTGATCTAAATCAAACAATCAATCAATCAATCAATCATCAAATTTGTAAAGCGCGCTACTCACCCGCTAGGGTCTCAAGGTGCTGGGGGGAGAGATGGTCCTGTGTCAGCCGGAGATGTGCGGGGAGGGAGTTCCATGTCTTGGCCGCTAGGTAGGAGAATGATCTTCCCCCGGTGGTGGTTCTGCGGATCTGTGGGGCAGTGGCGAGGGCGAGGCTGGCGGAGCGTAGCTGGCGGGTGGGAGTGTAGAACATAAGGCGGTTGTTGAGGTATGTGGGGCCCGTGTTGTGGAGGGCTTTGTGTGCGTGGGTGAGGAGGCTGAACATGATCCTCTTGCTGACCGGAAGCCAGTGCAGGTCTCTCAGGTGGGCGGAGATGTGGCTGTGGCGGGGGATGTCTAGGACGAGTCGTGCGCAGGCGTTTTGTAAGCGCTGGAGTCTTTTCTGTAGTTTGGCTGTGGTTCCAGCATAGAGGGCGTTCCCGTAGTCCAGTCGGCTGGTGATGAGGGCCTGGGTGACCCTTTTCCTGGTTTCGGTCGGGACCCACCGGAAGATCTTTCGGAGCATGCGTAGGGTGTTGAAGCAGGATGACGAGACGGCATTGACTTGCTTGGTCATCGTGAGGGAGGAGTCTAGGATGAAGCCCAGGTTGCGTGGGTGGTCTGTGGGCTTGGGGGCGGTGCCCAGTGCGGGGGGCCACCAGGAGTCGTCCCAGGCAGAGGGGGATGATCCCAGGATGAGGACTTCCATCTTGTCTGAGTTCAGTTTCAGACGGCTGAGCTTCATCCATTCCGCGACGTCTCTCAGTCCCTCCTGGAGGCTGGCTTTGGCGGTGGCGGGGTCATTGGTGAGGGAGAGGATCAGCTGGGTGTCGTCAGCGTAGGAGATGATGTTGAGGTTGTGTTGGCGTGCGATGGCTGCGAGGGGGCTCATATAGACGTTGAAGAGGGTGGGGCTGAGCGAGGAGCCTTGAGGAACGCCGTAGATGATCTTGGTGGCTGCTGAGCGGAAGGGAGGCAAGCGGACATTCTGGGTTTTGTCGGCGAGGAAGGAGGAGATACATTCCAGGGCCTTTCCCTGGATACCGGCGTGGTGGAGGCGAGTAGTTAGGGTGCGGTGGCAGACGGTGTCGAATGCAGCCGAGAGGTCGAGGAGGATGAGGGCAGCCGTCTCCCCGTTGTCGAGCATGGACCTGATGTTGTCGGTAGCTGCGATGAGGGCGGTCTCGGTGCTGTGGTTTGCTCAGAAACCTGACTGCGAATGGTCGAGGGAGTCGTTTGTCTCGAGGAAGGCGGTTAGTTGTTTGTTGACGATCTTCTCGATGACTTTGGCGGGGAAAGGGAGGAGCGAGATGGGGCGGAAGTTCTTGAGGTCCTTGGGGTCCGCGGTGGGTTTCTTCAGGAGGGCGCTGATCTCTGCATGTTTCCAGCTCTCCGGGAAGGTGGCAGATGCAAAGGAGGAGTTAATGATGTTCCGGAGTTGGGGTTGGAGAGCTCTTTGATGATGCTGAAGAGCTCCTTGCTGTTGTGGGCTTTGTTATCCAGTCGTTCCTTGAATGTTGTCTTTTTTGTGGTCCGGATCAGCTGGTCGTGTTTGCGGGTGGCGTTCTTGAGGGCTGTCATGTTTTCTGTTGATTGGTTGTTGCGCCAGGCTTTCTCGAGGTTACGGCAGGATTTCTTGGACGTTTTGAGGTCGTTAGTGAACCACGAGGCTTTGTTGATGCCTGATCTGCCGGGGGCATTCTTCATTGGTGAGAGGTCATCGGCACAGTTGGTGAGCCACTGTGTGAGGTTGCGGGCTGCTTTGTTGGAGTCCGTAGTATTGTTGGGGGGGTTCTGGCTCACGGTGGTGGTGAGCTGGTTGGTGGTGATCTTGCCCCAGCATCTTCGGGGGGCCTGTTGAGGGTGGTGGTGGGTCGTGGTTTTCCTGAATCTGAAGTGGACGCAGCTGTGGTCTGTCCAGGGTAGTCCGGTTGTGTGGCTGAAGGAGATGTGGTTGTTGGAGGAGAAAACTGGGTCAAGCATGTGGCCGGCGTAGTGGGTGGGGGTGTTCACCAGTTGCTTGAGTCCGAGGTTGGCGAGGTTGTCCAGCAGGGTGGTAGTGTTGTTGTCATTGTTGTTTTCCAGATGGAAGTTGAGGTCCCCCAGGAGGATGTAGTCTGTGGATGTGAGGACGAGCGGGCTGATGAAGTCTGCGATGGCTTCGCTGAATTGTGTGCGTGGTCCCGGGGGTCTGTAGATGAGGGTGCCTCCGAGGGTGGTCTTGTGGTCGGTGTGTATCTGGAAGTGAAGGTGTTCGGCGGCGGTGAGGGTGTCGTCGGAGTTGGTCGTGATGCGGATGGTGTTTTTGTGGACGATAGCGATGCCTCCTCCGGTTTGGTTGGTGCGGTCTCTTCGAGTGATCTTGTAGCCATCTGGGATGGCTATGGCGATGTCGGGGGCAGAGGAGGCGTTCATCCAAGTTTCTGTGAGGAAGGCGACGTCCGGCGCTGTTGTGTCGAGGAGGTTCCAGAGTTCGACGGCATGCCTGTGGACGGAGCGGGTGTTGAGGAGGATGCACTTGAGGTGGTTGTTGTTGATGCTTGGTCCGGCGTGCGGAGTGGAGGTGCGGAGGCAGGTGAATTTGAAGGCTTGGCAGGTGAAGGGTCCGTGGGTGCGTTTCGGGGTGGCTAGGTGGCAGGCGGGGTCCAGCCAGTGTTGAGGGCGTGGAGGGTGGTGGCATCGTAGATCTGTCTGGTGGGCTGTCTTTGACGAGGGCCAGGGGTTCTGGCGCTGGGAGCGGTCCAGGCGCGAACGCGCGCAGACGGGCTTGCCTTAGGCGCGCCTTCGGTGCGCCAGCGGCGTGCCCGCTGCGCGCGTCCGCTGCACGGCCGTGCAGTGGCCGGCATTATGTAGGGGTCGAGGGAGGGAGGAGCAGCTGGGAGGGGGAGCGGGGACCAATCGGGGGTCAGGGGCGGGGCCGCGGGGGGCGGGGCCGCGGGGGACACAGCGGCGGGAACGAGGGGGAGCTGAGTGGCACAGACCGAGGAGGGAAAACAAGCAAAGTGAAACAGAAAGCAAGGGGCACAAAAAACGCTAAATGAGTACAGTCAACACAGTGGACAAAGTACAGTCAGTGGGGCACAGAATGAAATAACAGGGGAACACAGTGGAGACAGAACGATCGGCAGCAGAATAAAGTGCAATAAGCAGAATAGAGAGCAAGCTTACGCCCACTGGACCACCAGGGATCGAACCGGCGGCAGCAGCGAGGCACAGGACAGACACAGCACTAGCACGGCGTGCAGACATGGCGGGAGAGAGACCTGGCCTGAAAACAGGGTCAAGGGACAGTATAAGTGTCAAATGAACTAAATGACTCATTTGTGAATCATGGTGGTGGGGGGGTTCCATTCAACCTTCTAAATCTCAATGAAATGTATAAATGGTTTGCAAACATATTTGTGGTTGGAAACCATTGGTCAGAAACATGAAAGCAGGCAGTATAGATTTGTAAAGAGGAAGGTGTTGATGACGTAAAGTTTCTACTTTAACAAGCATTAGCAAAGCAATTCTGTCTCACCTTTGTAATGAGAGCACCAAACCCTTGGATTTGTCAATGTTTTCTGTAAAGTATTGTTTAAAAGTTTTTTTTAAAAATCTAAATACTGGTGGAAAAGTAAACACATCTTATGGAGTGTAAAACTGTACATTGAATTCAATGTTTTTAATCTCCATATATGGCATTGGTTTCTTTTTCAAATACCTTTTACTCCGAAAACTCTGAACAAAATGTAAAAAGACTAAGAAAGTGTCACAATGGAAACAACTGGCAAGTTCAAATTTACTTTCTATGGGATTCGGCCATTTCTTCCATTTCATCTTGCACTTAGTGGCTGTTCCTTTCTGCTCGTTTTGTGTGTTTTATAGTGTTCACACATTTATTTGAACTTGCCTTGTTTTACCAGTAGCTGCACTCCACAGGGGAGCACGTGGAGCACAGTGGGGGGTTGCAGTACCCTTTGTTGTTTATTTTTCCCACATTGTTTTAAAATCGTAGTGCTGTGCAGCACTTCCAACCACACCCCCTGACACGACACCCTCGATGCCAGGCTTCAAAGACGGCTCAATGGCGCGACCGCACAACTTCAGGTAGGAAGCTTTCCTTATTGGACAGTAAGGACCTGATTCTGATGCCATTAGGAAAGGCTCCTAATGGTATTTGCGCAGTCCAAATCGGATCGGGAATGTGTCTTTCCAATTGACTCGGAAAGGTTTCCAACCGACTGAGTACGATGCAAGTTAGGTGTTAGGAATATCCCAATCCAAGGCCGATGGCATTTGGAATGACCTAGCCGTATGGAGCAGAATTGAACATCTCTACGGGCCTCGTTTGCAAATGACTGAGTACGATGCTGGATTTGGACAGCCTTTCCGAATCGTGCCATCCGACTCAAATCGGCAGTCAGAATCAGACTTTGGGACCCGTAGTTGGCCCCCCTGCACCTGGAGACTTTCAAATCGGGCCTGTGGGGGTACCCATGGGTCTTCCCTTGCCAGCCATGCACCTTGTGGCAGGCACCAGGGGGTGCCCACCACAGGGTGCCCGATTTTCCCCAGTCACCCCTTTCTTCAATGGGAGCTTATACATTCAGTCGGAAAAAGGCTCCAATTAAAGTCAATGGGAGTCCACCCAAATCGTATCTGGAAGCATCCAGATGCATTGTACTCGGTCGGTTGGACTCTCCCGATCCTATTAGGTTGGAAAACATTCCCAAACCCATTCGGTTGGGAAGCTTTCCAAAACCGCATCAGAATCAGGCCCTAAGTGTACTTTACTTTCCTTGTAACACTAGGTTGTATTAGACTTGCCTGGCTCCCATGTTCTGTTGTAGCCACCATCTTGCATGGAGTGGCTGTTCGTTTCTAATCGTTTTACGCGTTTTTAGCGTTCACACTTTAATTTTGTCTTGCCCTATTTTACCAGTAGCTGCACTCCACAGGGGAGCATGTGGAGCGCAGTGGGGGGTTGCAGGACCCTTTGTTTGTTGTTTATTTTGCCCACATTGTTTTAAAATCGTCGTGCTGTGCAGCACTTCTAACCACACCCCCTGACACACACCCTCGATGCCAGGCTTCAAAGCTGGCTCAATAGCAGTTCCTCGCAGCTGACCTGCCACCGAGGGAGAGCCTAAGGCTATCCCGTCTGCGATCGGACCGTGCTCAGTGCCAGCGCCCCTGACAGTTTCCCCACCCAGAGAAATGCTGGGCTCTGCTATTCTAGGCAACCTGATAAGAAATGTTCTGTACCTATCCTAATCTGTCTAACGGTAACAAGCCACTAACTTGTTCAACCGGCATGCTCTGTCTCACTAACACTAAAATCAAGGGGCCTCATTTATGAAAAGTGACGCATCGCTGCGTGAAAACAGCGATGCGTCACTTTTCACTGCGCTCTCCCTGCGACATGATTGATGCGTCATATTTATAATATGACGCATCATGTCGCAAGGAGTTACAGATACGTCAGTATTTCTGACGTATCTGTAGGCGCAAAAGTGACGCATTGCTGGAGTGTGTCACAAAAGTGACGCAACTCCAGCAATGCTTCCTTTCACATGGGGAAAGCCTCATGTGAAAGGGCTTGCGTCAGTCTTACACCTGCTGTGAGGCAGGCGCAGGATTTTGATGCAACAGCGTCCTAAAAGTGACGCAGTGAAATCTCATAGATTTCACTGCGTCACTATTACGAGGCTTTTTGCGGGTGAACGCCCCCTCTGCATACATTATACCTGACGCAGGTATAATGTAGCACAGGGGTTTACAAAGTGACGCATCTGCTTAGATGCGTCACTTTGTAAATAGTGCGCATCAGGAGGCATGTTTTACGCCGCTGATGCGTCACAAAAAGTGACGCATCGGAAGCGCAAAACTCACAAAAGGCCTCATAAATGAGGCCCAAGGTTTCTCACCATCCCAGTACTATAATTGAGGGGGGAGACAAGCGCAGGCTAAGCTGGAGCTGCACCCTTATCAATGCCAGATCTCTGGTTAATAAGGCTATAGAATTTGCCGACTTCCTGGAGTCTCAATCGTTCAATCTGGGCTTTGTTACCTTGGCCTGGGCCATGCTGCTTCAGGCCCAGACCAGAACTCGGCAATTCCAGCCGATTTTTCTATATTTAGGCGTGAATGCGAGGGAAAAAGGGGCAGCAGCCTGTTGAGATCATCTAAAAAAAATAATTTCTGGTGCTCCCAGTTACTCCTGACTGTGAAGCACTATCTTTTAAAATCAAACTAAACAACACCATTACTTTAAAGGCGTACTGATCTACCGGCCTCCTGGCACTGGACCCGCCTTTATTAATAACATAGGACATTTACTGGAACTGAAGGTTCACTTCCCAGGCTTCACATCACTTGCGGATTTTAATTTTCTACTAGAAAACCCTCAAGACGAGGACTCAGCCCACCTTATTGATCTAATATGCATGAAGGGGGCTAGCTTAACTGGTCACAGCAGGGGCGCAACTAACTAGACCCAAACTTTGGGGGGGGGCTAAATCTCCAATCCAGGGCTGGCGCTAGCACTTGTTGCACATGGTGCAACATTTTATTTTGATGCTTCCTCCCCTATTTCCCCCTTCTCCATGAATTCCCTCAGTACCACTCACCAACAATGCACCTCATCTCTCTATGGCATCTTTCTTACAAACATTTCATTTTTTATAGCGCTACCCATAGTACACTCACACTTTCTGTGATCTGCATGGGACACATTCTTTGTAGCAGGCACATTAATCCTCCGCATCCACGGCCGGTAGTAGGAGTACCGGCCGGGCGGTGACGTGGGGAGGGGGAGGGGCAGGGTGGGGGGTAGTAATGTATGGAATATGGACCTTAACAGGTAAGTAACCATAAAAATAAATAAAAACAATTTCGTTGCGCGCACTGCATCACCAAATGCGATGCTGTGCGCTCAACGAAATTCGTTTTATTTATTTTTATGTATACTTACCTATTAAGGTCCATATTCCATACATTACTACCCCCCACCCTGCCCCTCCCCCTCCCCACATCACTGCCCGGCCGGTACTCCCACTACCGGCCGCGGCTGATCCTCTGCACTGTGTGGGTGGCAGGAGTGCCCATATGAGTGCACAGTGAGTGATGCAACAGTGTGAGAGTAGGGTAAGAGGAGTGACTGCAGGGTGAGTGAGGTGACCATATGGTACCGATATACGAGCAGAGTGGGATGAATGAATGCATGGTTAGTGATGGGCTTGTTTGAGTAGTGTGTTCATGTGACTACAGGGTGAGGTGCAGAGTGAACAGCACAAGTGCATTGTGAGTGCAGAGTGATCGCTGTGAGTGCAGGGTGAGCGGGTGAATGGTGTGAGTGCATGGTGATCAGTGTGAGTGCATTGTGATTGCTGTGAGTGCAGGGTGAGCTTGAAAGTGTGAAAGTGAAGTTGTCTGAATGCAGGGTGCATTCCCAGACACTTGAAGTAACTCAGCATGCTATTAACGGCGGCGTGGAGTTTCAGATATAAGTTAAACTAGTGGTATTATTCAGGGCTTTTAAGTAGGATGAAAAAAAGAGGGAGTGTAGGAAGCTGGGTTTCTGTTGCAGTAACAACCCCACTGTTTGCTAGATTTCTGATGCACTTTGACTTGATGTGCCCTTTGTCCCTGCCAATCAGGTTCCCAGGGACAGTGTTCTTTCCCAAAACTGTACCTTTGTACCCCCACTTTGCACCTTTCTGGCCACATGTAAGTCCCTTGTAAAAGGTACCATGGGTACCAAGGGCACTGTGACCAGGGAAGGCCTCTAAGGGCTGCAGCACATATTGTGTCACCCTTAGAGGTCCTGTAGCTCAACACACACACACACTGCCATTTCAGGCTGGGCGTTTTGGTGCAGAGAAAAGTGAATAGTTGACATGGCACACATTCCTGTGTGGGATGTACGTTGTTACAACGCATGCTTTTACCACGCATGCCGTTACAACGCAAGTTTTACAACGCAGGCCATTACAACGCATTGCTTTGGGGGGTGCTGGATAGTGAATAGTTTAATTTACTATTCCAACTCCAGTCCCCGTGGATAGTAGGGAAGGTGTTGGATAGTAAATTAAACTATTACTTATCCTAGAGCGATGCGTTGTAATGGTTTTCGTGGTAAAGCCTGCGTTGTAAAAGCACTGCGTGGTAAAAGTTGCGTGGTAAAGGATGTTTCCCTCCTATGTGCCATGCCTCCAACCCACCGCCTATGGTATAGGTAAGACACCCCTCTAGCTGGGTGCATAATACCACTGGTGAGGGTACAGTTGCATGAACACTGTGCCCCTACAGTGTTGAAGTCTATTTTTAGACACTGTAAGTGCAGTAAAGCCATAAAGAGTATATGGTCTTGGAATTTGTCATGGTGAACTCCACAGCACCATAATGGCATTCCTGAATTCTGGAAAGTTTGGTAACATACCTCTCAGCATAATATTAGACCCACATCGATGACAGGTTGGGATTTATTATACAATGCAGTCAGCGGGCAGTTTAGAGATGCCCCCTGAAAAACGACCAGCCTCTGTGGGTTCCCTGACTGGTACACACCAGCCTGCAACCACAAGACATATTTCTGGGCCCCTTTGCTCCCTGAGCCCAGAGACAACGCTCCCTCCCCCAGGCCAGGAAGAGCCATCTGTAGCAGGGGAGCTTCAAAAGCCTTGCTGCCTTGTAACGTGACCCCCAGCCTCTCCTGCTATCAGACCTCCTTCCTGTCTCCCCTCCTTTTCAGCGGGAAGACAGCTGAGAAAATTAGCACAGCCCAGAAGGTGTGCCCACCTCTGCCAATCCCACCTCTCAGGTGGGGGAGGCAAGGTAAAGCCCAATCTTTAGTGCTCGCCATCTTGTGAGGTGAACACACCAAGAGTGTAGTTACCCTAAGGTCAGTAGCCCATTTGCTACTGACCTCCAGACCCCTAAAACATTCCCTAAATTCAGTATTTAGGGGGCAGGCCTGAACCAAGAAGACAGATTCCTGCAACCTAAGAAGAAGAAGGACAAAAGAAGACACCCAACAGAGGAGAATGCAGAGTAGAACTAACTTTGTCCCAGCCCTACCGGCCTGTCTGCAGTTTCCAGAGATCCTGTGCCAAAAGTTGCCAGCCAGTGACCTCCAGAACCCTTGGGAGGACTGACTGCCTTCAACAAAGACTGGATCACCTGTAAACAGCAGCTCTGTTCAAAAGAAACTCCCAAGACAGACTCTGAGCCTGCTTAGGACAGAGAAACCCGATGCCTGGAACCACCATTACACCCCACGCCTACGGCCCATATCTGGGTGGCCCACTGGTCCCAGCGAGGTCCCCCAGTGCTTCAGAGTTTGAGTCCTCTATTGGTTGACTCCTCTAGGACTCCCCGACGTCGCCTGCAGCCTCTGCACGGAGACCCCCCTGGCCGCGAGTGGCCCGGTAAGGTGAAATCTGACCTCAAAAGACAACCCTGCATCCAGCCGCCCTGCACCCTGGAGAAGAGAACCCGAAATGCACCTACTCCTCGAGCCCTCCAACTTAACTGCCCAGCTGTAGGTTCCTCCCAGAAGTCTTCCTGGGCTGACCCCGCAGCCAAAAAACAAAACCGGCAATCCCCATTGAAAACAACAGGGCACCCAGCGCCAAAACAGCACTTTGCACCCGGCCAACCCTGTGCCACTGTGGGTGCACCTTGTATGCTAACTTAGACCCCCTTTTGCCCTGAGCCTAACACCAGGAGCTTTGCTCCCACAACCATGTGGCCTGCTTGTGAGCAGCCACCAACCGTAGGCCCCCTATCCCCCATTGGATAACATTGGGTCTCAGCACTCTTCACCGGATGCCCTAGTGCCACTGAGGGTGTTCTGAGGATGCATCCTTGACCCTGGGAAAACCCTGGTTCTAGCCCCAGAATACCAACCCCCACAAACCAGTACTTACCTGCAATCCGATAATCTCATTTCCTCCCATAGGATTGCAATGACTGCTTTTCCTTGAAAATTCTTTTAAGTGTGGAGTTAGTTTGTATGAAACATTAAAAAATTGCATATGTGTAAAAACGGAATTACTTACCTTTTGTCTAGGAAATGGTTCAGTGTGATATCTAGGCATGTCATACTGATTAGCAAAAGTAACTTAAAAAGTTATCTAAAAAGTAACGTGCACAGTAGACTGTAAAGTAACTGGAAATTAATTTCAAACTGCTTACTTACCTGTAAATCAACCGGCTGCATTTGAACCTGCATTCAACTGTAAATCACTGCATACGATTTTGCAAAGAATTATTTCACTTGCCTGCACCAGATCTGGCTTGGTTTTAGAAATAAAATAATTAAATAATATTTTTAGACAAACAAATTGGTCTGAGTTCAGTCTTTGAGTGTGTGACATAATTTCTTGCTTGAGTGTGTACAATAAATGCTTAATACTACCCTCTGATAAAGCCTTACTGCTCGCTCACACTACCACAAATAGAGAGTTAGGTGCTATCTACTTTTATTTCTGCTTACCTTTGGGGTTCCACTGGACTTGGTGCACACTATACCTCATTTTAGTATATTATATACAGAGCCAGCTTCCTACAGGGATTCTTTCAAAGGGGCAATATAATTAAGAGCGTGGCTTAAAACATTTATGCTAAAATGCTGTGCTCAGCATAATGTGCCGCCCGACTGGTATTTCGCTGATTCTGTTATTGCTGCCACATAAGTAACATTACACCTACCACAAGCCAGAACTATTGGCTTTGTCAAAGGTTGTTAGTTGCATAAGATAAATATACTACATGCATTCATACAACTATGGATTTGTTGTATATAATATTGAAAATGCTTTAGTTCTTGTGCAAGAGGTTGTGGCGTAATGGCTAGAGCTGCCAACTTTGGAGCTGAGGAAGCAGGTTTGAGTCTCAGCATCAGCTTAACCCCTTCACTGCTGGCAGGATTCCCCTGCTGTTCTGGGGGGCGGGTGGGGCGCCACAGCGCCCCCAGGCTCATGATAAGCTGAGCTCGTCATGAGCCACGGCGCTCCGGTGCTCATGACGAGCTGAGCTCGTCACGACCAGGCCCATTTAATGGAACGCTCAGCATAGCAGGGGAATCAGCCCAGCGTGCGAGCGTTCCACGGGCCATGACGAGCTCAGCTCGTCATGAGCACCGGAGCGCCGTGGCTCATGACGAGCTCAGCTCGTCATGAGCACAAGAGGGGTTAACATCCTGCGTTTCTGGGTAACTCACTTAATCATCCATGCCTACCAAAAAATAAATGAAGATGTCCTTGTTGGTGTTCCTGTACAGCACTTCAAGTTTAGCAATACAGAACTGCAAAAAAATAAAAGTTACATCAAAACAGTGAACTGCTCCGGTGTGGGGGGGCGTGGCATAGCGGGCGACTATGGCGGTTGCAGCTTCTTAGAGCTCCCGCCAGCCCGATACTAATCCGACCTGTTATCCTGGCCCCCGACCCGAACTACAGACCACTTGTGGGGCAAGCGTGGCGGAAGGTGCCGGGAGTCCTCCGGTTCGAAGAGCGGCGCTCCTGGACCGTTCGGTATGGCTGAGTCGCCGGCGGCGGCCCGCGGCCTAGTCCCGGACAGCGAAGCCGGGGCCTCAATTTTGGCGCCTCCGGCCCGGAGGGCTTAAGAGAGGGCCGGCCGCGCTGCACATTTACCGGGGCCTGGAGCCTTTTGGAGACGGCGGAGCGGCAGATGAGCCCCCGGTTATCTCGCCTGGGGCTGCGGTGGTGACCAGCGCACGGAGAACGCCTGAGAGGAGCAGCGGCCTGCATCGATTCCGTGCAGCCGGGGCCTCGAGTTTGGTGGTCCCCGCCCGATGGGGCTGGCGTCTGACTTCGGCCGCGACTGAAGCACAGCGGGGCCTGGGGAGCTGCGACCCCTGGTGTGTGGCCTTATCCGAACGGCTGGGCATAACGCTGCTGTCCTTCCCCTGGCAGTGGACAAGTGTGTGGCCGGACGGACCAACAAAGATCGTGCCCGTGCCTGGTGCAGCCCTGCGGCAGAATTCGAACAGTGAGTGACTCCCCTGGGGCCCCAATACTGGTGTGATAAACTGTTGGGCATGGGAGGACGGCTACTGGAGTGAGTGGGGCCCACAGCACCCGGCGAGATAGTGCGGAGCGGCCGGAGGCAGGCTGGCCACGAGACTGCGGGACCACGAGGCCGCCGGCGAGGTGGGGGCAGAACGGGGGCCTGATTGTGACTGGCCTGCGGCACGCGCCCTACTTTCGACCCGGGAGCCAGCCCAGTGACCGGTAGTAGCGGCGAGGAGGACATCTACACCCGGGGGCAGAAGAGGCGCTGGGTTGGCCTACATTGGACATTTCTGGAGGTGCGAGGTCTCTGCGCTAGTACAGGCTCTCATAACATAGCTGCCCCGAGGTTGACTGCAGACATGACCAGGGGAGGCGGCGGTCCCTCCAAACAGGGGCCCATCGATAAGTTCACGGGGCCCAGTGGGGGGCCCGGGTCATCTGGAGGAGGACATGGAGCGGGGCCGGACAATGTGCCGCTTATGGCAGCGATCACCCAGTCCAGAGACATACTAGATGCCAAAATTGGGGCGGTGGGTGCAGATGTGACCCTGCTGCGTCAGGACCTACGGAATGCAGTGGCACGAATTACAGAGACGGAGTCCAGAATTTCGGTGGTGGAAGACGACGTTGGGTCCCTGAAGCAGAAAATGGCGGCGATGGCAAACATTCAAAGGGGCCTTGCACTCCGTGTGGAGGATGCCGAGGGGCGCGCACGCAGGAACAACCTTCGATTCGTTGGTTTTCCGGAGAGATGTGAGAAGGGGAACATGGAAGTGTTTTATCCCAGTGGCTGGAGAGCTGGCTACCCCCGGGGGTCCTATCCAATTGCTTTGTAATTGAGCGTGCTCATCGGGCCCTGACACAGAGGCCACCGGAGGGTGAGCGGCCCAGACCAGTGATCGCTAGACTTCTGAATTACCACGATAGGGACGCTATTTTGCGGGAAGCAAGGACCAGGGACTCCATTTCCTTCGAGAATCAGAAGATCATGATCTTTCCGGATTACACCAGGCTCGTGCAGCAACAGCGACATTCCTTTATAGCCGCCAAGGCGAAACTGCGAGGCCTGAAAATCCAGTATTCCCTGCTATATCCAGCCCGCCTGCGGGTGGTCTTCCAATCGCGGACACACTTCTTCGATACCCCGGAGGACGTCTTTAAATGGACAGACGAAGCGGTGAGGGTCAGGCCGCATGCCCAACCGGGACTGAACCCAGGCCATTCGAGAGGATCGTCGCAGGAACGGGAGGATCACCCTACCGGGAGCGGACAGAATCGGAGGTCCAGATCGCGGAAGCGTTCCGCTTCCATCAGTGGGACACAAGATAGTGTGACTGTGGACTCTGATCACTCTGGAAAAGACCATTGAGGCCTGGGGAGAACTGTGCTTCTCTGTTGATGCCACGGGCTCTGGCTGAGGGGAGTCGTATGGCCAGGCCCCATCGATTGGATGCATGAACACTGCCTATAGTGCTAGTTCTTAATGGTGCCTTGTGCATGTGTGGGATTGCGGGATGGGGTTCGGGTGGCTACTCTATAGGGGCTACCTGCCTCCTACTAGAGTGGGAGTTGACTGGGGAGGGTGTTTCTACTGTTTTTAAGGGGGGGTTGGGATCCATTGGTATGGTTGGCCTTGGGTCCTCTGTTTTGGGCCCGAGGTTGCCCATACCGCGACAGGTACTTCAGAGTTCTATGAGGTATAGGGGTGGGGGGGGGTGGGGTGAAGGGGGGGAAGGGTTGGGGCTGGTTTGGGTTAAGGTGGGTGGTGGGGTTGTTGTGGGGGGGACCTGGGGTGGGTGGGGGGGACTGCACGTGAGTTTTTCTGATTTACTGATGATGGTGCTGAGTGCGTGGGTATGGCGCAAGGGGCCTCCTTGGTTAGTCCCTCTCGACTGTGGCTGATGTGTCTCCAGGGCTCCCCGGTGAGTCCATGCGTGTAGTAACCTGGAATGTCAGGGGGATGCTCGACAAGATCAAACGAGGGGCGATTTTGCGATGGGGAAGAGGGAGGCTGCGGATGTGCTATTGTTTCAAGAAACTCACATGATGGGATTGAAAGTGCTTAGTCTGCAGAGGTTCGGCTACCAACAAGTCTTTCATGCCGGGTTTACTAGGGGGTCCAGAGGAGTTGCTATCTTGGTACATCGCAGGTTGGCCTACGTCCATGAGAGACAGTGGGCGGATCCACAGGGTCATTACATTTTTATTAAAGGGATGGTGGGTACTGAACCAGTGGTTTTTGGGAGTGTCTACGCCCCTCCTCCGTTGCAGTGGTCCTTGTCTGAGAAGCTGTTTGGAGTGTGGGAGGACATCCCGGAGTCCTTGGCTGTGTTGGGGGGCGATTGGAATGAGGTGATGGATGTATGTATGGACCGTCGGAGACTACAGGGGATACTAACGGCTGCCCCCCCTACCCGGTTGAGTGCAATGGTGGAGGGGATGGGCTGGGTGGATGTGTGGCGCCATATGCATCCCAAGGTACGCGAGTACACGTATGTTTCTGCGGTGCATGGCTCCTTCTCGAGACTGGATTATGTGTTTGTGCCCAGTGTGTTCCTAAACAGAGTGCAGGAGGCGGGGATCTTGCCGAGAGGGTTGTCTGACCACTCCCCGGTGGTAGTCAGAGTCGAGCTGCTTAAGAAACGACAACCGTTCCGGTGGAGGATGTCCTCGTGGCACCTTCAGCAGCCTGACTATATCCGGCACCTACGGGGTGCGATTGCCCATTACTGGCAGGAAAACCTAGTGGACGACGTAGACGCAGTCGTAGTTTGGGAGGCAATGAAGCCCACCATACGGGGTATTGACATCGCATGGTGTGCGGCGGCCCGTCGACGACGCCGGGAGACTGTCGCTGAGGCAGCCACAATGGTGGAAACCTTGGAACTGCGGTGCCGGGGAGGGGGTGATGAGATTGCGGTGAGGTTGCTCCTACAGGCACAGCAGACCTATGCATCAGTGTTACTCGATGAGGCTAGACAGGCGTGGCTGGCCACGCGAAGTAGGGTATATCAGTGGGGGGGGATAAGTCCTGTACAATGCTCCATAGGCTATGTCAACGTACTCTCCAACCAATTACGCTGCCGGGCCTCGCTGCTGGGGACGGAGTGGCGATTACTGACCCGGCTGAACTGGCAGCGAGTTTTGCCCGTTACTTTACGGCGCAATATGCTCCGCGGGATTGTCTATCGGCGGATGAGGTCGCCAAATTTATTGACGACTTACCCCCGAGGGCGGTCTCGGATGAGACCAAGGCAGCGCTAGACCTTCCCCTTACGGCGGAGGAACTGGGAGACGCACTAGGACAGCTCACACGGGGAAGGCACCTGGGCCGAGTGGCTTCCCGAGTGAATTCTATAGGAAATTTCAGCTCCAATTGGGGTCCCATTACCGGAGTGCACTAGAGGCGGCGCGAACACGGGGTAGGTTGCCACCTGACTGGCGTCATGCCGAAGTTGTGGTCTTTCAGAAGCCGGGCAGACCCCCAGACAGACATGACTCTTATCACCCAATATCCCTGCTCAACATAGAGGCGAAAATACTGGCTAAGGCGTTGGCGAACCGCCTACTCCCATATGTGACGGACCTGGTCCACCCAGACCAGGCCGGCTTCATGCCACATAGGGCGACACAGCATAACATCCGACGGGCACAGTCGGCAGTCGATGCCATGGGGGCCACGGGGGAACGAGCGGCTCTGCTACTAGCAGATATCGATAAAGCTTTGATTCAGTTGGTTGGACGTACCTGTTTGCGCTCCTGCCTCGTCTCAATCTGGGCCCTCTGTTTATTTCCTACATCAAACTACTCTATACCGATATCACAGCATCAGTGCGTGTCTCCGGGGCGGTCTCAGAAAAGTTTCCGATTGGCCGGGGGACCCGACAGGGGTGTCCACTCTCCCCATATTTATTCGCACTAGCTATGGAGCCTCTGGTCTCTTGGGTGCGCATTGACGTGCAGATGCGGGGCTTTGAGTGGAGTGGGACCCTCACTGATAGGATTGCATTATATGCAGATGACGTCCTCTTCTTTCTTACTGATTTGCACAGATCGGGGCCCCGAGTCATGGAAATCATGCGTGTTTTCAGAGAAGTATCGGGCCTTTGTCTAAACCCACGTAAGTCCACTCTGTGGGTGTTGGGCGGCGGGATGGCGGCGGACCCCTGGGCATCAGCGTTGCAGGTAGCAGCCGGGGGTTTGAAGTACCTGGGGGTGTTCCTCTCAGAATCCATAGATATTGCCTGGGAGCGCAATATAGTACCAGTGTGGGAGAAGGTCCAGACGGACGTGAAAACGTGGTCCCGGATGCCCCTCACTATTTTCGGTAGGTCCGCGATCTTCAAAATGGTTGCGCTCCCGCGCCTGTTATACCAGCTGCAAAGCTACCCTCATCTAATTAACCCCCAGTGGTTTCGGCAGGTCAACTCCGTTTTAGGCCGTTTCCTGTGGGCGGGGGGTGCTGCCAGAGTGGCGCTGCGGACATGCTTCCTGTCCACGTATTGTGGTGGCTTGGCCACGTCGGATATGTTGTCCTATTATCAGGCCTCCCAGTTACTGGTACTCAACGAATGGTGGTATGGTGACAGAGGAGACCCAGCGTATGCCCTGGAGCACTCGCTGATGGGAGACAACACACTCCATACGATCCTGTACTCGGCTAGGCTGCGGCGGACACTGCCGTGTGCCACGCGAGTAGTCTTTGTTGTGTGGCGACAGGCGCTGCGTCGCATGGGCCTGGTGGGGTAGATTGACAGCGGAGACTCCGTTGTGGAAGAACGGGCGGCTCCCCGCGCTGGCCTCGTTGGCGGGGTTTGATGGCTGGGACGCCATTGGGATCTCGTCCTTGGGTCATGTGCTGACCGGGGTCACCCTCAAATCGTTCCAGGAGCTCAGCACTGAGTTCCGTATGCCCAAAACCCAATTCTTTCGTTACCTGCAGTTTCGCCACGCACTAGCACCTAGCATCGCTGGCATGGAGTCGCTCCCGGAATTTAGCCCAGTTGAAGCGAAGGTCTTCATGGGAGACCTTGGAGATAAGAAGGTGTCCCGAATCTACCAGGCGCTGGTCACTCACTGCTCCACCACCCTACTTCCCCTCAAGGAGGCCTGGGAGGAAGATGTTGGTCCCCTGGATGAGGATGACTGGAGGGAAGCTCTGGAGTCCCCGCGAGGGGCTGCCATTGCAATACGACTTAGGCTAATCCAATTCAAGTACTTACACAGGGCCTATTACACTCGGGAGCGGCTGTGGAAGGCGGGACTGATTGGGTCTCCGGAATGTCTGCGCTGTGGAGTTGCAACGGGTACGCTGCTGCACACTGTTTGGTCGTGTGCTGGGCTGATTAGATTCTGGAGGGGTGTTTGGAGTTGCTTGTCAGAGGTATTGGGATGGGATCTGCCCCGCACCCCTCGATTAGGGTTGCTCCATGTATTGGAGGGTGTAGGTGGAAATATATACAAACGCCATCTGTTGTTGTTGGGGCTTGTTGTTGCCAAAAGGGACCTGGCCCGAGCTTGGAAGGGAGAGCGTGCCCCCCCCCCCTGTGCGCATGGAAGGCTGGACTAGACTACTTTATGGGACTGGAACTCCCGGTATTTGAAGCAAGAGGATGCCCCCGTAAGCATTTTAGGATCTGGAAGCGGTGGGCGGAATATAGGGGGTTGACACTGGACCCCCCAGTAGAACAAGAGGAGGATATACAGGTGGAGGATGCCTTACAGGCCTAGGAGGTGCGTCATGCCTAGCACACTACGACCAAGTACTGAATGTTTTCTATACTCACGTGCATGGGGTTAGGGAGGGATAAGGGGTGGGTAGATGGGTAGTTGGGTGGTTGGGGTAGGTGGGTGGAGGAGGGGGGGGTTCTTGTTATTCTTTTTTCTTGATTGGACTTTGCACTAATGATAAAAACGTGTCATGATGCTTGGTGGTGATCTCCTGACTGTGGAGGGCCTCTATTTGATATTGCTCAATCACTTAATAAAACTTGTTGTGAAAAAAAAAACAGTGAACTGCTGCAGAGTTAAGACTTTTTTTTTCCAGCTTGAGTGTAAGGTTGAAAATGGAGAGCCCGATAGGGACCCATCACGGTGCCTGCTTTTACGAACTGCTGGTGCTGAGCACCGGCAGGACCCAGCCGACTTAAAGCCCTGCTATTGGCATTAATGAGCGATAGAGGGCGGAGGAAATAAATAATGTGCTGATCCTGCAAAAACTTCCAGTCTTATGATTTGGGTTGCCAGCTTATTATTTTGATGTCCCAGACGGTACAAAAATAAGCAGTCACCTAAAGCCATATTTTCAGCACTTATCTGTACATACTTCTAACAGCAAATATAAATAGAAAGCACTTTTAATTGTGGTGTAGCAGGGGTGCCTGAATGATCCATGACTAATAATTGAAGGGAACAAAGACAAAGAAGTCACATTACAAACATACATATGTTTTTATTTATAACCCTATTTAGTGTCAAGACGAGGTTTTTTTAGGGTCTTTAACTCCTTGTGCGCTGCAATAATTAATGAGCGGGCGGGGATTGAACGGCCCCAGGCTGTCCTTAGCACACACCCTCTCTGACATATGATGGGCGAGGGCCGTCCTAAGCACTGAAGGGGTTAAACAACACATGGCTGGCATTTTTCTTTTGGCAACCCTACTTTACATTCGTTTTCATGAAATGCATTCTCACACTACGGCAGTAAATGTAAAATACAATTTAAGGAATGGGCAGAGTGGGGGCCCAGGGAGTACTGGAACCAGAAAAAAACTAAGGCTTGCTAACCAGTTTATAAGGGTATGTAAATATGCAAATGATCTTTAAAGACCTGTGGAAAAACTCCGGCGTGCCGGAGATAAGACTCCAGACACTGCCCCGTTGAGCCCCCAGCTGCAGCAGCCCGGGCTGAGACACATGATGTGGGGGGGGCTGAAGCCCATTGAGCCCAATGGGCATTGCACGCCTGGGTCTCAGGACCTACTAATGTAGCTGTCCATCTTCTCAATTGTATTTTCTCAGGCAACCCATATATTCAAACACAGTCTTCCATTCCACTTGCCTGGTCTGACTCCGCAGCGGCCATATTTGAACTTACCCGGCAGTCAAAAGATTTAATCATCAATAGGCCTCAAAGTAATGGAACTATGGAGTCTTCTTCCCATGACTCACGTTACACATGGTGATTTATGCAAGGCAAGTTTATTGGAGACATAGAATATGAGAAGTCTATCACTGGAAAGCCTGGGCCAACTGTCGTTGTATGGAATCTGGACCCTATAAAACATAATAAATTTGCATACCTGCAATTGTTAGCACTAGTGTGGCATATAGTAATCTTTGCACCATACAGATTTCGTCTTTAACCTTTTTTCCAAGCCCCCTTTTTAACGCATCTCCATTTTGAATCACAACTAGATTCCGAAGGATATCAGTACCATCACCTTCTTTAGGTTACAAACATTTAGTATCCTAACAACCTTACTAATACTCCACTCAGTCAGTTCCATTACTTGATTTACCGCTCTGATTATTTTCATGGGAATCAAAAAGGTAGATTCTCCAGATGTAACCAACTTTCCTTTTTTTACACGTACCCATTCACCAACCTTGAATTGTTGTACATGACCCTTTTCTACACATTTGGACTAAATTTTGTCATTTGACATCCACCTATGATCAGTCCCTCTCACCAAACCATCATCTATTTTTTTCTTCATATCCATCATCCACATTTGGTTTAAATTACACACTACCTTTCTACCTCTCATTTTTTCAAACGGAGACATATCTCCCAGCGATCTAAGTGTGACCCTCTAATTTCATAATAAGTCTTTAAGAGTTTTATTGCAATTTTTCCTACTGGCAAATGCCAACTGAAGCCCCTCCTTCAAGACCTTTATCACCCTTTCTACAATGCCATTACTTTGTGGATAGTACACAGAAGTGTGTATTTGACTAATACCATGTTTTTCCAAAATGTCTTTCATTTCAGAGGATCTGCCCACCATTATCTGTGACCAAAAACTTAGAAGAACCTTCCTTCTCAAATACTTCCTTAAGAAACTGTAGCAATGCATGGGAATCAACCTGATGAACCTGGGCATGGCAGGAACTTAGACGCAGGGCGCGCCTGGAGACACTATTTGCCTCCTCGATACCACTCCCTAAATACCTGTCGCTGCCCTTCACTGCAGAGATGGAGGTATATCAAAGAATACGGAAGCTTCGGTTCCACGCGATGGGGCAGGCGTTTACAGATGGTGCCTTTATCTCCACAGACGGTGTGCTCAGAGACGAGAACACAGGGTGGCTTGACAGATTGACATACTATCAGCTTAGAGTAGTGCTGTGTGTACTCTTCAACTCCTTCTCAATAGTGCAGACAACTTTCCAGGTACTGGAAGAGTTCCTGGTGAACCCCTCATCACGCAAATTCACCACTCGGCTCTCCTCTGGTATGCAGCGTGTGTCACCGGTAAATGTCCCCCTGGCACAACGTGAGTGGGAGGAGATACTGAGACTTCTCTTTGAGGAGGACACATGGTCATACTGCTGCACGCAAGCAAGGGAGATGTCACCTAACTACAGATTGAGGCTAATCAATTCATTCACAGATTGCTTAGGACCCCTGTGTGGTTGCATAGAGCTGGCCTGAGCGAGGATGCGCGTTGGGTGGGATGACAGGCGCCGGAGACGTTCTTTCTGCACTTGTACTGGGCCTGCCCACACATTGCGAGATACTGGGGGCACATTTTTGATGTGATGGAGCCGGTGCTAAATACAGGTTTGAATGCTCCCCTTTGACTACTTTACTCAGATATGTGCGCAGGGTGCCTTTGGAGAATGGGAAACTGGCAGCTTTACTCCTATTGTTAGCAAAGCGGTGGGTTGCAATGTGCTGGAGCCGAAGGCGAAGCCCACTTATGATTGGATGGCTCAAGAACGCTGCATTCTGCCAAAATCAGCTGCCTTACTTTTGGGAAATAATGCCTGTGCAGGCACGCCCTCAGGATATATGGGAAAAGCTGCAGAGTTACCATAGATCCCACCCCCTTGACCAAGCTGCAACCCCTGTTGCAGACCCGTAGGTACTGTATGGGAACTGTGTGAGCCACCTGCGATTTCTTGGTGGCCAGAGAGAACCCCCCTCCCCCTGCCTCTCCCTTTCCTCCCTGTTGTTCTGCACCCTAAGGTTCGTTCGGGGTGGTTACATGCTACATTGATATCGGGACATTTGAATGTTCAAATTGGACTCTCGACAACATTATCAAGTACGCTATAGGAGAATATTGCCTGATAATCTTACCCTAAGCTCTGTCCCAATGGATATGTATACTAACAGGAGAACGACCTTTACAACGCGGTTGTTACACTGCGGTATGTTTAAATTGCGGGCATTACAACGCAAGTCGTTACAACGACTTGCACTGGATGGCGCTCTAAGGTAAGAAATAGTAGGATTTACTATTTCAACACCTTTCCTACTGTTACGTAGGCTGGAGTTGGAATATTAAATCATACTATTCCTAAGTCCAGCTCCCTCCAGCGCAAGTCAACTTGCGTTGTAACGAACGCGATGTAAAATACCGCGTTGTGAATGTATGCACTTTGCTGTTGTTCATTCTTAATGAAAAATCAAATAAACAAGAAAGAAAAATTGATAAAAAACCTGATGAACCAATTTAACGTCTGGCCATTATGAATACTGAAAAATAAGAACACTGGCAAAAATGTGACTGTTGGACAAACACATGTGACCTGCAATGTCAAGAGAAACCCTTTCCATACCCTATTAGGTGTAGAAATTGGGGCTCTCTCATAGTTGATTCCCTTTGGTGTTTTGTCACTGAGGGCACATTAAATGCATTGTCTAACTTTGGTTTCAATACATCTATCAATGAATGGCCGGCCACCAAAACTCACTACAAATTCTTCTTTTCATGCTATTCATGATAGGATGACCTTCATGAGCCATGTCTAACTAACAGAACTTTTCTTAAGCTCTGAGGTACCACTAACTATTCTCCATGAAACAAAAGATCATCTAATTCTGAAAACCCATTTGCAATGTAAAAATATGGTAACAAATCTTTGTTCAAAAACCTCTTTTCGGCCATTGTGACTTATGTTATTTTATAACCTCCTGAAAATTCTTCATCATGATTGCAGGTATCCTTCCATTGATCTTGTTTAATGCAGACACTTGACACCTCACAGATGGACACAACCCTCTCTAGATCATCATCAATAATACCCATGTCCTTCAAGGATCTGGGTACCATTATGCTCTCACTCCTGGAGGGCCACTTAATTGTAGGGGGAGACTTTAATGCACTAGTATCAGGACCTTTCAATCACCATTCTCCCCGCAAAATTGGCTCCTCAAGTAGATGTCTCCCAGATTTTCTAGATGCCTTAGGCCTCACAGACGTATGGAGAGCATACCACCCGGATAGTAAACAAATCACCCTCCACTCAGGGGCACACAACAGTCTTTCCCGCATAGATTTTCTACTGGTTCCTGCATCACAGATATCAAATATCCGTGAAGTTAGATACATGGCAAGAGGGATATCAGACCATTCCTCGGTGTGGCCTCAGGTGGTCCTGAGTGAGAAAAGGGTGGGAAGCATTGCACCTATCAACCCGTGGTATCTTCGAAACCCAGTGGTGAAAAAAGCGCTCTTACAAGCCCTAGATCACTATTTTCATGACAATGAGGGCTCGGTAGCGTCATCCGAAACACTTTTAGAAGCTTTTAAAATGGTAATGAGGGGACAGGCATTCTCGCTAATCGCCGGAACACGTAAGGAGAAATTATAAGAGCTAGTTCATTTAGAGAATGAGGTCCTCCGCCTAGAGGAGGAAACGGGTGAAGAGGCCATACAGGAGAGACTTCATGCCTTGAAACTCAAAAGGGACAAGTACAAAGCTCTCGCCACCGATATGGCCAAAACGCTAGCGAGAGATAAAGATGGAAGAGTGTACGACCTGGGCGATAAGTTTGGGAAATTGATTGCCTGGTTGGACAGGAAAGAAAAGGTGAGTAGATGAGTGCCAGAACTGATAGATGACTTGGGTGGGAAAATAACAGATCCACAAGCAACTGTTAACGAATTCGCAGAGCACTATAAGGTGGTGTATCAACGAAGTTCAGACCTACTTGAAGTAGACTCACAAGCTTTATTGTTAGACATTAAGCTGCCTACTCTGTTGGACGAGGAAAGGAACACGCTAGATAGTGATCTCACAAACGACAAAATAGCACAGGCAATAAGAAACCTCCAACCTGGCAAAGCCCTGGGCCCTAATCTCCTGCCTATTGAATTATACAAGTTAAAACCGGATAAAATAGCCCCGGGATTGTGGGCCATGTTTGAGGAGAGCCGAGAGATGGGTCAGCTCCCACAGAATCAGAGGGTTGCAGCATTGGTCACCATATATAAAGATGGGAAGCCAAGGGGGAAATGCTCATCATATATGCCCATCTCTTTACTTAATGTAGAGCCCAAAATATTAGCTAAGGTACTGGCTGGCCGTCTGGCCCAAGTAATTTGGTAAACCCCGACCAGTCGGGCTTCATGCCTCATCGCAATACCGCACTAAACTTGCGAAGGCTGCATGGTGTGTTGGGAAGAACTGACACAATTCAGGAAGACACCGTGGTAGTTTCACTGGATGCCACAATGGCTTTTGACACCTTTGAATGGCCATACCTCTTCGAAGTATTGGCAAAGATGGGTTCGGACCCAGCTGTATTGGGTGGGTGAAAGTTCTTCACACTGCCCCCATAGCGCAAGTTGTGGTTAACAACAAGAAATCAGAGGTGTTCAAACTGGGTCGTGGGACCCGTCAAGGCTGTCTGCTTTCGCCCTTACTCGCCCTTACTCGTCGCCCTCTCCCTGGAGTCCTTGGCAGAATGGATTCGCAAAGATCCCATAATAAGGGGGTTCAAGTGGACGGCCGAATGGGAGGACCACATCTCAGTATATACGGACGATATCCTTTTATGCCTGAGTTCTCAAAAGTTTTCACGAATTGTTGGTAAATACTCAGGGTACACGATTAATTGGAGCAAGTCCCTGCTATATGTTCTGAATGGAGACCCTCCTCCCCGCCCAGAGGTTGTCCAATTCAGATAGCACGGGTGGGCTTCAGATATTTGGGAGTCTTTATCACCACAGACCCCAAACTCCGATATGAGTGCAACCTGCTTCCACCTTTACAGAGATTGAGGCGGGATGTCACAAATTGGAGGGTGCTACCGCTTTCCTTGCTGGGAAGAGCAGCGCTTTTTAAAATGGTGGGGTTACCGCGCTTCCTCTATGCCTTACAGAACTCACCAGAACTGGGTCCAGCTAGATATTTTAAGGAAGTAGAGGGCTTACAGAGGGAACTGCTGTGGGATGGTAGACCCTGCATAGCTTGGCACAAACTGGTACTCGGTTGGTATGACGGGGGAAAGGACTCCCAGACATTAAAAATTATATTGGGCTGACCATCTAGCTGCTATCAACTACTGCACCTATCGACATGGGGATGACCCTGGGTACAGAATGGACAAATGGCTATTACCTGGCGGCAACTACAACAGGGCTATTTACTCTAGACCCCAACGGTATCCCTTAACAGGACCAACAAAGCACTCAGTTCAGGTCTGGCACGCAGCCAACAGAAGCCTGGGATGGGATCAGAAACTTACGCTAGCCACTCTCTTGTGGGACTCGGAACAGTTGGGCACCTTGGGGACCTCAAAAGGATTTGACAAATGGGACTATTGAGATCTCAAAGATCGGAGACTTATGGGAGAAAGGCAAGGTCGTGACACTCGCTGCGCTTCAAGAGGACTATGAATTAGCTAACACCAAATATTTTAGATTAGTCCGGAACGCACTCATGTAAAATTTAAAACCTGGCACCTCTCTCCCGGAATCCTCTCCATTGGAGGATAGACTGCTGGACGGATATTTGCCAGAAAAGGTGATATCCTTGACACATAAAAAGCTGCTCAATAATACCCAGATCCTCTTGGGCTGACAAAATTGCGCTGGGAGGGAGAAGGGCTGGACCTAGACTACGAGGATGGCAAGAGGCGGTGGCCTCCCAACGAGAGGTGGTGATTTCTTCCAGATTGGGCCTCGTTCAACTCAAAATCCTGCATAGAGTCTATGTTTCTGGGCCCAGATTATCTTGAATGGGAAGAGTAGATGATGGAATGTGTAGAAAACCGTGTGGTCAAGTTGGCACATTCATGCACATAATATGGGAATGTGGGTATGTTCAGAGATGCTGGAAGAAGATACATGACTTTATGAGCAAGGTGCTACACTTTGTTATACAGCCTGAAGCCAAAAGATGCCTTCTAAATGTGTGAGAGCCAACTGATCTTAATAGCATAGACAAACTATGGGTCAAATTGGGCCTAATAGTGGAGAAAAAAGAAACATTGCACAGTTGTGGGGGGCAGAGGCAGCACCAAAACTAAAGGCCTGGAAGGCGGATATGGACTGGTGTATGCTAGAATGATTTTTGTCACCAGGAATGTCCTCAACATTGAAATGAAACTCCTGCAATTTGTATTGCCATCTGGCAATTCTGGGTGTAGCCTTTCCCCAACTTTTAGAGGTAAATAAATCCACCAATGGATAATGATCCAATGTTACTTTAAATTGAGTACCATATACATATTTCAAAAGTACTCAATTCCCCACCAACATGCCAAAGTTTCCTTTTCTTATATACTTGAATTACGCACCTCTTAATGGTCTTGAGGCGAACGCAATTGTGATCAACTTGCCCTCATGGGTTTGCATTAGAACAGCACCAATACCAACATTACTGGCAGCTGTAACAATAACAGGCCTGGGCGTAGTTTGCGTAGTTTTGCTATGGGAAACTCTGCGAAGTTACAAATAGCTCCACGAAGTTGCGCGAGTGGCAGAGTGCAGTGCGAACTGCAGTTTATGCTGATATTCCTGCCTCTCGGCTAGAAATTCTACCCAAACGGCAGCTCACGCTCACAAACTTACCGTTCGCGATCGTGAACTTGCTGTTTGTGATTGTGAGCGGGCAAAAAACTCTGCTGCACATCGCGAAGCTGAGTTTTTTGCATTCCGTGAACTCCGCGGAGTGCGAAGTGCAGAAAACTCTGCAAACTCCACGAACGGAGCGAAGTTCACCGCCAAGGCCTAAACAATAACTGAGTTGTACCAAGAGTCAAAGCTTGCCAATGCAGGAGCTGAGGACATTTCTTTCTTTAATGTGACAAATTCAGAAGCACATTCTTCATTCCACATAAATAGTTTTTTTTTTACGAGACCTCTCATGTTATTTGTTTTGCCTGCTAACAATGGAATGACCTTGGCAAAATACTCCAATAGGCCAAGAAATTATGCTAGCTGTTCTTTGTTTTGAGGGTCTGGAGCATCCTCTTTTGCGGTAACCAAGCTCTGTTCCAGTAAATCACCATGTTTGCCAATGGTGTGTCTCAAAGATTCCACAGATTGAACTTCAACTTTACATTTTTCCTTGGTTAAGGTCATACCATGACTTTGTAATATACTCAGAACCTATATAGAGTCTCTGCATGATCTTGCTTAGTGTTACTAAAAATGAACATATCATCTTGAAAATACAGCGCATTCTTTGGATGTATGACGTTACAACGCATTCTTTTACCACACATACCTTTACAACGCGGTTTTTACCACGCATACCTTTACAACGCATAGCCCTTAGAGGTGCTGGATAGTGGTAAGTATAATTTTCTATTCCAACTCCAGTCCCCGTGGACACTAGGGAAGGTGTTGGATAGAAAATTAAACGTATTCCCTATCCTAGAGCGCCCCCCAGCGCAATGCGTTGTAATGGTTTGCGTTGTAATACCAGCGTTGTAATGGTATTGCGTGGTAAAAAATGCGTGGTAAAGGTTGTATACCGCATTCTTTACATCCCTGAATAACATATGCATGATTTTCTGGAATACTGCTGAGGCCAACATTTATCCAAAAGGCATCCTTTTGTATCTAAATTCCCCTTCAGGAGTTATAAATGAAGTGTAGAGTTTGCTATCATCATGCAGAGCAATTTGGCGATAAGCATTCGATAAATCAAATGTTCAAAACACCTTAGCCTCCCCCAATCAAGAAAACATTTCCCCAATATTTGGCAAAGGATGCCGATCCACCCACACAGATTCATTCAGACCTCTCAGATCAACACACATTCTTATTTTTCCATTTGGTATGTGTACCACTACAACAGGTGACAACCATTCTGAAGATTCATTCTCTTCAATTATGTCCTGACTGCACAGTGTATCTGGATGTACGTTGTTACAACGCATGCTTTTACCACGCATGCTGTTACAACGCAAGTTTTACCACGCAAGCTATTACAACACATTGCTTTGTGGGGTGCTGGATAGTGCATAGTTTAATTTACTATTCCAACTCCAGTCCCCGTGGATAGTAAAGAAGGTGTTGGATAGTAAATTAAACTATTACTTATCCTAGAGCGGCCCCCAGTGCAATGCGTTGTAATGGTTTTCGTGGTAAAGCCTGCGTTGTAAAAGCACTGCGTGGTAAAAGTTGCATTGAAAAGGATGTTCCCCGCCTATCTAGTTCTTACCTTAAAGCCTTTCTCGTGGATAAGAGAATGTTTCTAACTTTGCGTACTTTAGGCACAGAATCTTGTTTTAAAATGATCTTGTGTACGAAGTCCTTTAATAATCCCAGGGTGGGTGAAAACACATTAGAAAATAAACTCTCCCAATCTACAGCTATATCTTCAGTAACCTGCGATATTAAGTCACTATATACTGTTCAGGATGATTAGGATTCAGAGTGATAAGCAAATCTCTTTGCTGTGGCCATCCCAACAAACAAGATCCCTCCTTGGCAACATAAACGTTTGCAACAATATTCTTGTATTTGAAACTAATGTTGGAAGTAAAGTACCCTAAAACCTCAATGGGTTTGTTAACATATCCAACCAGTTTATTGTCTGAAGGTATCAATTGTATATCTGGAAGCTTCAACCATTGATCTCCTATTAGCATGTGCCGAGCTCCCGAATCAGCCATAACTTTCACATCTTTAAAGTCAATGTTGATAATACAAAATGTCGAATCACTACTTGTTTTATTGACCTCATAAATACTAAGGACAAATTCCTCTGGTATGTCATGAGATTTTTGATTGATTTCTTTGACATGAGCTAATTTGTTCTTGTCCCTGTACTTGTTTCTATTCCTACACATTCAGCATAGTGTCCCTTACTTTTACAATAACTGCATATTTGTCATACAGGGGGACATGACTTGTTGTTTGCTAAATGTCCTGATAGGCCACTGTTAAAACACACATATTACATTTTTTCTACACTTTGAGGGAACAACTTAGTTCTACCTTTACCACTTTTACTTGGTGCTTTATTTTACCCACATCCTTCTTTACTACCTGTACTTCAGTAATCAGTTTTGCAGCTAATTCCTTAATTCCTAACTTCATTTCCTCAAATCTATGACAAATATCAATAGCTTTCTCTAATGGTATATCTTCATCGGCTAATAATTTCTCTTGCAATTTTGCATAACCAATTTTGTAAACTAATTGATCCTGCATCCTCTGGTCATGAAAGTTATCATATTTATATTTAGCTGTCAAAATTCTTAGATCGTTAACAAAAGAATTAATGGATTCAGTGGGTAATTGACTCCTACCTAGACATTTATATCTAGCAACAAACCTCACTAAGTTTCTTGATATAGAGAATATCCAGTTGTGAAACTGCAGTTTCATATAAGTCAACGCTGCCCTCTTTCTTCATCTTCTTCATGCATGTTAGATTTGGGGGTCTCTAGTTCAGGGCATGACTGGGAACCACAACCAGCCCTGGCAAAGTGCCCGGCCAGCCCCCCCTCACCACTCGGGGGGGGGGGGGAGGGTTGGAGGTGCCGCCAAGCTCTTTGCCGGGGCCGGTTTTCGGCCGATTTTGGTACAGGGCCGATTTTGCAGCTATGCTGCAAAAACGTCCCTGTAACAAAAACGGCCCCCAGGGGCCCAAAACCGTCCCCCACCCCTGCGGCGCACCGGGGGATTGCCCGGTGCCCGCTATGGTCAGTCCGGCCCTGCTCTAGTTGGCACAGGTAGGTACTTGTGACAAATAAGGACCCTTGCCTCTAGTCAGGATAAGGGGATTACACTCCTAAAATACCCCTGCTCACCCCTTTGGTAGCTTGGCACAAACAGACAGGCTTATCTCAGAGGCAGTGTGTAAAGCATTTGTGACAACATACAGTAACCTAGTGACAACACTACAGATGGACACCACACAAGGTTTTATATCAAAAATAAGTATACTTTATATAGATTTACCACAAGACCATAAACGACAAAAATACACAATACTGTTACTTTAAGATGGTAGTTTTAGTTTAGTTCAGTTTCATTATTAAGATGCGACACTTTGCGTCATTGTACCTTATGATGCGTTGCGCTTCCACGACAAGCAATGGCGCAGCGAGGGAAATGCGGCAAAGTTCAGGTGCAAAGAAATAAAGACTTGAAGATCTTCCAGATGCGGCACGCTTCTTCGGGGATGCGAGAAGTTCTCGATGAGACAACTACAGCGGCGACATCCTTGTTCAGAAATGCGACAGCAGCAGCTCCGATGGAGGCGCGCGTCTCGGGGGATGTGAGGCGCTTTCCTCGATGCGGTGCAATGCGACAGTTCCTGCGGCGACACCCTTGATCACAAGTGCGACGGCAGCGACAGCGACGGTGACATGCTTCGACTTTGTTGCGAGACTCTTCTCTCGATGCAGTGCAGTGCGACAACTCCAGCGGCAACACCCTTGTTCAGAAGTACGACGGCGACACGCTTCATTTTCGTTGAGTCGCGCTACCAGCTCCTTGCAACACGCAGTCCCTCAGAAGGCACTTCCAAAAGAACTCTGGGGAGCTGGGGGTTGATGTCTGTTGTCCCTGAGACTTCAGCAGGAGGCAAGCTCTTTTCAAAGCCCTTGGAGATCCTTCACAAGTTGAAAGCAAAGTACACAAAGTTCCTTTCTCCTTCCTTTGGCAGTAAGGCAACCACTGCAGGCCAATCCCCCAAGCAGCACTTCAGCTTGGGAATAGTCTCTCCTCAGTTTCTTCAGGTTCCTCTCCTCAGTAAAGGTTTCTTCTTGTAGTCTAAAAGTGATATAATCTCATGGGATCAGGGTCCCAATCTTTATACCCCAAAATCCTTTGTTCTCTGAGGGGAGAGGGGCCCTTGTCCAGTCCAAACCAGTTCTGAAGCACTCTGTTTACCAGACCTCTCCTTTCCTTTCACAGTGCAGGGCAGAAATATCAGACGCCCCGCAGGAGGTGGAGCAAGCATTGTGGAAGGCCAGTACAGCCCTGGAGCACTTTGTTGACAGGACTCCTTCTCTTCTTTCACTGTGCAGGGTAGAGACATCAGCCGCTCCACAGGAGGTGGAGCCAGCATTGTGGAAGGCAGGCACAGCCCTATTCAAGGTTCAGGTGCAACTCCTCCCTCCCATCTAGATGCAGATCTCTCTATTCACCACTGGGCTGACTCATCCTGTCTCTTGGAATCCCCCAGCCCTGTCACTCACAAACTCCAGACAAGGAATACACAACCCAGCAGAGGCAGGCTTGAAAGGTTAGACTAGAACATTTTCTAAAAGTGGTATTTTCAAACACAGAATATTAAAACCAACTTTACTAAAAGATGTATTTTATTATTCTGAGTTCAGGAATACTAAACTCGAATTTCTACCATGTTCTCTGAGTCAGTTAGAATTATAAGAATGTAATATTCTAACTGCCCATTCTAGCCTATGGAGAATAGGTAGCCTTGCCAAAGTGAAAAACGAAAATGGCTGTAATTCACTTTTAGGACATGCCACACACATCAGAGCTGGTCCTATCTTATACTTACAAATCACCCTGCCCTTGGGCCTACCATAGTGGTGTCTGATATGCAGAAAAGGGAAGGTTTAGGGACTGGCAAGTGGGTGCACTAGCCCAGTCAGCATGACAGTACCAGACTGCATGCAGGCTCTGCAATGGCAGACCTTAGACACATTTTACAAGGCTGCTTCTGTGGGTGGCACAACCAGTGCTGCAGGCCCACCAGCAGCATTTGGATTATCACGCCCTGGGCACACTCAGTGCACTGTACTAGGGCCTGACAAGTGAACCAAATAGCCAAACATGGAACCACTGATTAATATACCAATTCACATTAGGGAGCACTTGCAATGTGGCAGTGGACAGCAGTGGCACAGTGCCCAAAGCTTCTAACACAGCACAAAATATGGAAGGGAGACCCATGCCAATGGTGCCAGGTCTACCAATACATAACAATAGGTGGCAAATGACTTAAAACAGGTCTCCCCTCTGCACCTAAACAATGTTTTCAAAATAGCTCCTTTGAATTTCTCAGTATATACATCACCTCTTATAGCTTCTAAATAGCCTCAAAACCATCTTTTCATTGCTTCTTGTCCAAATCAGAATCACTGGGGCTGGGCAGAGAAGTTAAAGGTGCAACAATTCAACCATATTATAGTTTGGACATTAAACTATTGTTATTCTTATTGCACTAACAAACTATAAACCCGCTTAAAGTTGATGCAATTTGAAAGTATATATAAGAGAGAAAAAATCTATGTGTGTTAATAGCAAACTCTAGTAAGTACCCTAACTGCAATCAGCATTGGTGAAAAAATCTCCACATTAATCAGCAACAAATCTACACAATGCTCCTTGTCAAAGAGGTGTGTGAATCACCGTGATGAGTCCACACTTGTGACAAACTGGAACTTGCCAACTTGAGTCACAGAGACATAATTTAACATGACATTGTAAGAAACCATGCACTGTTGTGCAGAAAATGTAACTAAGTTGATGTGCAAATTACCGAAAATGCTCAATATAATAAGGCATCCAAATTGTTGAATGGTGTCTGCGCAGGTTTGCGAATCACCACAACAAATTAATTCCTTGTATGTAGTATCTTGTAGATGGCGTCCGCCCAGGTGTGCAAATCAGTGCAACAAATTAATTTCATTCCACACAGGTGTGCGAACCACCACAACAAATTAATTCCACCGCATGTAGTGTCTGGTATGGACTCTTCCCAACACTGCAAAATGTCCCCCGTAAAACAAATCAACTTTTTCTAAGGATGGTGGGCCTTGTTTTGGGGTGCCTGGCCACTGTCCATACAGGCCAGGTAAAATCAAATGGCCCCCCAAGCATGCGCATACAAACTGCAGCGTGAGGCGTACAGTACAAGAGTACACGCACATACAGATGCTGGCTGGTGTGAATCTAAATTAATCACAACTGTTACAGGGATCAGCCACATACAAAATTCTTCCTGGATTTGATGCAATCCACTGAAAGTCAGATCCTGCAATCTACGCTCCTCTCTACTCCCTGCAGACTACCGTGTGCGCCGCCCTCTAATCTGCCAATATGCCTGCCTCAAAGAGCTTCGGCAGTGCTTCAGGCTTTCCCACAACGAAGTTCCACTCATCGCCAGTATGGAGCCCGCTTCCATTGACTCACATTACACGTGGTGATTGATACAAGGTAAACTTATTAGAGATATAGAAAATGAGAAGCCTATCACTGGAAAGCCTGGGCCAACTGTCGTTTTATGGAATCTGGACAACATGGTTCCACATACCAGATTCCATCCAACCTCATTGGCCAGGATACAACAGCAACCTGCCATCTTTGGCACAAGCATAGAATAGACCCGCTTAAAACCTCCCTTGTCCAGACCTTGCCTGCAGTGCCCAATGACATGGATTTGGCGGCCAGCAACTACTCTCTATGGTTAGACTCTAAATCCCAACCAATTGGTCCCTTTTAATGCATGCCACAGTCACAGAAGGACTCCTTCTGAACCCTGATTTATGGAACAGCTGAGACTCCAAAAACAGCATTGCCATAGGCAGGAAAGAAAGAGGAGAACAAACCTTGTTCCTAGAGAAAGAGAAACTTACAAATATAGTATTCAACTTTATAAAAGAATGATTCATAAATAAAAAGCCTGTGACTTCATGGATAAAATTGAATCCTCAAAGAATTCTCACAAGGAACTGTTCTCTACAGTAAAGAAACTCTAAAAAATAACTGAGAGTAAAAATTATCTGGTTAACCAAGCATTCTGTAACATGTTAGCGTCCTTTTTTCAAGAATAGGTTAAAGCAGTTTATGATATATTCTCAGCCAACACTATGCCTCGTCCTCCACGGCTGACATTATCTTGACAGGGACATTTTGAGGTAGAGGAATCGCTGAATATTTCTCCTATTAAAGGTATACGTATGGACAAAAGAGCCAAATTCTATCCCAACGACACAATGGTATCTCCATCCATAGCTAACCATGCTCTCTTATCCACGCAACTATCCCTGGCACAAACTCAGGACTAACTTAGGGAAATAAAGTCGGGTTCACGCTAGATCATGCATCTTATGGACATCTTTAATAGAATGCTCACCACTGAATACTTCCCAAAAGAGTGGAAAAAGCCTCCTTTCTTCCTCTCCTAAAAAAGCCAAACTTGGATGTTGCAGAGCCCAACAACTACCAGTCTATTTCGCGTCTTCCTTTTCCAGCCAAATGTGTCGAAAAAGCAATCAATATGGAATTAACATCTTTTATTAATGACAACCATATTTTGGACCCGACTCAATTTGGCTTCAGAAGTCAACATAGCACGGAATTGGCCCTGAGCACAGCAT
Organism: Lissotriton helveticus; assembly: GCF_964261635.1. Lineage (NCBI taxonomy): Eukaryota > Metazoa > Chordata > Amphibia > Caudata > Salamandridae > Lissotriton > Lissotriton helveticus. Next base: position 1,308,540,356 of record NC_136057.1, read on the forward strand.
CAGAGCAACTAAGACAACAACGGCGGAAAGGCGGCTGTGATCTTATTAGACCTCACAGCAGCATTTCACACTCTGAACCATGCCGCACTCATTGACTGCCTTTTCTCCTTAGGCATCAGGGACAAGGCCTTGTCTCTGCTAAAATCTTTTCTCACTGACAGAGATCAATTAGTTGCCACAGACAAGTTCATCTCTCCCTCCATTTCACCAGCATCTGAGGTTCCACAAAGCTCATCCTTGAGTCCAACGCTCTTACATTTTATGGTACTCCCTGGTCTCGTATGCTGATGACTCCCAAATAGCGGTGTCAGGAGCCAGTTACCTAGACACTACTCCATCCAGACTTCAGAACTGAATGTCTGAAATCGGTAGATGGATAAATGACAACTGTCTAAAGTTGAACACCTTCAAAACCGAGTTCCTTTTATTTGGCGGAAATACCTCTTTATGTTCCCCGTCATGGTGGCCCCCTGAATTTGGCTCACCCCAACTCTGGCAACTAAGGTAAAACATCTCGGGTTTCTTTTTGACAGCAAGCTGTCTTTTGATGGTCACATGACCTCCATCAAGTTTTCCTCCTTTTTAATGATGAAACTCTTACGAAAAATTTCTTCTGTTCATTCCGAAGGAACTGCAGAAATTGGTGGTCGCTGCCTTCATCATCTCAAAAATGTATTACTAGAATTGCGCTATTCACTAATATGCAGAAAAGATTCTTAAACAAACTTCAAATTGGACAAAACATGGTGGCTCTCCTGCTATTGGGTATCCCCAAATATAAATCGGAGGCACAAGCTTTGGTCCACCTATACTGGCTTCCGGTCAAGAAACGTATCAATTTTAAAGCCCTTTGCATTTCTTGTAAAGCGTTGCAAGGATCCAAACCTGAATTCCTCAGACAGCGCTTTCAGCACTATTTTCCCACTAGACTGCTGTGCTCCTCTTTTGCCTCCAACCTAGTCATCGCAAAATTGAAAAAATCCAATTGGGGTGGTAGGAGCTTTAATACCTACACTTCCAAATTGTCTAACTCCTTGAAACTAGATTTGAAGCCAAAGGCTGACTTATTGGCCTTTAAGAAAGCCTTAAAGACCTGGCTTTTCAGCCATGTAGGGCCAGATGTACGACCATTCTAATTTGTGATTCGCAATTTGCACTCGATTGCAAGTCACAAATTGCGAGTCGCAATTTAGAATGTACAACGGTGTCAGAGGCAATGATTGCGATTCCCAATGCGGTCGCAAAATGCGAGGCTCATGAATATTAATGAGCCACTCACAATTTGCGACCCCATTTGGAATGGCTGGCCCTCCCAGGGATGGTGGCCTGCTGGGCTCAGCAGACCTCTATGTCTGGGACTGCTTTTCAATAAAGCAGTTTTTTTTAAAATGCAGCCTGTTTCCCATAAAGGAAAATGGGATGCTCTTAAAAAAGACAAATGAAATGTTTTCGTTTCATTTTTTAAAGGCAGGCAGTGATCCCTGCATTTGCGAATGGGAAGGCCCCCTCCTTCCCTTTTGCGAGTGCATTACCACCCTATTAAAGAGGGTGGTAAATTGCGAGGGTTTTGCGACCGCAATTGCGGTCGCAAAACATTCATACATGGCTTTGGTGTCGCTATTTCGAATTGAATGGCCCTTCCTAATAGCAATTCGAAAAACACTATTTTGCAAGTCGCAATTTATTTGCGACTTGCAAAATAGTGTTTGTACATGGCCCACAAGGACTTAGCATGCGCAAACGGGTCGCGAACCCATTTGCGCATGCTTAATACCGTCGTACATCTGACCCTAGGTTTTGTTACCAGCTCTTTTTGTCCATAAACTGAGGTTAGTTCCGACTTTGAATATTAGTGCCTATACACCTCTTGTTATGAGGGCACTCTACAAATTGTATTTTCATTTCCTTTCATATAGTAGCCCATGGAGCAACTTTATGGGCATCCATGAGAGGTGTCATGCTACGTGTTGTGCACCTTCTGCTTCAGACACCAACTAAGTGAGTGCAGCATATGGCCTTCCCCGATGTCATAAAAGCCTTTGAGTGCCAAAGCTGGTGCGTTACCCAATACATGGAATGCAGGAGATAAAACAAAACTAAATCTTAAAGTCTGCTCTTCAACCATACTTCAACAAAAATGTCTCTGATGTGTGTTTTTATAGACAACTTGAGTGTAGTGGGGAGCAACACGTCATAGGGGAGGGAATTTGATTCATGAGCCAGCACGGGTGGGAGAGATGTAGAAAACAAATGTACTTTATGGAATGCTGAATGAAAAGAAAAAAAGTAGTTCCCTAAATTTGGAAGGATTCGAGTGAGTCAAAAGGATCATAAAGAGGTTATGCTTCAGAAGAAGAGGACGGCAAGCAGTAGTATAAGAAGAAAGCACATGGGATTGAGAATGAAGACAACTAATGCAACAGCTGTAAGCCCACTGTTATCTGTTTATAGATCTTTTGCAACTAGACAGCTTCCCTGGTCTGATTGGCACAACCTATAAATGACCGCTGTTGGTGTCAGGGAAAGCAGACAGTAGTCCAGATAACCTGTGCATGATCCTCTCAATGCCTAGACACAGCATTCCATCTCTTTTCCAGAAAGAAGCCCCTATCCAATTAAAGGGCATGAAGAGCGGGCCGCATTCAAACACATGCACTGGCAAAGCCAACAGGTCTCACCTATGGGAGATCTATTGCCTTTGTTGGAGTGGAGAGTATAGTGGTGTGGCGTGGAGTGGCATTGTGTGGCGTGGAGTGGCATTGTGTGGCATGGAGTGGAGTTGAGTGCCACTGTGAGGAATAGAATGGAGTGACATTGTGTAGTGTGGAGTGTCATTGACAGAAGTGGAGTTGAGTGACACTGTGTGGCGTGGAGTGGAATGAAGTAGAGTGTCATTGAGTGATGTAGAGTGGCATTGTGTGGTGTGGAGTGGAGTGGTATTGTGTGGCATAGAGTGGAGTAGAGTGCCATAGAGTGGGATGGACTGACATGTGGAGTGGCATTGTGTGGTGTGACATAGAGTGAAATGACATTGAGTGGAGTGGCACTGTGTAGAGTAGAGGGGCAAAGAGTGGAGTGGAGTGGCACGATATGGCGTGGAGTGACATTGTGTGGAGTGAAGTGCAGTGGAGTAGCATTGTGTGGCATGGAGTGGAGTTGAGTGCCACTGTGAGGAATAGAATGGAGTGACATTGTGTAGTGTGGAGTGTCATTGACAGAAGTGGAGTTGAGTGACACTGTGTGGCGTGGAGTGGAATGAAGTAGAGTGGCATTGTGTGGTGTGGAGTGGAGTGGTATTGTGTGGCATAGAGTGGAGTGGCATTGTGTGGTGTGACATAGAGTAAAATGGCATTGAGTGGAGGGGCACTGTGGAGAGGAGTGCAGTGGAGTAACATTGTAGGTCTTGGAGTGGAATGGCACTGTGTCGCATGAAGTGGCATTGTGTGGCATGGTGGTGAGTGGTATTCTGTGGCATCAAGGGGAATGGCATTGTGTGGCATGGAGTTTAGTGCTAATGTGTGGTGTGGAGTGGAGTGGAGAGGCATTGTGTGGCATTGAGTGGAGTGGCATTGTGTGGTGTGGAGTGGAGTAGAGTGGCATTGTAGAGTGTGAAGTGTCATTGAATGTAGTGGCATTGAGCAGAGTGGGTGGCATTGGCTGGAGTCTAATTGTATGCAGTGGAATGGCTTAGAGTGCACTGTGTGGCGTGGAGTGCATTGAAATTCTGTGGCATGGAGTGTAATTGTGTGGTGTGAAATGAAGTGGAACTGTGTGGAATGGAGTGGAATTGTGTGGGTGGACTAGAATTGTGTGGAGTGGTTGTATGGAGTGTATTGGCATGGAGTAGAATTCTGTGGAATGGAGTAGAGCAAAGTGGAATTGGGTGTTATGATATCGTGTAAGGTGGCGTGGAAGTGTGTGGAGCAGAGTGGATTTTTCTGGTATGGAGTGGAGTAAAGTGGCGTGGAGTGGAGTTGAGTTCTGTGGAGTGGAGAGGAATTGTGTAGGGTGGAGCGGAGTGGAATTGTGTGGCATAGAGTAGAATGAAATTGTGTGGCGTGGAATTGTGTGGCATGTGGTGGAGTGGAATTTTGTGGTAATGGACATATATCTTACAGGTTGGGGAAAGGCAGTGTTGTGGAGCAACAAATGTTAAAAGCCTTTTCCTATCAGGAGTAGCAGACGAGTTCAGTACTCAATCATGATAGAAAAGGATTGTGAGTAACAATCACCCAGTTGTGAGACGAGGCAAATAGAACACACTGTCAGAGATTTAAACCAAAGGTATTCTAGAGTTGAAAATCAATGAGCTCTATGATGACACTCAGACGTTCGGGTGGGTGGTGCGGGTAGGAGGGTAAGATGAAACACAGAGAAGGAGGGGTGGGAGGGGAAGAAGAAATAGTACCTCAATCTCAGCGCGAGCAGCAGATGGACACTGATTAAGATGAATCAATCTGTGCTTGGTCCCTGCTCCTTAGAAAGAAAAGGAAGTGACGTCCGGCATGCGCTGGTGAATTAAAGCAGCAAAGGAAAATTACAATGATGCCAACGGATCCAAGCAATGGGCAGGCTCCAAAACCCTTTTTAGTAAACAATACCCCTCAGAGAAGCAAAACCTAAAAAATGCCTATTGTGATTGTATGGAGGTCTCCTTTCGGGGGGCGTGGCTAGCAGCCGACGGAGCTGCCTAAAGCGGCTCCTGACCTCTGCCCGCTAATCCTGAAATCTATCCTTCCCAGACGCGGGGATACCCCCTGGAACTCGGGGGGAGCCCCTGCTGGAGACCCCATTGCCTACTCTGCGGCGAGCTTTGCCCCGGCGGCCGCCGTGCACCGAAGGAAGACCGACGGAGCGGCGAGGATCCGGGTGCGGGCAAGATGGCGACCCCCCCGATGTCCTAAAGGCCCGCCCGACTGTGCTCACTGCCCAAGACAGCAGCGACAGCGCCGCGGCGGAACTCTCCCCGGACGTCCTGGCCCAGGGACCACAGAATTGGCTCCCGGCTCCGGGTGAGCCTGCCGCGGCCCCTATCCGGCGAGACGCGTCTACGGGACTCCCCGGCTTCTGGGCCTAGGAGGACAGCGGGCTCCGAGGGGCGGCCACCCCCGACACATCTCCGGCGGGGGGCCAGCGCGCGGCGCCCTGCCCCAGCAGGGCCCGCCCTACCGGCACCGCGGGGGAACTGGCCGACGAGGAAGCGACGACCTGCCCTGGCTGTGGGGCCGCCTACTGGGACTCCCGCCTACGCGGCTCCCCGGCTTTGGGCCTGCGAGGGGTCCGGGCCCTTCTGACTGGCGGAGCTCCGATGAGCCCGGCTGGGCCTCCTGCGGAAGCTGGCGAAGCACTGCTAATGCTCCAGCCCGTGCCCGAGACCTCGCTCTGGCGCCTACCTGCCCAAGACCCCCTCATCACCGGGCCTACCTCCCTCCCGCGCACACTGCTGAACGCCGGGGATTAAGGAGAGACGGCGACTTGGAGTGTGTCCGGAGCCCAGTGGGAGTTACAGCACATAACGGGACTCACCCGCCGACTAACTTCGAGCACGGGCTGGGCGCTGCGGGCCTGGCCCTCCACGTGACTCCATCGGGCGGCACAGGCCTCGGGCCCCCCCTCCACACCAACGCCTGCTACTTCCCATAGAACTGAGACTAAGTCACGACAGCAGTGGACCCCTACAAGCGGTACGCCCTCTTGGTGAACAACGTGCCACCACCCACGGGCCCCGCCACCGATGCTGGCCCGGGGGGCTTGCCTGAACTGAACAGCAGGGGAGCCATGAGAGTGGGTCATCGGTACTGTTGAGGAGGGAACCTGCTGACGACGACACCGGACCAGCCCGACCGGGCCCCGTGGGTGAAGGGGAGCGGGAACACGTGTGGGCCTACAAAGGCGAAGCGCCCCAAGTCAAGAACCGGACCAAAGCCTACCACCCTATCACCGACCTGATTGCCCACTGCAGGGAGTGCCTGACGGCTGCGAACCACATTGAGAGTCCAGACCAACCACCCTAAACCACGATGGGGAAGCCCAGGGGTGCGAAGGGGGATGGGAACCCCGCCGCAGAGACGCCCGAGGATGTTTCTCAAACCTCAACGGATCTACAACAGATGCAAGACCGCATCCTGGAAGCCATTGCAGCCACAAAAGATGCACTACACCAAGACATTGTGCAGGTGTCCACGGGGTTGTGGCTCCTCCGGGCAGATCACGCGAAGCTGGCGGACAGAGTCAAATCTGCGGATATTACCTTAAAGGACATGGTGCCAGCTCACAAATCCATGGAAGGGCGGCTCACAGAAGCGCTGGACCGCATACAAACCCTGGAGAGGCGGGCGGAGGACGCCGAAAACCGCAGTCGGCGGAACAACGTGCGCCTGGTGGGCCTTCTGGAGAAAAAAGAGGGCTCAGACATGGTGGGTTTCCTGACTGACTGGCTGAAGACTGCGGTAGCCCCGGAAGGCCTCTCGCCCTTTTTCACCCTGGAACGAGCGCACCGAGTGCCGACCAGGCCCCCAAAACCGGGCCTACCGCCTCGCCCAGTGGTTATCAAACTGCTACATTATAAGGACAGGGACTGGCTGCTGCAGCGGGCCAGGGAAGTGTGCCCATTTCAGGTGGACAATAGCAAAGTCACGCTATTCCCGGATTATACGTTCGAGACCCAAAGGATGCGTGCCTCTTTCCTTTCCATCAAAAAAGAACTGCGAACCGAAGGCATATAGTATTCACTACTCTTCCCGGCCAGACTCCGAATAGTGGTGGACGAGAAGTCACAGTTACTGCGGCGGAGGCATGGGCTTGGTGGGACACCTATAAGGCGGGCACGGATGGAGCAAGGTTCAGAGCAGAGGAGGAACGGCGGGGACAGCCGGTGAGGAAATCGCAGAGGCTCAGGGGGTGCAGACATCGGCCCAAGAAGCCAACGGAATCCCAGACGGAGGACGAGAGACGGGCGGCGTTGCAGGCAGTAATGGACGTTTCGGGCTCGGCGCTTGCCCAATTGGGGAGAGCATCGGGCTCGGAGGAGCAAGGAACGGGCTCGGAGACGGAGCTGTCAGAGCTGGGTAGCACAAAGGGGCCGGAAGTCACGCCAAAGACGTCGGAGGAAATAATCGGGAGTTGAGAGCGGGACTTGGTGCTCTCACTAGAGCGGCGGCTGTTGGGGCGGCCACCTTTGACTTCGGAGCAGACAGATGTTAGACTGGATTACCGTGAGTCAAACTGCGTATTGTGGGGCGGAGGTTAAGGGGACTGTGGGTGAAGTTCTTGAGTCTAGCTCACGCTCCTAAGGGCCCATAAGCCTCTGCAGTGCAGACTGCGGATTAGTACGATTTGAGAGCACGTTTGCTCGCATACGGTTTGGATGGGAGTAACTTTAGCGAAGTTAGGTCCTGTTCTGGGGGGGAGGGGCCTAGAGAGGTTGGGGTAACTCAAGGCACGGAGAAGGGAGGGAGGGAAGGGAAGTTTTTGAGGGGGGGCGGGAACAGTGTCATGCCTGATGCCTGGATAAAGTGCGCCACAGGACTGAACCGGACACTATGGGACAATGGCTAATGCTGGATCGATAAAATGTGTGTCTTGGAATGTGAGGGGTCTGCATACTATGGCAAGGAGACACAAGATTCATGCTTACCTGGTTCGAAGGGGGGTACATATAGCGTTCCTGCAGGAAACCCACCTGACAAAGAAAGAGGGTATAGCGCTACAGCGTAGGTGGAGAGGGCACCTATACAACACCACATATTCCGCCTTTGCTAGAGGGGTGCTAATCTGGATTAGGGCGGGTACTCCTTTCCAAGTGACCAGGCACATAATAGACCCTGAAGGAAGATTTGTGGCGGTTGAGGGCACACTTAGAGGCCGGCACATTGTACTCAGTAGTGTCTACGCACCTAACGTAGATCAGGCAACATACTTTACAAAGCTCTCTGGAGAGCTGGCTAGCTATCTCACAGGCCCCGTCTTGATGGGGGGGACTTCAATTCTATAGCAGATACGATACTAGATAGATCGCATCCACCACTGCATACATCCCCGATACACAGGCTGGCAAGATGCAGATCGGAATGGCAGGGAAAGTGGGAACTAGTAGACGCTTGGCGTACACAACACCCAGCGGAGCGAGATTACTCGTACTACTCCAGCCTGCACGACCTCCATGTCCGCCTAGACACCTTCCTGAGCTCCCAGTCGGTGCTTCCTGCGGTGGCCCGGACTGAGTATCTGGCGCGCACAATATCTGATCATAATCCTCTACTCCTAACATTAGACTGGATGACTGAAACATCGAGAATCCCGACATGGCGGCTTCAGCCGGACACGCTAGATGACCCTCCCTTCCGAGAGGCGTTAGCAGAGAGAATCTCACAATACTTTGCAGAAAATGAGGGTACCGCTTCTACCAGAGCAGTGGAGTGGGACGCCTTCAAGACTGTAGTGAGAGGGCACTGTATAGGGAAATATGCGGGGGTACGCTGGACTCTGCTTGATGACATAGAGAAAGCTGAACGCACGCTGAGGGAGGCTGAACTGGCGCGCCCTAACCGGCCCGAGCTTCAGGAGAGGGTCAGCGGGGCGCGGGAGGCTGTGGCAGTGGAAGTGGAACGCCTCCGTAGCTTTGATTATAGAACGTACCTCAGGAGGTCACACGCTGAGGGAGATAAAACAGGAACGCTCCTAGCTTGGTTAGCGAACCCCACCAGGAACAGCCACCCGATCTTGGCCTTAGCGGGGAAAGGGGGCCACATCTGCAGCACGCAACCAGGTATCTTAGATAGCTTCAAATCATACTATGAGGTATTATATCAGAGTGCATTGGGGAACCGGTGGGAGGCGAGTGATGGTTTTTTAAGTGAATTACAGCTACCGCGGCTGGAACAGGAACAGGTGGACGCCCTAGGTTGCCAGATAGAGTTAGCGGAAATAAGAGGAGCAGTAAAGCGGATGGCATGCAATAAAACCCCAGGCATAGCTGGACTGCCCATTGAATTCTGCGGACGATACTTAGAATAATTGGCCCCACGGCTCCAAATAATGTACAATGAAGCCAAGGATAGGGGCCGACTCCCCCAGTCTATGTGTGAAGCCATAATGATCCCTCTGCTGAAGCCACGAAGGGAGAGCACCGACCCGGCGTCTTACCGTCCATTGTCCATGTTAATGACAGATTATAAGATTCTGAGCACAGTGTTGGCCTCCAGGTTACTGACACACATGCAAGAACTAGTCCATAGAGACCAATCCGGGTTCATACCCACCCGTAACACGACGCACAACATCTGACAGCTACTCAGACTTATGGGCGACCGGCCTCCGGAGGCGAGGGCTCCCCTCGTCTTGGCTGTTGACATAGAGAAGGCCTTTGATAGCTTGGAGTGGGAGTACCTCTACAGGGTGATGCGGAGCTTCGGTCTAGGCGAGAAATACATAAACTGGACCAAAGTATTGTACTCATCAGCGAGAGCAAGAGTAAGGGTCGGGACTCTGGTGTCACACCAATACGAGGTGAGGCGGGGTACCAGGCAGGGATGTGCACTCTCTCCCTTGTTGTTCGCACTAGCGGTGGAACCTCTTGCAGTAATGGCTAGGAGAGGAGACTATTATGGGGGGCTGGAATTCAGAAGGACCCAGCACTTTATATCATTATATGCGGATGACATTCTCCTGTTTTTGGAGGATGCGGAGGGAGCAGTGGACGGTGCAGAAAGACTACTGGGGCGCTTCGGCGACTTGTCTGGCCTAAGAGTTAATTGGTCTAAGACCTGTCTCTTCCCCCTACTGAAGGAAGAAGAGCGGCCCCCAACTTGTCCGCAACTAAGATGGGAACCTAGCTGCCTGACCTATCTGGGAGTGCATATCTACCACGAGAACGAGAATATGTTAGACGGTAATATAGGACGCTGTATCCGCGCTTTGCAGGGCAGTATGTCCTTTTGGGCTACCCTGCCTCTGTCGGTGGCGGGTCGTATATCTCTTCTGAAAATGGTAGCCCTACCGAGACTACTCTACTACTTCAGGACCCTTCCCATTTGGGTGCCTGGGGTGGTCTTTCGGAAGCTGAGGTCGATGATTATTTCCTTTTTATGGGGAAAGGGCAGACGCAGAATTGCATTAGCTACGCTGACCCGCCCAAAAGACGAGGGAGGCCTAGCAGTCCCGGATTTCGAGCTCTATTACCTGGCTGCCCAACTACAGACCTTTACGCAAGAAATTGCAAGGGTCTACCGCGGGCCGGAACAGGAGAGAGACAACGGTACCCCTCGTCATGTACTGGCTTACATTACCCTGCAGCAAAGATTGGTGCTCAGAGACCTGTCCCAAGAGGAACGAAAATTCCGATTATGCTGGAACCATTCGCAAAAACGAGCAGGAATCCGGCACCCGTATGCGCCCGAACTCCCGCTGGGCATGGTGACAGCGCTCCCACACGGCGGAGACTGGACATGACTATGGGTATGGGAGGAAGCAGGGTTACAGATGATAGGAGATCTATACGATGATGGTGTCATGACCCCGTACCAGACTATGCAAGAGCGCTATGATCTCCCGAGGGGGGATTACTTGCTGCACGCGGCGGTGGTGAGAGCCATTCAGGCACATTGGGGGGAAGGACTGATAGAACCGACAACGTCACTGGCATGCCAATATGCCATGATGTCGGCGGGTACTTTTAGAGCAGTGACGTGCCTCTACTCGAGAATGCTGAGAGGGACCCTGCAGCCTCTAGCAGCACTGCAGACCAAGTGGAAAACAGATCTGCAAATGGAGATCCCTGACACCACGTGGTCCCAACTGGTACGGAGGGCTAAAAGGAGCACTAGGAACGCGCGTTTCCAACTAATCCACTTCTATGTCCTACACAGGGCTTACCTCACCCCGAGCAAAATTGCAAAATACTTTGGAGTTGAGGACGCGGCGTGCCCCAGATGCAATAAGATAGGTGCGGATCTGATGCATATGCTGAGGGACTGCCCTCACCTACAAGATTATTGGAGGGAGATAGGCAACACACTAAATGACGTGACGGATAGAGACCTGCAGTACGATAAAGCGGTCAGTATACTGCACTGGTTCCCACATACGCCCAGGAATAAAATATCTAGCAAATTCATAGACATGGGCCTACTCTTAGCTAAGAGGGAGCTGACCAGGGGATGGAAAGCAAAAACGGGGCCGACACACCGGAGATGGCTGAACGAATTTCAAAAATGGGCAGCGGGCGAGAGCACGATCAGATACCAACTGGCCCGCCGCGGATCGGATGAGCGAGCCCAGGAGGCGGCGATGGCTTGGGAGATGTTGGTGCAGGCACTACGGGATAGCTCAGTGGCAGAGGAGGTGGAGGAGGAATCAGAGGAACCTGAGGTCCGCACTGGAATCACCACGGGGCCGATACCCTTACCAGACACACACACCCAATAAATAGCAAGAAGCTTCTGTCCAACACCACATAGACATGTTTTTCAGCGCAAGGCGTAGGCGATGACACTTGGGGAGGGAGGGGAGGGGGGGGGGGTGTTCCCTGACTTGAACTGGATGAAACTGGATGATACAGCTTAGCGACAAAAGGGGTTGGGGAAGTAAACTTAAAAAGCAGATGGTGGATCAACTCATATCATGATCATAACTGTAAAACAATGTACTGAGGCACCATGAATATCGATGACGCCGCCCGACCTCCGGGATGTGGGCTGAAAGGCTGTGTAAAATGCATGTGTGCGGAGATACGAGGGCGCTGAACCCGTACAAACCGATCCCATACTGAATACTGTAATGAGCGTTTGGTATCTGCAATAAAAAAACGTTAAAGAAAATGGAGGTCTCCTTTCCCGCCCCAGCGCCCACTCCTCCATTCATTGGCATCCAATAGGATTTTCAAAACAGAATACTGTCCCATTAATATTAATGAGGCAGGACTCTATGAATCGTACTAAAGTGCCACTTGGCCCTGCAACATATTTGTATAACCGTTGTAGTACAAAATGAAGATCAGGTCACAGTGAGCGTTCAAAAATACAGATTACCCTGTGAGCTGACCTTAAAAAGCCAGGAAAGAACTAAGGGCCAGATGTAGGTAAATCTCATTTACCGATTCATAAATACCGAATTTTACCGATTCGGTATTTCTGAATCGGTAAATGAGATGTAGGTAAAAATTCGGTATTTTTTACCGAATCGGTAAGATTCGGTATTTACCGATTCGGTAAATACCGAATTGGTATTTGCTATTGAATCCTATGAGCCTTGAAGCCCATAGGATTCAATAGCATATACCGATTTGGTATTTACCAAATCGGTAAAAATACCGAATTGCTAAGGGGGACAGGGTGTCACTTTGACACCCTGTTGCACCCCTGTAACTGGCGTTTGCGCCATGTGGCACACAGACATGCCCTTAGGGCATGTCTGTGTGCCACATGGCACAGGTGTACATGCACAGATGTGCATGTACACAAGAATTCGTAATTTACCATGCAATTGTATTGCATGGTAAATACCGAATTCTAAAGGCCCTGTAGCATTGTTAGAAGTGCTACCTACATCACAAAATAAATTTTCGGTATTTTTACCGAATGGTAAATTTACCGAATCGGTAAAATTTACAGAATCGGTAAATTTACCGATTCTGTAATTTTACTGATTTGGTAAAATTACCAATTCGGTACAATTACCGAAAATGTCAGTTTTGTGTGCCCCTACATCTCCATAGCCCTTTACCGGTCGGAAACGGCCGAAAATCGGTATTTTCGGCAGATTCCGACCGGTAAAGGGCTACCTACATCTGGCCCTAAGAGTGGAGAACAAAGCTGGGGAATAGAAAGACCAGATAACTAACTTGCTTAAGTACTAAGAGGCTAAAACTGACTTGAGGAAGTCAAAGCATGCCAAACCACCCTAGTACATAACTCTTATAAGACACAAACAAAGCTAGGGAAGCAAGAAGATACATCCTGCTAGGGAAGCAAGACAATACATCCTGGGAATAAATAAAGCCAAATATATGATGAGGGAAGAAGTTACAGTGAAAATAAGCCAGATACCTGTTTATAGTGGAGAACAAACCTAGGGGCTTGGGAAAAAAATAGGAACTAACTTGCTGAAATACTAACAACATAAAACTATGTTCTAAAGTGCAAAAAACAACTTTGAGGAAGTACAATGAGCATAAAACATACCTGGGGAAGGACTAAAAGCAGATCACGTCCCAAGGAAAGTCATAAGAGCTGATCACATGCCTAGGAACATATTAAAAAACGAAATCATACCTAGGAAACAACTGATATCAGAGGCCATACACTGTCGCATTGTGTTAAAAGTAGAGATCATACCTGGGGAAGTACTAAAAGCAGAAAATATACTTAATTCATGTATTATCATCAAAAATGTTTACTTGGGGAACTACTAAGGGCAGAGTAGAAAACCAGTGAAGTATTAATGCCAGAGCACAATCCTCAGAAGGTAGATCCAGAAAAGTACTAAGAGCATTGAGCTATCGTGGGGGTGTACTGAATGAAGTGAACAAACCTAGGGAAGCAACACAAACATTCAAATGATGCGCGAAAGCCTTAAGACCAGTGAACATACTCAGGGAAAGTGTAAGAAAAAAGGACATACATTGGGATGCACTAATAGCAGAAAACATACACAAGAAAATGCTAATTGCAAAGAAGATACTGGGGGAAACTAAGGGCCCGATTCACAGAACTAACTTAAGACAAAATCCTAAACGTACTACCATTTTGGTATTCACAGAAGGCACTTACTCATTTTGGTATTCACAGAAGGCACTTACTCATCAATGAGTAAGTGCCTTCTGTGAATACCAAAATGAGTAAGTGCCTTCTGTGAATACCAAAATGAGTAAATGGTAGTAAGTTTAGGATTTTGTCTTAAGTTAGTTCTGTGAATCGGCCCTACGAGTGTGGCTACAGAAGCATTATTACTAAAATGTATATTAAGGGAGGTATTAAAAACAAACCTGGTGACGTTTTAAGAATGGAGAACATATCCTGGGAAGCGCCAAGAGCAGATAACGAACCAGGGGAATGACCCAGAGCAGGGAACTCATCCGAGGAAGAAAATAACTAATAGTGACCAACACATCAACATACCCCTTAAATGTGGGTGGAAAACTGAGGGGAGTGTGACCATTTCCGGGTGAGAGGTTGGAAGTAAGGTAGGAGGTGCATGTGCGTAGGAAATGTGGGGGATACAGGGGTTTTATCCCCCCCCCCCAGATTTTGGAGGTGGAGGGACAATAAGGACAAGGGTGGGAGGACGAGGGGGACAACCAACCCTGAAGTTTAAAAAGAGACAGCGATGCAGGCCCTGTTTAATCTTAATTCTTTTTTCAGTCCATTAAAAGCATGGGAACTGAAAAACAAACAAAGTTTAAATGGGATGCTGACTTAAATTCAAAGGGGCAGATTTACTACTTCTGGCGCATCTCTGCTAATCAGCAGGGATGCGCCAGAAGAGTTGCGGCGCATCTGTTCACCCGTGCGCCACCACTGATGCGCCGCATTTGCAATGCGGCACACCGTGGCGCACGGATGGGCAGATGTGTGTCGCATCCCCCGTCGGAAAGGCGGCGCATTGCTGGAGTTGTATCGCAAGATAGAAGCAGCTCCAGCTAGGCTCGGGGGTGCCCTATCCCTAACATGCGGCATCAATCCTTACGCCTGCTTCAAGCTGGCGCAGGGTTTTGACGCAGCATGGCCTTAAAAGTGACTTAGTCAAATCTTGTAGATTTCACTCAGCCACTTTTAGGAGGGGTTCCTGCGCCGGAACGCCTACATGTGGCGCAGGGCTTTACAATGATATGCATCTCCCAGAGGCGTCACGTTGTAAATACCCCATAGCACGGCGCTGGATTTGCGCCACCGCTGCGTCACAAAAGTGATGCAATGGCAGCGTAAAAGAGACGCAACAGGCTTGTAAATCTGCCCCAATGTGTCTCTTTTGCGGAATCCAAGTGTGCAAAGTACATTGCACTGAAAGGACTTCAGAGCCACTGCCCCACCCACCTCATGTACTGTAGCCCGGGCTGCTGCAGCTTTGATGGCTCAGAGGATTATTATCAGATGTGTGTGCTGGGTTCTAGTACTTCACAGGTCATTCCAAGGCCTTTTAAAAGGAGAGGAGGCTTTGTTTTTTAATTGCTTCTTGTGCCCCCTGCTGTCTCGCGCTCTCTTCAGCCCACTTGCTAGGTGTCAATTAAAGACTTGGTGGGGGACAGATAAACAGGGATGAATGGCTCCATTAGCATATCTCTCCCCATTGACAAATACACTGCAGTAATACCTTGAAACACTCTCAACCACTACAAAGGAGAGGTTATGCAAGGTTCCTTTAAAATATAAATGAGAAACTCAGTTACATTGTAGTATTATATTGGCATTTCTATAGTGCTTTCCTAGCCCTTGTGAGTCCCAAGAAGCTGTAACATAAATTATTATGACAGAATATAAATATCATCAAAAAAATGTTTTTCCGTCCATGAAACACAGTGCAGCAAATTAAAATATTTAAAAACCATTGATACCATTTAAAAGCAATAGATACCATCAGACACAGACAGGATGGCAGTACCACCATTATAAAAACGCATAACAAGTAATAGGAAAACCACAACAATGTTAAAAGAGCATTTAGCAGGATACAGATAAAATATTAAAACATCATCACTTCATCGTTATGGTCCTGCATTTGCGGAGGAGCCATGCAGCATGCAAAAATGTTGCCACTCCAACAACAATCACCTCTCTCGTGTCAGAGCATAAAGTGGGAAATGCAGGCGCAAAGTGACGAAAGCCCAGACGTTTACATAAATGCGTGAGCTATTGGCCTAGCATATGCAAGGCAAAAAAAGGCAAAGTGATGAAGAGTTTTCTCCGCTAGGTTACACAAGAGGCAATACTTCACACCCCATCTCATACAAAAGCTATCTACCAGCAAGACCCCGTAACTCCATTTAAACAAGCATTGGCATAGCCAATAGGTCCCACATTTGGGACCTTATAAGTGTTTTGCCATGCAACAGTTGATGTTGTTGCACCAAGGATATTCTGCTGCATAACTAAATACTTAGAGGGTCCAAAAAGCGATACCTATTGGCTATGCCAATGCTTGTTTGTTTTTTGTTGCAGTTTTGTTTAAGTTGCCAGATCTACAATAGCTGGACATGTTTTTTGTTAACAGTTCTTTGCATCAAATGAACTTGTTTTCATTGCTCTGAATGTTGTTTCCATTCTGGTTGTAGGAAGCAGTCATTCCCGGTGGTGTGGGGGCTGCCTAGCTGTGCGCATGCGCCGAACTTTGCAAATGAGAAAAGGCCTGGTGCAGGCCCAATTTACAAGTGTGGAGTGAGTGAGCCCCAGGCAGCATGACTCACCCACACAGGGGTTAATGCATTGCACCTGCATACTCAGCATGTTTTAAGGAAACTCAACACTCTCGCTCCCAGGCATCAAACACATATTTACCAAGAAACTCTGAGAAGATCCTGCCTGCTGCACTGATGGCTGGTGGTGTGTGTGCCTGGGGAAAGCGTGCAGTGATAGCTGGTGGTGTGTGTGCCCGGTGAAAGCGTGCACTGACGGCTGGTGGTGTGTATGCCTGGTGGAAGCGTGCAGTGACTGCTGGTGGTGTGTGTGCCTGGTGGAAGCGTGCACTGATGGCTGGTGGTGTGTGTCTTTTGACAGCTGGTAGTGTGTGACGGCTGGTAGTGTGTGTGCCCAGTGAAAGCGTGCACGGACGGCAGGTGGTGTGTGTGACCGATGAAAGCGTGCACTGACGGTTGGTGGTGTGTGTGCCTGGTGGAAGCGTGCACTCACGGCTGGTGGTGTGTGTGCCTGGTGGAAGCAAGCACTGACAGCTGGTGGTGTGTGTGCCTGGTGGAAGCGTGCACTGATGGCTGGTGGTGTGTGCCTGGTGGAAGTGTGCACTGACGGCTACTGGTGTGTGTGCCTGGTGGAAGCATGTACTGACGGCTGGTGGTGTGTGTGCCTGGTGGAAGAGTGCCCTAACGGCTGGTGGTGTGTGTGCCTGGTGCAAGTGTGCACTCACGGCTGGTGGTGTGTGTGCCTGGGAAAAGCGTGCACTGACTGCTGGTGGGGTGTTTGCCTGGTGGAAGCGTGCACTGATGGCTGGTGGTGTGTGTGCCTGGTGGAAGCATGCACTGACGGCTGGTGGTGTGTGTGTCCAGTGTAAGCGTGCACTGGCGGTTGGTGGTGTGTGTGCCTGGTGCAAGTGTGCACTCACGGCTGGTGGTGTGTGTGCCTAGGGAAAGCGTGCACTACCTGCTGGTGGGGTGTTTGCCTGGTGGAAGCGTGCACTGATGGCTGGTGGTGTGTGTGCCTGGTGGAAGCGTGCACTGACGGCTGGTGGTGTGTGTGCCTGGTGAAAGCCTGCACTGACGGCTGGTGGTGTGTGTGCCCGGTGAAAGCGTGCACCGACGGCTGGTGGTGTGTGTGTGGCTGGTGAAAGCGTGCACTGACTGCTGGTGGTGTGCGTGTGCCTGGTGGAAGCATGCACCGACAGCTGGTAGTGTGTGACCGCTGGTAGTGTGTGTGCCTGGTGAAAGTATGCACTGACAGCTGGTGGTGTGTGTGCCCGGTGAAAGCGTGCACTGACAGCTGGTGGTGTGTGTGCCTGGTGGAAGCGTGCACTGACGGCTGGTGGTGTGTGTGCCTGGTGGAAGCGTGCACTGACAGCTGGTGGTGTGTGTGCCTGGTGGAAGCGTGCACTGACAGCTGGTGGTGTGTGTGCCTGGTGGAAGCGTGCACTGAAGGCTGGTGGTGTGTGTGCCTGGTGGAAGCGTGCACTGACAGCTGGTGGTGTGTGTGCCTGGTGGAAGCGTGCACTGATGGCTGGTGGTGTGTGCCTGGTGGAAGTGTGCACTGATGGCTAGTGGTGTGTGTGCCTGGTGGAAGCATTCACTGACGGCTGGTGTTGTGTGTGCCTGGTGGAAGCGTACACTAAAGGCTGGTGGTGTGTGTGCCTGGTGGAAGCGTGCACTGATGGCTAGTGGTGTGTGTGCCTGGTGGAAGCGTGCACTGACGGCTGGTGGTGTGTGTGTGACTGGTGGAAGCGTGCACTGACGGCTGGTGGTGTGTGTGCCTAGTGGAAGCATGCACTGATGGCTGGTGGTGTGTGTGCCTGGTGGAAGTGTGCACTGACGGTTGGTGGTGTGTGTGTCTGGTGAAAGAGTGCACTGATGGCTGGTGGTGCGTGTGCCTGGTGAAATCGTGCACCGATGGCTGGTGGTGTGTGTTCTTGGTGAAAGAGTGCACTGACGGCTGGAGGTGTGTGCCTGGTGGAAGCGTGCACCGATGGCTGGTAGTGTGTGATGGCTGGTAGTGTGTGTGTGCCTGGTGAAAGTGTGCACTGGCGGCTGATGGTGTGTGTACCTGATGGAAGCGTGCACTGACGGCTGGTGATGTCTGTACCTGGTGAAAGCGTGCACTGACGGCTGGTGGTGTGTGTTCCTGGTGCAAGTGTGCACTCACGGCTGGTGGTGTGTGAGCCTGGTGGAAGCGTGCACTGACGGCTGGTGGTGTGTGTGCCTGGTGGAAGCGTGCACTGATGGCTGGTGGTGTGTGTGCCTGGTGGAAGTGTGCACTGATGGCTGGTGATATGTGTGCCCGGTGTAAGCGTGGACTGGCGGCTGGTGGTGTGTGTGCCTGGTGGAAGCATGCACTGACGGCTGGCGGTGTGTGTGCCTGGTGGAAGCGTGCACTGATTGCTGGTGGTGTGTGTGCCTGGTGGAAGCGTGCACTGATGGCTGGTGGTGTGTGTGCCTGGTAAAAGCGTGCACGGATAGCTGGTGGTGTGTGTGCCTGGTGGAAGCGTGCACTGATGGCTGGTGGTGTGTGTGTCCGGTGTAAGCGTGCACTGGCGGTTGGTGGTGTGTGTGCCTGGTGGAAGCGGGCACTGACGGTTGGTGGTGTGTGTACCTGGTGGAAGCATGCACTGATGGTAGGTGGTGTGTGTGCCTGGTGGAAGCATGCACTGACGGCTGGTGGTGTGTGTTCCTGGTGCAAGTGTGCACTCACGGCTGGTGGTGTGTGTGCCCGGTGAAAGCGTGCACCGACGGCTGGTGGTGTGTGTGTGGCTGGTGAAAGCGTGCACTGATGGCTGGTGGTGTGTGTGCCTGGTGGAAGCATGCACTGATGGCTGGTGGTGTGTGTGCCTGGTGGAAGCGTGCACTGACGGCTGGTGGTGTGTGTGCCTGGTGAAAGCCTGCACTGACGGCTGGTGGTGTGTGTGCCCGGTGAAAGCGTGCACCGACGGCTGGTGGTGTGTGTGTGGCTGGTGAAAGCGTGCACTGACTGCTGGTGGTGTGTGTGTGCCTGGTGGAAGCATGCACCGACAGCTGGTAGTGTGTGACCGCTGGTAGTGTGTGTGCCTAGTGAAAGTATGCACTGACAGCTGGTGGTGTGTGTGCCCGGTGAAAGTGTGCACTGACAGCTGGTGGTGTGTGTGCCTGGTGGAAGCGTGCACTGACGGCTGGTGGTGTGTGTGCCTGGTGGAAGCGTGCACTGACAGCTGGTGGTGTGTGTGCCTGGTGGAAGCGTGCACTGAAGGCTGATGGTGTGTGTGCCTGGTGGAAGCGTGCACTGACAGCTGGTGGTGTGTGTGCCTGGTGGAAGCGTGCACTGATGGCTGGTGGTGTGTACCTGGTGGAAGTGTGCACTGATGGCTAGTGGTGTGTGTGCCTGGTGGAAGCATGCACCGACGGCTGGTGGTGTGTGTGCCTGGTGGAAGCGTGCACTAAAGACTGGTGGTGTGTGTGCCTGGTGGAAGCGTGCACTGATGGCTAGTGGTGTGTGTGCCTGGTGGAAGCGTGCACTGACGCCTGGTGGTGTGTGTGTGACTGGTGGAAGCGTGCACTGACGGCTGGTGGTGTGTGGGCCTAGTGGAAGCATGCACTGACGGTTGGTGGTGTGTGTGCCTGGTGGAAGCGTGCACTGACGGTTGGTGGTGTGTGTGCCTGGTGAAAGAGTGCACTGACGGCTGGTGGTGCGTGTGCCCGGTGAAATCGTGCACTGATGGCTTGTGGTGTGTGTGCTTGGTGAAAGAGTGCACTGACGGCTGGAGGTGTGTGCCTGGTGGAAGCGTGCACCGATGGCTGGTAGTGTGTGACGAATAAACAAAATAGAATCCACAAGGTGGTTATTCAGTGGTCCCTAAGGGATGGGGAGCACACCGTGTTTTTTAAATGCCCCTCACACACCAACAGGCCCCTTGGTGTCATGCTTCATCATCGGGGCCTTCGCACCCCTCTACGGGATGCGGCGTGCTACGACAGAACGACTACGTAGGAGCACTTGGCAGTGAGCTATGTGAGGGTGTGTATTTACGTGATGTGAGTGAGGTGAGGTGAAAAGGTGAATAAAAAATACCTGGCACAAAGGATAAAAAGAAAAAAATTGTATTCCGTCCCTGGCTGGTATTAGTAAAAAGTGCAAAGACTGGTTGAAAAAATACGTGCTAGGGTATATCAACCAACAACAGTGTCAACATGTTTCGGAGCGCAAGACTCCTTCTTCAGGACGAGGATATGCACTATGATCCTCACCTTACTCACATGGAATGTGAAAGTGTTCAACATTTTTTTTATAAAAACAATGTGTAATGTACCTATCAATGTTTTAAGTGATGGTATGTTCGTTGTGCCCAATTGGCGTATGAAATATCTGTAAAAGAAAGACATAGTAAATAAACTAGTCGGATGTCCAGGAACATAATAAACTTGCTAGTCGGATGTCCAGGAAACATGAAAAAAAGGGGGATTCCTATTATAACAATGGTAAGTATGCAGAACTCCACTGTGGATCTGGTTCCTTGTGAGAGAAAGACATTTAAGGGGGACATACAATTCTTAACACATTCGCACATACATACATGCAATCTCCCTGGTATAAATGGGAATGAAAAGTTGGTTTTTTGCAGTGGTACAAGCTTACTTAAGTTCAAAATGCGGATGGCCCCATGAGCCTTCAATTGTATGTCCCCCTTAAATGTTTTCTTATTATGTTCCTGGACATCCGACTAGTTTATTTACTATGTCTTTCTTTTACAGATATTTCATACGCCAATTGGGCGCAACGAATATACCATCACTTAAAACATTGATAGGTACATTACACATTGTTTTTATAAAAAAAATTTTGAACACTTTCACATTCCACGTGAGTAAGGTGAGGATCATAGTGCATATCCTCGTCCTGAAGAAGGAGTCTTGCGCTCCGAAACATGTTGACACTGTTGTTGGTTGATATACCCTAGCACGTATTTTTTCAACCAGTCTTTGCACTTTTTACTAATACCAGCCAGGGACGGAATAATTTTTTTTTCTTTTTATCCTTAGTGCCAGGTATTTTTTATTCACCTTTTCACCTCACCTCACTCACATCACGTAAATACACACCCTCACATAGCTCACTGCCAAGTGCTCCTACGTAGTCGTTCTGTCGTAGCACGCCGCATCCCGTAGAGGGGTGCGAAGGCCCCGATGATGAAGCATGACACCAAGGGGCCTGTTGGTGTGTGAGGGGCATTTAAAAAACACGGTGTGCTCCCCATCCCTTAGGGACCACTGAATAACCACCTTGTGGATTCTATTTTGTTTATTCATGACGCCTAGGGAGACTGAATCCACTTCTCTCTCTCTCCCCCCTATTGTTATCTTCCTGGTAGTGTGTGACGGCTGGTAGTGTGTGTGTGCCTGGTGAAAGTGTGCACTGGCGGCTGATGGTGTGTGTACCTGATGGAAGCGTGCACTGACGGCTGGTGATGTCTGTACCTGGTGAAAGCGTGCACTGACGGCTGGTGGTGTGTGTTCCTGGTGCAAGTGTGCACTCACGGCTGGTGGTGTGTGAGCCTGGTGGAAGCGTGCACTGACGGCTGGTGGTGTGTGTGCCTGGTGGAAGCGTGCACTGATGGCTGGTGGAGTGTGTGCCTGGTGGAAGTGTGCTCTGATGGCTGGTGGTGTATGTGCCTGGTGGAAGCGCGCACTGACGACTGGTGGTGCGTGTGCCTGGTGGAAGCGTACACTGATGACTGGTGATGTGTGTGCCTGGTGAAAGCGTGCACTGATGGCTGATTGTGTGTGTGCCTGATGAAAGCGTGCACTGACAACTGATTGTGTATGTGCCTGGTGGAAACAGGAGCATTCACAGTGATAGAAGACATAAATGAAACTGACGAAGAGGGAGGGGGAGAATGGAAGAGGAGTGCGAGCAGAGGAGCATGATTCACAGCTAGAAGACACAAATGAAGCTGGCCAGGAGGGAGGGGGAAAAGAGAGGGGGGTAGTGCAAGCAGAGGAGCCTGATTACAGCAATAAAAACACAGATGGCAGCTGTGCACATGCACAATCTCGTGAACGCAAGCTTTAGGCCAGCAAAAGCCTCTGGTGGCACTTTTAAAAGCCACTTACTAAATGTCTCGAAGAGACAACGCATGCGCTGTCTCAGAGGAGACCTAAAAAAGTTGTAATGGGCTGAGTCCTGAGTGAATATAACAAAACAATTCATAAGTAGGGGTAAGCTTGATTTCTAAAAAGAGGTCAGTTAGGCTCCCAACTTTAACACGTCAATTTCCTTAACCATAAATGCTCCTTAAGTCAGTCTTTAATCAAGGAGTGAGGGACTCGCTTTGCTGCATCCGGTGTTCCACACAGTGAAGGCAGGCCAATTTCATGTAGCTTGGACGTAATATGGGTAAAGCCGCCCATTTTCTCACAGCCCGGCGATTGTAAAAGTGCCCTAATCAAAACTCTGTAATTTTCCAATTCATCTGTGGAAGAAATTCTATGCCAGTACATAATGGGACGTGACATAATGTATTGATTAATCAGAACAACGCCAAAGTCCAAGAGTTGGGGAGGCACGGGACACTCTGAGGGAGATGGAGAATACTCCCCAGAAACCTATTTTCAGTTTTACCAAGGTCATCAGTCCTGACGTGTCCCCACAATTCAATGCCATACATAGCTGTACTCTTGGCTTTGATGTTATATATCTCCACCACTGGTTCAAGGGAACATGCATGGGCCCTTTTACGATTGGCTGCAGCACCAGCTTCTTGTTGGCGCTTTAGTGAGCATTTCCCAATGTGCGTGGACCAGCTCATTTTGTTAGTTAAGCAGACCAACAGATACACAAACTCCTGCACTTGTTCAAGAGGAACACCCTGTCCCATGATATTTGCTTTGGCTCATTTGTAGGGATCAAATGCCATCAATTTTGTTTTATTCCTGTTAAGCTCAAGTCCCCGATCGCTGCAAAAGGTTAAAAACAGTCAAGTATAGCCTGCAGGCCACGCCGAGTTTTAAAAGCGTGTCATCTGACAAAAGCAGCATCACAGTTTTATGAGGGCCTATTTTAGGTGCAGAATTTCCAGGGAAATCAAGTGCTTGGACTAGGGGGCATATTATCAAGGGGGTTTATCTCCGCTTTTTTTGGCTTTAAAAGCCAAGAAAGCGGAGATAAAATTATCTCCCTATTACCTAGCTGTCGCTAACACCAGTTAGCGACAGCTAGTAGGAGATGGCGACCATCTTGGGCCCCGCTTTGCATGTCAGTGATATTTATCACTAATGACATGCAAAGTGGGCGTGCCAAGATGTTAGCGACTGGAAACAGTCGCTAACATCGCTATCTCCTATTACCAACTTTTGGAGATATTCGCGCTAAACGCAAATATCTCCAAAAGCTAACACCTACCCTGAGCAGTTCTTAGCCATGTTATCCAATGGGAGGTGGATAACATGGCTAAGAGCATTAGCTCGGTAATGCATGAATATCGCTGAATTTTCAGCGATATTCATGCATTGCGGCCGTTTTTTATCGCATTTGCGATAAACCTTGGTAATACCAAGGTTTATCTGCGATAAAAATCGCCGCAGCTCAGCGGTAAATTTTTGTCTCTAATCAAGCAATAGCGATAATTATCGCTATTGCTTGGTAATATGCCCCTAGGTTCTTTATGTAGAGGGTGAACAGTGTTGGGGATGACACAGAACCCTGCTGAACACCAGTTTCAGTATTAAAGGCGTCTGAGAGCTCACTATTGGTGCCACACCTAACTCAGGAAGTGTTATGTGCATGCAGTCTTACAAGAATAGCCAGAATATTAGCGGGAACACCTATCTTTGTCAAGGCTTCCCATATCTTGGCCCTGGGGATAGAATCAAAGGCTGTTCTCAAGTCAACAAAGACCACATACAAGTGACTTCTGTCGAGGGGTATAGTTTTCCAGTAAAGGGCCCAGGAACACAGGATTTGGTAATCTTTTTTCTAAACGCCACCTACATCTCAGCGAGAATAAAATTGTCCTTTACCCATTCCAGCAACTCTCCCAGGAAAAGACTAGAGAAACGTTTCTGGGATGTGTCAATAATGCTGATGAGCCTATAGTTCCCTGGGTCATCTTTACAGCCTTTTTTATAAATCGGAACAATCACAGCGGTCTGAGAATGTTATATTTTTTTTCTTAGCGCTTTGAAACCATTCATAAGACAATATTTAAAATAAAAGACTCTGCAATGGAGAAATGTATATTCTGACATCAGGTTCTATAACTGATTTTATATAATGGTCCAACCCTACATGTCCTACCGCCCTTCTCATTCCAGGTAGTTTTTGTGTTTAACAAAGTGTATTGTAGGTGGTGTAGGCCCAGTGCATGTCTCATTTTTCTTCTACGGAAGCTGCTTTGAGGGTGATTGGGTGAAGGTATGGGCCTTTTAAGTACTTGAAAACTGGGTTTGCACCTCTGAAGATTGTTACCCTTCATTTGACACCAAGATAATCCAAACATAGGCCAGAAGGCACTCAAACACTTCTATCTATCCATACATTAGAAGCAGTCTGGAGCAACCTATCTCTCACTCCTTTTCACCTCTAATTCATGCATAAGAGCAGCGAAACCACATGGTAGGAACACAACTTTGATCACCACACACAACATATATGCAACCTATGGGTGTTAAACAGGTATTAATGAGGTGAAACCTTTGCCCATACAGTTTTAGGATTCGTAATAATGTCAATATAATGACGTAATGCCATCCCAAAAACTGTGGCATTATGCAGCACAGTATGATTGTTACTGCTGCATAATTCAGTCGATGTTGTCACATAATTTGGTCTTCCCCGATCTATGGAAAATCCATTGTTCTGAGAGTAAATTTCAGCTGGTTAATATTGAGGAGGGAAAGCCAACAAATTAAGAGGGTGAGCCGAGTCAGAGCAGAGCCAATGGCCTGACTTAGCTCTTAGAGTCAGTGCATGAGCTGAGCCCTGAAAATTTTTGCCATGAAAATCATACATCAACCATCACTTAAAATATGATAAGGTCTCTTCAAAATTAAAAAAAAGTGGGCTTCTTTAACACGTGGAAGTTTTTACATTAACACATCACAATATAGCACTGCACTGAAGTATTTATTGAAAGTGTTCATTTTTAAACATGAGCTTAGAACCATTCTTGTCATGTGAATTCCTTTATGCAGCCCTCATTCTGATAAATAGAGAAACAATATAGTCTATGAAATGAAACTTAATAGGTTGTGTAGAGCTATTACTACGAACTCATCTATTTGAATGTGCTCTCATATGCAATAGTGAAGAAAAAGGAAGATAGGTAAAATAAAATATTTGCCTAAGATCACACAATTTGGTTAAGAGGGGCAGGCATGATTCATGTTTCTGGTTTCACTTTGTACAAATTAGTACTAAATTGGTATGCATTTGTCTCTCATTTTTACCTCAAAGGTTAATGTTTTGTTTTTATCTTTTGGGCATGAGGGTAGAGAGTGGGTGGCAGGCAGAAGCCACATGAAAGCTCGCCTTGTTTTGGGTTTGAAGTTCCAACAGGACCTTGATCTGAGCTAGGGCCAGGCTTCAGGCTTCAGGCTCAAGCCTGCTTGAGCTTTCAGTGCCTCACTCACCTCTAGGTTAATATGATTACTTCAGATATCTGTATGTATAATGAGTTGGTGCACTTGTGACTAGTGACGTGTGTTTTTATAGACCTATGAGGTACTAGCACTGTGAATATGTTGAGCAATTTGAAAATGTATTACAGGCTGCACACAGTATAAGACTGTCAAATCAAATCGAATCAAATATATACTTTATTCGGTTTTTTGAGATACAAAACCATAAAAGTTCATATTAAAATACAATTTACAATCTACATGGTAATAAAAACATTTTAAATGACCAAAATACAGTAAAGTAGGGTTCCAGACATAAAAAATTATTTTCCACTCCAAGGTTATGGCAGTATCAAAGGAGTTCGTGGTTAAACGCAGGAGTTCGTGATTGGCCTTTGTTACATGTCCAGGTATTCAGGGAGGAAAGCACGGGTTTATGGGATAAAAGTCATGTAAGTCCCATGTTGATATTGGGCCATCTCTAACTCTAGGCGGGCAAGTTTTCAAATAAGGGACAATGTTTCGGTCCCTAAATCTCACGAGTACCAAGTCCCCCGCAACATCTTTGGGAAGAGAGCCCAACCAACCAACCCTTCTAACACTCCTTATTGCTCCGTATAAATTAGGAGGCAGTGGCCTATTTTTTGACAGCCAGAATTTGGTTTTATTGACTAAATCATATTGTCTCTCAATTTTTCCAGGTGGAAGAGCGGGTACACCCGCAAGGATGCACACGTATGGGGCCGCTTCCGGAGGTAAATGGATAGAATTAATTTTATTATGACCTACTCTGGATGCGGTCGGTTGTGGAGGGGAAACTTTTGTGAGGTATTTGTTTATTTTTTGCCCAGAAGCACTAGGGCCAGCAGGTTGTGTTTGACACCTTTTATCCTGCACAAGTGGTTTTGAGCCTAGATGTGTAGGAGGTGTCTTAGGGCAATTGGGTGTAACACTGCGTTTGCCAACCAGCGAGTTTAACTTAATGGCTTTCTCTATCTCAGAAAACCGTTCCCCTAACAAGTTCATTTTTTCTAATAATGGTGCTATCATGGAGGTAACCAATTGTTCGATAATGGGTAATATTTGCAGGTGGGAAGGGGGTGTTATAACTTCTGGGAACTCCTCAATCGATGGGATCATTGGGGAGTTAGCAGTGGATGGGCATCGACACAAGTTGGATTTTGGGGTTGTTTCCACCTTGATTGACATCGATATTTTTTCTTTTTGTAGATGGGGCCTGAGGGAGTTCAATGCTCTGTGTGTTCGGGCTACAGGATTTATTAACTAATATTGGAGGATCCAAAAGTGCAGCCTTATCTGAAAGTAAACTAACACTTTTGGGCGGAGGGGGGGTTTCCAATGTAACATTGTTCCAATGTCGGATTTTTCCAGGTCCCACGAAGTCCCACGAAGGCAATCAGCAACAGGTAGGGTCCTTTCCATAGGTTGTATATGGGTATTCCCATTAGAGGTGGTCGAGCAAACAAATTAGCAGGGAACCTGAGCCCAGCCAAGGGTCTGGCTCAGATCTAAGAGCCCGTGCACGAGCCGAGCCCTGAAAATATTTTGCTAAGTAAATCATACAACAAACATCACGTAAAATATGATAAAGTCTTCAAAATTCAAAAATGTGTATTTGTCAATGGTGTGAAAGCTGTGACATTAACAGGGTACATTATAGCACTACAAAGAGAAGTACTTGTTAAAAGTGATAGTTTTTCTACCACTGGCAGTCTGAACTCACATATTTGAATGTACTTTCATAGGCGATATTGAACGAAAAGGTTTTGGTGAAATAAAATATTTGCCCAAAAGCACACAATTTCAGTGAGGAAGTCACAATTTATTCAGGTTTTCTGGTTTCACTTTGTACAAATCAGCCAGTAAATAGGTATCTATTTGTATTTCCTTATGTTGAAGCTTTATTTTTACTTCTTAGTGCATTTTTCTACAATTGATTTGATCTAAAGGTATTATTGCGCTTTATATGAGCACCAGTTACAATCGATGGGATCATTGGGGAGTTAGCAGTGGATGGGCATCGACACAAGTTTTGGATTTTGGGGTTGTTTCCACCTTGATTGACATCGATATTTTTTCTTTTTGTAGATGGGGCCTGAGGGAGTTCAATGCTCTGTGTGTTCGGGCTACAGGATTTATTAACTAATATTGGAGGATCCAAAAGTGCAGCCTTATCTGAAAGTAAACTAACACTTTTGGGCGGAGGGGGGGGTTCCAATGTAACATATGTGGTTTTGCATAGGAAGTTCAACTCATTTAACAGGGAAAAAATTTGCCCAGTACCAGCTTCGCTAGTAGAATGGTCTCCCTTGGAGGTCATAGTGATATAGGAATGTAGGACCGTGATATACAAAAGAGAGTCCACAGGAAAAGAAAACAAAGTGATTGAAGGGGGTCTTTACCTTTTGTATAGTAGGCCTACAATGTGGCAACCAAGGGGGGTGGCCCGTCCCGGCCTTATCCGGACATTGAGGGCAGTAGAGGGCCCGCCCTTTGCCCGGGCTTCGCCCCGGGCGCTCCCGCGCGCTATCGCGCAGCGGTCTCCCCAAACTGTTAAGTAGAGCTAGGGCAGGGGGAGTGACCGGCAGGGAGAGCGGCCCCAGGTGTTACGAGCAGGGATTCCTGGTCAATTAAGTCCCTGCCAAGCTGCTCGCAGCCCTGCCGGTGCAAGGAAGCACAGTTCTATTCAGTCTCAAAGAGCCCCACAGAGACAGGGGACGAAGCGGGACCCGCGCAGCGGGTCCGGCAAGGAGTCGGATTTTTCCAGGTCCCACGAAGTCCCACGAAGGCAATCAGCAACAGGTAGGGTCCTCAGCACAGTCCGCAGGGCGTTCCTCCCCACAAAGTTTCCCGCGAACAAGGCAAGCAGGGCTGGTTATATCAGGGCGGGGGGCGTGACCGGCAGAGAGAGCAGCCTCAGGTGTTACGAGCAGGGACTCCTGGTCAATTGAGTCCCTGCAAAGCTGCTCGCAGCCCTGCCGGTGCAAGGAAGCACAGTTCTATTCAGTCTCAAAGAGCCCCACAGAGACAGGGGACGAAGAGGGACCCGCGCAGCGGGTCCGGCAAGGAGTCGGATTTTTCCAGGTCCCACGAAGTCCCACGAAGGCAATCAGCAACAGGTAGGGTCCTCAGCACAGTCCGCAGGGCGTTCCTCCCCACAAAGTTTCCCGCGAACAAGGCAAGCAGGGCTGGTTATATCAGGGCGGGGGGCGTGACCGGCAGAGAGAGCAGCCTCAGGTGTTACGAGCAGGGACTCCTGGTCAATTGAGTCCCTGCAAAGCTGCTCGCAGCCCTGCCGGTGCAAGGAAGCACAGTTCTATTCAGTCTCAAAGAGCCCCACAGAGACAGGGGACGAAGAGGGACCCGCGCAGCGGGTCCGGCAAGGAGTCGGATTTTTCCAGGTCCCACGAAGTCCCACGAAGGCAATCAGCAACAGGTAGGGTCCTCAGCACAGTCCGCAGGGCGTTCCTCCCCACAACGTTTCTGTCAGAAAATAAGGAGAAAGACTCAAGGGGAAATTTTCTAACTTTTTTTCCCCCGGGTTTGCATAAACAAAACATTGGAATTTACTCTCCTACCCTCATCTTGAATCTCTTGTTTTGCATTGAAAAGTTACCTAACATAAAGCAGAGCTAAGCGCTACTTTGCGGTAAGGGTACGTTCCATAGGTTGTATATGGGTATTCCCATTAGAGGTGGTCGAGCAAACAAATTAGCAGGGAACCTGAGCCGAGCCAAGGGTCTGGCTCAGATCTAAGAGCCCGTGCACGAGCCGAGCCCTGAAAATATTTTGCTAAGTAAATCATACAACAAACATCACGTAAAATATGATAAAGTCTTCAAAATTCAAAAATTTGTATTTGTCAATGGTGTGAAAGCTGTGACATTAACAGGGTACATTATAGCACTACAAAGAGAAGTACTTGTTAAAAGTGATAGTTTTTCTACCACTGGCAGTCTGAACTCACATATTTGAATGTACTTTCATAGGCGATATTGAACGAAAAAGTTTTGGTGAAATAAAATATTTGCCCAAAAGCACACAATTTCAGTGAGGAAGTCACAATTTATTCAGGTTTTCTGGTTTCACTTTGTACAAATCAGCCAGTAAATAGGTATCTATTTGTATTTCCTTATGTTGAAGCTTTATTTTTACTTCTTAGTGCATTTTTCTACAATTGATTTGATCTAAAGGTATTATTGCGCTTTATATGAGCACCAGTTACATTACATAGGATCACATGCATTGTTTATTAGCATGGGGAGAGTAAATGATTGGCCCAGAATCACCGAGTGTTGAGCCAACACCAAGACTCAAACCTGGTTCCACAGTCGGCAGCTCTGACTGTAACGCCACATCCTGGGTAGAGGGAATATGGCAGGCAGAAACGAAAGTTCAAGTTGTTATGGGCTCAAGGTTCCAACAGGACTTCGAGCTGAGCCATAGGCAGGCTTCAAACTCGAGGCTGGCACCAGCTTTCCGTAGCTCGCCCATCTCTAATTCCCATACAACTATCCATGGTTTTTGATGCAAAACCTTATTTACTAAATAAAAGATAGATTGGATTTTGTACTGAAAAGTTACACCTCCTTGAGACAGGCATAAAGAATGAGCAAAGTTTTCTTTCCTCTGAACTTTTGAAAATTTCTGCATGCACAGCACTTTACAGCATACATACAGTGGTAAAAATATTGAACTATGTTCAAGCACAGTTTTTGTACCGAAGGGTACCCTCCCAAAACAAAAACCTTTGCTTTACATCACACAGCCACACCCATGCACTAAAGTGCATGGCCGTGTGCATTGGTGCAAGGCAGCCAAATGCGTATCAGCACAGGGAGAAACAAAACTGGCGTCATACCTTAGTAGATAGGTTGCTGTTCTACTCTTTCCTATTGATGCAGGAAAGCAACTTTGGTTACTGTGCTTCGCAGTATCAAAAGTTAAAAATGTGTCTCTCAATGTTTAAATCCTTACAGTGTTTTCAAAAACATTTAGTTTTTAATACAACACATTCAGACTGTACCTAGTGCAAACCTTTCCAGGACAGGTAACAAATTTAGAGTGCCTTTCAAAAAAGAATAATTATCTGACACTAGGAAGCTTCAAATGATTCTATGAGTTAAAGCCTGTACTTGCTCCAAAGAAGACCTTAGATTTGCTAAGTAACCAAGCATCACCGGAACCTATCTCATTCTGTATATTTCACTAGATTGAATTTCTTTGAGCATTTCACAAGCTGGTGCCTTATTATTCATTGTTTCCAGCATTTCGCTACGTAGGATACTGTGGGGCACATGCATCAAAGGTTTTTGCAATAGCAAACAGTGCGATTCGTAAAAATCGTCCATTTGCGATCGCAAATTGGCCTTGGAGATGCATGAAAGTGTTACCTATGCACAATTTAAGAATTCATAATCATTTGCGAATTCCTAAAGTGCAATTGCATTTAAGGAATCGCAAGAAGCACTTTCAAATAGCGAGTTCGCTATTTGAAACCGCAAATTACAGACACTTGTCTGTAATTTTAAAAAAGTTTGAAAAATGCACTTTTTAAAGTTTTAGGTTACACACACACATGCCCTTGGGGCATGTGAGTGCGCAACATGGGTGTACAGTTCAATTTCAGGGGGGCAATAGGGTGCCCTTTTGACAATCTTGCACCCTTGAAATTGCGCATGCAATCTCTCATTCATTCCTATGGGCCTGAAGGCCCATAGGAATGAAAGGGAAGGCATTCCGTAATTGCGACTCACAATTTGCGAGTCGCAATTAAGGAATGTTTAAGAATCGCTATTTTTATAGCGATTCCTACATGCATATGCTTTTGCAATTCCTTAATTGTGATTCCTTAACAATCACAATTAAGGAATCTCAAAAGCCTACCTTGATGAATGTGCTAGTTAGTGTCTCACACAACAAGCTTCATGCATTTGTATGACCTGTCTCACACACACTCATCTCATTTTTGCGAACATATTACACTACACACACTCACACACACACACACACACACACACTGTATCTTGCTTTTGAAGGCATCTCACATACTAGGCTTTATGTGTCTGTTTCTTTGACATCAGGTTTTTCACATTGTATACCTCCAATACACTCACACTGTGCATCTCATTTTCTGAACATCTTATACAGAAGGCATATTTGATGGCATGTTTGTCTGCGTCTTCAGCTATTCAGTTTGTGCGCACTATACACTCATCGCTTCCATCTGCACTGATTCTTCCCACAGATTAGACAGCAAAAGTTTATTTTTATTTTTATTGTGTGTTATATTGTGTGGTTCACTGAGTGCATACAATGCCTCAATATCCATCTTCAACCCACAGGAGAGCAAGCAATGCACTTCTGTCTGTGGTAGTATCATCACCCCCCCCCCCGCCCCACTCCAGTGCAACCCTCAAGCAAATGACAGCAGAGTTATATGTTGAAACTATGATTGACCATGAGCACACACTTTGTCAACCTAAAGGCTGAAAATGATAATCATTTTTCCTGGTTCCACATTGCCCACAGCACTGCAGATATGATGGGGTAGGTTCTGATAAAAATGCCCAGAGATTGCCCTCATGGACAAATGCCACTGCTGGAAGCCCTGTGCAGATTGTAATGCAGAGCTTATTACATCATACTTTTATTAAGAAAAGGAAAAGCTGCCATTAGAACTCTTATAGCGCTTTGACTAAAACATACACAAAGGACCACATTTAGTGGGGTGGTGTTGTCTGCTAATGCTAGTGAATTGCCAACTGAAGGTCTGGTCAGGGTTATTTTTTAATAGCATTGTTTCCAAGCGCTTTTATTCTTTGATAAGCAGATTGTTAAACCTATTCTAGAGGCCTGTGGTAGTAGGTGGTTACTGAATGGTGGATACTGTAAGAAATTGGGTCTTATACTGAGTGGCGCGAAAACCCTTCTCATGCAACAACCAATGTCACGGTCAGGGGGAACTACAAAAGTCACTAAATTAAGCTGTGCTTAACCCCTTTGTAGCTTGCACAAAAGCAGACAGGCTTAACTTAGAAGCCTAGTATTTATGCAGTACACAATGAGTAATAAACTGAAATCACAACACAAGAACTCCCCCACTGCCATTTTAGAATACAGTGAACAATTTAATATATAAAATGAGACCTAAATTATAAAAATCCAATCAGTAGGATCAGAGATATACAATTTTAAATGTTTAAGTACAAATAATGCCAAGAATCAGAATGCTTCAATTGTTGGTATCTGGTCCTTAGACCTGGACAAAGTCATAAATTCAGGCTGACCATGGTGGAGTTCTCCCGGACCCCGCCTGGGAAGAGAGACCCTTCAGGACGTGTACAGCGTTGGAATTATTTCAGCACTCTAGCAAAGCGGGAGAGTACATATATTCGGTTGTACTGCGTGGACCTTCCATCTTACCTGACTGTGAATTGTGGCGTGATCTACTCTATACTCTTGCAAAGGTTCCTTGAAGACAGGCTGCCTCGCGCTGCTTGGATTGTGCGCTCGCGCTATTGCGGTGACTGACTACTGCTGTATCAGCGCTTTTTTAATTTTTTGTTTAAATCTTAAAACAATTTTTGATTTTAGCTGCTCGCTGTAGCGCTATTACTGCCCCTCACCCACATTTAAAATCTATAAAAGCACCGCTATTTAGCGGGTCCGGTTCTGGGGTGTGTGGGAGCGCCATACTTGTCAGGTTTGGAAGCCAGACGCCGCCATCTTGGTGCGGGTCGTGGCGCCTGATTAGGCTATCTACGCCGGCCTACTTAAGGCGGAACCTACGCAGGGGCTCTCCTTGCAAAGGTTCCTTGAAGACAGGCTGCCTCGCGCTGCTTGGATTGTGCGCTCGCGCTATTGCGGTGACTGACTACTGCTGTATCAGCGCTTTTTAATTTTTTGTTTAAATCTTAAAAATTTTTTGATTTTAGCTGCTCGCTGTAGCGCTATTACTGCCCCTCACCCACATTTAAAATCTATAAAAGCACCGCTATTTAGCGGGTCCGGTTCTGGGGTGTGTGGGAGCGCCATACTTGTCAGGTTTGGAAGCCAGACGCCGCCATCTTGGTGCGGGTCGTGGCGCCTGATTAGGCTATCTACGCCGGCCTACTTAAGGCGGAACCTACGCAGGGGCTCTCCTTGCAAAGGTTCCTTGAAGACAGGCTGCCTCGCGCTGCTTGGATTGTGCGCTCGCGCTATTGCGGTGACTGACTACTGCTGTATCAGCGCTTTTTAATTTTTTGTTTAAATCTTAAAACAATTTTTGATTTTAGCTGCTCGCTGTAGCGCTATTACTGCCCCTCACCCACATTTAAAATCTATAAAAGCACCGCTATTTAGCGGGTCCGGTTCTGGGGTGTGTGGGAGCGCCATACTTGTCAGGTTTGGAAGCCAGACGCCGCCATCTTGGTGCGGGTCGTGGCGCCTGATTAGGCTATCTACGCCGGCCTACTTAAGGCGGAACCTACGCAGGGGCTCTCCTTGCAAAGGTTCCTTGAAGACAGGCTGCCTCGCGCTGCTTGGATTGTGCGCTCGCGCTATTGCGGTGACTGACTACTGCTGTATCAGCGCTTTTTAATTTTTTGTTTAAATCTTAAAACAATTTTTGATTTTAGCTGCTCGCTGTAGCGCTATTACTGCCCCTCACCCACATTTAAAATCTATAAAAGCACCGCTATTTAGCGGGTCCGGTTCTGGGGTGTGTGGGAGCGCCATACTTGTCAGGTTTGGAAGCCAGACGCCGCCATCTTGGTGCGGGTCGTGGCGCCTGATTAGGCTATCTACGCCGGCCTACTTAAGGCGGAACCTACGCAGGGGCTCTCCTTGCAAAGGTTCCTTGAAGACAGGCTGCCTCGCGCTGCTTGGATTGTGCGCTCGCACTATTGCGGTGACTGACTACTGCTGTATCAGCGCTTTTTAATTTTTTGTTTAAATCTTAAAACAATTTTTGATTTTAGCTGCTCGCTGTAGCGCTATTACTGCCCCTCACCCACATTTAAAATCTATAAAAGCACCGCTATTTAGCGGGTCCGGTTCTGGGGTGTGTGGGAGCGCCATACTTGTCAGGTTTGGAAGCCAGACGCCGCCATCTTGGTGCGGGTCGTGGCGCCTGATTAGGCTATCTACGCCGGCCTACTTAAAGCTCCACCTTTTTTCAACGCGCAGCGGTGACGCGCAGGGTGGCGCCTTCTCTGCGCCTGAGTCGTGCCAGAGTCCTGCCCGTCTGCGCCCGTCAGCGTTCCGGGAGCGGACGGGGCAGGACGGCTGGCTGGCTCTACTTACTGTCTGGTGCTTTACTATTGTCTGTCTTCAGTATGTCGTATAGATACTCTTCTGATACTCTTTTAACTCTTCGTCCTCATGTGGGTCGTTGCCACTATGTCTTCCCCGGTAGTCGGGCGTTAAGCAAAGGATGCTCCAATTGTGGTTGGCGCCTTTCGAAATGTGAAAAGCCCACCTCGATTTCTAAACCACCTCCTATCGTCTGTTTACTCCTTAATACGCGCTCTCTAGGTGGCCATGTGCCTGATATTTGGAACTTGTTGTACAACTCTAATGTATCCTGTCTCTTCCTGACTGAAACTTGGTTAAGTGACTCCTCAACTCCCGACTTAGTCAACGCCATCCCTCCCGATTATTCCATCTTTAGGAGAGATAGAGCGGTGGGACGAGGAGGCGGTGTGGCTATTATAGTCAACAAACGGCTGCACTGCACCACTTTTCCGGTTGACAACATTCAGGAGACAGAGGCCCTTGGCTTTACACTCCATCTCTCCTCATCTCAGGCCTGTACCGGTATTGTTTTATATAGAGCTCCTGGCCCTGTAGGCTCTTTTTTAGATGAGCTCCAAGTAGCACTTTCAGTCCCGTGCCTAAAATCTGAACACTGTCTACTGCTCGGTGACTTAAATATTCATATGGATGATGCTACTAACCCAGATACTACTAAATTGATAGATATCACCACCATGCTGGGACTATCATCTTTCATCCATGAACCTACACATAATAAAGGCCATACTCTAGATCAAGTCTTTTCCTCCCGTCCTATTGATTCTCAAGCGCCGCAGCCGGTTCTGTGGTCAGATCATTATCTGATCACCTTTTTCCTGTCCTGTGTTTCTCCTCCCAGAAGAAAATTTGTGAGTTCTTCTAAACGTGTGTCCCGACCCTTTCATCTTCTCTCTAATGAGAGCCTATTACAGGCGATGGAAGCTACACCCTGTACTTTATCGGGCAACGTAGAAGACGATCTACTTTATTTCACCAACTGGCTCACGGCAAGATTGGCAGCTCTCGTTCCTGAGAAAATGACTAAGGTGGGCAATAAGAGGCTCTCCGCCCCTTGGTTTACTTCTCAGCTCAGGGAAGCTCGCCAAAATTGCAAGAGAGCCGAAAGAGTCTGGCGGAAGGACTACAATCCTTCGGCAAAAGCCAAATTTAAAACTCTGACTAGATCCTACCACAAATTGATTTGGAATGAGAAAAAACTTCATCTGGAACGTCGTATTGACGATGCGGGAAACACAAGTAGGGAAATTTTTAAAATTGTTAAGGATTTTACTGCGCCGTCCTTGAGTACCTTGGCTCAATCCCATTCAAAATCTTGGCTGACGGAATTGGCACACTATTTCGTTAAAAAAATAACGATTATTCAAGAGTCCCTTGCCAGTTACTCCAATGGTACTAAGGTGGATTTAACGGGTGCTCTTTCCCTCACCAACCCAGTTGTGGCCCCTACTCTTTGCGAATTTCCCCCGCTAAGCCCTGACGCTTCGTTAGCCCTTCTTACTGGACTGAAGTCTGGTTCACCTTTGGACCCTTGCCCGGTCTCCTGTCTTAAGAAAATAGCCCCAGTCTTAAATGGT
Organism: Lissotriton helveticus; assembly: GCF_964261635.1. Taxonomy (NCBI): domain Eukaryota; kingdom Metazoa; phylum Chordata; class Amphibia; order Caudata; family Salamandridae; genus Lissotriton; species Lissotriton helveticus. Next base: position 1,308,577,202 of record NC_136057.1, read on the forward strand.
CCTATCAACTCCATTCTCAATGCTTCTCTGTCTTCCGGTGTGGTTCCCTCGGCGTGGAAAGGTGCGCTTATTTTGCCACTCCTAAAAAAATCAACTTTGGACTCCACCGTTCATGCCAATTATCGGCCTATATCTCTCCTTCCTGCCTTGGCGAAGGTGGCAGAAAGACATGTGCACAGAACGATCTCGGACTACATCGAAGAGAACGATCTGTTGCACAATACCCAATCCGGTTTTCGTGCAAACTACAGCACGGAGACCGCGTTGCTTGAAGTCACTGTCGCCATCAGAGAGGTGTTGGATGCGGGAGGAAAGGCCATGCTGGTCATGTTGGACCTGTCGGCGGCGTTCGACACCGTTCCCCACGAAACCCTCCTAATACGTCTCTGGGAATGTGGTCTTCGGGGGACGGTGTGGAACTGGCTTAAATCCTTCTTAGCCGACCGCCGACAAACGATCTGGGCGCCTCCTCACTCCGCAGCTATGGCACCTCTGGAAGTGGGAGTCCCGCAGGGGTCTATTCTTAGCCCCCTGCTTTTTAACATCTTTTTGGCCCCCCTTGCAGAGGTAGCGGAGTCTTTCGGCGCCCAGATCGTGTCCTATGCCGACGACACCCAACTCCTGTTTACCCATAACAGGAATGAGGTGTTTGACGGGAGCCGCATCAGAAGCTGTCTAGAGGCGGTCTTCGGCTGGTTCAGGGAGCATGGTCTAAAATGCAACTCCGATAAATCGGAGCTGCTTTTTTTTGGTTTTTCTTCTGAGCCAGTTTGGAAAAGTTGGTGGCCTCAGGATTTGTTTCCACCTGCTAAGGCAAGCGTAAAAGCCAAAAATTTGGGTATTATGATTGACAATGATCTTTCTTATGGGCCCCAAATATCTAGCCTTTCGGGGAAATGTTTTGGCATCCTTCGGATGCTGAGAAAATTTTTGCCCCTGATATCCACCAAACACAGACGGATCATTGTTCAAGCACTTGTAGGGTCCAGATTGGACTACGCGAATGCCCTCTATCTAGGGCTTCCAAAGTACCTGGTGAGGCGGCTTCAAGTAGTCCAAAATTCAGCTGCCCGTGCCATCTACGGGCTCCCTAGACGTGCAAGTGCCTCTGTACTGCTGCAAGAGCTGCATTGGCTTCCCATAGCCAAGAGAGTTCAGTTTAAGAGCCTGACGCTGACTTTCAAAGCTCTTCATGCCATTGGCCCCAAATACATGAGGAAACGTTTGGCTCTCTATAAACCAAACAGAGCCTTACGGTCTGCCTCCCTGTCTAAGATGGTAGTCCCGGCCATCAAACGAGCTAGACAGGGCGGTCGCTCTTTTCACCATTTGGCTCCCCGTGCGTGGAATGAGCTCCCGCTTTTTCTCAGACAGATTCCCTGTCTTTTGTCCTTTAGAAAGGCTCTAAAAACTTGGCTTTTTACCAGATAGGCCTGCCATTTTCCTTTGTTGTCGTGTTGTGTTGCCATATTGAAGGCTTCCTTCGCCAAAGCGCCGGGACACTCCTTCGGGAGTAGCTGTTGCGCTATAGAAGAACCGAAATAACATAACATAACTCTTCGAATATTTTACCAGAGCATAATTGGCCTACCTTTATATATCAATGCCATTATCCTTTGTCCAGTGCTGATTCAGGAGACACATTATCGGAGGGCCCTTATTGAGCCCTAGAAAGTGAGGCGTTCCAAACTTCCGTTAAGGCCCCTGAGCGTGTTGTGGACCTAGTGCTCCTCCTTTCTTTATGTGGATATTTGAAATTGTATAAATTGTACATATTGATCTCAAGACTGAGCCCCCTTGGTTGCTTATTGTCTGGACTATTTTGAAGAAATTCCACACTCCAGAAGGAATCGTACACAAAGTATACTTGCGCCCTGACGAAGGAACTGTGGATTATTTTCCTTTCCGAAACGGGCGTCGGCGCTTGTCTGTTTGGTTGTTTGCGATTATTGATCTTCACTGTATTGTTGCTTTATTGTTTCTCTGTTGTTATTTAATTTTTGCACATTTTGTGTATGGTGCATGACTGTTGGGTCGAGTGTGAGAATGTATGGTGACCTTAGGATGATTGGGGTTTTTTGCTGTATATGTTTAACTGTGATTTTTTGTGAATATCATCATGAAAATTGCCTTTGTTAAAATTGATAAAAAATAAATAAGAATTATGTTTTTTAAATGAGGTGGGACAATGTTGATATATATTAATTTTTGGATGTACCACCTTTAGAATTATTGTTTGTCTAGGAGAGGTTTCTGTTCTTGATTGTATTTTTCCCTGCCTCCTCTTCCTAGTATTGTTAGAATATCAGGGACCCTCTTTTGTTGTTGACATGGTGGAGTTTGGGCCAGATGTAGGGACCAGGTTAGTCCTGGTTAAAAAGGTTACCTTCTCAAAATCCAGGGCGCAGAGTTAACAACTTCAGGATCTCACATGAGGAGTTCAACTAATGCCAGCATAGTGTCCAGGACCTGGGGAGGCATCTCTTGGAGATAAGGAACTCACTACAGCAGAGGCAAACTGGGCTCAGGCAGGTCCAATTGCAGGTCTAGGCAGGTCCAGTTGCAAACAGGCCTCTGGAGCTTGTTGTGGCCCTGTAGCTCAGAATGGGAGGTCAGCCACCCGACCCTTAGAGTAACTCTGGTAGTCCTGGGTTCAAGGAGGTTGTCCTCTCTCTTTCAAGCAACAAGGCATGCTTCAAGAAGCAGGACAGTCATCTGAAGAAAAAGACAGGCATCAAGCAACAGGGCAGTCCTCTGGTAGCAGCAGGGCTGAGAACTGAGGCAGGCCTCAAGCAGCAAGGCAGTCCCCCTGAATACATGGTGGTCATTCTGTAGTCTTCCACAGGTACAGGAGTGTACTGAAGAGTTGGTCTGAGGGTCAAATATTAATGCCTGGTACCAGCCTTTGAAGTGTGAGAAACATCTAGAGTTCCCCCACATCTGGCTCTGGAATTTCCTTCCTTTCCCCGTCTGGCTCCATGAGGTCTGGGGTTACAATAGACTGGTGTCAGGTTTTTAATGAGTGTGCTGAGGCAGCCTCTTTGAAATGTATTTGGGCAGAGAACAACTCCGCACCTCCCATCCTGCCGACATGTAATCCCCTTTTACCTCACGGTCTGAGATGAATACATAAATGCCAACTACACCCAGTCATGTGACCCAAGACACAGGCTGCAGGCACCAAATGGTTGAGACAAGAAAATGCCAACTTTCTAATATTGGCATATTCAGACTTGTGATTTAAAATCCAACTTTACCACTAACCCCTCCCATGCTGATGACGGAACCGCTCCGTCACCAGCCACGGACGCGCTGTGCTGATGACGGCGCGGTTCCATCACGGCCTGCTCGGCCGCCTGCGCGGCGCGGATTCCGCACCTGCTCTGGACGTTCTGTTGAGCGGGCGGGGCCGTCACGAGCATGGGAGCGCCGCGCGGCCCCCCTCACCCCCCTAGCGCTGCGGCAGAATTACCGCCGCAGAGAAGGGGTTAAAGAGGGTTTCAAATTACAATTCTTTAGACACCAAACTCAATAGTTCTACCTGTTACCAATTGAAAGTTGTATCTTATTAAATGTAATAAGGTAACCCAATGTTATCCTCTAGGAGACGCTGTCCTTGCAGTAGTAAAAAATTAATGTAAGAGTTTTTCCCTACCAGGACATGTAAAACTTAAAAGCACATGGGCATCTTTTTTAATACACTGCACCCTGCCCTTTTGGGCCGTTTAACCCCTACCCTAGGGGTGACTTATATGAATTAAAAAGGAAGATTTAGTCATGGTAAAAGTTTTATTTCACCAGGTCAAAATAGCAGTTTATGACTACACTACAGGCAGCAGTGGCAGGCGTTAGGCATGTTTTTAAGGGCTACTTGTGTGGGCAGCACAACAATGCTGAAGGCCCACTAGCAGCCTTTAATTTACAGACCCTGGGGACATGTAGTAAATTGGAGACTTATAAGTAAATTTAATGTGCCAACTGAATGTAATGCAATTTTAGCATATTTAAAGGAGAGAGCGCTTTAGCACTGTTTAACAGTGGTAAAGTGCACAGAGTCCTAAAAGCCAACAAAAACAAGTTCGTAAAACAGGAGAGGCGAAGACAAAATCTTTGGCGGTGACTCTGCATAGAGGGCCAAGTTCAACAGATACTGTTTTTAATTATTGGCGGTCCATTACCTAAGATACTCTTAAACTGCAATTCAACAATCCTTTATACAACTAACTCTTCAAGAAAAGCAACAGTTGACAATCAATGTTTAGTCACAGTAATAGAGGGATGGTGACTTCCTTACAGCATGATACAGTAATCACAACCTTTAAAATTCAATGGGTGATTACAGCTTCTTTCAAAAAGACTGAGGGATTATTCTAGAGAGCGGTGGTAGGGACTGAAACCTCAAAACTGGGCGCAGAAAAACACACAGGACACCATTGCTCAATACCAAGAAATGTATGCTTAAGTACTCTTCAGGGCCAGAATTTGCAGAAATACTTTGAAAAAATGCTTCCAATAGAGAGAGCTTCTTTTATATAGGCTGAGAATCTACAAGAAGTTATCTCAGTTATTCCAGTATCTTCTTTGAGGCTGAGAGAAACTTCACTGGTCTCCACCAACTGAAATCTTTGTTAAGGTCAATTACGTCCCAGAAAATATTGAATCATGCTGTATGTAACATATATAAAGAGAGGATGGAATCATTTGACATACAAACAATAGCAAAATAACTTATTCTTCACACTGGATGGCGCAAGAAAAGATTCGATTTTTCATACAAAAGTTCAGGATTTTATTATAACTACCTGCAGCAAATCCAGCTGCATTTTGAGGTTTATGAATGTCGCTAAGAAATTTTGTTTATTCTTCCTTTTTTCTCTCCCTCCCTTATTTGCTTGGTGACTGAAGATAAGTTCAAGTTCAAGTTCGGGCATTTGTATAGCGCACTACTCACCCAGAGGGTCTCAAGGCGCTTGGGGAAGGGGTTCATTATTTGTCGAATATCCAGTTTTTAAGTTCTTTTCTGAAGGAGATGTGGTTTTGAGTAAGGCGGAGGTGAGTGGGGAGTGAGTTCCAGGTCTTGGCAGCAAGGAAGGAGAATGATCTGCCACCCATGGTGGATTTTCGGATGCGTGGAACTGCGGCGAGGGCTTGATTGGACGATCTTAGTTGGCGGGTGGGTTTGTAGAAGGACAGTCGAGTGTTGAGGCATTCGGGTCCTAGATGGTAGAGGGCTTTGTGTGCGTGGGTGAGGAGGTGGAAAGTAATTCTTTTGTTGACGGGAAGCCAGTGGAGGTCTTTTAAGTGTCCGGTGATGTGGTCTTGGCGAGGGATGTCTAATATGAGTCTCGCTGATGCGTTTTGGATGCGTTAAAGTTTTTTCTGTAGTTTTGTTGTGATTCCGGCGTAGAGGGTGTTTCCATAATCCAGACGACTCGTGACTAGTGCGTGGGTGACAGTCTTTCTTGTCTCGAGGGGGATCCAGCGGAAGATCTTTTTGAGAATGCGAAGTACGTTGAAGCAGGAGGATGAGACTGCGTTGACTTGTCTGGACATCGAGAGAGAGGAGTCTAGGATGAAGCCAAGGTTACGTGCATGGTCTGTGGGAGTGGGTGCTGTGCCCAAAGCGGAGGGCCACCAAGAGTCGTCCCAGGCAGAGGGGGGAGATCCTAGGATGAGCACCTCTGTTTTGTCTGAGTTGAGTTTTAGGCGGCTATGTTTCATCCATTCGACTACTTCTTTCATGCCTTCGTGAAGATTGGTTTTGGCGGTGTTGGGGTCTTTGGTGAGGGAAAGGATTAACTGGGTGTCGTCGGCGTAAGAGATGATGTTGAGGTTGTGTTGACGCGCGATGGAGGCGAGAGGACTCATGTAGACGTTGAAGAGGGTGGGACTGAGTGAAGATCCTTGTGGTACTCCACAGATGACTTCAGTGGCCTCTGAGTTGAATGGGGGAAGTCGAACTCTTTGAGTTCTCCCAGCGAGGAATGAGATGATCCAGTCCAAGGCTTTTCCTTGTATGCCGATGTTGCTGAGGCGTTGTATAAGGGTGCTGTGGCAGACTGTGTCGAAAGCGGCGGAGAGGTCGAGTAGAATGAGGGCCACAGTTTCTCCGTTGTCTAGTAGTGTTCGGATGTCGTCAGTCGCAGCGATGAGGGCCGTTTCGGTGCTGTGTTTGGCTCGAAACCCGGATTGAGATGGATCGAGGGAGTTGTTGGATTCACGGAAGGCGGCGAGTTGGCTATTGACGGCTTTCTCAATGACTTTGGCCGGGAATGGGAGGAGGGATATGGATCGGTAGTTTTTAAGTTCCGAGGGGTCTGCTGTGGGTTTCTTCAGAAGGGCGCTGAGTTCGGCGTGTTTCCAGCTATCTGGAAAGGTGGCAGAGTTGAACGAGCAGTTGATCACGTCACGGAGATGGGGTGCGATGAGGGAGTCAGCTTTGTTGAAGATGTAGTGGGGGCAGGGGTCGGTTGGCGAGCCAGAGTGGATTGAGTTCATTAGGCGGGTGGTGTCTTCAGTGGAGATTGGGTTCCAGTTGCTAAGGTTGTTAGTAGGCGGAGTGGGAACAGAGGGGGGTGGGGGGGGATGATCGCTGGGGGCATTCACGAAGCTGTTGTGGATGTCGGCAATTTTGTTGTAGAAGAAGGAGGATAGCGCATCACAGAGGTCTTGGGAGGGAGTGATGTCGTTAGATGTTGCGGTGGGGTTGGTGAATTCTTTGACGATGTTGAAGAGTTCCTTGCTGTTGTGAGAGTTGTTGTCGAGTCGATCCTTGAATGCTGATTTCTTGGCGGATCGAATCAGTTGGTGGTGTTTGCAGGTGGCTGTGTTGAGGGTGGCCATGTTGTCGGTGGTTGGGTTTTTTCTCCATGTTTTCTCCAGGGTGCGGCATAGCTTCTTGGATTTTTTAAGGTCGTCGTTGAACCAGGGAGCCTTTTTGCTGGCTGATTTGATCTGGCGCTGTTTCAGGGGTGCTAGTTCCTCAGCACTGTGGGTGATCCATTGCTGGAGATTGGTGGCCGCTTGGTTTGGGTCCAGTGAGAGGGTGGGAGGGTTTTGGTTTAGCGATGTGAGGAGTTGGTCGGAGGTGATTTTGTTCCAGTTTCTCCGAGGAATAGGTTGTGGGTGGTTGTGGGTCAGGGTGGTTTTGTAGCTGAAGTATACAAGTATACAAGATACAAGGTTCATGTTTTTGTACATATTTTCTCATTACTTTACACAATGTAATTAACAATAAAGCATAATTACAGGCTGTGACTACATACCCTGCTTTCTTGCTATTTCACTTCAGAACTATGGGACTGCATACATTTGTTGAGGTTTGCGGCTCTCAGACAACAGAGACTTTCTATAGGGTCAATGAAAAGTCCCTAAGGCTGTCCGTGCCCCCTTTCATACATTTAGTGTATCCTACACCCCAAAAGAGGAGATCTTTCTTTTCTCCACAGAATTCTCCTCAGAGATTACAAGCCCCCTAGCCCTTCAGATTAAAAATCACATGCTTTTCACGGCAGTGTAAAATCAGAGCATGCTGGTGCTGTGCCCACCCACATGCACAGCTCCCACTCCCCTCGGCGATGAGTCAAAGGTGGTTAATCGTGGCAGAAGCAAAGCCGCAGATGGAGCAGTGAGGGATGAGCCAGGAGCCTGCATAGAGCAGCCCCCTCACCCCTACAAGGTCAGGTGAGGACACCTGGGACAGCAGCCCATGGGACAGGCAGTGAGATGTGTCATCTGGTGCCTGGCCAGCCAATGAAGGGGGCAAAGAGGGAGTGAGAACAGAGACCCTTGGAGCTAGCCAAAGAAGGTGCAAAAGGTATTCTGTCAGTCAGCGAGGCACAAAGAGAGCTAGCAGGGAAACCCTTACCTCTTATCAATGCAGAGACAAACCATATCATGTCATCCAGTGAGGGGCCTGTGAAGTGGTTATCTCAAGACTCCCGGGCCATATTATCAAGAAAGGGCGCTACATTATCGCCGCTTTTATCGGCAGGAAATTGCCGCTAAAGTGGCGATAATGGGCTTGATAATATGCCCTTGTGAATTCCCATAAAAGTCCAGGTTCTGGTGTAGAGCCCTTTCTTGATAATATGGCCCCTGGCTCCTGGTGGCTGCCCTTAGAAACTGGTAGAGACACCAGACAAGGGGTTACTTCTGAGAGAGGGCCTTGAGTGGACCAACTCTTCTTTATTTAACCCTTCGACTGCACCCAGTCATTCGGGTGCTTGAACATGGCTGTCCACTCAGTTAAGGGTCACGTTGCTCCCTACACCCCTTCCCACTTTTGTTAGGTCTTTTATATGCTCCCTGCTTTGAGCGATCACCTGTGAGGCTCTGGCATCGTTTTTAGGTCCCGCCTGCAACTGAGCATGCTCTGCTTGCCATCTTGCTTCCAATTGATATTTTATACAAGGGGCTTGCAGTCCCCCTATTGCTTGCCATTCGTTATCTTCACTGTCACTCTTATTTGTTGATTTCTAATCGGCCAGAACATGCTGGTTTCACTTTCTCTTCTTTCAGCTGAAGCATAGACGAAGTACTGATTGCTTCAGCTTGATTGCTGTCCTTCTGCTGATCGTTCTTTGTTTAAGGTACTATTTTTATGTTGTCCATGTTTTTTCTTTTCTTCCCACGTCAATACTCCATTGACCATGTTGCTTCTTTCTCTACCACCCAAAACCCCATTATCTGTGTTGCTTCTTTCCCCTCCCACCTCTTTTTGTCTGTGTTGCTTCTTCTCCTCTAACCCCCTTGTCCATGTTGATTGTTTCCCTCCCCCCGCCTGTGTTATTCACCAGCCATAAGAAAAAAAGCTTTATGACGCATCCAGCTCTAGGCATGTGATAGCGCTTTTTTGTCCCGTTGCCCTTTACCTCCCACCCTCCCTTCCATTATCCGTGTTGCCCACCCCTATCTGCTATAAGAAAAAAACTATTGATTTAGGTCCAGATCTCTGTACTGGGGTGAATGTATGACATTGTTCTGCATTCTTTCCATCAATTATTGTTTTTGCATTTGTCACTCCGAGTGGGACGGGTATGCCCTGACTGTGGGTCCCGTGCTCTCCATGCCACTGGAGTAAAGCTATCCTGGCTGATGAGGGGTGAAACCCCGAAACCGGTCCTAGGATGCTTGTTTCCAGTCCAGGGAGGACTTGACCTTGCAGTTCGGGTTGGACTGTTCCCATTGGGCGCAGGGTCAAGACTGATTGGCATATGCCTGGGTTCAAACTGGAATGGCATGGGGAGCAAAAAAACAATGGATTTAGGCCCAGATCTCTGTAGAGGGGTGAATGTACAATATTGTTCTGCATTTTGTCCATCAATTGTTGTTTTTGCATAAGAAAAAAAGGGCTTTGATATGTCCAGCCCAGCGTAGGCTGTGTTATAGCTCTTTTATATAACTTTTCACTATCTGCACAGCAGCCGCGCTGCTCTACAGTATGGGTAAAAGTCATGGCAAAGCCAATCGCTCTTGCATAGGCGAGAAATATTGGCTTTGCCAATGCTTGTGTAACATCTGGCTGGGAGATGGGTTTGGTCTCAAGTGATAGCTTTGGCTTCAGGGTACTGTTGGAGGTTCTTTGGGGTTTTTCCTTTGTTAACTGGAAGTCTTGGTTCTTGGTGCCATCAGAGTGTCCTCTAACTTTGTGTTGGTTCCTCTATGGTCGGCGCTTCTCCACTGCTTGGAGAATGGGATCTGGTGCTAATTATTTCTGGTGGGAGGGCTGCAGGGGCACTTTACGTTTCCCAGCTAAGTTCTCTCCTAGTTTCTACTGGAGGTATTTCTGGAACCAGGATATATTCTTGATAACTTTCTTGTTGCCCCGGCATGCTGATATCATTGTGTGGTTGACGCTCTCAGTGCTGCAGGGAAAGCTGTCAAATGGACATCGGAACTTCCAGCATGTGTTGCTACTCCTCCAGGTGGGGGGCATAGCTGGTCACTTGGCTTGTGCCAAGTGTGGTGTAGCTACACCCACTTCTGCCCGTGGGTCATCAGCCATGATGGTGTCTTGCCAAGTGACCACTGTTAATGTGTGCCCTGCGGGTCCTAGTCTGTAACAGTAAGTTCAGCGCTTGTTAAGATAGGATTTGTGACTAACCTGGAATATGTAGCCTTCCCCAGTCAAGATGGCGAAGGGTAGTACTTCCAGGTTAAGGGGGAAGGGACTCTACTACCAAGATCTCTTTGCCTGGGAACTGCGCCTTTTGTAGGGTGTCTACGGCGCTACACTGGTGTACCAGTTCACACCAAGCTCCCCCAAAATACACATCTTTGTTGTTTTGTCAGTCCCTTTCTGTTTCTTTTGGTGTCTACTAGGCTTGGGTGAAATTTAAGCTACACCAGTGTAATTAGCATCATTTTTTAAATTTACGGTTATACTTGTTGCGTCAATGTCCTAAAATTACCCAATTACACACCATTTGCTGTAAAATTTAATGCACATTATGCTTTCTGTCATAAAAATGTACCTCAAATGCTTCGTAACAACAGAATGCAAGTGCCTGTTGTTTCTGATAAATTTGTATAAATGGGTCTTCACACCAAAACTGACGCAAGGACGCATCTTGAGCTAAAATGTAACACAAATTGATGGGTTTCCGTTTCTTGTTATTACTGCAATTTTGCACAAGAAAATCGCATAATTATGCAAAAGCAAATTACATGAATTTTGCACACCCCTAGTGCCTACCTGCTGGTCTTTCTGCAATTACATTACACTCCAGCATTTCTGAAACAGCAAGCTGCCACTGCCAGTCTTTCCCGTAAATATATACGTCCTCTCTTCACCCATTCCACTGAGTCTGACACAGGAGTTTACGTATGCTGTGGATGAGCCTCACCGACTACCCCACAGTGGTGACTACAATAAGCAAAAGACACACAGATGATGGACGGAATACAGAGCAAATCAAACAATCGCCTTCAGTCAAGAGATCTGGGTTAAATCCATTGTTCTTTTGCTCACCATGCCACCCCAGTTTGGACCCAGCCATATGCAAATCAGTCTTGACCCTGTGCCTCATGGGAACAGTCCAGCCCAAACTGCCAAGCCAGGTGCTCCCTGGACCAGAAACAAGCATCCTGGGACCGGTTTCGATACATCACCACACATCAGCCAGGCTAGCTTGTGGCACAGTGAGCCCAGAACCCATGTCTGGGCATACCTAGCGCACTTAAGGCGAGAAAGCACATGACACACAGATGATGGACAGAATGCAGAGCAAATCAAACATTCACCCCAGTCAAGAGCTCTGGGTTAAATTCATTGTTTTTTTGCTCACCATGCCACCCCAATTTGGACCCAGCCATATGCAAATCAGTCTTGACCCTGTGCCTCATGGGTTTAAATAAATGTTTTTTTTATTAAATTAGCACAGTTAATTAAAACCATTGCAATAGAATGTCATCATAGAGCTGTTACCACGTTTAAAAGCAAAAAACAAAGAAAACCATCAAGTTTAAGTTCATATCCATATAACTAACAAGGCAGCCTTGTAGTTACTAATATAATCACGCGACAGGTTTCCAAAGCCAAGGATAAAATAATTTAGTACAGGGATACTAGGACAGTGGGCGAAAAAAGTCTGTGATAAGTATTGGGGGGTGAGGAAATGGAAGGGTAGGGGCAAGAGAGGGTAAAAAGAGATTGTCCAAGAGTCTCACATATTTTCCAGACCTTGCAAGCACTTGAATATCTAGGGAAGTAAAGCAAAGGGCTGGTGCCTCCCAACATGTTCTGATGCCCCTTTTTAAATATAAGGGTTTTAAAAGAAGTCTTCTGTGAGCGTCAAGGGCGGGAAAACAGCACAGAAGATGCAACCATGATTCAGACCTGTAGTTGCACAGACTGAAGGCCCCCTCCTCACTTGTTGGAGCCCATCGGTTGAAGGCAGTGGAGCGCAAACCTAAGAGACGCATACACATTATATTCTTCCGGGCCACTGCATTCAGACTTTTCAGGATGTAAGATTGAGGTAACCCAGGGGGGTATGAGTTATTCAAGGGAAGCAGGATAGTTGTTGTGCCTCATGGGAACAGTTCAGCCCTAACTGCCAAGCCAGGTCCTCCCTGGACCAAAAACAAGCATCCTGGGACCAGTTTCGGGGCTTCACCCCTCACCAGCCAGGCTAGCTGGAATGCAGTGCACAGTGAGCCAGGAACCCACGTCTGGGCATACCCGGCGCACTTAGGACGAGAAAACAAAAGACACACAAATGATGGACAATAAGCAGCACAATTTATTAATACTATTGTACTTCTGATACTGCTGTATCTTACATGTACTGTGTCTCACCATAGAATGGTGATGTCCGCCACAGTGTGCAGGACCACTCCAGTGTTTCTCCCTTTTCTGCGTTTCTTTGCAGTTTCTCCTAGAGTCTATTATGTAGTGCTTGTTTACAATTAATCAGTGCTTAATTTGTGGAATAATAAGTGCCAGGGCCCTGACCAGGAGGCCACTGCAGCTTGCACCACCCATTGCCCCATCACCGCTGCGAATGACGGTACCAAAATAACTACTAACCATCTCTCTCACCTGCAAGTGCGACAGTTCAGATTATTTCAGGTCCCCAAAGCTAAAGGGGTGGCTGGGGAGGCCGATATTAGTTATTTTTAATGTATATTGTATTTATAAACAAAGGTTGTTCTGCTCATCTCTAAATAAGATGAGCAGCACCACCATTAGGCAGAGCGTCATTAGTGATGTGTTGACAATTAAGTGCTGGTGTCGAACACTGGAAACCAATTAAGTACTGGTTACAGCACCGGAAACCACCGGCTCAAATTAAGCACCTCAATTAAGTACTTGTAGTACTTGTATTCAGGCTAACATGGAGGAATGTGGCCGTCATCGTCACCCCTATTAGAAACTCCTGAGAGTTGGCCATGCCACACCAGGATCCCAGTGTTGAATGCTTTGCCTCTGTGTATAAGCCATTGAAGGCTTACAGAAAGAAATGGAAATGGCAAAAGCCAAATGAAACATCTTCTTAGGCAGACTCAATCAGTTGCAAAGTCGAGCTACAGCTTTGCCAGGATCATCTTCCCAATCTAGCGGGTCCTCAGGTGTCTGTATTCAACCCCTTCAGTGCTGATGACAAAGCCATCTCGTCATGGGCGTTACCTGCGCTACGCGCATGACGAGCTGGCTTTGTCACGTAACGCGGGTTTTTTAAATTTTCAGCGCACAGCGGGAAAACCGCTAGCGTGCATGCGATTAACTCACAAGTGAATGGATCAGAATTGAATCCAATGAAATCTCTGCGCATAAACCTGTCTGTGCTACATCATGGGTTAGCTCCTCCTGACAGGAATACCGAGGATCAAAACATATTTTCACTTTATTTAGCACAGTGGCAAATACATTTTATGAGTCAATCATCCCTCTTTAATACTGATACAGTCAAGATGTTGTTTATCCTGTCTTACTTGAGGAAAAATGCCTTGCCTTGGACCACACCATTGGTTCTTAAACAAGACACATGTCTTTTTCAATTTGAGGCATTCATGAAAAGATTGAAAGACCCCAAGCAAAAGAGAAAGCTCATATGGGTCTTCTGACCATAAAGCAAGGCTCACAGGAGAGGATGGTATATATTGCTCAGTTTCAATGATCAATATCTAAAGCCTCTTGGAGAGACGAAGCAGCCACCACCATGTTTTACCATGGATGACAGGATGAACCCAAACAAACATTGTCTATGATCGCGAATCAGCCCACCACAACCATAGAATTAGTCAACATAACCTGAGAAATTGATCAACAATAAATAGGTCAAAAAAGAGAATGGAAAACAAATGCCCTGAGACTTACAATGGTATACAGGCCCTCACCATAACCCACTCAAGTGCCTCATCAATTGAACAGCTGATATAATTGGACAGGTTAGGAAGAAAATATATAATGAGAAAGAAAAAGAAGGATGCGCATGTATTACGGAAAGCTGGTCATTCTGTAAGAAACTGTCCACAGCTATGGGAAGGCTCCATTGCTCCTCCTTGGGGAGCAGGACTGGGTAGAACTCAGTGGCAGTTGTTCTTACTACAAATAAAGCACTTTTTTCTGGATGTGATTCTTTCCTTACTAACAGGCCCACTAAGTGTTGCAAGACTAATGGACCCTGGTGTCTGAGGTTCCTGCATGGATTGCTGTTTTGTCTTAAGAAAGGATAAACCACTGGTTAACAAAGAGAATGCAGAGTTCATCATGGCAATTGACGGAAAACTGTTGACCTCAGGGGATGTGACAAAGGAGACTGTGGGACTGATTTGAGGTTTGAAGGACAATGTAATGTCCATCAGGATGATGGAGTACATGACTCCATCACCCAGATGGTCATCCCGTCCCCCAAATTGGAAGACGTCTGCAAGTCCCTTGAACATATCTTTATATTGGCAGGAACTGCTGTCACAGCGGTTCCTGTCAATGTTGTAAAATTTTGACAGACAGCTTAGACGAACATGCCAGCCAGCCATTAAACTTTTACAAAGTTTTACTAATGTCCCCCAAAGCCATGGGAATTTTCTCCCATGGTGTGGGGATCATTTTTTCTTTTTATTGTCCCACACCAACAGTGGACAGTAAAACAAAATGCTATCTGGTCACCTACTCTGTGTGGACGGTTGGACAGCTAATCTCTGACACCTCTTACTCCGTTGGACCATTGGAGGAGTATGCCGGTGATGGAGCTCGAGTAGGCTTTGTCAACGACATACTGTTGTGCCACTTATCCGTAAATCGGGTGGGAGGACCATGACTTTGGCAGAGAGGGTACTCTGTTGCCTTCATTTTTAATTTGTCTGCTATCTGTGCTGCATAATGTACCCTTGGATGTTGAAATCGTTACTCTTTTCGGAAAATCAAGTAAGGTCAGTGCAGTTTTTACACTACTATTTTTGTTCCTTTTTTTTCATTTTGTTCGTTTGTCTCAAATGGCCAGGAATTCAAGCTAGGCAGAGTATACACCAGCTCATGTGAGGGATAATGGACATTCTTCGATGTGGATCAATAAAATGTCCTAATTTTCCCTGTATTTTGCCATATTGTCCATATTTGTCTTTATACTGTGGTGCTTTTTGGGGCCTAGTCTGCGGTAAGACTTGGATGTGTCTTTATTGCATTTTTCATTCTTCCTGCTTGTGCTAAAGAGACATATATATTTTTAATTATTTTAGATGCTTGTAAATGGCCAAATTAAAGTTTTTTTATTCACCTGAGACTGTTGGTGGCTTGGTTTAGGATGGCTCCCGGAGTACAGTATCATGTAGCCAGTTGTTTGCCTTTGTTCTTCACCAAGTGCTTACCCACCATTTTGTTTGTGTGTGTATTTGTAGTTTTGTGCAATGATTGATTCATTGATTTTCTTCCCCTTTATAGTATGTTGCAATCTCAACCCTGGATCAACAACTGCACCACCAAAACCGAAGCAGATGTCTCTCATCGCTGCATGACTGCACTCAAGGCTGAGAGCAGAGAATTGGAAATCGAATAGCCACATCAGCAAACAGAATGTTCACTGAATACTCAAGAGCAACCATAGTCTGCTACACCAGAGTTTCCAGAGGTAGGAGGTAGGGGCAGAGCAGGAAGTTGAGCTTGCTGCTGAACAAGATGTTGGGTGACTGCTCTTCCACTGGATACATTGGCTTCACAATCTCCTGCAAGCCAACCAGATTCTAGTGACCAAGTCACATGTGGACAAAAGAAAGCTTTACAGTGACTGTAACAGTGACCTGCCACTGAGAAACAGATGTTGCTGCTGCCTGCTCCTCTTCCTCCAAGTACCCAAGCCAGAGAAAGACTGCCACAATGGCCTCAATCTTGACCTGGCAAAGGAGACTAGCTAACTCCCCCGGTCATTTTTTGGGGGTCTTCTTCTTTGTCATCCTGTGGCCAGCCTGTGGCCTGAGCACCAGTATGCGTTCAATATGGAAGAAAAAATATAACTGTATCCACTGGGACTGAGAGCAAGTATAACTCTGTCATGAAAGGTTGACGTTTGGGCAAAGCTTGGGCTAGAGTTAGGAACTTTGTATATGTATGGGTCAGATAGTTTGTTAATAGGAGGTATAAGAGGGACTTATGAAAAGGATGACATAGGAAGACATTTAGAAAGAAGGCAAGAGACAAATATGGCACGAGACAGGAGTCAGAGGGCTCTGGAAGTGGTGGTAGGTATGGGTGGTGGGTACAGTAGTTGGGCACTGGTCAGTTCCCCTTTTCTGCCCATTAAAATAGATAGTTCTGAGGAAAGATAGAAACATAAAAAAAGGTGAGTAACTTAACAAAAGGCATGGGGGCCAAGCTAAAAGGCTCATATATTGGGGAGAGACAAAAGATTACCTTATCATATGCATCCGTTGGCTTATGGTCTGATTCACGATATCCCTACTCTGCGTGTCACAGGGATATCTACTAATGGCAGTGATGCTATGGATGTAGTACCTACTGTACTATCAATGTAGGTAACTGGTATAAAATATTGCAATCTAGCTACTTTGTTTCTGTTTTAGCCCTGATAAAGTCTATGTCTTACAGCCGTATAGACAAAACACATGTTGGCATGGGTTGTGGCTTGGACAACAAGTGTTAAAAAGATTATAATATGGATGTCTAAGAGCCTGTGAATAAAGCAAGAAGAACAGACTGAGGACTGAGACTTGGACTGTATTTGTGCCTCTTGATTTTGTGTTTTTTGCTCAGGTTGTCGACTGTTATTATTTATACTACATGTGGACCTAGGTCTACATATTTACAGCACAGGGTGGTCGCTGTACGATAACCTTAGAGCACCTGTACACATAGGAATATTTGAATTGCAGAAACGTGTGCACTACTCTGTGGAGACTTCCCCTACTACCTTGCCTTGTTAAACAAAAACAACATCTCTTGCAGCCATCACCCACAAACTGATGGATAGATGGAGCGAGTTACTCAAACTATTGAATAATATCTTAAGTGTTTCATCATCCAATATCAAGACTATTTGGTTTGTTGGATTCTGCCAGCAAAATTCATTTATAATAACTCTTAACACAGTTCCTTAAAGATGCCTCCATTCTTTTATACTTATGGATTGCATTTGCAAATCCTTCCTTTACAACTACAAGTGAACACACATCAAAAGGATTCCACAATTAACACAAATATTGCCTTTCATCTACTCCAGCAACCTGTCTCTACATATTCTGCTAGTACATACTGGTGTGGTCTCACCATCTCCTCTGAGACTGCCATAGGAGTGTACTTATGCTGTGGGTGACACTTCACCCGCAACCTGCAGTGGTGAAAACAGCAAGCAGATCAATTTATTATATACCATGGCACTCATCATATTGCTGTATCTAACATCTATTGTGTCTCACCATAGGTGGTTGACATGTACAGAGAGAGTTTTAGTGTCCTACAAAGTCTGCATGGTCGCTCCTAGGCCGGCGTCGGCATCCATATTACAAACTCCTAACAGTCACCTCCTCTCGGCAAAACACTCTTAAGTGTAGCTAAATTCTTTTACAAATACTGTACAATCAACTGCCGAGAGACCCATACTCCTGGAAAACATTTGCTACACTCAAGCAGGATTTGGGCATGCGAAATTGCATACCCAGAGTGATCTGCCCTATATGTGAATACAACTCAATAAAAAAAAGACATACATATCCTAAGTGAGCTAAATCACATATTGGGCATTAAGGTTTCCTTTCACCATCATTTCAAGAGGTACAAATGTTGTCAGGGGCAAGCAGCGTTGCAGTTTCCTTTGTTAAACCTAGAACAAGAGAAATATGGATTATAAAATTGACTAACTCCAGGTCTCTCAGAACCAGTCATGATGGTATTCCCCCGGCACCAGCAGACTTTGAATGAGGCACATGATGGGGTGTGTGAGGCAAATCATTTTCAGGAATGGATGCCTGTTTATTCTGGGACAACTACTAACATCAGCAATTTCACTTGTCACTAGAGGAGGAATTAATGAGAAGTGAGGGATGACAGTTCATGGATGATAAATGGTGGACGAGGAATGATGGATGAAGGATGGGGATATCCATAAATGAATGCTGTAAGATTGAGATTTCTTTAATTTCGAGGCATTCCAAAAAACTTGTATATTCCAGTCAAAGCTTCGATCAGACAATAGCGGCAGTACAAACATGTGCAGCAGTGTCTTTTTCAGCTAAATTTGTACTACTGTTATTGTAGAGTTTAGCGTGCATTGACCTTGTTAGTAATTTTCAGCTAATATCTCCCATCAGCTTTCGGCTTGTAGTAACTGCTATGCTCATACACAGTGTGCTGCTCCTAACCCAAAAACTAGGGTAACACCATGTGAAATGAAAAGAGTTTTTGTAAAGCGTGATAGCTAACCTGAGGTGTCCTAGCGCTACGGACACACGCGTGTGGGAGGGCAAGGGGAGCCTGTTCTAGTCATTGAACAGCTGAGTTTTTAGCTTTTTTCTGAAAGACAGTAGGTTTGGTTCCCCACGTAGGTGGAGGGGTAGGGAGTTCCAGAGTTTTACTGTGTTATATGAGAAGGAGCGTCCACCACATCTAGCCTTCCTGATTCTGGGTACTGTGAGAAGGTGTGAAAGGGTAGATCTGAGCTATCTGTTTGGTTGGTAGGGGGTGACCAGTGTGTGATTGATAGTGGCCCCTGATTTCCAGAAGGCTCGATGTGTGATGCACAGGGCTTTAAATGCAATTCTGTCCCTGACGGGAAACCAGTGGACCTTCCTAAGTTCTGTTTTAACTGAGGTGCGGCGTGGGATCTGAAGAAGGGTGCGCGCTGCGCAGTTCTGGATGACCTGCAGCTTGTTCAAGGTGGACTGTGGGGCCCCTAAGTATAGAGCGTTTCCGAAGTCCAAACGTGATAGGATAAGGCCTTGGATGATGATCCGTCTTGCATTAAAGGATGGGGGGGGAGGGGTAATTTTTCGGATAAACCTGAGTAGACCAAAGCAGGTGGCTGATAGTTTTGCTGCCTGGTAGTTGAAATTGAGGGACTTGTCCAGCCAGACTCCAAGGCTCTTGATTGTGTCCTTGGGCGGTGGAGGGAGTCCAAGGCAGGTGGGCCAGAGATGGTCGATTTTGGGGTTGGGGCGGTGACCTAGTAGCATTAGCTCAGTTTTGTCTCTGTTTAGTTTGAGACAGGAGGATGTCATCCAAGAGGTCACAGCCTCCAGGCAGTCCCTAACATTATTGGGAGCGATGTGAGACTGACTCAGGGCCACCACTAGCTGAGTTTCGTCTGCCTAGGTGATTATTTTTAGCCCGAATAGGCGGACGATCTCAGCAAGGGGGCTCATGTATACATTGAAGAGCGTAGGGCTCAAGGAGGAGCCCTGCGGCACGCCACAGTCGAGGGTTTGCTGATGGAGGCCGTGTCCCCTTCAAAGACCTGGAAGGATCGCTCCTTCAGGAAAGATTCAACCCAAGAGAGTGCTGTTGAAGCGACTCCTAGATTGGTAAGTCGATGCAGTAGTATGCTGTGGTTTACAGTGTCGAAGGCGGCACTGAGGTCTAGCAGGATGATGGCTGCAGTGCCTCCCTGATCTGTGATCTTCCTTGCCTCTTCTATCATATTGACAAGGGCGGTCTCAGTACTGTGCATGAGTCGAAAGCCTGTTTGGGAGGGGTGGAGCAGCTGGTGGGTCTCTAGGAACTCCGTCAGAGTCTTATTGACGTGTTTCTCCAGGATCTTACTGAGACAGGGCTGCAGAGATATAGGTCGATAATTTCCTGGAATATTGGGGTCTAGGTCGGGTTTTTTGAGGAGTGCTCTGACCATGGCCCGTTTCCAGGGCAGCGGGACAGTTCCGGTGGCTAGTGAGGTGTTGAGTAGATCTAAGATGGTGGGAAGGATGTGCGGGGTGGCTGCCAGCAGGGAACATGGTGGTGCTGGGTCATTGGGAGATCCGGATTTTACGAGGTGCATTATGGATTGTAGTGAGGGTAAATCCAGTAGGGGAAAGTTGTTCTAGGCACTTCCTTTAAACATTGAATTGCACTGAACATTTTAAAAACACTTGTACTCACCCCGGTCCACCGCAGGCCTAACCGCCTGATTGATGTGGAGGGTGACTGGTAAATTGAATCCCTCGCCTGCCTGACTACCGGTTTGGGACGTAGAGAGGCGGAGCTCCGTTGGTCACGAGACCTAGAGCCCCGCCCTCTACTTTAATCAGACGCTGGCCGACCCGCGCAGCAGACGCGCGCTAGGAGTGCAACGAGCACTGTAAGTTCATAGACGCCAAGAGAAGACATTGTTTTTTAAAAATTTGCCGCTTGTTCTAGGCGCTTCCTTTAAACATTGAATTGCACTGAACATTTTAAAAACACTTGTACTCACCCCGGTCCACCGCAGGCTTAACCGCCTGATTGATGTGGAGAGTGACTGGTAAATTGAATCCCTCGCCTGCCAGACTACCGGTTTGGGACGTAGAGAGGCGGAGCTCCGACGGGCACGAGACCTAGAGCCCCGTCCTCTACTTTAATCAGATGCTGGCTGTCCCACGCAGCCAAAGGCAAGCCCGTCTGCGCCCGTCCTCAGCAGACCGGGGCTAGGGGCCACAACCCCTGCCCTGTCTTCTACCCTAGCCAGAAGATATAGCTCTGACTCATTGCACAGACTCAGAGCTAAAGCCCCACCACCCTGTCCCACCATCTTCAATCCACCATACCTGAACTTAACTTGCCCCCAGTGCGGACTCCAGCCCTCCACCGTCCCCCAACCCAAAATCGCACAGCGAAGTATCCTCCTTCTAAACTGTAGATCCCTCCCAAAACACACCACCGATATCTCACTATTACTAGAAGTATATAGCCCTGACACCTTGTTTCTTACCGAAACTTGGCTCCATCTTGAGTCAAACCCCGACATCGTCCAGGCCCTACCCAAAGGATACCAAATTGTGCGCAAAGACCGCACATCTGGAAGAGGAGGCGGCCTAGCGATCATTTACAAAGATTGCTACAGCTGCCGCAGCTCCCCTCACCCAATCCCCAACTGCGAAAGTCTCTTATTCACCCTAGATTTCTCCCATACGAGCACTCTGTCAGGAATACTTATATACCGCCCTCCTGGGACCCAGGGACAGTTCCTTGACTCCATTCCATCCTCCATAGCTGACCTAGTGTGCAGCTCTTCTAACTTTACTCTCCTAGGAGATTTTAACATCCACTTTGACAGCCCCTCAGACAACAATGCCTCAGAAATTATCTCCAGTCTTGCCGCACTACAGCTCCAACAATTAGTGCTAAAACCTACCCATTCTAAAGGTCATCTCCTAGATCCCATTTTCACCAACTGTCCAGGTCTTCTGGCAGGAAACCCTCGGCCCCTACCATGGACTGACCACTTTCTAATCCCTGCCTCCTGGGGTTGCCCAGCCCTCCATCAAGCATCAAACATAGCCACCCGGAAGGAACGCAACTGGTGCAAACTTCCCTTAGCAGAGTGGACATCAGCTCTAGACTCCCTCAAACCACCCTGCAATGCGGATCCTTCCACTGCCAATGAAAATTTCAACAATTGGATCTCAAACACCCTAGACTCTGTTCTCCCCTTCACTATTACAAAACCAAAGCGTGCCACCAAGAGCGCCCCCTGGTACTCCCAGGATTTACGAGATAAAAAACGCCAATGCAAAAAACTTGAGAGACATTGGCGCCTAGACTACTCCCTCCCCAGGAAAACGGCGTACAGAGCCGCAATAAACACTTATAAAAATGAAATCAGAATTGCACAAGCAGCTTTCTATGAGAGCAAGATAAACGCAGCCGCATCCAAACCCAAGGAAATCTACAAAATCGCAAAATCCCTTTTCAAACCTACAGAAAAACATCAAATCCCACTCAATCCCCAAGTCCGTTGTAATGACCTGGCAGAATTCTTCCATAACAAAATACAAACCATCTACTCCTCCTTCCCTCACACCCAAGCCCCAAATCCAATAATCACTCCCTCAGAAACACAACTACACATCCCAGTGGCACTTGTCAACTTTTCCCTACTGGATTTACCCTCACTACAATCCATAATGCACCTTGTGTATATCTTAGTGGTTGAGAGGTCAGAAAGAGTTTTTTATTTGTCCGAGCAAGAGTTCCTACCCACCCAGAAGGATGGCATGCTTCATCATGAGGCTAGCTCCTCATTGGGCTGGCACTGAGATGCCCAATGGACTCTACTGCAGGGGCTCTGTGGCAAAGATCTTTTTTCTCAATTTGCCTTGCAGAATTTGATTGAACTTGATGTCATTCAGAAGCTCATCGCTAGCTGAATCTGCAGGACTGTTTGAGGTGAAATTAAAATTAACTAAGGTACTCCGCCATAAGTACTTTTATTCCAGTTGTCCTTGTTAAAGATTAAAAACAAACGGGAATATACTAAGAAGTAATGTTCTTCAATATTCTCTTAACTGGTCAACATGTTTCTTGCTCTATTTAGTCACTCCATATCCATGGGAATTCATCAGGACCAAATGAACCTAATCTAAATATAGTGGGTCCCTAATCAAATCCATAAAGTGCACACACACAAATGATCAACAAAATATGTGTTCACTCAAGTACAGTGGTCGCCCCACTGCTTCCAGCGGTGGAAATGAAGGGAAAAATAATATTATAATAACTCATTGTTATTATCATTTTATTTGTTCCTGCTGCAGCGTCTTTGCGGGGCGGGGCCGCTCTGCTCCCAGAGCAGAGGGGAGGAGAGGTGGCACACTGTAAGTGCCCAATGACTAATTGCCCGTCCCTCTCGGGTCGGCCCAACAGTCATGCATACTTTGCTGGTTCTCCACGAAGGCTGCATTACAGCGAGAACATACCCAGGCTCCCATTCCCTGGCTGCGCTCCGAACCATGGCGCTCAGACCAATCACAACGCTGCATTTAAGCGTTGTGATTAGTCAGGGGAGCCTGTATGCTCCCAGTTCCTGGCTGGGAGAGACGTGGCAATGACGGATGAGAATCGTGGCGAAGAGGTATGTTTTTTTTAAATTAATTTTTACAACCCTCTCCCTGCCATCCTCGATCAATGCCGGCCACCACTGCTCAAGTATATAGTTATTCTTCTTTCATTGTCGATGGATAATTCCACACTGTAAAACTGACCTAAAAAATAAACATTTAAGGTAATCATAATAAAAACAGGTGTTACGTATCCTGGATCAGAAACTCCTTTAATAGATCTGGTACCATATAATCAGTATCGACACCAGTGTAAAACCAATGAAAGATAAGACTCTCACACAAGTGAGTTTGAGCATATTTGCAGTTGGGTGTGTAAGTGCTGAACCTTAATTCCTCCTGGTCTCTCTATTGTTAATGTGGTAACTGCTGGCAAAATATCTAAAAACTGTGGAAATAACATGCAAAAAAGATGTTAATAACACGTATCAGCACCGCTTCCTATTGCTGCAAGAAATGGTATATTGGGTGCAAAATATTGATGACACAGTGGTAAATTGTGTGGTTGAGAATTGAAACTTATTTCCAGGGGCTAAATGACTCTATGAAAACTTAGTTAACAAAACAAGTGAATTTACTGGCGGAAGTGATCACTTCCATTGCAACTTCTCATTGTGTCAGCCCACGCTTTCTCTTCTCCACCTGACCTCATTAAGTCAAGCATCCCTTTCACAGGTCCTTCATTTTTCGAAAACAGGCATTTTATTCTAAACGACTTGACTAGTATTAAATTTTAAACACAATTAAATTGTGCTCTCTCACTGCTCTGTCATATGCCTCCTGAACGGAAGCCTGTGCTGGCCCAGAGGAACAAAGGAAGAGAGAATGTATTTTACTGATTTTGACACGTCTTGACATAGAAAAAACTTTTGGTCAGACTGCACTAATATTTTCTATAAACCTTATAATCAAGCGCCGTAGATTTTCCGTTGACGTAGTAATTTGACTTTTACCTCTCACTATTGTTTATTTCTTCCGCCCTCATTATCTTAAGACCTGCAAAGAACTTATCGGCATATTTATCGATTTCTGGTTGTTAAGACGTATATTCTAATTGGATTTGCTGAACTGGCCATGATACTTGCCGTACAAAAATAAAGATCTATATTATTTTAAGCAATGTTTCTGATGCTTGCACTCTAAGTACAAAAAATTATATTCAAAATAGGACAAGTACTGGATCTAAATGGCAGATAAGAGCACCTCATTGAATATTAAATGTAGGGCCCCTACATTTAAGGCTCATCTTTGGGAATGATGAAAATGTCAGACATTATGCATGGATGGTGGAGCACACGTGACTGATCTGCCGGCACCTGTACCCACCATAGAGCTCATAATGGAGACGCAGGTTGAGAGAATCTTTACTTGGGGGAGGTGGGGCGGAGTTTTATAGAGCCAAGGTATCAGAGGCTTTATTTACATGAGCACAAGCTACGTCACAGAGGCACGAGAAGATAAAGTGATCTGGTCAGAATCACAGGATGTTGACGAGCGTCCCTGCCGAGACTCGAACCTGGTTCTCCAGCTCCGGGGTCGACGCACAAGTTACGTCACAGAGGCACGAGAAGATAAAGTGATCTGGTCAGAATCACAGGATGTTGACGAGCGTCCCTGCCGAGACTCGAACCTGGTTCTCCAGCTCCGGGGTCGACGCACAAGTTACGTCACAGAGGCACGAGAAGATAAAGTGATCTGGTCAGAATCACAGGATGTTGACGAGCGTCCCTGCCGAGACTCGAACCTGGTTCTCCAGCTCCGGGGTCGACGCACAAGTTACGTCACAGAGGCACGAGAAGATAAAGTGATCTGGTCAGAATCACAGGATGTTGACGAGCGTCCCAGTCGAGTCTCGAACCTGGTTCTCCAGCTCCGAGGTCGACCCTTTAGCCAGCAACCTCTCCACCTTCACAAGTAAGAATCACAAATTTGCTAGCATTCGCGACAAGAATTTGCAATTCTATTAAGGACACGGAGGCGAGGATTATGCTTCTCAATCTTTACTGCATAAAACACAGCAGCCAATGAAAATGAATATTTTCATTAAACAATAACAATAAAACTTCATTACCCATGAACACCCATGAGTATAGGCACGCCCCCACAGTCCATAAGAACCCCTTGCGTGCTCCCATCATCCTCTTTCTTTGAGGCGAAACAAGTCCAACAAAACTTGAACAATCACAATCCTCCAACGTGGAAGAACAGCTTCAGGCGGAACATCCTGACCTCCGGAGTCGATTAGTCCGACTTCTTATCAGATCCTGAAATAAAGGAAACAACACCACCGTAATCCTTGCATAAAAGGGTGGGTAAGCTTAATACATACAGTACATTAAGCCGGGTGGGATAATCCTCGCCTCCGTGTCCTTAATAGAATTGCAAATTCTTGTCGCGAATGCTAGCAAATTTGTGATTCTATGGCAGGACCGGAGGCTTCAGATTATGCTAGTTTAACGCTGATTAAATACCACAGAAGTAATGTCTCCCACCGGCTTGTAATAAAACGTCTTAAACGTTGAATCAGAGGACCAATCTGCACAATGCATAATATCTTGGATACTGGATCCTAAACCATATGACTTGGACGCCATCGCGCCTCTAACTGAATGAGCACCAAAAACATTTGTATCAACACCTGCTTCCTTCATAATGAACCGAAGCCATCTAGCAATAGTGGCAGCCGCCACTGGTTTAAAGGGCTTCTGAATAGCAATCAATAATTGTGAACAGCCCTGCGGCCGCAAGGCCTTCGTACATTCCTCGTAGGTCTTCAAACAATGGACCACACATAGTTTTTCATTGTCAGGAAAAGCATTATAAGATATATGTCTAGACATTGTTTTAGTACGACCTGTAATATGAAAGGAGACCCCTTCCGGGGTAAACACTCTACCTGTTACGTCGAGCGCTCTGACGTCTGAAGATCTTCTGCAAGAGGATAGACAAAGCAACATGGCTAATTTAGCCCACAATTGCTTCCTGGACAGGAGAGAATTAACCGGCCATCTGTCGAGCAAAGAAATCACAACTGAGACATCCCACAAACCCGTATACTTGGGTTTGGGAGGGTTAGCCACCCTGATGCCTTTCAACAACTTACAAACTACCGGATGCATGCCCACCGGTTTACCATCCACCAGGGCATGCCCCGCTGAGATGGCTGAGCGAAAGTTGTTGACCGAACGATACGCTAGGCCACCTGTCGCCTTCTCGGATAAAAAGTTCAACACTTGGGATAACTCTGCCCCCACGGGATCCAGATGTCGTCCCACGCACCAATCCACCCAGTTCTTCCAGGCAGCGGAGTATCGCTTCCTGGTGGAAGGTGCCCAAGCCTGCTTGATAAAGTCTGCAGTCTTGTCCGAAATTCCAGGCATTTGCCACTGTTCCCTGAAAGCCTCCATGCCATCAGGGATAACCTGCCCTCCAACAGCAATGGGTGCTGTTCCTGACGAGGGCCCTGCAACAACCACTTCAAATCCGGCAGCAGCCGGGGGCGGTCGCAGCTCCACTGCAACAACTTGGGAAACCACGCTTGTGATGTCCACCACGGAGTCACCATGACAATCTCTGCCGCTTGCCGTATCACATGAGTCATAACTCTGGGAATCAACAGGAAGGGGGGAAACGCATATTGGATCCCCACCGACCAATCCTGGAGAAACGCGTCCGTCGCTGCCGCCATCGGATCCGGTCTCCAGCTGAAGAACCGGGGAAGTTGATATGTCAACCTGGACGCGAACAGGTCCGTCTGAAACGGACCCCAAACTGCCTGCAACCAGAGGAAGACCTGGGGAAGCAGCTTCCAGTCGCTGTAATCCCTCAAGTGTCTGGAATGCCAATCCGCCACTTGGTTGGCCTGACCCGGGATGTACTCTGCTATGACTGATATCTGGTTCTGTAGACAGTAATGCCAAAACTCTTTGGCTATCTGGACCAGAAGAGACGACCTCGTGCCGCCCAACTTGTTGATATACCTCACTGCGGACACATTGTCCAGGCGCAGGAGGATGCAACATGACGTCTGCTTCGGGGATAACGTGCGGACCGCGAACGATCCTGCCAGTAATTCCAAACAGTTTATGTGGAGTTCCAGATCCTGAGATGACCATCTGCCGCCTGTGGAAACCTCTCCACAGCGCGCGCCCCAGCCCCATCTGCTGGCGTCCGACTCGATTACCACATCTGGTCGCGACCCGAAGATCGCTCTGCCGTTCCAGGCATCCACGTGGCCTAGCCACCATTGGAGTTCGTGCCGAACCTCGTCCGTAAGCGGAACCGAGTCCGTATACGAGAGACCCTTCTGAAGATGTCTGATCTTCAGACGTTGGAGGGCTCTGTAGTGCAAAGGACCTGGAAATATCGCCTGGATAGATGACGCCAGGACTCCTACAATCCTGGCCAGGGTTCTGAGCGAGACCAATTGACTGTCCAGTAGTTTCCTGATCTCCTTCTTCAGGTCCCTCAACTTCGCTTGCGGAAGAAGCAGCTGCGCCGTGAGGGAATTGACCGTGAACCCCAGAAAATCTATCACCTGAGCCGGGGTCACCACTGACTTTGCTAGATTTATCACAAACCCCAGGCTTTGTAACAAGGATATAGTCATGGTCAAGTGTTGCTGCAACACTGACCTGTCCTGCGCCATGATCAGAATGTCGTCTAGGTAAATGATCATGCGCACTCCCCTCTCCCTGAGGAAAGCTACCACTGGCTTCATTACCTTGGTGAAACACCAGGGAGCCGAGGAGAGACCGAAAGGAAGAGCTAAATACTCGTACCACCGGCCGTTCCACTGAAACTGCAGGAATCTGCGGTGTGGAGGAAAAATAGGAATAGAAAGATAAGCATCTTTCAGATCTAATCGCACTAACCAATCTCCTTCTTGTAACAAATCCGCTAACATGTGGATACCCTCCATTTTGAAATGGTTGTACACCAGATGCTGGTTGAAGTCTCTGAGGTTGAGTACAAGCCTGTTGCCACCTCCCTTCTTTTGGACCAGAAAGACATTGCTGGCGAAGCCGCGAGGACTTCTTTGACAAAAAGCGATCGCGCCCTTCCTCAGCAAGTCTGCCACCTCTGCCTCTATAAAACTGTGATCTAGTTGGGAAAAATGGAGAGGTGGCGGGGGAAACGCTTGCGCCGGCTGTGAGTAGAAATCCAGCCTGAATCCCTGAACAGTCTGCAAGACCCAAACATCCTGGGTCAACACTCGCCACTGAGGCAGGCAATGTTGCGTGCGACCCCCCAAAGGAAGGAAAGACACATTTGTCAGACTCACCGGAACTTTGATGGGCCTTAAAATTCGCCCTGTTGTTTCCCGACTGGAAACGGCCCTTGTTGAAGCCTCTTCTCGATGGGTAGAAGGTTCCTCCGCGGGTAGAGTCCCACTCGCCGCGGCCACGGCCGAAATCACCTCTCTGGGAGCCTCTCTGGAACCCTCGGCCTGACGAGCGACCCCCGCCTCGCCCGGCCCGGTTGAAAACACCCTGCGTTAGAGCTCGTTTAATACCACTCTGGGCCTTATCCAATGCGGTGAAGGTGCCTACATATTTGGTGACATCCTTCACGAACCTGTCTCCAAAGAGACACCCCCCCGCCAGAGGGCCCGGTTCTGCCTCCGCCAGCTCCGTTAAATTGCCATCCATGCGCATCAGCAAGGACTTGCGCCGCTCCGAAGAAACAGCGCAATTCGCATTGCCCAGGAAACAAATGGCGCGCTGAGTCCATTCCGCCAGGATGTCAGGATCTACTGGATCCGCCCCTTGTTTGGCCGCCAAGGCCATTTCTAGGATCTTCGCTAGGGGCCCTATGACATCGAGCATCTTGTCCTGACAGCCCCGCCAGGCCCTGTCGAGCCCTCTTTTAGGATCCTTTGAAAATTTTTTAAGGAATGTCAGCATACTTGCGTCAATTTCCGGCGTGTCAGCGACGCAGTCCGGAATATCAGGACGCGGGCATTCCGACCGCAGCCGGTTGCGCACCTCCCGGGTGAAGCTCTTCCGGAGGTGGTCATGAATATAATCCGACACATCCGGTGGAGGAACCCAGTCCGAAGACCGAGGGTGAACAATATTCGAAGGATCGAAGTGAAAAGCCTTAGGGGTCTTATCCTCCACCACTTTGGGAGCCGGTCTGGCCTTCTTAGGGGGCGGAGGTTGCTCCTCCGAAGTATCAGTATCCGTATCGGTACCTGTAGTCGTGGTGGTGGTGGTATCCGTGTCCACCACTACCCGGCGCTTACTAGTAGCCTTGCCTCCAGAACTTGGCTGGCTAGGGACATCTTTGACCGGCAGGGCAGCTAAGGACTGCGCATGCGGCCACATCTGCCGCTCCTCAGGAACTGAAGCCGAGGTAGAGGGAACATCGCGTTTCTGCTGCTTGCGCTTCCCATACCCATGGCGCTTAGCAAAGCCTTTCAATTGCTTTTGAATGGGGCGTAGGGCCACTGCCAGTGCCTGCTGCACAGTCTGGGGGACCTTCCGGTCCAAGGCCTTATCCACAGAAGCTTGGACCGAGGCATCCAAGGCTTCTACAATGTTATCCTCGAGGACAGCCTCCTGCTGCCTCTCATTAGTTACCTCCCCATCTGCCTCACCATCTTCAGGGTACTGAACCCATTCCTCCATGGTGTTGAAAATTAAGATAACAGGGAACAACCCTGGCAGTATATGGGGGTGGTGGGGGGGGTCAGCCCACTGCACACAACTAGATAATATCACCACCTGTACCCAAACCCCCTCAGCAAAGCTGTAGTCAATGCAGCCAGTGGCCAAAGTCCTTAATCTAGAGAGCGTGTGCTCACTCTGGACGCTCAAAATAATACACCCAGCACAGGCGATCAAACGTGAGGCAAACCGGTGTGTAGAACGCGCAAAACGCGCGTTCTAGAAAGTCAGGGAGACGTGCCGAGGCGCGCCGCCCAAAACGCGACCAAATCCAACCAAAAACCAGCCCAAATGGTCAGCGTTTCTGGGCGCGCGCGTCGGCCGTGAGCCACCCGGCCTGAACGCAGGGCGCATTAGGGAAGCCTCCGCGCGCCCTCAGGCAGCCGGTACCGGGCCCCAGTGGAGTAAGCGGAATGCCCCTCGCCGGTCAAAGACCGTGAAAACACGCGCTGAAAGTCGCGCACTCCCCAGGGAAGCCGCGCGCTGACAGGCGTTCGCTCCACCGCGGGAGCAGCCCCTGGGAAAAGACGGCCCAATCGAGGGAGCGCAAGGTGAGCGCTCGAACCTGCTAAAGCACACAAATTAAATAAAAATCACACCAGAGAGCACCCCAGTCCTCAATCCATAAGCGGAACCACCCGCATCAGTCAGTCAACACATACACGTTTCCCAAGACACCCCCAAAGCGACAAGCAGAGTGAGGGGACAGGGAAGGTACACTTAACTCTGGCTTGTGAGCAGCAAAGAAAGAGGATGATGGGAGCACGCAAGGGGTTCTTATGGACTGTGGGGGCGTGCCTATACTCATGGGTGTTCATGGGTAATGAAGTTTTATTGTTATTGTTTAATGAAAATATTCATTTTCATTGGCTGCTGTGTTTTATGCAGTAAAGATTGAGAAGCATAATCTGAAGCCTCCGGTCCTGCCATAGAATTAGGAAACGCGGCACAGTATTCATTTAGGAGTGTGAACACTATTTTTGTCATCAAAATTTGGCAAATTTCCAGATTGTTACCCTTTGCAAAGTTTCCTTGTTGAACTTTGCATGTTCTAAGATTTTCTGTGAACCGTGAAGATTTCCCCGCATGGCAAGATCCTTTTCACTCTAATCAAACCCAACCGACTTGGAAAATGTACCAGAAAGTTTACATTGCAAATAACACTGTCTCCTGCCAAATTATATCTTATATAATAGCATTACGTTAATGTAAAATAAGGACGAATGCTGCATAAATCGGAACAAAGGTCCTTATTTTCACCAAAAACTTCGCAGAATGTACAGCTTTCCAAAGACCGTTGCGAAGTGTGTAGAATAAAAAAAGAATACTTTCAACCTCACAACCCCCTTTTAACAATCAGCAAAGGAACAAGCATTTGCAAAGCAAATAGGCCTGTCATTGACAAGCAGTGATGCTGTTTTCAGTGTTTTAATATACAGAAACACCAGTGACCAATATATCACACAATATAAAAATAAACGAGTGTCCCAGTCGGTCAGCCATACCATCCCTGGCAATACCGTGCACTTCTTTTCAGGTGTCTGTGCCACATGACCAGGCAAAATGAAACCACTCACAGTGCCAGACAGCTAATGAATGACGGGGGCTGACCTCTTGGCTCATGCCACGTGCTGTTGTGGCCAAAATAAAAATATGAAAGACCTTTGAACAGACCAATAGAGGAAGAAGGATGACCGGAAGCCCCTGTGCGTATTTATACACCTAAATATTTCATTTTGAACTCTTTTGGCAAACGTGAGTCTAATGAGACAGCTAAGGTTCTCTTTATGCCAGACCTAAAACACAACTCATTCTACTGTTTTTATTCCCAGAAGCAAAATTACTGCACCCTTGCACCACTGCAGCAAAAAATGGCACATGTAAACCCTCATTAAACTCTTATACCAAGATTTACTATAATGCTGCATTATTCATGTGAAGGAAAGCGGTGCAAACAGCAGCTTCAGTGAAATACAAATACACCATGAAACTACACCCATAGTGCCCGAGACCTATTCATGTATACAAAAGGAGTGTAAGAGGGCGGAAACAGTGCAAACACCCCTAGGATTCCACACAACAACAAACAAATCTAGTGACATTGCACAATTTGCACTATGTGCCTTACAAGCACCAAATAAAAGCAGGCCCTAACAGTGCGCAAAAGGAAAATGACATGATTTTTTGAGTGTAATACCTGCCTTTTCTGTGGAATTACAATTATTACCAGAGTCACCCTTGAGAAGTTGTTTGCATGTGGAAATGTATAATGGTGGGCGACACTCAATTATAAATGCCATGCACGACACTGCTTGCTTGCCTTTGCACCATTGTCCAACACTGAGCACTCATGGACAAAGGGGCTTCTTGTAAGAATAGGACTAGCTTACATGATCGGCACAAAATGCTTCAAAATTATGACACTGCACATTTTTTTGTAGCTTGCAAGCAATGCAGCACTGCACATTTTCACACAGTGCTCAGTGGGGATTGAACCCTGTGGAGGCCCCAGGCAGTTGAAATTTCGGGGCCCCTCTCGCAAATTATCTCCTAATACGTTTTTAATGTTACCAACCAACAATTTTAATAGACCAATTTTATTACACAAAACTAAACATTAACAATTAATGTTATTAAACAAAAAATATATTTTGTAATTTTAATAAATCAACACAACTTTAAATATTTAAAGGGTACATTACATAAATATAGTATTTTCTCTATAGAGTCTTTTATGTAAAGTTTACGTTTCTTTGAGTTGATTCATTTTTTCAATCTTTTGGATACAATTTAAGAAAGCTTAATTGAAATTTTCTGTCCAGATCAAATAAATCAAATTTTGATCCGTTGCCACAGGGCCACTAAGAGGAGCGGGCCCTTATGCGGGTGCCTATTTTCTTCTATTAGATAATACGGAACTGAGAAGTGCTGTGAAATGTGAGTAAATCTAGGTCTGGTTGACAAATTAATCTGGGAGTAAAAGCAGGCTGAGATAAAACAGTCAATAAACCCAAAACGCCGAATTTGCAGCGCTTGTCGCAAGGGAGATCTTACAACAGCTAAGGCTTTTCCTCCCAAAGCACAAGCGAATTTAGAGGATGAATCTTTCCCCGCAGTTCCCGACACAGAAAGTTGATATCTCACCATATTTGCTTTGCGCCCACCACAACAGCAGGGCATAACACAGGCACCTGCAGCCCCCGCTGTGCAGGGGGCCCACCCTACAGGGAGCCCCCATTCTGCCTTAGGCCTATGAATATCTGCGACATATGGGAGTCTCAAGGGCCCCTCAACACATTCTGCAGGGGGACCCCATCATTTTGCATTATGCCGCTGCCCAACAGCGAGAACTTCTGGGGAATTCATCACTGTCGGACGCCGACTCTGAAAACCGGTCCCCTGAGGATATCAATGGATGACAGTGCCTGCTTGATGCAGAATGTATTCCCGTATGGAAGAGCAGCGAAAAATGAACATATGTCCCAGAGAAGATGAAGTGAACGAATTAATAATAATGACGCTTTATACAAAGCTATATAAAGGTATAGATCCCGCCGACGATGAGAAAGACTCTTGTCCAGTGCTTATTTCGTAAACAATAAGGGGCAGATTTACAAGCCCCTTGCGCCACTTTTGCATCACTTTTCCCATGTTAAAAGTGATGCAAAAGTGGCACAAGGTGCTTGTAAATCTGCCCCTAAGTGACTTATTTACAAGCACTGTTCGCAGCCTGAGAGTCACTTATTTTTACATTCCGGCGGCGCAGAGTGCAGAGTCATATCTACGAGGCCACGAAAAGCCACCCTGATTGGCTTTTCATGGTCTCGTAGATATGGTGTTAGGCAACGCACAGCCAGTCACTGCGTTGCCTCAGACTGTGTCGGGAAAGCTGCCATGGGCGTTTAGGTGGGTGCTCCCACTCAATGCCCATGGATTTTGGCACATTCCCAGATCTACAGGGCCGGACTGGCTATAGCGGGCACCAGGGAGTCCCCCGGTGCGCTGCACGGGTTGGTCCGGTTTTGGGCCCCTGGGGACTGTTTTTGTTACAGGGCCGAAAATCGGCCCTGTACCAAAATCGGCCGAAAACCGGCACAGCAAAGAGCTTGGCAGTACCTCGAACACCCCCGAGTGGGGAGGGGGGCCGGCTGAGCACTTTTCCAGGGCCGTTTGTGGTACCCAGTTCTGCCCTGCAGATCTGCAACATAGTGGAAATCTGGGAATGAGTCAAAAACCGTGTGCCTCCCCGGGGGGGGGGGGGGGGTGTTACGAAGATAAATAACTTTATTTCTCCGAGTTTTTTGTCTTTCTATGTGTGCTGCATTCCGCAGCACGCATGGAAAGAGGAAAACGCCTCCATTGACTGTTTTTGTGCAGGAAGGTAACCCTTCCTGCACAAAAAAAAACATATTACAATGCAGATATTTGTGTTGGCACATGGCAGCCAATTGTGCACCAGTGCAGTGGAAGAGGACAGGAATGCGCGTTTCTTACAGATACGGCGGATGTATGACATTACAACGTATACTTTTACAACGCCTACCTTTACATCGCAACTTTTACAACGCATACCATTACAACGCATAATGCTTTTAGGCGCTGGATAGTGAATAGTTTAATTTATTATTCCAACTCCAGTCCCCGTGGATAGTAGGGAAGGTTATTGGATAGTAAATTAACCTATCCCCTATCCTAGAGTGCCCCCCAGAGCAATGCGTTGTAATAGTCTGCGTTGTAAAAATTGCGTTGTAATGGTAGTTTGTTGTAAAAGTTTCGTTGTAAAGGTTGTATACCGATACGGCACATTCCTGCCCTTTTCTTTGGGCGCAGGGCAGAGCAGCAGGGTGACTTTCAGCGCTGCCCTGCATCAACAATTTGTAAATGAGGCCGTAAGTGCCAAGGCCCAACCGTTTGCTCAGAAGCCCGCAGTCAATGCTATGCATATAGCGATGCTGAACATCAAGGCTGCCTATTCTTCATTCCAGCTGATGCCTCTTTCTTCCACCACCAGATGCTCTCAGTCGTTTATTTCACTCTTGCAGGTTCTTTTTCATGCATGCTTTGTACCTTTGTTCACTGGTTTTCTATCTTTCTCTTCTTCTTTCCTCATTTTTGTTTTGCTCACTCTTGCTCTGGACGAAAATCTGATGATATGAAAATCGGATACTAAATAAGAGCGGTCACCAAAATGAGTGCCTCATCTTCAACCACCGGCTCAAATTAAGCACTATTGGTCCATCTCTTACAATACCTACACCTCACATCCTTTGTCGTATTCGCACTGTATTACTAAAGGTGTCCAACGCAGGTGAAAATCACTGCCAGATTTTCAGGGTACTATGTATTTCAGGTTAATTTCCCCTTATTTCAGAGTTTTATACAGCACGAACTTGACCCGAAAGTATCAGAGCGCTTTACATGAGCACCAGTTACCTTACACAAGGTCACATACATTTTTTGGGTGGGCATGGGGAGATTAAGTGGTTTGCCCAGAATCACAGGATGTTGAGCGTCATTGCCGAGACTCAAACCCAGTTCCCCAGATTGAAGCTCCACCGCCCTAGCCCATTAGCCCCTTAGCCCACATCCTCCCCCCAAAGTGTCTTACATGGGCATCCTAAAAGCCTTACATGGACAAGATTTACCCCAAACACCCCAATATATCCCATCAAGCTCCCAAGCTGCATCTCTTTAGCATCCTCTCACTTTCCTTGTAGGTCAGCTCTTTCAGTCTCTTCTGACTCCTTTAATATTTCATTCCACTACCGCCCGCTTCCTTTTTTATCAGAACATTTCCACAACCACCCTGGCTTCCATTGGACCAGGATCTGGTCTCCGGCAGGCGGAGAGGCGCTCCCATGGTTTGAATAAACATCCTTTTGAGTGTCCCATCACTCTGAGCCAGCACCAAGAAGGATGCATAGTCTGGGGAGGGCCAGGGTGGCCCCCTGTAGTTGCACTTGCCTATATCGCGTGAAAACTGAACGTAAAGGAATACCTTACGTTCAATTTTCTTACAAAATACCAGGAAGTGAATTTCATTATATTGAGCTCAATTTCGGATCATTTTCAAGATACTTCTACGTCTATGAGGCCATGAAAAGCCATGCATTTGATGTTTCACACACCGGTAGTGAGAGACATACAGGAATACAGGGAAAGGATTCCCATACCTTTGGGGAGAGGATGTGGTCTGACGGCTAGATTGCCGACTTTGGTGCTGGAAACAAGGGTTCACTTCCACATCTGAGGAGTCTCGGCAAATCACTTAAAAACCTGTCCCTGAATGTGTCTTTGTGTAACGTAACCGGTGTTCACTAAAGCGCTCCAATAGCTTCAGGTCGACTTCGCGCTATATAACATCGGCATTTAAAAAAATATATATATAGGAGCTGGAAAAATGAGGAGAGAAACTTAACCTTAAAGTGCTCCCAATCTTCTTGCTGCTTCCTGACTTAATCCGACATATTCTCCAATAACAATCATTTATTTTATTTGTTTTGTGCTTCGCACAGCACTTCTGTCATTTCTGAGCTCTGTAATTAGAGGTGCTATTATTACGCAATTTATTGCTACACAGATGGCTCAGCTCTGTGACCTTTAGACCACCGCATATTTAATATTTCAGTAGCAAGGTTCAAATCAATGAGTCATCAAGTCAGTTTATGGACAGCGCCAGTGCATGGATTTTTGAAGCCCCTGCCACTTTGGCGCTGCCTTTCCCTTAAAAACTAAGGGGCAGATTTACAAGCCCCATGCGCCACTTTTGCGTCACTTTTCCCATGTTAAAAGTGACACAAAAGTGGCGCAAGGGGCTGGTAAATCTACCCTTAAGGGGCTTATTTACCAGCCCCTTGCGCCACAGTTGGGTCACACATTCAAAATGTGAAAAAGTGACGCGCCAGTGGCACAAGGGGTTTGTAAATAAGCCCCTAAGCCTTCTCTGAGGCCACTTGTTGCAACTTGGCACCCTCTTGTGGCCATTTGGAGTGGTGACCTAAAGCAACACCATGCAGGTGCCTTAGTACAGCACTGACCTTGGGTCCATTTGAAGAAAGAACTTAGGGCCATATTTATGAAATCTGTGTTCAGGACAGTGCAGTAAGTTGTTTTGCTGTGGTGCCCTGTGCCACAGGGAAAGGGCAGGAATGCACTGTATTTATCAAATACGGCGCATTCCTGCCCTTTCCCCCTGCACTGGCCCCGTTTCGGCAGCCTAGCACCAACGCAGGCCCCCTTGTATCATGGTGTAAAGGTGCCTGTGTTGTAGTTGTAGTACAAAAGGGGGTGGTGATGGACGGAGCATCTGAACCAATCAAACACTCACACCCAGTCAACAGATCTGGGTTTGATCCATCACCGTTCTTTAGCCCACTCTGCCACTCCAGTTCAGACATGGCCATATGCAAATCAGTCTGACCCTGTGCCTCATGGGAACAGTCCAGCCCGAACTGCCAAGCCATGCCTTCCCTAGACCGGAAACAAGCTTCCGAGGACCGGTTTCTGGCATTTCAGCCGTCTTCAGCCAGGCTTGCTTGAATCCAGTGGCAAAGTGAGCAAGGGAGGTGGCTTGGTGAGCAAAATAACGATTGATTAAACCCAGATCTGTGACTGGGGGTGAATGTTTTGCCATTGTGCAACATTCCGTCCATCATCTTGTGTGTTTTGCTGTTCACCCTATGTGGGAAGGGTATGCCCAGACGCGGGTCCCGTGCTCACTAAGCCACTGGAGTCAAGCTATCCTTGCTGAAGACGGCTGAAAGCCAGAAACCGGTCCTAGGATGCTTGATTCCGGTCCAGGGAAGACATGGCTTGGCAGTTCGGGCTGGACTGTTCCCATGAGGCACAGGGTCAAGACTGATTTGCATATGGCCATGTCTGAACTGAGGTGGCTTGGTGAGCAAAATAACGATGGATTAAACCCAGATCTCTGACTGGGGGTGAATGTTTTGCCATTGTGCAACATTCCGTCCATCATCTTGTGTGTTTTGTGTTGTAGTTGTAGGCATGAATATTTTTGAGTGTTTAGTGCACCTTACTGCACAAAACAATCCTGAGAGGCATTTTCCTCTTTCTATGTGTGCTGAAGAATGCAGCACACAGTGGAGTAGTGTGGCTCACTGGTTAGAGGTGGCAGACCCGAGAGCAGAAGTCAGCCCGGGACCAGGGTTCGATTCCCGACGCGGCAGGGTTGTGGACCTTGGTCAGCGGACTCGATAATTCTCGCTTCGGTGCCTACTCTAATCAGGGGTTCCACTCGGCAACTCTGGGCATTAGCTTGCCTAATCTCCACAACGGCCCCACCAATTCTGGGGATGCCTGGCTCCACCTTGGGGACTCCCAGCAAGGGACTATCCCACAGGGAAAGCCAGGACGGGTTCCCCAGAGTTACACAGCGCCGGGACGCCCCGTTGCTGGGGCAGCTGTGCGCTTTACAAGTATACTACATTTACACATAGAAATAAACTAGGAGAAATAAAGGTATTTCTCCTAGTTACACCACTCCTGGGGAGGCGTATCTTTTTGGTGCATTCCCAGGTTTACAAGTCCTTGTAAATCTGAGAATGCATAAAAAACCATGGGAGTTGCATGCAAACACCCAAGTAACACCCATAGAATGCCTCCCTTGTGCAGAGTTAAACTACAAAGCACTTTGCGCTTTGTGGCCTTACTCCAGATTTTTTAAACCATTCAAAGTCATGCAAAGTGACTTTGCATGGCTACATACATCTGACTTAGAGGTTTACGTAACGCATATATCAGGTTGTGTGGTGCAAGCATGACTTATAGTTCTCATAAATATGCCCCAAATTGTAAATGAGGGTTTTCAAAAGAGTAGTGGAGCTCTCAGGGTCCGGCTTATAGATGGTCCAGGGTTCCTGGCTGCTAAATTACAGATGGGTCTGTTCTAAACTGCTCTCTCCAGAGCTCACACATAAGCGTCTTAATCTGGACTAGTAGGATTCAGTGAAGTCAGAGGAGCAACGCTGCTAATAGAGCTTGTCCATGTGGTGCCGAAGAGGATGCCCTCTCCTGTCTACCCAGGACAAAGGACTGCATTATGGTGTGGAAGTCAGCCTCAGTGAGAATGAGCTATTTAATTCCTGAATAACATGGACTTAATAGCTTGCAGGCTTGACGATGATGCTAATATGATTGGAGATATCCAGGAATTCCAGAGGAGAGGGGTGTTGCCAGAGAAGAAGCGGTTTAAAGGGACCATACAGTGAGTGATGTGACAATACATCTCAAAACCCCAACTGACACGACATCATCAAACAAAAGAACATTCTAAAATGCCTATAGTTGGTGATTGTTAGAGATGCAGTACTTGGTAAAGAGAACTTTTTTTCCATCTACGCTAGATGACACCTTTAAGATTTTAGTGAATGGAAGGCCAATGTCTCCAGTCATTGGGCAGACTAACTTTGAGTGATTGGGGATGACCTGAGTTTGTTAAGGCAGTAGGGGGCATTCTTCAAAGTGGATGGATTAGTGACTGAGGCGCTTCAATCAGAAGATGATTTATGCTTTGAAACCAAGATGCTGGAGAATGATGTAGTTGGAGGTACCAAGCTTGCAACTGGATTTATGATGAGAAAACCAAATAAGACTTCACCTATATCCTGCAAAGTCTACCAGAAGGATAGCCAATTGATGATGGAAAGAGCAACAGCTTCTAGTATCAACCTGGAAATAGAAAGTTGGGAAAAGGGGAATTAGGTGTTCTTAAAAGACTCCTCACACACCAACCTAGTTGGTGACATGCTTCATCATTGGGGTCCCAACCGGGTGGCTGAATGCCCCCCGGTTGTGCTATGACACCTGATTACAGTGGAGCTGGTGTTGTGCAGGTATTTGATGTGAAGTGAATTACTGAATTTAAAATATCTCTGAGAATCCTTGCCTCCAATTTTTATATTGGTGGCTCAGGATATGGTCAAAAGCAATATGTGTAGTGCAACTATGTTGGAATTATTACCGTTAGTTGACTATGTGTGGCGGTCTACATGTTTCAGCATGTATAAAAAGTCCTGACGAAAGCCTTTTTACTTTTATTTACTTTTTATTCACTCATTATTTACTCACTAATTACTCACCTGGTCCAGTGGAGAAGTGTGGCTCGCTGGTTAGAGGAGGCAGACCTGAAGCAGAGGTCAGACCCGGGACCAGGGTTCAATTCCCGACGCGGCAGGGTCTTGAGCCCAAATATCCACGGACTCGATAATTCTCGTTTCGGTGCCTACTCGAATCATGGGTTCACACTCTGCAGCTCTGGGCATTAGCCTGCTTAATCTCCACTACGGCCCTCCCGCGGCGGGATGCCTGGCTTTCACCTTGGGGATGCCCAGTATGGGTATCTCACAGGGAAAAGCCAGGACGGGTTCCCAAGGCAAGCGCCGAGATGCCTACGGGTAATCGAGCGCTATATAAGAACGCATAATAATAATAATAATAATAATTACTGAGTGGCAAAGGTGAAGGATGCCTTGTGAAACCTGTGCGGTACCTACACATGTGCTAGGGTGTGTGGAATAAGTGTCGGGGTACTCACTGACACTTGAAAAAAACATTGTTTAGGGGTATTAGGCAGATTATCGAGGCCCGGGGGGGTGCTCTTCCGAAGTCCCCATTTGGTCTCGCTGAGTTTCCCGCTGCAAACCTGAATTGGTCCCCCGTAGTCCCGGCAGTACACATATTGCTTTTAACCATACCATGAGCTGTCAATATTAAAATTTGAGGCAAGGATTCTCAGAGATATTTTTAACTTCAGTAATTCACTTCACATCAAATACCTGCACAACAC
Organism: Lissotriton helveticus; assembly: GCF_964261635.1. NCBI lineage: Eukaryota > Metazoa > Chordata > Amphibia > Caudata > Salamandridae > Lissotriton > Lissotriton helveticus. Next base: position 1,308,617,660 of record NC_136057.1, read on the forward strand.
CAGCTCCACTGTAATCAAGAGTTGTAGCACAACCGGGGGGCATTCGGGCGCCAGGTTGGGACACCAATGATGCAGCATGACACCAACTAGGTTGGTGTGTGAGGGGTCTTTTAAGAACACCTAATGGGTCCATGTTCTTATTGCACAAAGTGATTATATATACGTACACATAGTGGGTCCGTCCACATTGTTTAAGTCAAAAGAGGAATTTGACCTTCTTCAGGAGAACAAGGAGAGTGAAGAAGCTCGGCATGACTTTAGGTATGAGCATACATTTTATTTTAATTTGAATCATTTTTTCTAATATGCAAATCGACAACAGGAATAGATGTTGAAAAAGTACCAAGCCACAACCTGATAAGCACAGTAATAGGCACATCAGAAAATCGTATTAGGATACACAGTTAACACCAAATGACGTGAAGTAATATAGGGCCATCTGAGGTATGTAGTACCGAGCTCAATAGGGGATTGACAAGAAAATTGCACCTCTGAGGCATGTGAGGATGGCTAAAATGTTTACAGTGGTCCATGCAGTGTCGCTCGGTAAGGTGGAGATGGATTTTAGGTCAGCTGTGGAGAGTTCTGTGATGGGGTAGTGGCTCTAGGATTCAGGATGTAAGCTTTCAGAGGCGCCCTTATGTCTTAGGACTTTGAGGCACTTGGATTTGCGTTGAGGTATATTTCAAGCTGTTCGCTGCCATGTACACAGGGGCAGATTTATGATGACTGGCGCATCTCTGCAAATCAGCAGTGATGCGCCAGGTAATATGTGTCACGCAAGTTTACCCTTGCGCCACCATACGTGCACTGCATTTAATATGCAGCACATCGTGGCGCAAGGATAAACAGATGCGTGATGCATCTCCCGTTGGAAGGGTGGTGCATTGCTGGAGTCGTGTCGCAAGTGCGATGCAACTCCAGCAATGCTCATGGCCTGCCTATACATAACTTGGTGCATCACGCCTTACGTCTGCTTCAAGCAGGCGCATGGTTTTGACGCAGCGGCATCGGAAAAGTGACCTAGTGGAATCTTGTAGATTTCATTCAGGCACTTTACCAAGGCTTTACTGAGGCAGAACGTTCCCCCCCCCCCCCCACGCCCCGGAACGCCCACATGAAACCTGATGCAGGTTTCATGTGGCGCAGGGCTTTACAACGTGATGCATCTCCCTAGATGTGTCATGTTGTAAATAGGGCACAACGTGGCACATAGTTTACGCCCCCGCTGATGCAACGGCAGCGCAAAAGTGGCGCAAGAGGCTCGTAAACCTGCCCCACAGTTTTTTAGCCAGACAGGGGAGTGCCATCACCCCACATGCATGCTATCTGGGGCTTGGCTAGTAACAGTGCAATGGTGGGTAATTTCCAAATGGTGGGAGGTCTTTGACAAAACCCAGAAGTACCATGAATGAGGCTGGAGATATGGTGGTGGAACCTACGTCGGAGATATGAGGAAATATAGTCTCCCAAAATGTAAGTATCCAGGCGCATGTCCAGACCATGTGCTGGAAGACGGGCACTGGAGCCTGACATATCCTACAGACAGAATCAACTGCAGGACCACGTGTAATCAATGGCAAAGGGGTGCTATCTGCACGGTGAAGGTACATGAAGTGGATTCGATCTAGCCTGATATTGGAGGTGAGATTACCTGTCTGGTCGCAAAAGAACTTTAATTTTTCATCGGTGATCGGCCGAGTTAGGTCAGGGAACCATTTTTCTCTGGCCAAGGGGATGTTTTGCAGCATAACCTATCCAAGGTCAGGATTATGGACGCTGTGGGATTGATTGTTCGAGGAGAGCGAGGAATGGGTCATCCCAGCATGAATGTGTGTGTGATCATCAGCGCCTTTGGCATCATGGGGCTTGTTGTGTCAATGCTGTGCAAATTGGACCGGAGCAGAGGCATAATAAAGCTTGAAATCTAGTGCCGCAAAGCCACACTGGTCGTATGGGAGTGCTACTATCTCCCATTTAACAATGGGCCAACCTCCGGCCCATGTCATAGATACCATGACACATCTGAGATAGGTAAAGAAGAATTTATTAAGGGAAACAAGTATATTAAGGAAGAGGTATAGTAGTTTGTGGAGAATGACCATCTACATCAGGCCAATTCTTCCAGCCAAGTAGAGTGACCCATTATTTGACCTGGTCTTCAATTTTGGGCATGGCCGTTCCATCATTTTCAAGGAGCAATGTGCTCTTATGACGGGTGATCCAGAAGTCTTTTATTGTTGCAGTGCACCAAGGGAGTGGAAAGTCAAGGGAACATCTGGTTGTGTTTGGTGTAAGCAGGAAGATGATCATTAGTGCAATTTATAGAAAGGCTTGGTAAATGCCAAGTCTACTATATTCCAGATGGCTGGTGATAAAGTAATGTGCGAGGTTCCTTAAGAGTAAGATGCAATCTACATTTAAGGATGTGAGCAAGTTGTGAAAGTTTAAACCTTTTCTTGGGGACAGGTTAGACGTTCAAATAGCAAGTAATATCGCGACATGTGACCAACCCTGTCTGATACACCTGGTTACTGACAAAATGGCTGAAAGCATACCACTGATTCAGATTCTAGCAGTGAGGCTGGCCTATAGCAGAATTACCGCCTTGACAAAGCCTGCTGGAATGTCCATCCTTCTTATAGTAGATAATAGGAAGTCCTAATGAGGCATATCAAATGCTCTTGTTACATCTAAAAAGACTGCCACAGCGTCAAATTATGATTTAAGTTGGTGCATAAGTGAGAATATGTGCAGAGGTTATGGGAAGTAGATCTTCCTGGTATAAAACCAAATTAGGGCCATATGTAGGTAAATTGCCAATACCGAATCCTTAATACCGATTCATACCGAATCGGTATTAAGAATGAGGTAAACGTGATGTAGGTAAAAATTCGGTAAACATTACCGAATCGTAGCAAATCGGTATTAAATACCGAATGTGAACAGATCGGTAATAAAAATACATACCGAAAGGCTATTACCGAATCGGTGATACAGATTCCACACCCAAATTCGGTATTACCGACTCGGTAATTCAAAAAATAGCGTTTTGGTGAATCAGCCAATCCTGATACACCCATTTACTTCCCAAACAGGAAGTTGCCACACCCAGCCAGGTGCACAGGGCCTGGAGCTCACTGTGAGGCAGGCAGGCAGGCAGGAGAGCTGAGGAGCCAGCACCAACACAGTCAAGAAAATAAAAAGGAAAACCACTGAACAAGCATTGAAATGGCAAGCCAGGACAAGGAGAAGGAGGCAGGTGAAAGAAAAAGAAAACTCAAGTTCAGTGACAAGGAGCTTGAGATCCTGATCGAGGATGTCACACAAGAGTACCACAAGCTGTTTGGAGCCCAGTCCCAACAAGTGCCAGACGCACAGAAGAGGCAAATATGGAGTGGCATTCGGGACAAGATCAATGCCATAGGTGTGACCCTGCGCACCATAGAGGACATCAGAAAGAGGTGGTATGACCTCAGAAAAACTGCAAAACAGAGGATGGCAGAGAGACATAGGCTGGCAGGGAAAACTGGAGGAGGAAAAAATCGAGCCCCAGTACCTACACCACTGGAACAGATGTAGAGTCCACCATCCAGCGGGAGAGTGTGAGTGGCATAGGAGACGCAGACAGCTCCGCCAGAGCAGCTAGAAAACAAGGTAAGAAGCATGCCCAGCATGCTGCCCTACCCCCTCCCCCACCCCAACCCCCATAGTGGTAAATGTGCTCCCACTCCACACCATGTCTTACTGCTTACCTGCAATGCATTCTGGGTGATGTAGTCAGTGTGAAATCATGATCAGGACTGTCAGGGCAGCTAACACAATAGCATGGTAATAGAATTCGATAGGTCAGGATAACCACTGTGCACTGTTGGCATGTACTTTAATGCAATGGCAATGCAGACAGAGCATTGAGAATATTTACATTTGTGTCATTGCAGGCGAGTCATCTCGCAGTGCAGCTGAGGGCAGCAGAGGCAGGTCAGCCAGGCCAGAGGGGAGTGGACGGGATGAAGACAGCATGCCTGCAGGGAACACCAGCTCTGCGCCATCGCAGCCAGCCAATCCTCCACCACAGCCATCACCACAGCGCCAGGGAGGTCTGCAATCCCCTCTCACTCAGTCACCACTGCGATGTTCACCAACACCACCACCACCACCACCACCACCACAGTCAGGCAGGAGGCATGCCGTGAACACCCTCCAGCAGATGGAGTCGTCGGAGGAGGAAGGCAGCCAGCGCGCACAAAGTCCTATCGTAGAGAGATCCAACAGGGCGCGGGCTGGTTCTGCATCCGAGGGTGCGAACATCTCATCACGACGCCGCAGGGCAAGACCAGACAGTCCAGTGGCAGTTCAGCAGGGTGACAGTGTGTTCGATGGACTGGAAGGCAACATGCTGAAGGTCCAGCGCCTGCAATGGAGGGAGATGAAGTCATTACACAGGGAGGTGGCAAACATTAACAGACATATGCACAAGATGGAGAAGGGTATCAGTGCCATGGGGGAGAATATGTCTGCAGGGATGGAGAGGGTAGCAACCTCGGTGGACAACCTCTGCAGCCAGCTGGAGCAGGACCGTGTTGGCATGCGCCGGGAGAGACAGAGACTCCAGGACTATACCAAGTCGGTGAACCGGCTGGCCACTACGACATCACTGATGTGTCGCCGGTCCATCGCCATGCAGGAGGAGATGGCGCATTGCAGCAGGGATGTGGCCAGGGGGATGGTGTCCATGACCTCAGTGCTAGAGCTCATGCAGAATGCCAAGGCCTCTAATATGGAAGGGGGGGGGACAGTGAGGAGGCTACCAGCCGTGGTAGCATTACACCCTCACCCACCGAGTGCAGGAGGCGTAGTGGACGTAATGCCCCAGCACAGGAACGGTCCGACTCACCAGTCTGTGTCGATGGGGAACAAGCATGTGCAGCACGGGGACGCAAGAAGTGAAGGACACTGGCTGTCCACATGCATGTGATGGGTGATGTAACCCATGTCCAATTGGACTATGCTCACAATGCTGGAGGTGTGCCAAATAAACACCTCTACATGTAATTTGAAATGCCTCAGTGTCGTTACTCACTCAGAAATAGTGTGATGTAATCTCTGCCCGTCTATGTCTCCCATCATGTTCAATAGCAGCACCAGCCGCGCTGGGCTCTGGCTGAGGGTTGTCCTCGTCCTCGTCCTCTGACTCAGTTAGTTCCACTGCTGTTCCTTTTTTAGTGGCCAAATTGTGTAGCATTGCACACGTAGCAATGATCTTGCAACATTTGATGGGGCTGTACAGACGCGCACCTCCTGTTTTGTGGAGGCAACGGAATCTGCTTTTGAGCAAACCAAAAGTGCGCTCCACCACGTTGCGTGTGCTCCTATGTGCCACATTGTATCTCCTCTCCCTTCGGGTGGTTGGGTTCAGATATGGTGTGAGGAGAAAAGGCCGGAGGGCATATGCGCTGTCCCCTATGATGAGAAGTAAGTTGCATTGATTGGTGTGACCAACAGCTTGTGCCAGGGTGTACATCAGGGTGTGTGACATTTACTTACCAAGTATGTATCCGTCGGCAAATTCACCAGCAAGCAGACGTGTATGTATGCCACTGTTCCTGAAGATGTAAGCATCGTGGGTACTCCCGGGGTATTTTGCCACGATGTCTGTTATTATGTGTTTAGCATTGCAGATCACCTGCACATTGATTGAGTGGGTGGATTTGCGGTTCCTGTAAATATATTCACTTGCTGCAGGTGGGCAGATGGGAATGTGGGTCCCATCGATGCAGCCGATCACGTGGGGGAAGTGGGCAAGTTGATAGAACTCCAGCTTGGTTCTCTGCAGCTCCGCCTGCGTACTGGGGAAGGATATGTAGTGTTCCATTCTGTCCATCATGGCGTCTAGGAAGGTGTTGAAGAACCGGGATAGGCAGCTCTGTGATACTCCACCCACTACTGCTATCACGCCCTGGAAACTTCCTGATGCAAGGAGGTGCAGGCAGCAGAGTACCTGGACATGGGTGGGGATTGCGTGGGCCCTTGGCGTCTGGTGCTCCAGATAGGGTCTTAGGTCCCGTATTAGATCCAGGATGGTTTGTGGGTGCAATCTGTATCTCTCGTGTATTTCTGCCTCTGTCAACTGGAACAGAGTGATGCGTACTCTGTACACCTGCTCCTCACGTCTCCAGATCCTCATTCCTGCTGCTCTCAGGCGTAGCCGCCTTGCTATGAGATAGAGGCCTGCCATAGTGTCCACAGTGATGCATTTTGGGTCTGTTTATATAGACTCCTCCTGTTTACCACATGCTCCTGAAACGTGGTAATTAACGAATCGGTATTACCGATTTTGGTCAAAATCGGTATTACCCGGGTTTGCTACATAGCATATTTGGGGTTATTACCGAATCGTTTATACCGATTCGGTATTCATTGTTTCGGCAATTCCAAGTCGGTAACTTATGTTTATTACCGATTCGTTATTATCGAACCTATTCGGTATTACCTACATCTCACATGGCTACATTTTTGTCGGTAACACCGGAAATGACCCTTTTTCGGTGTTAGCGATCGGTATTTGGCCACCTACATATGGCCCTTAGTTGGGTAGAACTAGTTAGGGTGTTAGCTGTAGGAGACAATTGGCAAAGACTTTGGCCAGGAGTAATTATCTATGTTGATGATGGAGAGCAGTTTATAGGATTCACGATCTGGCTCTTTTTCTGCTTTCAGAAGAGCGCTCAATAAGGCCTCTGTGTCTGAGGCAAAGACTCCTTGTAGGAGGCTTCTTCATATACTAACAGTAGTTTGGGGACAAGTACATTGTGCCCAGACGCTTGGCTTTTGGGAAGCTGGATATAACTGCTTTAATCTCTTCCATGGTGAACTGTAGATCAAAAATTGTCAATGGAATCTGGGCTATACATTCAAGGAAGCCACAAAAGCTGTAGCATTGCAGGTGAGCTGGGAAGAGTGTGGTTTAGAGCATCGCCCCCTGCTCGAAGCCAGCAGGTGAAAAATAAAATGATAATAATATTTTGTAATATAATTTTATTTTTCACTGACTCAGCTGATGCAAGCCTAAGGCGAGGAGGGGATGGCACATCCTCTTGTACAGCGGCAGAGAGTATGAGTGGTGGGCACTTGTAAGGACGCATATCAGTTTGGCTGGCTGTCTTGGGCTGGCCAAATCGACATGCACACTTATTTTTCTCCACTGAGCTGTGCTGCACAGCCGGATGGAGAAAAGGCACAGACTCCCAGGCACTGTCTGAGCGGCAAACAAGGCTGCTAAGACTTATCCAGATGCTGCTCTCATGCTTGAGGATAGCTTGAGAGCAGTGTCAGGATTAAAGGGGGACCCCGGGAACCAGTGATGTGTGGCCCACGGACTGCCGGAAGGAGAGGAGCACGAGGCGGCTGGCAGGTCTTTTTTTTAAATTATTATTCCCCCGCGCTGCTCCACATTTTAATTGCTGCAGCCGCCACTGGTTTAGAGTAATATGGGGAGAACATTTAGCATTTATTTGGCTTCATAGGCCTTATCTCTCCTATCTGTGATATACTAAATAATATAGTTGGACACACACAGGATGCACACACAATCCGCCAGTGTCTTACTGGGGCATTTGCCCTCTCTATACTAGGATGCTGTGGGATATTTGTTCTAGGTGTTGAGTTCCTGGTCTGCCATTTGTTAAATGTAGCATGTTTTTCCTGAATCTCCGCCAAGGTTTTGAGATCTGTGTCACTCGTGTTAATTCTGGAGGATGGATTTAGTTCTCCACTCTTGTTAAATGGACTCACAGGTTCCCCATATAACAAATTGTTTGGCAATGCATGCTCCATGTATGACTAGTTTTAATGCCTAACTTACGACATCTAGCCTCCCTATCAGAAAAATAATGTCAGGGAAGAAACTTCGTTATTCAAAAGGAACACACCCACCAGTTACACTAGGGGCATGCTTCGTCCTCGGGTCCTCAACTATGGCTCCCAGTGTTTCTGGATGGGCTCAACCTTTTTAATCAGCAGAGCTCTTTTTAGTATTTTCTGAGGGAACTATATTAAAATTGCCTACAGGTATTCCACATTTTGGAGAAAGCTTATTTTGGGGAACCCGAGGCAAGGTTAGAAGTACAATCTGATATCCTTGGTGTTTTTAATGAACTCCTACATGAAGGGATCTACATGTTTCAGCCACTACAATGACTCGAAAGGGTCGACTGGCTTTCTTGAGGACCAGAATTATAGATCCCTGTTCACTATGCCTTACTGGCCTCTAATATTCCATGTTAAGAATTTGAAAGTCTGAGGTGACATGTCTTCTGATGTGGATCGTATATAACTGTATTTGCACGACTGTAACTAAATGTGACATGCTTATTGTTTTGTATTGTTTTAAAATGCAAATTAAAAATATATAAATAAACAAATAAAAACAATTTGAAAGTCTGTGTGGGCTTAGCCGTTTATTATTTTGATGTTTAACTTTGCGGATGGTTGTAGCCTATGCTGCATTACTGTTAATTGCTCAACTATACTGGAGTGCATTACATTGAGTGATGTTGTATATTGTGTCAGCATTCAGCATCGCTGTCACTTGACGTTTCCCTCCTTCCATCCACAATAGAAACCCAAACAGGTTAGTGGACCTGACCCTCCCAATAAACCATTTATTAACTGTCACACTGAGTTACTTAACCAAACCGGTCTATGGACAATTGGATGAACCAACGGGCCATTTGCCTCCTGGGTCTGTCAGCATCCCCGTAGAGATGATGATTGTCGGGGATGGGAAGGGTGCTCTGGGGTTTTATCAGGATGAGCTGACATGAATGTATTTAGTACTAATTTGTGGTTCCTCCATTTGTTGTACATCTGGCCCACTCACCGCACTATGTGTTCGTCAACTTATGTAGGAAGCGCCTACCATGTAAAACGAAGCACTGGGCAATCAGGATGCATCATACACTGCTGGGTTTCCACATAAAGGTTATTAAATCTGTCTGGTAATTTGCACTGAGTGCAGTCCAAAGCAGAGAGTCAGCACAGATCCCAAGATATATTACCAGACATTGTCGGTGAATGCAGTGTGTATATCTATTTCTCAGTTAGGCATGTTGGGTAAATCCCCCAGCTGAGCTAGTGGTTGTTAGTTATTCCACATCACTAAGAGGAGTATCCAGAAAAGATGATGAAGGATTCAAGTGGTCTGGATGACCGGAGAACAGGTCCTTGATGAAGGGGCCACAGTCTGGGGGGTATTGAAGATATGTGGCTTATTGGTGTGGGGAAACGACCTTAACAACAAGGTCAAAACACTGCAGTATATTTAGATCGCTGCTTTTACAACGCAAGTCGTTACCACAACTTGCACTGGAGGGCGCTCTAGACTAAGGAATAGTGTGATTTACTAGTCCAACACCTTCCCTACAGTACATAGGCTGGAGATGGAATAGTAAATCATACTATTCCTAAGTCCAGCGCCCTACAGTGCAAGTAGTTGTAACAACTAGCGTTATAAAAACAGCGATGTAATGTACCGCGATCTAAATGATCACGTTGTTACATCATACATCCATTGATGTTCATTATTTGCCATTAATTGGCGGGATAGAGCCTTGCATATGTGATGACTGCCTGATGTAGTTTGAGCTTGATGGGTAAGTATTCTCCTCTGGACTCTTGCACTGCTATATTGAAATCTGCATAGAGATTGATTTGCATTTATGAGAGAGATTGCATTCTTCTCTTGCAAATCTTAAGACTGTGTTACCGCCCTTGAAGCTTAGATTTCTGACAACAATGGGTTGTGCAGGGGCCCCAAAAAGGGGCCAAGGAGCAGTGCACCTGAGCAACCACAAACATACAAAAACAATTGTTCATAATGAAGAGGCCTTCAATGTAGGCCTCCATCTCGCCTGTGTTAGTAATTTCAGGGATGCCTACATTGCACAGATTATTCCTCCAGGATCGCGCTTCAAGGTTTTCATTATTTGCCTTAATAACGCAAACATTTTTTTTTTCATATTTAGTATCTTTTTATTGTTGGCACCAGTGTCATCTTCCAGATTGGATATGTGACTTTCTGCTATGTCCAGGTGGCTCTCATTTTTGTAAAATGTAGTTTTCATCAGGCCCATTCTGATAGTTAGTGAGTCAATTTTGTTATGATTGGACACTAAATTCTTCTGCATGTTAAGTAGGTAAAACTTAACACTGGTGGCCTGAGCTGGTGGAATAGTATGAAGGAAACACCTGTTTCTCTGGGTGTTCTCTTTCAGTCAGCCTGGTGGCTCATTTAGAGTCAAAAGAAATGTTGCTTGGTTTTGGTTCAGATCTGCCCATTATGAGGCTGTGGTCTGGAGCAGCCTGTCAAAGTCTATACTCTAAGGTCAACCTCTGCTGTTTGGATTGGGGAATTGTCCAGCACAGTGTTGTACTAAAACAAATACCACTGCGGTGGGGCTGAGCTTGTGCCAATTAAAGCAAGGGGATGTGGGCAATTGAATTCCTGAATGCTCATGTGCAGATGGTGGTCTCCTGTCCTGCATCATCAGTTCAGTGAAATTTTCCTCAGCCTGCGATCTCTAGATATCACTCTCCTGTAGCCATCACCAACCAGGGCATGGTATTGGGCTCAGATGCCCTCCTGGATCCTGACTGGGAGAGGCGATGTCATTGTGACATACCGGCAGCCCACCACTGTGCCCCATCCCTCAGGAAGATGGAGAGCAGCACTAGCATAATCAATGACCCTGGAAGAAACTAGAACAGCTCTGCCACCTGCTGTGGCCAGGCGTTGAAAGCACAAGGAGACCTGACCATGCAATCGCACATTCTGCACTCACAAACCTCTCACCCCTCACTGAAGCACTGTTCACTCTATACGCTTATGCACCACTCACTCTGCACACTGACACACCATTCACCCTGCATCCCAAACACTGCTCAACCTCCACTCACTGTGAACAATCATACATCCCTCACCCTGAACACTCTTATATCACTCATCAAGCACTCACACACTGCTCCCCCTGCGCACACACACACCAAGCATCCTGCATGTTCAAACACTGATTACACTGCAAAATTACCCACCACTCACCCTGCACTGTGACACCATTCACCCTACACACAGACCCAGCTCACCCTGTACAGAAACACTGTTCACCTTGTGGTCATGCACCATTCATGTTGAATTCATGCACCTCCTACCAAGCACTCACACACAATTCACTCTCTAATCATGCACCACTCATCTTCTTGTCACACACTGCTTGCCATGAAGACGTACACTGCTGATTGATTTAAGATTTATAGAAGCATTAAACAGCTGCTATGGGAATGAAGTGTCTCGGTACTAGAGGAAAAAGGGACCGCAGGAAGGAGCACTATGAGGAGACAACAGAGTGTCACTTGAACTGTGTATTTTAAAAACTATCTTACCTCGAACAAACCCTTGGGACACGACCTAAGACCCTGCTGAAAGCGAGCAGCGGCTCTCAAAACGCCGACAACGCCCACTGGCTGACGCCATTGACGGCGTGTACCTAGGCCACGCCCCCTTTCTGGCCCCGCCCCCCGCCTCCTCCTCATCATAAAATGTGCCACTGGCGGAAGCGCAGCGGACGAGCGCAGCGGACGAGCGCAGCGGACGAGCGCAGCGGGAGCGCCGTTTGCGCGCCGAAGGCGCGCCTAAGGCAAGCCCGTCTGCGCTCGATCGCGCCAGGACGAGCCCAGGGCCAGGTACTCTGGACCTTTTTCCTCAAGCAGGGCTGTCTTACTCTAGGAACTCTCTGTTACAGCTGAACCAGCCCCTACAGGCCTCCTGCACCAACTCCCTTAAAGGTGAGAACCGTCGCACCCAATGTCTACATTGCCCATTCAAACTTTCTCCAACATTGAAGAACCAAATACCTCCGACAATCATTAATATGGCTCTACTAAATTGTAGATCTCTACCCAAACACTCCCAGGAAATATATATGCTACTAACAGAGGAGAAATTTGAAATCTTGTTTCTTACAGAAACGTGGCTCACCCCAGAATCGGACTATGACATATTTCAGGCGTTACCTCAGGGTTATCTCCTGCAACATTTAGATCGAGCAAAGGGAAAGGGAGGAGGGATTGCTATTATATATAGGGACCAATTTACATGTCGATTTCACGACAGTCCCCTATCGAATTGTGAAAATGTACATTTTAATATCCAACTATCCCCATGCAAATCCCTCTCTGGAGTCCTCATCTACCGCCCACCAGGGCCTCTGGGCCAATTCTGTAGTTCCCTGGTGGAATTTTCAACTATATTGTCCAGCACTTCGTCCAACATGATAGTCCTAGGGGACCTTAATATTCATTTCGACAACAGCAATGACAACACTGCCTAAGAATTAATTGCAGACCTAGCGACTCTCCAGCTCCATCTACAGAGCGATCAACCCACGCACATGCTCGGACATCTACTTGACCCCATCATAAGTAACATGGACAATTTTAAAACTAAGGTCCCGATCCCGCTGCCATGGTCGGATCACTTACTCATCCCTTTCAGGTGGGAAATACCTCATTTCTTTCTTCCCAATAGACCCTCTGACAAACCCACGCGTCCCTGGGCCAAATTAGACACTGAGAAGTGGAAGCAGGCCTTGGAACTTCATAAACCAACCCAGGAAACAGACCCTATCAAAGCAGATATGGAGTTCTCCTCTTGGATTGAAAACTCCCTTAACATGACTCTCCCAAAAAAATCTCATCTTACCTTCCGCAAAAAAACTTCTGCTCCATGGTTCTCCCAGGAGACCCGCCAGCTAAAGAAACTTTGCAAAAAAGCCGAAAGAGAGTGGCGGAAAGATTTCGACTCTAACCGCAAGAAGGACTACAGATTGTCTATTCTTACGTGTAAAAAAGCCCTGAAACATGCCCAGACCGCTTTTTTTCAAGAGAAAATCAGCTCGGCAGCATGCTCATCGAGGGAGACTTTCCGAATCGTCAAACAACTTCTCAAAACACCAGAACCCACCGGTTCTATTGACCCCTCAAACAACCACTGTGATGAACTGGCCATGTTTTTTGACCAAAAGATCCAAAATATTTTACAGTTACTCCCACCCCTTTCCCCGACAGACCAGGCATTGCCACCTGTATTGCAGGGCAACGATCTTAATACGGGACTTGACTCATTCATCCCGATAAGTCCTGATACTTTGTCCCCCATCTTCCACTCACTTAAAAGTGGCTCACCTTCTGACCCTGCTCCAGTCAAAATCTTAAAGCTGGTTGCACCCACCATCCTTGAACCACTGGTAAATGTGATCAATGCCTCGCTGACCAACGGACTGGTTCCCCCCAGCTGGAAAAAGGCGAAGGTTAGGGCCTTACTAAAAAAGCCTAACTTGGACCCCCTCAACCTCTCCAATTTTAGACCGATTTCCCTCCTTCCATGCACTAGCAAGATCACAGAAAAATTCATCAACTCTCAGCTGTCTAATTATCTCGAATCTAATGAATTACTCAAATCATCACAGACAGGCTTTCGCCCGGGCCAGGGCACTGAAACCGCGATGGTGACTGTGGTCGAGGAAGGCAGGAAGATCATGGACACAAGAGGATCAGTGGCAGTGATCCTCCTGGACCTAAGCGCGGCCTTCAACACGGTCAACCACCAGATCCTGGCCCAGCGACTCTGTGACCTCGGGATTACAGGCATCGTCCTGTCTTGGCTGAAATCGTTTCTTCAGGACCGCTCATTCCAGGTCATAGAGGGCAACTATACATCTAAAGAGACCCCTATACGTTGTGGAGTGCCGCAGGGCTCTTCCTTGAGCCCTACGCTCTTCAACGTATATATGTCCCCCCTGGAAAAGATAGTCACCCCATATGGGATAAAACTCCTGACATACGCAGATGATACGCAGCTGGTGGTTTCTCTCACCCAGCAGGAAAATCCCATCATAGACCTATACTCCTGCTTAAGAGAAATAGTCAGCTGGATGGACAGATCTCACTTGAAGCTGAATAGCGACAAGACTGAGATCATGGTGATGGGGAATCAAGCCCACTTCCATCCAGACTCCCTCTGGCCCCCTTGCATGGGTAAACCTCCAACTCCCAAGCCCGAGATCAAAAGCCTCGGTCTATGGCTAGATAAAAATCTCACCATGCAAACCCAAGCTAGAAAAACGGCTGGAGTCTGCTTCGGTCTCCTACGGTCCACCCGAAAAATCCTACCACTGCTCCCTTACCAATCAAGGAAACTCTTGATCCAAGGTCTTGTTTTGTCAAGGCTGGATTACGGCAACGCACTGTACCTGGGTGTACCCCAGAAAGTTACAACTAAATTACAGGTAGTACAAAACACCGCCGCCAGGATTTTGACTAATACTAAGCCCCGTTGCTCGGCCAAACCAGCGATCCGCGAACTGCACTGGCTACCCATCATAGAAAGAGTGCAGTTCAAGGCGCTCTGCCTTACGCACAAAATTCTTAACGGAAAAGCCCCCCCTATACTCAAACATCTGGTCACTCCTTATACCACCTCCAGACCCCTCCGATCTTCTAATGCCCACCTCTCACGAGTTCCCAAGATCAATAGAGCACGAACAGGAGGCCGCTGTTTTTCGTACAACGCGCCCAAATTGTGGAATTCTTTGCCCTCTGACCTTCGTGCACAACCCAACTTGCTAGCATTTCGAAAATCCCTGAAGACATGGCTGTTCCCGTGAGCTTCCCTCCCTCTTCATCCCATCTGTAATGGGTCAGCGCTGGGACGCTCACGGGCAGCTATGCGCTTTAGAAATCTAGAAATAAAATAAAATAAATAAGTGGCTTCCTCCAACATCTAGGAGTGAGTGACAAACTCAAAGTTGTTGGTAACCAGGACAGTGACTCCAGATGTTTTTGGTATACAGGAAGGTCATAGGATCGTTAGTGAAGGTTTATAAGATTGTGGGGCATATTTACAACGAAGTGACGGAGTTAGCCTTCCTGGCATAAAGCTACACCACACCACTTCAGAAAAGCAGTGCTACACCTTATTTACAACAATATGGTGCAGCCCTGCGTTACTCCCTATGCTGGTGCTAAATTTAGCAGCCTAGTGCCAATGCAAGTACCCTTGCACTTTAGTGCAAGGGTGTCTTTGTTGAGGGGAAGATTGTTTATGTACAGGAAGGTCTCCCTTCCTGCACATAAACAATCTTTAAATTACGTTTTGTAACTTTCATGTAGTTGCAAAAATTCATTAACAAAAATATATTTTGATTATGTATGTGCAGGAAGGATCACCTTCCTGCACATAAACAATCAGTGGCAATTTGCTGTTTCTATGTGTGCTGCACAATGCAGCACACACGGGAACAGCAAAATGAGGAGAAATCAAACATTTCTCCTCGTTTTGCCTGTTTAAGACCAGGTTTTCACTGGTCTTAATTCTGGTGCTGCCTCCTATTTACGCCACCCTCATAAATAGGGGGCAGAATCAAAATGAATGAATGTTGCAGTGGAACGCCCAATGCAATACCCATTGCCCTCCCCTTTCATGCTAAGTACAGCGTGAAAGGGTGTTTTATTTACAACGCAGAGCTAAGCCACATTAAGTAGCTTAACGTTGCCTTGTAAGTAAGGCGAAGCCCCATTCGTCAACACAATGTCACTTCCACAGAGGCGGCCACCACCGCCGATCATCACTTTGATATTCTGTGCTGTATGCAAGGATTAGGTGGGGTTCTGCCAATGCGCTAGCCCAGACGTGCAACGCCCATAGGGCTAAAAGGTCTTTTGCCCTTTTGTCGTGTGTCTCAGCCCCGGCTGCTGCAGCTCGAGCTGCGGTGGGCTTGGCTGGGCAGTGTCTGGAGCCTTATGCCTGGCACGCCCGAGTTTTTTACAGTTCTTTAAAGACCATTTGCATATTTACATACCTTTGTAAACTGGTTACTGAGTCTTTGTTACTTTTTCTGGCTCCAGTACCCCCTTGGCACCCACTCTGCCTATTCCTTACATTTGTATTTTACATTTACTGTCGTAATGTGGGAATGCATTTCATGAAAAGGAATATAAAGTAGGGTTGCCAAAAGAAAAATGCCAGCCATGTGTTGTTTAAAGAGCCTGCAAAGACCTTGCCTTGACACTAAATAGAGTTATAAATAAAAAACAATGTATTCATTTGTTATGTGACTTCTCTGTCTTTGTTCTCTTTAAATATCAGTCATGGATCATTCAGGCAGCCCTAGAACACAATTAAAAGTGCTTTCTATTTATATTTGCTGTTCCAAGTATGCACAGATAAGTGCTCAAAATACATCTTTTGGTGACAGCTTATTTTTTGTACCGTCTGGGACATCAAAATAATGAGCTGGCAACCCTAATATTAAGACTGGAAGTTTGTTGCTGGATCAGCACATTATTTAGTTCCTCCACCCTCGATCCCTAAGTAATGCCATTATAGCGGGACATTGAGTGGGCTGGGTTCTGCCGGGGCTCAGCACCGGCAGCTCTTAAAAGCAGGTGCTGAGACGGATCCCTGCTATCAGGCTCTCTATTTTTACCCTTACACATAAAAAATCTTAACTCTGCAGCAATTCACTGTTTTGATGTAACTTTGTTTTGCCGTTCTGTATTGCTAAACTCGAAGTGCTTTACATGAGCACTAACAAGGGCATCTTCATTTATTTTTTGGTAGGCACAGACGATTAATTGATTTACCCAGAAACACAGGATGCTGAGGTGAAGCTGAGACTCAAACCTGCTTCCTCAGCTCCAAAGTTGGCAGCTCTAGCAATTACACCACAACCTCACGCACAAGAACTAAAGCATTTTCAATATTATATACTACAAAGCCATTCTTGTATGTATGCATGTTGTATATTTATCTTATGCAACTAACAACCTTTGACAAAGCCAATAGTCCTAGCCTCTTGTAGGTGTAATGTTACTTATGTGCAGGCAATACCAGAAGCAGCAAAATACCAGTCAGGCGGCACAGTATGCTGAGCACAGATTTTTACCATAAATGTTTTAAGCAAAGCCCTTAATTATATCGGCCACGCTCCTTTGAGAGACCCCCCCAGTTTTTCCATCTCACTTAAAACCCTGCATAATAGCAATAGTTTGACTTATATCTGAATCCCTACGCCACCGTCAATAACATGCTGAATTATTCCAAGTGTCTGGGAATGCACCCTGCATTCTGACAACTCACTCTTCATTCGTGCCCTTCACTTTCACGCTCACCCGGCACTCATAGCGATCACAATGTACTCACACTGATCACCATGCACTTGTACCATTCACCCTGCACTCACAATGCGCTTGTGCTGTCACCCTGTACCTCACCCTGCAGTCACTCGAGCACACTACTCACCCTGCTCATGTGACCCTTCACTCATCTGTCCCCCTCACTGCTCAATCTGCAATCTCACTCAAACAAGTCCATCACTAACCATCCATTAATTTGTCCCACTCTGCACTTACACCTGCACCCAAATTCATATGGTCACCTCACTGACCCTGCAGTCACTCCTCTTACCCTACTCTCACACTGTCGCATTGCTCATTGTGCACTTACATGGGCACTGCTGCCACCCATACAGTGCAGAGGGTTAATGTGCCTGCTGCAAAGAACGTGTACCATGCAGGTCACAGAAATGAGAGTGAGTAAACTATGAGTAGCACTATAAAAAGATAAAATGTTTGTCAGAAAGGTGCTATGGAGAAATGAGGTGCATTGTTGGTGAGTGGTAGTGAGAGAATTCATGGAAAAGGAGGAAATGGGGGAGGGGTGCCAAAAAAGGCACAGTGTGCAACCAGTGCTAGGGCCAGCCCTGGCTGGGACTGTTAGCCCTCCACGAAGTTCAGGTCTAGTTGCGCCCCTGAGCCAGCTCTAGGTCATTACACAATGAGTCACACCCACTCCCAAATGGTGCAGAGCAGGAATATCGATGGAGAAATATCGTGGGACATAAATATCGCCGCAAAAATATTGTGGAGAAGAAATATCGACAACAAAAATATAGTTGACAAGAGCATCGACTGAGAGGTAAGTAATATCGATTACAAAAATATTGTTGTAATAAATATTGTTTACAAAAATATAGTTGTAATAAATATCGTTTACACAAATATAGTTGACAAAAAAATTGATTTATTAATAATGTTATGTATTTTAGTGTTCATAATGAGAAATGTTTGTCATTTTATTATATGTTTTAGAATTTTACTAGCTATTAATTTATTTTAAGTTTAATTTTGCGTTTTTAGTTCCGTAGCGGGTTGAGGGTTTATAGGGGAAGTAATTTAATTATATAAAATGTATTGAATAATTAATGTGTTAATTGATTAATTAATAATAGTTTAATAATTAGTTGTTAATTAATTTCAATGAGTCAATTAATAATTAATTATGTTAATGACTTCATTAATTTTAGGTGTGTGTTGTGGAGTTTATATGTGTAAATGATGTGAAGGGTGGTAAGTATTTAATTTGTCATTGATTCATTTTTAAATATTTTTAAATTTATTACCATTAATTAATTATTAATTATTAATTGTAATTGTGCAATTATTTTAGGTGTGTGTTGTGGTTGTTAAATATGTAAATGGCGTGAAAGGTGGCAAGTAATTATTTGTTATTGATTAATTAATAAATAATAATACATTCATTTTCATCAATGAATTAGTAATTATTAAATGTAATTGTGTAATTAATTTTAGGTGTATGTTGTGGATATTATAGTGTTAAATAATGAGTAATTAATTATTTTTTATTATCTTTGTTAATAATAATATTTAAATGTATATATTAATTATATTAATACAAACAACACCCAGAATACATCCAAGCATGCGATTGGTTATCAAAAGTACAGAAATTACTATCAATGCCTTTGTGATTAATGGAGATATTTCCATCTTGAAATGGATAGAGAGATGGTATTTTGTGCCTTTTCCTCGTAAAGATCAGAGAAAAGAGACACCCATTTGTCAGCCGAAATATGATGATAACTTTTCGCTTTGTCATACCGTTTGACTTCTTTGCCCAAAGCCGGCTTCTTGAGAACCATGGGGCATATTACCAACAACTAGAGAAATGTATGCTAAATGCGCTTAGCGACTTTTTTTTATGGCTGGATATTTTAGCGGAGAAAACATGCTATTAGCAACGTTTTTCCCCATTACGCTAAAATATCCAGCGATAGCGGCGTAATGCAAGAATATCGCTGAGGATATAGCGATATTTACGCATCAGCGACGAAATGCTCTTAGTCATGTTATTCTCCTCCCATTGGATAACATGGCTAAGAACTGGTCAGAACAGACGTTAGTTTCTGGCGATAGCGGGAATATTTCCATCGCTACGCCAGCCTTGTGAATAGGCGATAGCGACGTTATCGCCTGCTTTCAGTCGCTAACGGGTTGGGTACGCCCACTTTGCATGTCATTAGTGATAAATGTCGCTGACATGCAAAGTGGGCCCCAAACCGCTCGCTATCGCCTTCAAGCTGTCGCTAACTGCTGTTAGCGACAGATTGATAATAGGGCGATAGGATTTTTGCCGCTTGCGGGCGAAAACGGCTGCTAAACCGGTGAAAAGTGCCTATCGCCCCCCCGGATAATATGCCCCCACGTCTTTATAGAATACCTTTTGTAACTCTTAGAATAATAAGCTATGTATATTCAGAATGGGTATTTCTACGTCATTCGATTTGGCACCCGCCCTCGAGACCCTTCACTACCAAAAGGGAATAAGGACCCAGGTTCTAGCATTTGCCCAGCCTGCTTTTTGAAAAAGGAAGAAGAGATACATATTGAGCTTTTTTTGTGCTGGGTATCTTGGGTCGCACCGAAGATGATTCGCCCCAATATGTCGTGCTCTTGATATGCACAGATATCTTGTGGCCTATAGAATCTTAAAGAGTGATACCTCCCCTGCAATTGTTATCACTATTAGTAAATTTTTATAGAGGTGTGGTTCAAACGTTGTAAATTGCAGTCTAGGAATTCTGGGGTAAAAGATGCACTATGAATATTATTGAACTTTAATTTATATATATTTTTAATCTCATCTGTGAGATTTGGAATAACATGTTTTAGACCTTTCTTGTCGCTTGTTTGCACACAGCCCTAGTTCATCTTTACACTATTCTGTATAAAGGATTGAATGTAGGAATGAAATCGAAGCAGTATTGGTTTTTATTACAAGACTGAGCTATGTGCTGTTTTAAATTGTCATTTTAATGTTAATGTTATATGTTGTACCTAACTGTGTATGCATACTTTGATGGTGCATGGACACCGAATACAGTATTATTATTACTACTACAGAGATGGACATACCCTCTCCCAGAGGGCTTTATCTAGATAGGGGAAATCAGCAGTCGTGCAGCAAACACTAGTGCAGCAATATGGAGATTCCCCCATTGTACCTTACTGCACCATAACGCTGGAACGCAGCAGCCATGTTAGGCGAGGAGAAACTCTCCTCCAGCTAATAGGAGCACCATACAAGCACTCTTTCAGAGGAAGCACACACCTTCTAACCAGTGAAATGTTGTTAATAGGGTATCCAACATTTGGCAACAACTGAACTAAAAGGATAGAGTCGTTGTGAGGGTGGGTAAGACACATATTGCAATGAGGAAAAGGAGGCAGCCCCTGCAGACGGTACCTGGAAGTACAAGTCAGTAATGATGCCTTCCCTGCAGAGCCTCCAGTACCCCGCCTGCCAGGCCACTTGAAAGTACAGTTGGTGGGTCCAGGGGAGCAGTGGAATGGGCTAAGTCAATAGGGGCTTAATCTAGAACCTCAGCCACTGATATGGATCTGGTTGTCATATGGAGGCAAAGCTGCCCTGGACTTCCGTTTGGTCTTTCCTTCAAGGATGCTCAGTGCACGAAGCTTCCTCCAATCAGATTGGTTGAGATGAAATCTGAGTATGAATCCAGGGTGCGTTAGGTGGCCGCAGGGGCGCAGAGCTATATCCGTCATATACTTATCTATCACTCTCTTATTTATAGCTGTACGTATTTTTTTTATTTCTTTCCCGCTCCAAGATTCTGCTCATTTCAGTTCAAATGAGCATGAGTGGCACGACAAGTCAGATAACTGCTGGCAGTATAAAATAATGCCATGCGGGTGTGTTTGCTGGATCGAGCTTCATTCTGCATGTCTTGTATAAAGCGGTGACGGGAGTTAAAATGTGTTGGAGCTATTTCTGGGACTCCCTAGAGGATTGGAAAAGTTTCTACCAAAACCTTTCCATGAGAATGGGTCGTTTTTCCTCTGAAAGTTCGAGGAAGTATATTTTTAGGATGTACACCAGCTGTGATAAGGACACTTATAAAGTTACCTTTATGGTGACCTGGGTTATCTAAGATCTAATGATGTTTTCCCATTTTAAACATATGAGGTTCATGCCATCTAGATTCAGGATAAAAAATGCTTTAGAAAATGTTAAATCAGAGCTTGGCATGCTGGCACTATGCTCACATGCTTTGCAGTAAGGTGCCTCCATTCACCTATGAACATATGCATTATTTTCAATTCCCTTCTAAAAGAGGCATTGGCAAAGCCAATAGGTTGCACATTTTGGATTTCCCAATGCTGTTCAGCATCAGCCAAAAAAGCAAGAAAAAAAAAGTGCGATAATGCATATGCGTCATGACACATGTACACGTATGCATCATAATGCTACCGCAAGGGAGGAAGGGAGTTTGTGGGGAAGAAGTGAACACGAAAGACTCTCCAATCCTGTAAAATAGCAACACAGATCAGAGGGGAGGTGGGTATTTAGCAGAGGGGGAGAAGCTCCAGAGGACGAGAGATGGAAAATAGATGCACTCTCATGTAGTCCTTAAGCACAAAGAAAAAAAGCAGTTCACTGAAAGTGAGCAGTAGAGAAATAGAAGTCAGCCAATCAGAGAGAAGCTTTTCTCCGGGGTTGGAACAAACACAAGATCGACAAGCTGAGACAAGGGAAAGCTACTGAATAAGAGGCAAGGAAATTAGAGTGATAGTAAAGTGAACCAATGGGAAGCAATGGGCAGGCTGTAAGCCCCTGTAAGTAAGTTTTTAGTAAGCCCAAAGTAGGTATTTTGTAACCAGACAGCTTTTGCTGTCTGGTAGACTTGACCTAAGTAGTAGTTTCCTACGGTTTCCTACGGTCACCCAGGCAATCGTCACAAGCCGACTGGACTACGGGAACACCCTCTACGCCGGAACCACTACAGAAAAGACTCCAACGCATCCAGAACGCCTCCGCCCGACTCATCCTGGACATCCCCCGACGCAGCCACATCTCCGGCCACCTGAGGGACCTGCACTGGCTCCCCGTCAGCAAGAGAATCACGTTCAGACTCCTCACCCACGCACACAAGTCTCTCCACGACCTGGGCCCCAAGTACCTCAACGACCGCCTGACCTTCTACACGCCCACCCGCCAGCTACGTTCTACAAGCCTCGCCCTCGCCGCCGTACCACGCATCCGAAGAGCCACTGCCGGAGGAAGATCCTTCTCCTACCTGGCGGCCAAGACATGGAACTCCCTCCCGACCCACCTTCGGCTGACCCAGGACCATCTCGCCTTCAGGAGACAACTCAAGACCTGGCTGTTCGAGCAATAGCGGACCCCTTCCCCCAAGCGCCTTGAGACCCTTCCGGGTGAGTAGTGCGCTATACAAATGTTATGATTGATTGATTGATTGATTGATTGAATGTGTAGCCGTGGAAGGCTACAGGTCCTCCAATCAAGAGGATGGTAAAGAAACTATATGACAAATGAGGTACAAACACAAGAGGAGGAAGAAATGCCATACAATAACAACCAAGCAAATGAGATTGGCAAAAAAATCAACCACTGGTAACCATTTGTCTGGTTCAAAGCCTACTCTAAATATTGTTATTGTATACAATAGGCCTTTGACAACAGACAGCTAACAGTTATATGTAGGCCAAAACTAAAAAGGGGCCAACCGTAGTGCATTTTTAGTCAGTGGCTTATGGGTCGAAGGGAAAGCACAGATAATGTGAAAGAGCCTATGGACAGATTAGAAGTCACCATGAAGGTAATTTAATCTCACCTGTGACTTAGGTGGTAGCCATTTTCAATGTGTTGTTATGTTGTACTGCACTGAAAATGAGAACCAGAGGAGACAACAGAATTGGATAGCTAAGGCATATGCATGCAGATTGCAAAGAACTTCCTGGGTGAATCACATCAATAAGAAACTTTAAAATCATATCGTAGAAAAAAATGCATGTGGCTAAGCCCAAGCTAAATGTCCTATGTCTCTAAGGGGCAAATGCTTAGAAAATGGCACCAACGCCACATTAGCCCTCGTTGAGTGTAAGTGGACACTAGAAGGAGGCCAGACCCCATTCAGGGTGCCACAATGGGTATACAAGAGGTAATCCAGCTGGCAATGTTAGCATTAGCTATGTCTTTATAAAGAGGAATTAGGGCACCTCTCTCTACGAAAAAGCTTAGGAAAATTAGGTCAAAACAAATACAGTTTGAAGGGGTGCTTCTGACAGTGCTATGAATTCTGCTGAATGTGCCACGGTTGTTCCTTAGTGTGCCAACAATGGTGTTTTATTTGCCAGCGGTACTTCTCAGCAAGCCAACAGCACTACTAACCGTGCCATTTTTTACTGCTCAATGTGCCAGCGATGCAATTAATGTGCCAGCAGTGCTCAGCAATGTGCCAATGGTGATGCTCAAAGTGCCATCGGTGCCGCTGAATACGCCACCAGTGCAGCTGACTGTGCCAGTGGTGGTGCTCACTGCTAGTGATTGTGCCAGTGGTGCTGCTCAATGTGCCAGCAGTACTGTTTATTGTGCAGCGTGTGCTGCTCGGTGTGCCCATGGTGCTTCTCAGTGTGCCAGCAGGGTTGCTCATTGTGCCAGTCGCACTGTTCAATGTTCCAGGAGTACCACTCACTGTGTGACGGATAACCATAGCTACTGGAAGGCGAAGCTTAGGGTTTACAAATGGGACTCCTGGTGAATGCTAGTAGATGCCTCTGTGACCACTTACTCAGCTGCAGCATGCATGCCCCTCAGATACTTGTTGTTTCCGATCAGAAAAATAAGGGATGCATAAAAGTGCCCCTATATTTGCTTCCATGAACACTAGAGAGACATAATAGAGCTAATTTAAAAGATGTAGGTCTTAGATTTTGCATATATATTCACAGGTTTAGACAGTCCAAACCTGTAGTACAGAGTTTTCTGCAGAAAACGCAGATTTCTTTGGCCATTTTCCAATTCTTTTGCAGATTTAAAAAAAACATTTTGGACTTAACCCATATTGTTCTGCCTTAAATTTCAGGCATTGAGAAAATGTGTAGAAATAGCAAAAAGGAAGGAGAAACAATATAACCTAAGAAGGCTGAGACCCATAGCTGGTGTTAAAGGGGATATATCCTGTGAACGTCGTCACAAGCAGAAATCATTAAACACAGACTGGGATGCTTATTGTTTTTTTAAAAACATTATTTTATTCTTTTCCATCATGAACATGTAATACTATGTAAATTGCTGTTTACCTCATCTTAAAGAAATCACGTCAATATCGACAGAACAATCCATTTCCTTCATAATTACATCTGACAACAAGGGCATGATTTAGATTTTGGCAGACATCTTACCCTATCACAAACGTGATGGATATCCTGTCCACCGTATTACAATTGCCTTAGGATATAATGCACTTGTAGTATGGCGAACGGGATATCCATCACATTTGCATCGGAGTAACCCGGTCTGCCAAACTCTAAATCAGGCCTTAAATCTCTACCATGCTGTTAAGACACTCATGGAATATTAGGTGCAAGGCACCTAAACAGTCCCTCCGTTATTCAATCTTTTAAATGTTTACCTTGATTCATTATTACCTTAGTCACCATCAGACTCGCGATCATCTTTATCATGAGTATATTGTTAGTTGGTTATTACATTTAATGTAGATTGTGTAACGCGCACCATTTTCCACAAATCTTTTGGTATTTGTGGAGGGATTCCCTACTTCTGGTTTTATTTTGTTCTACCTCCCTACATCAGTAGATATCCAGAAGCATTATCATATCTTAGCATTGTTTTCCCACCTCAGAGCCATGCTATGTGTGGTGTCTTGTCTTAAGCCCCTGCTTCCTAGGTAACCAGCATGGACTGTGGAACCTGGAGGTTGTCTAGGGATGCTAGTAACTGGTCAGTTGACAGTTGTGAGGCGTGAGTGCTGTATGGGGTATCTGTAACTCCTGCCTAATAAATACTTCTTGATCTCCTGACGTCTTCTTCGCTACGCTTCTTGATCCTACATTTGGCGATGAGGATGGGATACTGCAAAGCCCACACTTCACCAGACATAAAGCCAAGGGGGTTTGGTGGTGATATCATTGACCTTCTAGGTTATTTTTGGGGAACGATCGATTTTAAGGGAAGTCTCATCCCCGGGAAGGTGTATGTGTCCATGAAGGGGGACTATCTAATAGGCTGGTATCATGAACGTGATTTGCATGTGTTCCTTGATCCCAATGAGAGTTCCTTGGTGTGTTTAAAAGAGCTGTTTACTGTCAGTCAAGTAACCCTGCGTGTACTTTGCGTAGTAGCACTACTTGTAGCTACGGCAAGTGCACTTTGCACTACACAAACTACGCGTAGCTACGCGAACTGCGTAGTGCGGTAGGGCAAATGCTGTTCGCACTGATTGCACAGTGCTGGATGCTTGTTCGCACTGTGCAATCATTGCAAACCGTATCTTGCACAGTGCAAGTGGTCGTTTTCTGCTGCTCGAGTAAATTTGTACTCGAGCGGCAGCTTTCTCAACGCGGACTGGTAGTTTCTCATCGCGAGCTTATGCGACCACTCGCATTGAGAAACCTAACCTCCTCACGTTGAGAATCTCTCCGGGAAGTTTATTTTCCACGCTCGTGATTGGCAACTTGATGTTGCTGATCGCGAACTGGGAAAAAGTCTCGTCGGGTTGATATTTTGCTCGCTCGCGGTCGCCAACTTGACGTTGAGGACCGCGAGCAAGCAAAAAATACCCGCTATGCTACGTTTTTGCACTGTGCTATGTGCAATTCATCTAGCATGTAGTTGCGCAAACTACGCACACTCGGTGAGCGTAGCGTAGTCCTACGCCCAGGGTTATAGTCAAGTAGGTGATGGGTGAAAGTCTTTGGTCAAGGAATTTCCCGAGGTGTTTGACAGTAAGTTGGGTTGCCTCAAAAATTACATGCATTACATCAAAATAAAGCCTGGTGCAGTACCAAAAGTAGCAAAAGTTTGGGGTGTACCACTTATGGTAAAGGAGAGCATGAAAGTTAAGTTGGACAAATTGATTGCCAATGACATAATACAAGAAGTTGAAGCCACGGACTGGCTTTCTACGATAGTTAAGGCCCATAAGGCCAATGGGGAGGCCAGGCTTTGTGTGGACTTAAGAGAGATCAACAAGGCAGTGGTTGTGGATCACTACCCCTTATCCAACATCAGTGAAATGTTGTGCTCTCTTGGGGGGGATGAAGCATTTTTCATCCCTCGATTTGACATTGGCCAATCACCGGGTCAGATTACACTCCTCCTCTCAAGATATTACGGCCTCTGTTACACCGTTCGGCACCTTCAAATTCTTGAGGAGGTCCTTTGGTGTCATTTCTGCTGCTGCGATGTTTCAGAGACTTATGGAAGGCATCTTGAAAGGAGTTGATGGAGTGAAAGTATACCAGGATGATTTTCTTGTGTTTGGGGTCGACACCGAAGAGTACAATAGCAGGTTGAGAGTGGTGTTGAGTAAGTTGGCTTAACCCTGAGAGCTGATGATTTTGTTTTTTGATTTTTTTTTATGATTGCTAGTTTGATGTGGCTGATATTGAGTACTTGGGACATGTTGTGTCAGAAAGCGATATTAGATCCAAGTCTTCTTTGGTTAGTACTATTTGCAAACTTAGGGTCCGACAGAATAAGAATGAGTTTGTGAAGTTCTTGGGTATGACAGAATTTTACCACAAATTTGTGCCCAACTTTGCCTGTGTGACTGGACATTTAAGAGATCTTCTGAGGAAGGGTTGTGAGTTTACTTGGTCTAAGGCATGTGATAAGGAATTTCAGAACCTTATAAACTGTCTGAGCAAGGCACCTGATCTAGGCAGTTTTGACCCAAATTACAATTTACCTCAAAGTTGGTTGAAGAGTTTTTGAGTTGCAGTGGTATCAAACACAAGAAGGCAACCCTTTACCCTTTAGAGAGCAATGGTGTAGTTGAGAGGTTTGTTAAGGTGTTGAAAGAGACTTTGCAACAGGCTGTTGCGACAAGAGCAGACTCGGTGGTGGCCATGAGAAGAAAAATGAAAGAGTACAGGTTTACTCCGCATTCGTCTACAGGGCTGTCTCCTTTTCACTTGTTCAAAAAAAGGGTGGCGAACACAGAGGTTTGTCCCTCATAGGTCATTGCAAAAAGATCCAAATTTGACAGCAAAGTTGGTGGTGCAGAAGGTTGGAGAGAGAGAGAGAACGAATGATCATGGAAAAGAGGAAGAGATGGTTTGATAAGCGAAAAGCAGTCAAGAACACTGTGGTGTCTGTGGGTGATTGGGTTAAAATCAGATCTCTGCATTTGAGTAAAGGAAACTCGAAGTTCAGCAAACCATTCAAGGTAATATAGGTTTTTAACAATGCCATCAAAACCAGTGACCGCAGGGTGTGGAACTTGAACAGGGTGGCCAGATGTCAACCCACTGATGCAATTGAGTTTTCTAATTCAGCCTCAAATTCTACTTCTCAAGAGGGGGTCTCCAGGCCTCGCAGGGTGGTAAGGCGGCCTGTTAAATTGCATGACTATGTTCAATTTGCTAAATTGGACTTACCATTTCGTTGTGCCTATTTCGCGATGTTTTCTTTACAATACTGCTTATGTTGTGTTGTGTACGTTGTGTTTATTTTGCAATATTTTCTTCACTGTACTACTTATGTTCCTGTGTGTTTGATTTTTATTCTTTGTGAGTATTGGGGGAAGATGTTGTAGTGTCTTAACTTAAGCCCCTACTTCCTAGGAAACCACCATGGAATGTGGAGCCTGGAGGTTGCCTAGGGATGCTAGCATAAGGTCAGTTGACAGTTGCAAGGCTTGAGTGCTGGATGGGGTCTCTGTAACTCCTGTCTAATAAATAATTCTTGAAGCCTACCTTGATCTCCTGACATATTCTTCGCTACACTGATCCTAAACTATGTTCCGCCTGGCCACTCACAGCAATTCCCACATTACATATCAACAGGTTGTATTTGGGTGCCTTTATTGTCCCCATATACTTAATAACATGGTTTTAGCAGTTCATTCGATCTCATTTATTTGTCTGCCAATTTTCTTCCAATACTAGGCAATCTTCAGATATGCCCAACACTTGTGAATAAAAGTTCACATCATTCTGCATTACCACTCTTATCTCAGTCCTTCTTGTCCAAGTCCTTACACGTGAGGAGATTCTGCCTCTGACAGAGGATACAGCCATGCTAGTGAGCAATGATTTCAACAACTTGAGGTTTCCTTCTATTTTTAGGTCTCACCAGGGCAGAGCATGCACTTTCTCTTCAAGATATACTGTTCCTACAATATGGGCTATAAGCATCACCCATATTTTCAATTGGTTCCTCTTACTGTACTTTATAAATGCTGGTTTTTGATTGGTGAATAGGCTTGGTAGTCACTGATTTTGGACTTTTCTCTTCTCCCATGAGGACTGCCCCTATTACAAGTGCTCTTACTCTCTAGGTTATTTAGGACACTTTGAGAGAACTCTTTTTTTTATTGTCCAGTCTCTGCTCGTGTTTACTTCGTGCACGACTTAATGAAACTTTCTCAGCCGTTTCATGTTTTAGCTTTGCCCGTCACTTAATCTCCCCTGTCATCACTCCCCCACACCCCTCCCACAGCGCCGTGTAAATGTTTTGTTTGATGTACTTATTGGCATTCCTCATTTTGTTTTCTTTTGCTATTGTTTTAGTGACGAACGTCATGTATTTACATTCAATATTTTTTTTGGAAGGCATTACTAATACTGAGACTCGAACCCGGTTCCCCAGTTCCAAAGTCAGCAGCTCTGGAGCCTCTCTCCCGCTGGGCATAGCGAGCTGCTGGGAGCAAAGCCTGCTTTCTCAGGGCTGCCCTCCTCGTTTTGTTTGTCAAAAACTCTATTGGTCCGCTCCAACCAATTGTATGCTAAGATAACACATTTTCTCTGAGAGGTGCAAATCGTAACAAGTTTTGTTTTCCTGAGGCCGATATCCCCACACCATAACAACAACAAAAAATTAACAAACATTACAACACACACAAAAAATATAGCACTATTGCAAGGACAACAAATATAATTTTTTTTTTTACAATAAATGTTTTTATAATAAGGTCGTTCAGTTGTACTACATGTCTTCTTGGTGATATAGAATATAACAAAAAAAATTAAAACACTTTTATAGTAAAAATTATCAACATACTGCACAGCAGTCACAATATTCTACAGCATAGCTAACAAACATTGGCAAAACAATAGCTCTAGCTAAACAATGATGAGGTCACAAAGACAAGACCTATTGGCTATGTCAATGCTTATTATTAATACTATAAAGCCTCTTCCCCACAACGGTATTCCTGTGTTTTCTCTGTCTTCAAAGCCACTTTCTTTCTTTCTTTGTTTTTTTCCATGTATTATGATTTGCTTACTGTTTCTTTGCACTAGGCTCAAAGATGCCTTGCTTAGCAGTGTGGTTCACGTCCACGTCCATCTGCTGGGAGCCTTTCTTTGTGCTGAAGTTCGGGCCGTGTTGGAGCAGCAGTCAGCTGTATCTGACACAGAGGTTGGCGCATATAGTCATGTGGCGGGCCTCAGAAGGCAGACTTGTGTTTATCGGCTCACAAACTCTTCGTAGAGTTTGTAGTCCAGCAACACTTCAAAAAGTAGGAAGAACGCTGCTCTAGTGCGTTCATCCATACTGCACACAATGGAAAGGAGGAAGGCTACCAGAAAAGAGCACAATATGGATCCGCCTCCTGTTGAAGAGGAGAAGGTTTTGACGCACAGAGCTTCAGCCCCATATTAAGGATGCTGTTGACTCTTCTTTAAAAGAATTTGCATCCAAAAGATGGATCATGGTGATGACAATACTGATTCTGAACCACGAGGGAAATATGGTCATGGATCACAATCAAAAGGACCTGTTGAAACACATCAGAGAGGACTTGGGATTTGAGGAATAACCCCAGCAAGAGGAGGATTTTTATTCTCCATACAGTTCTGTGGAAGCTGATGATCTGCCACTGCATGGCATGATCAAGTCCATTCTGTCCAAAGAGTGCAAGGATCCTGAAAAACAAGCAATCCCTCGTTTTCTAAATAAGTGGTATGTGATCAAATACTTTGAGGGAACTTTTCTCACATACTCCAAAAGTCAACACTATTAAGGCGACAATGACTTCAACATCAAATCTAGCCTCTGAAGATTCCACTCTTTGAGATGTGGTGGACAAAAAGGTTGAGGCATCCGTAAAATGCTCTTACACTGCCGCACATTTTTCCATACTGGCGAATACATACTCAGCTTATGCCTACAATACCTACTAAAGGAAGTTCAATCCGCCTCCCCTCGTTCAGATCAGAAGCCACCGAAGTCATCTGCGGCGTCCCTCAAGGCTCCTCGCTCAGTCCAACCCTCTTCAACGTCTGCATGAGCCCCCTCGCTAACATCGCACGCCAGCACAACCTCAACATCATCTCCTACGCCGACGACACCCAGCTAATCCTCTCCCTCACCAACGACCCCACCACCGCCAGAGCCAACCTTCACGAAGGGATGAAAGAGGTAGCCGAATGGATGAAGAACAGCCGCCTGAAGCTGAACTCGGACAAGACGGAAGTCCTCATCCTGGGATCCTCACCCTCCGCCTGGGACGACTCCTGGTGGCCCCCCGCCCTAGGCAGCGCACCCAAACCAACAGACCACGCACGCAACCTGGGCTTCATCCTGGACTCCTCCCTCTCCATGACCAGACAAGTCAACGCCGTCTCCGCGTCGTGCTTCAACATCCTGCGCATGCTACGTAAGATCTTCCGGTGGATCCCCACCGAGACCAGGAAGACGGTCACCCAGGCCCTCGTCACCAGCCGTCTGGACTACGGCAACTCCCTCTACGCCGGAACCACCGCCAAACTCCAGATAAGACTCCAGCGGATCCAGAACGCCTCAGCACGACTCATCCTGGACATCACCCGTCACAGCCACATCTCCGGACACCTGAGAGACCTGCACTGGCTCCCGGTCAACAAGAGAATCACCTTCCGTCTCCTCACCGACGCACACAAAGCCCTACACAACCAAGGCCCAGGATACCTCAACAGCCGCCTCAACTTCTACGCTCCCAAACGCCAGCTTCGATCGACCAGCCACGCCCTCGCCGCCGTCCCCCGCATCCGATGAGCCACCACAGGGGGACGGTCCTTCTCCTACCTCGCCGCCAAGACTTGGAACTCCCTCCCGACCCACCTCCGCCTGACCCAGGACCACCTCGCCTTCAGGAGGCAACTCAAGACCTGGCTGTTCGAACAGTAGCGGACCCCCCTCCCCTAGCGCCTTGAGACCCTCTGGGTGAGTAGTGCGCTATATAAATGATATGATTGATTGATATGATTTTATTCTAAACATTGAAAATCAGACACTTATTATGGCAAATATGGCACTGCTTGCATGTTTCCTTTTGTAAATTACCATTGGCAGCTTGTGGGTGGCTTCGTCCTCAGCTGGTACGTCTATAGCTTCTTGTAGACTATTGAGGATGAAATCCTAGAAGTTAGATGCCAATCAAAGGTTTTTGATCATGAAAATACCTTTTACTGTTCATAATCTGTTTGGTCCATAATTGGATCAGATTGTGCAAAAAGCAGCTGAGGAGAGAATATATTAAAATATTTCAGTTATCTTTGGGAAAGAAGTCATTTCTGGAAAAAAAGCCAACTCACATTTTCCCAAAAAGCCCGGCTAAACGTTCCATCTGGTCAAGAACATACCAACAAATGGCTACCTGGAGGTTGAGGCAAAGTTTAATGGGAGAAATGTATTGCAGCCCTTCAAGCCAACAAATCCATCTATCACATCCCTTTCTTTGGCATCCATCCTCGGAATCTGTTCCTACCTACCCTATTGCCGAGACATGGCTCCAGCGTACAGACAATGATTCAAGGGATTCAAGTTATTCTAGTCAAGGGTGCAGTGATCCTGGTGCCAAAGTATCAGGAGGGAAAAGGATTTTCCTCATTTCTCTTTCTAGTTTTCAAACATGATGCAAACTCCGACTAGTCCTCGACCTAAAAACACCGAACAAATTCATTGTAATGGAACATGTTGAAAGTTTTTCGGTACAATTGATTCTTCCTCTCTTATCGATAAACGATTTTCGGGTCACCTTTGATTTATTTACAGGATGCTTACTTCCACCATCCCATCCATCCAACACAATCAAGGAATTCTTCTGCTTGTTGTTGGAGATCAGCAATTTCAGTTTTGGGCCTTGACATTTAGACCTGCAACTTCTCTCAGGGCCTTCACAAAGGTCCTAGCTCCGGTAATAGCCTTGTTGCACTTGCATAAAGTTTACATATTTCCACATCTTGATGTCTGACTTTTATCTGCTCCATCTTTTCTAAAAGCCGAAGAAGATGTCCAATTGGTTCTCAAAATTCTCCAAGACCTGGGATTTATCATCAACTACCTCACATCTGCATCCGACTCAAGACAAACTGTGCATGGGGTTCCAATTCAACACATTCCTGGCTAGTCTTTCCTTCAGATCACAGAATTTCAGCTGATATTTATCAAAGTCAATAAAATCTAACTCTGCTGGGACAGAATTGATCAGGTGCAATAAATAACATCTGATTATGAGGTTGTCCCGTATAACTGAGAAAAACATGTCTATTTTGGTGTTTACTTCACCAGTATTCACATGCCCTTGCAATTACCAGGATTTTTCTCCTGATTAATTTCAGCAGGTTTGACCTACCAAAATTATCTGAGGAAAACAGGGCCAGACTGGGAACCCAAAGCAACCCTGGCAATTTTGTCAGGGGGTGTGGGGGGCAAAGGCGGAGGTAAATGCAGGTGAGTGTGAAGATCTTCTGCTTTTGTTACTGGGGGCCGATATTGCAGCACTGCTGGAAAACCAGCTCCTGGTAACAACACCGGGCCCCAACACTGCTAAATCAGCCCCCACCCTTCCAGCCTCCCAGGAAAAAGCCCGATGCCCGCTGCGGCCAGTCTGCCCCTGGGGGAAATTGGGGCATGTGGAATTAGCCACCAAACGAATAATTCCTGCCTGTGAGGTAGCACTAGTTATGGCACATACCAGATTTAACCAGGCCAATCTTAATGAGGACATTAGTGTTTCCTGATGTTTGTTTAGATTACTTGGATATCTTTTGTTTTTTCTCTCTTGGTAATACTTTTACTGATGATATTGAAATTCGTTTTTGATGTATATGAACATATGGTATTGTTCTTTATACTACTCTTTTTTAAATCTATCAATAAATGCCCCAAATAAAAACGGAAACGCATTACATAGTTGTCTGACGAAGACCTGTACCAGTCAGAAATTGTCTAAGATACCGAATTTAATACACTGCATCCAGGGCTCGAGTCGGGGTACCACGCGGGTGGACGGCGTCCCCCCCACTTATTTTACCGGTTGGACGCCGTCCCCCTGCACAAAAGCTGGACTTCACTCTTTGGCCTCTCTGGCAGCTTGACAGCCTGGCAATTAGAGTGCCGAGCCGCGAAATCCGCAGATGCGTAATTACAGGTAAGGATTTGTATTGGGAAACAAACCGGCAGCCTTTTCCAAACAGCGGTAATCAATTTTTGTGTAATTGTTTGTGACGGTTTTTCAGCTGATCTGCCCTGCGTTTCACATTGGCACCAGGTCTCAGGCGTGGTGTGGGGTGCGGCAGGTTGCAGGCTCATCTAAAGGCATATGAAACCCCCGTGACGTCACTTCCGGTGACCGCGTCCCCCCACTTCTTTTTTTAGGACTTGTGCCCTGACTGCATCCCCCAATTCTTAGCACCGGCTCGAACCCTGCTTCT
Organism: Lissotriton helveticus; assembly: GCF_964261635.1. Classification (NCBI taxonomy): domain Eukaryota; kingdom Metazoa; phylum Chordata; class Amphibia; order Caudata; family Salamandridae; genus Lissotriton; species Lissotriton helveticus. The sequence continues at coordinate 1,308,651,779 of NC_136057.1, forward strand.
CGCAGGAAAACTTCCCTCGTCTAGAGTGACACCACAGAACCAAAGCCACGAGAAGCAGTGTGCCACAGGACTCGGGCTCTGCATCACTGACGAGGCCTTTCTAGGCCAATACCAGTCTGGGATTGCCTGTATTCCCATCTGGAGAGGCCAGGGCCGGTGGTTTGGGCTGGAGTGTTCCTATTGAAGCAGGGCAAAGGCTGATTTGCATATGGCTGGGTTCTATGTAGTGTGGTATGGAGGGCCCCGGGGGAAGCGAAGACGCAGTCTAGTCTTCTCCCGGGGTCTTTCGCGCGGGGAAGGGCCAGGCTGGGGTGGGGGGCGTGGTTGGGGGGTGGGTATAAGAATGCAGGGGGAGGAAGGCGACTTCCTCTTCCTGCATTCTGGCATTGCTGGGTGGGATACATTTTCTGTGGGGAGAAGTTGGTTAGGACAGGGCCTTGCTGGTGACCGGAAGCGGCGCGGTTTGTTTTTTGGCCGGCGGTTTGCGTGAGCAGGTACCGGGCAGTATCGTGGGCCATCTGGTCGTTGGCCTGGGCTTTGTTGGTATCGGTATTGAATTGACGAGTTATGGCGGGGGATGCGGAGGTGGTGCGGGAGGCCTTGCGGGTGTTGGGGAGGGCGGACCTGTTGCGGCCGGGCGTACTAGAGCAGGCTGGGTGGGCTTTACACGCCCTACGCGGGCGGCTGCTGCGGGGGTTAGCGCTGCGGTGCTTGCCTGCCAGGAGGATGCGGCTCCGGCAGGCAAGACGGTGTCGGGCCGGGGGCGGGGTGCGGGCGCGAGAGGAGCACAGCGCGGAGGCCGGCGTAAGAGCCTGCCTCCGCGTTCGAAATCGGCAGGGAGGGGGGGCTCGGTGGGGGGGGGCCCAGGATCAGTTTTTAGAGGCGGCTGAGGATTCCAAGGTGCAGGGCATCACGGGGGGAGGGCGCATGTCGCCCCCTTGGGAATTGGCATGGTAGTAGGCGTGGGGGGAGGCCCGGGGAGCATACTGGGAGCATGGCTCCTGCGCTGCATGTAGGGGGCCTGGCCTGGGCGACCTGGGTGGTGTGGGGCACAGGGGGCCTGTGGTGGAGGCTCGGGACAGAGAGGAGGGTAGCGAGGGAGAGGAGGCAGCGTGTGAGGTGCTGGGGGGGGTCTGCAGAGTGAGGGCCCCTGGACTTGTCTGTGGGTTCCAGGGCTAGCACCCCGGTACTGCGGGGAGTTGGTGGGACGTCCAATGGTCAGGTGGTGTCAGAGGCGAGGCCTGGGGGGACTAGGGCCCCAGTAGAGGTTCTGCCCTGGAGGTCTATGCAGGGGGTGGGGCACAGGGGCTACTGCCCTCCGTTGCTGGGCAGGTGGGATGCTATGGATGTGGAGTCCAATATCAGGGAGCAGAGGCTGGGTGGTGCGGGACGCGGATGCCAGGTTGTTGGAATTAGAGGACATGAGGGCAGGGGCTGCCTGGGGGGGTGACCTGGAGGGCCCACCTACGCCCACGTCGGAAGAGGAATTTTGGGCGGAACAGGAGGAGGCTGAGAGGAAGGGTAGGGCTCGGGAGGGCCCAAAGGGGGGTGTGAGTGACAGGCAGGGGCAGTTAGGGACGGCCAGGACAGCAGTGAGGCCCAGCAATGCTAGAGTTTGCCCGGGTTGGAGCGGCCCGGGGGGTAAAGGGGGATCCCAGCTGGCGGAGGTCAGCAGAGGGGTGGGTGGTTCGGCGGAGCGCAAGACGGCTCCTGGACGCCGCCATGAAGCAGTAGGGGAGTCGGCGACGGCTTTCCCTCCATCGCGGGACCGGGCCTCAGTGAGTGTTGTGGAGAAGGGGTCGGGGAGCGGTGTGACAGTTCAGAAGGGTGTGACGCGTGTGGTACGTGAGGTGGAGTGGAAGCCGGTGGAGGACGAATGGGAGCTGGAGTTGGATTATGGAGATGAGAGTGAGGAGCTGGAAGAAGGTAAAGTGCGAGATGACACGGACAGGACGGCTGACGGGGTGATGGGCAACAGTGGCTTTGGTGTCTTGCAGGCCCCTAAGAAGAAGACCGGGAAGACGAAGGGGTCTGTGGTGAAGCCCAGCAGCACGGACCGTCGGCCGGGACCATCGCAAGCCACACTGACAGGTGAGGGTGATTGGTGGGCTGTTTGGGAGGAGGGCCAGAAAGGTGGCGGAAAGAAGGCATGCAGGTCAGTTGGCGTGGGAGAGGGGTCTGTGCGGGAGGACGGGACTAAAAGGGCTAAGGTGGGGGCGCTTGCGTTGACAGGTATGCAGGTAGTGACTGCAGGGGTGCAGAGTAGACGGACAAGCCGGGGTTGGAGGACAAGTCAGAAGGGAAGGAGGACAAGGAAGAGAAAGGGGGAGAAGCACCAGAAGAAACTGCCCTATATGGGCTTAGCCATGCCTTTGGGCTCTCACTTGTCGGAGAAGATTAAGAATTGGATTTGGAAACACGAGTATGTCGATGTTTTCAAGCTGCTGCACAGGGAGGTGCAGGCCAAGGAGGGCTCCAAGGAGGAGGAGTGGGAATTGACTAGAAGGCCACGGGTCACTGTCAATATGGAAAATTGGAAGTCTGCGTTTTTGATATACGCCAGCATCTATTGCGAAAAGCATTTTTTTCAAGTACATGGACATTATCAGGAAGGCACAGTTAAAGTTTGGAGGCTTCGCATGGCTGAGCTATGACGAAGAATTTAGGGCGAGGGTTAGTGTGAATCCGGACAAGCCATGGGGGGAGATTGATCAGGAGCTGTGGATGCAGTGGATGGTGTCGACGCATTCGTCCGCCTCAACGCACATGGCTAGTGGTCTGCCGGTACCTTATCGGTCTTTTCCAGCGCGGCCCACCCAAATTGGGGCGCGAGGGGTGGTTACCCCTGCAGGACACACTGCCCCAGGGGCTAAACCGGGCACTGCCACGACCGTTGCCTGCTGGAGTTACAACAAGGGTTATTGCTCCCGATACCCTTGTAAGTTCAAGCATGAGTGCTCCAAGTGTGGCGGCCGTCACGCGGTCACTCAATGTCTCACCCTGGCCACGCCTTCGGAGCAGTGGCGAAAATCCAATGCAAAAGGTAGGGGACAGCCTGGCGCGAAGGGCGCCTACTCCGGTTAGGGTGGAGGCAATGGCCCACTGGCTGGCGTGTTACCCTGACATGGAGGCTGCGTTAAAGTTGCAGTGGGGTTTCACGGAGGGTTTTAGAGTGGGCTACCAAGTCCCGAGAGTGCGTAGATGGGCGGACAACCTTAAGTCAGCAAAAGAATTGCCGGAGGTAGTGGCGGCTAAACTACTGAAAGAAGTGTCTGAAGGCAAAGTGGCGGGCCCCTTTGTGGAATGGCCCTTGGAGCACCTGATCGTTTCACCGTTGGGTGTGGTGCCTAAGAAGGAGGAAGGGGAGTTTAGGATGATACATCACTTGTCCTGGCCGGAAGGCCAGTCCTTCAACGATTTCATAGCGGACGTAGACTCCCGAGTCCTTTATGCGTCAGTGGATGATGCTATTCACCTGGTGCGAAGGAGCGGGTGGGGGGCGGAGATGGCTTAGTGTGATATCAAATCAGCCTTCCGCCTTCTGCCGATTCATCCGGTGGATTTTTCTTTGTTGGGCATGCAGTTTGCAGGGGCCATCTACGTGGACAAGGTCTTGCCCATGGGGTGTGACATATCCTGTGCGCTTTTTGAGGTATTCAGTACATTTTTGCAGTGGGCTTTTACTCAGATTAGCGGGCACCTGGCTGTGACTCGCTACTTGGACGATTTCCTTTTCATTGGAAGAGAGCAGTCGGAGGATTGTGGCAGGGCTCTGTCACATTTCCAGGACATGGCACAGATTTTTGGGGTCCCCTTGGCGCCTGAGAAGACGGCTGGGCCTAGTTCTTGCTTGACGTTCCTAGGGATCGAGCTAGACTCCGTTTTATGGAAGGCTTGTCTTCCCCAGGCGAAGGTCTCTGAGATCCAGGCATGTCTGCTATGGGTCATTGGAGAAAAAAGGATTGCGCTGCGCGCAGTACAACAACTCCTGGGGTTCTTGAACTTTGCATGCCGTGCGGTGAGAGCAGGGAGGACTTTTTGCAGGAGACTCGGCATGGCCATGTCGGGAGCAGTGTTGCCACATCACAGAGTCCAGATCTCCATGGGGGTGCAGGCTGACCTGCGGATTTGGTGGACTTTTCTTTCTGACTTCAATGGTGTGTCTCTAGATTTTGTGGAGGAGAGGACGGTGTGGCAGATCCAGATTTTTTCAGATGCAGCGGGAGTGGCAGGTTTTGGCCTGTTCTGGGACGGCAGGTGGTGTGCGGAAGAGTAGCCGGCACACTAGTTACAGTAAGGGCGGAGCATTGCTTTCTTGGAATTTTTTCCTCTGTTGGTGGCACTGGAGGTGTGGGGTGCGGGGTTTCAGAACCGGTCAGTGTTGTTTCATGTGGACAACATGACGGTGGTCGAGTTGGTCAATCGACAGAGGGAAAGAGACTTGAGAGTGTTGCGGCTATTGAGGGGTTTATGCTGTGTTGCTTGAAGTTGAATGTGATCTTTCGAGCCAAGCATGTCCCTGGGGCGAATAACGACATTGCGGATGCTTTGTCTCATTCGCAGTGGCAGCGTTTCCGGAGGTTGGCGCCTGGAGCGTACCAGCACAAGACCAGACTGCCGGACGACATCTGGGCCTTGGGGGAGTGAGAGTTTTGGATCGGATACGCCGGATTGGTAGATGGAAGTCATGATGTTGTGAGCGGTATGTTAGGAAATAGGTTGCTGTATTGGGGGTGGGTTGGTAAGAAGTTGGAGCGTCAATATTACCAGGATGTGTATTAATACCTTTTTCTTTCGTAGGTTGCGTGGGCGGACCGGGGGCCAATACGGTCACGTGGATCGTGGGGCATTCTTTTGTGCACTGGGCATCGAGATATGCGGAGCAGCAGGTTTACGGCCGTAACCTAGGACTCAATGGACTCCAACATGAGGTGCACTGGTGGGGAAAAGGGGGGATGCGATGAGGGGCACTTTTGCCCTGGCTCGCGAAGATGGTCCCACAGAGGGGATACCCGGACTTGTTGATCATCCATTTGGGGGAAAAGGACTTGATCCAGCTGTTGGGTTTGGCGCTCTTACAGCTGATGCAGCGAGATCTGGAGGTTATGAAGCTAAGGTTATCTGGGGCCTGCATTGCTTGGACTGAATTCATCCCTAGGAGAGTTTGGAGGGGTGCGAATAAGCATGGGGCAGTGGAGAAAGCCCGAAGGAAATTGAATAGGGCGATGAGGGTTTTCTGTGAGGCAAAGGACATTAAGGTGATTTCCCATCCAGGACTACGACTTGAAGAAAGGTTGCTCTTTAGGGACGACGGAGTGCATCTTTCGACGCTTGGGAATGCGTATTACATGATGGAAGTGCGTGACGTAGTGAGCAAGTTGTGGAACGAAGCGATCTGGTGCCGCAGGGATGTGTGAGTGAGTGGAGGCGAAAGATGCACAGTGACACCTGGGGGGGGGAGGTAACCGCCCTACAGGGGGTTCCCTGGTTGGCGGTATTTGGGAGGGGTGGGGGAGTCACTAGCGGGCGCACCCACCTCTCGTGGGGGGGAGGAGTGAATGATGGAAGGGGCGACTGGTGGCAGTGCCAGTAGGCGAAGAGAGATTGGAGGTAAGGTTGAAGAACGGAAGGTGGAATGAAAGGAGAGTATGAGGATGGAGTTTTGGAGTTGGGGGGAGATTGTTTGTTGATTATTGTTGTGGTTTATGTTGTGCAGCCAGGTCTTAATAAATGGCCTTTTACGCTTAACAACAGTGTGGCCTGATTATTGCGCGATAGTGAGTGAGAAAGGATGGACAGATATGCTGAGAGCACTTGAAATTTTCCTTCCTTCTGTTTGTTGTATTACACAATCAGACATAGGCAAGAAAAGTGCGCCCTGTTGGAAGCAGAGGAGCCAGCCTGGTCAAGGTCAAAAACACACAAAATCCAAAAATACACTACAGTGTTACTGACAGGCAGATGGGTCTCACATTCTGTCTCGGGCTTTGTAAAGTGCCTTGGCGCCCCAGAAGGAGGGTTGGGAGCTGTGAAAGCGCTGCTATTCGGATTAATTAGGAGCAGCACGGGCAGTTAAGAGGAGGAGAATGCATCCTCTGCCTGTCTCGTGCCAACAAAACACGCCAGTAGCAGGCTCGCGCCCAGGCACATCTGTAGACGAGGCAGCGGAATAAACTAAGTTTGTGAAGTGGTGAACACAGGTGTGAATAAAGATGCCAGGGAGAACATCCAAAAGGGAAAAGCTAGAAATAAATATGTAAAACCAATAATAGACACAGGAGGTTGGCGGATCTCGAAAGAGAATGCGGTTTCTTTGATCCTGGTAAATAAGTGCGCCCTATTATTAAAGCTGGCACAAGGAGAGGTGTTGCCAACCCAGCCAGCACAAATAATCCGCCTCCTAAAACACACGCAGCGCCCCAGCTGCGGGGCCTGGCAGCTCGAGGCCAGGGAGAGCCATGCAGAGCCCCTTAACACCGGGTAAATGTCACCGAACCGCACAAGCTGGGTCCGGGAGGCGGGTAGAGCGGCTGCAGGAGGGCATGGCGAGGATATAGGGTCGTGGGAGGGTGAAAAGAGGTGGCGCAAAGGACGAAGGCAACAAGAGAAAGCGAAGGAGGAACAGGGCAAATGGGACAAGGGGTATCTGCAGAATGGGAAATAGGACAGGAATTGGGGTAAAAAAAGAATAGGACAGGAATTAGGCTAAAAAAGTAACAAGCAATCTAGGGCGAGGCCTGGTATATACAGAAGATGCCCTGATACCCAACCCCAGCCTTAAAGGTTCGTTCTCCATAGCGCTGTAACCATTCCCAGGAGGCTTCGAGCAGCACCGTCTGGCGGCTGGGTGCTTCACACTGTGAGGACCCACTGAGTTCTACACTCATTCCCAAAGCCTGGACAGTGGTGATAGAACAATTGTCAGAGTGTGGGTGCTGCCATTAATGTGATATATATATATACCTGAAGTTATAAAGATTGTGAAACATCCAAGCGTTACATAAGGAGCAAGTGTAGCAAATAAGCCACGCCCATTCCGCAGGGTAGTGGTAAGGGTGTGGTGTGTAGCCGGGGGTGCATTTTAGGGTACTGGTGAGGTAGCGCACTGTCATTTACAGAGAGCCCATTTTCCAATGAACCAGCCACTAAATTTGTATAGACATGCTTTTTTGCCGATATCAATTATGTGGCACACAAAGGACATGTGTGGAAATTAAATATTGTGTGTTAGAAAAAAAACTGACATCCAACAGCCTTTCCTCTTACATCTTGTACCGCCGCGATTTTGTCACACTGAGGTCACTTTTACAAAATCTTCTCCCTTTGTGGTCAGAGAAATGAAAGTAAACACCAGGGGCCTCATTTATGAGGCTGTGCGTCACTTTTACGCCGCCGGTGCGTCACTTTTTATGACGCACCAGTGGCCTAAAAAATGCGCCTTGTTTCGCCATATTTACAAAGTGACGCATCTAGGTAGATGAGTCACTTTGTAATTCCCTGCGCCACATAATACCTGCGCCAGGTATAATGTATGCAAGGGGGGGCGTTTTGTCGCAAGAAAGAGTCATAGAAGTGACGCAATGAAATCTATAAGATTTCACCGCGCCATTTCTTGGACGCTAATGCGTCAAAATCTAACGCCTGCCTCATGGCAGGCGTAAGACTGACGCATGCTTTTTCACATGGGGCTTGCCCCATGTGAAAGTACACATTGCTGGAGTTGCGTCACTTTTGTGACACACTCCAACACTGCGTCACTTTTGCGTCATACAGGTACGTCAGAAATACTGACGTATCTGTAACTCCTTGCGCCATGATGCGTCATACTGTAAATATGACGCATCATTGGGGTCGCAAGGAGGGCGCAGTGAAAAGTGACGCATCGCTGTTTTCACGCAGCGATGCGTCACTTTTCATAAATGAGGCCGCAGGTACCTAAGAAGCAGCAAGGTGTCAGAAGGCATACCTTGACTTTTGACATTTGTCTTTCAACACACAGCAAATGTGACATGATAAACACAAAATGTGAAGCCATCTTTACTGCCTACTCATCTTCTGAGATCCAGCATGGGTATTTTTGGGGGTGCTGCATCCCCACCTCTCCCTACTACCAGCATCCATGCGCTGGAACCATTGAGGTTCAGAAGGAGAAAATAACCCGTTTACCACCACTCCAGCCGGGACTGGAGGAGAGTACCGTGGCTGTTGTGTCCTGTGCCTTCCCCGGATCCCAAGTAACACACCAGGACACAGGTAGGCATCGTCTATTGCATTATTTGTAATCCTTGTCTTGTGCTCGTTGGCACGTGCTTGCTCTTCCCTGGTCTCCACAATACTGCCCGTCTCCCTTTCCTGACCGGAAGTGGTGTCCGGTGCCTGGCCCCGCCCTTCATCCTTGTGCAAGGTCCTTGTGCCCTCTGCACCTCCGGCCAACATCTCCCCCTTTTGTGGAAAAGAAAAGAAGAGAAGAAGGGAGAGAGAGAGAGAAAAGAAAAACACAGGCAGGACGCGGGTCAGAAGAAAACACTGACATCATCGTCTTGCTACACTCTGATCGTCCTTGTTTGCTTTACTGCTATTGGAGGTGGCTTGTTGCCCCATTACTATAGTTCCTCAATAAGTCTCTTTGGCTTTCTGCTCACTCTCATTGGGCGAGACATTTCAGTTCCTTCTTTTGGTATCTCTTCAACCTGCCGTCGTCTCTCACTGCTGTGTGGTATCCCTTCCATGCCGTCCATGTCTTCCTCCTTGATGGATGTTGCGTGCTCTTAGGTGCTGCCTCTCCATCTTCTGCATCTGATCTCCTTAGTCCCTTGAAGTTTGAGCTGTTTCTGGTTATCCAGTAGGGGCCTGCTGTATCTGTTATCATGGGCCCCTTGTTGTTTATTATTGTTAGCGGTTCACTTGAGCAGGGGCTGTCTGACTTCCTCAATTTCCATTGACACACCTGCACTAAATCTCCTTGCTTCAACTTAGATGGTGTGGCATGTCGCAGTGTGTCTGCATACAATTTCAGTTTCCCCTTTGCCTCTTGATTTCTTTCAGCAATGCTGCTGGTTAGGTTGGCGATTTTGCCTCCAGCTTGGGCGATCCCGTTCTGCTTGTTCTTCCCAAAACCAGTTCTGCTGGGCTTGTCCTGTGGAACTGTGTGGGGTGTTTTGGTAGTCTCTCAATATTTGGCACAGTGCCTGGCCCACTGAAATCTGCGCAAGTTTGACATGTTGGACAGTCTTCTTGATGTTTCCCATGAATCTTTCCACAATGTTGTTTGCTTGTAGCCACAGAGGCAATGTTTTCCTGTGATTTATGCCCAGTTACGCCATGAATCTGCCAAACTCTTCATCCGAGAATGGTGGCCCAATGTCTGTCTTCATTGTTAGTGGGGGGCCCCATGCTGCAAATATGTTATCAAATATCAGTAAAGTCGCTGTGGCTAATATTGATGACACTTGTTGTATGGGGATCCTGGAGTATTCATCGATTACTACTAGCAAGTAGTTGCCAGTTTCCAGTGGCCAGTAGCAATCAGCTGCCAATGTCGTCCACACGGCCATGGGGAGGTCAGACATATGTAGTTGTTCAGGCTTTGCTGGCCTTCCCGTTATTTGGCATAGGTGACAGTTCATTATTGTGTCTTCCACCAGTCTATCCAGCCCCAGGAACCATTCTTTTTCCCATAGCATCTTTTTTGTTGCCACCATGCCCCTGTGGGACTCATGGGCTAGATTCATAGTCTGCTGCTGTAGCGGTTTTGTTATTATTAACCCTTTTCCTCGAAGTAGAACTCCTCTTTCTGTTTCCGACAGCTCCTCTTGTATTTGTTTGAACGCTAGCATTTCCTCCCTTCTTACGCCTTCACCCATGGAGATGCTGTTGTTTACATGTCTCCACCTTTGTTGTTGTGTTGTTGTTTTGACTGCTTGCAGTGTGGCATCACCTGTTGTCTCTTGCTCCAGTTATTCAATTTTTATTGGAGTGGGGGTGTTTTTTTTCATAACATTAGGTACTCCTCCGCCATGGACGTGATCTATGGTGCCCGTGGTAGGGGTTGCCCTGATGTGTAGTCAGTGGTGTTTTGCTCCTTTCCAGGTTTATGCACAATCTTGAAATCAAAGTCAATGAGGTGTATACCTCACCTCTCAATGCGTGGCAGAATTTTTGCATTGAAGTTTCCGTATATTGTTACTAGTGCCTGGTGGTCAGTCACAATGGTGAATAGTTTTTCATATATGAACATATGGTAGTGTTCACATGCCCATACTACTGCTTAGCTTTCCTTCTCTGGTTGTGAGTATGCCATTTCTACGTACGATAGCCTCTAACTTGCATATGCAACATTTTGCCTGGGCGAGTCTCTTCCTGGTGTGTGTTGTGCTGGAATGGCTCCTAGCCCCACCGGGCTGGCATCAACAGTGAACTCAGTGCGTAGCGAAGGGTTGAAGTAGGCGAGGTGTTCCAGTGCTGTGACTGCGTGTCTGATGGCTTGAAACGCCCTGTCAAATTCAAATGTCCAGAGAAATATCTGGCCCTGCTTTGTTAGTTCCCAAAGTGGGGTGCTCACTGCGGCAAAGTACTTGATGTATCGAACACTTTAACTTGCCAGCCTAAGAAATGACCTCACTTCTGCTACATCTCTAGAGTTCTTGCTTTTTGCAGCGTTTCCACTTTGGTAGGATCTGGCCTCATTCCTTTTTTCGAAAATATGTGTATAAAGAACATAAGTTCTCCCTTCCCCAGCTAACATTTGTCCTCGTTTAGGATCAGGCAGGATGTTCCAGCTGGCTGCAGACATCTCGTACGGACTTGTCATGCTCCTCATCTGAGCATCCGAATACCAGGAGATAATCGCTGTAGTTTTGGCTGTTCTTTATGGGCCGTGTCACCTATCTTACTGTCTCTTGAAATATTTCTGCCGCAGATGATATTCTGAATCTGAGTCGCTTGTAATAAAAAAGACCCAAGTGAGTGGAGAATGATGTGATGTATCATGATTGTGGCTCAAGCTTCAGTTGATGGTAGCCTTTTCATAGGTCTTGCTTTGAGAATCTACATGCTCCAGTCAGATAGCTGATCATGTCGTTGAAGTGAGGCCCTGGGTGTATTTCCCTCTCAATTGCAGAGTTTGGGATTCGTATGTCAATGCAGATGCACGTTTTTTATGTGTTCTTTTCAGGTACTGTGACTATCGGAAATACCCATGGAGTTGGTCCATCTGCCGGCTCTATGATGTCTTACACCAGTGGGCTCTTTATCTCCTCTTCCACTTGTGGTTGCAGGTGTACGGGGACTCTTCGGTGATGCTGAGCCACTGGCTTGACTGCTTCATTGATGTGCAGTGTTATTTGTGTGTCTTTCAGTCTTCCTAGTCCTTGTAGTACTGACGGGTGTTCTCTCAGAATGTTGTGTCATTCTGACGTGATGCATCATGGCTAGGAAACCCATCACCTGCTCTGTGACGTTGCTTAGTAGACATGGTGCTGGGATGTCTCCGCACCTCTGCACCACTTATTTTATCGACCTTTCTTTGTATGTTAGTGTCTCTACGAACTTCCTCATGTTTACCACCGGTTTCCTTAAGCCCCATGTGAAGACATCAACAGTGGACAGTTATAGCAGCGACTTCTGTCTCATCTTTTCATATTTTGACATGCACATGATGTTGCATATGGCACCACAGTCTAGTACAAAGCTAGTGCTGTGGTTAATGTAAGGATGATATCCAAAATAGTTTGGACCAAGTACAGTCTTTATTTGGCATGAGATCAAGTAAAACACCTCCAGCTTACACTTCAGCTTCACAGCTTTAACCACCCTTCACTTTGAAAGTATAACATTCCACTCATGCAGAAAGTTCTATGTTCTATTACAACATGAAGAGATCTCTACACATCTTCCCCCTTATGAACAAAAGAAAAAGAATAAAAAATTCAAATACCAATTGAAATAATCACCCACATTTCAATATACAATGCTACATAGGAAAAATAACCATTTCAACCATTTAGAACAAAATCACATCCAATTATACATCAATCATGGAGAACTGGTCGAGGAGCATTGCATTTACAGACATTTCGTGTACTCCAAGCAGATCCATCAGCCAAAATGAGAACATTCTTCTTGACAGCTCTTACTTGAACAGGTTTTGAAAACTTGCTTTCACCCTTAATCACTAATCTACCTTCCTGGTTATAACCCAATCTCACTCTTTTATGTCTGGCACTGTAATAGCTTTCCTGTCATTATAATGACTAGTCTTTGACATACATCCCTCTTCACAGCAGTGCGATCAACCCACACACACTCTTTATCTCTCAGCCAACCAGGTACTTCCTTCACACCTGGCTCACGATCTTTAAGAGAGACAAATGGTGACACACCAGTCATGGAATGCAGTGTTACCCTATATGAACACACCAACTTCTTTAATTCTTCCAACCAAGACAATCCATTTGACAGGGATAATTGTATATTATCCATTACCAACCGATGTATCCATTCCACTAATCCATTGGCTTTGGGCCTGAACAATGCGACTTTTTCATGTTTGATTCCTAATCTACTCAAGAAATCCACTATCTTCCTCAACACCAACTGTACCCTTTTGTCAGACACCAAGATTTTTGGAATTCCCTCATTCATAAACACTCTCTCCAAAAATCCCACAACTTTGTCAGTGTCTATGCAATCTGATGTTTCAATAACAAACCACTTGGAATGGTAGTCCACCAAAAGCAACACAAACCTGTTGCGAAAACCAAGTTTTGAAATTGGACCCAAGCAATCAATCGCTACTCTCTTCCAAGGACGTTTTGGAAAAACATTACCACTCAAAGGAGGCTGTCTCACAACCGTAGTCTTATCACTGTTCGCACACACATAGCACTCTTTCACTACTCCCTCAATGTCACTGTGCATGCTTGGCCACCAGAAAGACTTTCGGATCTTCCTCTTTGTCATGTTCCTTCCCTGGTGACCCTCATGAGCGATGTCAATAATCCTCCTTCTAATCCCTAATGGTGGCACAAATTGATTCCTCCTTAACAACCAACCTTCCATGACACACACTCAAATCATCATGTACATGATGTTAACATTTAAAACATACATCATTCTCATGATCACCCCAACCTTCCAATACAAATTTCATAATCTGTTGCCGAATATTGTCCTCAGACATAGAAAACGCCCATTCTTCTTTATCAAGAGCCAATTCCACCTTCACGCTCCCTACTGCATCAATCTCTTCATCCATCTCATCTTGATCCAACACCAATTTCACTGCATCAAGAGGCATCCTAGACAAACAGTCAGCAACTACATTTTTCAAGCCCTTCACATATTCTAATTCAAAATTGTACTCTAACACCAATAACATCCATCTAGAAATCCTGGGGGTTACACTTCCCTCTAAACCCCTTCCCCCTTAAACAAATTAATAAGGGGTTTGTGGTCAGTACGGACCTTGAAAGGTAGACCCCAAACAAAATATCTAAAATGATTTATGCCCCAACAACATGCTAGAGCCTCTTTTTCAATAACAGAGTAAGATGTTTCTGCATTTCGAAGTCTACGAGACGCAAATCCAATGACTCTTTCTTGGCCATCATAAATCTGAGTCAACACGGCTCCAACTCCAACAGCACTAGCATCAGTGATAACAAACGTTTTAGCATTCACATGAAAATGACCAAGAGTTGGAGATCAAGCAATACAACTTTTCACCTTATCAAACGCTTCACACAAGCGTCATTCCATTCAAATAGAACTCCTTTTTTCATCAGTTGCCTCAAGGGTTCCACAATTTCAGTGAAACCTTCCACAAACTTAGAACAATATTCCGCTAAACCAAGGAAAGATCTCAACTGATCCTTAGTAAGAGGAATAGTAGCATTCTTTACGGCAGAGACCATCATTTTTTTGGTTTGATTCCATCTTTAGATATTTCGTGTCCCAAATAAGTCACACATCTGTTCTTTAATTTACATTTTTCTTTCTTATTCGTCAATCTAATTTCTTCCATCCTTCTCAACACTTCATCCAAGACATCATCATGACGCGTACCATCTCTTCCTACAATAACACATAATCTTGAAAGCAAAGAACATTACTCAGCCCTTCAAAGATCTGTTACATCATTCTCTGGAACACCGCTGAGGCAGATGCCAGTCCAAAAGGCATTCTACAGTAACGAAATGCCCCCAGCGGTGTTGCAAAGGACGTGAGATGTCTAGATCCTTCATGTAAATCTATTTAGTGATAAGTAGCTGACATGTCAATCACACTAAAAATATCTCCTCTACCCATTGCAGTCAGCATCTCTGAAATGTTAGGTAACGGCTGTCTATCGACCCAAATATTCTTATTCAGATTGTGTAATTCCACACATAAGCGGATCTTACCTCCTTCCTTAGGAGCCACCACAATGGGCGCCATACACTCAGAGGCCTCAATGGGTTATATTATCCCTTGTGCTAGAAGTTTTTCAAGTTCCTCATGAAGAAGCTCTCTCATGAGGTGAGGTACACTCCTCACCTTGTGAACCACCGGCTTAGAAATTTTTTTCAAAATGATTTTGTGAACATTTTTTTTAAGCTTTCCTAGTTGATCAGAAAACACCTTGGAATATTTCTCCATCTCACTCCTTTCATACGTATCAATGTTATGCACAACTAAGGTAGTAACAGGTTCAGTAGCGTTAGGATTTAAAATGATGTTGAGATCCTTTTGATGATGCCACCCCAAAAGGTCAGACCCCTGCTTAGTGAAATAAACACGTCCAAAAACGTTGTTACCATTAACGGAAATTACCATCCATCTCATCCCCACAATATCAATGATTTTTCCACCATATCCAGCTGCTTTAATGTCAGGCTTGTTCCACTCCAACACTGCCCCTGTCCATTTTCTAGAAAGCGTCTCTCTAGAGAGTAAAATATATAAACTCCCGAATCTACTAACATTTCAATCCCAAATGTGTCTAAGTATATAACACAATGAGGTTTCTCTAACATGTTTGTGCTTTCTTTAGGAACATCATCTACCAATAAATGTGGTTCAACATTGGAATATGTTTTCTTTTTACAAACTTCTACACTCAACATTAGTTCATGCAAACTTTCACAAGTGTCCTGTACTTCTTGTACTCGAGAGAATTGAGTTTTAGTTCTACAAACATTAGCCAGATGACCTTTCCTACCACAAGCTCGGCAGGTGGCAATCCTCCTCATACACATGGTACTAGAAGCAATATGGCCAGTAGCTCCACAACGGTAATATTTAACTACTCTAGTATCAAATCTAGGAGTAAAAGAAGGAGTTTTCCCAGATTCATTAAGTTTGTTAGAAGGATAGAAATTTCTAACAGGTTTCCCCCCTTTTTTCATCAATAACAGCATGTACTTCAGGTACTTTTGGAACATTTTCTTTAGCCAAGATTGAGCTATTGCATTTATCCATTTCCTTAATCCACAAATCTGTGTGCTCCAACCCCTTAGCAATTTGAATAGTTTCTTCAAGTGAGGGATATTTGATTAAAAGTTTCTCTCTAACCCTTTTGTTATTAGTACACCTTACAATTTGGTCACAAATAAGACAATCAGCGAATTCTCCAAATGTGCATGGTAACGAAAGTCCCCTGAGCACAGTGACATATGTTGCAATATCTTGATTAACCTTCTGAGTACGACAGAAACATTTATGTCTTTTTAAAACAGTGTTAATTTTTGTTTTGAAACAAATCTCAAGCATTTGCAATGTCATTTCATAAACATTATTAGGCTTACCATCCCTCATGCCTAAAGATATTTCTGGAAGATCCTCATATAAAAATCTACCTTCAACGCCTAAATGATGGAGTAATATGGCTTTTCCACGCACTGGACCATACTTGTCAGCTCCTGTTGCCAAAATGTAAGTAAGAAACCATTTCTTCCATTCCTGCCATGGAATAGGGGGTTCACCAGGAGTAGCAAGAAAAGTAGGTGGTGCAGACAGACTTTGCTCAGTCATAATTATAAATAACTCCACGTAAATAGCACAAACAACAAATATTTTATCACAAATACACTCTTCCTTGACTGATGAACACGGTACCTGTAAGAAAAAGTTGTTCAATAAAATAACTAATTAAAATAAAAAATTAAAACAACAATGAAAATAATAAACTGATGGTAATCTTTTCTCTCTCTTTTTTCTTTACACTATTTCCAAGTTCATGAATCGTTGTGGAGGAAATAAGGATTTGCTTGAAGCCATAGAAAACACCTGGAAATCAATAATGTTGAATCCACTTTAAGATGGCCACTAGAGGAAACAGTCATGTATTAAAGAAAATTGTGGCCCAAATAGTTAAAATTGCCTCCGCAAAACGTGGTTTACATGTGTATTAGATGGGAAGTTGAAGTCTTTGAAGGCTTTAACGTGGACTTGGCAGTGCGCGCGGGCAGGAGCTTGTGAAGAATGATAGGCAATGTGCGCGAGGACTCCACGAGAAGGTGAGCACAACCAACAGACTCCCAATATGAGGACAGAGCATTTTCCCTCAATACTTTCAGTCCTACAGTCTTTCGAAAGCGTGGTCGTCACAAAATAGTACATAGCGTTCCATTCTCACTTTCCTTCCTTGCCGAAAATAAGTGCCGTCACACAGAGAAGTCAAATGTCGTACTCACGCACTGCCAGTATTATTCAGATGGTTAGCAGGATAGCGAACAATAAGTGGATTGCACTCACTCCACTCACCTTGGCAAGCAGCACAATGATAGTTGTCAGTTTAAAAAAAAATGTAAATTACACAGATTCTTCTGTTCCGTATGGCAATAAATCACAGCGCTCCATCCACATTCAGCGCTAGTGAGAATGTAATCCAGATGAAAACAGTAGTTCATAAGTTTACACTGTCCAGTGTCAGTAAAGTTATCTTCAAAGCTCCACAAGCTCAAAAGTTCAAGAGACTTAAGGGGAACACTCACAGTTCTTGTAGAAGTAGAAATCCAGGGGTGGAGTTGATGGTAGACGGCCCCCAGTGCAGTATTGGGTCTTCAAATCGTCGCCAATGTAAGGATGATATCCAAAATAGTTTGGACCAAGTAAATTCTTTATTTGGCATGAGATTAAGTAAAACACCTCCAGCTTACACTTCAGCTGCACAGCTTTAACCACCCTTCATTTTCAAAGTATAACATTCCACTCATGCAGAAAGTTCTATGTTCTATTACAACATGAAGACATCTCTACAGTTACCTACCTCAGTGTTCACTGTCGCTGTTTTCTTTATCTGTTGTTTGTCATTTAGTTGGATGTGATAGCCAAGGACCTGTGCAGACATAAGATCAAAAACAGGGTATGTTCATATTATGTACAAAATAGAATGAAATCGCCACGTCTTTTCTTGTTGCTTTTAATGCTTGTTTGCATATAGACCAGCTGACACGTGTTTCGTCAGAGTACAGTCAACTCTGACTCTTCAGGGCCAAGTCATAATAGATGGAAGGGGTAATTCCTAAACTGGTGATAAATCCAACCCGGTCGGGGTCTGGGAAGGTGAAGAAATAATCGCAAATACAATAAAAATGCGAGGTACTCAACTGATGAAACGCACTGATAATTACAAGTCCAATGGCAAGAAACGTAAAGAGGGCTGTATTTGTCAATCTGAATTCAACCATGGAATTGTAACACTGAAAGATAATCAGTGAGCAAAATCAGGCCGATATGGGGTCTATGGAGGACGGATACGTCTATCTGGATATGGTCGAGTCACTATTATTCAAGTCAAAAACCCATCAAGACACGGAATCAGTGTCAAGTTCAGCGGGATAAAAGAGACCCCGCGTCTCGGCGTTGATCCAATATACCTAGAAGCTGGGATTGCCAGATATCAGATACAGTCGTTCTGTGGCCTCGAGCTTATTTGCTCCATCTGAATCATCTGATGGACTACAGTTTTGTGTGTCCATGTGCCTTTCATATCTGCTTATCGGTGTTCGTTGTTTTGCTGGTCTCCCTCACTCCGTTTTGAATTGCCTTCTCATGCAGGCACTGGCAAAGTGATATTCCCTGTTGTATTTTCAGCACTTGTGACCCCTGGACGGGCAGGCGCCAACATGCGGTAATTCGAGTCCACAACAATAGCATGTTAGTTCTTGTTTTTGCTTACGGGGTGGCAGTGTTTTGTCACATTTTCTGGCATTCCCAGCCATATGATTGGCTTGTTCCACCGTCCGTGCTCTCCCGTTTTCCATTTGTCTGGCATGTGCTGTTGCTCTGGCCTCTGCATGGGCCAGTGTCAGTATTTTCTTCAATGTGTAAGGTTCTTTTAGTATTCGGGCGCAAAAGTCCACTGACTGATAGCCTTTGATGATGCGCAGTGGTATTGCTTGCTCGTTGTCAAATTTATTGAATTCGCAGTATACAACCAGTTTGCGCAGTCTGGTTGCGAAGTCGTCGAGGGATTCATCTGCCACTTGGCATGTTGTGTTGAATGTCTATCTCTCGAAGTCCACGCTTCTCTGAGGGTCAGATTTGTCAGTGAGACACTTCATCAGATCTATATATGTTGACAATTTGTTCTGGAGGGAACATTACACGAAGTTTAAAAACAGGTCTATGTTTTGTTGGTCTATGTTGTCTTTGCATGTGACATGTATGTAGCTTTCAAATTGTCTAATCCTTTTCTCCCAGCGGATGCCTTTTGTCTGATAGTCCAAAAGGTTAAAACGTAGTAGTCTGTAGAATATTGCATTTGTGGTGGTGCTGTCATTTCCTCCCTGCGTCATGATGGTAGTTGCGCAAGCCTGCTCCTCCCCATTATGCTTGCCTTTTCTTTATTTGTTAAATTTCCTATTTATTTAATCTTTTTTCTCTTTTTCCTTGTATTTTGCCCTTTTTTGGGCTTTCCACTATATTGCCTGACTTAAAAATGTGAGCCTGCCCGTCCTTTGTGCCTATTGGCTCTTCTGCCTGACCTCAAAATGGCCAATGAGGTCTTGTGGGAGCGAGATTAACTGTTTTCTGTATTGCCCGACTTTAAGATGGCCGCCAGTGGTTCTGCTCTCGCTATTGGCTGGCGAGCCTGACTTCAAAATGGCCACCAAGTTCTCACAAGATTTTGATTTAAAATCTACGTGGGAGGCTTGGGGCTCTCTTTATTCGGTGGGCTGCTGTTGTCACAGAAGTGTGCACCGCTTGTTGTCGGGCGGTCGCGGGGGGTCTCTTACCATCTTCGTCACGTGATACGACCGGGGTGGGCTCCTGCGTCGTATCCTTTTTCTTCCTTTTTTTCCTTTTCCTTGGCAGGCAGATCAGGGTGCGCTCCTGACTCCGTGATTCTTCCTGCGGCCGGAATGGGCTCCGGACATCGCTGCTTTCTTTTTCCGACAGGCGGACCAGGGTGGGCTCCTCACTCCGTTTCATCCTTCAGTCACGGGGGACCCGGGACACGTGCCTGGTGGCGAATCTTGATTCCTGAGCCACATTTGTGTCACCAGATGTCGTGTCCTACGTCTGCCCTGGATCCCAAGGAACACACTTGAACAGTGTTTCCCAAACTGGGGTCCGCGGACCCCCAGGGGTCCGTGACACATTCCCAGGGGGTCCATAGGCAACAATTTCAAAAGCACAGAAACGTTTCTTGTATAATTAGCAGCTTCCCAGCAACAATAAAAGTGTCAAGATAATGCCAGTGATTAATGTACCTGCTGGAGCGTGAGGAGAGTTTTGTTCAGTGGCAGCTTTGACTTAACTAATGTAGCACAGAGGGTTTATGTGCCTACTGTAAAGAACGTGTAACATGCATTTTAAAAAGCAGTATTTTATGTGCATGGGTTCGTGGTTACTGCTTTTGTCACTGAGATTCTTTCATTACTGTGCACTTCATAAGTGACAATCGTAATGTAGCAGAGGGACCTATAAACTGTCATCAAAGAGCTGCTTGCAAACTGCATGGTACGTATGTTTTTTACCAGTTATTCATTATCCTGATGCTGCTAAAAAGATTTATTTGGGTGGAAATACATTTTTAATGTTAAAGTTAGTGCTAGCCACTGTGTTATGTTCTGAATCCAGAGTTTTTCAGACCAAGCACTCTTTAAACATTTTGTATACACACTGATTTACATGTATGGTTCAATGTCTCTATATGTGTGTGATGTAAAGTGCTCTGACATCCTACAATGGTATGAGAGATGTTATAAAACAAATGAAATACATGTGACAGAGGGGCTATTTCTTCAATGTAAAATACTAAGGGCCAGATGTACGATCCGTTTTTATATGCGCGAACGGGTTTGTGAACCCGTTTGCACATGCAAAAACCTATTGGGCCATGTACATTGCCTATTTCGCGAGTCACAATGTGTTCGCGACTCGCTAAATAGGTTTTGCAACTTGATATTTGGAAGGGGCATTCCCTTCCAAATAGCGAGTCTCAAAACCAGGTACAAATGTTTTGCGATCGCAAAACACTCGCAATTACCGCCTACTTCAAGTAGATGGTAATGCATTCGCAAATGGAAAGGGGTCCCTAGGGGACCCCTTCCCCTTTGCAAATGCATGCAAAAATATTTTTAAGGGGAGCCAGTGGTCCCATGGACCTCTGCTTGCCCTTAGAAAATGAAACTAAAACGTTTCATTTTCTTTTTTTTTTTTTAAATGCATGGTAAACGGGCTGCATTTTTTATTAACTGCTTTATTTAAAAGCAGTCCCAGACATGGTGGCCTGCAGAGCCCAGCAGGCCACCATACCTGGGAGGGCTGGCATTCCCAATGGGCTCGCAAATTGCTAGAGGCTCATTAATATTAATGAACCTCGCAATATGCGACCCCAACGGGAATCCCAAACAGTGTTAAACACACTGTTGTACATTTCATTTAGCGACTCGTAATTTGCCACTCGTAATGTGTCGCCAATTGCGAGGCGCTAAATGAAATGGTCGTACATCTGGCCCCAAAATCCTTAGTACTTTGAGTATTTATTTTGTGTGCACACATGTGTATTTTTTTCGAATTACTGTTTTAATATTTGAAATTTGCTTGGGGGCCCCCGGTTTCCAGTGATGACTCAATGGGGGTCCTCAGGAGTCAAAAGTTTGGGAACCACTGCTGTAGAGTATTCTCAAGAACCACCTGTGTTAGAACATCAATGCCTGCTGGCTGGAGGACAGAAGTATGGCTTTGGCTGCTGTTTCCTGATTGCAGGAGTACGATGTCTAAAAATAATATCTGCTAGAAGAGAGTAGGAGGCGCCCCCACTTTCTCCAGTAGGCTTTTAGCAGTAGTCCTATTGTCTCTAGGAAAACTGTAACCTTAACTTCAGCTTCTAGCAACGCTGTACCTCCAGCCCCTGCTTCTAGCACCGCTGTGCCTCTAGCCCCTGCTTTGAGCACTGCTGTACCTCTAGCCCCGAATGTGAGCACTGCTGTACCTCTAGCCCCTTCCTCTAGCACCGCTGTACCTCTAGCCCCTGCTTCTAGCACCGCTGTGCCTCTAGCCCCTGCTTTGAGCACTGCTGTACCTCTAGCCCCTGCTTCTAGCACCGCTGTACCTCTAGCCCCTGCTTCTAGCACCGCTGTACCTCTAGCCCCTGCTTCTAGCACCGCTGTGCCTCTAGCCCCTGCTTTGAGCACTGCTGTACCTCTAGACCCTGCTTTGAGCACTGCTGTACATCTAGCCCCTGCTTCTAGCACTGCTGTACCTCTAGCCCCTGCTTCTAGCACCGCTGTACCTCTAGCCCCTGCTTCTAGCACCGCTGTGCCTCTAGCCCCTGCTTTGAGCACTGCTGTGCCTCTAGCCCCTGCTTCTAGCACCGCTGTACCTCTAGCCCCTGCTTCTTGCACCGCTGTACCTCTAGCCCCGAATGCGAGCACTGCTGTACCTCTAGCCCCTGCTTCTAGCACCGCTGTACCTCTAGCCCCTGCTTCTAGCACCGCTGTGCCTCTAGACCCTGCTTTGAGCACTGCTGTACCTCTAGCCCCGAATGCGAGCACTGCTGTACCTCTAGCCCCTGCTTCTAGCACCGCTGTGCCTCTAGCCCCTGCTTTGAGCACTGCTGTACCTCTAGACCCTGCTTTGAGCACTGCTGTACCTCTAGCCCCTGCTTCTAGCACTGCTGTACCTCTAGCCCCTGCTTCTAGCACCGCTGTACCTCTAGCCCCTGCTTCTAGCACCGCTGTGCCTCTAGCCCCTGCTTTGAGCACTGCTGTGCCTCTAGCCCCTGCTTCTAGCACCGCTGTACCTCTAGCCCCTGCTTCTTGCACCGCTGTACCTCTAGCCCCGAATGCGAGCACTGCTGTACCTCTAGCCCCTGCTTCTAGCACCGCTGTACCTCTAGCCCCTGCTTCTAGCACCGCTGTGCCTCTAGACCCTGCTTTGAGCACTGCTGTACCTCTAGCCCCGAATGCGAGCACTGCTGTACCTCTAGCCCCTGCTTCTAGCACCGCTGTGCCTCTAGCCCCTGCTTTGAGCACTGCTGTACCTCTAGACCCTGCTTTGAGCACTGCTGTACCTCTAGCCCCTGCTTCTAGCACTGCTGTACCTCTAGCCCCTGCTTCTAGCACCGCTGTACCTCTAGCCCCTGCTTCTAGCACCGCTGTGCCTCTAGACCCTGCTTTGAGCACTGCTGTACCTCTAGCCCCGAATGCGAGCACTGCTGTACCTCTAGCCCCTGCTTCTAGCACCGCTGTACCTCTAGCCCCTGCTTCTAGCACCGCTGTGCCTCTAGACCCTGCTTTGAGCACTGCTGTACCTCTAGCCCCGAATGCGAGCACTGCTGTACCTCTAGCCCCTGCTTCTAGCACCGCTGTACCTCTAGCCCCTGCTTCTAGCACCGCTGTGCCTCTAGACCCTGCTTTGAGCACTGCTGTACCTCTAGCCCCTGCTTCTAGCACTGCTGTACCTCTAGCCCCTGCTTCTAGCACCGCTGTACCTCTAGCCCCTGCTTCTTGCACCGCTGTACCTCTAGCCCCGAATGCGAGCACTGCTGTACCTCTAGCCCCTGCTTCTAGCACCGCTGTACCTCTAGCCCCTGCTTCTAGCACCGCTGTGCCTCTAGACCCTGCTTTGAGCACTGCTGTACCTCTAGCCCCTGCTTCTAGCACTGCTGTACCTCTAGCCCCTGCTTCTAGCACCGCTGTACCTCTAGCCCCTGCTTCTAGCACCGCTGTGCCTCTAGACCCTGCTTTGAGCACTGCTGTACCTCTAGCCCCGAATGCGAGCACTGCTGTACCTCTAGCCCCTGCTTCTAGCACCGCTGTGCCTCTAGCCCCTGCTTCTAGCACCGCTGTGCCTCTAGACCCTGCTTTGAGCACTGCTGTACCTCTAGCCCCGAATGCGAGCACCGCTGTGCCTCTAGACCCTGCTTTGAGCACTGCTGTACCTCTAGCCCCGAATGCGAGCACTGCTGTACCTCTAGCCCCTGCTTCTAGCACCGCTGTACCTCTAGCCCCTGCTTCTAGCACCGCTGTGCCTCTAGACCCTGCTTTGAGCACTGCTGTACCTCTAGCCCCGAATGCGAGCACTGCTGTACCTCTAGCCCCTGCTTCTAGCACCGCTGTGCCTCTAGCCCCTGCTTTGAGCACTGCTGTACCTCTAGACCCTGCTTTGAGCACTGCTGTACCTCTAGCCCCTGCTTCTAGCACCGCTGTACCTCTAGCCCCTGCTTCTAGCACCGCTGTGCCTCTAGACCCTGCTTTGAGCACTGCTGTACCTCTAGCCCCTGCTTCTAGCACCGCTGTACCTCTAGCCCCTGCTTCTAGCACCGCTGTGCCTCTAGACCCTGCTTTGAGCACTGCTGTACCTCTAGACCCTGCTTTGAGCACTGCTGTACCTCTAGCCCCGAATGCGAGCACCG
The DNA here is from genome assembly GCF_964261635.1 of Lissotriton helveticus. Classification (NCBI taxonomy): domain Eukaryota; kingdom Metazoa; phylum Chordata; class Amphibia; order Caudata; family Salamandridae; genus Lissotriton; species Lissotriton helveticus. The sequence goes on from NC_136057.1 coordinate 1,308,675,627, forward strand.
CTGTGCCTCTAGACCCTGCTTTGAGCACTGCTGTACCTCTAGACCCTGCTTTGAGCACTGCTGTACCTCTAGACCCTGCTTTGAGCACTGCTGTACCTCTAGCCCCGAATGCGAGCACCGCTGTGCCTCTAGACCCTGCTTCTAGCACCGCTGTGCCTCTAGCCCCTGCTTTGAGCACTGCTGTACCTCTAGACCCTGCTTTGAGCACTGCTGTACCTCTAGCCCCGAATGCGAGCACCGCTGTGCCTCTAGACCCTGCTTCTAGCACCGCTGTGCCTCTAGCCCCTGCTTTGAGCACTGCTGTACCTCTAGACCCTGCTTTGAGCACTGCTGTACCTCTGGCCCCTTCCTCTAGCATAGATCTGCCACAGCATGTTTGTGCCTTTAGCTTCTGCTTCCGGGTGAATGATCCTCCTAATGTCAGCTCTAGCATAGCCTTGCCTCTGGCCCCACTTCTAGAACAGGTGTACGTCTGGCTTGAGCAGCCTGTACCGATGCACATCTAGAGTTTGCCTCCAGCCAAGCTACACATCTAGCGATCTGCCTCCAGCCCAGCTGTCCCTCTGGCCTCTTCTTCACCAGCAGTGCAGCAGACTGCCCCTGCGTCTAGGGCTGCTGTACATCTATCATGGTTATACCTCTGGCCTCTACCATGGTTTCTCCTCTAGCACATGCAGCCTCTGCATTTAACATATTGGGACCGCTAGCTCCAGTTTTTAGCACACGTGTACATCTAACTAATCGTTTTAGCTATGGATTTAACTTCACATTTTAGCATAGCAGTAAATAAAGTGACCACATCTCTCCCGGTAATTTCAGACACTATTTACAGTCCTGAACTTTTGTGTGGAGCCTAATGCATTCTGGGTGTTGTAGTCTTGTTTTTCTTCCATTTAGCTCACTAGAGCAACACAGCTGAAAACAATGACCTGCAAGTAAAAAGTTCAGGGCTGGAGACAGTGTCCGTAATGACTGGGAATAAGGTGGTTTCCCTAGCAATACATCGAGCCTATCATTCTAACACAGTTCTACACAGGGCCTCTGCCTCTAGCATAGCCAAGCCTCCAGATCCATGTTCTAGTGGGGCAGAAGATCTAGCTTCTTTTTCAGGCCAGTTGTGCTTAAAGTTTCTTATTCTATAACACATCTACCTCTGACGTATACATCTACCACCTACCTCAGGCACAGCTTTACATGTAGCATCACATATTAGCTAGGGTGTCCTCTGGCCTGTACATATAACACAGTACAATAAGGACGCTGGTCCCAGTGAAATAATTCTAAATAGCACACTAATTTAGAAGTAAATAGAAACTTGATATGATAGTATTCAGTAACTTAATATGCACATATAGCACAGCAGCCGTCCATCTAGCAAAACGGTACCTCTAGTTTTTACTTTTAGCACAGCTGGTATTCGTGAGCTTAGTTTGATCCAAAAAAAACAATACGTATGGGGTCCCATGATTTTCCAGTGCATAACTAATCAAAATACAGACCAACAGCACACCCAAAATTGCAGTGATCGAGGACTGTGTTAACCTTAAAGTCTATGAGGTAATATGTCCCAGAGACAAGATTCAATGCAGCACTTCAAAATACAGTCAATAAGTAAAGACTGACTGCACAAGTGAGTTTGAGATCGGTATATTCCAAATCATAAGGGAGTATAAAAAATAAAAAAATGTAAAAACAATCAGCAATAATCTGATTGAAATGCATAAAAGTCATTTATTTTCATGATGGCTCTCGAATACATAACAATGCAATAATGGGCAAAAATAAGAAAAAGGTTAATGCTCAAGTGAGCAGCAAATCAACTGAAAAATGGGCAGCATCCCTCGTAGAGACCCAAAATACCTGGCTCACCTACAAATTCAAGGGTTTATACAGTCACTTTCAGCAAAGACAATAATTGAAACTACAAAGTCAGCATGGTGTGACCATTAGTCTAACAAAGCATAATTCGTATTTTTGACATAGCCCTTCCATCTCTGTACTAACCCACTACATGGTTATTGAATCGTCCTGTTCTGGCCTAATGTCTTCTGGAGCTGTAGAACAAACTAGTTACAACAACAGAAAGCAATTGTGAATAAATGCAGTACTGTGTTCAAGAAGGAGGAGCCTTCCTTCAGTAGGTTCTTCAGAAACAATATATCATACAAAATAAAGAGTGCACAGCTACTGAATGTTTTGTTAAGCGAGAAATATAAAGAGACAATGAACATCATGATGTGACATCCATTTAAACAAAGATGGCATCAAGGTCTTACTGAGGCCAAGTTAAAGCTAGCCACAAAACACATTTAGGGCCCCCTTAGTTTCCTCTCTGTCAACTTGAAATTTGCTTGGCGGTGCAGCTGGGACACCGCCAGCATATTGTGGCCTCTGACTGCTGCACGACCGCCACGGGATCCACGACCGCCATGGGATCCTGGATCCTTGGCGGTCGCAGCGGCCCTATGGCGGCCCGACTGCCACCCATGTAATACTGGGGCGGGCCAACAGTGTGGTGGTGGTTGGACTGCCACCACGAATACAGTGGTCCCATGGTAATAAGGGCCATAATATATTTAAACATTAACCAAGAGTCCCTCACAAAAAGAACCACTACATTCAGCCCCAGAGAACATGAATGTTGCCAATAATCATGGGCTCTCAATCAAAACTAAAGTAACCCTCAGCCAGATGCAGTCTTTGACTGCATGAGCCTCAGTGAATCCTGCCATGTGTACCACCGTTGCCTAGCGATCCTCAAGATTGCGCCTGGAGTCAGACTCCCCAGGTTCACACCCCTTAGATGCTGCAGACAGCTGTGCTCTGAACAGGTGCCCTCTTGTTCATGGGCATCATTTTCATTCTGGGAAATCTATAGTGTCTTCATTACTCCTGGAGCGGGGCTGCCTTCTCTGCCTACTCTGTAAGTACCTAGTGGAAGTCCCAGATCTCCCTGGGCACCTGCAAATTCTTGGAGACCCCTATGCCTTCTGGTAGAGATGCTTCACTCACAGCTGCTTGGGGGTCTCTTCTGTGGCTGCACCATATCTTATAAGACTGCAATGTTCCTTCCTACAGTGCAGTTAGACTGCCTCCACCAGTCCACGCCTCCTACGATTCTTATGCTTGAGTAGCACTGCAGGCGGTCACGCAGTAGTTCAGTGCCCCCTGCTGGTCACAGGGATGATGGTAGTTTCCCCTACCTCTTAAGAGGAAGCGTTGGAAAATCACATGGTTGCACAAACGACACATGTGGGGGCTCACACTACCCGAGGAGAGGGATAGCAAAAACCTGCCAGTCGCCTCAGGGCATGGGGATTGTCATACTCCATTTGGCCAACTTCACATGAATTGCTAAAGATGCTAATGTCATCAAGGCAGGGCACACAGGCGCCATAAGTGGCAGCAGGATTCTTGAGCCCAAAGGTCTTACTCTACCCACTAGCGTAAAGAATACAGTCTTATGCTGGGCACCAAGGGCTTGACTTACAGGTTTACAGACAAAGAGAGTCAGGGTGTCCGCCTCCCTGCGTGTATTCCGCATGCCAAGTTTAGTGGCTGGTTTGGAGGTTGACGGATGGAGTAAAAAAGGTGAAGATGGAGGAGGAATTTTTGTCAGCTACACTGCCTTTAATCCGCCCACCAAATTCAAAGTTTATTACTGGCTCTACGGTGAACTGTACGTGTTTGTATGAGCTGCCATAACATATTTCAAATAATCATTTAAAAGGTTAGTGTGCATCTGTCATTGGGGAAGGACGTTTACACCAAACTTTTAAAAGTTTTTGTCTCAAAAAACAAACTCCCAAAGGGAGAGTTTGTTTTAAGAAATGTAAAGACTAATGGCCCAACACCATGAGAATTTTCTCTGATACTGTGTTGGTAAGTGTTTTTATTTTTACTTCAGGATATTCCTGGTCAGTATACAAAAGCCCCTCTGACGTCATGTACAGCCTCCGGCTGTTGGAGGAAAGTTTACACTGACAGGGTAAATTTTACTCTGTCGGAGTAAACCTGGCAGTGTGCCAAACTCAAAATTTGGGGGAAAGACTGAAAGTTTGATGAATAAGGTTCTCCATCGCTGCAACGGAGTACCCTGTCCCCCTAACTCTAAGGGGCCGTTTACGATGCATCGTTGCTGCAAAAGGGACCGCCCGTCAAAGGTGCGGCGGTCCTGCAAAATGAATTATGATGCGCCCGCCACACTAGCGGGCGCATCCTGTATGTTTACATTGCGGCGGGTGTCAGCACCCGCCACAATGTAAAAATACAAGTTTTGCATGTGTATGTACAGCGCGGCAGGCACCATGCGGTGCCTGCCACCTTGTACATGCACATGCAGGGGGGTACTATAGGTACCCCCACATGCAGCACCCCACCCCCTCCGGGGCCCGCAACAGGCCCGCCCAAGGCATTCTCCGCCTAGCTTTTTGCAGCGGGAACTCCGCCGCAAAACACAGGCATCATATTGCCCACGGCGGTGCCTTCACGGCACCGCCTCCATTACCCCATGGTACCTGGTCCCGCAAGGCGGGCGGAAAAGGCCCGCCTTGCGGGACCACGGCGGACGGTCTTTCCGTCCGCCGCGGTACCTTTCCCATTACCACCGTCATCCTAATTTGGCGGTGGGAATATTCAGGGTGATGGCGGGAAGTCTGCCCCCGCCGGGCCGGCGGTCCTCACCGCCAGCCCAGCGGTGGCAGACTTCTCGCCATCGTAATGACCCCCTAAATTCGGCACTAAGTACCAATGTAATCTGCCATAACTACTGGTCACAATAAATGTACTCAAGAAATGAGCAGCAACCAACCAGCCAGCCAATCGGCTTGGAGGAATGTATGACAGAATATCAACAGACAAAAAATCGACCTACTGAAATATCGCTGCAAAAATATCGGAATCAAGAATATCGACATCCTATCTACATTATGGTAAGTAAAAAAAATTCGAAAAAAAAATATTGATGTCAAACATTGTTAAAAATATTGTTTTTTTAAAAGTTACAAAAATAATGTAAAATAAAGTAAATCATACATATAATTAAAATAAACATAGTTAAAAAAATTAAATGTTAAAAACATTATAACTATGTATAATAAAAAAACAAATTTAAACATATAACATATGATATATTAATACTTAGTAATATTTTTTAAGAATTATTTTATTAACTTATAAATGGTTAAATAATATCTTATAAATTACAAAGACATCTATACACATAAAACAATAATATAAATAAAAAATAAATTAATATATATAACTAATTAAACAAATTACAATTATTTTCAATATGTTTAAAATTAATTATATACTGCATTACATAAAATAATTCTGAAAATATTAGATAGCGGAGGGAATAAAATTACTATTCCAACTCCAAACATAGCAAAAGTAGTGAAAATGTTGGATAGCGTAGGGGTAAAAATTACTATTCCAACTCCAGTGAGTGCAACAGTAGGGAAAGTGTTGGATAGCGTAGAGGTAAAAATTACTATTCCCACTCCAGTGAGTGCAGCAGTAGGGAAAGTGTTGGATAGCGTAGGGGTAAAAATTAATATTCCTACTCCAGGGAGTGCAACAGTAGGGAAAGTGTTGGATAGCGTTAGGGTTACAATTACTATTCCAACTCCAGTGAGTGTAACAGTCTGGTAAATGTAGGATAGCATAGGAGTTAAATGAACATACTTATTAATTAAATATTTATATTTTTAAATAACATATTAATACTTAGTATACTTGGTTAACAAAAATAATAATAATAAATACCAACAAAATTAAATAAATATTTACTTACATAACATTAAATTATTTCCCACACTATTCCCTTATAAACACCCAACCCGCAAGAGAAAAAATATTACATTTTTTAAATTATCAATAATTAATCATTAATTAGCAATTAGTAATTAAATAACAATAAAGTATTAATCAATACCAATTAATACAAATTAAAATGTACTTAATTAAAATAAATTACTTCCTGCCCTATTCCCCTATAAACCCACAACATATACAGAATAACATAATTAATTTAATTATAAATTAATCAATTAAAAATAAATAATTTCCAATTAACAATCAATTAACAATAAATTAATAATCAATATCAATTAAAAAAAACTCACATTTACTTAATTGTAATGAATTACTTCCCAACCTACTCCCCTAAAAACTCACAATCCGCTACACATAAAAAATAACACATTTAATGTAATTATAAATTAATCAATAAAAAATTTAATTACTAATTAATTAACTATAAATTAATTAACAGCAATGAATACAAAATAATACATTAATTATAATTAATATAATTTTAAATTAATCAATTGATAAAAAATAATTAACAATTAATTAATTAACAATAAATTAATCATTAAAAATTAAATAAAACATGTTTATTAATTAACTAAAATTAAATTACTTCCCACCCTATTCCCTTATAAACCCACAACCCGCTCGGATAGTAAAATGTAAAATATACTTTTAAAAAAATTACTAATTTCTAAACATTTAATACATATATTTACAAATAATTCAAAAACATTACAAAAAATGTTAAACACATACATATAAAATACATACTAAAATACAGAACATTAATATAAATATCGATATTATTAAAAACTATATTTTTGCTAACGATATTAGTTACTTCGATATTACTTACTTCGATATTAAAAAAAACGATATTACTTACCTTAAGGTCGATGTTCTAGTCAACAATATTCTTGACTTCGATATTCTGTCCCTACGATATTTAAAACTGGATATTCCTGTAGGTTGATAAAAAAATCGATATTATGACTGCATACTGGCTTGGAGAATTGGGAGTGCATTCATCTTAATCAATTCATTGAGGGTCCTTACAAAATTGCAACTATGTAGATTGTTGCATGGGCACCAACGCTACTTGATATGCAAAGCCTATGGGAATGCTTAATCACTCCCAAGTTTAACATGTAGCACATTCTGCTTGGATGCATTTGTGGACTTGGTCTAACACCTTGTAAAACTTGTTCTTAACTAGCAAGCTATCCCATGTACCTATGGTGTGCACACAGGCAGGCGTCAACCCACTAATTAGCGAAAAGAGGTGGCAAAATTATCCCATCACCGCTCTACACTCTTTGCTTCTCAGGAATCAGTTCAGAGGCAACTTGTGACCCTTACACAGAACAATCTTTGTTATCGTCGTGCAGGACATCAGGAAGTGATTCACTGTCCTCATCAATCTCCTAACTCATTGCCAGAATGTTTACTGTAAAATCTTTCTGGTAGGGTTTCGACCAGTTCCCATCGGACACCCTTTTTAGCTCCTGTTTTGCACCTGTGTTCACCAAGTAGTTCACTTAAGAAATATTCTGGGTTGCCTTGTATGACCCACATTACCTATCTTCCAAAGCCTCCTGACCTTCGTAGTAACCAGTTAGACCATTCACTAGTGATACAATTCCTGCATTCAGGTCTTGAATCGCTTGATGGGTTAGCTTTGCTTGACTCATGTAGTGTGCCTTTAACTCTCTGAGGCAAATCACTTAGCCCCCATATCTACACAGGAGTGACTCAGACACTCCTTCCCATCTCTGACTAAGGTGAGAGGGCCACACACAGTATGGTCAAACTGAAGTTCGAAGGGACAGAACCCAACTACTTTCCTTGGAATTGCTCTGTAGGCGAATAAGAAACCTGGCAGAGAGGACCCCACTTCCCCCTAAGGTTCTCTGGCAGAGTTCAACCTTTCTACAAGCACATTTGTCTGAGTGTGGTGTGCTTTGAAAAAGTAGTTGATCACACAAGCTTACTCCCATATCTGTCTCATACAAGAGAAACCAAAGGTTGTTCCCCAGACAGAAATCACAGTCTTAGAAAATTCAACCACTGAAAAGTGTCCTGGGATACTACTCTAGCGGTTGTGCTCCTCTGAGGTATAGCGTCTGTATATGTGGTGGCATGATCCACCACAACCAAAAATACTTGTTGCCTGATGTTAACGGGGAGGTCATACAGACCACAAATGTCAATGCCCACTAGGTCGAACTGAACTTCCACTACTGACAGTAGCTCAAATGGTACCTTGGTCTTTTCTCCTACCTCACTACGAAATTGGCGAGTACCACAAGTTCTACAGAACTTGGCGCCATGCCTAATCAATAAAGCACAGATGCCAACCTATCCTGGTTCTTTTTTATGTCCTGCTGACATGTTAGAGGCATGTCATGGATGAGAGACATGGAAATTCATGTGCAGAAAGTGAAATGCTAGCCTCTTGCTAGCACATGGCTTACAATTCACAGGCTCATTGTATAGTGGTCCATCTTCCCAGCCAGCATGAAGCCTTTCTACTACTCCCTTGCTGGTCTTTTCCTGCGCATCCTTCCAAAGTCCCACAAGGGACGGGCACTCAATTTGTGTTTGGCAGAACTTTCCCTGGTTAGATATTCCAGTATCTAACATACCCTGCAGTTCAGGTAGAGACCCTGACTCCAACATATGATCCACTTTGGGGGCCTCATCCTCTTCTTTCTCTGGAGCAGGGGAAATGGACGCTATGACATGTTCCTTCACAGAAGCTGCCATAATCTGCTCACTACACTTACAGGGTTCTTGCAAATCTGGATATTCCCAGTCTCTTTCTGAGACTGATGTCTCTTCTAAACTTGAATCAATGAAGCTGACATAGTCCAAGCTATTTAGGCTTCTAGGGCCAGATGTAGGAGCCTAAATACCGGTCGGTAACGGCCGATTTCGGCCGTTACCGACCGGTATTTAAGAATCAGCATGTAGGGGCACATTTTTACAGAATCGGTAAATTTACCGATACGGTAAATTTACCGATTCTGTAAAATACCGAATCGGTATTTTTACCGATTCGGTAAATCTCAGATGTAGTTGGGACTCTTCTGAGTCCCAAAGGCCCTACAAATTCGGTATTTTACCACCCAATCCAATTGGGTGTTAAAATACCGAATTCAGGTGTGCATGTGTGCATGCACATGTGTGCATGCACACCTATGCCATGTGACAGACAGACATGCCCTTAGGGCATGTCTGTGATGGCGCACATGTCAATTTTTGGGGTGCCAGAGGGTGTCAAAGTGACACCCCCTGCACCCTTGCAGAATTCGGTAATTACCGAATCAGTATTTCCCATTGATTCCTATGGGCTTCACAGCCCATAGGAATCAATAGGAAATACTGATTCGGTATTTACCGAATCGGTAAATACCGAATATTACCGAATCAGTAATTCCACATCTGGAATTACCTACATCTCCCCCCTTCATATTTACCGATTCATAAATACCGAATCGGTAAAATTCGGTATTTATGAATCGGTAAATACAAATTACCTACATCTAGCCCCTAGTCCTTATACTAAACCAGGGGCAATCAGACCATTCCTCAAGAGATATCCAAAATCTTGCTTCTCTCTCCCACCTACATCGACCATTTGCATTTGGCCATTGAGTTCTACCTCAACTCGATCTATGGGGTATTCCATGTCATCCCTACTGGGTAACAAACCAACCTGTGCCCTTGGCAACAAAAGGGAATTGCGATACATTTTCTTAACCATGGTCCTGTAAGTACCTGTATCCCTCAGGGCAGGAACGTTCTTCCCATTGATACCTGCTTCCAACAACAATCAATGAAGCAATCAGGATTCATAAAGCGCGGCTAATCACCCAATAGGGTATCCCATGGTATTTGGGTGGATGTGCTTCAGAGCACCTGGGTCCCTTTGCCAAATGTCCATTACTACTGGGTTTAGTAAGAGAGCCCTGTTAGGTCCTTTCCCAATTATTCAACACACTAGTTAGAAGGGGTGCAATTTGTACAGGATCTTTTCCCTGACAATAAATACCTTTTGTAGTGCCCTTCATTGTAACCTCCGTAAAAAGCAATAATGCTAGGCAGGGAAGAATCTTCCCGCCCTTCCCTATGCTTGTGTTACGCGCTTGGGACACAATTTCCATTTTCCCTATGTGTTCTTGGACCCTTGGGTATTTCTGGCCCTTACCCTCCAGTTTGGAACCAATCTGCTGAGAGTTGCTCTCTGCCTTCTTCTGTTTACAGATTTGTAGAGGGCACTACTACCCAACAACAGGGCATTCGTGCTCTAGACAAGAAAAACAATTTCAAGCCTGGGGGTTAGGCTGATTTAAAAAATCGGGGTTTTAATATTTTCTAAATGGAGGCAGGGAAGACATATGTCTCGGTTCAGCTGGTAGAGAATTCCACCAATTGACTGACAGAAAAGAAAACAAAGGGGCGCCTAATCAATTTCTTTTGGGAATCCAATGAAGGTCTGCAATTCGGGAGGGAAAGGTACTTCCATACCCAGCATGACTGCTATTTATGTAGGTCACAACGAAGGGCACTACAAAAGGTATTGTCAGGGAAAAGACCCTGTACTAATTGCACCCATTCTAACTAGTGTGTTGACTAATTATGAAAGGACCTAACAGGGCTCTGGCACACAACCCAGCAGTAAGGGACATTTGGCAAAGGGACCCAGAGGATCTGAAGCACATCCACCCAAATACCATGGAATACCCTATCGGGCGATTGGTTGTGCTTTATAAATCCTGATTGATTGATTTTTGTTGGAAGCAGGTATCAATGGGAAGAAAGTTCCTGCCCTGAGGGATACGGGTACTTACATGACCACGGTTAAGAGAAAGCATCGCAATTCGGCCGCATTAGGATGGTACATGCTACTGCATTCTGGACACCAGAAGGCACATAGGGGCATATTACCAAGCAAGCAGCGATAATTATCGCTATTGCTTGGTTAGAGACAAAATTTTACCGCTGAGCTGCGGCGATTTTTACCGCAGATAAACCTTGGTATTACCAAGGTTTATCGCAAAGGCGATAAAAAACGGCAGCAATGCATGAATATCGCTGAAAAGTCCGCGATATTCATGCATTACCGAGCTAATGCTCTTAGCCATGTTATCCACCTCCCATTGGATAACATGGCTAAGAACTGTTCATGGAAGGTGTTAGCTTTTGGAGATATTCGCGCTTAGCGCGAATATCTCCAAAAGTTGGTAATAGGAGATAGCGATGTTAGCGACTGTTTCCAGTCGCTAACATCTTGGAACGCCCACTTTGCATCTCATTAGTGATAAATATCACTGACATGAAAAGTGGGGCCCAAGATGGTTGCTATCTCCTACTAGCTGTCGCTAACTGGTGTTAGCGACAGCTAGGTAATAGGGAGATAATTTTATCTCCGCTTTCTTGGCTTTTAAAGCCAAAAAAGCAGAGATAAACCCCCTTGATAATATGCCCCATAGTAAGGTACTCTTGAAGGCCAAAATAATATTAGTTACTTTAATCTATGCGAGACATGGCAAATGATTGTATAATCGATCTGCATGCTAAGTCAGGTAGACGTGAATAGACTTCTCAGTACTTTAAGCTTTGCAAAACAGCGTGAAGTTATATGGTTAACTTGAGCGTCAAAGTAAAAGTTGCTGTCAAAAAAGATGCATAGGTTTTCAGTAGAGAAAGTAAGAGTAAGGGTAATTCCCTACCTCCATGCACTGGGACAGACTGAGGGTGAACAGCCAAAAAGAACAACCTCTTTTTTGTCTTTGTTTAATTTAAGGCAGCTATTCTGCATCCGTGAAGCATCGTGCTTTCATGGAACTGCAAAATCCTTCTTGGGTAGAGGGGCTGTTATCTTTGAAGGATGCCAGTATCTGTGTATCATCGGCATATGACATATTTTCAAAACCAAGGGCTCTGATGATAGCTAAGAGGGGAGTGATGTGCAAATGCAACAGCATGGGGCTTAACAAGGAGCCCTGCGGGACTCCACAGAAGATAGGTGTCTCTGAAGAACAGAAGGAAATCAACATCACAGACTGTAAGCGATTAGATAAAAAAAGATATCAGTCTTTTTTTGGTTGAGGCTACGCTACTTCTGCCCTTTCTTAACCGTGTTAGCATACCATTTGTCAGCTAACTCTGCAAACATCTCTGAATCCTTTTCTGTCAGATCTGCCAGTTATTTCCTATGTGGGGGAGCACTCCTCCCTGACTCACTCCTTGACCCATTCTGTCACTATCAAATAGTTAAGTACATGAATATCCTCTGCTCCCATCCCTCTCACCCAATCATGCAACACACCATGGGTCCAAGCCTCTGACGCAACATCATCTGCTCTCTGGAATCTCTGAAGGTCCTGAGCTGGCTTCAGCTCAAAAGTTTTTAGTAGAGCTTCCTTCATTCATTCAAGGTTTATAAGATCAGCTACATGTATTTTTCAAATGACTGACTTTCCCTCTATGGTCACGCGACTATTAAAAGTAACTGCCTTGGACACATTATTCCTGGCATGCTCTCTGTAATGGATTTCAAAACTCACAAACTATTTCCAATTAGCTTGGGTTTTTGCATGCCATTGCACAAGCTCTTTTGGAACCTTGGCAGGTACTCCTGTAGACCTGAAGGGGGAAATCGGTTGTCCCAGATGTAGCTGTCTTTGCTGCCATCCTGAGCTTCTCTTTCTCTAAGGCTATGCTCTCTCACACTCTCTCCAATTTTTTTTCCTGCCTTTCTATGTCTTACTCTTGTCTTTCCTATTTCCTTTCCCTCTCTTCTATGTCCCCTCTTTTTCCTTCTAGAGCCCATTCATCCTGTCTCACCCCCTCCTTTTCTCTCATTCCTGGTAGGTTGATCTCAACTTCTTCCTCTTGAAGACTCTGGTCTTCTCCTCATCTTTAGCATTCTGAAGCACCAATTGCAAGTTCAAAGTCTCAGTCAGTTTTTACCCATAAACGGAATGACTGTTGGAGTCAAGGATTTCGGTACCCTTGAAATTGGTTAGAGGAGAATGTATTGGGGAAACCAATGAATGCAAATGCAGAGACACAATCGGGGATTGTCTAGGAAAATCCTGTCAAAAGGGGCTAAGAGAACCTGACTCTACAGCACTCCCAACATGGGTTTCTAACATGATGTCCTCCCTAGAGTCCATCACAGTTTCTTCCCTCGCCACTCAGTTTCTCTGACTGCTCTCCAACAAAACGTATAAACATACAAGGAAATCCATATTCTTCTTTCTGGGAACAACCAAACACTCCCCAACACAGAATCCCTTCCTGTTGTTAATGACAGGGTGTCAAGTCTTATTCCCACCAACTCTGTATCTGCCAGTGTACTGTGCAAATAATGCTGTGTTTAAGCTGGAAGATCCCGCACCTCTTGCCTACAATTGTCAATGCTATTCGGGACAGACAGGAACTACTGGACCCCAAATGTGGTGGGTGAGGCCATTTGCAACTTGTGTCCTGTGGTTCATTCTACTATGGTTCTTCAAAACTGGCCAAGTACATCCTTTCTGCACTTGACTCTCATGGCAGCAAGGGTGAGCAGTCAGAAGTTTTCTAGCCCCTTCGCGGCGTGGCAAATTCCGCCGTGGTGCGAGGGAGGTGGGGCTGGGCATGGAGCTCGGGTACTCGGGATGGCTCCCGGCCATCATGAGTCACAGTGGGCGTGTGCTCATGATGGCCGGGAGGCGTCTGAACTCCGCCCACTGATTAATTCTCCCGCACAGGTGGGGAATTCATCTCGCGTGGGCGTAGCGGCAAGGTTCGGACAGCTCCCGGCCGTCATGAGCACACGTCTACTGTGACTCATGATGGCCGGGAGCCGTCCTGAGCATGGAAGGAGTTAAGGAGGTAGTGTGGGGGGCAAGAGCTCAGAACTCAACAGTCAACAAACAAAAACAATGGCATTTTATCCAACCCAGTGCTTATTTTTTAGTTAAAAGAATGTATGCTAATCTCACAGTGAAACAGAATACTACACCAGTCAATCTGGTTCTCAGTTAGAAGATTGTAATCTTACTTGTGATCTACAGTGAGTTATTGATCAGGGAACAGGTGCAGTTGATTTAAAATACCTCACTGTCGAGGTGAGTAAATCAATTCAAAATAACGTTCACCAATTCAAGATAACCCGGCAAAAGTCTTAAGTTTGTATGGCATAGCGCTTCTGTGCTTAAAATCTATTGTTCCACCTACAGTTACTTTTACCTGCTCACTGTGGATGCAGTTGCGATGGTGTTGGTGGGCGTTTTCGGTGTTCCACTCCACTGGTGGCTCTTGCCAGTGCAGGGGACACATTGCCAGCCTCACTCTGATCAACCTCGCTGGGTGGAATTGGTGCGACAGGCTTACACTACGGCACTTGTCTTCTGCAGCTGGGTCTTCCCTCACTGAGTGAAGACGTATGCTTCGCCACAGCACTTGCACAGATAAGTCACCCATCACAGCATGCATCTTCGACGAGTGCAGATTCCTAGTTGATCAGGGCTTACGCATTGGTGGTGATGAGGGATCTTTGATGTTGTTAGCCTCTACACCAGTCTCTTGCGCACTCTGCAGGATGCGAAATGACACACAGGCCTTGGCGCTTCAAAGCCTTGGCAAAGTTCCCAACGGGAACCCCATGGTGAGACAGGGAGAAGCAATGACAACACAGGTTGTTCTTGGTTTCACTCCCTTTTGGTAGTCCACTTCCTCTGGGTGTTCCTCACACTAGGAACATTTTGGGCTTCCCCTCCAGGACAGTCCCGCCTCCTGCAGAGCCAGGTTCTCTCCTTCTCTTTCAGCGAACAGGCAGGGTCTTGGGTCTAGGCAGATCCTCCTCTCCTCCAGCAGAAAGTGCAGACTTTAGGTGATATCCCCCACTAGCCCTGGTCACACAGCAGTACTTCGATCACTCGAGGGAGCACTCTCTTCCTTGGTCAAGAAGAGATGTTTCTGAACCGATTTAGACTAGTTCACTTTCAAATGCCATTATCTGGCTGCTTCTCAGACACAGCCTTATTGCAAGGTGATCACTCTGATAGCAGGTGACAATGATGCTGGCTCCAAGACGAAGTATCCAAAACAAGAGAATAATAAGGTGAGATATCTGCAGTCCACTGCCATCAGCCATACTGAAGCTAGAATCAAGAACACATAATAGTCAGGATTTGTCTGGAAACTTCCTCACCTTGATTAACAGAAACTGCTGCTGTATGGGTACTGCCACTAACGAATGAGAATCCTGGCATGCTGACCTTGACTTCTACCCAGCATTTATCCTAGTTTTGCAGATGTGTATGCAGGTTCCACAGATCCTTTGCCGGAGCTGGTTTCAGGCATGTCCTAACATTTTGTTCAACAGCCTTAGGCTAGTCAGGCTAGATTATTTTGTTATGCAAACTACGCATAAAGAGGGGGTGGAGGTGTCCCATGACAGGGGTGTCTAAAACAAAGGCACAAAACAGACAGGGGCCTTTCACTCAGCTTCTACAGAAAGCTGGGTGTAGAAAAATGTGGAGAAGAATGAAGCAGGAAGGAGGTAGGAACTGTCCTTTCACTTCAAAGGGACATCTGTGTCCCTGCCTCCATTCATAGAAGCCGTGTCCACTTCAAAGAATCTCAGGAATGTCCTACAATCTACATCAATGTCGGGTAGGTCCTCTCCATCCTTCATCTTATGTTCCATCCAGTCATGTGTGATACAAAATGGATTCCTGTCTCCATACAGTAAACCACAAATGACAAACATGATGCTCCTACTAATCCACAAATGCAATATGCACAGCATACATACACAATCTCTATACATGTGTGTGGTATCTGGTACTGATCTGTACTATGGCTCAAGTGCTGTTTTCTATGAGGGAATGTAGGATGGCTTAGTGTTCCAGCTTGTGATGTCAAGTTATAAGCTCCAAGGTGTCAGTTGCTGCTGGACCTGGAGCTTACATGATCCTTGGATGGGATGCACTCCAATAAAGAACCTACTTAAAACTATTTCTGGATTACCGTTTTATTACACTGGCGATTAGGATGGGATTTAAACACATGCGTGCAAAGCACAATGGATGGCGTTCTATGCGACGTCTCTGATGGAGTATTCCTGTAGCCACCCAGCCATTAGAGATTGATGCTCTCTTCGACATGCAAAACCAAAGGGGATGATGGACGGAGTGTTGAACATTGCAAACACTCACCCCCAGTCAACTGATCTGGGTTTAATCCATCATCATTCTGTAGCTCACTCCGCCACCCCAGTTCAGACATTGCCATATGCAAATCAGTCTGACCCTGTGCCTCATGGGAACAGTCCAGCCCATACTGCTAAGCCATTGCATTTCTGTGCCATTCTGCGCTCTGGTGATAGGATTGCCGTCTGTGCTAGGGTGACCAGAAGTCCCGGTTTCCCCCGAACAGTCCCAGTTTTTGGAGCGGTGTGCCGAGACTGCTGCAAAATAAAGAAATGTCCCGGTTTTTGCGTAGTGCCCGGGTTAAACAGATAAATGTCCCGGTTTTTAAATAGTGTCTAGCTCGTGCGCCTGCTTTACTTCTCACAGCTGCTGAGACGGGTCTCTATGGCTCTCCATTTTTGCCCTCACGGAGAAAAAAAGATTTCTGCTGCTGCAGTACCACCCTTCACTGTGTTTAAAGAGACCTGCTATAGTTCTTTCACAGACTGTCTCTTCATTCCAGAACAGAGACATTTTCAATGTTATGTACAACGAAGCCAAAGTTGTTACTTATTTCTCTTATGCAGCTAAAACCGTTGACAAAGCCAATAGTCCAGGCTTGTTCTAGGTGTCCTGTTACTCTTATATTGTTGACAAAGCCAATAATCCAGGTTTGTTCTAGGTGTGATGTTACTCGTTAAATTATTTATATGCATACAATGAAAGAAGCAGCAAATTTTTCGTGTGGGACGCTATGCTAAGTAGAGATTATTTTTATTGTATGTGTTTAAACCCACGTCCTTAATTATATCGGCCACGACCCTTGAGAGACATCCCCCCCCCCCCCCCGCTGTTTTTTCATCTCACTTCAAGCCATGGGTACTTCTGTCAGCCCTACTTCTATGTCAATGACACCTGTCCCGGTTTTTTGTTTTGAGAATCTGGTCACCCTAGCCTGTGCTACAACGTCATCGGCGGAAGGCACACCTGCTGACTACAGCGTTACCACAGCAAGATACGAGCCTGCTGCCCGGAGCATTACCTCAGTGCTATACGTGCCTACTATGCCTAATCCTTCTCACGGCAATAGGCACCCCTTATAAGTATTGCCATTTTCTAAAGCGAGCAGGGCTCTGTATGCCATCTGTAACATATAATGGGACATTGTTGAAGCTGGCAGTGTTTTGGTGACAATACGCCGTTTGTGAGTATCTGCAGAGCCTGCTTTGTTCACTTTGCCTTATGATTGTCTGAGAGTGAATTTTCTTCTCTTTGGCGATAGGCACGCCTTCCATGTTATTTGCCTGTCATATTGCTGTAAAGTAGTACCTTAACTGTTCTAGAGTTTCTAGAGTATTCTTTTACGTTAACTTTCCATCTGTGAATGAACTATAACCAGCTTCTGTTCAGAGTACTTTTCCCTCATTTCTCTCACCTCTGAATTCAGAACAGTTTTGTTGTCTCTTTGTGCCTTATCAATATTATTCCCCCACCATTTTTCCTTTCTGCTCCTACTGAACCACCTGTTATATGGTCCAAGGGGAAGAATACATTTTTGCATTATTCAAGAGTGTATGGTGCAAATCTCTCTAGTAAGACAAAATATCCTTGTTGTAACACAGTTTGGAGTGTAAGGGACAGGAAGGTTCTAAGAATCTTCCCGATTTGGGGGAACAGGATGATGAGTTGAATGAATTGGACATGTGCATGAAATAGTTTCGATTTAGACTACCTATCCAAGTTGAGCACAATCCTTTAAAGGTGCCAATTCAGCATGAGGGAACAAAAGACCAACGAGAGCGTTGAGCATTATGTAACATATTTGAAGAAATTAGCATCCACCTGCAAGTTTGGGGATACTTTAGATGAGAGCCTTAGAAATCAATTTATGTTCATGTGTCATAGTGAAAAGATTAGACGTGAACTGTGGGTGAAGGAAGATCCTCTGTTACATGAGGTAATCAGCATTGCTACACACATAGAACATAGAGCTTGACAAGAGTAAGAAAATGCCGGTGAGCAAAGTGGACGTGAAGGAAGATGAGGGAAAAAACAAGGAGGATAGTAAAAGTAAAGGCTCACAACCTCAACAAAGTAAATTCAAGGGTATGTGTTATCGGTGTGGCACTCCGGGACATTTTGCTTCATTTAAGAAGTGTCCTGCATGCCATATGTAAGATCTGCAACTTAAACGGACAATTCGCAAAATGTTGTTGCTCATTCAAGAAAACATCATAAAATGTTGTAAAAGTGTTTGATGATTGTATTTTGTCTGTGCATATCACTGGAGGTGTGAAGAAGTATCCTAAGAATTGGGTTACAATGTGGGATCTGTATGTGGAGACTCTTTGATTCTGTGACGCTGCTCACATTGACGTCAAACGAGTTGTTTGATAAAGAGCTCAGTGGTAAGATTGAGCTGCTCGATCCTGATGGTGGCCATTAATTTTAGAGGTTATTTTGAGTCTGACATCAAGTTCCGATCAAAGACTGTCCATGGGAAGGTGTATCTCCCAGTGAAAGCGAATAGTGTACTGAGTTGGCTGCATCAAAGAGACCTAGGAGTCATACTTAATCCTAATTCTTCAACTCCTGTCATGATCAAAGACTATTATGTTAGGGGCACTTCAAATATGCTCAGTACAAGAGCTCAAAATCAGGCAAGGGGATGATGCCACTAAATTTGTGATGAGTTTCCTGAGGTCTTTATTGAGATGATGGGCTGTTTAAAGGGATATGTGCACAAATAAAGCTCAAGCAAAGGGCAACGCCAGTGGCGGCAAGGGTGCACAGCACAGCATTCCTATCTCCATGAGGGATGATGTTGAACGTTAAATCAAAAGGTTGTGTGCAGAAGGCATTATTTAACCTGTTGGGAGCTCGGTGTGGGTAGCACCCATTGTGGTAACTCTCAGACAGTCAGGTGACAGCAGGTTGTCTGTGGACCTGAAAGCTCTCAACAGGTGCATAATAAATTACCACAGTCTCCGTCCCAACATCACAGAGATGGTTTTGTTGCTGTATGGTGCCAAGTTCTTTACTACCTTGAATTTGTCTGCAGATTATCACCATACTAGGTTGCACCCAGATTACAACACTTTTATTACACCGTATGGTACTTCCGTTTTGTGCGCTTGCCGTTTGGTTTGGTATCAGCTGCTGCTTTGTTTCAGTTTGTTATGTACAGTCTCTTTGGGTGTGTGCAAGGTGTCAAATGTTTCCAAGACAACATCCTGAACTATGGTGATACTAAGGAGGCACATGATGGAAGGGCCCAGGACGTGTTTAGTATTTTGAGAAAGAATAGATTGACACTAAAGCTGAGTAAATGTGCATTTGGAAAAATGGAGATTGAGGGATGTATGACATTACAACACATGCTTTTACATCGCATGCCTTTACAACGCTGTTTTTTCAACGCATGCCTTTAAAACGCATAGTGCTTTGGGACGCTGGATAGTGAATAGTTTAATTTACTATTCCAACTCCAGTCCCAGTGGATAGTAGGGAAGGTGCTGGATAGTAAATTAAACCTATTCCCTATCCTAGAGCGCCCCCCAGCCCAATGCGTTGTAATGGTTTGCGTTGTAAAAGTTGCGTCGTAAAGGCACTACGTGGTAAAAGTTGCGTTGTAAAGGATGTTTCCCGAGATTGAGTATTTGGGCCATGGGGTCAATGCTGTGGGAATCAACCCTAAGAAGGACTTGATTGAGAACATTGTGAATCTGCATAGTCCAGAGAGGAAAGATGAACTGTTAATGATTATGGGCAGGGTGGAATTTCAAGCAACATTTTTGCCTAACTTGGTTTCTAAAACATTGAATATGAGGTAGTTATTAAAGAAGGGAGTGGAGTGTGTCTGGGATGGAGAGTGTAAGAAAGAGTTTATGGAGATCAGGAAGGAGTTTGGAAGTGCAAATAGTTTAAGTTGCTTTGATCCATCAAAGGAATGCTTCTTAATGACTGATACGAGCACAAAGGGGCTTGGTGCTGTTCTATTGCAGCACGGAACAGAGAGTGGTGATCTCAGGCATAGAGCGTATATTTCCAGTTCATTACGTGGAGCAGAAGAGAATTATTCCACTATAGAAATAGAGGGGTTGAATGTTTAATGGTTAGTCAAGAAATTTAGAAGGTTTGTGTGTGGAAAGCAACTTACTGTTTGTGCAGACCATAAACCACTGGTGGAGGTACTCACCAAGAAGGGCCTTGACATGATTTCCATGCACATTTGAAAGTCGATTGTGGGTCTTCTGGAATTTTGCTTTGAAGTGCGCTATCTCCTCAGACCATGACACAAGATTGCTGATCGTCTCTCAAGGCTATGGTCTGTAGTTGAGAAGGATGAAGTGGAGGAAGATGAATAGGTGAGAGCATGCAGTGTTATTGAGGGATGTGTGTCACAATGGGAAGTGGGTAAGTAAGGTTGCAGATGACTCTGCTTTGCAATAGGTATGTGATGCCTTAAGTAATGGCTGGAATTTGGGGATGAGGATGAATCCTTTGTTGGAAAGTTTCTGGGAGATTAAAGTTGAGCTTTCATTTGATGGTGTTGTTCTTCTATGTGGTTTGAGGCTTGTGGTACCTACTGTGTTGAGGGAGAAAATCATGGGTTTAGGGCATGAAGGGGATCACGGGATGAGTAAGAGCAAAGCAAGGGTGAGTCTTAACTATTGGTGGCCTTGAATGGATTAAATGATAGAGAGATTAGCAAGAGAGTTTCCAGATTGTAGAATTTGTAATAAAATGTATAAAGTTAGGAATCCTTCCATGAAGTGCAGGGATTTTCCTTCCAAGCCATGGGATGTGGTAACTGTGGATATTGTGGGGCCATTGCACTCGAGAGTAACTTCTAATTATTTGATTTTTCTTGCAGATCAGTTCTCTCGCTGGGCAGAGATTGGGATTGTCAACAGTATTGAAAATAAAAAGATCACTAATTTCCTGAGTGAGATTTTCAACTGTGATAGTTTGCCCACTGCTATATTGACGGACAATGGTTCCCAGTTCCTGTCATTTTAGATGGAGGAATATTTGCTCATGAAGGGCATAAGGTAGCGAAAGAGTTTGCAATATCATACTGAGAATTCAAAAAGGCAAACAAAAAGGGGAATTCAATTGGAGGTATGTGTGGGAAGGAACTGGAAGGAAGGGTTAAAGAAGTTTTGGTGGCACTGGTTTACTCCACATGCAGCGACAGGTGAAGCGTCCTTTGAATTATTGAGGGGAAGAAAGGCCAATACTGAACTGTTCCTTGGGTGGTTACATTGGGGAAAAGGTGGAGGTGTGAAGCGGGAAGCTATGGAAGGTGGTAGTGAGAAGGAAAGGAAGTTGTAAGTTGCGTTATGATATTCGGAAGGGTGTGAAGAAAGTGGATTTGTCAGTGGGTGATTGGGTGTTGATAAAAAAACAGTATTATCAAATGGTGGGTATAAATGTATGGGTCCTTTGAAAGCTGTTAAACATTTCTGCAATGCTGTTAAGGTGGAGGATGGTAGGATATGGAACCTCAACAGTTGTAATGTACAAGGGAAATGATGTGATATGAATTTTACATTTTCGTTTTGGTTTCCTGTTATGTTGTAGGTTTTTGGTTTTCCTTTCTGGTTAATTTTTTTTTAATCTTGTATTTTCCTTTTGTATTTCGTAAAGGAGAAAGGGTTGTGTATCTGTGAGGGAGTGTAGGATGTCTTGGTGTTCCAGCTTGTGATGTCAAGTTATGTATTTCAAGGTGTCACTTGCTGCTGAACCTGGAGCTTACATGATCCTTGGATGGGATGCTCTCCAAGAACCTACTTAAAACTCTTCTGGATTCCCTCTTTATTACAATGCCCTCAGCATCCTACCCAGCACCCCTTACTCTAGATATACACAGGCACCTGGCTTTATATATTGAAAGGAGGACACTTTACCTTGCAGCTTATAATCCAATTGAAAAGAGTTTAAAGGTGATGAAACTCCATTGGTAAAGCTTGCCCCATAGCACATGGAGAAGTGGCAAAAGTATCCAAGTGAAATACCCATATTTTTCATGGGTTAGAGCCCATTTTCCTACTGAAGCTACAGGTGTTCTTGCTTCAGAAGTGAGAGACAGGGCCGATTGGCTGTAGCGGACACCAGGCGTTTCCCTGGTGGGCCAGAGAGATGGGGGCCGTTTTTGTACCTGTGCTGCAATATTGGCCCTCTGAAACAAAAGCAGGAGCGGTACCTATCAATAGCACCCCCTCCCCTCTCCCCCCGAGGCCCTGGTGAGAGATACAGGTGTATTATAAAATGCATGACTTCTAGAAGTGGGAGCCAGAGGTACAGATATGTTAGGAGCTGAAGTCAAAGGTACAGCTGTTCAAGAAGCAAAAGCCAGCTATCTAGATGTTTCCAAAAGCTATAGGGTTCTAGAAGCAGCAGGTCCTGCTGTGCTAGCTGGGAATGCTAGGTGTACAAGTGTTCTAGAACCAGAAGGCAGTGGGCATGATGTTCTAAAGGTTTGTCCTCAAGGGGCCCCCATAGGTTCAGGTTAGCTGTGTATAGGGCCCCTTGAGCATCACCCACGCAGCTCTCCTCTTTGCTAGCAGTCTCCAAATCCGAGACTGTCCCGGAAGCGGGGAGAGAATAGATAATTCATCTCAAACTGTTAAAAATAAAATTGAAACGGTTTACCTCAGTTCAAAACAGGAGTGTATTTTCTGCCGGTTCTAAAGGTTAGGGAGCACGCTGGGAGACAGGAGGAGCAAACACCGAAATGCAGAAAGAAAAATAATTTCTTTGAAAAGATTGAACAGGTTAAAAAAGTTTCCCTAAAAACAAAATGTTCTAGCACTCGTTTAGAAAAATGTTCTGGCAGTTCACAAAGATGCTCTCCTGCTCGCTGCAATCTTTCTCACAGAAAAAAAGGCTGCCTTTTATGTGCGCTCTCAGAACCTGGAAGGAACAGGAGGTGCTACATGAATAGGTTTGGCTGTAATGCCCTTTGTATTCTATCTCTAACATGAAAATTCTGTCTCTGTTTTAATATGTATTTAGGATTTTTTTAATACAGCTTTAACGTCACTTTGAAGTAATGCCTTGTGTTTGCGGCTTTAAGATTTTATTTCAAGTGGGAAAATATACCGGCTAGTGATGATTTTCCCATGTTGTTACTGCCTTCACATCAAAAGGGGCAATGTTTGCTAAATACTGGCCAGACAGCAGCCTTCCAGACCCACTGCGACCAAGGAGAGATGGAGAAAGGGGGAAGTAAAAACGAAATTCACTAAATATTGACTTGGTATTAGATCTGTGTATGACATAGGCACCACAGCACTTTGAAATATGGGGCCATATTTATCAAGGGTTGCGTCGCTTTTGCACCACGTTGCCTAGTGGAAAAGCGACACCTTCCTTGAAATGCGATTTATGAAGCCACGCAAGGCCACCTTGCGTGGCACGATAAGTCTAGAGTAACACAACGCAGAACAAATCACTGCGTTAATCTACCCCAGGTGGCTTTCCATGGGTTCTGCATGGGTGTTCTCACCATTAATGGTAGACCTGGGAATGATCCAAAATTCTATGCCTTCCCAGGGGAGGCGTAACAATGAGAAATATCTTTATTTCTTCTCGTGTTTCCCTCTTTCTATGTGTGCAAATGCCTTAGCAGATAGTTTTTTTGCATGAATGTTCCCCTTCTCGCACCAAAACAATCCTCCTTACAATACAGACAGCCTCGCACCATGGTGCAAAAGTGCCTGTATTGGCACGAGGCAGCACATTCTGGCAAGTGCTGGGAAGAGGCAGGAATGTGCCCTATTGTGATAAATATTGCACATTCCTGTCCTTTCCCTGTAACACAATGCACCAAAGTGACTTGCTGTGCAGCATTACATTTTGATAAATGTGACCCTTGGTGCTTGGGAGTGGTATTAGGTACTCAGAGGCTAAGTGAATGGAAGAAAGGGGGGGTGCTCTTCACTGGGTTGCAAGAACGTTTGGTTGTTTTTATTGGCCTCTGGGACCTGTTTATTGCTGTATTTTGCTGTCCTGCAGTGGAAATCAAACTCCAGTGGCATGGCTCTGGAAGTGGTAGAGGAAGCTTGCTTTCCAGTGAAGCAGTTCAGTTCCACTGCTGGCAAAGCTGCAGAGTGTTCATGCTACACATACTTTTACAGATGAATTTTAAAGAAGGCCTGGTGTGTTGATCGCACAAAATCTACCTTTTACCATAGGTTCTCTGCCACAAAAAAACACTCTTACCAGGACCACGGCACCAGAAGAAAGAGGCCAAGGTTTCCTTCATCCCAGCCTGTCTATTATTTAAACTCCATCCCTAGATAATCTACCTAATGCAGTCTCTCCTGGGTGCAGCACCTTCCTGAAAAACCTCAGGGGCAATGTCTAGAGTCCATATTATATATAGGATGCACTGTCCTGCTTTGCGCCATTGCGCACCTTTCAAAAGATGTGCCTGTTGCAGACTGGGCTAGTGCTCGCTATTATGGTGAATACATTGCCCCTAGGGCAGCCGCGACCTCCATCTGACCTCAGGGCGGCGTATTCAGTGAAATACAGAGCCGCTGCTTCCAAGCCACTCCGTCTATCGCTGAACAGGCAGCAACCCATCTGCACATTAAAGAGGGGACAGAAATCCCTTTGCAGTGGGTGCAGTGAGGGAAAGCACCTGCCTGCAGGTGGATATTTGGAGCGATCAATGGGGCCCCCTTTCCCATGTGTAGAGGGCTGCCCTCAGGGCATGCACTAATAGTGCTTCACATTTCGTCAGTAGGTGGCGTTGTGCGGCTCCGCGTCCGTCGCTGGCGTCATATGCGCTGAGATGACATCACGGAGACTACTTAAGCACCACCCATGCACGTTGACATCAGTTCTGTACACGACTTTCTGTGCCAGGAACGCAGAGCCATGCAAGAAGCTGACCACTGGTGCCATGAAACTAGGGCCCTGAAAGGGATGTCCTTAACCCTAGTTATCAGTTCGCAGGACGGGGAGGATGGGTGGGGCGGTAGGGAATTTATCACTAACTAATGTCTCTTACAGATACTATGTTACACAAGTAGTAACTTGTGCATATGAAAGAGACACGTTAGTGATAGATTCCTTACCATAGAATAGATACCCCATCAATACCAAGGATGCGAAGGCAGAAAGAAGGTGGGCAAAGTGATGGTCTAATACAAGGCTCCCCCCCACTGGAAGGAGACTCCCGGTGCACAGCTTGAAAAGGACAAAAATGTCTTGAATGTGAACTCAATTTTAATCCAAAATGTAATCACCAACGAAGGTTTGAAGTAGTCCATCAATGATTTATTCCATAAATCAGAATTTTCATTTGCTCATAAATCATAAATTATTCAATGCCTGATATCGACATCATTCAAAAATCAACTTTATAGACATAACTCCCAGCATAACTCCCAATGCATTTCGGGCTGTAATAAAGCCCTTCCTCAGGGGATTGCTCTAAAAACATAAAGGAAAGCAAGATAGTGTCACTATGATGTAATGCGAAAAAGTACCCTTCACCACAACTTCACGTGTTCAACAAATGGTGCTACATCTCAATTAAATGAAATCACCCTTGGTGTTCGTGGAAAAGTGAATCAAAGTCCAAAGACGTGCAAGCATGTAAAGAAACTCCGGAATAATAAAGGTCAAACCAGCGTGCTCATGCGAACTGTAATAGCATGTGTCCAACCAAATAAACACCACTGATAGGGAAGATAAAGAAACGATTAACCGCGCGCAGCGTGCACATGCAAAGCGGTCAGAAACTACTAAATCCAGTTAATAAACCCAGACTGATATAGTTATTAGCGTCCTCGCGAACGAGGTACTTACATGCCACGAAGTGCGTGTGCCGGCTCTCAGTGTTCTAAGCAGGCAGCCTCGACAAGCGGGGCCGCCAGCGCGTTTATGAAGCATGCAGCCTCAAACAGGAATTGCGTGTGAGTGTAAAAGGGAAAGTAGGACCCAAGGCCAACCACATTGGAAAAGAATAAGTGAGCGCCATCTTAAAGTGGTGAAAAAATGACCACTGAAACAAAATCCCCGATCTAAATATAGAAATTAACCGTTCATTGTATGAGATGTATTTACAAGCACATTACACGACATGTTATACGACTATGGTGAACAATATACAGTTTGTGACACATCATGAAAACAATGATATACGCATTCAAATATAGCACAAAAATTCCATTCGGTCATTCAGACCGAGTGGCTGCAAAGTGATGGTCTGCCCGATGTGGAAGGGCATGACAACCTTTGGCAAGAAAGAAGGACGGGTCCTCAGAACCACCTTGTCCGGATGGACGGAAAGTAAAGGAGGTTTAGAAGAAAGAGCCTGGAGCTCACTCACTCTTCTGGCAGAGTTGATAGCTACCAGGAAAGCTGTCTTGAGAGTGAGAAGACGCAAAGGAAAGTTATGAAGGGGCTCGAAGGGAGCGCACATCAGATATGTTAAGACATGGTTTAAGTCTCATTGAGGCATGATGAACGGCACGGGAGGAAACGTGTGTGTAATGCCTTTCAGAAAATGGTTAACAATCGGGGACTTAAAAAGAGAAGGCTGATCAGGAAGCCGTAGAAAGGCGGAGATGGGTGAAAGATAACCTTTGATAGTGCCCAGAGAAGAGCCCTGCTGGGCCAAAGAAAGAAGGAACAGAAAGACTTCAGAAAGAGGGGCAGAAAGGGGATCCACAGACTTTGCTTGGCACCATGCCACAAACTTGTTTCACCTGCAGGCGTATACTGTTTTCGTGGAGGGATGCCTGGCTGCCAGAATGATATCACAGACTTCGTGAGGAAGATCAGAAGCTGTCAACTGTCGCCGCTCAATCTCCACGCATGGAGGTGGAGGCTGGGCAGGTTAGGGTGGAGGACCGTCTCCTGCTGCTGCAAAATAAGATCCTCCCGAAGATCGGGATCGGGGGATCGATCGCCATGCTGAGTAGCTCGGGATACCAGTATCTTCGTGCCCAATCCGGAGCCAAAAGAATGACTTGGGCCTGCTCGCGCCGAATCTTCTTTAGCTCTCGGGGCAGAAGTGGTATAGGCAGAAAGGCGTACAATAGACCGCAATTCCACTTGCGAAGAAAAGCGTCGCCGAGTGAGTGCCGCCTTGGAAATTCCAACATGCAGAACTGATGACATTGCGCATCCTCTTCGGTGGCGAATAGATCTAACCAAGGCTCTCCCCACTGCAGAAGGAGACCTTGCGCCATGTCCGAGTTCAGACGCCATTCATGATCCATCAAGCACCGGCAGCTGAGTTCATCTGCCCTGGTGTTCAGAGAACCTGCCAGGTGTTGAACCACCAAGGAAATGCCTTGATGTTCCAGCCATGTCCAGAGGCGCAGAGCCTCCTGACATAGGGTCCAGGACCCCACCCGCCCTGTTTGTTGCAGTACCACTGGCGGTGGTGTTGTTCTTGAACACCTGCACCACACTTCCCCGGACAGAGGGAAGGAAGGCCTTCAGTGCAAGTCGGATAGCCCGAAGCTCCAAAAGGTTGATATGGAGTTGGAACTCCGCCGGAGACCAGAGGCATCTGATCTCCGCCTTCAACAACCAGTCGTCAAGGTAGGTGAAGACTGACACCCCTGACATGCGCAGATGAGCTGCGACCACCACCATCACTTTCGTGAACGCCGGATGGGCGCTGGTAAGGCCGAAGGGGAGCACGGCAAACTGAAAATGCTCATGGCCTACCGTAAACCGCAGGTAATGCCGGTGGGCCGGCAGGACGGGGATGTGAAAATAGGCGTCCTGCAAGTCCAACGCTACCATCCAGTCTCCAGGTTCGAGGCCAGCCAAGACCTGAGCCGGAGTCAACATCTTGAACTTCCCCTTCGGAGCAAGCGACTGACGTTCCTGAGGTCCAAGATGGGGCGCAAGCCCCCCTTCTCCTTCTTGGAGACCAGAAAGTAGTAGGAATAACAACGACGCCTTACTTCTGGTCCAGGAACGCGCTCGATGGCCCCCTTGGCCAAGAGGGCCATGACTTCCTGCTGGAGAAGCGCGAAGTGATCCCCCGACATGCGGTGGAGGGGGGGTGGACTCGAAGGGGAGGGAGTAACCTCTCCGGACGAGTTGCAGCACCCACCTGTCGGAAGTGACAGAAGGCCAATGGGGAAGATGATGACGAATACTGCCACCCACAGGCGTGGGGTGCGCCCGAAGCTCAGACTAGGAAGGCTTCGAGGTGGATGTCGCGGGCGGAGGTAGGCTGGCCCTCACGCTGGTCCCAGAAGCCACCACAGTGGCCTCCACGCCCATGACCAGGCTGAGTTTGGTTCTGCGCAGGCTTTTGACTGAACGAGCGGGCAGGGGCACCCCTTCCCTGGCCACGAAAGGCTGGGCGCGTGGTGGATAGGCCCAAGGACTTGGGCCTATCCACTACAGCTCAAGAGTCCTTAAAATGCTCCAGCGCACTGGCCGTCTTAAAACCAGGCATACCTACTCGCACCAGAGAAGACCAACAAGAGACAAAAGTCCCCAAAAAATAGTAAAAAAGTGACTAAGGTACGTGCTCTAACCGGATCTGCGCTTACTTGCGCGGAAAAAGAAAGAACTGATGTCAGCGCTCATGGGTGGCACCTAAGTAGTCTCCATGACGTCATCTTGGCGCATACGATGCCAGCAACAGCCGCGGAGCCATACAACGCCACCTACTGACGCACAGGGGTACTGCTAGCAAAACTTTCTGGATCCAGTCTGATGCCTGGGGATATTCTACGGTAAGGAATCTATCACTAACGTGCCTCTTTCAGATTCCATATTACAGCGCAGGCAAAGACACATAGTAATTCCATCATTTACATGTGGCCACACCCACATGCAAATAAAGGAACGCCCTCTCACAATAGCGTTGGCGCTACATGTGGACCAGCGTTATCAGAATTAGAGAAGTGGGCACATTAGGAGTCTGCGGCCCCTTCTGTAACACCAACGTTCCCTGAGGGCACACATGCCCATTGCTCCCCTGGTGCACTTTACGTAATACAGCCCATGGAATTTTCTTCCCTCAGGTCTCCCATTGTGAAGGTAGCTTAGTTGTAACACATAGTAAGAGAAGTTTCACAACTATGACCATCCTAATTGCAAAATATCAGAGCATTCATTTTTCAGCCTGGTTTTGGTTACAGTTGCACAAACATTTTACTGCTGACCAGTCGCGGCTGACATTAATTGATGGTGGGGGTGCAGTGGGTTGCAGGGGGAGGGGGTGAATGTAAAAACACATTTTTAAAACGTACCTGTCCTCCGACTGGCCAGGTCCTGCGTTTTCTCGGCTCCGGCTCCTGCTCTTCTGCCTCTGGCAGGAAAAGGAAGCAGGCAGACTCCCTTCCCTCCCCTGAACCAATCACAACGCTGCAGTGGCAGCGTTGTGATTGGTGGGGCCGCTGCCTAGCCATACAACTATGGGGAGGCCGTTTTCTCCATGTAGGCTGCATTGCAGTCAGCATGGAGAAAGGGCAGAGTGCACATGACTGGTTGGAGAGTCCCAGAGGGCCGTCCAAACAGTCATTGCACCCTCAGGAGTGGGCACACCACTCCTCCCCTGCCCAGCCCTTCTCATAGAGCAGCCCAGCCCACCTGCCCGCTTGCAGCCAAACACTTCTGCTTTCTTGCAGTGTGAGAAGCAGAAACATAAAATGGTAGTTTTACCATTTTATGTTTCTGCTTCTCGCACTGCGAGAAAGCAGTGGGGCGACGCTCCTCCACCCTAGTGGAGGAGCCGCCCCTGCTGCTGACTTTTTTTCAAATTGAATCAATAGAGGCAGGGAATGATCTTTAACCCCTTACACAATATTCTCCCAAGTTTTGACAAACGTCATTGGCTTAGAGATGGTTGTTAAAAGTGTGAAGACTTCAAATGTTTTAAACACTAATTCATAGAAGGGGTTTCAAACAGTGATTGATAAATATTTTGAAAATGCACACTTTTCCTGGACAAATTCTTGAGAGTATACTGTTAGGTCCCTCTTGCCACACCCAAGGTAGTATAAAAACATAGAAGCGGTGGACCCATTCTGTTGGCTTCGCATGCATTTAAATGCACCATTTGCTACTTACTTTTACTGAATATTTCCCAAATCTATCTGTAAACTGATTTTTATATTCTATAAAGTGCTTCCCTAATGTGCATATAAATGCATCATGTGCTACTAACTTTCCTTCAATTTCCCCTTCCAATTACCATTATGGGGACCACACCACTGTTCATGAATCAGCATCAGACTTTCCTCTTGAAACCACTCATTTGTAGGAAAAAGAGAACTTGTCACAGAGCCTTTTCCGGCACTGCCCCAAAGCTATGGAACTCTCTTCCACCGGAAGTACGCCGAATCTCTTCAACGAAGGCGTTCAAATTGGAGGCCAAAACATTCTTTATAAATCATTTCTCACCCTAATTGTGCTGGGCGCACCTGCTCGAATACATTGTTCTTACTTACTTTGGACTATCATTTGTTATAGTCCTTTTTTTTAATGCAAATGTCCCTGAATATGCGATCATTCCTGTTTTCTACTCCTACTTGATGTCGATTTTGCATCTATATCCTTCCTCCCATCCTATTTTAAAGCGCTCTGATATCCCTCGGGATCTTGTTCGCGCTATATAGAACTTTATAAATAAATAAATCAGGACTTTTGTCATGGTTCCTCCAACCTCTCTTACCACGATGTCTAAATCTCTTGTACGGATCTTTGCTAAATATTTAACTGCAAAGCTTTGATAAATCATGACTGGGACGTTGATCCTTCTCAGTATACAGCAAACTTTGGAACTCTCAGCCCTTTCACATTAGAAATACACAGAACAACCAATAAGCTTATAAAAAATTGGCTCGTCAAGGTTTAGATTTTATTGTGTGGCTCAATTCTACAAGGTAACATGAATTTATACTCAAGCACAGCATCTACCTTCCCAGTAAACCGCATCAAACAACTATTACATGAGATAAACAAAACTTTCGCAGCATATTTCCCCCAAGGCTCCCAAGTTATCCCAACTTACCAAATCAGAACCTTGATTGAAACTGTTGAGAGGTATGCCCACCAAGTTAGGATTCATCCATCAGGTTCTGTCTTTTATTAACTATGGTTGGCCTTGCAAAAGTGTTTTAAGTCTTGATTTAAGATGTTTATGGGAAGTGCACAATGAACTCTCTTCTGCTGATGGTATTCTTTGGGGAGGTGATAAAGCTGTTCCTCCTTCCAAGCTCAGGGATTCTATTGTCAAGTTGTGTCATGAGGCCACTGTGGCATAGTTAAGACTAAACAGTCCATCAAGAATGGTTTCTGGTGGCCTATTTTGGATATTTTTGTGGAACATATTGTCAGGAATTGTGTGATTTGGGTCAACGCCGACAAAGCCCTTAAAACCTTAAAACCTAACACGAGTACCCCTTGCATTCCCAATGGTCCTTGGGAAACCATTGCTGTTGATATTATGGGTCCTATTGGCAATGAGTCTAAGTATGTTATTTATGCTATTGATGTGTTTTCTCGGTGGCCCATTGTCATGATTGCTGACAGAGTTGATATTGATGCTGTTTTGCCCTTTTTGGACACTGTTTTCCGTGAGGAAGGTTTACCTACTCAGATAATCACTGACAACGGTGTTAAGTTTGTTTCTCGCAGGTCTCAAATTATTTTCAACAGGTTATGCCTTAAACATCCCATCACATCTCTTTACAACCCCAGTGGGGGGAATTGCATGATCGAGCGTTTCAACAGGGTGCTCAAGAGTGCTATTCAATCTGCTGGTACAGAAGATAGTAGGTGGGAATTATGCATTCTCAAAACTGTTTGGTCGTATTGCACCACTGATTGTACTCCTTTTGAAATTATGAGAGGTAGAGTGGCCAGAACTAAAATCAATCCTGGATGGCTGGTTCAGAGCACAAGCTCAAATTTAGATTTGGACGTTGTTAAACAAAAAATTAAAGACACTCATGACGTCCACAAGTTTGTTTGACTGCAAAAGAGGTTCTAAGGTTAACACCAACATTGAAATTGCCATGCTTGGAAGGTTAGGAAAGGTGTTAATTCCTAGGTTCTTTCGAAGTCACCCAAGATTTTAAAAATGCTGTCAAGTTAAGTGACGGTAAAGTCTGGAATCTCACATTTATTGCTATTCTCAAAGGTGACAAAAGTGTTTATGTTAATCCTTCCTCTTGTGTAAAGGGCAATTGTTTGGATGATGTGGATTCTTCTTGTGGAGATTCGGATATTGTTTGTGGGAATTCTCGTGTCAATTCTTCACCTGTTGAAGCCTCATCATCCAGCTTCTGCTGAGGAAGTCCACTATGTGCCGTACGTTTTGGGGAGAAGAATCAAAAGAAAACTTTTATGGATGTCTGATTATACTTCTTGATTGCTTTGGTTCTTTCTCGTCATTACTGTTCTTTTACTGTTCTTTTTTGTATTTTGGGGGGAAGGTGTGTGGTGTTGGGGGTTATGTGCCTTGCGTGGCTCGTGCAGCTATCAAGTGTGCATTCTACATTCTTGTTTAGAATGTGTGCTTTGCTCCTTGACAGTTAATCCTTCGGCCCACGGCTTGATGGTCGTCTTTCCTGCGGGTGGTGTATTTTGTACAAATAAAGTACTATCTTCAACTTACCTGTGTCCAGCTTACTTTAAAAGGGGGCTTGGGGCAGTGCTTAATTTGTAAAACATTTTGTTAAGAGGCCACATCCACTTCCCCGGCTTCGCCCACTTCCTCCAGTGGCAAGCAGAGATTGAGAGTACAAGATTGGAGTGTAACATGATTAGAATAAAAAGTGGAAATGGGAGAAAGGCAAGGGAAGAAGAGAGGCCATTGTGGAGCATTTGAAAGTAGAGAGGAAGGGAAAGGTGAACAATGAAAAGCCTTTAATGAGGGGAGGCGGCGGTTAAGAGGAAACGCGGACGTAGGGCAGAAAGTTACAGAGGAATGGAGAGAAGGGAAGGAGATAGAAGTGAAAGGGAGGAAGAAAAGCAGATACTAAGGGACATCAAGAAAAGAGTGCACCTCTGCTTTATTAAATATACAGTTATTAATTATGTAAAGTTGAGGGGTGACAGGGCAGTATCATTCATGGCCTGGCTCACCAATGCATAGCTGAGCTGTCCAAGCCACAGGATAGGGATTCTTTAACTGTGTTAAGGTTTTATGCCATCAAAAGATGTTTTGTGGCATCACAATAAGTATTCCTAATAAAAGATAATAAAGAGTCAGTTATACCATTGGGATTAAGCTTTGATGGAGAATCAGGCTCTCATGCTTCAAACAAATAGTTCTATTACATGATCAGGCTCCAAGTCACAAAATCCCACTTCCACCTATTTTCAAATGAAGTCAGAAATTCAACTCCATTCAGAGAGGCTTCCACAAGCACTTTTGAACTAATTCAACTGAGTCTGCCGTATGTGCTATATTAGGATTGTAATTTATGAAGAGCAAGTAACAAAAGGATCTCTATGACAAAATCAGAAACCCACGGAGCTATCCGCATAAATACAGTTCTATCATGTGCATGGTACATGTTCTTTGCAGAAGGCACATTAACTCTCGGTGCTGCAGTTAAAACTACTACTAGACAAAACACTGATCTCTCTCCAGCAGGGACAGAACATTTAATCACCAGTGTGCAGCATTATCTTCACATTTTTAGGTTTCGACCTGGCAAAAAGCTGCGCAAGCAGCGATTCGCGCAGGCGAAATCTTATGTCTTACACTGTGTGGCTGGGAATCCGCCCCTCTGTTCCATTGACTAGCTCCATAAATGGAGGCTAGCCATTGGAACAGAGATCTGTCCGTCAATTGCGGAGCAGATTCGGGGGCGTTCCGGCCATTTTTACTCATCCTGCCCCTTTGGACACGTCAGTGCGGCGGTGGGCGGGGTTTATTTTTGTGTTCGTCGAGGTTTCTTTTCGTCATTCCGCGGCCGACCGCCGCCGGAGGAAATCCAGGTCCAGGTGAGTGCTTTCCGTGTGTTCCCGCACCCCCCTCCCGCTGTCCGTCTTCCCGTTCCTGCCCCCCCTCCCGCTGTTCGTGTCCCCGTTCCCGCCCCCCTCCCGCTGTCCGTGTGCCCGCCCCCTCCCGCTGTCCGTGTGCCTCCCGCTGTCCGTGTGCCTCCCGCTGTCCTACACTTAAAAATGCCAATATACAGCATATTACACTCTGAACATCTATTTGATATACGTGTCCTTATTTGAACACCACTACACCTTAGAGTAGAGAGCAGAATGATAAAAGCACTTTGGCTAAACTATTCATCTGAAGCTCTTTGTTTAAGCGCCAAACTGCTACGTGCAAAATCGAATGCAAACCACTGATATGGCCCTGATAATAATAATGCAGGCCTGACAGACCTGCAAAAAAGCATTAGCAGCTTTGGGGGCACCTGCGGTAACATTGAATGGTAAAAAACGAATTTCTCTCGTCTAGTAAATAACTTGTTACGCTTCTATAAAGCGCGCGCCTTACTAAGCTATTTATGAATCCGGGTTCATTGAAGCAACTGCTGGGCAGGATTCGATTTTAGAGTTGGCGCCAGGCGGTGCAAGCATGGTAATACTACAGCTCCCTGGCTGTGATCACACCCGCATCCAAGGACAGTCAGGGAGTCCTGTGTACAGCAGCGCACGGACAGGGTGGGAGCAAGGAGCTCTGACAGGGAACAGGCATAGTAACTTAAGGCAGCCGCCCCGCCCCGGAAGGGCATTCAAAAATCCTGATACAGCTAGAGCGGCAGTGATGGCAGTAGAATAAGCAAGCCAGAACTGAAGACAGTTACATGCCATCCGGAAGTCGCGTTACCGCAGGATTTGTTCATTGCCCAGGAATGGGGCATTACAATGGAACCTGTGACAAGGGCGTCAGTAGAGAGTCGTATCTCAACTTCCACGGCATTAGCCTGCTAAATAGCTATGGATGGAAAAGCTGCAACCAAGCTCAACAGATGAAAAATTACGTTTTTGCCTTGTGACATCGTCAGGAGAAGGTCGAGGAGTACAATCCCCCTGACTGATGGGTTGGGCCAGTGCAGAGGATTATGCCGTCCTTGAAAGACTAAAACCAAAAATTCACCCCAGGCAGGAGGCTCGGCAATTACAAGCACACGCCGGCAGCGAGCCACACACCTCCCCGGCCCCCTCCCGTGGAGCCTGTTTACTGAGCAGAAATGGCCAACCATGGAGCATCACCACCGGCGTGCCGAGGAGACGGCACAGTCCGGCAGCGATATAGGCTCCTAGATGTATGCACGTCAACATGCACACTGCAGAGGCTGGTGGATGACCTGGCGGGCACAAGACATGGGGCAGTGATCACTTTCAACCTTCACTAACAGATTCCCCCCAACTACTGCCTGATGCCTCAGTCCATCCATCATGAACCATCTCCAAGCCCCCTGTTTCTGTCTGCTCCAGTGTGTGTGTGTGTATGTGACTGTTCCAGAGTGTGTGTGTGTGTGACTGCTCCAGAGTGTGTGTGTGTGTGTGACTGCTCCAGAGTGTGTGTGTGTGTGTGTGACTGCTCCAGAGTGTTTGTGTGTGTGTGTGACTGCTCCAGTGTGTGTGTGTGTGACTGCTCCAGTGTGTGTATGTGTGTGTGTATGTGACTGCTCCAGAATGTGTGCGTGTGTGACTGCTCCAGTGTGTGTGTGTATGTGACTGATCCTGAGTGTGTGCGTGTGTGACTGCTCCAGTGTGTGTGTGCATGTGACTGCTCCAGAGTGTGTGTGTGTGTGTGTGACTGCTCCTAGGTGTGTGTGTGTGACTGCTCCAGGGTGTGTGTGTATGTGACTGCTCCAGAGTGTGTGTGTGTGTATGTGACTGCTCCAGAGTGTGTGTGTGTGTGTGTATGTGACTGCTCCAGAGTGTGTGTGTGTGTGTGTGTATGTGACTGCTCCAGTGTGTGTGTGTGTGTGTGTGACTGCTCCAGTGTGTGTGTGTGTGAGTGCTCCAGTGGGTGTGTGTATGTGACTGCTCTGGTTGTGTGTGTGTGGGGGGGCTCTGGGTGTGTGTGTGTGGCTGGCTCTGGGTGTGTGTGGCTGGCTCTGGGTGTGTGTGTGTGGCTCTGGGTGTGTGTGTGGGTGGTAGTACTTGCTGTCTGCTGAGCTCGTCCGTAGGGTACAATAGTTCTCACATTTGCGAGAGATTAAGCTATTGGCAATGTAAATGACAGTGTCATTTATTTATCTGTTTTCAAAACCAACACATAAATACAAATTTTGTCATTTACAATGCCAATAGCTCTAACTTCTCCAAAGGCGAAACTGTTGCATTGTAAATGCTTGTTATTGTAGCCTGCCGGAACACACAAGGAACTCTGTAGTAAGTGCTTTCAATCCAAGATATTTCCTAACACAGTGCCCCTGGCCTCAACTCAGCACCCCCAAACTCAATGCCAGATGCTCACCACCCTAAAAGCTGCCCCTGTCTGATGCCCAACTGCTGGTCACCCAAAACAACATGATCACGTTTTAGAATCCAAATGCGCATTGCCAGAATCATGTAAGAATTAACTTTTTATTGACTGACTTTCTTACACTGCTGCTGATAACTGGAAACTGCTTCAAAGCACAGGACAATACATACATACATGAAACTCGTGCATCAGACTTTCTAAACAAGTTGGGTACATAAACATGGCAGGTGCACATGTGGCCTGTGGTAGACAAAAATGTAAAAAATGCAGACCTGAAGAGCATTAGACTCCCCCGCCAGCCTAGTCCACCTGACTTCTCAAGAGCAAGCACAGCACTCAGTGGTGTAAAAAATAAACTTGAGGGGCCCCCCATCAAAGTACATGGAGGCGCCCCTTTTGCCCTTGGGCTCGGTCAGGAGATCTGAGAACAGAGGCCTGCCGCCTGTGCACACTAATTACTAATCCATATTGAAATGGAACCTCAACCCAGGGATCTCAACCCAGGGATTTAAAGTGTGACTTTGACTTGAAGTCCTTCTCGGGATGTGACACATGTTTATACATGTTTATTTTCCTTCAGAAATGAAAATCCACATAGTTTTAATTTTCTGATGGTTTTAAATTGAAATCGAATTAAACCTTGTAGAAATGCAGAAAAAAATGCACTATGCTCCCTGATTTGCAGTGCTCGTGTAGTGAAATGTATATTTTATGATATTTCTGAAGACAAACACAAACAAATCCAGCTAAATGCTGGTTCCTTGGTATTTATCAAGCTGTAAAAAATATAAAGTTAAGATATTGCCGTTTGTGGTAATTGGCAAAAAAGCAGCAAACCGTGGCCTGCAAAGCATAAATGCCATATTTTCAGCACTATTCAGTATGCCTGTGTCACTGGAATCTTCTGCTCCAGTTTACCCCAACATGGGCAGTGCAGAATACAGAGAATTCTGACAGATGCAAAGAAATTTAAATGCCTTTCAGAAAGATGCAGAATGTTCTAACCATGCATATGATGGCGCAAAAGACGGGATCCACACACCCTTCCCTCAACTAAGATCGGAAGCACAGATTATTCCCAATGGAGAAGCAGGGTCGGCTGTGATATTCAAAATAAAAGAGCCGGTCGGACGCAGAAATTGGGGCCAGGAATCCCACTGACAAATCGGATAGTTTAAAAAGTGGCTCACACTTGCAATTTGGGGCTGTTTTGAACTTGTATAGTCACTGTATATGTGTTCTGGGGGACTGCATGCACTTGTGTTTGCTGCAGTCACTATATGTTGTGATATCAGGGAAATTAACAGTGAAGACTGTCCCACCACACCATAAAACAGGGCCACAAACAGCCAATAAACGCCCCACAACCTAACCTATCACACAAGTTTTTCTGGCACCTGTGAAGTTACCCTATATGCCAGACTGACATTGCGCACAAGAAGACACTCATTGCTGACTTTTATGCACTGCACCTCTCAGAATTGAACAGGTAGGCAGGAAGTCGTACAATGCACATGAAAACAGACTGCACCATTCTAAAACACACGTATGTATTGGGTGAAAGGTAGTGCAGCTCTCTAAACATCCTGGCTGTAAGTATGCAGCAGGGGTGTGAGAAGTTAGCCTGGCATATGATGTCCACTAGTTCTAGTGGGCACCTTGCACCAGTCTAATCGGCCCTTATTGATGGTAGTTGTAAAGTCAACCTTATAGAAAGCTATCCTAGTGGTAGCATGGACCAGCAGTCATCAGGCTAAGACTTCAGAGAGAGTATTAAGCAAGCTGTTTTACCAATTGTAATCCCATGAGTACAAATGAAAGGACACCACACAAGGTATATATCAAATA
Organism: Lissotriton helveticus; assembly: GCF_964261635.1. Taxonomy (NCBI): domain Eukaryota; kingdom Metazoa; phylum Chordata; class Amphibia; order Caudata; family Salamandridae; genus Lissotriton; species Lissotriton helveticus. The sequence continues at coordinate 1,308,713,895 of NC_136057.1, forward strand.
TATATGTATTTATTCTAAACACAACCCCTCTGCACTTTTTATGAGGTCAGAGGTAAAAGTACAATACAAGTTACTCAATTACTATACGATAAGTTGCACAGTATACGTTATGCCCTAGGGACCTCACAAACCATATACTAAAATAGTGGTATAAGAACCACGAGAGAATTAGAAAGCAGGCCTGGGGCATGTGGAATCGCTGGGTCTACTCTAAATAACCAAAGGTTAGGAAGTAGGAAGGCCACGGGAGATGCATGCAGTGTCTAAACACAGCCGAGGGTTACCTTTGACTTTCTATGGAAAACGTGGAAGTTACAAATATACAATTTAAGGACACTTCCGGATTGACTACGATGGAACCCTTTTAAACTAGGACACTTCGAGAGTCAAGACCCACGGGAGCGCCGGAGTACTCGTGTTACCTCACCCAGGGAAGCCGGGTGCATAGGTGTCTTTTCATGTCGGGTTTCGTCATTGTTTTCAATGGAGAGCTGCAAAGAAGTGCTGCAGGCGACCAGAGGAAAAGTGTCCGGGTGGATCCAAGGGTGGATTGAAGATCTGTAGAACCTGAAAGCAGAAGGGACAGAGTCTGGGTCACTTGCCAGTGACCCGGGTGGCAATAGAAAGATGCCACCAGATGTCGGGTGATTTCAGGTGAAGATATGAAGATTGACTCTTCAGCCACGAGGAGCAGGAGGCGCCGACGACAACCAGGAGCTGGATTCGAGCTGGGGCAGAGTGCCCCAGCAACCAGTTTGAACTGGGAAATGCATGGAGCACCTTGTGTGCACCAGGCAGTGTCTGGAAAGTTAAGTGACGGTAAAGTCTGGAATCTCAAATGTATTACTATTCTCAAAGGTGACAAAAGTGTTTATGTTAATCCTTCCTCTTGTGTAAAGGGCAATTGTTTGGATGATGTGGATTCTTCTTGTGGAGATTTGGATATTGTTTGTGGGAATTCTCTTGTTAATTCTTCACCTGTGGAAGCCTCATCATCCAGCATTGCTTCTGCTGAGGAAGTCCACTATGTGCCGTACGTTTTGGGGAGAAGAATCAAAAGAAAACTTTTATGGATGTCTGATTATACTTTTTGATTGCTTTGGTTCTTTCCCGTCATTACTGTTCTTTTACTGTTCTTTTTTGTATTTTGGGGGGGAGGTGTGTGGTGTTGGGGGTTATGTGCCTTGAGTGGCTCGTGCAGCTGTCAAGTGTGCAGTCTACATTCTTGTTTAGAATGTGTGCTTTGCTCCTTGACAGTTGATCCTTCGGCCCACGGCTTGATGGTTGTCTTTCCTGCAGGTGGTGTATTTTGTACAAATAAAGTACTATCTTCAACTTACCTGTGTCCAGCTTACTTTAAAAGGGGGCTTTGGGGAGGTGTGGGGTTGAAAAGTGCCTGATAAGTACTTCTTGCCATGAGGCCCTTACCCCTTCAAGGCCCCACCCACTCCTCACACTGTGAGATTGTTCTTGAAGTTGGCTGGTAAGCTAGGCCCACAAAATGGCACCTCACAAATGAGCTTATCCACAAAATGGGTGCTAGGACAGAGAAGGGCTGCGAAGGAGAGAAAGATCTGACTAAAGTAGCTATCCTGTGAAGTAGCTGTTTAGTGTAAAGTTCAAGTCGGCAGCTATTTTAAGAGATAGATAGAGAGAGGTGAGAGTATATATATATATATATATATATATATTTTTTTAGAAAACCCACGGCAGGGAACACAGTATTACATGCCGATAGCCACCATCCGAGCAGCCTCATTAAGAGCATACCGTATGGCGAGCTTTTTGCGCCTTAAGCGCAATTGCTCTACCGATAAGAGCTATGATACGGCTAAAAAACAGGCTCTGCAACGTTTCAAGAACAGGGGCTATAAGAAAGGACATTTGCAAAGTGCAGAACTCAAAGTACAGCAAATTGATAGAAGAACCCTATTATCCTCTGCAAGTAAAAACAGAACCAAACCTGAGGACAACACTGTACGTATGATTACCACATACAATGAGAAATCTGCGCAAATTGTCCAATTCTTTGAAAAGAATTGGCACATTCTTCAAACTGATTCCGTTTTGAAGAAGCATATCCCAGATCGCCCCGCGATCACATACAAAAGATGTTTATCAATTGGCGACCATCTTATACATAGTCATTTTACTAAACCAACAGCCACCAAAAACAAACTGGGAATTAATGGCTTTTTTCCTTGCAAGAAATGCAAGGCCTGTAAATTCAGTAAGAAAGTTACACAGTTTGAGGGTGCTCCGGGAACTAGTATGCCAATGAAAACGATCAATAAGTTTTACAATTGTAATTCTGAATATACGGTCTATTGTCTCATCTGTCCCTGTAAAAAGAGATACATTGGTAGCACCAAAAATCCCACAAAGAAACGCATACTGGAACATATGCGGGCGATCTCTAATAAGGACCCCACCTACCCCGTCGCGAGACATTTTGAGCTACATCATCAGAGCAATAGGGATCTATTGCAATTTTATTGTATCGACGGGGTAGACAAACATGAGAGAGGGGGAGACAGACTGAAAAAACTTAGAGCCAAAGAGTCCCGTTACATCATAGAACTCCAAAGCATGAGCCCGGCTGGACTCAATAATGATGAAGAGCTCTGGGCACACCTGGACTAATGTATTTTCTTAAAATGTGTTGTGTAAGTATCCATCTAGCATGAAAAAATGTGAACTTAGAAATGTAGGTTTATACAGTCAGAATGATACATATAGGAATTTGGTCCAGTATTAAGTGACTCGTATACCTGCTTCTCTTTCTTTTTCCTCCAAAAGGCCCTGGACATAGGGGTCACCTTACAATAATGTATTGTTATTCAAGCAAGGATGTATATCTGGACATAATTACAAGTATTATGTTGGGAGCTTCATGCCCATACAGGGCTCAATTCTGCTAACTCAGTAGGTAGCTGTACATGATGATATGGGGCTATAATGTTCTTATGAATTTTGGAACTTTTCCCTTTATCAGCCGTGACATCTGCTGAGACTTTGTAAAAAAATACAGGTCACAAAATGAGTGAAGTACAAAATTGTATAACTATTATCAATAGACCTGTTCTTTATGAATTAATAGTAGGAGTGGATTTTGACTCCTTTTTAACTCAATATTGTATTAATATTGTTTAAGCACTTGCACTTATATATTGCTTTGTAATTATCACAATTTTTACCCATTATAAGATGGCCGCCGCTTTACGAATGTAGAGTTGGTTGAATTTATGTCCGTCATTTGTTTCCATGGCCATGGAATTGAAGGTTGGGTTTATAATCATTGTAACACTGTGGGTTAATCGACATTGAAAAAGCCGCGAAGGCGAAACGCGTCTGTCGAACTGGAGGGGAGAGGAAACTAAAAGCACCGATTAAAGAATTTTAGCTTTATAAATCAGACTCCGTGTGTGCCTCTTACATCGTCAGCAAACTCATCTGCTTGCTAAGTATTACTATATATATATATATATATATATATATATATATATATACACCACAGTTTTGCCCTTTTGAAAAAAGCCACCAGCCACAGGTAAAATCCAGCCTTTATTGGGGATGAAGGTAGCAGCCTGCAAGCAAGACAGAGTCCTCCATATTCAAACGCCCAACGCGTTTCGTGCTGCCTAAGCACTTGGTCACGGGCAATGTTTATAGGCAGTCCCAGAATCTAACTACACCACCTGTTGTTCCGGTGAAACTCGCCTCAGTGGGCGTGGCAGCAGGCACTGCCTGCTGGTCCTTGTAGTGGTAGAGTCTTCTTACTCGTGTGAGTGGCTCTGGGATGCCTTGTAAAACAAACATAAAAACCCCAGTGGGTTGAGAACAAGTGTCCAAAACTTGAAAGGGTGCACAATAACACCCGCATCCCGGCTCCTGTGGCTCTCCAAAATGCTGGCGTCTTTAAAGCACCAGCGAAGATCCGCTGCACGGCGGGGCTTCCTTCACGACCGAGCCTGGCCACATTAAATACACACCACAGTTTTGCCCTTTTGAAAAAAGCCACCAGCCACAGGTAAAATCCAGCCTTTATTGGGGATGAAGGTAGCAGCCTGCAAGCAAGACAGAGTCCTCCATATTCAAACGCCCAACGCGTTTCGTGCTGCCTAAGCACTTGGTCACGGGCAATGTTTATAGGCAGTCCCAGAATCTAATTACACCACCTGTTGTTCCGGTGAAACTCGCCTCAGTGGGCGTGGCAGCAGGCACTGCCTGCTGGTCCTTGTAGTGGTAGAGTCCTCTTACTCGTGTGAGTGGCTCTGGGATGCCTTGTAAAACAAACATAAAAACCCCAGTGGGTTGAGAACAAGTGTCCAAAACTTGAAAGGGTGCACAATAACACCCGCATCCTGGCTCCTGTGGCTCTCCAAAATGCTGGCGTCTTTAAAGCACCAGCGAAGATCCGCTGCACGGCGGGGCTTCCTTCGCGACCGAGCCTGGCCGCATTAAATACACACCACAGTTTTGCCCTTTTGAAAAAAGCCACCAGCCACAGGTAAAATCCAGCCTTTATTGGGGATGAAGGTAGCAGCCTGCAAGCAAGACAGAGTCCTCCATATTCAAACGCCCAACGTGTTTCGTGCTGCCTAAGCACTTGGTCACGGGCAATGTTTATAGGCAGTCCCAGAATCTAATTACACCACCTGTTGTTCCGGTGAAACTCGCCTCAGTGGGCGTGGCAGCAGGCACTGCCTGCTGGTCCTTGTAGTGGTAGAGTCTTCTTACTTGTGTGAGTGGCTCTGGGATGCCTTGTAAAACAAACATAAAAACCCCGGTGGGTTGAGAACAAGTGTCCAAAACTTGAAAGGGTGCACAATAACACCCGCATCCCGGCTCCTGTGGCTCTCCAAAATGCTGGCGTCTTTAAAGCACCAGCGAAGATCCGCTGCACGGCGGGGCTTCCTTCGCGACCGAGCCTGGCCGCATTAAATACACACCACAGTTTTGCCCTTTTGAAAAAAGCCACCAGCCACAGGTAAAAAGGGCAAAACTGTGGTGTGTATTTAATGCGGCCAGGCTCGGTCGCGAAGGCATCCCAGAGCCACTCACACGAGTAAGAAGACTCTACCACTACAAGGACCAGCAGGCAGTGCCTGCTGCCACGTCCACTGAGGCGAGTTTCACCGGAACAACAGGTGGTGTAATTAGATTCTGGGACTCCTATAAACATTGCCCGTGACCAAGTGCTTAGACAGCACGAAACGCGTTGGGCGTTTGAATATGGAGGACTCTGTCTTGCTTGCAGGCTGCTACCTTCATCCCCAATAAAGGCTGGATTTTACCTGTGGCTGGTGGCTTTTTTCAAAAGGGCAAAACTGTGGTGTGTATTTAATGCGGCCAGGCTCGGTCGCGAAGGAAGCCCCGCCGTGCAGCGGATCTTCGCTGGTGCTTTAAAGACGCCAGCATTTTGGAGAGCCACAGGAGCCGGGATGCGGGTGTTATTGTGCACCCTTTCAAGTTTTGGACACTTGTTCTCAACCCACTGGGGTTTTTATGTTTGTTTTACAAGGCATCCCAGAGCCACTCACACGAGTAAGAAGACTCTACCACTACAAGGACCAGCAGGCAGTGCCTGCTGCCACGCCCACTGAGGCGAGTTTCACCGGAACAACAGGTGGTGTAATTAGATTCTGGGACTGCCTATAAACATTGCCCGTGACCAAGTGCTTAGGCAGCACGAAACGCGTTGAGCGTTTGAATATGGAGGACTCTGTCTTGCTTGCAGGCTGCTACCTTCATCCCCAATAAAGGCTGGATTTTACCTGTGGCTGGTGGCTTTTTTCAAAAGGGCAAAACTGTGGTGTGTATTTAATGCGGCCAGGCTCGGTCGCGAAGGAAGCCCCGCCGTGCAGCGGATCTTCGCTGGTGCTTTAAAGACGCCAGCATTTTGGAGAGCCACAGGAGCCGGGATGCGGGTGTTATTGTGCACCCTTTCAAGTTTTGGACACTTGTTCTCAACCCACTGGGGTTTTTATGTTTGTTTTACAAGGCATCCCAGAGCCACTCACACGAGTAAGAAGACTCTACCACTACAAGGACCAGCAGGCAGTGCCTGCTGCCACGCCCACTGAGGCGAGTTTCACCGGAACAACAGGTGGTGTAATTAGATTCTGGGACTGCCTATAAACATTGCCCGTGACCAAGTGCTTAGGCAGCACGAAACGCGTTGGGCGTTTGAATATGGAGGATTCTGTCTTGCTTGCAGGCTGCTACCTTCATCCCCAATAAAGGCTGGATTTTACCTGTGGCTGGTGGCTTTTTTCAAAAGGGCAAAACTGTGGTGTGTATATATATATATATATATATATATATTCTCTCTCTCTAACCGTTGTATTAGCTTGACAAGTCACCGATGAGATGCAACAAAGCTGACACCATTTTGTGTTGCTTGTAGTTCCTTCGGGAGAGCACTGGGGTTGGCAATTCAGGTGGCCAGAATCTAATGGAGCAGGAAGAATTCTTCTTTGCATATGACTGCTGTTTGGCTAGAGTGGCATTGTGTGCAAAGTGGTATATTTTGGGTCCCTTAGAGAGAAAAGAGTCAGAAACCTTAAAGATGGCCAGCGTTCCTTTCCAGGGGCTATGGGAGAATGGTAATATTCCCTTCTATGTCGGTTTGTTGATTTACAATGAGAGCTGGAGAGGATTTCTCACACACGCGCTCTCTCCCTCTTTTTCTCTTTCTCTCTCTCGCCCTCTCCCTCTCTGTAGCGTGAGGGAGAGAGAGAGAGAGAGAGAGCGTGTGTATGAGAAACCCTCTCCGGTTCTCATTCTAAATCAACAAACCGACATAGGAATGAATATCTACAATATATATATATATATATATATGCAAAGAATCACCTTCCGAAGAAAAGTGCAGAGGCCACACAGGGGAATTTCGTATGGAGACACTTTATTGATCAAGTTGTTCTGGCGAATGCATTTCGGCTGCTCATTCAGCCTTCCTCAGCGCCCAACATTGTCCAGGATAATTAGCCACCAAGTGTTTTAGCGTCCCGCCTCCTTTTGAATGGTTTCAGTTCCGCTCCACCCCTCGATGGTCCGCACACCTGAGAAAGCTCACCGTGTATTTGTGAACTTCAAAGCCCAGAAGCCATTGTGGATGGAAGCTGGTAAGTGTTGCGCAGGGGTAAGGTAATCACCATATGAAAGTGCGGGGAGTGCAGGGTGTGCATATATATATATATATATATATATATATATATATATATATATATATATATATATATATATATATATATATATATATTCCTTCAGTGAGGTGCAGCTTGCCTTCTATGACACACAGAGAGCACAAGACTCGCAACTAGGCACAACTGTCGCACTTAAGGCATCTCACACAGAAAAACAAATAAACATCGACAGTGCCAATAGATGAGGACTTGTCAAGTTAATACAATGGTTATTTTTTTACTTTATTCTGTGTCACAAGTATAGGTCACAAAACAATAAAGAAAACATGTCATGGGGGAGGAGCTTGGCGGGCATCCGTGATGGCCGCGTGAGCACAGCGCTCTCCGGACCCCCGCCACTCCCGGCATGATATCCTGACCATATCCTGACTCTTCACAAGGATTTGTGTAGAGGACGCTGGGCTGATCTTCCTGGGATTTTTGGAATTTGATTTGGACCCGGGGCGCCGAAGATACGGCGATTTGAACTTTCGGGGTCCGCCCTTGAGGTGCGCCCGGGACTGGGTGAGGCTCGGTGGCCGTCTCCGAGTTGAACAACAGCGGCAGGGGGATTGGACTTGTGGGTCCCCCTCTTAAGTTTCGGTTTCGATTCCGCCTCAGATTGAGACATCTGGCAGGGGAGTCTGGCCTGGGCTGGGTCCGGCGCACGAGACGGCTGTCGGGCCTTTGGCTGGCTTATTCTCCTCTCTGGCTGGTCCTATCCTAGTGGTACCCTTACGACTGCTTTTTGGTCCCGACGCCTTACTTGCCTGTGGCCATTTCCATCGGGTCGAGTGAGTCTCCTGGTGACGCAGTTTCCGACATGGCGGGCAGAGGGGACCGAGAGACACGGAAGACCAAGACGCCCCTGCGTGGGGGCCCGGTCCAGTCTAACGTTATGGACCATTACACCCATTCGAAGGGGTCCCCCGGAGCTGCCCTGCCTGGCCCAAGTGCGGTTGACCACATTGCGGACGCGTCGACGGAGCCGTCCCTGCAGGACATCATGGGCGCCATTTCTGGCATGAAGGAGACGATAGGCCAACAATATGAAGCCTTGGCCCACAAAATCGACACCGTGGCTATTGATGTGAACTTGATTCGGGACGACCTATCTGAAACCAATGAGAAGGTGAAGTCATTGGATCTCAAGTCATCCAGCCTCACGGCAGACGTCTCGGAGATACAGACGGAGATTGGCAATCTCCGTAGGGTGAACGATTTCATGACCAGGCGCTTGGAGGACTTTGAGAACAGGGCACGTCGCTGTAATGTGCGTGTGGTTGGCGTTCCGGAGAATCCAGAACCGCACTCTGTTGATCTCCTGGTCGAGGACTTGATCCAGAACTACCTCTCTCCGTCTGGACTGAGTAAATTCTTCGCAGTGGAGCGTGCCCATCGTGTTCCGGGAGGCCAGGGTAAGCCAGGCGCCCCGCCGAGGCCTATTGTTGCGAAACTCTTCCACTATAGGGATCGGGACGCTATCCTGCAGGCATCACGTGTGAAGGGCCCGGTGGCCTTTGAGAATGCCACTGTGAACTTTTATCCGGACTTTTCTCAACAGGTCCAGAAACAGCGTATGGGCTTCCGTGGAGTCAAGAAGCGTCTCCGGGACATGGGATTGCGCTACGCTATGCTTTTTCCGACCAGGCTGCGGGTTGAGTACAATGAACGAACCTTTTTCTTTGATCGGCCTGATTCTGTGAATGACTGGCTGGACTCTCTTCCGGACCGACCTCCTGCGACTGAGTCCGCCGCCCACCCGGGTGGTACTGAGGGTGGTGTAGAGAGCTGAACAGTTTGTCTATGCCCGGGTCCTTGTATAGAGTAACTTCTTCTGGGATTCTATGCCTAGGTGCCTCTACTGTTTGTGTGTTCTCCTCGTTATTTGTCTTGCTCGGGGTGGCGGGTGGGCCAGAGCCTTTCCTCCTCCGGGGTCTTTTTGTAGAATGGGGGTTTCTGGGCGACAGGCACACTGCATGTTGGGGTGGCTTTTTAGCTTCTTGCAGGGGTACAGGGTGGGGGGTGTTTCCTTGATTGTTGGGGGGTGGGTGGATGGGAAGTTTGATGTTTGTGTGTTGTGTTCTCAAGGCGATTCTATCTTGCTAATGATGTTTTTGATGTCATGCTCATTGGAGAGGGGTTTCGGCATTGCTGTGTGGGATGGGGGTAGCGGGTTGAGGTTTATTTCGTGGAATGTTAATGGTCTGGGGGATCGTATTAAACGGGGTGTGGTGTTGCGATGTCTACGACGTTTGTCTCCTGATATTGTTTTTCTACAGGAGACTCATTTGGTGGGCAATACATGTCGTGCAATGAATAGGTGGGGCTATCGCCTCGCCGCACATTCGGGGTTTGCCACCGGTTCCAGGGGGGTGGGCATCCTTGTTCGGGCTTCCCTCCCCCTAGCTATTGATGATGTGATCCTTGATGATCGAGGGCGTTATGCTGTCCTCGTGGGTCGCTAAGAGGGTCGGACCCTTTCTTTGTTTGCCGTTTATGTGCCCCCCGGTCTACAGACCTCTACCTTTTCCGATTTGGGCGGTGTCTTGTTGAACCTCCCTGATAGTACTCTCTTCATTGCAGGTGACTTTAATTCTGTGTTCTCCGGTCTACACGATCGTCACCCCCCTAGGGACACTCCTCTGGCCCAACAGTGGCTGGGTGGGTTTCTGGATACGTTTGGCTTGGTGGATTGCTGGAGGCTTATGCATCCTACTCAGCTTCAATACACTTTCCACTCTGGGGCCCATGGGAGTCTGTCTAGACTGGATTATTTCCTGATGCCCGCGGCGCAGTCGCCGGCGGTTCGTGAGATTAGACACCTCCCCCGGGGCATCTCCGATCACTCTCCGCTCTGGCTTTGTTTTGAGATGGGGGTGGAGGCGGCGGGCCGGGTGGCTCCTATCAACCCATGGTACCTCACCTCCCCTGAGACCCGCAGTCTCTTGATTAAGTCTTTGGACAATTATTTTTTAGACAACGAGGGGTCCGTCTCCTCTGCTGTATCCTTGTGGGAGGCCTTTAAGACAGTGATTCGCGGGCAGGCCCTTTCCCTTATTGCTGAATCCAAAAAGGCGAGGAATCGGGAGGTGGTGGACCTTGAGAGGGAGATTGCTGAGATAGAGGCTGACCTAGAATCGGATGTTACATCTGATAAGCTCCACGCCCTGGGTCTGAAACAATTTGCTTATAAGTCTTTGGTCACAGATGCGGCTAATTTGATGTTCCGGGAGCAACAGGGTCGTTTGTATGATGTGGGGGACAAAGCGGGTAAATTACTGGCATGGTTGGATAAGAAGGAGAGGGTGAATCGTGTGGTGCCTGTGATTCAGACTTCGAATGGTGTGAGAGTGACGGACCCGGTTGGGATAGTTGAATGTTTTGCGGATTATTTTCGTGTGGTTTATACCCCTGTGTCTGAACGGGATGTTGATAACTCTCGTCTTTTGTTGCGTGATATAGCTCTGCCCAGTGTTTCCGATTTAGACCGGGTTTCTTTGGAGTCCCCTTTTACTACGGACGAGATAGCGACGGCCATTCGCTCACTCCGTTCGGGCAAAGCTTTGGGCCCGAATGGGTTACCAATTGAATTGTACAAGCTACGTCCTGACAGGGTGGCGCCCTATCTTCGTACCATGTTTTTGGAATCCCGGGAGCGGGGTATTCTTTCATATGATCAGCGTCTGGCTACGATAGTGGTTATTCCCAAGGACGGTAAACCTCGGGACCTTTGTTCGTCTTATAGGCCCATTTCCCTGTTGAATGTTGAACCCAAGGTCCTGGCTAAGCTCCTGGCTACCCGTCTCTTGACGGTCATTAATGGCTTGGTTCATCCGGATCAATCCGGTTTTATCCCGCATCGCAACACGGCTCTTAACCTACGTCGTCTCCACGGAGCTGTTGCGAGGGCGGGGCTTCTGACGGAGCCGGCCATTTTGGCTTCGCTAGACGCCTCGATGGCCTTTGACACCGTAGAGTGGCCCTATCTTTGGGCAGCTCTTGAGAAATTTGGTTTTGGACCTGAGTTTATTGGTTGGGTGAAGTTGTTATACGCAGAACCCTTGGCACAGGTAGTGGTAAACGGTCGGGTTTCTGTCCCCTTCTGTCTTGGGAGGGGGACCCGTCAGGGATGTCCCTTGTCTCCGTTGCTTTTCGCGCTCGCCCTGGAACCGTTGGCTGCGTGGCTTCGATGGGAACCTTCACTTAAAGGGATCCGTTGGTCAACGGATTTTGAAGACCGCGTCTCGCTTTACGCAGATGACATTCTTTTGTATCTTACCTCCCCGCGTAAATCTTTAAATGTCTTATTTGACGTTCTTACTTCGTTTGGTGCTAACTCGGGTCTAGTTATTAATTGGGCTAAGTCCTGTGTGTATGTTCTTTCGGGTGTTTTGCCCCCATTACCGGACAGATTTCCTATCCAGGTTGTCCAGTCTGGCTTCAAGTATTTGGGGATCTTTATTACGCTGGACTCCTCACTCCGGTTCAAGCGTAATCTCCTCCCCCCGCTTCTTAGATTGCGACTGGATGTGGCCCGTTGGCGTAAGCTACCCTTGTCTCCTCTGGGCAGGGCTGCCCTTTTTAAAATGATGTCTTTGCCGCGGTTCCTATACGCGCTTCAAAATTCTTATGACGACGTTCCCGCCACCTATTTTCGGGAGATCGAGAGTCTTCAAAGGCAACTAATCTGGGATGGGCGTCCACGTATTGCCCTTGCGAAACTTACCATCCCTTGGTATGACGGGGCATGGCGCTCCCCGACATCAAGAGATATTATTGGGCTGCCCAGCTGTCTGCCATCAACCACGCGATGTATTCACCTGGTCGGGATCCGGCCTTTGAGATGGATAGATTCCAGCTGCCGGGAGGGGACTTTAATAGAGCGCTTTATTCCAGATCGGCCGGGCGCCATCTTACGGGCCCGTCCAGGATCGCAGTCAATGTGTGGCGCGCCGCGAATGTGAGTTTGGGATGGGAGAATCGACTGACAATGGCGACTCCGCTTTATGCTTCTGAACGTTTGGGGTGTCTCTGGTCTACTAAGGGCTTCGACCGCGGGGATATGTAAAGTGGGTGATGTCTGTGTGAAGGGTAGAGTGAAGTCTTTCCAGGCCCTTAAGGCAGAATATGACTTGAGTGACAGAGAGTTTTTTCGGTATCTGCAAGTCCGGCATGCCCTGGCCTCGGTTCTGACTCCTGATGTGACCCTGCCCGAGTCCTCCCCCTTGAGGATCGCATACTGGACGGACACCTGCCCGATAGCACTATCTCCCTTATTTACAAAAAACTGATTAATAATCGCGCTGACTTATTGGTCCGACTTAGGGAAGTGTGGGTCGGTGACGGATTGGACTTGGATGACGAGGATTGGCAATCGGCACTCTCTTCTCCGAAAGAGGTCGCCATCCCCGCCCGTCTTCGTTTGGTTCAACTTAAGATCCTCCACCGGGTATATGTAACTGGTCCGCGTCTGGTTGTAATGGGTTTTTCCCCAGATGGCTTGTGCAAGCGTGGTTGTGGGATGAGTGCTACATTTCTGCATATTCTTTGGGAGTGCCCGGTGGTAGCAGCCTACTGGAGTGATGTGCTTGCGGTGATGACTGTTGTGACTGGTGTTACCCTGCGGCCTGAGGCCCGACGATGCCTGTTGAACGTGTGGGAACCCACCGACTATTCTGTGGCCCAGACCAGATGGGCGACCTTGGGGTATATGATCGCGAAGCGGGACATTGCGCAACTCTGGGGCGCATCCAGACCCCCCGACGTCTCGATGTGGGAGGATAACATGGACTGGTCCATGTTCCGAGAGAAGACCGTCTATGTGGCTAGGGGCAGACCCAGGGCGTGGACAAAGGTTTGGGGTCAGTGGAATGCGTATCGTGGAGAAATGTGTACCCCTCCCTTGGTTGACACTTCCGATGTTACCCTGTCTCCCTAGGCTGACGTTCCCGAAATTTTTCATGCTGTTTTAGGATTTTCCTGTCCTCCCCGCTGTTCCCCCCCCCCGGCCTTGCCGAGACCCATTGATTTGTTTTTGTCTTCCTGATTAGTGGCTTTCCCCTCTTCTTTCTGGGCTGACTTGATTACTGTGCATTAGCCTTGTTTAGAGTTTGTTGTTTTTTATGTTTAATATAGAAAATTGTTATGTCCTGTCCTATGCTTTGAGCAATAATTGATATATGATTTGTGCCTGGCCACGGCTGTGATCGTTTGCTTCATATGTTGTGCGTTGCTATTGGCGGCCAGCCCGTGCGGTTGTAGGCCCATCTCTGTACTTCTTATTTGATTGCTCAATAAAAGTTTTTAACCAAAAAAAAAAAAAAAAAAGAAAACATGTCATTTCTAAATGTGGTGGCCATACGCTTCGAATATTATTATTTTTTTAATTTAACAAAAAATTAATTATTGCCTATAATTTTCTTTGAAAATAAATTCCTATCAAGCAGGTATACCAAGAGGATGGATGAAAAGCTTTTTTTAGTTGCACTGCTTATCACAGAAAAATAAGGCTGTTATTGGTGCAAAGAAAAAGCACTACACGCTTTGAATAGAAAAAAGAATTGCCAAACTATTGCACTGGTCCACCAACCCTAGCACTGAAATGCACTTCTTTTCTCGAGGATGTGCATATGAGACCTGATAAAATGACATCAGTCACGGGATGACTCATTTGCCCAGTAGTGTAGGATGTGATGGTCAAGAGAAAACTGTGAACAGAGTACAAGATATTCCCCAGCACACGCATATCACTTAATATAAAAAGAAAAGTCAAGAATTAACAGTAGTCGTCTACTTTTCCCGTTCTTTAATGTTCCTTTGTTCAATTGTGTTACTTCTTAGACCTACAAAGCCAACACGTGTTTTGTCGCTCAGATGGAAAGTTTGTCCTGCGACTTCCTCAGGGCTAAAAGAAGTACAGACATACAAATCCACGGCAAGGTGGTGTGTAGTATTCCCATCTTGTTGATATCCACATATTGTGACTATAGCTGTGACATAGCATCAAGAATTGGCACCCCTAAAATATGTTTGTGTGGTGGAAACCCATGCACATAGATTCAAAGTATATGTTCATCTTATATTTCACTTCAAAAGTAGCTCATTGTTATCTAAACAACATTATTGTGCAATTTGTAAATCGAGTACAGTGACTTACTGGTTTTATAGTCAATATTTATTGAGAACATGTGTCTATGCATGCTAAAAAAAGTTGGATACTACAGTTTAACAATCGTTCAGTCTTTCATTGCGTTGCTTCCATACACGCCTTAATAGCATTGTTTTGCTTAAGCACAAAACAAGCAAGTATTAAAGGTTTTGGGTTTGTACAATACCTAAATCCTCTTCCAATGTCCCTAATAGATTAAAATAAATAATAGCAAAAGCCACAATATCAATTTTTATTTGATTAAACAAAATATTTTGTATTGTCAGGAAAGTCGACCGGCTAATTTAAGGCCGAACATACCTTCTATCCAATGAATAGAACACAATTGTTGGATAGTTCAATGTTTGAAGAGACATGACCCAAAGCCCCTCTTATAGTTTTTTAATTTATTAATTGTTCTGATTACACGAGCTTGGAGAGGTAGCAAAAACTACCCCTTGCCCAGCACTAAAATGCGATGCACAGAAAGCTTGATTTTGTTTGTTGTTTTTGTTTTTCTCGGTGTACCACCAAGCTATAGAATAATACAGACTTGCTCTCAATGTACACAGGCACTTTCACACCCAATCTGAAGGCATACATGAGACCGCTTGCTTGCACAATGATGTAAGAAATCATATAAAACAAATGGCAATATTTTGGGTGTCACTAGTGGAATGATGGATGTATCGCCATAGGGGACAGAGATCATTAATATTTCAGGGGGAGGGGGTATTATTAAGAACCAGCATGCCAGTAATGAGCGAGCAGTGTGTGATCCTGATCCCCACGGCGCCTCCCAGCACAGTCTTCATCCCTCCCCACTCTCTAGGACCCCGCCCTCCTCCCTTCAAGTCTGCCTCCACCCTGGGCCCCCATTCCATCATGGGGACAGGTCAGTAGATCTGAGTATTGACAGCCTCCTTTTTGCTGCATTTCCTTGGTTGAGGAAGGCTCCTGTTGTGCGCATTAATGAGACAGCTGCTGGTGTGCTGTCAATTTCCACATGAAATATCTTATTGAGTGGCAAAATTAATTTCATTCCAAACCTGGTACTTAGTACACTAATGGAAAAGGAGCAAGACAGGGGCTTGGAACCATGTCTGCATCCTCAAGGCCACAGCTGAACTGTTGATGCACAAAATACCAGGATTTATTTGTGTTGCTGGGACTCCAGTACCTATTGGTCATATACATGATGACAGGGAACACCTCACCACTCTCCCATATTAAAAAAATAAAATAAAAACAGTGTAAAAAGGGGGAGAAGTGTGGGATAGTGCATTGGTGGATTTATGCCGCATACACACGTGCAACTAGTCTTCGGGACATTGTCATTAGCTGTCTTCAGTTTAAAACGTAGATCTAGTTTACAGTACTTTAGCAAACTTTCTACTCCCTGTGCCTCCACCCCGGCTTCTAAGTGCTTTAAGCATAAAGCAAGGACAGAGTCATCCCTTTTAAAGTTAACATCATGTGTGAAAGGTAATAAAGCAATAGCATCCACAGCTCAACCTGGTGTATTTCAGTCGATGTATTAAATGTACTTAACTTTACTTCTACAGTGCCTCTGAATATTTCTCAACTTTGGACGCTCGCAGATCTAGACCCCCATCGACATGTACGACTTGTATGGTCAATATGCCGTACATGAACCCTACAGCCTTCGCTACTTCAGAGGTGCCTACTGATAGAATACTACCTTGCCACTCCCATGGTATTTTAAGAATAATCTCTTCTCTTAATGATCAAGCCTAATTGCCGCACCTGTGGACGGTAATGGCTATTAATTAAACTCCCCTTAGTTATGGGCCGGGGCCTCGGGCATGGGCACATAAAAGGGGTAATTAAGACCCATTACTGATATGCAGGTGTGGGTAATAAGGCTATTAGCTCCCATGCCACACTCCCCTGCAGGTTCATGGGTAGCCTTCCTCCTAAATGTTCGGGCGAAAAAAAGCCTCCATTCTCGCTCAGTTTTTTCTCTACTAGCTGCCATTTAGAAGACTGTTGTTTGGGCTCCTCCTTTTACTTCTGGTGAAGTGAACCTCAATCACACAAAGAAAAAGCATTGCAAAGCAAATAGGTCTCGCCTCAGAGAGTTACTGGATTTGTCAATTTTGTTTTTAGCCATGTTGTACAGCAACACGGGGCGCACACAGAAGATCTGTCTCTCTCCCTTCACCTCACAGCCAAAGCACACCATCTGCGGCCTCAAGCAAGACTCGTTTATCAGTCCTACTCCCTTTAACATCTACAAGACACTGCTAGTAGACATTGCTAAAGCTCACAACATCAACATCATCTCCTATGCTGATGACACCCAGCTCGTCCTCTCACTTTCAACGGACCCCACTACGACAAAAACCAACATTCACAACTGCATGAAGAACATCTCAGCATGGATGAAAGATAACTGCCTGAAACTCAACACAGACAAAACCGTAGTACTGATCTCTGGCAGCCACACCTTCCTCTGGAATGACTAGTCTGACCCACCCCCACGCTGAAAGAACACACCTGCAACCTTGGCATCATTCTAGAAAGAGAGCTCTCCATGAAATGACAGGTCAACTCCGTCTCCTCAGCCTGCTTCCAGATGCTCCGTAGAATTTTCAACTGGCTACCCACTGGCACCAGTAAAACATGTCTGCAACTATACTACGCCTTTCATATGAAGGAGCAAGACACAAAGGATTTACTTAGTTATGGGACATGTGATGGTGTCACCATGTAATATAAGGAATAAAGTTTCCCCTGCTGTTCATCAAAAGATATCGCAAGTAACCCCCGGGATCCGTGGCCTTATAAATAAAAGGGGCCCAAGGCCGTGTTCCGTTATAAGGTCATAGAACTCTTTCATTGCTTTCAATGTCCTTATAATGTGCAGCAGCAAATATTTTAGCCCAGATATAATGCATATAAAAAGTATTATTTAACACACACATGAGTAGGCACATACACACATCAATATAGATGTTGGAGATATAACATTATTATTAAGGCAAAAGTACAATTACAACAATTAAAGCATAACAACAGACTTTTCTCAGCAAGCTCCCTAATTAATAAAGATATTACCTCTGTGGATGCTCATGGCATACGTACTTACAACTAGCGCCCCTTCTATTGATAATCAGATTATGTGTTTTTACAACACTTACCACCCCTTCATAGCATGATTTCCACAAAATCCTCACAAAATCGCACCATAAGTGTCACTTTTGTAGTTCTTAATGCCACCAGGCTGCGTAAAGACGTGTCACCGATATAAAGTAGAGAACGCACACGTGTGCGCCTCCTCAAGTATATCCTCACTGTAAGGGTGAATACAGACTGCAAAGAAGTGTGTGCATGAAGACCAGAGGGAGAGCCCAGTCACCAGACCTACGGCTCAGTCTGCTCCCCAGCCAGCTCCACAGGCTTGTGCCACGGCACAACACTGGCCCACCCAGACACCAAGGCATCCTTCCATGGGCATAACACTGACCCACTCAAACGCCAGGGCATCCTTCCATGGGCCCAACACTGACCCACTCAAACGCCAGGGCATCCTTCCATGGACACAAGACTGACCCACTCAAATGCCAGGGCATCCTCCCATGGGCACAAGACTGACCCACTCAAACGCCAGGGCATCCTACCATGGGCACAACACTGACCCACTCAAACGCCAGGGCATCCTTCCATGGGCACAGCACTGACCCACTCAAATGCCAGGGCATCCTTCCATGGGCACAACACTGACCCACTCAAACGCCAGTGCATTCATCCATGGGCACAACACTGACCCACTCAAACGCCAGGGCATCCTTCCATGGGCACAAGACTGACCCACTCAAACGCCAGGGCATCCTTCCATGGGTACAACACTGACCCACTCAAACGCCAGGGCATCCTACCATGGGCACAACACTGACCCACTCAAACGCCAGGGCATCCTTCAATCCAAGTCCATCAGAGACTGCAGTGCGAGAGGCAGCAGGAGACAAATCTCCCTGAACGCTGGCCAGCTGACGGACTGCAGTCTTAATCTGCAGGACGGCCCCGGAGCTGTGACAGTGCTCGAGAGAGTGGCGATACTCAGCCTGGAGGCAGACACACCAGTACAATGCAGACTAAACACCGGGCAGCACTCACAATGTAACCGGGGAAGGGAAAACTCAGATGCACCAGCTCGACCACAATATAAACTGTCACTTGCCCAATTCTAAGGCAGGACCGGAGGCTCCGATTATGCTTACTCCAAATAGCAACCAATCAAAAAACAGTAAATTACACAAATAAACATTTCCCAAGAGGCTTTGGAGCATGCCTCATCAACAGTCCACCAATAGTGTATAGGCATAAATATACGCAGTCAAGATAAGTGTGCGTTTTGCACCTCTCATGTTATTGCCATTGGTATAATGCTTCTGAAGTGTATCTTTTTAGGCTTGTAAATGGTTTATTGTTTGCCCTGATATACTGTGCATTATTTTGCGTTCAGCGTGTTACACATTATAGTTTTCCTTTTATTTTCCCTTTAGAGGGGCGTCGACTCCTCCGCTCCACGTCCCTCCACTTTAGGTTAGATGCGTGTTTTGCAAATTTTTCTTTGCTTTTCTTTCCCATATTCCTGCCCCTTGTGTGGTGGCCTCAGGGAGCGAGGACACGTGTGTAGTCCAACTGGGCTATATTTGGACTATACACGAGTACCTCTTTGGAAGTTTGCCGATGCACCTTTGCATTGTGCTCTGCAAGCTCCTGATAACATCAGGCTGGTGCTGTCTCCCCCCAGCTGCAATAACAGGGGATTTTACTGACACACATTTGTGAGACTTGCTTATTGCATCAAAATATGTGGATTTATTTAATTGATGGTGTAACTCCACCAAATTGTTGCAATTTTTGGGACTTTAATATAGGTATTAATATTTGATATTACTACTTGTTACCTGTGACCAGCCTCCCTTTCCACTGGTGCCATAATTGGCAGAGTGCTCAAGGGCTGCAATAATACTTTCATTCAGGGTCCTTTTTAGGTTTTGCCTGCAAGTGCGCACGTAGTGCGCATGCGCTAAAAAACCTCTTGAGTTCTATATCGGATCGATGACCCGCCTCTGCCTCTCATTGGCTAGCTCCATAAATGGAGGCTAGCCATTGGGAGACAGAGGCTGTCAATCACGCTTTCTCGGGGAAAACTCGATTCGGGGGCGTTTCTCGGGCTTTTTTTAAGCCCCGCCCCTTTGTCCCGGGCCGTGCTGTGATTGGCTGCCGGCCCGGGACACCCCCGTGACGTCATTTCCCGGGCCGCGCTGTGATTGGCTGGCCGGCCCGGGACCTGACTTGTTTTTATTTACCTTGCGTTTTGTAAGACAATATTCACGATCGCTCAGTTAAATGTCTATACAAGAAGAATGTTGCTTGCATTGAGAATATACACAAATCCAGCTAGCACCTCCACTTTACACCTTATTTTAAGAGCCCGTGAAATACAGAAAAGAGTTAATACAAAGAGCTCTCCGCCATTTTGAAACGCTACCGACTCGCAGCAGTCCATAAAGATCGGTATTGTGTGGCAGAAAGGACGGAGTCTGCACACAAGTGTAACTCACACAAAGGTAAGGGTTTATCAGTCACAGCTTTCGCAGATAGCTGCAAGAGACTTGCAATCAGATGGTCTTAATCTTGGACGAGATGTGCCACAGACAGCTTGAAGCGCAAATCAGGCGGAGCCAAAATATGCAAAAGGAGGAAAAAACAGCGAAAAGTCCGTTTTCGGTCTACATCTAAATCTGTAAAGCACGGATGTTCTCTGACTGCAAACATGTATCAAGCAGTCCCAACCCACTAATCGCGGCTCAAACCGAAGCTGCGCGCGTAAAGCCTTGCGGTGGGCACACTCATTGGAAGTGGAAGTAATACCACCGAAAAGCTCACAGTGAAAAAGAACCCAATGTAGGCACCAAGCGGAACCATCTCTGCTCTGGGCTGCGCTTTCAGGCGCCTTCAACAATCGCAGACGATTCTCGCCCACTTTCTGTACTTCATGTCCTGCACCGCACTGGACCTCACAGAAAGGGTGACTTAAGGCCCCCGTAGAATATACGTCTGAACAATAATGCAACAGTCTCGGTTGAGGCGGGAAACGCAGCTGCTGGAAAGGAGCAGCCCGACTTCAAAGCCCGCACCGCGCACATCTGTCCGGGGTTATGCGGTGTATTTAACGGGCCTTATTTGCCGGGCCATAATTGGTCTGTAGTACAGTGTTGTTCTGTGGTGCACCCCGACCACTCCTGCGTGTGCACAGTGTAACGAGGAGCAGTTCTGAGCAATATGGGTCCAATAGTGACGGCAAATATTCAGTTGCCCGCATTTACGACTTGTGGTTATTGATCATCAGCGGGGATTTGTGTATTTAAATTCAAAAGATAACAAACTATTTCAGTAACTTTACTTAAATATGATGGCGTTGTTTTACATTATCGGAGCTGTGACAGAACAGATAGCACTATAGAAGAAAAGTGCGTTTCCACACCAGAAAGACACGCCTGTTGGAGTTAGCATAGGTTTATCACATACAATGTCTACTTGCTCGAATGCAGGCATCGCGCAGTGCTACCAAGATCTGCATTTTCAGAGCCGGCGCCCTCTTTTAAATGGGAAGGTGGTTTGAACACACTTGATGTATGCAAAACATGGCGGCTGTATGCCTCTCACAGCGAGATTTGGAATATTCAGCCGTGGGACATTTACTATTCTTTGTGATGTTTACAGGGTGCGAGGGTCTGACTGGGCAAGAGAATGCACTCTCTTAACAGAAGATCCGTTCTCCGCTCTGTGCCAGCGCCTAGTGCCTGGCCTGCACTGCAAGGAGCTACGCCTTTCCTTAGACTTCTGCTGCAAAGCACAGGAGCATAAACCAAGCACAACGCTGCCAGGCCCTGGCTACCTGCACTTCTACCATTCAAAGGGAGAAGGCCAGAAAGGTTGCAGGACTAGCAGGGAGTACAGGCACTTCTCAGCAGCAAACACTTACTGGCACTGTGGGTTACTTCTCTTCAGGTGCCGAGTACAAGGCCGCGCAAACACCCAATGCAAACAGCCCCACAGGAAGCAGCGCCCACGGTGGTACAGGGCAGCCATCTTTCCACAAGCACTTGGGAGCGAGGGTGCACCCACCCTTTTCTTGTCTCTGCTGTTGCATGACCTTAAGTAAGACACAAAGGACATATCGGGAAAGCCATTTTAAAATGCATAAAGCTTTACTCTACATTATCGCAGCTGTGACAGAACCAATAGCACTATAGAAGAAAAGCGTGTTTCCACACCAGGACCCAGGCAAATAATACTCCGATGCAGAGCTATGCGGGGTATACGCTCTCATCAGCTATCTCGGTAAATGTGGGAGGGAGCGCCCGAAACCTCTCTCGCCGCTACCCCCTCCAAAAACGTGCCAGTCTGACATCCAGACATCTTCTCGGAAGGGCTTGTGTACTCTAAACGAGAGACCCGTGATTTCACAGCAGTGCTGCCCGTGTACATGGGTGTGGATGAATCTGTGTGTTTGAATGCTTGTGTGTGGGTGTGTGCGTGTGTGTGTGAGAGAGAGACCGAATATTTGTTTGTGTATGTGCATGTATATCTGTGTGTGTATGTAAGGTATTCCTGGGTGCGTGCGTGTGTGTGTGAGAGAGACACAATATTTGTTTGTGTATGTGCATGTATATCTGTGTGTGTGTGTGTAAGGTCTTCCTGTGTGTGTGGTTGTTGTTGATTGTATTCTACGACACGCTTGCTTGAACACCAGCCAAATGCAAGTTCATTACCTGAGATTTTTTAAAGAATGACAAATAATAACTTACAATTATAATGATAACTCGCCATCACGATCCTTCTGAGCTTGCAGAAAATAATTCAGACTGGCAGTAATTAGCATTGTGATGGCTGTCAGTTGATGGTTTTATTACACTGGGATTAGCACCGCCTGGGTGTGAGCGCTCAGCAAAGCGGTCCAAAAACATCAGTTCACGAATCACGTAAAATGCCCATTACAAAAGAACTCAGGGCACAAAATACATAAATTGCCACCAGCGGTCCGAGAAACTTTAAGAGAAACTTTAAAGAATGGTTAAGGATTTACTAAATTATTGGCTAAAAAAAACATGCCCCTTAAACCACGGTATGCTACACTGCTGAAAACGTTTACTTTGCAGTTAAATCGTGGTCCCTCTAGCGAACTAAAATACAGGCGATCGGTTTAGTATATAATGAAACAAATATATTCAGAAAAGATTACCACAACGAGGCTGTGCTGCATTTATAGTCAAATCACACTTAGATTCAGTATTAAATCCTAGAAAATACAAACCGGGATCTTCTAGGTTTGTCTCCTATTTTAGAAAAAAATAGTCTAGTGTCCACTTGTTTACGTTTTACAATTCTGGAACAAGGGTGGTTAAACGTTAAAAAGAATGTGTGTTACATTGCCATTATCCCTGTGTTTGCTCTAATAATCATTCAGAAATGATTTAGACAACTCTGAAATACTTTATGTGATTTCTTAGCATTTTCTGTTTTAGAGTAAGTTTCAGAAGGGACAACATTCCAGACTCCACTGCTGTTCTTTCTCATTATGTTTTTCGACCTGAGTTTATAATACTCGTCAGCCCAATAAAAAAAAGCATTGGCATAGCCAATAGGTCTCGCTTATTTTTACAGCGACCGACTACAAGTATTTGTGTCTTGTCCGGGTTGATGGTAAGAGAATTTGCTGCACTATATTCCTGTAGTCTGCTCAATGCTCATTGGATGCCACTTTGGTGTGGTCCATAATAACTATATTGTTATTAAAGGCGAAACCGTTGCATTGTAAATGCTTGTTTCTTGTTGCTCCCTTAGATCCCTACTTTCCTCTGGGGACCTTTGGATTGCGAGGCTTAACCCTCCTTGGGGCCATGTCTGATTACGAGCCCTCAGGGCAAGGCTTTGAGGCTTACAGGCCTAACGATGACTACTATTATGCTGAAGGGCTAGTGGAAGTGCTGTAGCATTCGGTCCAGCACTCACTTGATAAAGCCTTAATTTCTGCCCTTCAACCCTTTTCCAAGAGCCTTGACGAACTCTCTGGCTACTCTGCTGCCCCCTCCCTTACCCCTCCATCTGGCTCCTCTCAACCCTCTCTTGACCCTAATACAGATCCTATTTAGCCCCACTCTGATGTCTATAGCAATTTGCCCCAAGGGGCTCCTGGTGAACATACCTATAGTGCCAAGAGGCGCTTGAACTCTCCTACCCCTGAAACAGCCCCGGACACTGACACAGTTACTAGTTCTTCCTCTCACCAGTGCCAGGCCAGCAAATGTACCAAGAAACACAAGCATTCCACCTCCTCCCATCCTTGTTCCCTCACCCCAAATTCATTCACTTTTGAGCCTTCCTACATCATCTACAATAGGTCCTTTGACTTAGCTCCAGGCCCCACTGTTGCAGAATACATGCAACATCACCACTGAAGGAGCTTCGAAAAGAGGTTTGGTCCAGACTCAGGGCAGAGTGCCCCAGGACCTACCTTCCCGATAAGACAGCGCAAACTCCTGACATTGACTCCAATATGCTTACCTTCCTAAAGAAGTTCGCCAAAGACCCCACAAAAAGCAAAGACAGAGCCCTCAGGGTGTGTCAGGATAAATTGCTGGATGTTTCGGGCCCCTTAGCGAAAATTCTGGAATTGGTCCTTCTGGCACAAGACAC
Source organism: Lissotriton helveticus (assembly GCF_964261635.1). Taxonomy (NCBI): domain Eukaryota; kingdom Metazoa; phylum Chordata; class Amphibia; order Caudata; family Salamandridae; genus Lissotriton; species Lissotriton helveticus. The sequence goes on from NC_136057.1 coordinate 1,308,737,970, forward strand.
AGGCACCCCTATTAATCATGATGTTTTAGTGTGGTGGACCCAGCATGCAATCTGTCTGCTGGACAACGCCACCTGTGCCCTGGCCTCTGAGCCACGTAAATCTGTGCTCATGCGGATAGATCCCAAGTTGAGTCGAATTTTCCACAGCTGAACCTGTCTTCTTAGTGAGGGACAACTCTTCTGCGATAAATGTATCAAAGACATTGGCAAGTTTATTATCACATTTGCCTCATTACATTAGACAAGGGCCAATCTTCTCAGAAGAATGTATTGACGTTCGGTTGGCTGGATCAGCTCCCAGGGTCCTCAACAAGGATTTGTCTATCAATGCAAAGGCTACTGGCAAGACCCCTCCTAGGCAGGCTTCTTCACCTCCAGATCTAGGGGCTTCCAACTGCATTATGAAAAAGGCATCAACAGGGGAATTCAAGCCCCTAATAACCAGTATGCAGGTAATGGTTCTTCCTCCTCTTTCGAGCTTTCCTCCGGTGGGGAGGGCTGAGACATTTTGCACACAATTTGGCCAAGATTTTGACAGATTGTTGGGTTTCGGATGCAGTTCAAGGTTTCTGTATATAACTTTCTCAGGTGCCTGTTAAAATCTCCCCTCCCCCTCCTTTTACCCAAGCAGACATGAATTTCTTAGGGCTTCACAAACATTTGGCAATGCATGCTATTGCACCAGCGTTTTCTCATCCCAGGGGCAGCAATGTATTTCTGGTTCAGAAAAAAAGGTGGAGGTTAGAGGCTGGTAATAAATCTCAAAGAATTCAACCCCTGGGTGGTTTACAGCCACTTCAAAATGGAAGGTATTCACCTTGTGCGGGATCTGCTACAGGTGAAAGACTGGATGGCGCATCTAGATCTCAAAGATGCCTACCTCTCAGTTTTCTATCCACACAGGCATTATCTTCACCTCAAATCAGTGGTACGAGTACCTGTCCCTTGTCTTCAGGCTCTCATCAGCCCCTTGGGCATTCACACAGCTCATTAAACCAGTGGTGGAGCATTTGAGAAAAATGGGTGTTTGCATGATCATCTACCTAGCTGACATAGTAAGTAAGTAATCTTTATTGCATGATTTAAAAAAAAACGTTGCAAGGTACAAGAGATAAAATTATGACACTTGTTAAAATTGATAAAAATATAACACTGGTTTGGTAAAAGTAGAACCCTGGTTCCAGTGATAAGAAGCACCCGGCCCCCCGCATGTACGATCTCTCTTGTTGGTGCGCTGAAGACAATCCCTTCAAGACAATTATGTCCATAGTTGTATTTTGAGACCCAAAGGTGGCCAGCCTGTGCACACATCCCTTTGTTTGTATCAAATATGCTTTGACAATTCTGACGGATTTTCGTATATCAGGGTGCCCGCAAGGCAAAATTTCCCATTTTTGTGGAGGTCCATAGATCTGCACCTCTAGCTGAGGTAGCGATTGACATACCCCCTCCCCTAGTTTTTTTGCTGCGCAGTCCAAAACCTCACCAGTGCGCAGTTCAAGTATGTGTTCCGTGGGTCGAAGCAGGCCAATACTGCAGTTCTACACGATCTAACTTCCTTGTTGTTCCAGGCTGTCCGTAGGAGCGACCTTCTTTCTTTCAGGAGGCTTGGACACAGGCACAGAACATGAATTATGTCTTCCCTATGATTGCCACAAAATCGTCATCGCTCCAGGGCTTGTTCTCTTTTCCATTTGGGAAGATGGCAGGACAAGTTGATCACCCCCAATCTTAGTTTTAAAAAACAGAGTTTAGTGCGTGCGTTAAAAGTACAAGTTAGGTAGCTCTGAGGTGTCAGCTGTTCGTATAAAGTGATGGTCATCCAACCATGGCTTCTTCTTGCGAGACTAGCCTTGTCTTCCATTGGGAGAGCTTTTTTTGCGCTTATTTTTGCTAGCCTTTTGAACTCGTTTTGGCTAACGTGTAGGTCCCATACATCACTCAGACCTAGAGTTTTTAGCCCGCTCGACAGATAGCGATGCCCCACTTGCCATCATTTTGGATTCAGATCGGACTATAGGTGTTCCGCTAAGCTGCCCTCTTTTGATGACCTCAGCTTATGGCAGCACATTAAGAAATTCGTCATTCTACCCAATAATTGTTTACAGATGCCCAATTATAGCCTGATTTGTGCCGGTGATGTGAAAGATGGTAGATGGAAGACTGTTCTAAAAGTTTTTACTACGATTGTGTCGAGTTGGCCACTCTTCAGTCCTTTTACCACCTCGCTTCCATATGTTAAGGTTGAAATGACTTTTGCCTGTGCCACCTGAAGTGTAGGAGCGAATGTTTGGCCGGGTAGTTTCTTATGCATGGAGCTGAGAGCAAATGCTAACGCTGTTCCTTTCTTTTTTTGCTCTCCCAGGTGGGTATTGGGTCTTCCTTGGTTGTTGAAGAGGACTCCTAAGTACTTGTGGCATTTTGATTCTATAATGCTTTCCGAATTTAAGACCCATGCCAGCTTTTTAGGCCTTCCAGGCCAAACCGCCAAGATTTTTGTTTTCTTGTTATTTATCTGGAGCTCGTTCTTATTTGAGTATGCAGCTGTTGCGTCCATAAGCCTTTGTAAGCCAACCTTTGTGTTAATTAGGAGGAACACGTTGTCGGCATATAATAGATTTGACAGCTGTAAGCTGCCTAGTTTGGGAGCATGAGAATTGACTGTGTTTAGGGTTTCCGGGAGATCTGATAAAAGTAGATTACAAACTGTAGGGGCCAAGACGCATCCTTGTTTGAGTTCTTTTGTTGTAAAAATTGGCCGTGAGAGGCTGGAACCGTTGCCAATCTTATTTGTGACCCATGTGTCCTTGTGTAGTAGCTGTAGGGCTCTTAGTAAACCATTTGGGATGTTCAGTGCAAAAAGCTTCTGCCATAGCTTGGCCCTATTGACTTTATCAAACGCCAAACTATAGTCTATAAATCCCATATAAAACGGTCTGGTGCTAAGCTCCGCCTGATCTATCAGACACAAGAGAGTCATAAGGTAAACCTCAGTGCCAGTTCCGCTTGTAAAGCCAGTTTGGTTTGCAGGGATTATTGAGTGTTCCTCGGCCCAATCCCGTAATGAATTCAGCAAAATCCCTGCACAGGGTCGACAAGAGAGACTAACTGATAATTGTCTGGGGATTTTTTGTCCCCTCCGTTAAAGATTGGAACAAGAATCGATCCTCGCCAAGAGGGTGAAGTGTTGTTCTTTGCTAAAATAGAAGTGAAAAGTGGAGCTAGTTTAGAAGCCCAGAAACCCGGATCCTCCCTGAACAAGGCTGGAGGAATACCGCCTGGCCTTGGGACCTACTCTTTCCGACCCTTTTTTATCTGCCTTTCAATTTGGTCCTCCGGAACTGTGCTATGCTCAGTTCAGCTGTCATGGTTTTGTCTCTCTGTTTCCTTTTCGGTTATTGGACTTTTTTGAGAAAACTCGTCCGTTGTTAGCCCTTTGCAAAAATGGTCTGAAGGTGAGTTCAACTCTGTCATAGTGTTGCTGCCCTTTGTGCCGGTAACCTGATTCGGGGTGTGTTCTTGTCAGTCGTTAAAGTGTCTGTGCAGAAAGAGATACCACTCAGACTCCAGTATGTTTGACAAGGCAACTTTCGGGACACGACCCCCGAAACTATTTATGGTACGCCAGAATCTCGTGGAGTTGTTTGACCTTATATCTTGCTATAATTTGGCCCAAAAGGAGTTCCAGTGAGCCCTTCGATGTTCTCTTTTTGCTTACTTTAGATGACTGCGAGCTCCTCTCAATTTGGTTATGATTGATGTGTCCATTGGCTTTGTTTTTAATTCCCGCCATAGCTGGTTCATACTTTTTCTCGCCGATCGTATCACCGGATCCCATGAGATCGACTGTTGGGACCCCGTCTCTTTTGCATGCCTTATTGGCTTTGCATATCTGGCTCTCAGCTTGCTTGCAAAACTTGTCCAGTTTGCAATTTGGTTTACAGTTGTCTCGTCGCAGTTCTCTATCATATACTTTGCCCCCTTTGACACTTGCTGTAGGTTATTGACCGAGCACTTGATGCGTTTTAAATTGATCGTGAAGCTTTCAAAAGCTAGTGCCCCCACCTCATCATGTTGCACCAGTCTGGTGCTGAGCAAAATTTCTTGAGGGCTGAGATCGCTTTCAGGTCTGTTGCCAAACCCGAAGGCGATTACTTGATTGAAGAGAGAAAGGTTGACTAAAGTGTAGTCGATTAAAGATGCACCAGTATTTGATGAGAATGAGAGGCCAGGTGGCTTGTCCGGAGTGAAACTCCCATTGAGGGCTCTAAGGCCAAGATGTTCTAGGTTTCCTTGTAGGGTGCGGCCTTTCTGGTCATCCTTGCGCCATCCGGGGTGATCCTGAGGTGGTATAGCCCAGACGCTTTCCTGTGATGTGGTTACCTCATTTTTTGTAGGTCAGACATTAGCCACATATTAAAGTCTCCAGATAGTACGATGTCGGCGTTCGAGGATCCTGATCTTATTCTTAGCACTGTTGCTATCAACTCTTCTGAGAGTGTTTGCCTGGACGCAGAATTTGGACGAATGTACACATTCAATAGGGTTATGGTCCTAGGCTGGCCTTGATGGGTGTTGAAAGAGATTCCCACAGACTGGAGAGAGTAGGAAGGGCTTGCGAGGTCCCATGAGGTAATTGCACTGTTTGTTGATATATAAATAGCTAGGCCTCCGCTACCATGTCCTGGTGATTTCATTTTGATAGCTGCAGTGTGGTGAGTTTTGAACCCTTCTAGATGCTGCGGCTCTGCGAGCCATGTCTCTTTTAGTAGTATGATCTCAAATGACCGTAAGTAAGAGATCGTGGCTTCATCTCCCAATTTGTTTGATAGCCCTTTGATGTTCCAAGAACAGACCCTTAGAACCTAGCTGACATGATTCTGATGGCACAAGACAAGGATCAGCTCTTGACACATCGTCTGTCTTAGACGTTGTCCCTGCTGCAAGACTTGGGTTATGTAAGCAATTCCCAAATATCCATGATGATTCCTTCGCAACAGATAGATTTCTTGTTGTTTCAAGTGGACTCCGTCAAAGCCCAATTACTTCTTTCAACTCCAAAAGTGAAATCCATCAAATGGGAATTGAGGACAACTGTTCAAACGGAGGGTGTCTTTGAGATCCTTAGCTCGGATAGTGGGTCTGTTAGCCTCTTTTTTTCAAGCGAATGTCCCCGGCCTGTTACACAACAAAGCCCTTCCATGCTTGAAAATCCAGGATTTGAGTTAGGATCCCTTGTCTCCGGAGGCTGAAGAAGAACTCCATTGGTGGCTTCTCCACATGGAGGCATGGAAAGGCAGAGCCATTTTCGGGGCAGTTCTGGATGTCATTATTGAATCCGACACCAGTTGTTGGGGCTGGGAAGCAAGGTGCAGGGATTTTTTCTACCCGTGGTCGTTGGTCATCAGAAAAGCTAGGAACTCATATAAATTGCTTGGAGCTTTAGGAGGATTTGTTCAACATAAAATCCCTCTCCATGTGAAGAGCAACTGCTGCATCCTTCTTCGGATGGACAATGTATCAGAAGTGCATTACATCAACAATTTGGGGGTACCAGGTCTTGCCCTCTGCCAAACATCCCCAGGGAATTCTGCCACTTCTGCCTCAGTCAGAAGATTACAGTGCTGGCGGAATGTCTTCCTGGCAAAGACAACCTTGTGGTGGATTCGAACTCCAGGTTTCTAATGGATTACAGTGACTGGAGGCTCAATCCCCGAAATTTCTAGGAGGTTTTACTCTCCCTGGGTCCATGTCAAGTGGATGTCTTTGCATCCAGACTGAACACTCAATTGAAAGATTTTTACAGTTGGAGGCTGGACCCGATGGCCCTTGCCATGGAGGCATTTCTTCAGAATTTGGCCGGACAGATAAAATACCTATTCCTGCCTTATGCCATGATTCCAAGGGTTGCAGCACAGGCCTGGCAACAGTTGGCTTCTTTAGTTCTGATCACTCCTGTCTGGAAGATGCAATCATGGTTTCCGGCCCTTCTGAAGATGTCTGTGTACCTTCCTGTTTGTCTTCCTGTCTTCCCACATCTTCTCTTAGATCTGGTGGCCTCTCCCCACCCTCTTCTTCTTCAGGACCAGTTAGTTCTTATGGCTTGGAAAATATCGGGAGACATGGAAAAGTCGAAGGCATTTCAACGACGGCTGCCGCTTTTATACGACGAGCTTGGGTTCCTTCCACCCACAAGCTATATCTTTCCGGATGGAAGAAGTGGATAGGTTGGTGCCTTTAATGGGATGTAGATCCCGTGGGATCCAAGCTGAAGGATGTTCTCAATTTTTTTTCTGAGTGTGCTGAGTCTTGGTTATGTTACAGGTCAGTAAATAATCTCCGGTCAGCTTTATCTGCTGGACAAGATCTCTTTGATGGCAAGCTGGTGAGTATGCACCCTCTAGTGTACAAATTACTTAAGTGTACATGGGTGGCTAATACTCCAAAGCCTAGATATTCTCAATTATGGTATGTGAACATTGTTCTATCCCTTTTTGATTCCTAGCCGGATAATTCTGATTTGCTCATGAAATAGATTTCTGCCAAATCGACCATGCTTTTCTGTTTTGTTTCGTGTCAAAGGGTTTCTGATGTCAAAGCCCTTAACTTAGCAGGTAGGTTGTTATTGCCTCATGGTATTTCTTTTATTATTTCAAAAAGGATGAAGACTATTTACCGGGCTATTGATTACCCGGCTTTTCCTCATAATGCTAAATTATGTGTAGTTAAATGTTTGAAAGTCTATGAGGAACATACTATGGCTTGTAGGGCTGATCCCCTTGGCCCTCTGTTGTTAGCACTTCAGAAACCCTTTAAGCCAGTATCTGCCACGACCTTGGCCTGTTGGGTCTGTTGGATCTTGGTGGAGGCTGGCATTGATGTGTCTGTGTACGGGGCTCATTCTGACGGGGGCTATGGCCTCCAAAGCATTTGTACTCGGTTCTAAGTTGAAAGATATCTTATGAGCTGCTGATTGGTCATTTGACTCTATATTTAAGAGCTTTTATTAAAAGCCTATTGTGCATATATTTTCTTTTGTGGTATGTCAGCTTTGAACCAGCATAATTGGAGACTCCAGTCCTATCATAAAATAGAAAATAATCTAGCATTTGGAACAAGAGTTTTAGATTCTAATAAGGACAAGGAGGCAAGTATTATCCTACCAGTTGAAGCAGATAAACTGTTCTGTGAAGGCTTTTATTGCTGCCTAAATTCTGTCTCATGTCTCAACATGTTCGAATTTGCAAGCCCTTGTGAATATTTCAAGTTTATAGTTCTGGGTTCATATCTCTTTTTTGCTTTCAGACTGGGATCAAAAACAAGGCAGAGGCATTTTGGAGATCAAGCTCTCTTTGTGTGTCGGTTGCCCTCCGGAAATCAGTGGACCTCTGTGGAATTGGATTCCTGATCCTGTTGTTCGTTCCTGTAATGGACTTCCTGTTTTCGCTATAGGTTGGACTGTTTTTACAGCAAAGAAAGAGGCAGTCAAGATGGTGTCTTTCTGTTTTGTATGTTATGCCTATACACTATTTGGTGGCCTGTTGACGGGGCGTGGTTCAAAGCCTCTTGGGAAATGGAGTTTATTTGCGTAATTTACTGTTTTTTGATTGGCTGCTATTTGGAGTAGTAAAAATGGAGAAAGCATAATCCTCGCTTCTGTGCTCTTAATAGAATCTAAAATTCTTGTTACATATGCTAGAAAATGTTCCATTTGCTGCACACGGCCAAGCACGAGGCGCTTGGTTCACTGCTCGAAGCATCATAGCTGACAATCGCTTGAGTTTGTTCGAAATTGGATTATTGCACCAACAGAGTGTGAGTAACCCATTGCACAGCAATAACAAAAAGTGTCAACTAAAACATTAACACAGCTTGCAAATACAGCAGTGAAAAGAGCCTGTGATGACTGTTGCAAAACTGGGGCGAGTACTCTGTTCTGCATGTGCATTGGTAGCTGTTTAACACGTGCATAACAATAATATTGCAGAAACCACCTCTCGTGACCAAGATTCTATATAACCTTTAAGAGACATGTACGGTTCAAAGTCTGCTATGCAAAGAGATTAGTGCACATGGAAAAGAACATAATATGCCCAAGACCACACCGTTTAACAGAGTTGAGATGCCGTGACCAGTCCAGTAATCAACACACTTGCTTGTTTCACGCAGCGTAACCCATCTCGGATGTATGACATTACAACGCATGCTTTTACATCACATGCCTTTACAACGCAAGTATTACAACGCAGTCCATTACAACGCATAGTGCTTTGGGGTGCTGGATAGTGAATAGTTTAATTTACTATTCCAACTCCAGTCCCCGTGGACACTAGGGAAGGTTATTGGATAGTAAATTAACCTATTCCCTATCTTAGAGCGCCCCCCAGAGCAATGCGTTGTAATAGTTTGCGTTGTAATGGTTGCGTTGTAAAGGCTCTGCGATGTAAAAGTTGCGTTGTAAAGGTTGTTTACCCCCATCTCCTTTCATAGTGGCAACCACAACCCACCTTTAATAAGAAGTGTCAGCCCATTCAAAAAAATACTCTGCTGGATTATTAATGCACGTAAAATGACATATCTCCGCGCGCGCTGACTCCCGGCACTAGCCCCTCAACGGCTCGTGCACTTCAGAGGGATATTATCAGACAAACCTTACTGAGCTCATAAGGTGCTGCTGGGGCCGGAGGAAGACAGCATATTTAATCTGTAAACTGTGCGCCATGAGTGATATCAGAGGGATCTGGGATTAGGGCGGGAAGGGGGCTGACGCGGTACCTCTGCGGCCCACGGATATATGTTTCTTCTGCACTTAAACGTAAATGCGCAGAGACGTTTGACGGCTGCTCGGAGTTACTGCTCGTCTATGGGAAAGCCTGGCAGCCTCTTTGGCTGTCAAAATATCAAAGTTTAAAAGAAATCTTCAAAGTGCGGAGACGCATTGAAAGCATTCGCTGGTTACACCTCTGACAGTTATATTAGCACCTGTAAAATAAAAACGGAAAATGTGAATTTGGATGAATGTTTGTGGGACTGACCCTCCCACCTTAAAAAGAAAAAAAAACAATCTAAAAGTAGTATTGACCTTAATGAAACATCCAAATGACCATTTACAAATGGTTCTACTTGACAGAGCTACTTCGTATATGTTTTTGAACCCTACTGAACTGCTGGTTCTTGTCGCAATTTTGAACTATTACTTGGTCTCTCTCGTTTTCAATTAATATTTTAATTGAGGCAGCATAATAATCGTGGACGTGTCCAGACAATAAAAAAGTAAGCATGGGGCAACAGGGAATCTGGCAGAAACCATTTGTAACTGGTAAATTGGGAAGCCCACTCTCAAACAGGAGACACAACGTTTTCGTTTTCCTCCACCTCTTCACTCCAGAAAGGACAGTTCTGGGTTCTTATATTAACACTTCACTAGAAAGAAGAGAAAAATAACAAGCATTTACAATGCAATGGTCTCGGCATTGTTAAAGTTAGAGCTATTGGCATTGCTCACGACATTATTTTTATTTATGTTTTTAAAACATAAATAAATGGCATTGTCAATTGCAATGCCAATAGCTTAATCTCTCGCGAATGCGAGACCTACTGCATTTACACCCACACACAGAGCCACACACACAAAGTCACCCACACACACATACAGAGCCACCCACACAGAGCCACCCACACAGACACAGAGCCACCCTCACACAGACCCACCTACACACACACAGAGCCACCCTCACAGACCCGCCTACAAAAAAGCTACAAACACAGAGCCCAACACACACATCCAACAGTAGGCATGGATGCAGCATGTATGCACCGCCACAACCCACTGCCAGAGAATCAGTATTACCATAAACAGCAGCAGCAAATGACTGCACAGTAAACCATTCAACCTTTAGCAGCCCCTCCCCCGCCGAGTCCACCGGTTGTCTCACATCTGCTGCTCCAAGGTGTACAAAAGGTCATGCGGAGAACTAAAGGGAGCCTGACACGTAACACAGGGTGGAAAGCACCAGGGAGGGGGCGGGGGCGGGGCTCACCGACTAATACCTACTGCACGAAACCAGGAGTCCCGCTGGTAGAGATCAAAGCAGAAAGGGACCCCGCCCCCTCAACCCACCCCCCCATCCATTTAATGGTTATAAGGCGCCTCGCTAAAATCAAATCCAAGCCTATAAATCTAGAGCAGCCCTCATACTTTGCTGGACGTGGGAACAGCCCCACAAACACGTCACCGGTGAATGCAGAATACGGCGTTCAGTGACGTCATTAATATAGTCAATCTCCCCCCAGAGCCGGAGGCGCTCACAATCCCACATCAGATGCAGCAGCTCTGCCCCCTTCGCCCCACACCGGGGCAGCTGACGCTCCAGGGTATAGTTTATTAATCCTGCCTGGTGTAACAAGTGCCCTGAGAACGAGAGAAAATAATCCAAACCTAGAGAACTTGCTCCAATATTTTCCAGCAGTCAGATCACTAATCAATATACCAATGCCCACCACCCACCGGCATCGACAAGGGGGCATTGATAACCCTACTGAGCACCACATGCAGACTCAAACCCGCCCTATGTGTGCCTTGCATGTACTCGTCCTCAGCCATTAAAAACACACTTGCTTCACACTACAATACTACCACATATTAAAGTGATCGAATCGTTACTTACTTTGCCTTTGGTTTTTGAGGCCGCTGCTGAGCAGTCAGAGCAGCACACGCTGCTGCTTATGGGTGGACTCGACTGAGAAGCGCTGCTGCGCCTGCGAAGTATGGGGGGGAGGGGGGGGCGAAACTGGGCAAACTGGTCTGATCGGCATTTGTCCGACTCCTCAAGGGGAAAGACTTCTGCGCCAAGGAGGAACGGACACGGGCTGGCAAAAAAATCAATTTTTCAATTGTGATTTGTAGCTTATATAGGGACCTCACCCACGCATTCGGGCACGGCGTCCAACTTTAAATATTTTATGCACTGGCACAAATTAAACACTGGAAGGACTAGAATTTTACGTCACTGGTGCTGCGCAGAATGACAACTCTTATCAGCATAGGAACACAGACTAAGCACAAAGAACAAGCGGAGTGACGGGGCAGACAAGGGGGCATTGATAACCCTACTGAGCACCACATGCAGCTCAAACCCGCCCTATGTGTGCCTTGCATGTACTCGTCCTCAGCCATTAAAAACACACTTGCTTCACACTACAATACTACCACATATTAAAGTGATCCACTTGTTACTTACTTTGCCTTTGTTTTTTCGAGGCCGCTGCTGAGCAGTCAGAGCAGCACACGCTGCTGCTTGTGGGTGGACTCGACTGAGCAGCGCTGCTGCGCCTGCGCAGACGGGGGGAAGGAGGGGGGGCAAAACTGGGCAAACTGATCTGATCGGCATTTGTCCGACTCCTCAAGGGGAAAGACTTCTGTGCCAAAGAGGAACGGACACGGGCTGGCAAAAAAATCTATTTTTCAATTGTGATTTGTAGCTTCTATAGGGACCTCACCCACACATTCGGGCACGGCGTTCAACTTTAAATATTTTATGCACCGGCACAAATTAAGCACTGGAAGGACTAGAATTTTACATCACTGGTGTTGTGCAGAATGACATCTCTTATCAGCATAGGAACACAGACGAAGCACAAAGAACAAGGGGAGTGACGGGGCAGAGAGATGTAATATGTCCGTGAGAAAGACAGCGAGGGAAAAAGTCAAAGAATCTAAAGGACGAGAGAGTGAACTTTAGAGCGAGGTTGAGGGAAAGTGCACAGATCAAAAGAGAGGCTGCGGAACACAAGTAAAGGAGAGAGAGTAAGAGGGAGAACGAGGCATCATGGGGCAGTGACGGACAGAACAAGCACTCACCTGAGGACAACTTCTTCCGGCGGCAGTCGGCCTGAAATGGCTGCCGCAAAGCTCCGACATTTTCGCGATTCGGAGGCGTGTTTTTAGCAGTTGAGTGACAAATGACATTACGGCTTAAAAACTGCAAAAAACACGCCCCGAATCACAAAAAGACGGGGTTTGAACAGAGTGATGCCCCTCTCCTCCAATGGCTGGCCTCCGTTTAGGAAGCCAGCCAATGGAGAAGAGGGGCGGGTACAAGCCCCACTGTAGCCAAAACATAAAATCTCGGACTCCGCTCACTTCTTACGCAGTGCGACGTAGGCCGAGACCTAAAAAGTGCTCTGGAGGGAGCAGCAGGAGGGGAGCGTTGGAGGGAGGATGAGATAGTGCCTTAATCATGTCTGAAGCAGCACAGGGACACTGACTAAAATGAATTAATCTGTGCTTGGTCCATGCTTCACAGAAACAATCGGAAGTGACGTTCGGCAAGCACTGGCCAATTAAACAGGCTACAGAGAAGACGGACACTGAAGTCATCAAATGGTAAGCAGTGGTCAGACATCAAGCTCTTTTTGTAAGCAGTAGTGTCTCGCAAGTGAGACGGATGCGCTAGCGCAAGCTCTCGCAGCCTCGCCCCTAAAAATAGAAAGAATTTGTTTACGTTTTTGTCGACTTTACTTTTGCTGATTGACCTTCCCTTCTCCATCAGCAAGGGGAGGAGCTCAAACAGCTCTCTGTGAATGGTCTGTTAAGGGTAAAAAGGAAGGAACAGCGCCAGGAGTATGGTTGCCACCCAGCCATTTATTTCCCGGCCTGGCCTAAAAAAAACGAACTAAATAATTTATAAAGTAAATGATAACTGTCTGAATCCCTTCAGAATGAGTAGCTGAGGAAATAAAGGAATAGTTACTACTTAAAAAATAATCCTGACAATTTTACTCAAATTCTTTTACAATTGACACCTCTCAGCTGTTCGGGAATATTAAAACACAAACAAATGGTCAGTACGTTTTTTCTGATGTGTTAACCACAGCCACGGAAGAATGGAGCTGTTCTTTACATCGAGCTGTTTTTCAGGTGAGATGCTTCACATGCTCCCACAGGATTCCCCATGTGCCATCAGCACCCCGTTTGCCGGGCAGGCCTGTAACTTAACACATAGCAAGCAAAGGGCTCATTCTGGTTGGCTGGTCAGCTCCCAACCATCCACTCCTGGTGCTAATGCATTTTGTTTGTTACAGCAATTTTAACTCTTTCAGTATTTACTGTGAGATCCCCTAGCTTTCTTCATGTATCTCTGACGTCTCTTGTAAACCTGTTCCACCCAAATTGGGTGGGCATATAAATTGATCATCATGTGTGAGAAGTAATCCTCCACAGGGCTAAGGGGTGGTACTGAAGCAACCATCATTGAATCCAAGAAGGCCTAAGTCAGGTATTGTCTTCCTCCATTTCTCCACAGCTTCTGAGGACCATTGAGACTGCAGTTTAACATTAATTGTTTCTATGTGCAGTCCTTACAATTTGCTATGGCCTCTTTTAGGATAAGTCACTGAGGAGGCCCTGGATAGGGCTCGAAAATTAAGGTTTACCCTGAGGGTTACAAGCCTGAATTCATAATTCAGGATATATTGGAAAAAGCAAACCCCGCCCATTGGACGTCCTGATTATACAACTTTTCTCTAGCCAACCATCAATACCACTGTCAATCAGACAGCATCATCCCCAACATTCTGGGGCCGATTACGATCTCGCTCAGAAAGCCATATGGTCCCGTAGAGCTTTCCAAACGACTCGCGCTCCGAGGCTCCGAGCGACCGAGTGCGATGCAATTGATCGCTGACGGACTCGGATCACTAGCAGCCTGATTCATCAAGCCGAAATCGGCTCGCAAAGGGCCAGATTCTGAGAATCTGGCCCTTTGCGAGCGCTATTTTTGCATTTGGGATTCATCATCCCAAATGCAAAAATCGGTAATAGCGATTTCGCTATTTTGCGAAGAATTACATTTAAGGAATCTCTATTTGAGATTCCTTAAATGCAATTCATCATCCATTTAAAAATTGCGAATTCGCAATTTCGGCCCGCTATTTACCGCGAGGTCAAACCTCGTGGTAAATAGCGAAAAGTTAGAAAAATGCTTTTAAAAGCATTTTTCGAAGTTGCATGTTGCACACACACACATGTCCTTTGGACATGTGTGTGCACAACACCTGTTTCAATTTGCATTTAAGGGGTGCTACAGGGTGTCCTTTGGACACCCCTGGCACCCTTTAAATCGCTATCTTATTTGCGATTAGCTAATTGCTAATCGCAAATAAGGAATACTCCCCATTCATTCCTATGGGCCTTTTGGCCCATAGGAATGAATGGGGAGTTATTCCTTATTTGCGATTAGCAATTTGCTAATCGCAAATAAGGAATGTGTAGGAATCGCAATTCTTTTTGCGATTCCTACATGAATCCCGTTTTGCGAGTCTGTAATAGCGATTCCTTATGAATCGCTATTATAGACTCGCAAAACGGGTCTTTGATGAATCAGGCTGTAGGAGTCCTATTGAAGTCTATGGGAGCCTGTTGTACGTAGCATGCATAGGCTCCCATAGATAATAAAGGTAGGTCACGGAAAAGGGCGCCCCCTGTCACGGGGATGCCTCGATATCGGCCGCCCCATGCATGCATGTGTAGGGGGGACCCTTGGGTCGCCCCCACTGACCAAGTCATAGGGCTACGGGTGAAGGGGCGCCTGCTACAGCCCCCCATGTCCATTCCCAATGCTGTCTTGAGTCAGAGGCTCCGGCATCGTGCTTGGTCGCTCGGAAATCGACCCCATTGCGCTGTGCGCGTCAGCCATGTCAGAGTCGTCCGGAGGGCCTCTCTGACTGGTGCGAGTCGCTCGGAGCACGAGGCTGTATGCACATCGTACTTGCTCGCTCGTACAGCAGCACGAGTCATCCGGAAATCGCGCTTACAACTCAGACTCACTCCTGACGGATACCGTCAGTAGCCTAGCCCGTCCGAGCGAGATCGTAATCGGCTCCTCTGTGGTGACATCACACTCTCTGCATCTCTAGCTTGTGGAAAAGTAAATTTTGCCATGTTCTGTGTCCCTACGCGTCCTCCATCATATGTTATCTGTGCATGATTAATATGCATATGTATTCCCCATGTTCGATTAAAGACGCAATTACAGTTGTGTCCATCTCTAGTATGCCAGTTTCCAGTTCTCGTGACTACTACGAATATCAGGCCTATGTAAAGCTACGTTGCCACGTTTCTCAGTGCGCACGTTATTCCATTGTAAAGTCCCCGTTTCTAGGCCTCAAAAGGGCCTGGACACCAGATTCAGCTTCTGTCTCCTGAGCCTCGCTGAGGAGCGATACAGCCCCCACCTGTATCCCTGACCCTTCACTTACTTCCTGCCTTGCAGTGCCCGGTTCAGCCTGGCTCTGCCTCTGAGTCTGCCAAGAGTATGTTATGATTCCAGTTATCAGTCCAGCCCTCCTTCTCTGCATTCCTAAGCTACTGAATCGCATCAATAGTTTCCGTCATTGTCTAGCCTTTACGTCTCCATGTAAGAGAAATACTGCATTTAATGGTCATTTAATATTCTTCACCACGCACTACATGTAGAATAATGCATACTCCAGTCTTAGAGTCTGTTAGCCTTTACCCCGATAACTTTTGGATTCTATCAACATGTTCTCTAAACATCAGATACTAGATACTGCTTAGGTACATGTCACCCTGACTCTCCAGACTTCAGTCTCTGCTCCTAGCACAGAGTTCGTAGCCCCCAGCTTCTTCTAGTAACACGTCATTGCCAGTTTGCGCGCACCATTAGGTCAGAGGTCCCGGCTCCTTAGGTAGCCCCCTCCATGTTTCCGCCCCATTCATGACATATTCTGTTACGTTTGCATCACATGTCTATGTATACGCCTCTGTTACACCTACTTTCACCCTTATCTTTCGCGACTGCTATTGACCACACCCACTGCTCCGCCTATCATATGTACTGTAATGCAACTGTTTTACTATATATGCTTGTGTATTGTTATTAAATGTTACGCCAGTCCTTTCCCCAGAGCGCGCTCATCCCAGATCCTGCCCGGCAGCTGTCGGGGCCCCCCTGCCGGGCTCTGCCATCCTATTCCTATGCAGGTTGTCCTGTTCCTGTCCTTTATGCTGTAATAAACCTGCAAACTCCTACTACCTCGAATCTTGACTCTTATTTATTGAGCTATCTGTTATTGCTATGCCTAGTCAAACCTAGATCCGGTATTATTTATTTATATACCACATAATGGCGCCCGAACAGGGACTTGCCCTTTCCCCACGCGCCGGTGAAGCCACGCCGGCCCCCTGACCCTCTGCAGCCGTGACGGAACCATACCGTGCACGTGCAGATATTTCTGCTTCAAGTATCCCTCAGGCCCACGGAGGAGACGGAGGTGGCGGTCCAGCATCCAGACGAGGCGGTGGAGGAACGCGGCGAGTCCTGACCAGAGCCCAAGCCGAGAGTCCAAGGTCCGAGGTATCCGGAGGCCCACCCGTAACAGAAGTCCGAAGTTCGTCCGTCCGGCGTCGAAGCAGTCCAGTCCAGTCCGAGGCCTTCCGTTCTTGCTGCCCGGTGAGTACCATTGCTGGGGTAGTATCTAGACAGGGTCAATCTAATTGACTCTGGTCCGTGGGTTGGTGGTACACAGACCCCCAAACGAAGTGTCCACTTCGGTGGATGCGGGTCCTGACGTGTCTCTGTATGAGACCGGTAAGTTTCGTACTGTTTCAGCAGTGCATCTAGTTTCTGTTCTAGTCAGTTCTGTTCTCGAGAAAATTCATGTATTCTGTTTTCCGTATTCCAGGTAGTATTCTGTTCGAACTGTTATTCTGAATGTTATTCATGTATTTTAATGTCGTGGTATGAGTGTGAAGTAATTATCGTGTTTATTGTGTATTGTGTTGTGTCCAGATTATAGTTCAGTCATGCCGCTCTTTTCAAAACTGCGTCAGTTAAAAACCAGAAAAGGTCTGCTAGAAGCAGCAGTTCCTGTTCCGCCTAGGGACAGTCCAGGTCATTTCATGTATCAGAAGCATGGCATAAGTGCCATATTATATCTAGATTTATGGGTAGAGTATACCAAACAGTTAGAAGAAAAGTATAGATGGCCCGTATCGGGTACATGGGATGCCGAGTGCATCATGCGAGTAGAAGAAGCATTATGGAAAAAGAAAGCCAGACAGTCACAGAAAGATGCCATCGAGTTATGGCGCAAGGAATCTCATAAAAGAACCGAAAAAGAAATCAGAAAGTCAGAATTAAGTAGAGAATCTTTAGAACGAGCCCAAGAAAGGGAACTAATCGAGATAGGTGAACGAGTTAAAACAGAACAGTCAGACAGACAGAGGCATGCCCTTATTAAGGGTATGTATCCTCTTCTTGCCAAGGGCTTGCCAAAAGCGACCCCGGAGGCATCCAGTAATTTTCCGCCACCACTAGTTCCGACTAAGCTACGTCACAAACCGACCGCAGCTGATATTTTCATCTCGTCCTATTTGGACGACACAGTCCCGGAATATGCAAATCCTGTTCCGCCGGTCCCTGTAAATCAGGCACTTCCCGCTCCTCCAGACACCGGAGTACCTGTTACGGTACCCCCGGTCCAACCCGCCATACAAGTCCAGCCTGCATTTCCATTTCCCACTCTGCCAGGACGAAGAGCATCAGTTGACGATTCTAGTTTAGGGGCCGCAGGGGGGGGTCCTCCAGGAACCCCGCCGCCACACAAGCGTTTAACGTTAGTCGAATTACATGCACAAGCGTCACAGCGTACGCCCAGACATCAGTCTGTTGCAGAAATAAGAAAAGCCCTTACCGAATGTGGCTATGACCCAGTCCCAGGCGAGGATAATATGGTTTTATATTCATTACGCGTGAGAAAGGTGACCGAGTATCTAGTCACCCTACCAGATATGAAAGAAGATCTAGACAGAATATATCGTTTCATCCGTACAGGGGATGATCCAGAAAGTATTAGTGACGTCATGTCTCAAAGGAAAGTTGAGATCCAGCTCATGTTATTAAAGTTCTTGATTAATTGTCTAATAAGAGAACAAGATTCCCCGACTAAAGATCAGGCCGAAATGAAAATCCTGACAAGGTGGAGTGATAATATAGCCGAGGGTAAGCATAAGAACATCAGTAGTATAGAGAGTATGTACAAGAAAATCCGTAAGGAAATAATAAGGTTACACGATCAACGTAAGGCAGCACAAGTAAGCGAGAAAGAAAATGACTCTTCTACAGAAGAGGTAGAGGATGAGAATCCCGCCAGAATAGCGTATGTAGGAAAATCTAGATTTCCAGATCGCCATTTACGCCTAGAACACAAGTCAACTTTCCATCATCCGGCACCAGAACAAGGTTCTCTAGAACAAGTATTTCAAGCTACCGATCACATTCTGAAATCACGAATCGGTTATAGCGAGTTAAGTACCATGCATGAACAAGAACTAGTCCGATCAGCAGTCCGATAGATTACTGTCTACCACTTTTCCAGACGAAATAGTGGCACAAATGTTTCTGAAAATGCCCCCAGCCGAGCAACGACTGGCGGGTATGTATATGATCCAGCACCTCATTACATTGTATGAGGATCAACATTCTGATCCAGGTCCGTTACACGATGTCTTGAACGAGTTACTCCAGTACAAATGGAAAGGTTTAGGTACCGATTTGATTAGTGTCTAGAACAGCGCCACAAATACAGAACGTTTCTGAACCCACATTTTGTTCATGTCTCACCTCCAGAAAGTAAACCCTTTTACATAGACAGACAGAATCCGTTACGAGAAGTGCATCCAGTTAAGACAGAGGGTGGTGAAATGCAACGAGTGTTTGTTTACACCCCGATCACAAAGATGGAACTCTTAGAGATGAAAAAGTTAATTCCCTGTCATGATAAAGATCCAGCAGGGTTCCACCGAGAATTAAAAGACATGCTCCGTATGGGAGAATACACGTATCCAGACATAATTAAAATGTTAAAGGTCCTGTTGCCCGCAGGGGTATATGAGAAACTCAAGGAAAAAGAATGGGAGGTGGGAGAGAAAAAGATCGATTGGGCAGTTCTAGAAGCTGAAGATAAGATACGAGTACCAGGTACCGGTCTAGGAGAGAAATGTAAAGAATTACCAGAACTGTTAATACAAGTTTTGCCCAGATTATTAGCAACTAAAATGGAAGACTGGGATGCAATCTCAGCCTGTAAACAGAAACAAGACGAAGACACTAGTGATTTTTATTCTAGATTCGAGAAATGTTTTAGTATAAACAGTGGCCTCAAGACAAGTAGCGAGTCATACCCTCATCTTTTTGTTACTAAATTAGTCGAGAATTCAAGTCCACAAGTTAAGAATCGAGTTTTGAAAGTCGAAAGTACCTGGCAAGCTAATACCCCGTCCCAGATGTTACAGATGCTTCAATACCACCAGAATAGAATCAGAGAAGAGCAAGAACACGAAAGGAAACGTATGAAAGACACGAAAATGAAAGTACTAGTTGCACAATCCGTTCCTCAAGACAGTCAGAAGAGGGGTCCGAATCAAGCCAGTCATCCTGCAGCTCCCGTTAAAGGAAACTGCAATTATTGTAAACAGCCAGGTCATTTTATAAACGAGTGTGCAGTTCTGAAACACAACATAGCTACCGGTAAGACTAAAGAAAGACCACGTCCGCCTAGACAAGAACAAGTTACACAGACTCCTCAACCACAGAATGCACAACAGACAGTTACCGTACCGCAGCCTATTGCTGCAACACAGCATGTTACACAGCAGATGTACCAGTATGCACAGTCCGAGTATCCAGAGTATCAGCCATATTCATGAAACAGCCTAGAGAGGGAGGTAGGCTTGCCTCTCATCGAGATACCTGTAGATCAAGAAGGTCCCTATGTTCATAGTCAAGTATTAGGGAAAGATAGAAAGTTTCTGATTGACACAGGGGCAAGTAGGACCACCATTAGTCACGCCGAAGTTCCAGGGGCTCCGCTCTCAGGCTCAAGAAATGTTTCCCTTGGATTTTCAGGAAAACCTATTGTAAATGAAATATCAAAGCCAGTTACTCTAGAAGTAGGTCCATTGTCCCGCACTACTGATCTGTTACTTACTAAGTCATGTCCAGAAAATCTATTAGGCATTAAGACACTGAAAGAGTTAGGTGCAGTTATATGCTGTTCCCCAGAGGGAATACGATTGTTCCTACGTGACTTCAAGGGTCACTATGTATTACGAGATTTTGATCCGAGATTGTCTAATGTTCCGCAGCATCTATGGGCGCAAGGTCCAACTGATGTTGGCTTTATGCAAATCACACCCCATCGTGTGACTCTCAAGCCAGGTGTAGTCCTGCCACGAATAAGACAGTACAGATTGCCACCTGAGGCTGTAGCAGCCTTATCCAAAATTATTGACGAGCTCATGGCTCAAGGAGTAGTTGTAGAAACTGACTCCAATGTATGCAATTCTCCGATCATTCCAGTCATGAAACGTACTGATCCAAATGCACCCCCAGTATATCGATTAGTGATTGACCTTCGAGAGCTTAATAAATGTATTATTCCCCAGTACCCAGTTGTCCCAGATATCTCTTCCCTATTGACAGCCATTGATTCCGAAGCCACATTTTTTACAGTCATAGACCTCAAGAATGCGTTTTTCAGTGTCCCCATTCATCCAGACAGCCAGTTTCTTTTCGGATTTTGTTTAAAGGGAAGGAGCTATATGTTCACACGCGCTCCTCAAGGTTTCACAGAAAGTCCAAGTATTTACAGTCAAGCACTTAAAAGACAACTAGACAACATTCACATGCCAATTGACACTGCCCTGCTCCAGTATGTCGATGATCTACTGATCACAGCCCGTTCTGAACGTGCTTGCGAGCGAGCCTCACTTACAGTCTTGTATTTCCTAGCCGAGATGGGACACAAGGTGTCCCCTTCGAAGCTTCAATTCTGTGTCCAGCAAGTGGTCTACTTAGGACACTTACTGTCCAAGAGGGGTAGGCAGTTGACACCAGACCGTATCCAGTTAATAGCGAGTCTTCCTCAGCCCAAGACCCAGAAGGAGGTACGTGCTTTTATCGGCCTTACTTCTTACTGCAGACAATGGATTCCTCAGTATGCATTTCTAGCTAAACCATTGATACAGTTAACGACACAGGAGGCAGCCGTATCGACTGTCCTCCCTTGGACATCTGAACATACACTTA
Source organism: Lissotriton helveticus (assembly GCF_964261635.1). Classification (NCBI taxonomy): domain Eukaryota; kingdom Metazoa; phylum Chordata; class Amphibia; order Caudata; family Salamandridae; genus Lissotriton; species Lissotriton helveticus. The sequence goes on from NC_136057.1 coordinate 1,308,759,080, forward strand.
GTTTCAATGAATTAAAGAAAGCCCTATGTCAAGCTCCAGTTCTAGCAACACCGAACTACAGTAAGCCTTTTACACTTTTCGTCACTGAACGTGAAGGTACAGCATTATCTGTTCTCACACAAGATCAAGCAGGACAATACAAGCCCTGTGCTTATTTTTCGAGCACATTAGATCCTGTAGCCCAGGCTCTGCCTGCGTGCCTCAAGTCAGTTGCAGCCACAGCACTAGCTATCAGACAAAGTGATTCCATAGTATTAGGACACTCTCTGACAGTACAAGTTCCACACTCCGTGGAAGTTCTTTTAAACCGAACACAAACTCAGCACTTGACAATTGCACGTTTAACAGGTTATGAATTGACACTGTTTCAGCCACACATAGAAATCAGACGCTGCAACGTTCTAAATCCTGCTACACTGTTACCGTCAGTTAATTTAAATCCTGCCACACACGACTGTGTGGAAGTTGTTAACATCATGACAAAGCCAAGACAAGATCTGACAGATATTCCATTACCAGATCCCGACCTGACGCTTTATGTGGATGGTTCATGTATGAGAACAAGTACAGGAGAACTAGTCGCCGCGTATGCAGTGACTACTGACACTGAAGTTATAGAGACACACCGTATTGACACCCTGTCTGCTCAAGCGGCGGAGCTAGTTGCTCTGACTCAAGCCTGCATACACGCCAAGAACCTGAAAGTTAATGTTTATACAGATTCACGTTACGCATTTGGAGTTGTACACGACTTCGGAGTGCTCTGGCAAGAGAGAGGTTTCATGACTTCTCATGGAACCAAGATTCAGCATGGTCTCCTTATTCAGGCTCTGTTAGATGCCATACATTTACCGACATCCATTGCTATCATGAAGTGCAAAGCACATACGAAAGTTACTGACACTATTTCTCAAGGTAATGATCTAGCAGATCGCACAGCCAAGCTTACAGCTCAGACTCCAGACATTCCAGTTAATAAGACACCGACACACACTCCAGATCCGACTACATGTATGACAGTTAAGGACCCTACTCAAGATGTCATAGATATACAGTTACATGCTACTCCCGATGAAATCAAGAAATGGTCCGAACAAGGAGGGGTCCAGACAGATCAAGGATGGTTAACAAAGGGTAGAGCCACATGGTTTCTCCCCGACTCTATGGTTCAAGTCATTATTAATACCGCACATAGTCCAGCACATTTAGGAGAAAAAGCTATGTTAGACAGTATCCAGAACATTTGGTTCAACAAGCACTTACGAGCTGCAGCCAAGCAGAAAGTCCATACCTGTATGATATGTTGTCAGTTTAATCCAGGTAAAAGTGTCCCGGTGGAACAAGGTGGATTCCAGCCCCCTGACCACCCTTTTGAAGTCCTCCAGATGGATTACATTCAGATGGAGCGATGTCGAGGTTTCAAGTATGTCCTCGTAGTCGTATGCGCTTTGTCCAGGTGGACAGAAGCATATCCAGTCCCAGATTACACAGCCGCGACTACTGCCAAGCAGTTGGTTCGTGAGTTCTTCCCCCGTTACGGACTCCCTAGAGTCGTATATTCTGACAACGGCCAGCCATTCTCATCTGAACTCATGAAACACGTGTCCCTTTTGTTAGGGTACCAGTGGAAGTTCCATTGTGTACGCCATCCTGAAGCAGCCGGTCTCGTAGAGAGACATAATCAGACCCTGAAAATTCGAATTGCAAAAGTTTGTCAAGAGAAAGGTGTGGACTGGCTAATAGCTCTGCCGGTCGCCCTGTTCTATATGCGCATGGTCGCACATTCCAGATCAGGTCTGTCCCCGTATGAGGTCGTTTTCGGCCGCCCCCCTAACATGTGGGGTACTCCTAGACCCCGAAGTATTACCGATGTTTCAAGTAATATGCTGACAGATTACCTAGCTTCCTTGATGTCTGCCCTCAACTCTTGTCGTTCACAGGTTGCCGCCGCATTTCCAGACAATACCGAGGTGGCACCGCATGAAATCGTTCCCGGATCCATGGTCCTAGTGCGAAATTTCGATCGTTCAAGTCCGCTGGAGCCTCGCTGGAAGGAGCCCCGACAGGTCCTCCTGGCCACCCGCACAGCCGTGAAGTTGGAGGGACGAAAAGGCTGGGTGCATCTTTCGCATATCAAAAGGTTTTATGGATTGAAACCAATTTCAAAGAACATTTCCGAGGATTTAAAGGACTGCCAAAGTACTATTCTTAAGGACTGTCCCGCAAAAGACACTGATACTGCACCCTCCCTGTTAGAGAAAACTCCGCAACAGGAGTATAAGAAGAAATTAAGGTCTAGTAAAATAAGTCAGCCAGTTTGATTGTCTAAGTCCTCCCCTAGGTGAAACGGTTAGACCGGTTTCTGACATGTATAAAATAGACCCCCATAGTGAGAGAGTTAGTCAAAACTCAATCCGATGTATCGTTTTTCTATGTTTCATATTATTTCTCAGTATTATGATTTCCTGCACCAGTTATGCATTTTATCTGTATTTTTCAGTTCCTCATGTAAAGAAGTCTTCTAATGTTACAGTAGAGCACACGTTTAGTGATCTGCCTCCTCATGAACTCTCTTATCGCCTCGCTTTGCGTAACAATTCTTTTATCCGCATGTTACATTATTCACACCAGACCAGCAATGCCACTAATTGTTGGGTGTGTGGTCGACTCCCCCCTTTCCAGACCCCGAAGGGAGTTCTGCCACTCTTTCCTTATCCATTTTCACATAATGGTTCGTGTGGAGCATGGTCCACGTTAACATCATCCTCAACAGATATGTCTTTTCTTAACAGTACATGTTTCCCAGACAAGCAAGGTCTTCCCCACAGAACAGGGTTAGATCTCGAAAACGAAGTTTACAATCTAGGTAATTATTCTTCGAATTTTATGGTCCTGAATGTTCAGTCTGATTCCACTCCAGACTTACCTGCTATTTCCGTATTACCAGTCAAAGGCGAATTATGTGTCCGAAATAATGGTTCCGTACATGTAGGACATAGCGATTGTACTACTATTGTCAAATATAGTGACAGTGGGAAATCTATTTTCAAAGCTTCACGTCATTCTTATTTTGTTTGTGGTCAGACCGCATATGTTCGTCTGCCCCTCGATTGGGAGGGAACCTGTTACATTGCCTTCCTACTGCCACCTGTTTTCCTAGCCCCATCTGATTATCATAGAAACACACATCTAGTACACGTTAGACATAGAAGGGAGTCCCCGATTGTCGATTATACTGAAACTGCTCTAGAACAATATACAGATTTCAATAGAGGTTTCTTCTTCTTTATAGGACCTATCCAGAATAGTAAGCTAATCCGTAGGTTAACCAGAACCCTTGAAGCTGTAGTAAATGAGACTGCCTCTGCTCTAGGTAACTTAACCGAAGAGCAATCTGCTATGAGATTTGTCGTTTTACAGAATCGTCTCGTCCTTGACGTCATATTGGCCGATAGGGGCGGGGCCTGTAGAGTCATCGGATCTAGTTGCTGCATTTTCATTCCAAATAACGCGCCGTCTGTTTATTCAGCTATAACCAGACTCCATAAAATTGCCCATCTGTTACACCAAGACCCAGGCACCTGGACATGGTCCGGTTGGTTCTGGAATATAATTTCCTCCTGGGGATGGAAAGTCTTGTCCTTTCTAGGTATTGCAGTAGCGATCATATTCAGCTGCTGCCTCTGTATACAATGTGGCCCTGCGATTTGCGACATTTGTGCTACCTCTTGTATTCCTAGTCCCAAGTCCCGTTCTAAAACCCGTTCCCAGAAAATTCGAGACGAGCAAATGATACTGTATGAAATGATAGATGGTATCATGAATATTGATGTTTCCTGATGGAAACGTAGTGACAAGGAGGGAATGTGGAAAAGTAAATTTTGCCATGTTCTGTGTCCCTACGCGTCCTCCATCATATGTTATCTGTGCATGATTAATATGCATATGTATTCCCCATGTTCGATTAAAGACGCAATTACAGTTGTGTCCATCTCTAGTATGCCAGTTTCCAGTTCTCGTGACTACTACGAATATCAGGCCTATGTAAAGCTACGTTGCCACGTTTCTCAGTGCGCACGTTATTCCATTGTAAAGTCCCCGTTTCTAGGCCTCAAAAGGGCCTGGACACCAGATTCAGCTTCTGTCTCCTGAGCCTCGCTGAGGAGCGATACAGCCCCCACCTGTATCCCTGACCCTTCACTTACTTCCTGCCTTGCAGTGCCCGTTTCAGCCTGGCTCTGCCTCTGAGTCTGCCAAGAGTATGTTATGATTCCAGTTATCAGTCCAGCCCTCCTTCTCTGCATTCCTAAGCTACTGAATCGCATCAATAGTTTCCGTCATTGTCTAGCCTTTACGTCTCCATGTAAGAGAAATACTGCATTTAATGGTCATTTAATATTCTTCACCACGCACTACATGTAGAATAATGCATACTCCAGTCTTAGAGTCTGTTAGCCTTTACCCCGATAACTTTTGGATTCTATCAACATGTTCTCTAAACATCAGATACTAGATACTGCTTAGGTACATGTCACCCTGACTCTCCAGACTTCAGTCTCTGCTCCTAGCACAGAGTTCGTAGCCCCCAGCTTCTTCTAGTAACACGTCATTGCCAGTTTGCGCGCACCATTAGGTCAGAGGTCCCGGCTCCTTAGGTAGCCCCCTCCATGTTTCCGCCCCATTCATGACATATTCTGTTACGTTTGCATCACATGTCTATGTATACGCCTCTGTTACACCTACTTTCACCCTTATCTTTCGCGACTGCTATTGACCACACCCACTGCTCCGCCTATCATATGTACTGTAATGCAACTGTTTTACTATATATGCTTGTGTATTGTTATTAAATGTTACGCCAGTCCTTTCCCCAGAGCGCGCTCATCCCAGATCCTGCCCGGCAGCTGTCGGGGCCCCCCTGCCGGGCTCTGCCATCCTATTCCTATGCAGGTTGTCCTGTTCCTGTCCTTTATGCTGTAATAAACCTGCAAACTCCTACTACCTCGAATCTTGACTCTTATTTATTGAGCTATCTGTTATTGCTATGCCTAGTCAAACCTAGATCCGGTATTATTTATTTATATACCACAAGCTGACTCTAGAAACTTCCCTACATACATACCATCCACATTCTAACAGAAATGAAGGTGGATAAAGGAAAAAAGGAAGAAACATCCAGTTTTGTACTTATAAAATAGGAGGCCAGTCACTCGTCAGTGAAGTTCAGAAGAAACCTCTTAAAAATTGCATTACTCTATGTTCGAAGATGTGATGATATAACTTCCGAGTTACTGTAAAAAAAGTCATATAGTTGGATGTAGTTACGGATGTAACTAAACACATATATAAAAGTGAGGCAAATGAAGACTAGTCATTAGCCTATCTTGTTCAGCTATACAATATAGATGGTTTATAGTGCAGGCCGTAAACACATTCCTGTTACGCTTACCTTCCTCTAGAGCACTCTCTCCTTTTTTCCGAAGCCCTTTCTCCGCCACAGTGCACTTCAAAGAGCATTGGGCACCCTTCCAATGAAGGGGAGCCTGTCTGTCTCCAGAGGAAGGTAAGGTGAGTGGAGGGAAGAGAGAAGAGGGAAGGGAAGGGAAGGAAAGGGAGGAAGGGAAAGGGAGGCGAAGGGAAGGAGAGGGGAGGAGAGGAGAAGAGAGGGAGGGGAAGGAAAGGGAGGAAGGGAAAGGGAGGCGAAGGGAAGGAGAGGGGAGGAGAGGAGAAGAGAGGGAGGGGAAGGCCTCGGAAACAGGTTCAGAGAGCACCACTTTTAGAATGAAGGCAAAGCTGTTGCAACACCAGAGTTGCAGTAAGAAAGTATGGGAGCACATGCTAAGGGAGCAGGTCAGAACACTAAGGATTTGTCCGGCCTCCCCAGATAGCACTTATGGTGTGAAGTGCACTTTGGTGATGGTGGTGCTGATGATGACGAAATGCAGAGTAGCAGTAGATCTAAATGCGTGTTTGGTGGGGCAATACAGGTCGATGAGATGCTGGACTCTGAGAAGTGGGAGGAGAAGGAATCAGCCAGTGCAGGTAAGAGCAGTAAGGCTGTAAGGAGGGATTTCGACAGACGACGACAAGGCAAAATTAATTCTTTGCTTAATCTTCCCTTATGGTCGTCTGTCAAAACCCCCCTCCGGCCACACCGTCCCACCGATCTTACCTGCACGGGCGGCGGCTGGAAGGAATTGGAAGAGGGTGAGAGTGTGGAGGAGCGCTTGCAGGAGGCTGCAGGAGCTAAAAAATAGCACTGGGGGTCACAAGGCCTGAAAAAAAACGGAGAAGGGCAAAAGGGTAACAAGGAACGAAAGAGTGTTTTTTAGGAAAGGAAGGCAGACATCTCCTCTTTGAGCTGCCACGGCACGTGCAGGTAAGAGCAGTGGGACCGGGTTGGAGGATTGGGGGGATTCGATAGATGACCATGAGGGGATATTAAATAAATTATTAATTTTCCCTCGTAGTCTGTCAAAATCCCCCCTACCAGGCACCACCCCCATACCGCTCTTTACCATCATGGGCAGCGGCTGGCTTTCAGTAAGAGGAAGGAGACACCAGCAAGGAGAGGTTTTCAGCAGGTTGGCAGGCTTCAGCATGGGCCTCGATTACACCAGCTGGTAAGCTCAATGCAAGGTTAGTTTGGTCAGAAGGTGTTGGTGGGGAAAAAGAGTGTGTCGCAAAGGTGCTCGACTGTTCATAAGTAGATATGGGCTAGATCAGGCCACAGAGATGGTGACAGATGGTAAAAAACTTGGAATATGCATGCCAACTTTGTCTCACACAATTGAATTACCTCCACAGAGTGTATCTTACCAGGCTGAGGCTGTGGAAGATGGGGTTGATAGCCTCTGTGCTGCTGCTATCAAGAGGAGGAGGAAGACCTCCAATATAATTTGTGGAACTGCAGCAAACTGAGGCCATGTTGGAGGGGTATCACTTCCTGCCTAGGCTCGGCCCAGTGCTGGACAGTCCCTTTAAACCCTAAACTCGTCCTTTCACACTTGTGCGACAGTATAGACAGTTGTTGCCGGATGAAAGAAAAAGACGACACAACTTCTGTTGGAAATATAGTATAAAGTTTACATAAAGCGCATGGAAGATCAGTCAGCTCTGTGGAACTGAAATCTGAGCTTCAACTTAAAATGTGGCAGCCAGTTTCTCTTACACATTTGCAATTGCAAATACATCATATATTTGCATATTTAGTAAACTATAAGCACAACATGATAACAAAAAGGAATACTTTCTGCAAAAGCAAGCTAATTACACATTTAGGGGATGCGACTCATGTACACTTGTTATTTGTTATGCTTCCACACTTGTACACGCTTGTACTACCAATTGCCCTTGGCTTGTCTCTTTGAAGCCTAGCAACGCTATACTCCCTACATATCTGCTGCTCAACAAGACCTCATTTTCCACCTATCCTGTGCCTCTGTGCTACTTTATCTACATATTTTCTCAGAGGCGTATTCTAACAATGTGGGCATCTAACTTTTCATTCCTGCTGTGTCAAATTATATTTCCCTATTCTACTGAACCTCGTGTCTACTTCCCTCCCCCAGGACCTGACTCCATTTTGCGCTGCTTTTCTATTCTAATTTTTCACACAGCTTAGGCCTGTATTTCTTCTTTAATACGTACATCTGTACATGTCTTTCTGCTGATGCATGCATTGAGACGAGTGGCCCTTCTTCATTTTCTACATTTATTATAACACAGTAATAGATATAAGTTGGCCCTCCTTCATCTGACTTTATGCACCGCTAAGAGGGACGTGGCCCACTATTGAAGGAATGCAGCTCGTCCTGTAGTCGAGAAATGGAGAAGGGGTCTGTACCATTGCATGGGTATGGAGAGTGGCGTATGTGGCCTGGGGAAGCTCCCAAAAATACACAAAAATCTGGCAGGCGTGAGCGGATCCCGGGAGTGAACTCATAAGCAAAAAAACACAATTTTGGGGGTTAGTGAGTTGGGCAGGGTCATCACCAGGATACTATGGTTGAGAGACCAATGTCACCTTGAGACAGGATTGTGTCACGGGTTGCTGCGGGATGTTGGGGGAATGAGGAAGGCAATGTCTGGCTATTGTTTGTTGTTATCCACGTTATGGATGTCAATAATAATTAGGGAAAAAACTAATAAAATGTGTTCTAAAAAACTGTGGAATATGGTGATATGGGTGGGTATGAGATGAGCAAGCTAGTTTTGGCAAAGGGGACGGATACAGAGAGTGTGTTTAAGGAAACTAAGTGGCTCAAACAAGAAGCTGCCTTACATGGGCATTACCAAGCCTCTGGGGGAACACTTAGTGAGCACTACAAAAGACAGGATTTGGAAGGGAGAATACAGAGAAGATTTCACATTGGTACAAAGGTAGGTTAGAAAGAAAGAGGGATCTAAGGAGGAGGAATATGAGTTGTCCAGGAGTCAGGTAGCTCCAGTAACAATTGAGAATTGGGGGAAAGCTTTTCTAACATATGCTACCATTTAATGCAAAAGATCTCTGGAGAGTTCAGGGCCCTGTTAGGTACATTGACATCATTTGCAAGGCCCAAGTATTAATTGGAGGCCTCTCATGGGTTTAGAAAGGCGAAGTTTTGGGCATGGTTGGTGTAGGATGCAGAAGGGAAATGGGGATAATTAGTTAATGAATTATGGCTGCAGTCTATGGCTCCCACGCGTTCCAAGTAACCAGAGCCCACCATATTTACAGCTAGTGGGTTACCATTGATATACAAGTCTTTTCCAGGTGAGCAATTCGAGGAAGGAATTACTATGGAAGGGGTGGGCACTGCAGAAAGAGGACAGGCAGTCCAAGTGTGGGTGTGCTGGTCATTAAACTTAAGCTTCTGCATCCGAGAGTATAGCCATTTTAAGCATGACTGTTCCAAGTGGGGAGGTGAGCATCCCCTTACACAATGTACACAACCGTTTGAGGAAGGACAAGGAGGAAACAGTAGCACTTGGGAAGGTCAGTCTGGAAGGGCGACATAGGGGTGACAGGGGCATTTGGGCAGATGCTCTTAAGCTTGACCAGTGGAATATTGGCAACAATTCAAAAATAACCAGAGAGAGGTACGTTTACTGTCAGATGGTTTTAGATTTGGTTTTAGCTTGAACTATGAGGGCCCGTATGAAAATAGATGGGCTGATAATTTACGTGCAGTCAGTCAGCACAGAAAGGTAGTGCAATGCAAATTGATGAAGGGGGTTAAAAAGTGAAAAAAGGCAGCCCACTTTACAGAAAAACGTTTGGATATGTTGATTGTTTCTCTGATTAGAGTAGTTCCTAAATGGTAATGCAACACCTGCCGTGGCCAGAGGGGAGTTCAGTGAACGATTGTATAGCGGAAGAGGATTCTTTGGTTAATTAGGCCATGGAGAATGATGCAGTGCAGTTATTGAGGTTGGTGGGAGGTGTAGTGCTAATGACCAACACTGACATTAAGTCTCAGTTTCGCTTGATTGCAGTAAACCTGTGATTTTAAATTGTTGGGAATGCAGTTTAATGTTCCTACATAACAACCCCCAACAGGGAGTAAGAGTCAAAGGGAATGTTTAGAGACCTACCCAGATATAATCCCCAAATCCTAATATATTCCACACAAAGAATAACTGGTGGTCTAATGAGATAAAACACTACAGAGACTTAAAATAAACAGTCAAATCAGATCATTCGTCACACTTCAGGACCAAAGTCGCTACAAGTATTGACACGAAAATGATTCTATGACAGAAGAAGACCCTGAGGAGGGGAGAAAACAACAGGGATTTCCATCAACTGCCCTTCGTGGCCAGTGTCATCATTTGGAACTCCCAGAGTGCCCCTGTCACCTCAGTTCTTCTGGCAACAAACCAACATGTCGTGGGCTGGGCACAAGGAGAGACCAGTGAAGTAAACAATTGAACAAATCAATTGATGGGTGCAGTGCAAGAAATAAACAAAGAGTGAAGGTGATGTTAAAAAAGTATCAACAGCAAGCCAGAAAACTTTATTAGTGATTGCCGGTGAACTTGATTAAAAATAGTAATTCGGCAATATACAAATCTGCCGGATGTTGTGGTCAACTAGTTTCATCGGTCCTGGGTCAGTGTACCCCGGCTTTCTTCAGGACCTTTAAGTATAAGCTACTGCATATAATTAGGTTTGACCAACAAGGGTCCAAAAAGTGCATGGAAAAGAAAAAGAAAAAACAGCATAAAGTTGTCACAATTCAATTTAGTTGTGAGCTTTTACAGTACCTCTACACAGGACAGATGGTTATTCAAACCTGTGGGGAAACAAAACAGTATACCAACTATTCAATATTTGCTGTGTCTCCTAACACGCTCTGTAGTTAATGAAAAAAGAAATAACTCAAATATAACCAGGAAAAGGTGGTCAACTCACCTACCTGGCTCAGACTCAGGTTTAGGGAAGCACCACCATAGAAGTGGGGAAGAGAAAAAAAGAGAGAAACCAGCAGACAACCATGTGATTAAAAATACACCGGGGATGGAATAGATGTTTTTAGTCTACCTGGCTGCGCTGAAGTGAAAAAACTGCTCTTACTAAACATCAGAGTTGATATCCTAATCCTCTGAAATAGTCCCTGTGAATAGTAAAGGAAACTGTTAAGGGCGGTAGCTAAGTGTGGATCATGAATATGCATCCTCCCCGAAAGAAGAGATCACACACTGCACAATGCGCCTATATAGATGGCAGTTAGCAAGTGGACAAAGACAGAGTTCTAATGTCAGTCCTTACAAGACATACAGTGGGACTGCTCTACAACGAAAGGCACTGTCAGCATTAATAGCCGATATACATGCTGGTCGAGAGTCCTTCATCGATATATGAAAAAACCCCGCAATAGTTAAGATAGTTAGGAGCAAAACTGTGTGTATAGGTCTGCAAAGAGGCAACTCTCAAGCAAAGAAACGATCACAGATCCGAGGACACATATCTTCTATCGCTCACCGTACTAGATGTCAATATTGAGGTAAAATCAGCTTACCTCTCCATCGGTACCTCAGGAAGATTACTGAGGCTGGGGGAGGTGGCGTGTGCACGCCATGCAGCGCCCTTTAGAGTCCCGATTGTCGGGGCGGCGTGCTGAACAGCGTCACAACCTGTGACCAATCACTTTCAGGACTACAAAATGACGCGCGGCTAGAACAAGCGCGAGCCAATCGCTATCTCGTAGTGTATCGACGTGTGTAGCCGACGTCAGTTAATCTAGCCAATCATAAATGAGAACTACAAAGTGATGAAAGCCCATGATTGCATGTAGTTCGTTTCTGTTGAATTGAACACCGAGTACTTTATTCAGTAACAAAAAAGTCTGTACCCTGCTTGGATTTGGATTTGGTTTTGTAAAGCGTGTAGCTACCCGAGGGCGTCCCAGCGCTATAGTGTCAGCTAGAAATGATCCTGGGACGCAGTTATCGGGGGAAGAGTCAGGTCTTCAAAAGCCTGCGGAAGGGCAGCAGGTTGGTTTCTTTACGGATACTGATGGGGAGACTGTTCCAGAGCTTTGGGGCGTTGTAGGCGAAACGGCGCCCACCCGTACGTGCTCTTTTTATTCTGGGTATGCTGGCCAATGAGAGGGAGTCCGATCTTAGCTGTCTGGTGGATGTGTGGGGTTTGATAAGGGGTTTGAGAATAGGGGGGCCTTTACCCTGGAGGATTTTATGAGAGCTACACAGGGTTTTAAAGGTGATGCGCTCCTGAATGGGGAGCCAGAGCAGAGACTTTAGAGAAGGTTTGGCAGAACATCTGTATTTCGTCCCCGTGAGGAGTCTTGCTGCCGCGTTCTGCACGTGCTGGAGTTTGTTGATCACAACTACTGGGGCGCCCAGGTATAGGACGTTCCCATAATCAAGTCTGGATATGATAAGGCCTTGGATGAGAATTTTCCTAGACTGGGGGGGGATCAGGGGGAGGATCTTCGGGGCGGATCGTAAGAGGCCAATGTACCGGCTGTCTTTCTCGCTTGGGTTCTGAAGCTGAGGTCTTGATCGAGCCATATGCCTAGGCTCTTGATTTTGTTTTTTGGTGTAGGGGGAGCGCCCATGCTGGGCGGCCAAGCGAACGACTTGGGGAGTTTGTCACGGTTGCCTAGGAGCATAATTTCTGACTTCTCGCCGTTGAGTTTAAGGCGGGAGTCTACCATCCATTAGGAAACGCTCTGCAGGCAGGAGATCAGATTCTCCATGGACTGGTCAGCTTGATTGATGGAGACGACTAGTTGGGTGTCGTCAGCGTACATGACCACTTTTATGCCAAATGGTGAGACTATGTCATCAAGAGGGGCCATGTATACATTAAAAAGGGTGGGGCTCAGGGAGGATCCCTGTGGGACCCCGCACTGAAGGGGAAGGGCGTTGGAGCGACAGTGGGTATCGGTCACTTGGAAGGTCCTGTGCTCTAGGAACGATTTTAACCAAGCTAGAGCGGTCCCAGTGATTCCGCTATTGTGCAAACGGTGGAGGAGGATGGTGTGGTCCACCGTGTCAAAGGCGGCGCTCAGGTCCAGGAGGATCACTGCCACTGATCCCCCTGCGTCCAAGATGGATATCGTCTCTTCTGTCATGGCCAGGAGGGCGGTGTCAGTACCTTGTCCAGGCCTAAACCCTGTCTGGGATTGTCGGAGGAGGTTGTGGGTTTCTAGGAAGGTGGAAAGTTGTTCATTCACTATTTTTTCTGCCATTTTGCTGAAGCCTGGAAGAAGGGAGATTGGTCTAAAGTTGGAGGGATCCGTAGGGTCCAGATGGGGTTTTTTGAGGAGGGCGCGTACCATCGCGTTTTTCCAGTTGGTAGGAACTATCCCTTGGGAGAGGGAGGCGTTGATCAGCTTAGTGAGGACAGGGGAAATAATGTGGGCGACTAGTTTCAATTTGCCCATGGGCGCTGGGTCTGCTGGTGACCCGCTCTTCACTTGGGTCAGGGTGGCCGTCATCCTCTCAATAGAGATGGGAGAGAAGGCGTCCAGGCAGGGGACGTCTGGGACGGTTGACTGGGCTGGTGAATCTGGCCGGGGAGGGTGAGGGGGGAAGGTTTTTAGGATTTTTAGGATTTTGGAGGAGAAGAACTCGGCGAGTTTGGTGCATCTCGCGCCGGTGGGGTCTGCGATGGGCTGAGGTTCGGGGATTTTTATGAGTGACCGTACAATGCGATAGGTCTCTTTAGAGGAGTTGGCAGCTGCAAGGATTTTGTTTTCGAAGTAAGCGGCTTGTGAGTTTTTAATACAGGTTTTGTACTGTTTCATGGTTAATTTATATTTTTCTCTGCTGCTGGAGGTCCAGTCTTTCCTCCAGAGGTGTTCTTGTTTTTTGCATTGTTTTCGTAGTTTGCGCAGTTCTGGGGTGAACCAGGGTGATTTGAAAGATCCCCTTTTGCTAGGTAGGTATTTGTGTGGGAGGATTGAGTCTAGGGATGTTTCTATCCATGAACGAATCTGAATGTCCGCCAGAGAGGGGTCCGGGTCCAGCATAGGAGTGGTAGCTGTCAGCAGGTTGCTCCAGACAGCCGTGTCTAGCTTGTGCCACGGGCGCGAGGGGGCCTGAGGCTGGGGGCTGTGTGTGGTTTTGGTGATAAACGGGTAGTTTAGACGAATCAGGTGGTGATCAGACCAGGGAATGGGTAGGGGAGTTGTTGTGGAGAGTTCTAGGATATTGGAGAAGATTGGGTCCAGGAGATGGCCTTTGCTATGGGTGGAGTGATGATTTTTCAGGGAGAGGCTGAGTGCGGCTAGGTCTTCTTTAAGATCTACCGCTGCTTTGTTCCCTGGATCATCGAAATGCATATTAAGATCTCCAAGCACGGTGAAGTTGGAGGAGAGGCATGCTAGTGAGGTAACTGTGTCCGTTAGGGAGTTGGGAAATTGTCCCAGAGGGCCCGGGGGACGATAGACCAGCAGTCCTGACAAGGTTTTCTCCGGGGAGAGGTGAATGGAGAAGTGGATGTTTTCACAATCAAAGATTGGACTGTCCAAGATCTGGCATGAGATGGGTGCTTTGGTGATGATTGCTATGCCGCCTCCTGGCCCTGATGGTCTATCATGATGTTTGATAAGGTAGCCCGGAGGTAGAGCTTGGACTATGTCTGGGTAGGAGGCTGGGTTGGTCCAGGTTTCCGTGAGGAACAGTACCTCGATGTCATTGTCCAGTATGAGAAGATTAATCTCGGTCCAGTGTTTTGGGAGGGATCTGCAGTTGAGCAGGGCCATTTTAGTTGTGCGAGGTTTGGGAATAGCGTGGGGAGTGAGTCTGTATGAGCAAGGACTGCATATGCGTTGACTCTGCTCGGGTGTTATTGAGTGGAGACAATGGTCAGGGGTACTAGTCCTGAGTTGCCGCAGATCACATGCAGAGTATGTGATGGGTGATGGGATCGGGGGTGCAGGGGGGCTGGGCCCGTGGCCCGATCTGGCGCGGACGGGCGCAGGGGGGCTTGCCTTTGGCACGCCTTCGGAGCGCTAGCGGCGGCCCGCTGCGCGCGTCCGCTGCGCGTCCGGGGAGGCACATTTTGTGCAGGGGAGGAGGGCGTGGCCTAGGCAGTGGCGTGACCTGATTGGTTCTCTAACCCGAAGCAGCACTTCAATCGGCTGCGCGGGGAGAACTGGACTGGTTGGCGAGGGGGAAGTGCCCAGGGGAAGGTGCAGTACACAAGTAAAATCAATTTCTGCAATTCAATTAATTTTAAAAAGCGCGTTTCCTCCTGGCTGTTCGCCTCAGGAGAGTCGTTTCTGGCTAATGTGGGCTATCGCGTTCAGCGCGTTTTTTAATAGCAGAGTGAGGGGGCGTGGCCTCGTTTCCGAGGAAATGGCTGCAAATTTGGTTCTCTAACCCAAAGCAGCGCTTCAATCGGCTGCGCGGGGAGAACTGGACTGGTTGGCGAGGGGGGAGTGCCCAGGGGAAGGTGCTTCTGCTCAGTAGCAGTGCAAAGTGAACAGTTGTACAAATTATTCATCTACCACATAATATCCCTGCATAAATGTACAGATGGTATCGCCAGGGAGTACTGGGCAAGAGAAACTGATACTCATGTATGATGGACCATTGTATTTAGAGTAATAAAGATGATGGTATACTGAATCAAGACAGTGGCCGTTTTTAGAAAACGTGGCCGTTTTTAGGAAAAAGCCCCCTCATGCGGCATGTGCAAGTGAACAAACATCTTAAGTATTGCATATACTTTAAAAAGAAAAATTTCGCTAACCACGCAAGACAAAGCCGCGTTGGAAAAAGGGGGACAGAGATCAGAAGCCGTACTGTCCTCACAAAATGGCATCGCATATGCTGAGTATATCTAGCGCAGAGTCAGGTCGTTCATAACATGGTCCAGGGGATATCATCGTTTAGGCCCTGTGTATCACTTTGAAGTTTAAACACCCATCTCTGCTCTTTTAGAAGAAGGAACTTGGTCTTATCTTTCACATGAGGTGGTATATAGGGTTTATCCAAAACAGTCCAGAAAAAGTCTTCTGGTTTGTGATTCATAGTTACAAAATGCCTGGTGAGCTTAGTATTGGTTTTCCCACAAGAGAAGGTACTTTTATGTTCTAGCATCCGCTGGCGTACCTTCCTAGTTGTCATGCCCACATAACGTTCACCACATGGACATTCAATAAGATAGATTAGATGGTCACTATTGCAATTAGAAAAGTGTGTTTGAATCCACGGTTTTAGTGTGCCAATGTCCACTGTTTTTGACTGTTTAGTTTGTGGACACATGGAACAGTTCCCACATGGAAAATGCCCTTGAACAGGAGGCAGGTCCCAAAGAGTGTTAGTCGCACTAGGTTTTAAGGAGGGTCTAGTATGTACCAAGGCATCTCGTGGGTTGCGTCCTCTCTTAAAAGCAAATAGAGGCATAGGAATCTGTTTGCTCTTAGTGTTAAGGAAACGCCAATTCTTCCGAATACATTTTTGTAGGCCATTGCTAAGGGTGCTGAATGTATTGACGCACGTCATGCGCCCCAGAGGTGGTTTCTCAACTTTTGGCTCAAGGAGAGCTTCCCTGTGATTGTTTGTAGCCCTCTTGCAGGCTTTTTTCACCAGTCGTCGAGGGTACATTTTGTCACTCAGTTGTTGTGACAGATTCACAGAGTGACGTTTATAGCTGTCTAAGGTAGAACAATTACGCCTCAGTCGTAAAAACTGGCCAAAAGGCAGATTTTCCCTAAGGGCTCTAGGGTGCTGGCTATCAAATCTTAGAAGAGAATTGCACGCCATGGGTTTCCGATATAGTTCACTAGCCAAACCCGTCGGGGTCACAAAGATTGAAAGATCCAGAAAAGACAATCTTGACCTGCTCAATTCTAAGGTGAATCTAAGGTAGTTATTTTGTATGTTGAGCTAAGTGTGAAAAGATCGAACAGAGTCTTCATCCCCTCGCCACACCATTAAGATGTCATCTATATACCGCTTCCACAGTCTAATTGACTTGTGGAAGGGATTGGTGGCGGTAAGTACAACATTTTCTTCAAATTCATGTACATATAAGTTTGCCAGGCTCGGCGCATAGACACTGTCCATGCTTGTGCCAGACACCTGCAAATAGAAAGTATCCTCAAACTGAAAGAAGTTCTCTTTCATAGCCAAATAGGCCAGGGTCATAATGAAATGCACAGGAGTGATAGAGTTCAAATCAGTGTGCTGCAGGATATCAGAGATGGTCTCCAGTGTCTCATCCTGGGGGATCGAAGTGTACAAGGATTCGACATCCAGCGACACTAGGATGTCTGAATCAGGGTTAAAATCCACTGTAGGGAGAAGTCTTAATACATCCTTAGTGTCTTGTAGATAGGTCGGCATCCTTTGTACAATCGGGCGTAGAAAATAATTCACAAAGGTGGATAATGGTTCCAAACAAGAACCAATGCCCGATACGATCGGTCTCAGTTTTTTTTTTGTTTTTTTTCTCTTCCCCACTTCTAGGGCGGTGCTTCCCTAAACTTCAGTCTAGGCCAGGTGAGGTGAGGTTTGATACCTCACACGGGGTAGGTGAGTTGACCACCTTTTCCTGGTTATATTTGAGTTATTTCTTTTTTCATTAACTACAGAGCGTGTTAGGAGACACAGCAAATATTGAATAGTTGGTATACTGTTTTGTTTCCCCACAGGTTTGAATAACCATCTGTCCTGTGTAGAGGTACTGTAAAAGCTCACAACTAAATTGAATTGTGACAACTTTATGCTGTTTTTTCTTTTTCTTTTCCATGCACTTTTTGGACCCTTGTTGGTCAAACCTAATTGTATGCAGTAGCTTATACTTAGAGGTCCTGAAGAAAGCCGGGGTACACTGACCCAGGACGGCTGAAACTAGTTGACCACAACACCCGGCAGATTTGTATATTGCCGAATTACTATTTTTAATCAAGTTCACCGGCAATCACTAATAAAGTTTTCTGGTTTGCTGTTGATACTTTTTTAACATCCCCTTAACTCATTGTTTATTTCTTGCACTGCACCCATCAATTGATTTGTTCAATTGTTTACTTCACTGGTCTCTCCTTGTGCCCAGCCCACGACATGTTGGTTTGTTGCCAGAAGAACTGAGGTGTCAGGGGCACTCTGGGAGTTCCAAATGATGACACTGGCCACGAAGGGCAGTTGATGGAAATCCCTGTTGTTTTCTCCCCTCCTCAGGGTCTTCTTCTGTCATAGAATCATTTTCGTGTCAATACTTGTAGAGACTTTGGTCCTGAAGTGTGACGAATGATCTGATTTGACTGTTTATTTTAAGTCTCTGTAGTGTTTTATCTCATTAGACCACCAGTTATTCTTTATGTTGAATAATGCAGTTTAATGGACACGTTTCTGTGGACAAAGTATTGCCTATTGGATGCTCTGCTTTATGTCCCTTAATTGAAAATGTTATCTCCTTCTTGCAGTGGTTGTTTGCTTGTCTGTCTAGTGTGGATTCAGTGCTTCACTATATGGATGACTTGCTTTTTGCTGGATCACCAGGCACTAGCACTTGTCAGTAGTAATTGGACATTTTATGGTCATCTGAGGAGGGATGTAGGGCTTCATTGACTGATTGATCCAGCCACATTTCTGACTACTGTAGGAGTTGAGATTCATTCTACTGCTATGCAGAAGCATTTGCCAGAGGACAAGAAGAAGAAGATGGTGGAACTACTTCAGTAAATGTTGGAGAAGAGTAAAGTGAGGGCCAGGGAGGTGCAGGTCTTGTTTGGACATATACATTTGTAGGGTGGTGAGTGCATGGTGCAATTTTTGTAGATGCCCGGGCATGTCATTGGCTAGTCTGCCATTGCAGCATCACATGGTTCACCTGTCTGCGGGAGTTAGGGCACATTTAAGGATGTGGACAGCATTTTTAGAGAATTTTAATGGCATCTCCTTAGAGGGCCTGGGGGAGGAAGCAGAGCGGTCCATACTGATTTGCTCTGATGCTGCTGGCAAGTGTGGCTTCCATTTGTACTGGCAGGTGAAGCAGTGTGCAAATCAGTGGCTCTCGATTTGAAAATCTGGAGAACAACGCATAACATTTTGTAAATTTTTCCCTTTGTTGGGGGTACTGGTTTTGTGGTGCAGTTTCTTCAGAAACAAAAAGTGGCATTCAACATGGACAATATGGCAGTAAGCATTGTCAATAGGCAATCTGACAGGGATGTGAGAATACTGAGGTTGTTGAGTGTGTTTGAAATGGGTTGTTTAACTACAACATTTTTTTTTGGTAAGGCATGTCCCAAGTATAGCCAATTACATTGCGGATGCGCTTTCTCATTCACAGTGTCAGAGGTTCGATTGGCTAGTGCCTGGAGCAGAAAAGAGGAAGACAGAGATTCTGTGAAAATTGTTGCAATTAGACTGAGGATGCAGCAATTAATAGAAGGCTTGTTGGAACCATCTATTAGAAGAGACTATACCCAACCGTGAGTGCAATTCATATGGGCTGGAGCAAGGAACATGTCAGTGGGTGAAGATGGTAGGGTTAAGTTCCATGCTGAATTTCATCATGATGAACATTGAGGAAGGTTTGTCCCCACTCACAATTGCTGGCAAGTTGGCGGGAGTGGCATTGTGGGCAAATTGGGGTGGGGTTATGAGCCTTCAGCAGGGAAGCTGTGTCGCAGGGTTTTGGAGGTTGTTTAAAGGAGAGGGGGAAGAGACAGGGATTAAGGTGCCCAATAATGATAGCGTTGCTAATTGGTTATTTGGGATGTGAATGAATGAGAAGGAAGCAGTATTGTTTTCGCTTTTTTCACTTTTAATGGGTTGGCTGTTCTTTGTAGAATTTCGGATATTGAAATTGGTGAGGATTGACAGGATGTGAGGTTTCTAGAGCCAGGGCATTAAAGAGGTGGGCACAGGGTTTGAGATATATTTGAGGCAATCCAAGATGGACCAAGTGGGAAAGGGATTGGTTTATTGAGGGAACACCCTAGAGAGGAGGTGTGTACAATCCAGTTGGGAAGGCAATTTGCGAAGTACGGACAAGGGGGAAGGGTAGTGGGTCTTTGTTCAGAAATGGAGGCAGAATGTTTTGAGCTTGCAGTCATTGTTTGTGCTGGGCCAAATGTTGACAAATTAAACCTCCCAGACCAGGATTTGGGACGCATTCCTTTAGGTTTGGGACAGTCGCTAAGGTGAGTTGGAGAGGGAGCTCTGGGAAAAGCATGAGAGCATTGGGCAGGTGGGGATCTGACATGTTCAGAGGTATGTGTATCCAGAGCTGGCATTTTTGTAGTATGATTGTTTTTGCAGTTGTTGCTATTTTGTAACAGATATGAACTCCTGGCCCAGCGCACCACAGTATTTTGTTCTGGATAAGCGACCATTCTTTTGTTAAGTGGGTCGGTCACCAAGTGGAGCATATGTCTTAAGGCAGACAGCTAGGATTTGTTGATGTGAACGTTCAAATTAAGTTGTGGGCAAAAAAGTAGAATGAAGTGGGGGGAGTTGCTGTCACGTCTGCTGGAAAATTCCTTGATATGGACCACACTAACTACTAGAAAGGACTGAATAGGGACCAGGAACCCGGCAACAATAGACAGAGCACGTAAGAAGGTGAACTGGGATATAACACTGCTCTGCAAATGTCAAGGGATTTTTAAGCTAGAACGTGCAGACATACAGTTTGAGGGTCAGCGTTTGATCCGATGATGATGGAGTTCATCATTCCTTCATGGGGATCAGTGTTTTAAATGGGCCAGTACTCACCGGTACTAAGTACCGGCACTTCTGAATTTTCTGCCCTTGAGTACCGGAACTTCTTTTTGGCCAAACAGAGTACCAGTACTCACAGGCAGCAACACAGAAAGGCAATGGGTATATGCTGAAAGAAGAGCAACACAGCTGACAACGAGTCGGCCTGTTTTCGTGCAGCACTCTGATAATCGAGTGATAACTTGTACTGTGCTAATTTTGCAGCAGACACAGACGTGCAACGCCCATTGGGATCAAAAGGCTTCACGCTGACCCTCACCGTCGTGTGTGTGAGCCTAGCTGAGACAGCTTCCCGGGCACACACACAGACGCACCGAGTACTTCACAGGTCTTTAAAAGACCGTTTACTTGTTAATGAGGCGTTGTTGTTCTTTCACCCCTTCTTAGAGCCCCTGCATCTTTACTCTGTTGATACCTGGAAGAATCAGCCCTCCCTCGCAAGGTTGTAGGGAAGAGGTGGTGATAGAGACACTGAGGCAGAGAGGGTGGGAAACAAGGTTTGGCAATGCGAGACCAGCGAATGTAACCATTTCTAAAAACAAAAGTAGTGAATGCAGTTGACTGTAGAAATGGGTCGCTGCCAGAAGAAGAATGGATTCAGAGAGTAAAGGCAAATAAGCAATCAATGAAGCCCGTTCCTCCATTATCAAATGTTGACAATGATAATCAGGTTCACTATTTTAAAGCAAGAATATTTTCTCAAGCTTCATTGTGCATAAGTGCTTGTGTGTCACTGTGCGTTATTTTGCATGCATAAGCAAATGTATAGCTTCCATCCCGAAAAGCCTTGTATTACCACAGTCCGGCGTGAAGCGCATATAAAAGGGTTCACATATAGCAAGTACTAGGCCACTCTTTCTCTCCCCAGTGCAGACATGCTTTTTCTGCAGTGTCTCAACACAACTGTATTTTGTTTTAAAGAAGCCATTTTCACTAGGGTTTATGGAGTGGCTCTGGGAGAGGCAGAGGTGGGCAAACCAACAAATAAACAAGGATAGCAAGTCAGAGTCGAATCATTGGTCCGGCTTGGCTTGAAGAGCCCTTACATAAATTGAGCCTTGAAAACATTTAAATTGAAATAAAAAAGTGTATTCTTTAACATGTGGAAGCATTTTACCTTGGTACATAAGATTATATCATCGCATTGAGAGGAGTTTATTGAAAGTGATAGTGAAGTTAGAAACTTTAAGCTCCCACCATGACCACAATGCCACTAGTGTACTAAGAAGCAAATCACTTCTCATGTGTACATTATATATAGCCTATTTTGTTTTATTAATGAAGCACCATTATAGTGCATTAAATCTAACACAAGATTTGACTGCACAACGTACATCCTGAACTTGAGTATTTGAATATACGATCATATGAGATAAGAACAAAGGAAGGCTTCTCTATCAATATGCTCATTTGCACACCAAGAAAATCTCAATAAAATTAAACATGTGCTTCTGGACACGCCCCTTAGCACCGCCCATAGCCCCGCCACCAAACCCACCCCTAGTCCACAAATAAATTTGGTGAGAACCTGCACTTATTTTTTTCCCATTTAAACCACTGATGGGGATGGAATTCTATTTGCTGCAGATAAGAGAGACATTGGCACAGTTGCTTAGGGAGAGACCTCGGTGTGATGGAGGCAGAAGAATGCCTTCAAAAGGGTTTTTCTGAGTGGCAGGTATGGTGACTGTTTACAGGGCACACTAATGTTGGTTAGGCGGCTGTGCAGGCGGAACAATTCCACCCGGGGCTTAATGGTGAGGGCTTGGAAGTTTGTTATGAGCTGAGGTTTACATCAAATGGAGGCAATTGTGGGGAGATCTGAAGAAAGATTTAAGTGAAACTTGGAGAGTTGATTGAGAAATGTTGAAAGGTGGTCTTTAGAGGTGGGGAATGTGTTGTTTCGGATGAAAGTTGTTTAGCAAGGCATAATGCTAATCTGTAAGGCAAGTAGCCAAAAAAAGATTTACAATAAAAATAACAACAGCGAACAGTCGAGCTAAGGGTGTGATCTCATTGAAATCATGTCTCACAAGCTTTCATCCTTGCTCAGGATCTGCAGGTAAACACCAGCCCATCGCCGAGCTGCTTGTCCCTACTCTGACGTGTACCTTTCGAGGACAAGATGCTTGCTGTTCCACGCAGGTCATTTTCACATCAACCTTCCTGTTTCTTGCCGTGCTCAGACCTTCTTGACAGGACAGGACAGTGTGTTGATTGGACGCTTACAGTGGAGACAGGCTGGTAGGGGCTCCAGCCTTGTGGCATGTCTGGGTATCTCAGTAGAATGGAAGCTCCTCTTTAGCCATGGGGTTCCACTGCCTAGGGCCTCATTTATGAGGCAGTGCGTGCCTTTTACGCCGCCGGTGCGTCACTTTTTGTGACGCTCCAGTGGCGTAAACAATGCGCCTTGTTGCGCCATATTTACAAAGTGACGCATCTAGGTAGATGCGTCACTTTGTAAACCCCTGCGCTACATTATACCTGCATCAGGTATAATGTATGCAAAGGGGCTGTTCACACGCAAAAAGCCTCGTAATAGTGACGCAGTGAAATCTATGAGATTTCACTGCGTCACTTTTAGGACGCTGTTGCGTCAAAATCTTGCGCCTGTCTCACAGCAGGCGTAAGACTGACGCAAGCCCTTTCACATGGGTCTTTCCCCATGTGAAAGGACGCATTGCTGGAGTTGCGTCACTTTTGTGACACACCCCAGCAATGCGTGACTTTTGTGCTTACAGATACGTCAGAAATACTGACGTATCTGTAACTCCTTGCGACATGATGCGTCATATTATAAATATGACGCATCAATCATGTCGCAGGGAGAGCGCAGTGAAAAGTGACACATCGCTGTTTTCACGCAGCGATGCGTCACTTTTCATAAATAAGGCCCCTAGTGTTTAAGGCGGTTGCCTTTCAGCAGGAAAGGTGGACTTCATTGGAAGGATCACCAGAACCCCGTAGTTCTCCCCGTTCTTGCCTAGTCTTCAAAATACAAATTAGTTCTCCTCAATGCGGTTATTATTGCTGTGAAGAACTTGATAGCAGGGTCGGACTGGCCTTCAGGGCAATCAGACACTGTCCGATGGGCTGATCAGACAGATCAGAGTGTGGGCTGTTTTTTTGCAGTTTGTGTACTTGTTTTACTGTTCATTTCCTTGATATTACCACAAATATTACCACAAACACAAAAGCATACAGTTTCACATACCTTGCAAAATGCCCATACAGCATGACTATACAACTTCAGAACTGGCCTGATTTGCAAATGCGGGCCACTTTTATAGCTATCTGGTTCGCTAATGTGGTGCGACTTTTATTTTTATGCCCGGCTTATTTTTTGTCCCAGCCCTACCATGCTTGATAGTACTGTAATTGAATATTGGGTACTTCAATGCCCACTTTGTGCTCATTTTATCAACATTGGAAGGCTGAAAGGTTGAGCAAGCTGTGGGCTGCACTTCACACACGTTTTACAGCAACAACTTTGCAACTTAATATTCTATCTCATCAGTTTACTTCCTCGTCTTAGTATAAAGATTTCTACGAGTTATTATACATTTTCACAGCCCACATCACATTGCAAGACAACTGCTCAGGGATTAGGTAGCTACTGATTTTCCATTTTCTATTGTACCCCATGAAGGCAAAACCCCAGATCCCAGGACATACTGAAGTCAGAGCCCCAGTACCAAAATATTATCAAGGAGCCAAAAAGGATGTTGTCAACCTTCTGTTGGGAAGTGATGGAGCAAGTAAAGTATCATATCAGAGATTTTTCGTTAAGTCTTTTCTTCAGACTCCGCCATATGTTGTTGATGACCTATTGTCGATAACCAAAAAGATTCTATCAATGTGAAAAAGTGGTTAATTTTATTTATTTTCGTTATAAGGTGAAGACTATGTGTCTAAGGGTTCCAGTGTGTGCTCTCTTCGCCGGTGGTAGAAGGAGAGCACTATGTGCTTTTAAAATACCCCTTTTATTCACTTCTCTGGCTGGGAAGTGAATAAATGTTTTTGTCTACTAGCTAGCACATTTTTTACTTCTTTAGTATTATCACCACACTTTAGTAGGTCCCCACCTTCACCATCCACCACTGCCACCACACCACACATAGCCTATCGTCATCATTTCAGTGCTCCCGCGTAGTTCGTAGGTCGCAGCACGCCCCGCCCCGTAGAGGGCCGGGAAGACCCCTATGATGAAGCATGACACTAAGGGATTCATAGTGTGTGAGGGGTATTTTAAAAGCACATAGTGCTCTCTTTCTGCCACTCGCGAAGAGAGCACACACTGGAACCCTTAGACACATAGTCTTCACCTTATGACGAAAATAAATAAAATTAACCACTTTTTCACATTGATAAAATCTTTTTGGTTATCTACAACGTATAGGAGGGTGATTCTATCACTACTGCCTCTACACTTCCTCAACTGTTTTTTGGATCTTGATGACCTATTGTGAACATTACTGTAAAACACAGAGTGGACTTTCGGTCAGCCCCAATCTAATGATTGGATTGCTTTATTGTCTAAGTTCATTGCTGCGGAGACATTGGATTTCCTGCCAAAGTTTGCTTGTGCCCCAGTGCTGGAACCATGGACGTAATTTAGGGGTTGCCAGGGGTCGCAGCTACGAGACCTGGCTTGCCTCTTGCAACCCCTGGCACTGCCTTTGCAATCCCTGGCCTCCGAGGTGGCAAAATCAGTGCCTGGAACACAGCAGCAGCTCATCCTTATGGACGTGGTTGGAACTACACTATTCTTGTTTGCTGTCACTTTCTTCTTTATTTTATAGTGAATAATATTAGATTATTCACTATTAGTATACAAATAGAGTACAAATAGATGGAATATGACCTTCCCTGGCAGCTGAGGTAAGTAAAAGAATGTGTATTAAATGTATATTGTGTGCATGTTTGGGGTGAGAGTGGGTTTTTTGGCAGACTGAGTGTATGTCTGAATGTGGCTGTATGTGTAAGCATGTGTGTGTATGAAAGGTCAAAGGATGTGCGATGTCATTTCCAGTACCCCTAACATTTTGGTGAATTGATGTCCATGTTTGGAACATAGCTTTTTTGCCATTGTTTTGATTTGATGTCTTGTATCCTGCCAGCACTGACATTGAAGAACTATTTTTTTATTTGTCTTTTAGCACTCCATGGTAGTACATAGCTTTCCTCTCTCTTTTCCTGTCCACTCAGCACCATTGCCACGGACTCCTGCTTCATCCGTTGCTCCCTAGGCCCTCCCCCTCCTAAAATTTAGACAGGGTTTTGGTTCAGCTCCTTGCTAATGATTGGAAAACGTTATTGCCTATCTCAGCTCAAAGCCCCCGTTTGATTGGCTTTCATTAATAGTCTTGTTTTTCTCTAACCCCTGGAACATACCTCTTTAGTATTGTTTTGATCGAATGATTTGTATCCTTCCACTGTTCACATCAGTAAATGATTTTTTCATTTGTCTTTTAGCACTGCATGGGAGTGCATGGCTCTCCTCTCTTTCTCACAACCTGCTCACCACCACCCCGACCTCTCCTGCTCCTCTGTTGCTACCTCACTGCTCTCCATATCAGGGAACTTCTTTTTGCTTTTCTTGCACTCCACTAGAGTACAATTTTTTTCTTGCCTTCCTGTGTGCTGCTTCTGCCCTCACATCCGTGCTCCACACTCTCTGTGTGGCTACTCCTAAGTTTGCTGATGGCTTCTCCGCTGCTCCCCATTTATTTATTTAAAGGTTTTATAGAACGCAAACCAGACCTGTGAGGGTATCAGAGCACTTTACAGGTATACAAGAGGCATAGGAGGGGAGGATATCAAAGGGATACAAGGGTTATGTACATTATCTAGGAAAAAAACCAATCAAACCAGGCAGTCTCAAGTGCGAGATAAATTTTGCGATAAAAACAGGTAGAGATAATATACAGGTAGAGTTATTAAACAAGAGAGTAGGCCCATCAGCATTTTTTATTTTATTCCCCCTCCTGCTCCCATCATTCATCCGAATTTAGTTCTCCCCACCCCCTGCACACTCCACCAGTGCTCCATCCCCACAGTCAAATTCTTTGTTTTTGTACCTTTTTGGTCCCAACATCTGCAATTTGCTTCAGGGTAGCTCCTTTTTTTAAAACAAAAACGAGCTTTGGTGTATACTACAGGTTTAAAAAAAATAAAACAAAAACAAAATGACCACCACGTTATGACACATATGCGTGCATATGTGGTGATGTATGCATGCCATTGCATCAAAACACGGGAGCTGTCACAATGTTCTGAATTATATGTGAGCAAGCATGATAACGCATGCACATGAATACATCATTGCACTGTTTTTTATTTTGATAAAGCTGTTCAGCGTGGGCAATAACCACTTTTTCCATTTTTGCTATCATTGGTAAAAACCATTGACAAAGCCAATAATACTGCATTTACAAACCAAAAGGTGAGACCTGCTAGCTTAAAAAAAATTAAATAGCACAACGGCCGCTGGTGTATCATGATAACTATTCCAAGATGACCGCCCATGCCTATGCATGAGTTGTGACTCATTGAAGCCATTTTCTCTCTCATGCCATTGCAAACTAGCATTGGTATAGCCAATAGCGCAGCAATCACCCATCTAAGGTGAGACCTATTGGCTTTGCCAATGCTTGTCCTCTAAAAAGGGGGGGAGATGTCGTGTTGTGAGGACACTAGTAACTTAAAGTGCGGAATCTTGTTTCCTGGCCCTAAACAGCAGTCACGGCCAGAACACGGCCGTGTTTAGTCATGGCCTAAACACGGCCAGATAGCCTGCGGAGTCCAGAGTACCAGGACGCACTCACTCCCTGAAGAATGTTAGCAGAGAGCAGGCACCCAGCCTTGATGACTTGTCCACTCAACCTCCCAAGAGTGTCTACGAGCTGCCTGGCTGCACTTTGAGAGAACCTGTGGTGAGCCGCCTGCTGATACCCCTGTCACGACTTGGAGAAGGCTGCCCCAGGCACCTACTGCACCCAGTATCATGCTCCTTGTGTGAATGTAGGCCCCTGTTCTCGATTGAGTCGAGCACCCTGACTTTGGTGCTCAGACCATGTGCATCGAGGGATCACCTTTTCTGTGAAGCCTAAACAATGACAATGTGCCCTGCGAGACTTGCAGAGTAGCATCTCCTCACACCGTGAGGCAACACAAGGAACTTGCAACAGCTTCTTCGAGTAAAAGGTTCCATGCGACCCTCTGGTATCCAAACCACAATCTGGAGGCAGTAGGAAGTGTGACTTGGTATCCACTTTTTCGATGATCTGAACAGGGGATGCTTTTCTCAAGTCTTGGTCCCGTGTAGTGTGTCATGGCTCTTCACATCTCTTTAGGTATTTAGTTGAAACCATTTGAAGACCTGTTCCAAGATCATAGGCTTTGGTTACTGTAGGAAGGTGGAATATTATGTGTGATGCTAGTTAGGCTTCACAATGCAAAACTCACACAATACCCCAAAGATATTCTTCAAATTCACAATAATAAATCCTTAGCTCAGTTCTGGTAGAGTGGCAAAGAGCAGTCAGGCTTTACTTTAGGGACATGTATTAAGCATTTTAGAGTACCAACATGGAAGATAAAATAATGTTCACGCTCAAAAGTAATCCAACACCAATTTATAGAAATAAAGCAGAGTTTGATGAAAACTTAGACACCAAAACGAGGTCAATCGAATAAGTATAACCAGAGTTATCGATCTTAGAAGCAAAATTAAATCAGTGCAAAACAGTACTGCAAAACTTTAATCTTTGCAGTCAATGCTTAAAAGCACTAGTGATAATCGGTCACTTGCAGGTCGAGTTGGATGGAACCCAAGGAGGGTAAAGGTGATGCGGACACCAGGACCAAGCCACGACAGTTAGTTAATTTTTACATGGCTCGAGAAGCCCTGATGCAGAGTTGTCCTGGCTGTCCTTGGGGCTGAAGCAGGAGTCATGGTGGAGCTGGTTTTACTGCTTACACAGTGTTGATGGGGAAACCGTGTGCAAAAAGTCAACAACTAAGCCACTACTCACATCAGATGAAGGTTTTTCTGATTTTCTTTGAGGTGCAGTGTTGAGTAACTGTGGTCGTTGCTGAATTAGCGACCAACAAGCCTTGGCAGCGGTAAGGTAAGCAGAAATTGAGTCTGATATTCGGAGGTCCAGGCGAAAATGGTATCCACTTGAATCTTGCTGGAGGTCTAGACTACATTTCCCACAATGCACTGGACCATCTACTTTTCTGTGATCTCTCGGAGGGCCCAATGGCAAGTGATTCTTTGGTTTCAATCCGTTGTTTGTTCCTGCGGTGTTCAGCAGACTAGTGCCACTAGTTCAAGGGAGTCTGGAGTTGTCTTTGGCTCTCAAAGTGGTCCCTCTGTCTAGTGGAACCGAGCTTTGGTGCAGGACAAGTCACAGTCATGCAGTTTCAGGAAGGTTATCACTGGTCCAGAGTAGCACACGTTTGGTTTGTGCAGCTCTTGTCGCAGACTCGAGTCTCTTCTTGTGTCCTTCGTTGCAAGTCAGATCAGAAATGAGGTTCCGGTGTCAGGGGTAGCCCTTAAATCCTAGATTTAGTGGTGTTACGGATGTGGGAGCAAGTGGCCAATGGGCCACATTCGAGGGTGTGTGTCACCTTTTCTACCGAAAACCATCTATTCTACCACTTTTTAAAATGCCAGAAGTCTTCCCCAGCTATGGAAACCAGGTAGCCCACCCTAGAGGTGTGGCTAGCGCTCTAGGGGTGTACACCTCCTTAATACCTCATTTTCCCACCAACCTGGCTGCAAACGTACAAAAGGCTGTTCCTCCTTGATAAATCATAAAAATATTACGAGACCTGCATGTCTAGTGACTTAAATTATCTACTTGACTTAATAATAATGCTCTTAAATCATAAACCAATATCAGATTATGTGATTCTGGTCAAATATTTTAATTCACTGAACCACCATTTTCTTCTTTATCACCTACGAGAACACCTTCAAAAACGCAAGTTCAGCATTCTGCTGTCCAAAAAACACTTTTGTTTGATTTAATAGACCAAGCTTTTGCTCCATATATAATACAAATCTACCAACATTTAGGATACACATGAACTCTGGTTTTCCTCGTAGTTAATTAACTGTATTGTCATAAGGGCTAGGAAGGAATGTTTCTCAAGTAATGTTTAAAAACTATAACTTTTAATAAAAACATACCTGAAGCATGTAATGGTAGCATGCTTATTTGTAATCAGCAGATTTTCCATTGAAATGGCCACAACATTTCCCAGTGACGTGTGGTTTTACTGATAAAACTATATAGCTTATAATGTTTATTTATTTTATTTATTTATTATGCATCTTGTAACGCGCAAACTAAAACCCAAAGGTGTCAAGGCGCCTAACAAAAAAGATCAAAAGTGCGGGACACATCTACTCAAACGCTTGTACAAAAAGGCGAGTTTTAAGGGCAGATCTAAAAGTCTGAAGGGAGGGGAGGGACCTAAGTTCTAACGGAAGATCATTCCACCATTTAGGGGCCAGATGGGAGAAAGCCCTACCACCCCATCTGGTTTTCCTGATGCGCGGGACGCGAAGAAGAAAATGGTTAGAGGAGCGGAGGTTTCTGCCAGGATTATAATAGGACAGGATGGATCCAATGCCTGTAGGGCTACTTTTCGCCAACGCCTTGTAGACCATGCACATGGATTTAAAGACTATCCGCTCCTTGACCGAAAGCCAGTGAAGCTGCTTCCTTGCCAGCGTGGCCGAGGAGCGGCGGGGAAGATCAAGGACAAATCTGGCTGCCGCGTTCTGGACTACCTGCAAGCGCTGCAGCTGACTCTTATTCAGTCCAGCATACAGCGCATTGCAGTAGTCCAGACGGGAACCCACAAAGGCGACAGCCAGTTGCCTTCTTGCCTGCACGGAAAGGTAGTTCCTAATTTTCCTCAGAATGTGAATTATGCCCCAACAGGTGGAAACCGTCCTATTAACCTGTTGGCACATACCAAGGATGGGATCAATCATAACCCCAAGATTCTTGGCCACAGAAGTAGGTTTGGGGCAGGCACCCAATGAATCCGGCCACCACTCCAAGGACCAGATCTCCTCCTTTCCGCCGAAAACCATCACCTCGGTCTTCTCCCCATTCAATTTCAGTGAATTGTAGATCATCCACTGGCTGACAGCCTCCATACAAGATCTAAACTTGGAGGCTGTCAGCTCGGTTGACTGGGAGAGAGACACGAGGATCTGGGTGTCATCCGCGTAGGAAACTACCTCCATCCCGAAAGATCTAATAAGTCTGGCAAGGGGGGTCACGTAGATGTTAAAAAGGGTGGGACTAAGCGCCGACCCCTGAGGGACCCCACATTGCACAGACAGGGATGGAGATAGAAATTTTCCCAGCATTACCCTCTGCTCTCTATGGTCGAGGAAAGAGGAGAGCAGTCCCAGGGCTGCCCCCCGGACCCCAATCTCACCCAGTCGAGATGTTAGGACACGGGGAGAAAGGGTATCGAAGGCAGCCGTGAGGTCAAGGAGGATCAGGAGGGATGTCCGACCCACATCCACGCTCATACAAATGGAATCGAGCACCAGGGTGAGGGCAGACTCGGTACTGTGTCCCTCCTGAACCCATGCTGGGAAGGATCCAGACAACCCGAGTTCTCCACAAAGACAGCAAGATGCCTGTTTAAATGGGCCTCTAACATCTTCGCGGGAGCTGGGAGCAGTGAGATGGGGCGAAAGTTCTTTAATACCCCTGGATCTAGGGAGGGTTTCTTGAGCAGTGGTTTTACCACCGCGTTTTTCCACTGCGGTGGAAAGACACCCTCCCTCATTACCCCATTCATGATGTCAAGCAAGGGGGGTAGGAGAGTTCCTCTACACTGCTTCAGGATCCTAAGAGGGCAGGCATCCAGCGGAGACCCTGACTTAGTTTTGTCAAGCAGCATCTCAAGATCTTGTAGAGAGAGCGGAGGAAAGGAGTCCAGACAGCCGGCCGAAGGGAGCTCTGCCAAGGAGGTGTCCAAGACCACAATGGCCGGTGCCTCAGCCATTTGTATCCGCTGTGCCTCCAAGGAGGCAGAAATGTCCGTTATTTTGGACTGAAAAAAGAGGGCTATATCATTGCAGAGCTCCTGAGATGAAATAACAGGATCGGGGACCTGAAGAGATGTAAGAGAGTCCACGATCCTGAAGAGCTCTTTGGGAGATGAAAGGGAGGCAGTGAGGGCCGTGAAGTGGTCTTGTTTAGTCCGAATAACTTCCAGCTTGTATCTTTTAAGCAGGGTTTTATGAGCTTCCCTGTCTTTTAGATCCCAGCTAGCATGCCATAGGCGCTCCTGCCTCCTTACTTCCTGTCTAAGGAGTCTTAGCTGTTCAGAGAACCAGGGGGCTGAGGGTCTTTTCCTGGCTGAGTAGCAGGGCCGAGCCGGTGCTAATTCGTCTAAGGCCTCCGTAAGAATTTTATCATAATGCGGCACCGCCAAGGGAAGATCCATCTCCCGAATAGCAGACAGGCTGGGGATCCACGGGTCAAAGGAGTGTTCCCCAATGTTCTTGAGATTCCTACGTGCTTCAAAAGTACACAAAGCTTTACTAGAGATCTCCTGGCTAGGGAAGACCACGTTGAAAGGAACAGCCAGGTGATCAGACCAGGAAAGAAAAAAAGGATCCGCTACTGACAATCTCTGGTCATTAGAAAAGATCCCATCGAGCGTATGCCCCGCACGGTGGGTAGGTCCTTTCACTAGTTGGGTGAGACCGCAAGCTGTCAGTGCTTCCAGCAAGGCGGAAGTGTCATGCATCTCCAACAACTCTAAGTGAAAATTAAAATCACCCAGAATCGTTAGATTCTCACGACCAAAATAAGGTTCCAGAAACTGGAGCAGTTTTATACTAAAATCTGTTCTAGGACCGGGCGGACGGTAGACCAGAATCCCGTTAAAAGGGGAAGTAGAAGAATCCTGTAATGAGAAATACAACGCCTGAATAGCGTCCTTGGGGTCAGATAAAGGCATAGTGTGACATTGGAAGCTGTCTCTATGCAAGATAGCTAATCCCCCACCAACCCGGCCTATTCTGTCCTGCCGAGTCAGGCAATATCCATCTGGAACTGCCTCGATAAGGTCTGGGCCCGATGAATCTTTAGCCCACGTTTCTGTAACAAAGACCCAGGTCGGGTTCTTCTCTAGTACCAGTTCCTTAAAAACCATATTGTTTCTAATGAGGGAACGTGCATTGAGAAGCAGGCAGTTTACGCTCAACTCACTAGGTACCACTGGGGAGCAGAGCTCTCGAGGGGGGGCAGGAGGGACAGAAATCCAGCCCCCCGGGCCTATCTGAAAGCACCTACATCCCATGGGCAAGAGAAGGTCTTCGGGAGTACTTCTATGGAAACACGGTGCCATAGGAGGTTGGAGACGTAAAACGTCCTGTAGAGAATATTTCAATGCACCGTGTCCCGCCATTTCAGGCCCGCAAGTCCAGCCGTCCAGCCCGTCCTCAGCGCGGACGGGCGCAGACGGGCTGGACTCTGGCTGGACTCTGGCGTGACTCTGGCGTGACTCCGGCGAGGCTGCGGCGGACACGCTGCGCGCACACGCTGCGCGCCATAGGTACTGGTAAATATAGGGCTCTTAGCCAGTCCACCTGACTGCTAGAGCGCAGGTCGCTTCAAACTGACCTAATCCCTACCCAAAATGGCGCCCACCGGTGACTCGGCGCGAGGGTCCGGCCCGCTAAACAGTGGTGAGGGGAACAATTTAGGTGCAGCAATGCGGCGGTGAGAATTAAAAACAGGGGGAAAGTGCATAAAAATAAAAATACCAAAATACAAAAACGGGACGTTTTTAAAACAAATAGCGCGAGTACAAGCGCTGAAAAAGCGCGACCAGCAAGAGGGAGAGCTCGTCACCAAGTCCTTTAAATACTGTGAGCCCCCGACCTGTCTCTAGCCAGTCCACCTGACTGCTAGAGCGCAGGTCGCTTCAAACTGACCTAATCCCTACCCAAAATGGCGCCCACCGGTGACTCGGCGCGAGGGTCCGGCCCGCTAAACAGCGGTGAGGGGAACAATTTAGGTGCAGCAATGCGGCGGTGAGAATTAAAAACAGGGGGAAAGTGCATAAAAATAAAAATACCAAAATACAAAAACGGGACGTTTTTAAAACAAATAGCGCGAGTACAAGCGCTGAAAAAGCGCGACCAGCAAGAGGGAGAGCTCGTCACCAAGTCCTTTAAATACTGTGAGCCCCCGACCTGTCTCTAGCCAGTCCACCTGACTGCTAGAGCGCAGGTCGCTTCAAACTGACCTAATCCCTACCCAAAATGGCGCCCACCGGTGACTCGGCGCGAGGGTCCGGCCCGCTAAACAGCGGTGAGGGGAACAATTTAGGTGCAGCAATGCGGCGGTGAGAATTAAAAACAGGGGGAAAGTGCATAAAAATAAAAATACAAAAATACAAAAACGGGACGTTTTTAAAACAAATAGCGCGAGTACAAGCGCTGAAAAAGCGCGACCAGCAAGAGGGAGAGCTCGTCACCAAGTCCTTTAAATACTGTGAGCCCCCGACCTGTCTCTAGCCAGTCCACCTGACTGCTAGAGCACAGGTCGCTTCAAACTGACCTAATCCCTACCCAAAATGGCACCCACCGGTGACTCGGCGCGAGGGTCCGGCCCGCTAAACAGAGGTGAGGGGAACAATTTAGGTGCAGCAATGCGGCGGTCAGAATTAAAAACAGGAGGAAAGTGCATAAAAATAAAAATACCAAAATACAAAAACGGGAAGTTTTTAAAACAAATAGCGCGAGTACAAGCGCTGAAAAAGCGCGACCAGCAAGAGGGAGAGCTCGTCACCAAGTCCTTTAAATACTGTGAGCCCCCGACCTGTCTCTAGCCAGTCCACCTGACTGCTAGAGCGCAGGTCGCTTCAAACTGACCTAATCCCTACCCAAAATGGCGCACACCGGTGACTCGGCGCGAGGGTCCGGCCCGCTAAACAGCGGTGAGGGGAACAATTTAGGTGCAGCAATGCGGCGGTGAGAATTAAAAACAGGGGGAAAGTGCATAAAAATAAAAATACCAAAATACAAAAACGGGACGTTTTTAAAACAAATAGCGCGAGTACAAGCGCTGAAAAAGCGCGACCAGCAAGATGTTTGGAAATTGAGTTTCTGCAAATATTTATCATTTGCACATCACCAAGTACAGTGTTCTGAATTGTTTTGCTCCTATTTAAATCTTTGTTTGCACCACACTTATGAACTACAAACAAAATATTCTTTCATAATTCCTGATATATTTTGAAATGCTTGTACTATTCATTTACAAGCTGTTTAAATGTTGGGTGTTAGAAAACAAAACATGACATCTTACAGCCTTTTGTTTCTCAAGGATTGTCAGACAGCTCACTCCACAAAAACCTCTGACTGTAATAGGAGACAGAAAAGTAAACACCCTTTTCCAGGATAAGATATGAAACCATGAGTAAAAAGACAAAACTGACATTTGACCTCTGTGCTTGAAGAGACAGCAAATGTGCCAAAATAAAAACAAGATGTTCTTATTGCTCATTCACTTTCTGAATGAACAGAACACCTGTTCCTTCCAGCTTAAGTTCCCTCTAACGGCCCACGCACAGCGAGTGGGCGTGTAGATTTTGCAAGGCCTGGTGAAATCTTTGAAGCTAGCCACCTAGATTTGCCACTTCACTAGACATCCTGCCAGGGAGGGAGATGTGATCTCCTCCCCAAACAGCCCATTGTTTCTGACTCCTGGGAGAGTTCACACCTCTAGGCAGGGGGTCAGATTCCTGTCTTGTTGGCAGCATCTGGGGGCTGGCAGCCAGAGCACAGGAAAGGGTAGGGCAACAAGGTGGGCAACCAACTGGGTGCATGCCACATCATCTTTAATGCAAGATTCATGTCAAGGGTGATGAGACACGTTGTGTGATACTTAGCATTACATATTTCGATGGTACCGTATGAAGTTATTGACCTTGAGTTTGCCCGGGTGCCAGCCCATGATATCCTATGGGCCGCCAATCACTTATACTAGACTTTAATTATAAAGGTCCCTGTTTGGACATATAAGCTAGCACTTACATGCCCACACCTTTAATATATTGCACCCTGCCTCCTGGGCTCAGAAGGCC
Organism: Lissotriton helveticus; assembly: GCF_964261635.1. Lineage (NCBI taxonomy): Eukaryota > Metazoa > Chordata > Amphibia > Caudata > Salamandridae > Lissotriton > Lissotriton helveticus. Next base: position 1,308,794,420 of record NC_136057.1, read on the forward strand.
TTCCTTAGGGGTGACTGGTATATATTAAAAATAGTGCACTGACTTTGCCACAAATGGAAAGGAGGAAGTCGTTTGAGTTCGGTGACTGCAATAGCAGGTCTGCTGTAAATAATTTATTTGGGTCATTCAGGGTGGCACAAACAGTGCTTCAGGCCATTGGAACCCCTTTAACAGCCATGCCCTGGGCACCACTGGTACCATAAACTAGGGACTAATAAGGGGGTTAAACTCCTTGCCAGCTGGGGTTACCAATTCACACATATCTGTTTTAGGCAGAGAGCACTGGCATTAGGGCCCGGGCAGCAGGTTCCAGTGCACTTTCAGAGTCATTACCACCAGCACTGGAGCAAAATGTAGGGGTGGGGGGTGACCATACAAAAGGCAATTTTCCTACACTTTTTTCATTGCACCGATTAGAAACCGACTTACTTGCATGTCAGTGCCACATAAAAGGGCTACCTTGCAGTGGGGCCAGGCCGTCTAACAGTGGAACAGCCTCTGGGAAACAGTGACTTAATACTGAATGCCACCAAAACAGAGCTCTGCAGCTCAGCCTTCATCGTTCTAACCAGAATCAACGTGAGTCTACTTTTACAATTATAGCAGAACTGGCCAATGGGCTAATAAACTAGTTCTTTTAGGCCTCTTCTGTCCGCCTGTCTATGGACAGAAGGTCATGGATTACATTGGAAAGGGCCACGGGTTACCAAGTTCAGTGACATTGGTAGAGAAGGGATGTGAATATAGAAAAAAAGGACAGGGAAGGAGGCTAATAGCAAGAGTGGGCAGGACATGGATAGGTAGTAACTGCAAGGAAGATTAAAAAAGAAAGAAAGGCCACCCTGATCTGATCTTTGGATTCACTCCTCTTTGCTCCGCAGATGACATCCAGCTCATCATCTAGCCGGAGAATTAGCCAGATTTCATGAAATCCCGGTTCAAATACTGTTTAACTGCTGTGCCAGAAGGTTGAAACTTGACTATCTTAAATTACATTTTCATTAAACAGAGGTTTAAAGCTGGGTGGCTTTCTACTTTCTGCTTTTCCTCCAGCACATGTTTGAGGGCTACTGTATCTTTTGTGTGTGAAGAAAGATTGCCATTGATGGTAACAGGATCTAACAGAATAGGAGAAGATCTTGGCTGAGGATTGAAGTATCTCCCACTATGGGAGGGAAGCCCTTGGATGAGGACAGAATGATCTATCAGAGTGAGGGAATCCTATGATTAAGGGACATAGATCTGCAAAAGAGAGCACATAATGATTGACAGAATTTCTACAAAGTGTAATATCTCACATCTACAGTGTGATGAGTCTCATGTTCTTCAAAGTCTAATATTATTTGTTCTATAAAGTGTGATAAGCCACATACTCTAGGAGTGTGATAAGTCGCATGTTCTACAAAGTGCAATTCCACATGTTCTACAAAGTGTGATATATCTCAAGTTATACAAAGTATGATAAGTCTTATGGTAAGGTCCTTTTAGAGCACCTTAAGTTATGGGCGGAAGATAGACAGGTCCTATCAGACATACAGTATGGCTTCCGCGGGGGGTTGGGAATAATTGAGCCGAGTTTAAATCTCGCCTTAATGGTGGGGAAATACATTAGAGTAAAAAAGGGCTCCTTATTCCTGGCTTTCGTGGATCTCACGGCGGCGTTTGATTCGGTGAGACACGATAGACTATGGGAGATACTAGAAGCTCTAGGAGTGGATGTCCATATCACCCGTTTCTTACAGTATTTTTACAGAGATGCATCAGCTACTGTGCGCTTTGGTCTTGGGGGCGAGCGCACAGCCCCTTTTGCAATCAAAAGGGGTGTAAGGCAAGGCTGCATACTTGCCCCTTTTCTTTTTAATTTGTATACTAACGGGTTGAAACGAGAACTCCTTGACAATAACAAGGATTTCCCCATAGTAGGAGGTCGATCATGCGGATGATGCAGTACTGATGCTTAGAACCCAAATCGGGCTGTAGAGGGCCCTAGACAGGTATACAGAATTTATGGAGAAATTAGGTCTTACAATTAATAGGTCAAAGACCTATATCATGAACTGTGGTGGGAAAAAAAACAGACCAAGGATCATGTATGTTGGAGGACAGAAGTTAGTCACAACCAAGAACTTCTCCTATTTAGGTATTATGTTCAATCAAAGTGACTAATGGGCACAAGCAATACAAACAAAGAAGATGGCTTTTGGAAAGACAACAGCTGCCCTTTCCTCCTTCTCTAAACAATTGGGTAGGAAACCACCATCAGAACTTGTCCAAATTTACAAGGCGAAATGTACCTCAACGGTAATGTACGAGGCGGGAGTATGGGGCTTCACTACATCGCAACCAATTCAAGTAGTGGAAAACTCATTCTTAAGATATCTCCTATCTGTCCCAGCTAGCAGCTCCTCTTTTATCTGACACAAGGAATTAGGTCTTCCGTATATTTCAGATCTCATAAAATTGGAACCCATCCTCTTGTGGCACAGAATATGGACAGAAGTGGAAACTAAGATAAATAGAGAGATACTTCAAGATTGCCTTAAACATGAGGGGGCGCTAAAAATTCCTTGGGTCAGGTATGTTCGAAATTTTATGAGTGACCTAGGGCACATCGTTTATTTTACCAATCCCAACAGCATGTATGAAATATCTCGAAAGAAATTACGAAAGGAGGGTCTTCACCATTTGGGTATGATAAGGCTGTTGGGAGAGTGCGCATAATTTACTGTAAAACACCATCAGCTAATTTTAACTTCTTTTGAAATGTAATTGTATCTAAAATTTGTACCAGGCAACTTTGACAGACGGCTTCTAAAATGGTTCAGGCTGGATATTGTCCATAGATTAGTAGCCTTTCCAAATATGAACGACTGGTCAAGGACACTGCAATTGTGTCATTGCGACATTCAGGCTGAACAGTCTACAATACACCTAGGGCCAGATGTAGGTAATTCCTATTTACCGATTCATAAATACCGAATTTTACCAATTCGGTATTTATGAATCGGTAAATATGAAGGTGGGAGATGTAGGTAATTCTTAAATTTGAATTACCGAATCGGTAACATTTGGTATTTACCGATTCGGTAAATACCGAATCGGTATTGTCCATTGATTCCTATGGGCCTTGAAGCCCATAGGAATCAATGGGCAATACCGATTCGGTATTTACCGAATCGGTAAATACCGAATTCTGCAAGGGTGCAGGGGGTGTCACTTTGACACCCTCTAGCACCCCAAATACAGGCATGTGTGCCATGTGGCACACATACATGCCCTAAGGGCATGTCTGTGTGTCACATGGCACAGGTGTGCATGCACAGATGTGCATGCACACCTGAATTCGGTATTTTACCACCCAATAGGATTGGGTGGTAAAATACCGACTCTTAAGGGCCTGTGACACTCTCAGGAGGGTCACCTACATGTGAAATTACCGAATCGGTAAAATTACCGATTCGGTATTTTACAGAATCGGTAAATTTACCGAATCGGTAAATTTACCGATTCTGTAAAATGCTGGGCCCTACATGCCGAATCATAAATACCGGTCGGTAACAGCCGAAATCGTCCGTTACCGACCGGTATTTCCTCTCATACATCTGGCCCCTAGTTCTGTTTTGTAAATACTACACAGTGTTAAGGAAAGCATGCATATTACCACTTTTAAAGCAGCAGGGCTAAGACAATGTCGTCCAGCTATGGTTAGACTCCAATTTCTGGAGAGTGAACATGTAAATTGGCACATAGTAAGGTTCCTGAAGAAAGCACTGCACTTTAGAAAAAGCATGATATGTGAAGATCTTTTAATTGTGATGAATTTTATGTGATGATACCTTTTTTTATATTTTAAAGGTATGATTAATTATAATTGACCGAGTACTTAGGTACATGTATAGACGAGAGAATTGTAATGGTTTGTATTCTTTTTATGAACATTGCATGCTTTTATGATTGTAAAAAGATGCAATCGAATAAAGCTTTTCTTTACCTTGATAAGTCTTATGTTCTACAAAGTGTTATGTCTCTTGATCTACAAAGTGCAATAAGTCATATGCTCTACCAAGTGCGATAAGTTTCATATTCTACAAAGTACGATAAGTCTCAAGTCCTACAAATGGTGGGAAGTCTCTTGATTTGAATACTATGCTTACAGTGGATTACCCGACAACCAAAGCCTCTTAAGTGAAGGACTTGGTGCCATTATGTGGTTGTTAGCAACTCATCTTGTCATTGGTTACTTCGTTCCATGGTTGACTTCTATTATCTGTGTTGTGGATCTGGTAATGTAACTCAGGCTAGAGTACAGTTCCAGGCTGGATTGCTCCTGGGCATGGTTGGTGTTCTCCACTGATGAACTGCATTTAATTTGAAACCCTGGACTGAGATGAATACAGGCGGGTGCTCTGGACTACCGTGTATACTGAGGAGTGCGTTTGTACTAAGATGAACACTGAAGAGATGCTCTGACCTGAGGTATTTACTAAAGAGAAGCACAAGGTTAATGTGTATACTACAGAGGGACTCCAGACCAAAGTGCCTTTTGAGGAGAAGCAATAGACTGAGATCTACAGTAAGAAAACTCTGGGATGTGGTGTCCAAAGGGAAACCTGTGCTGAGGTGCACACTGAGGTGGAGCTCTAGCCCCACTTTAATTCTGAGTAGGAGCTAATGCACTGAGGGGTACACGGAGAAAGAGCTTAGGGCTAAGGGGTACACTAAGGAGGAGTTCAGAACTTAGATATGGACCGAGGAAAATTTCTGGTATGAGAAGAAAGAGCTCTCACCTGACTTGCGTACGAGAGAGGAGTTCTGAAATTAGGTGCACACTGAGGAGAGTCTATGGGGGAAAGGAAGAGATCTGGACTGAGTTGTGTACGGAGCAGGAGGCCTGAACTGAAAAGCTGAGAAGGAGACGCTCCGGGCTGATGTGTCTACGGGGGAGATGTATGCTTCTGAAGTGCTCTGAACAAAAGTGCACATGAAAGAGAGCTCTGGAATTGAGTACATATTTATGAAGAGCTCAGGAGAAAGGCTTACACTTAGCTCTGGATTGCGGTGTACACCAAGGTGCAGCCCTGGAGTGACAAACACTAAGGAGTTTTAGACTGAGGTGCATACTCAGCAGACATCTAAGTGGGCGGGATCAACTGGAAACAATGGTACCAACTTTTTACCAAATCAGTGCCGATAATGTTGGTTAAAAAACATCCATTCGATAATGGTTAATACCAACATTGGGTTGTGTCAGGCTGAAAGGGAAAAAGGGTTTATCCTATACTCAGAAGGGAGGGGTCCGACAGGTAAATAGAAAAACAAGCTTTCTCTCCAAGGTAGCTGCTACCTGAAATGCATGTAAATATCTCCACTGGTTGCAGATTAAACTTTTCTACACTGAAGGTTGGAGCCTTGCAAGAGTGTTTATTTAGTTGTGGATTAGAATGAATATATAGATATTGTAATTGCATTTATATAGTGCTTACAGCCCCTGACTAGGCGTCGAAGTGCTTTTTCGGAAAGTAGCACGCTACTCCGAAACCCAAAAATGATTAGTGGTGAATTTGCATAGGGAGATATGAAATTCACTTGAGAGATGGACATGTGAGTCTGTTTTTTGGGTTGAAAAGGATAGTGGAGGGAGGGGGTTTGCATATATCCCCGAAGAGGCATCAAAGCACTTTTCGAGGAGTAGCACCCTACTCCAGACCCCAAACTGGATTAGTGGTGAATTAGTGTAGGGAAATATGAAATTAATTTGACTGGTGGACATGTAAGTTTGTTACTTGGATTGAAAAAAGGACAGTGAAGGAATAGAGTGAGAAGGGTTTACATTCATATAGTGCTTGCTATTGCTGATGTGGTGTCAAAGCGCTTTTCGGTGGGTAACACTCTACTCCGGAACCCAAACAGGATTAGTGGGGAATTTGAATAGGGAAATATAAAATGTATTTGAGGGGTGGAAACGTTAGTCGGTAAAGTGATAAATATATAGATACATAAGTAAATGGAAGGTATGTATGTATAGGGAAGGTCATCTATGTAGATTTAAGTTGTATTCAATAAACTCAGACTTTCAAGTGTTGCTATACTTTAAATTAATTCATTATTATTAATATTTATTTTTAATTATTTTTGGTAATTCAATAGTGAAGCAATTGTAAATAAATAGTTATGCAACAAATGTACTTAATTATGTAGTGACCTATATACATGTTAAACATAGAATAATATAACCATAAATAATATGTACATTTGTTAGGCAGAACTAACAAATATCTATATACTTATGAATATAATTATTATACATATTTATACAACGCAATACACATATGTAGGTACACGTCTATAGACCAAATACATGTGTATATATAGAATGATATTCTGTATATATCTGTTTCAGTATGGTAGTTATGTGAGGAAGAACCAACTCTTGACTAGTCTTCTGAAGTTAAGGTAGCTATCCGTGGATCTTATGTTTGGGGTACAGAGTTCCATAGTTTGGCTGCTTGAACAGAGATGGATGTGTCATCAAATTTTTTTTGTATAAAGGGATTTTGAGGTGAGGTGTCAATCTAGAGCTGAGGTTCCCTTGTTGATTCTATTTGGTGATTTAATTCCTGATGAAGAGTGGTCCTGTGCCCTGTATCGTTTTGTGGGTGATACAAAGCAGCTTGAATTTGGATCTTCTGTCAACCGGTAACCAATGTAGGGACCTCAAGGCATGGGAGATGTGGGCTTGTAGCTTTATATGCAAGTGTAGTCTGGCAGCAGAGTTCTGAATCCTTTGTAGTCTTTTCATAGTTGTTAAAGATGATCCGTGGTAGAGGCTATTGGCGTTATCGAGATTAGACAGAACAAGAGGGATAGTAGCCTGGACCTTATGTGGAAATCCTGGTGGAGAAACATGCATCGCTGAGTTTTTATAGTAACAAAGCTTGATCTTGCTTGTTTGTCCACTTGGGCATTCATTGATAGCTTGGAGTCCATGGTAATTCTGAGGTTTCTTACTTCCTGTAATACTTTACGTGGTGTTCCCAGATCATCAGGCCAGGCGGTGAGTGGGTCATCATTTTTCAAATTGCCACAAGTGAGTATGTCTGTTTTGGAAGCATTCAAATTGAGATGGCTCAATGTCATCCACTGATCCATAGTTCTGAGGTAACTATACATTTGTGAGCCTCCAATGTCTTTGGGGCTTTCTAGTTCAAGGAGTATTTGCATGTGATCTGCATAGCTATAGCATATGAGGTGAAATGAATTGATCATTGTCGGTAATGACTTCATGCAGATGTTGAAAAGTATGGGTGAGATGACAGAGGTTTGAGGGACCCCTGCTTTTGTGAAGTATGGTTTGTATGAGAAAGGGGGAGTATGGATTACATTAGTTATGGTTTGAAGGTAGGATGTGATCCAGTTGAGATCAGTCCCCTCTATTCCGGCTTTGTGGAGTCTTTGCATCAGAGTGTCATGGTCACCCGTGTCAAAGGCAGCTGAGAGGTCCGAGAGAAGTAGTACAGCAACCCTGTTGCAGTCAACTGTGTTCTTAAGGTCATTCCAGATGGCAAGAAGAGCAGATTCTGTGCCTCTTCCTGGGGGGATCCTGTTTGGAAGTCAGATAATATGGAATTATCTTCAATGAATTGTGACATCTGGACGAATCCTGTTCTTTCTACCAGTTTGCTCAGAAAAGTTCCATTTCTAATTGGTCTGTAGTTTTCGGGGTAAAGTGGGTCCAGGTTTGTTTTCTTTAGTAATAAGCATATGTATGACTTTTTTAGATCTTCTGGAAATATTACCGCAGTTAAGGAATTGTTGATGATTCTTCTTGCTGGTGTGGCAGCAGAGGTAGTTAGAAGAATTTTTTTGAAGGTATGTGGTGGACATGGATCAGAAGGGCTGCCGGCAGGCTTGCTTTCTGTGACCAGGTCCATAAATTTATTGTGTGATATTTGTTGGAAGGAATTAAGAGGCTGGGTTAGCGTACTCTTGCTGTGTTCTTTTGGAAAACGGTCCATGCTGGAGGTTTTTCTTTGTTTTAAATAGAAAGCCAATGTGCCTGCTTTGGTCGTGTAATGTTTTGCCAGTTTGTCTGTGAATTCATGAGTAATGGGATGAGCTTCTTCTAGGCAATATGGTTTACGAAATTCGGTGTGAATTTTATAGAATTCTTTATTCGCACATTAAGCATTTTGAATTCTGTTTGAATAGTATTATTTCTTAGTTGTTTTTTATTGCGGCTTTGTATAATCTGTTAAGTTTCTGTAGGTAAAGTTTGCCTTGATTGGTGTTTGTTTTGAGCCAGGTACATTGTAGTTTTCTAATTTACTGATTTATCTTCTTTAGATTTGTATTTCTCCGAAGTACCTGTTTTCTTTTGTTCTGTTGTGTTATTTTTAGTAGTGTTAGGATATCAAAAGCTTCCTGTAGCCACTCATATAGTTTTTGAATGGAATTCATTGTGTCTAGATCTTTACTGGAAGCTAGTTGTGTTTCTAAGTGTTCAAGATTGAGTTTGTTACCCGGTCGATCAGTGGATGCATGTAAGGTGGTTTGGGGTGTGCTGCTTTGTTTTGTATTATGTTGGAAATCAAGCCAATTGTGGTCTGACCATGTGACTGGAGTAATTGTTTGAAAGGTAACTAGTTCGGTATTTGCTAAAATTACATCTTGGATGCGTCCAGCGATGTGTGTGGGTTTGTGGATGATCTGATGTAGGTTCAGTGCATCTAGGCCAGTGATGATAGTTTTTGGATGGGGCATATTGGCTTTGTCAAACCAAATGTAGTTTAGGTCCCCAAGAATGCATAGGTTGGACTATAGTGTTATCAGGTTTGAAACTTCATAGTAGGGAAACTCCGCAGTCGGGCGGAGGACTCTACATGGTAAATTATAGGGAAAAATAAAAAAGTTTATTTAACTCAAAAATAAATCCATTTAAGCTATATGCTGGCTCCCCAGCAACCTTTAGACTTGCTAATTCAACAATTGCATACATTTACATTTCGTTCCGGTAGCAGGCCCCCTGGTAAAAATGTTTGATTCTGTTTTCACGGTATGCTTCTACCATGGCTTTACTGAACAGGAGACCCCCGCCACCCATCACTTTCAGTTTGTTTTTTAAGCATGGGAACTGCTTTTGTAAAAATTAAAAAGATGAGACTGTTGTTCCTAAGAGATCCTGCCCTCTTAACCCCCTGAGGTCATTCAAAAGCCATTCACAGGTTGAAGAGGCTTTGTTTGCATTTTTCATTTTTTCTCGTGCCTCATAGTGTCACACACACTCTGCCTAATCAGCTCACTTGCAAGGCTCTATGAAAGGCATAGGCACTGTTTGGGAACTGTGTGGAGCGAAATTCTCGTTCCGCGTAATTATAAGAGATCCAGCTCTGCATAATTATAAGAGGTCCAGTGTTTCTGCACTCAGAACCCAATTTTAATTGCACAAAAAGGGTGAACAGCCATTACAACGCAGGGATTACCCCGCACTACCATTACAACGCAGGGATTACAACGAAAGTCGTTACAACGACTTTCGCTGGAGGGCGCTGTTGGATAGGGAATAGTTTAATTTTCTATCCAACACCTTCCCTACTGTTAACGTGGGCTGGAGTTGGAATAGACAATTAAACTATTCCACTATCCAGCGCCCTCCAGCGAAAGTCGTTGTAACGACTTTCGTTGTAATCCCCGCGTTGTAATGGCATGCGGAGTAAAAGCCCGCGTTGCAATGACATACAACCCACAAAAAGTACAATAGCCACCTGCACACTTTTACTACGACCCCCTGCACACTTTCACCATATGCTCAGAGAAGGTGATACATGTGTGCCTTAAACCCCATGGAAAGATGAATACCATGCGAAATACTGCCTGGTAAATCCGGGTGCAGAAGGTATTTTCCCTGGTCTGTGTGTTTTAAAATGCACAGTACAGGAAGGGTTTTACCGCACTGCACTGGAAATTAGTGGTGCAGAGCTTACACCCTGTCCGTTCCGTGCCACTTGCAAATGGGGCCATAGAGGGCAGATTGAAGTGTGTGGGGATAGAGCAACAGGGATGGAAAGCCCAGTTATCAAATCCCACCACATCTATAAATACACAACCAGCGAACTTCAACACAGTTTGAGTTCAACAAAAGACAGAGAATGCAAGATTCAATCAGATTGTGACAGGGAGAGGCAGTGATACTGTATAGCACTGTCATTTGTATAACACTTTCCTGATCCTCGAGAGGCCCAAAGCACAGACATGTCAGAAACTCGTTAAGACTATGAAGTGCTGTATAAATGCAGCTACAACACATACTTGAGACATACACCACTGCAAGGCCATAATAATAGCAACCCAGAGCTAGGCAAATCTCTAGTAACATAACCTAACTCTGCCTTCTATAAAAGTACACATTTTACTTAGACCCTGATTTAAAGTTGTGTTTTATATTCTGATCCATGCGCAAATGAATGTTTGCATACAGATCTGAAATTCTGAGTTGTGCATCAATCACCACATTCCACAGTCTGCAATTTCCTCCTGACAGATGTCACCGGGGAAAGCATCAGAAACTTATCAGGATAAAATGCTATGGCATAAAGGCAAAACTTGCAGTAATCAGTGTGGCAAACACCGATTCCACATGTTAGGTGTCAGTCTGAGGTGGTGAACATCTGAGGAGTTAATTATGTTACCCATTAAACACCCCACACCAGGCTAGCAGTGATTACCATGTGCACTAATTGCCACCTAAATTCTACATCACATGGAATAATGCTTTAGTCTGCAAATATGTCTTCATGATGATATCCATACAGGTACACAGCTTACAGTGCAGTCTGGGTTCACCAGCCCACTTAATTTGCCCATTTTTTAAATTTGCTGTAACCTCATAGCTTCTAATAAATCTGCAGCTCTGTCATTGCTCTCACAATCCAATTGCATGTTATATACAGAGAAGGGGTAGCTTGTGGGGGTGGGGCCGTGTTTTTACAGGGGAGAGTGACATGACTCATCGAATATGTCCATTTTCCAGCAGTCTCCAGCTCTGTCTTTGCTCTTGTACTATGATAACATCAGAGAGGATAGCTAAATAGATATCAATCAATCAATCAATCAATTAAAGGATTTGTAAAGCGCACTCCTAACCCACGAGGGTCTCAAGGCGCTGGGGGGGAGGGGGGGAAGCCGCTGCTAGTGGTCGAATAGCCAGGTCTTGAGTAGTCTCCTAAAGGTCTGCGGGTCTTCAGTTTGTCATAGGAAGAGAGGGAGGGTGTTCCAAGTCTTGGCAAGTGGTGGGAGAAAGACCTGCACCCGGCAGTGGTTCTGTGGATGCGTGGGACGGCGGCCAGTGACAGGTCGGCGGAGCGTTCCTGTTCGGTACGTAGAATGAGAGTCGGTTGTTGAGGTAGGCTGGGCCAGTGTCGCGTAGCGGAGTTTCCTGTTGGGTACGTAGAATGAGAGTCGGTTGTTGAGGTAGGCTGGGGCGGTGTTGTGGAAAGCCTTGTGTGCGTGGGTCAGGAGTTTGAAGGAGATTCTTCTGTCGACGGGGAGCCAGTGCAGGTTTCTCAGGTGGGAGGTGATGTGGTCTCGGTGCGGGACGTCGAGGATCAGGCGTGCAGAGGCGTTCTGGATTCTTTGAAGTCTGTTGATGAGCTTGGACGGGGCTCCGGCGTAGAGGGCGTTTCCGTAGTCGAGTCTGCTGCTGACGAGGGCGTGGGTGACAGTTTTCCATGTGTCTGTCGGGATCCATCTGTAGATCTTGCGGAGCATGCGGAGGGTGTGGAAGCAGGTGGAGGAGACTGCGTTGACTTGGTTGGTCATGCTGAATTTCGAATCGAGGATGAATCCTAGGTTGCGTGCATGGTTGGTTGGTGCAGAGGGGGTGCCCAGAGATGCAGGCCACCAGGAGTCGTCCCAGGCTGCGAGGTTGGGCCCGAGGATGAGGATCTCCGTCTTGTCCGTGTTCAGTTTGAGCCGGCTTTCTTCCATCCAGTCGGCGACGGCCTTCATACCACGGTGGAGGTTGTATTTGGCGGTGAGGGGGTCCTTTGTGAGGGAGTGGATCAGCTGGGTGTCGTCGGCGTAGGAGATTATGTTGAGGTCATGTTGTCTAGCGATGCGTGCGAGTGGTGCCATGTAGATGTTGAATAGCGTTGGGCTGAGGGATGCTCCTTGCAGGACACCGCAGATGGTCTTGGTGATTCCGGAGTGGAACAGGGGAGGTGGACTCTTTGGGTTCTATCGGAGAGGAAGGAGGTGGTCCAGTCCAGGGCCTTGTCACAGATCCCTGCGTCGTAGAGGCGTCTGCATAGTGTGTGATGGCAGACGGTGTCGAAGGCGGCGGAGAGGTCCAGGAGGATGAGGGCTGCTGTCTCGCAGTTGTTGAGTAGGATTCTGATGTTGTCTGTGGCGGCGATGAGGGCGGTCTCGGTGCTGTGGTTCCTGCGGAAGCCTGACTGGGAGGGGTCGAGGATGCTCTTGTCTTCTAGGTAGCGGGTGAGTTGGGTGTTGACGATCTTCTCGATGACCTTTGCTGGGAACGGAAGCAGGGAGATGGGCCGGAAGTTCTTGGGGTCGCTCGGGTCCGCTTTGGGTTTTTTCAGTCGGGCGTTGATCTCGGCGTCTTTCCAGCTCTCAGGGAAGGTCGCGGTCTCGAAGGAGAGGTTGATGATGTTACATAGGTGGGGTGCGATGGAGCTGTCGGCTTTGTTGACGATGTGGTGGGGAAGAGGGTTGGATGGGGCGCCTGAGTGGATGGTGCTCATGGTCTTGATAGTGTCCTCGGTGTTCACGTTGGTCCATGTGGTGAGGAGGTCGTGGTCGGCGGGGATTGGTGAGTCGGGTGTGGTGGGGTCGGCAGGGTTAATCCGAGGGTTGAAGCTGTCGTGGATGTCAGTGATCTTGCGGTGGAAGAAGGCAGCGAGGGCGTCGCACAGGGCTTGGGAGGGCGGGATGTCGTTGGTGCAGGAGCTAGGGTTTGAGAGTTCCTTCACGACGTTGAAGAGCTCCTTGCTGTAGTGTGCGTTGATGTCGAGGCGGTCTTTGAAGGAGGCCTTTTTGGTAGTACTGATGAGGTGGTGATGTTTGCGGATGGCATCTTTGTGGGCTGCGTGGTTGTCGGGCGTCTTCTCGTTGTGCCAGATGTTTTCCAGTTTCCGACAGGAGCGATTAGAGGCTAGGAGTCCCGGGGTGAACCAGCTGGCTCTCTGGCTGGTGTCTCTGTTGGTGTGCTGTCTCATTGGGGCTAGGGTGTTGGCGCAGTCTTCCATCCAGAGTCTGAGGGTGTGGGCCCCCTCCTCGGGGTCGATGGGGTTGGTCGGTGGGTTGAGTGCAAGGTGTGTTTGTAGTAGTTCCTTGGTGACTTTGCCCCAGCGACGTCGGGGGATCTGTAGGGTGCGGTGTTGTGTGACGGGTTTTCAGAAGGTGAATGGATGCAGTGGTGGTCGGTCCAGGTGAGTTCGGAAGCATGGCTGAAGGTAACGTGGGGGCTGGAGGAGAAGATGGCGTCGAGCGTGTGTCCGGCGATGTGGGTTGGTGTTGTGACAATCTGTTTCTGTCCGAGGGTGGTGAGGTTGTCGATCAGGGTGAAGGAATTGCTGTTGTTGTTGTTTTCCAGGAGGTAGTTCAGGTCGCCGAGGAGGATGTAGTTGGTGGAGGTCAGTGCGTGCATGCTGATGAAGTCGGCAATGGAGTTGCAGAATTGGGGACAGGGTCCGGGTGGTCTGTAGACGAGGGTGCCTCTTAGGGTGGTCTTGGGGTCCGTGTGGATCTGGAAGTGCATGTGTTCGGCGGTGTTGAGGGTGTCGGCGGTGTTTGTAGAGACCCTGATGGTGTTCTTGTGGATGATGGCGATTCCTCCTCCGACTCCGTTGGTACGGTCTCTGCGGGTGATCTTGTATCCGTCGGGGATGGCCACTGCGATGTCTGGGGCGGAGGCTTCGTTCATCCAGGTCTCGGCGATGTCTGGTGATGTGGTGTCGAGTAGGGCCCAGAGCTCGACGGCGTGTTTGCCTGCGGAGCTCATGCATAGATATTGATGATGCACAAAGACCACCAGACTCGTCTGATATAATAAATGCTTTGCCTACTATAACCTTGTACACCAGGCTTAGGGGGACATTTAGAACCTGGTGGCCACCAGCTCTGCCAGATGGGATAGCCGGTGGCCTCCCCTACTCAAGCACAGGACTGACCTATTTAGAGATCCCCACCGCTCTGGCTAGAAATCCTGAGCTGTGAGGGCACAGTGTACAGTGGCACCCCCTTTCCGTGCACTGTAGGCTTGCGGAGTGTGCACCATTTTCAAAGCACCCACTTAGCACACTCCTTTGTATTAAGAAAAGAAACTCCAAAGTGGCAGTTTATTTTCTCAATCCAAAACACAGATGCCATGACAACCAGGAAGCTTGCTCCCTGTGTGTGGGGGCAATTCTACATGTTCCCTGCCAGTATCCACCAAGCCTTAAACAGGGAAAATGAGCCATGGTAGCCCTGCCTTCAGTAGCATTGGACAACAATCATTTTGACCTGGCAGATGGGCCACCAGGTCACAGGTTTAGACCAGCAGAGGCAGTGGAGGCTCCACCGGCGTAAACATGGCCCTTTCGCCAATCCTAAAATGAGCACGGGAGCAATGACTTTAGTCGGGCCAAAGCCCCGCCGAGTTATGGTGGTGCTCCCGCTCCCCCAAATCCTAAATTAGGCCCTTAGTTTCACCTCGGTCTTCCCTCTTGGTGCCATGCAGCTGCCAGCATGTGGTATATAGTGCTAAGGAAAACACTAAAAAGTTTCTGATAAACAGCAAAGTGTTGTTCATTAGAGACCAGGACAGGCTGAGGCTAGTTTAGGAATCTGGTTGAGGTCAGGGTAAGAAAAACAGGACTGCAGTCCCTCCACTTATGTATGTAAAAAATGTACACATTTACATTTAGCAAAGCACAAGCTTGTATGAATACACACAGACACCACGTACATGTCTACAAACAAGGCATTACAAAATGTCTCTTACGGCTGCTAGGAACTCCTATCTAAAATTCTGTTAATTGGGCCTTCAACTTTGCAATGGGTCTTGTCAGGCAATCCCCTATCTTACCAACCAGCCTTCTGTCGAAATGAATATCCTTTCTCCAAAGTGTTTTGGGACAATCTGGCCTCTTTTTACTATGAGAAGTTCAAGGCTATTCATAATTGCATTACTTAGCTTCCGGTTTCATCCTGTCTCTGCTCCAGTCTTAGCCTCTCTTAGTGCGTTGACACCTTTGGGTTCAGTGCACTTAATATATATTTATCATTTCATTTTCATTTCTCATGCAGCCGCATTACAAGCCTTAGCCCTTTTTGTCACTTCTCTCACAGCTTTCACAATGGTTAACAAAGAGGATGCGCATTCCTCCTTGTTTACCTTTCTACCGCTCAGCTCCCAAGATGATATATGCCCAGTCAGGGCTCTAAAATCTTTATCTGTGATTGTCACACTGCTTTTACCTTTATACTTAATACCTGTTTTGATCAAGCACTGTTCCTAGTAGGAGAAAAAATAGGTCATCAAATCCCTTTTAAAGAAGTAAAACCTGAACCACGGGGCAGAAACTAATAATATACACATATTTCTGTTTCCAGCACTCACCAGAATTGGTGAGAAGTTTTGGCTGGCTGACTTACTAAATACGTTGAAGAGCACAGGTTACTAGATGCTAGCCAAATAAGTTACGCGTAAGGCCTGGTTTGACGTCAGACAAGATGACAGTAATGGCATTAGCAACTGCCTCATCCTGCAGTTGCGGTTGTGTTATTCTGTTACCTTCAGATGAGTATCCTTGGAGAAAATAAAATGTGCCACTCAAAAGCTTGTGTTCTTAATGCACCCATTACTTTCAGATTGAACTGAGTCAGTGTTTGTCTTGTTGCCCTTCCTGAGTCAGCTTCATGCAACCTTCATGGAATTCACAATATGGCAGTGGGATTTTTCATAATTTCAGGAAGCTTTGTAGGTTCTCCACAGCGCTCTGCTTTGCTCACATAGCATGTTAGGACACAATCCCCATGCGGCTTTTGTGGTTGCTTCTAGGTCTGAGTGATCCCTTCATTTTGATTCATGTGCTCCTGCCACCAGTCCATCTATTTAGAAAGGTTCACTGGGGGAGGAGGGAGATGTTCCTTCTCCTCTGCTGCATCCTCTATGTGGAATGCACTCCGTCTTGGCCTTCTCAAAATAGAGGCCCAATCTATGTTTAGGAAGACTCTTCAAATTCATCTGTTTTATTGATTATCTTCATATATTTTTTGATGTTAGTTCAGAGCCAAGGTGCCCTAGGGCGTCTGTTGCTCTTTGTAAGCACCAACTCAACTCATATCTTGCATGCTCAGGTTTTCAATATATTTAGTGGATGTCGTCAGATAGTCAATGTAGTGCTGATGGTATTTTTAGAAACAATCGAGCAGAAACGATGAGTTGTTGCTCTTGCCTTTTGGTGATGGGGCATTGTCACCTGAGGGATAGTCTAGGTGTCTGACCTACAGTTAGACTGGGGGAACGGGAAACCCTTTTTGGGTAGCTGTGCGCCTTATAAGTGCAAAAAATCAATAAAAAATAAAAATTAAATAAAAAAAACCCTCAGCTTTGTGAAGTCTAAACACATAGGGCCTGATTCACAAAGAGCCTCTGCACTGGTGGGATGGCCCCGCAGTCATGGGGGAGTTTCGGCACTTGGGTGGAATCTCCGCACTGAGAATTCTCATTACGAAGATTCCCCCCTGAGTCCGGAGACTTCCTCATAACTGTGGTGCCTTGGCCAAGAGTGCCGAGGCCCTTTGTGAATCAGGCCCATAATTTATGTCTAACCACAGGTATGCCTCTCCTGCCTAAAACAAATGTGTCTATGATCAGTTTCTCAGAATACATTGTAAGGCAGATTTAGAATTTGCTTTAACATATGCTTTGTGGGTTTCTATTCTGGGATGGCGACTATGCAGAAGCAGTACACTAGCACTCCCCATGGGTAGGCTTTACGTCGCTGTGCCCTGCTTCTTCAAACTCCTGCGTAGTTTTATAGAAAATGTTGGTAAATCTCATTCTGCTGTCAAACTAAGACTGGCTCTGTCAAAAGCAGCAGAACTCTGATATTGTGTGATTTGTGTGTGCAAAAGCATTGCACAATGAAAAACACTAATTTGTGCAATGCGTATTCTAGTGTTGCAATGACAAGCTGATAACCATGTTGTCTGCCTGGTGTCTCTCTTGTGCCCCATTCAAAGTTGTCCCTTTTTCTACCCAGGCCAGGCTAATTAATATAATTTATGTAGACATTTATGAAAAACACTTATTGAGAATGTAGTCATTATGTAACGAACACTGCACTTTATAACGCACATTTGCCCCTGCAGGATTTACAAACAACATTGATAGTTTAGTTGACTTCACACTTTATGTGCTGAGGGCTTCAGAACAGAATTGAAAGCATTGCTGTTATTATAACATATGCTATAAAGAGACACTATTTCTGTTTATGTTGAGGTGACGTCTTCACAGGATGTTGTCCATCATTCACACATTCTATGTGTTCCAAAGCTTGAAGGGATACTTGAGCCCTTTGCCTGCTAGAACACCATTCGTTATAAAGGTATTTCAAGGCAACTACCTTTTTTGCCAGTTCTTTAGTCCTAGTGACGTCCTGCTTGGAAGTAGCACATTCATCTCATATGAGATCTGCTTAGTCTTGGGTTCAGGCAATAACTATTTTATTTTGATTTAACCCCTTCTACGCTGATGACGAGCTGAGCACGTCATGAGTTACGCCTCTCGTACGCTCATGACGAGCTCAGCTCGTCATGTAACGCGCGTTTTTAAAAAACGCCGCGTACAGCGGGAAAAGCCGCCGCGCGCATGCGGTTAAAATAGTGCAGATTCCTAGCAAGGTAATTAACAAGCAGTAATATTGCCAACTGATTGGCATTTACTAATTCATTCTCAGGAGGAATGGAAATTGCATTAGGAATAAAACCTGAGGCTCACTAGTCACACATCCTGAAATCATGGGGGTTAACCCACTAAGCTCACTATTCTGCGACCTGTACATTTGTGCGGCCTCAAACAAGCATATGTTGCTACATTACAATGAGCAGACTGAAAGGACACCTTTTGTCACAACCATATAGAAGCGTATTTCTGGAGATGGAATGGATAATGTTTCATTACCTCATTGTCATTTCACAGAAGGAATTTTCAGTTAATTGGCAAAAAGGGTTATTGTCTTGAAATAACTTGGGAAAGACTGGGTCTACTCTGCTCTATATTGAAATCTATAAAAGCTACTTTTTAGTTGCCAAACCACTCATTCCCCTTTTCAAAGATCTTTGTCAGCAGCCTATAAATACAAGGTTGAAATGGCATTTAGGGCAATTGGCAGTGCCCGATGGGCTGGTCTCACCGGCAGCAGTTGTCCGTGCACGTATGCGTGATGGGGCAGTGGGGTGGGGATGTCGATAGACGACGGAATATGAATTATTTATTTATTTAAGTTTCCCTATTCCGTCGTATGACGACTTCCCCCTCCCGCCCCCCCGCCCCTGCACCACCTCACCGGACTTACCTGCATGGACCACCGCTGCTCACCAGTCAGGATGTGGACAATTTTTTGGGCTGTTTGTGGTCCTGTTTTATGACTTGCTGGCCCAGTTTCACTGCTGATATCTCGGATATTAAAACAAACATTGCCTGCAGGAAGCTCAAATCCAATGCAGTCTTTCCATACTTTGCAAAACACTTACACGGTGTGTCTTTACAAGTTCAACACTGCCCCAATTTGCAACCATGGGACACTTTTTTTAGCTTTCTAATACACTAGTGGGCGCCACTTTTATTTTGGTGCATGGACCTGTCTTCTGTCCCAGTTTGACACAGTATAAACATTTTCATATTGACTAAATCATGTTTATTGTAATTGTATTGTGTTTGGTCAATATGTTTAAAATGCGCAATTTAATCATTCTATTTTCATTCATTGGCTCTAAGGATAGCTCCGCCCCATTGTTCGAAGTGTTAGCCCTACCTCGATTGGTAGACCTGTTAACCCTCATCAAATTTCGGGTCTATTTGCGCCCCCGCCTGAGTTTTAAGTAAGAAGAGCTCCGAACTGAGGTGTAGATTCAGGAGGAGCGCTAGGCTGAGGACTCGCTCTGGGCTGATTTGGACGAGTCTTGCCTTGGCGTCTATGAAAGAGGAGCTCTGTACTGAGATGCATGTTCTGGGGAGGAGCTCTGGACAGAGACTCCAAGAAGGAGGAGGTTTGCTTTGAGGTGTACACTCAGGAGGAGCCCTGGACTGAGGTGTATGGTGAGGAGATGCTCTGGGTTAAGAAGGAGAAGCTACTACCTGAGTGTTCTACTAAAGAGAAGCTTGGACTGAGATGTATTCCGGGGTGGAGCTCTGTACTGGGAAGGAGGAGGCATGGGCTGAGGTGTATACCGAGAGCAGTTCTGTCTGGCAAAACTCTCTGGCACTGGGAACGAGTGACATCCTCGGTGATTTAATTTGAGCCGGTGGTGTCCAGTGCTCAGCACTGGCACTTAATTCTCAACACCGGCGCTAACGACTGTCCACCACATGGTGGCGCTGTCTACTTGTGAGATGAGCACAACAGTGTTTAATAATTCAATATACAGCAAAAATGAGTAATACCTGCCACCCACAGCTTTATAATAGCTTTGGGTGGCCTGAATGGCCACACTTGTAGGAGTGTGATGGTAAGTGGTTGTATTGGTACTGCCCCTGACAGCGCCGGCAGCAGGGCCGGCTTTAGCCTTGGTGGCGCCCGGTGCGAAGATCATTTTTGGTGCCTTCACACCCCATGACCGCGTCCTCGGATTCTCTCGCTACCACTGGGCAAATGTGAACCTCATCTCTCCAATCATAAGTTATTACTAAACACAGCACCCTTGACAGGTCAGCGCCCAGTGCAGCGGCACCAGTTGCACAGCCCTGGCTGGCAGGGGCATTGGTTGCTGCAAGCGGCAGTGCTCTCTTTAGAGGGCCCTGGCACTTGCTGTGTTATAAATTAAGCACATTAAGGTCAGTTTCCTCCTCGGCTGATAACCTCGCCCCTCAGAGAGGTGTCCCCTGGCCCCGCCCCTCTCGGCTGCAGTCTCGTGCATTAAACGCCAGGAGGCAGCGCCTCCTGCAGACTAATCGTCGGTGACCTCTCCTCGCACCGACCCCAGCCTGGCCCTCCAGCGCCAATATGCAGAAGGGAGATTACAGGTGAGCTATGCAGCTCTGCTCCCGCGCTCTCCCCGCCTGATAAGAAAAACAAATATTTATCTCGGGGAACAGGCAGGGAAGTGGATGGCTTTTCCACCTATTCATTTCCCTCCGGGGACCGTATCTCCATCAGTTAATTTCAATGCACACACTCCTCGGGCCTCTCGTGGGCACCGGGGGTGGAATCTGCCCTCAGGGGCACGGCGTCTGAAGATGCGTGGGTCAGGGGTGCCCTGGCATCAATTCTCTCGATGTGATCTGCCTACTCCCGAAACTCATCTCTCCTCCTCTGCTTCAGCACACGAGCATCCCACAGCGCCTGCAGACAGCGCGCACTATCCCCTGCCGCATGTATATTATGTTAACAGAGATTCCTATAGCGCTGTGTTGTTATTAGCATCGCATCGCAGCGCTTTCGAGTTCAGGTAAAACCACGCTCTGGCTCGAAGATGCTGACACAGGCCGGCACAGATTCCAACCCAGAAACATATTCGTAACCTCGGTTCTGGCGGGTGGGTCCGGTGTGCCAGGCCCATCCAAGTATGACCTTTGACCATTTAGAGAATTAAGACGTTTCTCTTGGACCCAGTTTAAGCCCCTTCTGATTTGATCAATGAACCTGGTGGAGGCACTCATCGCTAGCGCCGGGACATCTTTTCGGGTAACTGTGCGCTTTATAAACATATTCTATTGTATTGTAAGTGGTTCATCCAGCTAAATGCTGCGATTTTATTCATTCTGTTTACTTTAATTACCAGTCAGGGGTCATCAAGGAACCTCTAGAGTACCTTTTAAAGTGCATTGTTTTATTAATGGCTGTTTTTATTATGTACTGATAGGGAGAAAAATACTGGCTTTAGATGATTTTTCCTATTTATGTACCGGCTGAGACATTAAAATACTGGTCATGCCAGCAAAAAGAAAACAGCCCAGTGTCAACCCTAACTGATGACTGAGGCAAGCTGCAGTGGGAAGGTGTGTGTCGGGGGGAAAGGGAACAGGGATTTACCCGCCAATGATGCAGCAGGTGCAGTGGCACCAGGGCTATAAATGGCCTACGGGCACCTCAATAATGGCTGTTTCTGTGTGAGGTTCTGAGAGTGCTTTGTAGTTTAGCCTACATACTGTAATATACTGTAGAATGGGGCATGCAATGTACTACTTACATAGTGGCAGTGCATACCTCATTGGGTGAGCAGGCATAATGTGGAATTACAATGGCTACTAGGATATGTGCTTCAGCCTGCTCTCAGCCAGACGTTGTGGTAAAGTAAGTAACCGTTTTATCACTAATACAACATTTTGCTGGGCTTGGTTTATTCTCACCAGTGTGGCAGGGTTACAAAAGTAGGCATATCATATTGTGATATCTTGTCACACTACATTGCACATTCACAGGTTATAGTCGTGGCCACTGAAACTATGCAGTTGTATGGCTAGGGTGTTCTCCGCATAATTATGGATTTGCCACATAATCCATTATCTGCTGCATAATCTGGAGATTTAAAAAAACGTTTCTAGCTAAAATAGATCAGAAGTTGCTAAAAAATACTGTAACACATGTTGTTGTACAGTTAAAGGCCCTTCGCAAGGGCTGACTGGGCACTTTTGTGTTGCTTATTGCTATGCTTGGGTGGTAAACTTGTACTACCGAGGTGTAAAGTATGCCAAGATAGTGATAACAAGTGTAAAAAAAATGACAGCGTAATGAAGTAATACTATCACAAAATGTGCCTCATTACGCTGCATTATTTGTCTTTATTTGCTGCATAAATTAGTCAGCCCTGTTGCATTGGTCCTCCCCTGCTGCATAATTTTAGTGGTCCGCTTTATAGTGATCTTACTCTTCACATGTATTAGCCATGGTACTGAAATTTAGTTCAATAAAGAGCTACCAATAGTTATTGAATGTGGCATGATATACATATGGAGGCATTAAGGCTAATTATTCAAACGTATCTCAGAACTAAATAATTAAATCCAAGGTATATTTTAAAATTGATGTCGCTAAACTTTTCCCATGAACAAAGTCTGATTTTCAGTTAAATGGATAGTCTCTGCACATATTGCAGCATATACTTTATGGATCTATGTCATAACCAAATATTTGCAATTTTAAACACAATCTTTCATCTGTTCTATTTGGTCACATTTCCTAAATAGTGTATGGTTACCCTCTACATTTCCCTGCATGGCACTAGGGGGCATAAATACAAGGGCATTGCCCCACCAGAGAGTCACTTATTCCGGCGCTCTGGTGGCGCAGTGCTTCTCTGCGTTTAGCTGAATCTGCTTAGAGTATATACATATCACAATGAATGATGAATGAAGTCCAACTGGCTAAAACACTGAGAAGACTGAAGTTGTGATCTTTAGGGAGAGGTGTACTCTGTGTGACTACATTGGTGGCCAAAAGAGCTAGGACCTACTCCCATCCCATCACCCATGCCAAGAACCTAGAAATCATCACCAACCGCAAACTCAACTTAACATTATGTGAATCTATGCATGGCAAGAAGTTAGGACTAGTTACGCACTGCATGAAAATGTGTAAAGTTAATGTTGTAGCATACAGTTTGGAATTGTACCTGAATTGTTTTAACTTGTCACGATTAAAAAGTTTTATAATGAAAAAAAAAATCTCAACATGACAGCCCAAGTCAGTGCTGTCACCACCTCATTCTTACGCACCCGGAAGGCACATATCTCACCTCACAGAGCTACACAGGCGCAGATATTGCCACCATTTGTGAACTAGTGCATGATTAAGCTGAAGTTTTCCAGTACTTACATGAAATGTATCTGCAGTTGTTACAGCACGTGAGAGCACCTTCACAACATTATTATCTGTCCGCACACCTTTCTGTCACACAATGAGTGGAAACATAATTTGACAATGTTAGCATATGAGATCAAGCTCACAGCAAACGTATGTATGGATGAGTTTGTTAGAGAGTTTTCAAACAACAACAGGGCTTGAGTTTCAGACAGGGAGCATGGTCACTGTTTGAGTCACAGGGCCCTTTTAAACAGGTGTGCTGGCACAAACAGGGACAGTGCATCCTGTTACAATGACTGTCCTAAATGCAGGACAGCCCGGAACCTGTGCCTGCCCTGGGGGCAGCAGTTCCAGTGAAATACGGAACAGCTGTTTGTATTTCAAAGATCTGGGTTGAATACATCATCGTTCTTTAGCTCACTTCGCCACCCTGGTTCAGACCCAGACATATGCAAATCAGTCTTGACCCTGTCCCTCATGGGAACAGTCCAGCCTGTACTGCCCAGCCAGGTCTTCCGTGGACCGTAAACAAGCATCCTGGGATCGGTTTCGGGGTAACACCACTCATCAGTCAGGCTAGCTTGAATCCAGTGGCAAAGTGAGCAAGGGACCCACATCTGGCCATACCGTGCCAATTTAGGGCAAACAAAGCAAACACAAGGAGATGTTGGAAGGAGTGCTGAAACTTTTCAGACACTTACCCCCAGTCACAGATGTGGGTTGAATCCATCATCGTTCTTTAGCTCACTTCGCCAACCCCGTTCAGACCCAGCCATATGCAAATCAGTCTTGACCCTGTTTCTCTCCTTGTGTTTGTTTTGTTCGCCCTAAGTTGGCAGGGTATACCCAGACTTGGCTCTCTTGGGTTCCATGAGGAACAGGGTCAAGACTGATTTGCATATGGCTGGGTCCGAACTTGGGTGGCAAAGTGAGCTAAAGAATGATGATGGTTTCAACCCAGATCTGACTGGGGGCGATTGTCTGAAAAGTTCAGTGTTCCGTCCATCATCTCCTTCTGTTTGCTTCGCTTTCACAATGCAGGCGGCATACTGCTTGCAATTTAAAGTGGTGCGAGAAAGATCCTTGCAGTCTGGTGCAGTTAGTGACTGCACCTGCCTGCAGGGAGATGTCGGGGTTCCATGGTAGCCCATTGGCACACTCCAGAAGGCTGGCTTAAGGAGGCACAGAGACTGTGCACTGTCTTTTTGTGGCATATTGTCAATGCACTTCCTGAGGTTCTTTTTGTCCCTGCGCCTGCATCTCTGATATGGGACGGATCCACAGGCAAAGAAATTCCCTAATTTGTATGGGCCCTGCTCCTGTGAAAATGAGGTAAAGTGCTTGAAGATAGTGTTGGCTCTACATGTGTGCCTGCGCTGTCAGTATTACAGAAGGGGCTGAACAAGTGGCCTCTTCTGTAATACCGTAATGCCCCCCAGGGTGCAGAAAGTGGGCTGTTGTGCCCTGGGGTTCTCGGTGTGATACGCCCCAGAAGGTTACTTCTTTATTGCAATTATCATCTTCACAATTGCCAGGCATGAAAATGGCTAAGTGGTATCAAGAATAATGCTTTCTATTGTGTTACTGTGTTACTGTTTTTAACATTTTTTTATTAATAAAGGCAAAATGCTGACATGAAAATACACAGTTACAAAGATCACAGTGTGTAAAGAAATAGGTGTTGGGCAAATTGGAAGGAATAAATAGCCAGGCTTCCTACTGCAAAGATGCAAAGGATTGGGTGTGGTTACAGGGACCTCCCTAAACTTGAACTAATATTACTATCTGCTTGGCATCCAGGTGCTTTAATTAAAGCCTGGTCCACTGGAAATTATGAATGCTGGTCCTGACAACTATACACATCTGCTTTTACTCTCAAATAGCTCTCCACATGCTCTGTACAACTGTTTGGAAGAAAATATCATGTAAATCTAGTGCTTGTAGGCGGTGCAGAGCAGGAATATCGACGGAGAAATATCGTGGGACATTAATATCTCCGTAGAAATATCGTTTGGAAAAAATATCGACAACAAAAATATAGTTTGACAAGAATATCGACTGACAGGTAAGTAATATCGATTACAAAAATATAGTTGTAATAAATATCGTTTACAAAAATATAGTTTACAAAAATATGGATTTATTAACAATATTATGTATTTTAGTGTTTTTAATGAGAATTGTTTGTCATTTTATTATATGTTTTGGAATTGTACTAGTTATTAATGTATTTTATGTTTAATTTTGCGTTATTAGTCCGTAGTGGGTTGTGGGTTTATAGGGGAATAGGGTGGGAAGTCATTTAATTATATAAAATTAATTGATTAACTAATGTGTTAATTTATTAATAATAGTTTAATAATGAGCTGTTAACTAATTTCAATTAGTCAATTAATAATTAATTATGTTAATTGTTTAAATAATTTTAGGTGTGTTGTGGAGTTTATATGTGTAAATGGTGTGAACGGTGGTAAGTAATTATTTTTTTATTGATTAATTATTAAATACTTTTCAAATTATTTACCATTAATTAATTAGTAATTATTAATTGTAATTGTGTAATTAATTTTAGGTGTGTGTTGTGGTGTTTATATGTGTATATGGCGTAAAAGCTGGTAAGAAATTAATTGTTTATTGATTAATTAATAAATAATAATAAATTCATTTTCATTAATTAATTAGTAAATATTAAAAGTAATTGTTTAATTAATTTTAGGTGTGTGTTGTGGATATTATAGTGTTAAATAATGTGTAATTAATTATTTTGTATTATCTTTGTTAATAATAATATTTTTTAATGTATATATTAATTATGTTTATATTGCAAATCAAATTTAATAAAAAATTTGATAGTTTTGGTTTTTTTTGTTTTGGGTTCCAGCGCTTTCCCTACTATTGCACTCACTGGAGTGGGAATAGTAATTTTTACCCCTACGCTATCCATATCTGTCCCTACTGTTGCACTCTCTGGAATGGGAATAGTAATTTTTACCCCTACGCTATCCAACGCTTTCCCTACTGTTGCACTCTCTGGAGTGGGAATAGTCATTTTTACCCCTACGCTATCCAACACTTTCTCTACTGTTGCACTCTCTGGAGTGGGAATATTAATTTTTACCCCTACGCTATCCAACGCTTTCCCTACTGTTGCACTCTCTGGAGTGGGAATAGTAATTTTTACCCCTACGCTATTCAACGCTTTCCCTACTGTTGTACTCTCTGGAGTGGGAATAGTAATTGTTACCCCTACGCTATCCAGCGCTTTCCCTACTGTTGCACTCTCTAGAGTGGGAATAGTCATTTTTACCCCTACGCTATCCAACGCTTTCCCTACTGTTGCACTCTCTGGAGTGGGAATAGTAGTTTTTACCCCTGAAGGACTGGACTTTTTAACAGTACCAGCGGTGCCAGGGAACAACACCTATAACCTTCATGGGATACCTGTTTCGGCGCACAAACTACAGAGACACGGGACACTTCCTTCGGCGTCAAAGATTCAAGGTTTATTTACTGCAGGGAACACAGAAGTCACAACAAGTACAACACGTGCAACTTGGGGAGACTGCTTCAAATTGGTTCTGTGGATCGCTCCTTTTATACAAAATTAACTCATAGGACAACATGGTACACAAAAGTTTACAACCTGGTTCCCATAATTATCCCTCAGAGGGGTCGCTTTGGTCACTTTGGTACACATAAGGTCCGGAACATAAGTGCGGAAACATTTGGCGGTTCCCAACTGTAAAAACCCATCTTCCCAACATTAGTGAATTCCAATCGGCAGTAAAACAGATCGAAATAGGGACAAAGACAGGTGCAGAGGGAGATGGAGACAGTGGGGAAATCGAAAAGGGTGTAAAAGGGGAGGTATCGGGAAACACGAGATACAGGCATCAAAGGGACGTGCCTAATGAGATGCACGGCTGAGACAATAAACCGGACGGCAAGATGAGCCTCGAGCGGGGCCATCTGCCTTACAGTATCATCCCCCTCATCGTAAAAGATATTTACAAAGTACATGTGTCTTCCACAAATATCCTGAGAGTCCCAAGGTGACGAAGCGGACAGTGTCCGTTCGCTGGCTACTTGAGGGCAAGAGACAAAATGGATGCCGTATCTAAGATGGAACCCGTGGGTACAGATGAAAAACCCACATATCAAACGAACGGTTTAAGTTAGCACAGCGAAACTGCGCACACTTACTAAACTCGTCATTTGCGGTTCTTAGATACCAGACTCGACCATATTCGTGCGAGTCGAAAACATCACTTAAAATTGTCACGGAACCTCAGACGCTCCTTTTGCCCTCATGTAGGCAAGCACTAGTCGGAATCATATTCGATATTCATCAGACCCTCGAGATGTTGCTGTAGCATAGCTCTGTCCAACCGAGACCTTTTGGTAACAGGTGGCTGTCTTATACACGTTGTAGCACAGAGGCCACATAAGGCAGGACCGCACTGCACGCAAAGGCAACACGTGAACAGGAACACTACAACGACTCCAATGATCGTCAGAATTTTCCAACCCCAAGTCGACATCAGGCCCCAAAACCATCCAAGTAGCGTCCAATCCCCTACATCCACGTGTATGGATTCGTAGATCTTATGCAACTTCGAGATGGCTTGATAGACAGTCGGAGCGTTATCAGGAATGAAAATACAGCAGCTCGAATGGATCACCTTACATACCCCACCTCGATCTGCTAAGATCACATCTAAAACCATACGGTTTTGTAACGTCATAAGTCTATCCGCCTGAAGTTCTGTGGTGATATTACCAAGGGCACTGGCAGTAATATTAGCTGTCGATTCTACCACTCGAGTCAACTGTCTCAGGTTCCTACTATTAACCATAGGTCCCCAAAATGGGAGGAAACCCTTGAAAAAGTCTCCTGCCTCTTGACCGGCAGTATCCTCTTCGCTAATTACGCCTCTCACAACTCTAATTTTGTGATAATCTGCATCTACAGTAAATGTCGGAGGCAACAAGTTTGCGATAAAACATGAGCCCATGAAGTCAGAGGGCAACCATGCATACGCACGATCATGACAAATAAAGTATGTACCCTTGGCAGCCAAAAACACAGGGGACGAGACCATTGGCAAAATATAATTTTCAGTGCAAGCACTCTCTCCAAGTCGGGCTTTCGATCTACGGCCGCGACCTATTAAACAAAAATTGCCAGTGTGGGGTACGACCCATATCGGAGGCGAGCTTTTAAGCTGTTTTTCACCAGTGAACACACTATATTCGCCTCTACTTAGGACCCTATAGGCTTGTACCTCTTCTTCAGGGATAAGCGAGGGATCATAGATATCGCTATCTAAATCCTCTATTGCTATAGACAAAGATTTTTGGTACGAGGTAGGACCAGAGTAGGGGGAACGTGGTTCTCGAATGGGGTGGAAACCCAGTGCGCTTCGAAACATTGTTTGAAATGCTCGAGCAGACCCTTGGGAGCTATACGGTAACACCAGATATGGAATTCCCTTATCCGTAGTATGTGGCATCAACCCACACACCCAACAATTAGTAGTGTTAACCACTAACTGATGCTGATGAAGGAGCTGAATAAAGGAATTGTTGCGGAATTCTGCACGTCTAGCCTGCTCGTGTTCAGGTAAGATGTGAAAAGAATGAGGAGAAACAGTGGAGGTGAGTTTAAGGTCAGGGGTAGGAGTAGGTATGATAGAGGGCAAGAAGTAAGACATTGTGTAATACACCCCACCCGCAAATAACGCAGAAACAGTCACAAACAGTACAAATATTTGGAACACAAAACATTTAGTACGACTGAGTTGCTGCAGCTTGAATCTTTGTGCTTGAGCTTTTTCCAAGTCCATCAGCTTTGAAAATGCCATTTCCTATGACCGTCCGCAACGTTTCTTGACGCACTTCGTTCTGTGTAGCAATAGTCAATTCCTAGGAGTTCCCAGGAACCGACGGTCTTTAACCTAGCGTCAAGACCTACTAACCAGGAGGAAGTACACGCGCGGCCCTACGGCCTTTATTTCACAAATATATATATATATCAAAAACAAATGTCTCTCAGCTGTGGAAACAAAAAGTGTAAGGAACGAAGCTCAATGAATATATACAAAATAATTACAATAGTATGAGTGTTCAAACTGATCATGGAAAACGGGATAATGCACTTGTCAAGGGACAGAACGGGGTTTTTTTATTAGTCTTTAGTGCTGGATCTTAAAAAATATCGGGTTTTCCCAGGACGTGTCTGTTCGTTAAACAAAAGATCCGTTGAAGGGACAACGCCCTGTTGATCAGCTGAATGTTCTGGTCTTGAGTCTTCTGATGACAAGTGTTCAATAATGCCTTTTTGCTGCACTGAGGATTCTCCGACAGGTTGTGCGTCGCTGAAAGGTACAAACGCCGGCAATCTTTCGGTTTCAGTTGATGCAATGCCTTTCCTTACCCATAAGTCTGCTGGCAACGGAATGGGGACTTTCTTGGTATGGGTGGCATGCACCCAATTTTTCCGCCCCTCAAGACGAACTGCAGTTCTCGTGGCAAGGAGGACCTGATAGGGTCCAGTGAACCTGGGATCCAAATTGTTCTTGCGTGAAAAATTTCGCGTTACCACCCAATCTCCGGGCTGGAGCTGGTGGCCTGGACCCTCCGTCTGTGTCGGCAATGCTTCGTGAACCTGTTGGTGAATTAACCTCAGTTTAGCAGTCAAGTCATGAAGATAATCGATCAACATTGGATACTCAAGATCACAAAAGGCACCCGGTCTAGGGACCCCCCAAACATTGGCAGGACGACCGAACACTATTTCATAGGGACTGAGCCCTACTCGGGAGTGTACAGTTGCCCTTGTTGACAGTAATGCTAAGGGTAAAGCGTCAGGCCACGAAAGACCTGTCGTAGCCTGAATCTTTGCTAGTTTTAGTTTAAGGGTGCCATTGTACCCTTCAACCAAACCGGCTGACTGAGGATGATTGGCACTATGAAATTTCTGAACAATCCCTAACCCGCGACACACACTCTTCATCACGCTCCCAACAAACTCACTTCCGTTGTCTGACCACACAACCCGAGGCATTCCGTAACGGGAAAAATACTCTTTGAGTAAAATTTTTGCCGTGGATAAAGCCGTATTATCCTTAAGGGGGTAGGCCTCGATCCACCTAGAAAATGCACACACCACAACCAGCACATACTTCAAATTATTACATCTCTCCATGTGGATAAAGTCCAACTGGATAACTTCGAAAGGGTACGCAGGAGGGGCAAAATGGCCAGGTGGAGTGGGAGTGCCCTTACCAGGATTGTGCATCAAACACACCATACAATTCTTAACCAAGCGTTCAGCACATTTCGTAATACCATCATTCTTCCACACAGGAAACAGCAATTTACAGATACCTTTCGCGCTAATATGTGCTAACCCATGTGTCATAGTCACAACAGCCAGCACATATGCATCAGGCAACATCCATCTTTTCTGTTCCGATAAGTCAGTCCAACAACCATTCGCATCCAACTTTCCCGTACTTTCTTTCCACTTCGCCTTTTCAGTCTCGGTGGCCTCATTCTGAATTGCTTTCACACTTTCGATAGTGTTCTCACACATACTTGATTCTGCAGGCCACCTAACCGAACTCGTCACATACATTCGAGTGCTAAGGTTCCGGGCAGTCTCCTTAGCAGTCTCATCCGCAAACGCATTACCACGACCAACATCATCCGTCACCTTACGATGCGCACTACATTTAACAATTGCCACTTGCTTAGGCAACGTAAGTGCATCCAAAAGATCATTTACAAGCTGTCCATGTTGAATCTTCGTACCATGTGACGTAAGGAATCCTCTCTCTCTCCACAGTCGTCCAAAACTATGTGCCACACCAAACGCATACTGGCTATCTGTAAACACATTCACCCGTTTATCCTTAGACAACACACACGCTCTCGTCAAAGCAATTAACTCAGCAGCCTGAGCCGAATTCTGACTTAATCTTGCACTTTCCACAATTGTTCTCAATGTAACTACAGCATACGCAGTCGTCACATCACCGTTCGGTAACTTGAAACAAGAACCATCCACATACAAAGTACCATCGGGATCTGTCAATGGAGTATCTTTTAGGTCAATGCGACCCTTAGTTTCCTCTTCAGTTTTGAGATAGCAGTCATGTACTGCTTCACCACTTGATTCTGCGTCGATCGGCAGCAATGTTGCTGGATTCAACACATTACATCGTTTTATCCGTATATGACTGGCCAGCAACGTCAACTCATATCCAGACAATCTTGCGCTCGTCAGATGTTGAGTTTTCGTTCGGTTCAATAGAGTGTCGACTGCATGCGGAACCATTACCGTGAGCATATTATCCATGACTAGACCTGCGGACTGTCGAATGGACGCCGCAGCTGCCGCTGTTGCCCTTAAGCAACTTGGCAAAGCTCTTGCTACTGGGTCTAAAGTCGAAGAAAAATAGGCACATGGGCGTTGCTTACCACCAAAAGGTTGTGTCAAAACACTCAACGCGCAACCATCCCTTTCGTGAACGTATAGTGTAAACGGCTTACTGTAGTCAGGGGTACCCAACACAGGAGCCGAACACAACGCATCACGCAATTCCGAAAAACTTTTCTGACATTCTTCAGACCAGGGTACTGGGGATGAAACATCTTTGCATGTAAGGGCTATCAATGGTTTCGCTAACAATGAAAAATTTGGAATCCATTGTCTGCAGTAGGACGTAATACCTAAAAAGGCACGAACATCTCTTTGGGTTTTTGGCACAGTCATTCGGGAAATTGCTGCAATTCTCTCTGGGGTCAACCTTCTCCCTTCTTTTGACAATAAGTGACCTAGATAGGTAACTTCTTGACAACAATACTGTAGCTTTGAAGGTGATACCTTGTGGTGCAATTCATATAGATAGTGTAACAATGATACTGTAGCTGTTTTGCAAATAACATCTGTATCAGCTGCCACTAAAAGATCGTCAACGTATTGAATCAAAGCTGCACCTTTAGGCAATACAAAGGCATCAAGCTGACCTTTAAGTGCTTGGCTGTAGATTGACGGACTCTCACAGTAGCCCTGTGGAGCGCGTTTTAGCCTAAAACTGCGACCTCCTAATGAGAATCCGAACAGGTCTCTGCTTTCCTCTGCAATCGGGATGCTAAAGAAAGCATTCTTTAGATCGATCACTGTGAACCAGGAGGCAGATGCCGGAATCATTGTTAATAAAGCCGTAATGTCAGGTACCACAGGAAATTGTGGAACTACTATTTTATTTACCTCTCTCAAATCTATTACAAAACGATACACAGGAGGTTTAGTTGGGTCAGTTCGTTTCAGAATTGGTAATACAGGGCTATTGCACACGTTTCCACGCGTTTCTTCAACAACACCTTTTCCAATGAGATCATGAATGATTGTTAATAGCGCTCGTTCACCCTCAAGAGAAATACTATATTGAGGTAAACGCGGTAATCGCGCATTTTGTTTCAATTGAATCACATAGGGTGGAATGTCTAACAGGCCCACGTCATTGGGACCTGTGGCCCATAGAGACGCAGGGAGGGAACTCAATTCCGATGGGAATTTATCAACCGATAAATACATAGGAGAGATCACTCTCCGTCCCAATGTAAGTTCCACTCCTTCGGGGGAACAATACAATGTTGCATATAATCGTTTCAACAAATCCAGACCCAAAAGATTTTCACCACAACCTGTAGATAGAATCAGTGGAGCCGTTAGCTCACGAGATCCAATCATAAGAGGCAAAGGATTAGAGACTGGGTTACTAACAGGGGCGCCAGAGAATCCAACGGAAACATTCGTTAAGCCAGACAAAGGTGCGCCAGGGAGTTTTGAATGCATGATGGAACTTTTCGTCGCACCAGTGTCTAACAGAAAAGGCTCAACTACACCCGATGTAGCCACTGCAACGTAAGGCCCACTCTGATCGACCGGAACTGACACTACTCCCTCTCTTTGTCGTTGGCTGTCCTAGTAATGGTCATTTACAACAGTCTCGTGCTCTACGTAATAATCATCCACATTATACTGTGCAGATCGAACTGACCCCGCATTTCGCTGGTCAAAGTAATTATTTGCATCTGATTGATTTTGATAACGATCACTCTGATTGTGGGATGAACCACGACCTCTACCACGTGGTGCCTGTTGAGGACCACCACCACGGTTTCCACGTGTCGACACACCATTCAGGCGGTCCCGTAAGGCAAGACAATCATATTTTAGGTGTCCCTCTTTCCTACAATATGCGCACTGATTATACCCAAGTGAAGATCTGGAATCAAAGTTGTCAGAGCGCGGCTGTGTCCTATCGGGCTGTGCTCGCGGTCGATACTGCTGTTGTGCATCATTTTGGTTTGATCGTGGAGGGTATGCTTGTTGCAACAAAACCTTTGTTTTGAGTTCTTTCGTTTTCTTTTCTACACGATCACTTTCTTCCTTT
Source organism: Lissotriton helveticus (assembly GCF_964261635.1). Taxonomy (NCBI): domain Eukaryota; kingdom Metazoa; phylum Chordata; class Amphibia; order Caudata; family Salamandridae; genus Lissotriton; species Lissotriton helveticus. The sequence goes on from NC_136057.1 coordinate 1,308,827,913, forward strand.
TCCCTATTCTCATAATACTGAGCCGTTGCTAGTATTTGCGCAGGGGTTGAAACTGCCCACGCACTTTCTGAATTCTTTAATTTGTTGCTTAGTTCAGGCAACAAATTTGACACAAATTTGTCAACGAATAACCGCTGACCTCCCTCAGCACCCATGTCCTGACCGCTGTGGTCGACAAACGCTTCCTCAAACCTAGTAAAGAAATCTGAGACACTCTCATCTTTCTTTTGCTTACAAGCTGATAACTTATCCCAATTCACCTTCATCGCTGGCATGAGAGTTTTCATGAGCGTAATGATTTTCTGAGGCAAATCCAAGATCAACTGTTCAGGTTTAGCCCCACCAACTTGTAATGCATCAGCTGCTAGCAGTGCAGCCCAATCACCCCCTAATTCAGCTGCGTGATTGGCTTGACGAATTTTAGCCCAAACTGGTTGCGGTACAACATTGCCAAACAATATGTCGATGTCGGCAATATTCATAATAGAAGCTTCTATTAGTTGTGATAACTCCTTATAATAACCAGCCGGATTTTTACGCGGATCGGGTAAGGATTGCTTCACTTGCAAAACTTCAGATCGTTTCCATGGAAGATGTATCCACACCCTTCGAAAATGTGGTAAAACCGCGGGGTTAGCTTGTGGATCTCCAGGCACCCACAGTGGCGGGACTTCTCTCATGGTATACTGACCAGGAACCGCTTTCCAGTTCTCAGTGGTATCATCTAATGATATCCGAGAATGTGCTGTGGGTCTGAATGCTAATAAGCGTTCCACTGCACGTCGTACATCGTCTCCTATAATCATACCGTTCGAAAAGTGGCTTTGAAGTTCAATTATGTCGGACGGTACATCATCTACATCATTATTGTACCATTCTTCCCTCAAAAAGTTACACATTTCCTCGAATACGAATCTCTGTGTAGGCTCATTAAACTGAGTAAACGTATCAAAGACTACACGTGGAGTGTAATTAGCAGGATGTCTTATCCACTTATGTGCCATTGTTACTAACGTCTCTTTCTCCCTACCACTAGGGATCTGACTCCGTCTCTGAGGAGTGTCAGATGAATCAGACGAAAATAACGGACCAGAAAGAGGTGAATAAAGGGTAGCAACAGAGTTAGGAACACGCTTACGAACAGAAGGAGAAAGAAAAACAGGGGCAACAACACTAGAGGTGAAGGAAGGCATAATAGGAACGGACAAGGTAGTTGGAGTAGCAGAAACAACAGTCTGCAAAGGTACAGGTACGGGAGCAGTAGGAACGAGGACAGGTGGTGGAACAAACGTAGGGTTAACAGCGGGCTGGCCCGCAGCCGCTGGAGCAACAAGAGGAACAACAGGAGGAGCTATAGGAGGAACTACAGGAGCAGTAGCACCCTGTACATAAGGAGGTGGTGATTTCATCAAGTATGATAACAAGGAATCCTCCTTCAAATCTTCTTCTTTCTTTTCTAGATTATTCGGTAAAACTGGGTAACATTTATCTATTTTCATGTGATGCAATCTAGTAGCGATTTCCATATCTTTTTCTTCTTTGTCTTGTCTACATTCTTTTATAGCTTGCATTACAGGAACGAACTCTTGCTTTTTATCTTTTTTAAGTTGTTTGATTTCTTTCTGTTTGGCCTCTTTACGCCATATCCGAAAGGAATCAAACATAGCTGGCCTAGCTTTCTTTAAAAATAATTTAGCCTCAAGATTATCTAAAATCGAAAGTTCAAAAGTTCTGTGTGGTGGCCATCTAAGGTCACCGTCTTTCTTTGTATAGCGGATCCAGTAATCATTATATATTATAGGACCCACCCCATGTCGACTATAAAGATCATGTATCGGAGTTCCAACTGGAGGTATCGGACATGAGTCCTCCAACCGGGAATCCATTGCGCAACATTTGAAAATACGAAACAAATCACTATGGCTAGGCATCGTGCACACTAACCTAGTATCAAACTTCAAGGATTACCGAAGCAATAAAACCTCGTGTAAGTCAAAACCCTCGGTTTTTGGCAATTGCAACTGTCAAATAATACTAAGGACCAATACTAAGAACCACAAATGCAATGGAACCATGCAACACAACAAAGCCTTAAGGCTATTACAAAGCTCGGAGAGCTATTACCACAAAGCCTTAAAGGCTAACCACAAAGCTTTCAAAAAAAAGCTAGAACAACCACTAAGGACTGGGAGCGACCCACAAATACTTAACTCAGAACTTCAATGGCGTCACCAGGAAGGCCCGTCTATCGTCTCGCTTGTACATAAGGTCTACGCCGGGCGTCGAAGACAGGTCGACAGTCAGGGCATCGGTCCGTTGCAGCCGTCAGGAGGCGGGAATCTTCGCAGGGAAAAACTTCGGGCCACTTATTTCGACAACAGGATCGATGAAGCGGGGTGCACCTTCCCTCGGAGATTTCACACGAAGTTCCTCACGATCATCAGGCTTTGGACCGGACCGGTACCGCTGAAGTCGCCCCACGTTGGGCGCCAACTGAAGGACTGGACTTTTTAACAGTACCAGCGGTGCCAGGGAACAACACCTATAACCTTCATGGGATACCTGTTTCGGCGCACAAACTACAGAGACACGGGACACTTCCTTCGGCGTCAAAGATTCAAGGTTTATTTACTGCAGGGAACACAGAAGTCACAACAAGTACAACACGTGCAACTTGGGGAGACTGCTTCAAATTGGTTCTGTGGATCGCTCCTTTTATACAAAATTAACTCATAGGACAACATGGTACACAAAAGTTTACAACCTGGTTCCCATAATTATCCCTCAGAGGGGTCGCTTTGGTCACTTTGGTACACATAAGGTCCGGAACATAAGTGCGGAAACATTTGGCGGTTCCCAACTGTAAAAACCCATCTTCCCAACATTAGTGAATTCCAATCGGCAGTAAAACAGATCGAAATAGGGACAAAGACAGGTGCAGAGGGAGATGGAGACAGTGGGGAAATCGAAAAGGGTGTAAAAGGGGAGGTATCGGGAAACACGAGATACAGGCATCAAAGGGACGTGCCTAATGAGATGCACGGCTGAGACAATAAACCGGACGGCAAGATGAGCCTCGAGCGGGGCCATCTGCCTTACAGTATCATCCCCCTCATCGTAAAAGATATTTACAAAGTACATGTGTCTTCCACAAATATCCTGAGAGTCCCAAGGTGACGAAGCGGACAGTGTCCGTTCGCTGGCTACTTGAGGGCAAGAGACAAAATGGATGCCGTATCTAAGATGGAACCCGTGGGTACAGATGAAAAACCCACATATCAAACGAACGGTTTAAGTTAGCACAGCGAAACTGCGCACACTTACTAAACTCGTCATTTGCGGTTCTTAGATACCAGACTCGACCATATTCGTGCGAGTCGAAAACATCACTTAAAATTGTCACGGAACCTCACCCCTACGCTATCCAACGCTTTCCCTACTGTTGCACTCTCTGGAGTGGGAATAGTAATTTTTACCCCTACGCTATCCAACGCTTTCCCTACTGTTGCACTCTCTGGAGTGGGACTAGTAATTTTTACCCCTACGCTATCCAACGCTTTCCCTACTGTTGTACTCTCTGGAGTGGGATTAGTAATTTTTACCCCTACGCTATCCAACGCTTTCCCTACTGTTGCACTCTCTGGAGTGGGAATAGTAGTTTTTACCCCTACGCTATCCAACGCTTTCCCTACTGTTGCACTCTCTGGAGTGGGAATTGGAATTTTTACCCCTACCCTATCCAACGCTTTCCCTACTGTTGCACTCTCTGGAGTGGGAATAGTAATTTTTACCCCTACGCTATCCAACGCTTTCCCTACTGTTGCACTCTCTGGAGTGGGAATAGTAATTTTTACCCCTACGCTATCCAACGCTTTCCGTACTGTTGCACTCTCTGGAGTGGGAATAGTAATTTTTACCCCTACGCTATCCAACGCTTTCCCTACTGTTGCACTCACTGGAGTGGGAATAGTAATTTTTACCCCTTCGCTACCCAATGTTTTAACTACTAATGTTTTTATTTTGTTATTAAATGTATGTATTTTTTTTAATACTTGAATGTGTTAATTAAATATAGAATATTTTATTTTATTCAAAATGTTTTATATATGTTTATTTTATTTTTATATAATTATTAACGTTTATAAATTAAATATAGATAACAGTTAATAAAATGTATTTAAGTAAATATATGTATACGTACACATGTTTTGTGTTTATATTTATTAAATTAAGTTTATTTGTTATAATTAGTTAAAATATCAATTTAATTTAATTTATTTTGTCAATATTGTTAATATTATTTAATTATTTAATTTAAGTTATGTTATTTTTTAAAGTCGATATTTTTTACATCTATATTTTTTATATCTATATTTTTGAGTCGATAATATTGTACTTACCTGTTTAAGTATAGGGAGTCGATATTTTTGTAATCGATATTTTGACATCTATATTTTTGTTAACTATATTTTTTTTATCGATATTTAAACATGGAACCCTTGTAGGCTACTTGCAGAATAGTCAAAAATTGGGCACACATTGGCCCACCTGAACGAACCCTTAGCCCAGTCAGATATAAATTCCTGGAACCGGGCATGCTTCAAAAGGACAATCATATTCGTAAATACGCCCCTACGTAACACACACACACACTTTACCTGCACACAGACACTAAAACTCTCTCAGCTTAATACACCTTACAAACATTGCAGTCACACACTCTACCTCCACACAACCAAATACACCTTCTGTCCCACACCTGAACACCGCCTTTACACAGACACTTAAATTCACATAACCACATCCGAATACACCATTATGTAACTCACTTAGTTTGCCTTCATACAGGCACCCAAATTCGCACAGCCAAATACACTCAAAGGCAACACACTTATAGACTCTACTTACAAACACCCAAACTCACAAAATCAATTACACCCCAACATAAAGCACTAACACTCTCTGCCTTTTGACTAATAAACCAAATTCAAACAACCAAATACACTATACTACGTAAGACACTGACAAATTCTCCTTTCACACACACCAGCATAACTTAACAAGTACACCCCAGTGTAACACACTCAGACTCCCTGCCTTCATGCGCACGCACCCAATCAAATACACCTCGGTGTGACACACTCATACAATCTGATTCCCAAATTCATAGACCCAAATACACCCTACATTACCAACTCCTAAAATGAACCTTCACATAGCAAGACAAATAACTGTAACAAAATTCACCCTTATGTACCTCAGACTCATGAATGAATGTAAAATGACTTGTGTAGTGCACGGTTACTCCAAGGAGAGTACTGGCGCTCTGCACATTGGCCACAAATACCGAGTGCAAATAAGCTATCTCTTCCTGTTTAAAAAGCCATGTTTTCAATTTTTTCCTGAACAATGAAAACTCATATACTCTGTCTTTACACTGACAAACAACACATACAACCAAATACACATCAACATAACTCACTCACACACTCTTGCTGCACAACAACACCTAAATTGGTTAAATATTAAGTACAGTTTTACCTAAGGTTATCTCCTGCACTTTGCCTACATACGACACCCACATTCACAAAGGTACATCCCTACGAAGTATAGACCCAAACAGTATCTTCACACCCAAATTCACACACAAACCTTTATACATTCACGCATCACTTGAACTTTACACGTAAAAAGAACCAATATGTTTATGCAGCGCAGAATTCTATGCCTTCCATCAAACATAAAACTCTTAACATAATCTACTTTATTGGCCGACAATGCAGAGGAATATTTGTGGAGCAGCATAAGGTGCAATGATGGACCTGCAGAAAGAGCTGCTGTGGGAGAGGTGTGCTGGCAGAGCTGACTGAGATTCAAACACTGCTGTGGGACTACCTCAGAGTAGCGGAAGACCGCAAGACCCAACAACTCTACAGGGCACTTACAAGGAGAGAGCGCCTTGCAGCCTGTAGACACCGAACACTTATATAGAGAAGATCTCATGACCCTCAAGTGGCTCCTAGCACCTGGTACCTCTCACCCACAGATATCCGTCCAGGCTGAAAGTTAGAACTCATGGGCCCACTTTCCCTAAATTGATAGGACAACTTTCCAGCGACTTAAATGCGGATGTATCCAAATTTAATGTGTGTCTCTCATCTTCAATTGATCTAATTGCCCCCATGCTACCACTTACCTCTTTAAGATCTAAACCTTCGGCACCATGGTTTTTATCGGAATTACGGGAGGAAAGAAGCAGGTGCAAAAAACTGGAACGTGTTTGGCGACAGTCATATGATCCGGCCGCCAAAGCCATCTATAGAAAGGCCCTTAAGAACTTCCATAAACTTAAACGCAGTACTATGAAGGATCACTTTGTAGAGAAAATTAAGACGGCTGAAAACTCAACGAAGAGTCTATTTAACATCATTAAAGAATTTTCTATTCCCTCAGCCTTGGCCTGCCCGATTGTCCCTAGTCAATCCCTTTGTGATGGACTCTCTGATTTTTTCCACGATAAAATTATAAACATCACGGCCACATTTTATCAGAATAGGGTTATTTCAATGCCTGACATTAAAATCTCCCATGATGAAAATCTTGTTTCATTTAAACCCCTAACCGCAGAATATGTATTGACGTTGCTTCATAGGTGCAAATCAGGGTCTCCTCTTGACCCGGCTCCCGCACAGGTATTGAGTAATCTTGCCACGTTATTGATCAAGCCGCTTCTTGAGATTTGGAATTCTTCCTTACTCTCTGGCCTGTTCCCCTCTCTATGGAAACAGACTATGCTGATTCCTATTCTTAAGAAGGCAGATGCTGACCCGTCATGCTTCAGTAACTATCGGCCTATTTCACTCCTCCCTAAGCCAGCGAAAATCTTGGAGAAAGTGGTGCAGGAGCAACTGTTGGAATACCTGGAATCGCAACAACTGCTACATGATTCCCAGTCGGGCTTTAGGACGGGTTTCAGCACTGAGTCTGCACTGCTGGAGGTGTCAGAGTCAATTTGTGAGTGTGTGGATGTGGGCGAGGAGGCCATGTTGGTCCTCCTCGGCCTATCCGCAGCTTTTGATACTGTCTCGCATACCATTTTTTTGGACCGTCTTCAAGACAATGGCATTGGGGGGACACCATTGACATGGGTGAAATCTTTTCTGAATGATAAATCTCAGCAGGTCTTCCTTAGGCCATATGTCTCGGCTGAGAAACCGCTGGTATGTGGGGTCCCACAGGGCTGCGCACTTAGCCTGCTTTTTTTTAATGTCTACCTTGCTCCTCTGGCGGAAGTGGTGGAATCCTGGGGGGTCAGAGTGATCTCTTACGCTGATGATACCCAGCTTGTGTTTTCATTCAGAGATCACTCGGACGGTAACATGTCTAGTTTCTGACGGTGCCTTGTTAATATCTCCTGCTGGATGACCACCAATAATCTGAAACTTAATACGGATAAGACTGAGGTGTTATTCTTTAATCAAAAATCCCCCCTCTCAGCTAATGTGTGGTGGCCGATGGAATTAAATCCTTCTCCTGTTCCAGTTCAAACGGCCCGCAATCTGGGTTTTCAATTTGATACCGCTCTGTCCTGTAAAACCCAAATTAATAGAGTCTCGGCAGCCTGTTTTGGTAAACTTCGTATGATTAAGAAAATTGTCCCCTTCCTTCCGCCTGATTCTCGGAGGACGGTGGTTCATGCCTTAATTACGTCCCATTTGGACTATGCGAATAGTCTGTATGTGGGAACCCCGGCCTATTTGATTAAACGACTGCAGATAGTGCAGAATACTGCGGCTAGGCTGATTTGTAACATCCCCTATCGCCACTCCATCACTCCGTATTTAGCTAAGCTGCACTGGCTGCCGGTGCGCTGCCGCATACAATTTAAGGCTCTGGTCATCGCCTTTAGGGCCCTTAATGGTCTAGGTCCTGCCTATCTGAGACATAGACTCAAACCGGTCCATTCGGTTCGTGATCTCAGATCGAACCATCTCCGCCTACTGTACGCCCCTCGTTTTCGCCGGGCAAGAATGGGGGGCCTCTGGATCTCAGACTTATTACATCAAAATCTTTGTTCCGGAGGAAACTCAAGACCTGGTTGTTTTCCATGATCTAGATCACGCTGTATCCTTCTGGTGACGGTTGTCTGCAGCGCCGGGACATCCCCGTTGGGGGGTAGCCGCGCGTTTTATAAGCTTCAAAATAATAATAATAATAATTACGTAAGCCTCTTACATCAAGCCGTGGTGGGGCGGTGGGGCCAGGTGGGTGGAGGATTTCGACAGACGAGGACGAGGGAAATGAATTAATTATTTATTTATTTAATTTTCCCTCATGGTAGTCTTTCGAATTCCCCCCTTCAACCCCGCCCCATTGCTCTTACCTGCACGGGCCATGGCTGCTTAAATCAGATGGGTCCTGTAACAGGACATAGCTACCGGCCTATCGGAATTATGAGATCCGCAGTATTTTCCACCAATCTGTTCATTTTCATATGGAGATTTTGGCTGCTGTAAAGTGCCGAAATCTCCATGTGAAAATTAGCAGGAAACTGAGGAATTACGCGGGAAATCGGCCCTTACAATTCCTAATTTCTAAGGGGACACTTAAGGCCCAACTTGTAGGCACCCAAATTTTCCCCAATCTGAATCACTGATACCCCTGGAACATCAGCAAACTCCAAATAATACAAATCTCTAAAGACTCCCAGCACGGTTTGATATAAGACCCCTTTTGAGAGATTTGCATAGGCTTCGAGTCAGACCTAGAGTTAAATTTAAGCCCTTTAATCCAGCCCAATAACAATTTGTGGCTGAACTCCAAGATATCCGAAGAGTGGCTTCAACCCAACACACAAGACCTCTGAGATCCAGCACTCTGGGACTAATGCAAGGCCCCATAAATCCAAGAGTGACATGACACTCAGGTTGCTAAATTATCTAACCTGGCTGTCATTCGCACTAACCCTCATACCCCAGAATAGGTGGCACATAATTCAGAAATGGCTGTGCTACAGTCCTTGGCATAATCTGACAGTATCCCACAGCCCTGAGGCTGCAGGGTGTGCTCTTATATGTTAGGGAAGGGTTGAAGGCATATCTGTTTTAATTGCATGCACTTGTGACTTTTCCCCCTGTAGTCCGGCCCTTATGTACCTTAAGGTGTGGAGTGTGTTATACCGGGTCAATGTAGAAGTGCAGGTTCTCACTATCCCCATGTACCCATTTGTTACATAGAATTGCTGGTACTCTCCCATTAAAAGTATTGTACTCCTGCTTAGAAGTGCTGGTTCTCTCTATTCCCATTTAAAGAAGTGCATATTAGGGGTGGACATAACTCGAGTAATTCAGTGTCGTGTAATCACAGGTAATTACCCAAAAATTCCGCAAGATTACTCAGAATTACAGGAGAAGAGTAATTCTGCATTTAATGCTATTTTCTTGCCTTTAAAATACACTCTCGTGTCCACAATGGATGTGAGGATGCACTTTGCAATAAAAATAGCACTAAATGCAACATAACATATATAGGCAGCACGAGGAGCTGCTTGCACTCGCTAAATGTAGCCTTGGGATAAATTTATCCCCAATTTCCTCCCAACATTTGCCGCTAGATTCTTAATGTAAAAGGCTCCCTGGAGTCCAAAATAGATGTGAGAATGCATTTTCTGCTGTGAAAACATCGCACTGCAGCATGAACGGCCACTCACGTTCGCTAAATGCGCTCTTGTGTAGGATTTTTTTATTCTTAATTACGCAGGCAGGCATAATCCTGTTACTATAAGTAATTCTGCATCAAAGAGTAAAAGAGGAATTACTGGCATTACTCAGATTACTCTGGCGTAATTGATATTTCACCCAGGCCTATCGCAGATATTCTCTGACAGTCCCTTTCCATTTAAAGCACTGGTTATGTATATAATTACTTATTTATTCCACTTTAGTAACCAAGATGGCTGAGAGCACCGAGAGACCTCAAGCTCTAAACTCTGCAGTGGGGAAGTGCGTATCATTGGAGGACCTGTCTCACCAACTCCACTTTCATTGGTGCTGGGCGGCCATAATACCTGAACCTGTAAGCTGATTCCCAGTAGACAAGCTGACCGCCAGAAGGTATCAACCTGTAAATTCGCGACAGTCGACAGTGGGTAGAAACCATTTAAATGGCTGATGCTGCGTCCTGCGGAATCCCGAAACATAACAAATGAGAAATCTGGAAGAGTTGTGGGCCCGGCAGAGCAGTATTTTAACCCCTTTGACGCTGCGCAAATTCTACCGCTGTGCGGGAGAATTAATAAGTGGGCGGGATTCGAACGGCCCCAGGCCGTCCTTAGCACACGCCCTCCGAACCCACTGAGCACCAAAGAGGTTAAGGCCTTTTTGCAAGTTGATGGGAGTGGTATCCCTAGATGGGTGATACTGATTTGGACAATTGAAAGTTTTCAATTGTCTATGCGGCAGAAATGACCAAATTACAGATATGGGCCTCAGTAATCCCACTGCCAGAGACGCAGGACCAGACCTGGTGGAGGAACTACTGGCAGCTCTTGTATCTGGCCTGCCCCATCCCACCTTCGGCATCGTAAGTGGAGCAGCAAAAGCTCTCCTCAACTCCTGGACACACCTTCCGGCCACGGCCACTCACACCACGTTCCAAAACAAAGCCGCCGCATTCATTTTCTCACCTGCTGCAGCAGTGGCACATGGATGAGTATTTGTGCCAGTTATATTCACCAGGATTGGAAATAACACACAGCATTACAACTAGTATTCCTCAGTCCATTTGATATTTTCCTTTGGCTAAAGCAGAGGTCAAAGTAGGCAGGATCTATTGAGAACTATGTTCCCAAGCTGTTTTAAATTTACCAAAACAGTTCTCATACTTTTTGCTAAAAAACATATTCATGGACCATCAATGCTGACCTTGAGTTGCCTGAGGCTGAAAGAGAAGGAGAGGGTCTCCAGCACTGTGATGGGAGACCAGGGAGAAACTGCTAACGATGAAACCAGCCATTTCTCCAAGGTGCCTGCTTCCTGAAAGAAATGTAATTGTGTGCAATTGGTTAATCAGTAAATGTAAAAAAGTGCTTGTGAGCCAGTATAGGCTTCGATTGATGGTGTCATATGAGGCTTCATACTGGCAAAGAGCAGGGTGGACTATGAAAATAGAAAGCAGCCCTTGCAAAAATGCTCAAACCAGCCATGCTCTCTTTGCCTCCTGCTATCTCTTTCTTTCCATCCCTCCATTTCTCTCTCTCTCCACTCTCTTCTCCCTCTCTTATGAAATTAATGTGAGGGTGCTGAGGAAAGTGGAAGAAACACCAGGAGTGGCCATTGGCTTTCAAAACCAGTCTCCAAGGTCTCCAGGTCAGCAGGGAAATGCTCATTTGAATAAAAGGTGTCTGGCCCTGGCAAGATTTACTCATTTTTTGAGGTAGTGTAAGAGTTATTACAGTTCTGGACTGTGTCCTTTTAATGGTAACTTCTAAGAAAGCACTAGGTATAGTCTGATTGCTAGTACTAAAAATATAACTTTTCAAAGCAGTGTAAGGACTTAAACACTGAGGGCCATATTTATCAAACTTTCATGCATTGATACCTTTCTGCGCTGTGTCCCTGCGGGAGGGCAGGAATGCACCATATCAGTCCTCTGCCTGCGCTGGTGCACAATTAGCAGCCGAGCACCAACGTAAGCACCCTTACGTCATGTTGCAAGACAGCCTGCGTCGTAGGCAGGATTGTTTTTGTGTAGGAAGAAACACCTTCCTGCATAAAACCAATCCTCAGAAGCATTTCCCTCTTTCTATGTGTGCCGCAAAATGAAGCACATGTAGAAAGCGGAAAAACAGAGAAATAAAGACATTTCTCTTTATTGCTTTTCACCTGGGAAGGCGTAGCATTTTGACACATTCCCAGGTCAACTACTAATGGTAAATCTGGGAATGCGCTAAAATACAAGGGTGGATGCGTGGGAACACCCAGGCTCCACCCATGGAACACATCCCTGGGGCGCCAGGCAGCGATTTGTGCTGCCTTTCGTTACTCCAGGTTTATCAAGCCATGTAGGGCCACACAAGGTGGCCTTGCGTGGCTTGATAAATCGTACTTATGTTTTGCATTGTCCTTGCCTCCTTTTGCGTGGCACAAGTGCGAAGCAAAACCTTGATAAATATGGCTCTGAATCTTTTTGCACATTCAGCAGCAGCCTCACTTATGCTGCTTGCACCATCGACTTTACTGTGTGTCATTGTTTTTCAAACTAATGATTAACATATTCACAGTGCTGTTAGTAGCTCACTGCGGCTAACCCAATTCTGCCTTTCTTTATATCGCTTACTGTCTCATTCCTTCCTCTTCCTCTCTCTCTTTTTCTCTGGCCCGCGGACTGTTGCATGCAGTACAATCCATCCCATAGGTTTATTAACTATCGCTGGCGGTTGCACTTAAACTCTGATTCGTCCATCTAATTACTGTTCCTGGGCAATTTACCCTATTTGCTAACCATCTTCTTTTATTTAACCGAGTCGGGCTGTAAGACCACGCCCATATTTCCTCTACTCTACCCTAAAGTCTGTACCAATTCAAAATATTGCTCCTTATGATACTTGGCTTTGTGGATCCTTGGAATTTATTGCCCGCTGTACTTATTCTTTGTTTCTTGTACTTTATATATTTGGTATTTCTGTGTTGCATGTTTATTTTACGTTTTCTTTTCATAAAATAAAATAAAAACTACCTGGGGAAAAAAAACATATTCACAGTGCTTTTTATCAGGTGCTTAGACTATTTCCATGTGCACAAATCAAGATTCAAATCAGCAACTTTGTGTTGCACAAGCTGAAATCTGAAGTGATCGCATTAACCATATGAGTTTTCTTCCCAGAAGAATACATTCCCACTAATTAATTTGTAATATCCGTATTTTGGTGGGGTCGCCAGCGAAAATGTCTACATCAACGCAGCAAAATACGGGGAACACGCAGTAAGGGCCAAAGTGTGGGAAAGGCCCTTGCGCATGACCTACGGAAGCCCTGAAGGCGACGGGAAGTGACACAGCCCAGCGTGGCTCTTCAAAGGGCGCCGTGACCTTTGCGTCGGTGCGTCTCTGCGCGCCGAAGCGTTGCGCCTGCCCGGCCGGGCACATCCAATTTCGAGGAATGAGATTAAGCGCGCAGGGCAGCCGCAATAACCGCGTGTAATAAGGCGCTATCAGAGCTCGGCGAAGTCCATTTCTGAGACCAGCTCATTACCTGAGGAGGACAGGGGGCACCGCGCAGAGAGCGGCGCGGACTCTTCCAATGGAGGGGGGGGGGGAGCTCTTTCACTTATTGGTAATTACCTGGTAAATGAGTTAGGACACCTCCGGGTCCCCGGGTGGGTGAGCGTGGCAACTCTGATGCTGATGAAAATAGAGTTTGCTAATCGCTACAGACTGTGCGTGTGTGTGGTTATGTGTGTTGGGGGGGTGGGGAGGGGGGGGTTAAAGAGGGCAGGTCCCATCTTGCGCGAGCTGTCACTCATTAATTACCTCAACGTCTGCAATGCACCCTCCCGCTCCACCTCACTAGCACCATCCCTGGACCTCTGATCCATAAAATGCACCATGGGATACCCTGGGGTTCACCTCGGTTCACTTCCGTTTGTCTCGTAAGGACATACTGGAACGGCCAACAAGAGCCATCTAATGACGTGCTTCCTTCAGGATGGATGAATCAGTGCGTGTCCAAGTACCCCAGTCAGTCCCCAGAGCAAAATCTGGGTGTTGGAGATTATCTCCCTCATTAGGGGTTGGGGCTTTTCACCTGGAGAGATAAACCAAGTGAAATCCGGCAAATCAGAGTCACAATTCTGTCGGTTGGGGAATTATAGGGTCCGCAAATTCTGGAACCAATAAATCTGAGTTTGGAGACACCAGCACTAACTGTACTGACAGGGGCAGTGGTAGAGTGAATCCTGAACAGACACTCCAGCCTCCTCAGAGTTCAACTCATATTGAGCTACATTTTCCACCCCCCCCCCCCCAAATTACTGGTACCCCCAGTATCTGTAACAACTGGGACGGAGGATAATCTGACCCTTTCAGAATCATGGGCTTAGTGATTTGCAGGAAAAAGGTGGAATAATTTGCAGGAACACACTTACTATGTGTTTGGCACATTTTCTCCTCCTATTAGTATTTTTCACCAAACCTTTTTTGCACCTAGGATGCTGCTAGATTCAGTTCATTCATTTCTTAGTTTCCTTCATCTTAGCCTCTGTTCCATTCACTGTACAATACAAACCCCGGCCTGCAACCATGCTCCAAAGCTGCCCTGCCCTTATTTCCCCTCCATGCCTATTAGGATTCTAAACCCCTAAAACTTGTCCTTGACACTGACAGTTGGTCCTCTCCTTGATTTTCCCATTGACATGGAAGAACTGAATTTCTAGGAATCCTCTTCTAACACTCAATACTGTGAAATGGTGTCATGCACGTTTTGTAAATTTTGTGAAAACTGTGAACATAAACTGTGTTGCCCAAGGTTCTTTACCCCACATGGTGCAACTTCTCAGGTGTACGAAGAGTTACCGTCTTCTTGTTCCAAGGAGTATTCTTTGCATTATTTGCTTCTCTATTTTTAGTGAAGCTGCAGTCCCAAAAAAACGTTAATGGATGATCTTGGGCAGGTCCTCTTCATTAATCTCAATTAAAGAGGACACATGAGATACTTCGCTGGCAGATTAGAGCTGCGACCGAGAGAAGGCAGAACTTTGGTTTTAGTCAAATGTTAGGTTTCCTGTTTTCCTAATTATCTTTGGTTTTATTTTTTAAGCGCACAACTTGTGGAGTCAAGTTATTTCTTGTGCATGTACAGGAGCAGAGGTGAGTTGTGTGAGCATGGCTCTGTTCTTCTGCACCCTTCCTAACATTAGCCAAGGGCTCTAGTGGCAGTTGGTTACCTTTCAAAGTGGTGAGGGTAAATTTGGCAAGAATTCCAGTGAGTGAGACTGACTTCTCAGTATGTTTGAGAGGGGGCTCACTTAGTTCCACTCTGACGCACTTACTCTCACTTAGTCTCATTTTCACTCTGACTCACTCATTTAGTCTCACTCATTCTCAGTTAGTCTAACTCATTCTCACTAAATCTCATTCGTTCTCTCCCTCTCAGCCCCGCTCACTCTAACTCACTTATCACTCAATCTTACTGACTTCCCTGGTTTCACTTGTTTCTACTTATTTCCACTCATTTCAGCTCACTCTGTCTCACTCCTTCTCTAACTCACTCATCCTCACTCATTCTCCGACTCAATCTAACTTATTCTCTGACTCACTCGGACTGTGACTCACTCAGTTTAACACATTTTCAGTCAGTCTCACACAGTGGATCAACGACTGCGCCAACACCCTCGCCCCTCTCAAGACCGCCACAACCAACCACACCAACAAGAAAGCCACCTGGTTCACCGAAGACCTCCGGATCTCCAAGCACAACTGTCGGAAGCTGGAGAAGAAATGGCTCCACGACCGAACACCAGACAGCCACACAGCCCTCAAGAGTGCCACCCGCAGGCACCACCAACTCATCAGGACCGCCAAGAGGACCGCCTTCAAGGACCGCCTAGACAACAACGCGCACAACACCAAAGGGCTCTTCAGCATTGTGAAAGAACTCTCCAACCCCAGCTCCAACCCCAACAACATCCCACCATCACAAGACCTGTGCGACTCCCTGGCTGCCTTCTTTCACCGCAAGATCACCGACATCCTCGACAGCTTCAACTCCAACCCCTCCGCACCCACCACCGAGTCCTCAGCCTCCGCGACTATCACCCGCACCAGCCGCCTGACCACCTGGTCCAGCGTCAGCGACGAAGACACCATCAAAACCATGAACTCGATCCACTCCGGATCCCCATCGGACCCCTGCCCTCACCACGTCTTCAACAAGGCCAGCATAACCATCGCACCCCACCTCCGGAAAACTATCAACTGCTCCTTCGAGACATCCACCTTCCCGGAAAGCTGGAAGCACGCCGAGATCAACGCCCTTCTGAAGAAACCCAAGGCGGACCCCAAGGACCTCAAGAACTTCCGGCCCATCTCCCTGCTCCCGTTACCGGTAAAAGTGATAGAGAAGATTGTCAACAAACAGCTAACCCGCTACCTTGAAGACAACAATATATTGGACCCTTCCCAATACGGCTTTCGCAGGAACCACAGCACCGAAACCGCCTTCATCGCCGCCACTGACGACATCAGGACCCTGATGGACAAAGGAGAAACAGCTGCCCTCATCCTCCTGGACCTATTAGCCGCCTTTGACACAGTCTGCCACCGCACCCTAGCAGCACGTCTCCATGACGCCGGTATTCAAGAGAAGGCCCTGGCCTGGACCACATCCTTCCTCTCCAGCAGAACCCAGAGCGTCCGCCTCCCACCCTTTCGCTCAAAAACCACCAAGATCATCTGCGGCGTCCCACAGGAATCCTCCCTCAGCCCAATGCTGTTCAATATCTACATGGCTCCTCTCGCCCACGTCGCACGACAACATAACCTCAACATCATCTCCTACGCCGACGACACCTAGCTGATCATATCCCTCACCGAAGACCGCCAAAGCCAACCTCCACAAAGGAATGAGGGCCGTAGCCGACTGGATGAAGGACAACAGACTGAAGCTGAACTCAGGCAAGACTGAGGTCCTGATCCTCAGACCCGCCCCATCAGCCTGGGACAACTCCTGATGGCCCAACTCGCTTGGCACAGCCCCGGAACCCATGGACCACGCACACAACCTGGGGGTCATCCTCGACTCCACCATCTCCATGACCAGGCACGCCAACGCCGTCTCCACGTTCTGCTTCAACACCCTCCGAATGCTCCGCAGAATCTTCAAATGGATCCCTACAGACACTAGAGAAACCGTCACCCAGGCCCTCATCACCAGCAGACTAGACTACGGGAACGCCCTCTACTCAGGAACTACAAACAAGCTCCTGAAACGACTACAACAAATCCAGAACACCTCGGCTCGACTGATCCTCGACGTCCCCCGCCGCAGCCACATCACACCCCACCTGAGAGGCCTGCACTGGCTCTCCGTCAACAAGAGGATCACTTTCAAACTCCTCATCCACGCACACAAAGCACTACACAACACCGGATCCACCTTCCTCAACAACTGACTCAGCTTCCACATCCCCATCCGAAGCCTCCGCTCAGCCAACCTCGCCCTCGCCACAGTCCCTCGGATCCGGAAAACCACAGCCAGCGGAAGATCCTTCTCCTACCTCGCCGCCAAGACCTGGAATACTCTCCCAACCAACCTACGACAGACTCAGGACCTGCTGGCCTTCAGAAGACTCCTCAAGACCTGGATCTTCGATCAGTAGCGCCCCCCCCCCAGCGCCTTGAGACCCTCACGGGTATGTAGCACGCTTTATAAATGTAATGATTGATTGATTGAGTCTCACTTAGTGCCACTCAACTTCACTAATTCTGCGTCAATTCATTTTACTCTGCTTCATTCAATATCAACAACTCACCTAGTTTCAAGCATTCTCACACATTTTTTCTTAGACCTACTACTTCAGGCTCACTCTGACAAAATCAGTCTCACTGATTCTCAGTCTGCCTCACACATTCTGACTCACTCTGACTGTGACTCACTAAGTCTTACTCACATTCCACCCCCTCTCAGAGGCTATCCACTCATTATCTCCAAAATGCAACACAATGTATGTTCTTATAGTGCCCTGAAATACTGCGTCATTTAGTGCCCAGGAGTTTAGTTTCCATGTAGGTATCAGCATGTGCCGTCTGGCCCGGTGTAGTCTCATCCTGAGACGACTTTGGTCAGATAGAGTGTGAGTGTGTGTGTGACCTATGTATTCAGTGGGCGATACATTCGGTGTCATCTCTGCATTGCAGAGAAATAGGTTAATTTTAGTATGTAACTGGTGTAAGTTGAGAAGTAGGATTATTGCACTTGTTGAGGGGCATGGAGTGCCAAATGTCATGCAGGTGTGTCTGAGCTAGCCATTCTTTGAATGAGGGTGCAGACCTAATCGCCGCTGCTCCATGCTCTGGGGGGAGTGCTCTATCCTGAGTGGTGTCATAAATGCATTTGAAGTCCACACCCCATATGCTCAGTGCAGTCAGGTCGTGCAACGTAATGGGTGACAGGCTATCCAGAAACAGATGTTGACTATGGTTTTGTGCATACAGCGCCACCAGAAAGATTGGTGCTCCAACCAGCTCGCTCTCCACCACCACTATGTATCTCCCCTAAAGGTCAACCAACCTATGAGTGATCACTAGGGGTACCATGGGATCCACTCAGATGAGGACTCCCCTTGCATATGCCGAATAGGAGATGCCAACAGTCTAGCCCCTCCACCATCGTGTCAGTTTTAGGAGCTCTGGGGTTGTCATGTGGGTTTCTTGCAGAAAAGTGATATGTGTTGTTCAGCGTCTCAAAAGCAAATATACCTGATGACACTTCTGTTGAGTGACCATATCTCTGATATTCTCTGTTGGGATGTTATATTTGGGTGGGGAGTCCTCTCTTAGAAGGGCTCATCTTGGTGTTCTGTGTGGGTCGCCTCTGCCCCTATCGAACAATTTCCTGAATAATGAATAAAATGAGCTGTAGCATGCTCCAACCAAGGTTGACAGTACAGTGATGGTGTTTCACATGAAGATAATATGTTTAGTATACCCCAACTCCATTCCCAGGTCTGGACTAGAACTCGTCGCAGACCACCCGTTAACTGCAGTGTGTAACCATGAACAATGTTCCATTCAGAGGTGGAGGGAATCATCCACCAGAGGCAGAGAAACAGAAGCAGAATGCTTCCATCTCCTGTGCACCCTCCCGTTGCCCATTGGTTCTCCCACTCCCCCCTGCTGGTGATACCCACCCATGAAATGAAGGAAGAAAAAAGTACAAAGGGATTTGTTGTCCGAGTTCATATAACTTGATCCACCATCATTGAGGTGAGTTTGGGTCCCACCCATAGATCCAGTGGGTGATAAGGCAGAAGCCAGGTCCTGTTCCAGAGAATCTGGTGCAGCACTTGAAGGGCCATTGGTTGAGCCATGGGAGGATTCCAATTCCACCACCACCATAGCTTGTTTTTGTCACAATCTGTTCATGTGTAGGGCGGCCCTTAGTGCCCTTGCTTTGCCATCTGCCCGACTTTTGGCGGCACCGCTCAGGCTCTCGGGAAACCCCATTCGATTCCAACCATCTAAAGCTTCGATAGGGGATATAAAGAAGAGTGTGTGTCCAGCGTCTGTGACTTTCAATTTGGCTGGGAACACGAGGAAGTATTGGATGCCCATATCATGAGCTTCTAGTTAATCGGCATGAATGAACCCCAACATTTCTGTACCTCCTTTATATAGTCCAGGTATATATTCACTGAGCTGTTGCCAGTGTGCCAGGGGCCCTTGGTTCTGGCAACCTGCAGTATGCAGCCATGGTCACAAAAATTGAATAGATGCGCAACCACGGCCAGGGCAGGGCTCCTGGGATGGGGATCTTGCCAGGCACCCTCTGTGCTCTCTCCACAGAGAATGAGGTTGCTGCTCAACACAGTGTTAAGTAACCAGTCCTCGAGAAAGAGCTACACGTCTGGGCCTGCTGCTCCCTCCTGTAGGCTCCCTGCACAAATATTATTGTGGTGGGGCAGACCCTCAGCCCCCTCAGCTCTTACTCGCAGCAGTGATACCTCCGATTGAATGGCCCTAATATTAGCTTGCATATCCAGCATAGAAGGGCGCATGCCTGCCAGCGCAGATTCCGCCAACTCCACCCTATCTCATAGTTCGGCCTGATCCGCCTACAGTAACCCCATGTCAATTGCCAGCGTGTCTAGTTTAGTCTAAAAAATATACATGATGTCTTTGATGGCCTGAAGCAGTAGAGTGACACCCCCCCCACCCCACCCATAAATCTACCCGCATTTAACTGTCTTATACTTCTTGACCTCTAATTTCTATCGAACGTATCAAACGATGTTGCGGAGAGATTGCACCCCCCCATTCCCCCCCTCCCCGGGAGCATTTGGAATATGGGCGCCGAATGATATGCTGGTGGCCGGACCTGAAATAAACTTAAGTGAACAAACATCCTCTGCCTGCCCTGCCACACCGGTAAGGCAGGGGTAGCGCGTGTCACTGCCTGGCAGGAGCAGGGATAACGAAGCGCTGCCCCCCCTCCCCCCACCACCACTAAAGCCATGCGCACGGACCGGTCCGAGCGCGCCTCACTGGCCCACTCCTGAGGGAACACAAGGGCCTGGAAGGTGTTATGGAGGGGTTGTGCGGCTGCAGGCGCCACGAGCAGCGAGGAAAGCTGTAGACGGACCTTCTACTACACCGGGGAAGCCACCGTGGACCAGTCGGGTAAGACTGGGAGGTGGGGGAGACCGCAAACCGGTGCCCCCCCCCGCAACAGTCCCATCTTGCTCCTTCCACTCCTGCGAGTGCAACCCCGTGCCTCACCCCAGAGAGGTAGGCGAAGGCAGGCGTGGGGGTCAGGACCAAACGTTTTTTGCCAGAAGTACAGAAAAGTGTACGTCATACCGAGCGTTTTTTTTTTTTCGGAGCATGGTTGAGCTACCAGGTGGTGCTTACTGAGGTCCCAGTAGTTCTTCCCTATTTGTGCACAAAACAATTCCTCTGGCACAGCTCGCGCACATCTCGGAAAAATTAGGCAGTAGAGAGCGCGATGATCCCCCTCTAGGAAGACAGTAGCGGCCAGGAGAATGAATGCCACTTCCCCGTTGCAGCCAGAGAGGCGCGCACCGGGTGTGGTCCAACCAGGGCGAGCTGAGAAAGATGTGGAGAAGTTATGAGTGAAAATGTACTTCGCAGCCTCGCTCTGATCTAGCCTCCAGTGATCTCCCCTATAGAATCTTGGAGGTACAGATGAGCTTAGATGCGCGCTGAAGAGAAAAGCCACGTTTCTAGTGGTGATAGATGTTTTTGCTATTTCTTTCAGTTGAGTATAATCGCGGCACCCGCGCTTTACTTTTAAAATGTTATAAGTAAAGCGCGGGTGCCGCGATTATACCAAAATGAAAGAAATACAAAAAACACCTATTTCTTTCATTTTGGTATAATCGCGGCACCCGTGCTTTACTTATAACATTTTAAAAATAAAGTGAGGGTGCCGCGATTATACCAAAATGAAAGAAATAGGGGGCATATTACCAACAACTAGCGATAATTATCGCTATGTTGGCTTAACGGCAATATTTTTATCGCCGAGCTGCGGCTATTTTGATCGCTTAGGAACCTTGCTATTAAGGTTTATCTCCTAAGCGATAAAAATCGGCTGAAATGCATGAATATCGCTGAAAAGTCAGCGATATTCATGCATTACCGAGCTAATGCTCTTAGCCATGTTATCCACCTACCATTGGATAACATGGCTAAGAACTGCTCAGGGGCAGGTGTTCGCTTTTGGAGATAATCGCACTTAGCGCGAATATCTCCAAAAGTTGGTAATAGGAGATAGCGATGTTAGCGACTGTTTCCAGTCGCTAACATCTTGGCACGCCCACTTTGCATGTCATTAGTGATAAATTTCACTGACATGCAAAGCGGGGCCCAAGATGGTCGCTATCTCCTACTAGCTGTCGCTAACTGGTGTTAGCGACAGCTAGGTAATAGGGAGATAATTTTATCTCCGCTTTCTTGGCTTTTAAAGCCAAAAAAGCGGAGATAAACCCCCTTGATAATATGCCCCTAGATGTTTTTTCTATTTCTTTCATTTTGGTAGGTAAAATCCTGAGGCTCCACTTGATCCTGCTTTCAGTTTTGGATCTGTTGAGATGTACGACGCCGCGTGTCTCAGACTCCACCTCCATCTTCTGACTAAATGCTGAGCCACAAGAGGCGTGCCTTTTCGCGAGGAAGCAGGGCTAGTACTGAGCGTAACCAAGTGGCTTCCTTCAGCGTCTGAAGAACTGAAATCTTCATTCTCAGGGAATACTTACTAATAAAAAAGAACTTGGCACAGAAGCTGAAAATATGAAAATACATCTTTATTAAATTTAATAAGTGAGGCCACGTCACTCAGAAGCCGTAGCAACTGAATGAGGTAGTCTGAAGAGTACAGAGAACAGAGGCCTTTTATATGCTCTCAGGGTTACAAACTTCAGCATACAAGTAAGGGGCAGTCCTAGCTTTTGCAAGCATGCAAAATACCTAACATTCCTTCTTACACAAGCCGGACAAACCCATAAGAAAAGGACCACAACCCATATCATAAACAGACCATAAAAGAAGGAACAGAAACAGATAAGAAGCAGGCTAAGGGGTGTGTGTGTGCATACCAAACTCTACAATGTCCTGTGCTTTGATCCTCAATCTTGATAAGCTAAAGGGCAGGAACTGGTTTAACAAGGTCAGCTTCAGGCATCAGGGTCAGTTCTCTCAGGTCAAACAGGAGTCAGCATGAACTCAATCTAAGGTCTACATGTCCTTAAAAGACTAGTTTCAGCCACAATCATGGCCTATGTGAGGGCAACCACAAAATGGCTGCCATACACAAAATGGAACCCAAGGGTTCAGAATTCACAGAACCTCAGACCCTCCTTTTGCCCTTACATAAGCAATCACTCAGTCTGTATCTGAATCGATGTCAATATTATCCGTTATTCCCTTCACTAAGGCATTATTACTCGAGTTATCTTTCATGGAACGCAAGGGATAGACTTTGTTGGCATAAAACATCGTCTGATATGCCCATACAGACCCATTGTAATTAAATGACAGAACCAAATAGGGAATACCTCTATCTGTAGTATGTGGCATAAGACCACACACCCAACAATTAGTAGTGTTCACTACTAACTGGTGTTGATGCAGAAGCTGTACAAAGGAATTATTAATAAACTCTGACCTCCTAACCAGTTCATGTTCAGGTAAAGTATGGAAAGAATGCAAAGAAGTAGTAGTAGGAAGAGACATAGGTTGGGAGGTGGGTACAGATGTCAATTGGGTAGCAAAAACAATTTAACCCACAAAAGACAACGTCATGCTTAAAAATACTAGAAAACATGTTATTAATATCATATGGACAACAGGAGAAAGTAATGACCACTATTACAAACAAAATTATAATTTTTCACAACTCTAAGCAGAAAGCAAATCCTAAAATTATCTAGTAACATTGTTATGGCTCCTATGCACTTCAGTAACTTATTATATGTTCAGGTGAAACAGTGGTGATCCTCATCAATGCTCTGAGGTGAAAAGGGGATACTCTTCCACAAAGAATGGATTTTATTCTGCTTTTACTAAACAGAATACTACTTTAAAACAATGCCAGTAAAACAATAACGATCAGTCTCCTCAAACCCATTTTATGCAATCACACGGAAACCACTTGTGAAACCAACTATGCTCAGAGTCCGTTCAAAAGCCTCTCTGGCAGGCTTCTATTGTCCATCATATCTGCTCCAGTTGTTGCATGGGCCTCTTGATTCAGGCCTCTCATGAAAAATAGTGTTTTTCAGTATCCGTTGGAGTGCCCTCCTGGCAAACACTCACAGCTCATTTGAAAGTCTCAATGTCTCAAGGCAGTGCACCAATATCTCTCCTCTGCGGCAGGCACTACAGATAGTGTGCTCTTCATTGATCAAGGGCACAGATCATCTTAAGCAGATCCGGGTCTACATTCTAAGGCTCCAACACTCATTACTCAGTGTCAGAGAACGCTCAGGCTGCTCTTTCATGGGCACCAGAATGTAGTGCCTTTTTCCAATCTTGGATCCTCCGGTGCACTGCACTTCCGTTGGAGCAAAGGAAAAGGGGTTGTGTGGCCAAAATTCAGGCCAAGGGGCTCAAGGGACTGCACACTGTCAGAGGTTGCCAGCACATGACAGGTGGGTGGAAAACTGAAGCCTCAAACAACAAGAATCCTTCTCTTTCGCTCTTTGCACTGAAATTATTGTTCTGTGATGTCCAATGCCGTCTGATGGAGCAAGTGCGATGCTTTAAACAGTTCATTGTATAACAAGGGGACTGCAAGCAGGTGACCTGCAATCTTCAAAGGAGTGGCCATATGCCATGGGACAATTCTGGTCTAGAATACACTGTCATTTCTCAAAGGCAATACAAAGACAAAGGCACTAGGCAAAACAGTGCCTCTAGGCTCTTCAATTGGGTTTCCGTGTGAGAGCATATCCTCCACCATCTAAGGGTAGATAGCGACATGATTAAGTCTAGGTATTCCTAAATTCCTTATCTAGAACATCTCAAAAGAAAAATTGCATAATACAGATTATCAGGGACATGTAGATACCTCCCTTTTAATAACTGTGCATCAAGTGCACTACGCAATACACAGGCTAATAATCAAAATGTGGAAACTTGTCTTATAATAGCATTGAGTCAGTTAACCAGTCCATCACTACCATGACGGTTAGACTGAAAAACATCGAATTAGGCCTAAAGAAAATTCTTAAAACACAGTCTAGTCATACAAAGCGAATTATACATAATATAGGGGGTCTCTGGTACATTACTGCAATCTGGAAGTGTGAACCTAATACAATAATAATATTAAAAGAAGGCTAACTGGTGAAAGGAATATGGAAAAGGGAAAATGGGACTAGGACACAGCTAACATCCCCAATTACTAGGGACGATGAAACATCAATCAGGGGAGAAGTGACGAAAGAAAAATCTATAGGAAGAACAAGAAATTACTTGGGTGATAGTCAGGCATGTGACACAACACCAAGAGTGGGGGTGATACATAAAAATCAAAATAGTTCATGATAGTCAGCTCTACCGCTGGCCTCTACACCATATACGGTAATCTGAGCTAATGTTCCAGTTCCTTTTTCAGGGAAAAAAAATTAAACCTTGTTTCCTTTATGGTACAAGGCCATACACTATTTAGCAAGCAGAACAAAACTGACTAATGTAATATAAAAATTAGGTCACCATGTACAAAAGTCACAGATCTATAATTTATCCTTACGTCCAATTCAGGATACATAATTTTAGGGCTGCCTGTTCCTTAAGGGGAGGGGCAGTACGTGACTAACAGCATGTGACACACTTTGATTCTGTATATCTCTTTTTTATTTTCCTTCAAATACCATTAAAGCCAATTTGACATACACTGATGAAGTGTTGTCTGTTTTTCTGTGAAATTTAGTGTCAAAGCAAATCTACCCAACTGTTTGCAGGATACACATCGTCATGTATATCCCTTCACAACAGAGGTAAACTTGTAATAGTATTAAAAGCAGCAACATAAAACAAAAAACATGCAAAAAAAACGCACAAAACGCACATGTCAAGCCATCAGATATACTTGCTGTATATCAAGCACAAAAACATAGACAAGACAATAACATATGTAAATGAGCGGCGACACACACACTTCAAGTCCTTTACTTTATGCACTGTGAACCTGCAGCCCAAAACTCAATATTTGGGCTTGCTTAATTTGTCAGGTTTAAAATACTCACCCTCCTTTTGACAGCAAATCACCATTTAGTGGACATTTGGCTGTCAAATACAACCCACTATGTCTCTTCTGATACACAGGACCCGCAGGAACAATTCATGATAGGACCAAATACACAAACATTAAAAAAAAACACGTGAACATTTCTTCCCAAAGGCTACGCAAAAACACATCCCTTTTTAACCAACCAAACTCACGGGACTTGTCAGCCTTAAAATCACCCAGAACAATCCATGAATGATCTGTGGGCAGAAGCAAAAAGAAAAAATACACAACACACAAAAGAGAGACATTTCTCATAACAAACAAACATCAATTATACCTTTTAATCAGAAGATAAAACATAATACACATGAACAGACACAAAAATAATTTTCCATTACTTAACTGTTACCATCTTGTCAGTCACCTTGCAACATGAAGCCCTTTATCTTTCCAAAAGTAAAATTCTTTCACTGACACTCCATGTTAGCCTTGCGCCACAATTCGTTCTCACTTAGGCATGTAGCCTTCAAAATTTCAATAAAAAGCTTCGTCTTATTTTCTGTCTAAAACTTAATGCAATGCTCCATTTTCGGTCAAATAAAAGCAACTAGCAGACATTATTTTTTAGAGGCAGAGATACAAATATATCATTTCTGCAGAGCATTTAGCATGTGTTGGGACTTTCAAAGAAACCTTTTTCATATTTTCCCTTTTGGAATTAAGTTCTTTAATTTTGTGGAGAAACCAGAAACCCTTCCTTTTAGAGGCCTGTTTAGCAAGGTCATTCTGCATTTCACAGAGACAAGTCCCTAATTTAAAAGGTTACAAATGTCAACATGACAGCCTCCTTAGACATATCCCATGTAAATCCTTAGAAAAATGAGTTTTTACGCCTGCGCTAGGTAAGATGTCATATGCTAATGTCCTCATTATGCAGTGCAACACAACTTAAATTAAATTATAATGCTAGGAGGTCACAGTATGAGCATTAAGCTCCATGAATAGTAAAAAACGAATTTTGTAGCACTTATTTTTAATAATTATTTTTCATAATTAATAATTATTTTTAATATACCCAATCATTTTTGCTAATTTCACATATAAAAGCAAGCTGCAACCCTTGCCTATCATTTTAGACGCATTCATTTATAAGCCTAAGCACAGAAGCCTAACTTGAAACATGACAAAATTTGGCGCTACATTTTTCTTTCTAAAAAGGACAATTTTTATTTAGCAACAGAGCCAAGAATATGCGTATGCTTAAAGAGAGGAAACCCTTAATTGAAATGTCTTCCTGTAATACAAAATAATGAAGAAATTATATAAGTTGGTTTTTCTACAAAAACACACCATTCATTTTTGGGGGCCTTTTTATTCCTAGTGAATGTGAATTTTAATTTTATTTTTTTAAGCATTTAGAAATTTTGCTTAATAGACTGAAAACATAAAAACCACAAACACACATTTGAGCTCATTTCAGACATAAACAGAAAGGGGTGAAACACTCAGGACACACAATACGGCGAGCTTTTAGCCATGCATTTCATAAATAGCGCCATCGCAATTTACTTACAGAAGTTGCACTAATGGGAAAACCACATAGACATTTAAACACATATATAACCCATAACTCAATACTCAGAACAAAAACAAAGGACAGCCCACAGACTGTACTTAAACCAAACCATTTGTAAATACTAGTTGTAAGTTATATTTACAAGAAACGCTTCTCAATTGTGTTTCAAAAGACTGCAAAAACAGCCCAACAGACTGATGTATGTCTAAGAAGCGAAAATACACTCAATTCACTAGCTTTGGCTAGCAGAACACCAAAAATCGTTCTACATATAAAAAAAAATGCACAGAACAAAGGATCCTTGTATGTATTATGTCCATATTTTAATTGGATGTATGACGTTACAATGCAGGCTAATACAACGCCTGCCTTTACAACGCGGTTTTTACATCACATACGATTACAACGCATAGCGCTTTTGGGTGCTGGATAGTGAATAGTTTAATTTACTATTCCAACTCCAGTCCCCGTGGACACTAGGGAAGGTGTTGGATAGTAAATTAAACTTATTCCCTATCCTAGAGAGCCCCCCAGCGCAATGCGTTGTAATAGTTTGCGTTGTAATGACCGCGTTGTTATGGTAGTGCGTTGTAAAAGTTTCGTTGTAAGTGATGTTTACCATTTTAATTCCCTGGGGATACAAAATCACCAAGGAAGAAATTTGTTTGTAAATCTAAACCTATTTAGATATTTCCCGCTAGGGGGGCCGGCTAATTTACTTCACATCCCACTATGGTACCTTCCAAAAAAGCAACACATTTTTCCATGTGAGCTTGAGAACAGGCATGCCAAAAAATACTGCGGAATACGCAAGTATTATAATCAAAGTGGTGCTTAAGGTACTTTTCGTACGTGCACCGTTCAACTAAACCAAATGGAGAAATATCTCCTCATTACCTGCCTACACAAATTGCAATTCGCATATACAAACCTATACAAATCCAAAGTTGGCCAACACAAATTCCAAAGTTCCAAAGCTACAGTACTAAATTTGCTAAGACCAGGCATCTTATACCTCACTAATCTAGCTTCAAACTTCAAGGGGTTATCTCTACCAATACACTCGCAAATATACGAGCCCCTCTGCTTTGGTTATTGCAGCAACCAAATCAAAACCAAGAAACCAAACAAAGTCGTGGGAGCGACCCACTTGTACTTCTTATTTTTACTAATCAAAAGGTTATCCAAATTCTAACTGTCAAGTTCTACATGACCTAACGGTCTTTTTTAGAATACTCACGCCAAAAAGGTTCTCAGTCAGGAGTGACATCATGTGGAGGATCAAAATCAGGAAGATCAGAAATATACCGGGCTACGAAGACAGAGAATCTCCAGAATCCTTGTGCACAAAGTAGCAGAGTCCCATCCTCTCCTCCTCAGTAGATTTCAGTCTCCTGACGAGATCACTCCTTCAGAAAGTCACTTCTCTGATGAAGCCCACGTTGGCCGCGCCATTTTGAAGAACTGAAATCTTCATTTTCAGGGAATACCTACTAATAAAAAAGAACTTGGCACAGAAGCTGAAAATATGAAAATACATCTTTATTAAATTTAATAAGTGAGGCCACGTCACACAGAAGCCGTAGCAACTGAATGAGGTAGTCTGAAGAGTACAGAGAACAGAGGCCTTTTATATGCTCTCAGGGTTACAAACTTCAGCATACAAGTAAGGGGCAGTCCTAGCTTTTATAAGCATGCAAAATACCTAACATTCCTTCCTACACAAGCCGGACAAACCCATAATAAAAGGACCACAACCCATATCATAAACAGACCATAAAAGAAGGAACAGAAACAGATAAGAAGCAGGCTAAGGGGTGTGTGTGTGCATACCAAACACTACAATGTCCTGTGCTTTGATCCTCAATCTTGATCAGCTAAAGGGCAGGAACTGGTTTAACAAGGTCAGCTTCAGGCAACAGGGTCAGTTCACTCAGGTCAAACAGGAGTCAACATGAACTCAAGCTAAGGTCTACATGTCCTTAAAAGACTAGTTTCAGCCACAATCATGGCCTATGTGAGGGCAACCACAAAATGGCTGCCATACACAAAATGGAACCCAAGGGTTCAGAATTCACAGAACCTCACGTCACTTCCCATTTGCCCAAGTGTTTGTAGCGGCTTCGTGGACCCGGATGCTGACTGGCCGCGGTAGTGCTGCAGCGGCGGTAGCGGCTACCACTGCCCCGCGCGGCCCCCACGAGCCAGGAGCGCACAAGCACCATGGGGGTCGCCCCAGCAGTGCTGCGAGGAGGATGGCTGCTGTCGGGGGTCGTGGGGGCTCGGTCGGAGTCCCATAAGGTGGTGGCGGAGGGGGACGAGCAACCCTGTTGGAGCAGGATGGCTGCCTAAGCTGCGACGAAGAAGGACTGTACAGCTTGAGCTACCACCCGGCACTCAATACCATCCTAGCTGTCACCAGCCGGGGCAGCTTCAAAACCATTGATGGCACCTCGGGAGACTTGCTGCAGCAGGCCACGGGCCTGAGTGGTGAGTTGGGGTTACTTGGGGGGGGGAGGGGGTCATGTCTCCCTAACCACTCCACCTGCCTTTCTCCCTTGTCAGTTTCTGGTGTAAGGGGGTTCTGCCTCTTATGGTCGCCAAGCAGGGAGTCTCTCTCGCCCCTTCCCTCCAGCTCACCCCGATCTGTTAGTATCGTCACTGTCTAACAAATATTTGTATTTTTTGCATATTAAATTACATGTAGTTATTTACAATAACATTACGTTGTCTTGCAACGTTCTATTGAAATTAGCTTCCATACACAAATTGGTGCTTACGAATAACTGGTGGCGGGACTGTATTTAAAATTCACCTCACAGATCTTCGTGTGCTTTGTACACAGCGCCTCGCTCCTCAATGTCATGCAGCAGAGGAAATGTCACTCGGTCTTCAAGGCGCTGTTGGACTCCCAGTAAGGACTGCGGCCGCACAGAAAGGGGAAGGCGCGCCCTAGTCTCCGTTTGTCACCCTTTCCCCTTTCTTCTTACCTGTCCCTCCTCCATTCCCCTCTACTGTGTCCCTTCACCACACATTGTTACCCCGCCCTTGTCCTGTCTCCTCGTCTACCGTGTTTCCTCCTGCCTCTCTTGTGCTCTTTTTCTCCCTCGTCTACGATGTCTTTCTCTACCGTCAGAAGCCTCTTCTTTTCACCATTTATTAGCTTAAATCGCCCGCTCCTTTGCCCGTGGTCCTTATTCCTATATTTTCAGCCCCCATCTATAACCTGAGATCTCCTTTCTTCCTTTACCCCCTGTGCAAACCCCTTCCCTCTCAGACAGCCACTACCGCGCGTGCGCCTCTTCCCCTCTTCCCTTACATTTACCCCCTTCATCCCCTTCTCTCCTCCTCTTGCCTCTACTGTCCTCCCTCCCTCACACACATACTCTGCTCCTCGAGGTTGTCTTGGGGCACCCTGGGTCGGGTCTCGGTTGCACCAGATGAACAATAAATATCCCACTTCGGCACTTCCGGGTGTTTCCCCAGTGTGTCACTTGTTTGTTTACCAATCCAGTAGCTCCGATCTGCCAGCTCGGATCATACCATTCTGATGTACGCGGTTCGTGGCACGTTTTAAGTATTCAAACACAGTGCCATTACGAACACGCAAATATTGCAAAGTAATCCAAAGGAGGCAGCAAGTGATGTATATATGTGTTTGCCCGCCGAGCTCGGACTCGTCGCCGCCTGTAGTATTTTTAGGTCTCTGGCGGCCTCGTGACGCAGGGTGTTTACCTCAGCACCCAGTGATGCAGCCCCGTGCGCACGTAAGCAAATGAGCTGTCAGAGTCTCCACGGTGCCCCGGATGCTTCTTCACAAGTAATTTTTTAACTACATTGGCTCTTGGAATTATGCTCTGTCGCTCTGTGTATGTCTGTGTGGCTCTTTGTGTGTGTGTGCCTCTGTGTGTGTGTGTGTGTGTGTGTGTCTCTGTGTGTGTGTGTGTGTGGAATTATGCTCTGTCGCTCTGTGTATGTCTGTGTGGCTCTTTGTGTGTGTGGCTGCGTGTGTGTGGCTCTGTGTGTGGGTGGCTCTGTGTGTGTGTGTGTGGCTCTGTGTGTGTGGCTCTGTGTATGTGTGTGTGTGTGTGTGCGTGTGTGTGTGCGTGCAAAAGCAATAGGTCTCGCATTTGCGAGAGATTAAGCTATTGGCATTGTAAATGACAATGCCATTTATTTATCTGTTTTCAAAACCAACCCATAAATAAAAAGTTTGTCATTTACAATGCCAATAGCTCTAACTTTTTCGAAGGCGAGACCTATTACATTGTAAATGCCTGTTTTTAAGTATACTAATGGGTGTAATTCACCTGAACCAAGTCTACATATCCCAGTACCGACTATGTTGTCAAATAAATACCCATGGTTGAAGACACTGAGCTCTAAAGTTTTTTGTAGGTCCAGGCATGAGGAACTCTTCAACTCCAGATTTTGCTTTTTTTCTGTGTACATTGAAGTCAATTTATGCATTCCAAACTAGAAACACCAAAAGGCAGAGCTTCCAGCTCACATGTTACCACTGTGTGTCATGCAATGTCAGCTCTCTTCTCACTGTCATCCAGGGAACATCTGATATCCCTCAATGTGCACAGAATGGATACCCCTGCATAGAGTTGGTTTCCAGAAAATTGTTTGGAATCTCTGCATAGACAATGTCCATTTCTTTATCGTCCCCACTCGCTTCCCTTACTTACTCAATTGAGGCAGTCCTGCCTATTTAGACATCCAAAAATCTCCACGCCAACTAAGGAAAAAAAAGTCCCTCAACCCTCCAATCCTCTTGTTCTTTTCTGTCTCACCTGTAGACTGTTGCCGTCCATGTGCGTGGCAAGAGTCACATTGAGGTTTGTCTTTTACTCTTACAGTGAGCACTGTGAGGGTAGTGACATGAGAATACAGGGCAGCTCTCCGTCCTCTAATTTTTTCTACAGCGAGGTATGCCGCTTAGGTGGGGCAGTAGTGTGGTTCCTGCAGCACTTCCCTCGGCTCGGCTGTTACTGGCCAAAGAGGCTGGAGCAGCGCTTCCTGGTCAAAGAGCGCATTCGGTGCTGGAGGAGCGTTTGAGACGTAGTCCCAGGCACAAACAGAGAACCTGATGAAAAGGAGTGGAAATAAAAGCCACCATATGGACTACAACTTTTCTCCATATTTAGATTTTTACAGAGGGTATGACTGCCTCTGTTTTAATTGCTTCTGTTAGATTTTTTTTGGTATTGGTGCTTACTA
This sequence comes from Lissotriton helveticus, assembly GCF_964261635.1. Taxonomy (NCBI): domain Eukaryota; kingdom Metazoa; phylum Chordata; class Amphibia; order Caudata; family Salamandridae; genus Lissotriton; species Lissotriton helveticus. Next base: position 1,308,860,180 of record NC_136057.1, read on the forward strand.
AAAAACATCTTCTTTCCCGATTGGTTCAAGTCTGGGAATTGTCTTCCTTTCATAAGCAGGTCTGATCTTGGTGGTGTTTATTCACTATGGAAGTGAAAGAAGAGATTCATTTCTTCCTGCTACTTGGATGATAAGGGGCTGATTCCAGCCAAAAAGATCAGATCTTCAGAGTCGCCACAACTTTCGGTGGAAGAACCTGCCCTAATGACTGCAGATGCGATTCAAAAGATGATAAATGCTGCAGTGTCTAAGACTCCTAAGGACAGAGAGAGAAAAGACATATCAAGTCTGTTATTCATTCAACAGATGACTCGACCTTGATTTTTGAAGAGGAGGTTCCCTCTACTTCTTCAGGAAAGTATATAAGTGAGGCGTTACCAAAGTTCATGGCCATATCAGGCATAATCTGGAGTTCCAGCCTTTCCAAGATAACAAGGACGTTCTCTTTCCTCAGTATGCCACACCTCTCCTGATTTCGATGCCACTCCATTCTAATATCAGAGACCTGATATTTGGAGAGTGGGAGGAACCAGAACGAGTGTCAGTGCCTTGTTTCCTTCAGAAGCTCTACACTCTGGTGGATAAAAACAAAACTCTGTCTTACACTCTCACAATTGATTCTATCCTGTCTACTCTGATTGGAAGAACATCCTTCAATCCGGAAAACTGTTCTCCTACAGATGCTACTGACAAAAAAGTCGAGAATACCTTAAGGAGGCTTTTCAGCCATAATCTCTCTTTGAAATCTTCCACGTGCCCAGCTAACTCTGCGCAGTCTTTGGTGCAAGATTAAGAAGGCGTAGCAACAGCTATACAAAATGGCACAGACTGTTTCGGTTTGTTTTTGCTATGGAGCAGCAAGCAAAGTATATAGCCGACATCTCTTCTGATATCTTGAGAGCAATTTGTGTATCTTCAAGTCGAGGGGTGGCAACTAGACAAAATCTATGGCTGAGTGATTTGAGGGCGGATCCAGCAGAGAAGGCATCTTTATTAAAAATTCCCTTCGATTGCAGGAAGCTATTTGGGGAAAAGTTAGATTAGATGATCACAAAAGTTTCTAAGGATAAGAAGCACGACTTTCCCTATAAAGTAAACTCTTCATCATCCTCCTATCCTCAGAAGTCATGGGGTCATTTTTCTCACTCTCCACCCAAAATGGACTATAGATCTTCTTATCACAGTAAGAGATTTCAGCCTAAGAAGCACATCAGAAAGAATGTTTCTGTGGATAGCCAGGAACATCTATGAAAGGTTCTGACTATTCCAGTTAATCAATCGCTAAGGCACACATTAGAAGGAGGCTTCATCTATTTGCAGACTCTTGGGATCAGGACTTCATCGGCCAGTGGGTTCTAGAGGTAGTTTGAGATGGTTACCAGTAGACTTCACAGACATTCAGGACAGGATTTCTACCCAAGAACTTGATAAAGCGCAAAGCTCTCCTATTTGGTATTGAGGGTCTCCTGAAGAAGAAAGCCTTAGTAAAAGTTCCTACTTCAGAACTCACACAGGGTTCCTACTCCATTCTGTTTCTAGTACAAAAAGCTTCAGGTTCATACAGACCAGTACTAGATCTAAAAAGGCTGAACACCTGGGAACGAACAATCCATTATAAAAGTGACTTTACAGTCAATTATTTCAATGACAAAAGAGGATGACTTCCTCACCAAAATAGATTTAGAAGATGCCTACCTTCATGTTCCTGTTGCTATAGAGTATCAAAATCACATGTGTTTTGCTGTAGGAGGCCATCTCTTCCAATTTAGAGTTCTCCCCTTTTGCCTGAAATCTGACTTGAGGGCATTTACAAAGGTCCTCACTCCTCTGGTCACTTTGCTTCACCAAGAGGGCATTTCCATTGATCCCTACCTAGATGACTTTCTCATTCCTGCATTCTCAGTTCCACACTCAAATGGCCCTAAATTCGTTGCACAGGCATGGATTCCTCATAAAGTGGAAAAAAACAGTTTTCACACAGACCAAAGTTGGTTACTCTACCTCAAGCAAGGACATTGAAGATCCAGTCACACTTATGAACCCTCTTGGTGCAGTCTAGTCCCAGCATATTCTCATGCCTCCAGGTTCTGGGAGATTTGTCTGCTACCATCCCGCTGGGCCCATGGCCAAGGTCCCACTTTCAGCAACTAGTGAGATTCATTTTGTCACTGAGATCCTCCCTCGCTGAACCTAGCTTGGAAGGTTTCTTTGTCACAGGAAATCCAACATCAGTTACAGTGGTAGCTGTTCCCATCTAATCTTTCTCCTCTAGGTCGCCTATTTGCCTTTACCCCCTTTCCTCTCGTACTGAAATTTCTTATAAGGGTCAGAAGGGAGAAAGTTACTGTGCTTCTGATTGTGCCGGCATGGGCCCACTCATGTTAGTTTTCTATTCTGACATCCTTGAAGAGGGGAAAAGAATGAAGACTCCCAAATTGTCTATCATCATTAGCCTTTCTAGTTTTACAACAGGAGGTCCTGGTGAGGCTCAAACTAGTAGAATGGAGACAGAGAGGATGCTGATGAGGAGAATTCTCCTTGGCAACTTGGTATCAACCTGTCAGGCTTCCAAGGAAGCTTCCATCTTGAAAGCTTGTGCCAGACATTGGCTATTATTCAGTAAATGGTGTGGGTCAAAGCAATTCGATCCTTCCACTGCTGGCTTATTTCAGGTCATGTCTTTTTTGCAGGATGGGGCGTTTTTATGTTTAAGAATTTCCACTCTTGAAATTCAGTGGGACTCTATAAAGGAATTCTGGGCTTTCAGGGGTAATTTCCTTTTTCCAGACACTCTAGTTTCTAGACTTTTTAGGGGGTTGTTGAAGATCCATCCTGTTATTCCTTGTCAGTATCTTTCCTAGGATCCCCTACTTGGGTTGGATGCAGGGAAGTTCCCTCCTTTGAACACTTACAACAGGTGTACCATGGGACCTTATCACTCAAGACTTTTTTGGTCGCACTCACCTTGACAAGAAGACTGAGTGAGTTAGCAGCGCTGTCATACAAGCACCCTTTTTGCAGAGTATTTGAAGACAGAGGCATTTAACGACCTATCCCTTCCCTTTGTCCAAAGGTTAGTTCACCTTTTCACAGTGATCAAGAAGTCACCCTTCTTCAATTTTTGTCATTTCCAGCCTCAGGAAGAAGAAATCTTCACAAATTAGATGTAGGGTGGGCTCTCCTAATTTATCTGGAATGTGTGGCTCCATTTACAAATTCAGGGTTCTTATTTGGAAAGGTCAGCCCTGCAAGGAAATGATATAAACCTGCTTGGCTTAAGCCCTTGGATAAGATCTTTCCTTGCTATGGCTTACAAATCAAAAGTGAATCTCTCCCAGGGGGTATTCAAGGCAAATCGACTCCAGGGACGTCCACTTCTACCGTGGAGATTCAGAGTGCCTCTACTTCAGCAATTTGCATGGCGGCGAGCTGGGCTTCAACTTTCACTTTTGTGAATGGCTTCACCTTTCACTTTTGTAAATCATTACAGTATTGCACATGAAATAGATTTGAACCATGATATGGTTCACGAGTCTTGGCCTCTCTGATGTAATAGATCCTTTGTATCATTATGAGTTTGTATGTATTTCTGACTAAACATTTGTTCTCTGGACAAGGTTGGCCTGATGTTTCTTTGGCTCCTTACATCTCAATTAAGTAAAGAAGGAAAGTGAGGGGAGGCAGTAAGGTAATACTTCAATTACTTACCGGCAATCGCATTACTCTGAGTCCCACTCCTCGCTTTCCTTACTTACGTCCATCCTTCCTTCCCATTTATCCAGGGCAACTAAAACAGAGGCATACAGAGTGCTCTGAACAAGCAGGAGAAATGGAGAGGGAGGGACTTCTTTTCTGAGGTTGGAATGGACATTATTGGCGAAGGAGGCAGGACTGTCACAATTAAGTAAGTAAAGCCATGAGTAATGTGATTACCGGTAAGTAATTGAAGCATTCCGTCGGTACCTCAAAAGTTTTTAGGTTTTTGTTGGGGCGTGGGAGACAGGATGTTCTCACCTTCATGCCAACAGACTGATTTAGGGGGGAGACTGTCAATGTATGAACCCAACAATGACTTTATTGTATCTGTCTCCTGCCTGAAATTGCCCCTGTTTCATAGAAGTCAACGAGGAAAACACAGTCCCCTGATTTCTTTTCAAAATTCCTGTTCTAAGATCTTGGCATGTTTGTGCTTGGCATAAAGCCCCGCCCCGCCCTCACCCAGAAGCTGCCAGGTCTGAAAATGTGAAGGAAAAGCATGGACTAGATGAGGAGCCCGAGCTTGCACCTGGGAAATTTGAGAGCTCTGATTTCAAGATGCATTTATCCCATAGACTGCTGTGGCAACCGGAAACCAACCTGCTGACGCACATACTGGTTTATATACACTGACACCTGATCACACGAACACTCGGCGCTCGCGGTATAAATTAAACATGGGCCACGTGCCGGATTCAAGCAGGGCAGCTGGCTGGGATACTCTAATGATCATATTAGCCACTGAGCAGCAAAAAAAATGTGAAGAGGAGCGGTGCATTGTGGGGGCGTGACTCACCATGGTGACTGCAGCAAGCCTCAGTCCGGACCAAGGTTTGTAAGCAAACAAGGCGGGTGCAGGCTATTTTGACCACCTCACGACATATCTTCACTGGAGCTGTTCACTTACAAATTATAGCTATCAGTAATGTTTGCTTAACCAGTTCAATGGAAGCAAATGTAAACTACAGCACCCAGAATGCATTAGGCTGTCACGAGGTGCTGGGAACTGAAAACACGATGTCCATGTTGCTACAGAGTTCGTTTGCTTCCTTACCTGGGGAAACTGAAAGTATGCTACCCGCCCGGTGCCCCCCAGCCGGTGGCAGCCTCGGTTTCAGAGTGCTGCGTTGTTGTTTTGCAGGCACTTTAGAGCATGGAAATTAATGATGGACAGGTAGGAGTTTTGTGGGACTGCAGAAGAATACTTCAATTGCTATTGTTTACCAAGAGATGAGAGGTTAGAACACCCGTGAACAGGCTTCATGTAAAGTGGGTCTTGTACCAACAGTCCTGGTTACAATGTTAAAAGTGAAGCTACAAGTCCCAGAATGGACCCTGTTCTTGGTCAAAATGGCAGGGCTTGTGGATGCATCAGGCTTGATTTAGGTCCTCCTGGCACTTAGGGGTTGTCTCAGTACATTTGACGGAAGGACACAAGTAATGTCTCAGTTTCCCTGTCTACACCAGATTTACTCTGTATGGAAAATGGGCCTGTCGGTACTTTCAAGACTCAGAGTATAGCAGCTTCAGACATTTCCTCTCCAAAATGGCTCAGACCTCTCTTACCGATGTAGTGTCAGACCTCTGCTGTTAGAGGACTCAACACTGTGCCATGCGATGAGGGCCAGGCCTTTGCTATCTTTAGCTTCTACGATCCATGCTGTGTCAGAACTCTCCTATGCAAGCAGTTTCAGACTTCTGTTATGCAGCAATCAATCACTCCTATCAAAACACTGACAGACAGATCCTATCCAAGCACTGAAACACCTCTCCTTTTCAAGCAGTGTACTGCGTTGCTTTCCAAGCGGTGGCAGGCCTCTTCGATCCAAGCAGTGTCAGACCTCCACATAGTGTCAAACTTCTATTCAAACGGTGTCTGATTTCTACTAGCACAGCAGCGTCAGGCCCCTCCTGTCCAGGCCGCGCCAGGCCTCTCCTGTCCAAGCAGCGCCAGACCTCTCCTGTCCAAGCAGCACCAGACCTCTCCTGTCCAAGCAGCGCCAGACCTATCCCGTCCAAACAGCGCCCGGCTTCTCCTGTCCAAGCAGCGCCAGGCGTCTTCTGTCCAAGCAGCGCCAGACCTCTCCTGTCCAAGCAGCGCCAGACCTCTCCTGTCCAAGCAGCGCCAGACCTCTCCTGTCCACGCAGCGCCAGGCCTCTCCTGTCCAAGCAGCGCCAGACCTCTCCTGTCCAAGCAGCGCCAGGCCTCTCCTGTCCAAGCAGCGCCAGACCTCTCCTGTCCAAGCAGCACCAGACCTCTCCTGTCCAAGCAGCGCCAGACCTATCCCGTCCAAACAGCGCCCGGCTTCTCCTGTCCAAGCAGCGCCAGGCGTCTTCTGTCCAAGCAGCGCCAGACCTCTCCTGTCCAAGCAGCGCCAGACCTCTCCTGTCCACGCAGCGCCAGGCCTCTCCTGTCCAAGCAGCACCAGACCTCTCCTGTCCAAGCAGCGCCAGACCTATCCCGTCCAAACAGCGCCCGGCTTCTCCTGTCCAAGCAGCGCCAGGCGTCTTCTGTCCAAGCAGCGCCAGACCTCTCCTGTCCAAGCAGCGCCAGACCTCTCCTGTCCACGCAGCGCCAGGCCTCTCCTGTCCAAGCAGCGCCAGACCTCTCCTGTCCAAGCAGCGCCAGGCCTCTCCTGTCCAAGCAGCGCCAGACCTCTCCTGTCCAAGCAGCACCAGACCTCTCCTGTCCAAGCAGCGCCAGACCTATCCCGTCCAAACAGCGCCCGGCTTCTCCTGTCCAAGCAGCGCCAGGCGTCTTCTGTCCAAGCAGCGCCAGACCTCTCCTGTCCAAGCAGCGCCAGACCTCTCCTGTCCACGCAGCGCCAGGCCTCTCCTGTCCAAGCAGCGCCAGACCTCTCCTGTCCAAGCAGCACCAGACCTCTCCTGTCCAAGCAGCACCAGACCTCTCCTGTCCAAGCAGCGCCAGACCTATCCCGTCCAAACAGCGCCCGGCTTCTCCTGTCCAAGCAGTGCCAGGCGTCTTCTGTCCAAGCAGCGCCAGGCCTCTCCTGTCCAAGCAGCGCTAGGCCTCTCCTGTCCATGCAGCGCTAGGCCTCTCTTGTCCAAGCAGCACCAGGTCTGTCCTGTCCAAGCAGCGCCAGGCCTCTCCTGTCCAAGCAGCGCCAGGCCTCTCCTGTCCAAGCAGCGCCAGGCCTCTCCTGTCCATGCAGCGCAAGGCCTCTCTTGTCCAAGCAGCGCCAGGTCTGTCCTGTCCAAGCAGCGCCAGGCCTCTCCTGTCCAAGCAGCGCCAGGCCTCTCCTGTCCAAGCAGCGCCAGGCCTCTCCTGTCCAAGCAGCGCCAGGCCTCTCCTGTCCATGCAGCGCTAGGCCTCTCCTGTCCATGCAACGCCAGGCCTCTCTTCTTCAAGCAGCCTCAGACCTCTCCTATCTGGGTAAATTCCTGCCTCTCCTGTCTAAGCAATATCAGACGTCTACGGTCCAAGCAGTGTCAGATCTCTCCTATCAAACCTGTCCTACCTCAGCAGTCAGGCCTTTCCTATATGCAAGCAAGAACACTGTGCTTAGCATGGTGATATTTTGCTGCTTATGTCATTGCATCCAAATATATAATACTGATGCAACAAGTTACATTACACCTACAACAAGCCAGGGCTATTGGCTTTGCCAATGGTTGTTGTTTGTATAAGATAAATCCGCAACTATGGGTTCCTTGTATAGAATATTGAAAATGCTTCAGTTCTGAAATGATGAGACTGTGAAAGAACTGTAGCGAGTCTTTTTGAAGTTACCTCAAAAGCAGTGAAGGATGGAACTGCTGCAGAGGTAAGATTTTTATTTCACCCTGAGGGCAAACAATGGAGAGCCTGATAGAGACCCGGTTCGGCACCTGCTTTATAGAAATGCCGGTGCTGAGCACCAACAAGACCCGGCCCACTTAAAGCCCTGATCTTACTTCTCATGTCCAAGCAGTGTTAGACCACTTTAATCCAGTGTCAGCAGTGATTGACATGGAAATGGAAAAGTGTAGGTACTCCTATCCCCAAAGTAACTTTTTGCTCCTGAGAAGGGCCGGTACTCTCTCACTAAAAGTTTTGGATAATGCAGGTATTATCCCTTCCAAATTAAAGAAGTGCAGGCACAGAGTACCTGACAGTATCTGCCCATTTAACCCCTTCACTGCGGCAGCTATTCCGCCGCAGTGCTAAGGGGGCGGGGCGGCCACGCGGCGGCCGCATGCTGGTGACGGAACCGCTCCGTCACCAGCGTCGGTTGAGCTGTGCTCGTGACGGAGCGGTTCCGTCACGGCCCGCCCCGCTCAATAGAACCCTCAGCGCAGGCGCGGAATTCGCGCCGCGCATGAGCGTTCTATCGAGCGGGGCGGGCCATGACGGAACCGCTCCGTCATCAGCACAGCGCGACCGCGGCTGATGACGGAGCGGTTCCGTCATCAGCAGGGGAGGGGTTAAAGCACTGAGTGTCAGACCTGTATTTTTCAAGCAGTGTCTGACCTCTCCTACACGAACAATGTGTGACCTTTTATAAGGAGTATTGTTTACTCTGTGGAAAACTCGGGCTAGGCTTACTGACCAACGAGCTGTAGCAACCTTATTGAAGCGACCCATTAACTGAAGGGAGATTGGGAGGGGGGGTTGACTTTTTCCAGAAGTAAACACCCATACTAAGCATGCTAGCCCCTGAAAGTCCAGTGTCTGTAGATAGGCCCAGTGTGTGTCACAAACAAGGACAGATTACGTTTGTGACTTCTCTGAATCCCAAACCCAGGCTGTTTTTGAGCCCTACTACCGATTCAAAAAGAAACTATACACAAGGGGCTGTGCACAGTTTATTTCTCCAAAGTTCATAATTTTCATAGTTCTCAATATTAAATTTGCCAATGCCTGTACAATTCTTTTCAACCCTTTGTGCTGGGATGGGACTGTCTCTAGAATAGTAAACTGATGTGCAACCCTACCCGGTGTAACTGGACTGCACCTGAAACTTGGATTCTGATTTTCTCTGGCCCCAGTACACACAACGTCCTGAGAGTGCGCAGAGCCCTAGGACCGAAATTGGCTATGAGACCCTGGACTTGGCTCTGAGGTAAACAGGGATCCAAAAGTGCACTCTCTAGTGGACACAATACTGGGGCATGCACTGTAAGTGGTGACAGCAGTGGTGATAATGATGGCAGCATATAGGGACAGCCCTTGATACCTGTTTAAAGTAATAGCCCAATGCCCACATGTCCACTCGTGTAACGTTCTGCTTACATGTCATGCCCGACTGTGCTCTGGCAGGTGTATGTGTGGATGTATGACGTTACAACGCACACTTTTACAACGCATACCATTACAACACATTTTTTACACCGCAACATCCATTACAACGCACACCATTACAACGCATACCATTACAACGAATACTTTAAAACTACCTTTACAACGCATTCCACTACAACGCATAGTACATTTACAACGCATACCATTACAACGCATTACACTACTTTACATATAAGGTAAGTGTTGGATAGTGTAGGGGTTAAAATTACTATTCTAACTCCAGGTGGTGCAACAGTAGGGTGAGTGCTGGATAGTGTAGGGGTTAAAATTACTATTCTAACTCCAGGGGGTGCAACAGTAGGGTAAGTGTTGGATGGTAAGTTATGCATTGTAATGGTATGCGTTGTAATGACTGCGTTGTAATGGTATGCGTTGTAGTGGTGTGCGTTGTAGTGTCATGCGTTGTAATGACTGCGTTGTAAATGCATGCGTTGTAATGGATTTTGCGTTGTAAAAGTTTCGTTGTAATGGTAGTGCGTTGTAAAATTTGCGTTGTAAACGTTGTATACCGTGTGGGAGTGTGTTTTGCATGGTAGCAGGACTCCCCGTTGTTTGTGAATGTTGAAGCCAGTGGGATCCATTTTGAATTGCCCTGGGTTGACATGGCACAAGATGAGGGTTGCTTTACAGCTTCCACCACACAGTGGAAGTGTATTGCCCGCATTCCTGAGCTGGAGGTTGTACCCACGACACTCAATTGTGGAGAGATGGAGAATGGGCTGCAGTTACAAATGCAACTTTTAACATGGGATTGTGGATTAGTCCTTCCTAAGCTTTACCACTTGATAGATGGTGGGGAAATGTGGGTGAGTCAACAGATTCAGTTGTTAGAGAGAGAAGCTTCTGGGTACCGCCTGGTTCTTTTGTCTTACCCTTCAGTGGCCACATCAAGAAATGCCGATGACAGCCAGGTGGACTACTTCACACTTATTGCTCAAGTTACAGGTACTTCTGCTTGGAGCAAGCCTCATCCCTTTCTACTAGGAGGCCATGACTATGTCTGCACTGGAGCCAGAAAATGAAATGTGAAAAGGAACAGCATCAAACTGGTTCCTGAACATTAGACAATAGATCCACATCCCATTTTGGGAATTATTTATAAAAGTTGGAGTCAAGCTTTCCGATTTGGGTGCAGCTTCAAGCTGACCAAGACTGGGGGTGCTCCACCGAGTACTTGAAGGTCTGCTGTGATGCCGGGTTGGTTTCACTGATATTCTGTCTACCAGAGTTGAGGGGACATCATCTCAAGTCTGCATATTGTGCTGGAGAGCTGTGGATCTGCCTGAGGCCTGGAAGTATACCTGCATGCTAAGAGGGGAAAAGCTCTCCCCCTGACAGCTGCCCACCCAATGAGGAGAAGCCTAGCCGCTGAGCCAGGAGAGAAGAGCAGCCCAGTAGAAGTGGTCTCTTATGGCAGTGTGTCGCAGAGTTTTTCCAAGTGTGTCCAAGGATCTCCTGCCCTCCTGCATGCCCAAGATAAGCCAGTGTGAACCTGATACTCGCCAGTGACCACCACAAGGGGCAACCAAAGGACCAACACTGACTCACGCCTTGCTGGACCCAGAGGACCTCAACTCTGCGTCACGGACCAGAGGAAGGAATCCCGGTACCACAATCAACCTGCTGAACTGAGAGCCTTCATCAATGCTGCAGTAGCTTCCATCAGCCGAACAAGAGAAGAAGATAGGGTTGCTCAAACAAGCCCCTGCAAATTCAAGTGCAACAACCAGCACCCTGCAGTCGAGGGCTGCACGCCAGCGCTTACAGATTATCAGTGGTTTCTCTTTACGGTTCACCTCAGGTAATGCTAACTCCTGAACAAAGCATTGGCCGACACTTTGATTTTGGTGTGCCTTTGATGAGATTATTGCAAGACGCTTAAGAGAACTGTGTACTCAAAGCATACAGACTGACTTACGGATCCGAGAATTTAGGGAAGTGGCTTCATTTCACCATAGTGAGCCAGCATCTCTGCTTAAATCTAAAGCTACTGTTTGTCTGTGGAATAACCCCCATAGCATCTGTGGAACGCGTTCCCTGTAGTGCTGCGTATTCTTTATGTATTTGAGTTGTGGTGTGATTAAAGTACTTCCTTTTTCTCTTAGAATGTCCAGCCATGAGCTTTTCTTTTATTATTGTGTCTAGTGTTTGACTACTTGAATTCTGAGTTTCCACACCCACACAACCTCCCTGAGACCTCCTTGGACTGCTTGCCCACTGTACCCTGAAACTGAAGTGTGGTGGGGGTATTAGTGTATTTGGCCCAGTTGTCACCTCTGAAGTAGGAAGGACCCCAGGGCACCAGAAGCAAAAAAAACCAGCTCCCAAATGTGTTACCCAGTAGCCCCTGCCTGCTCTGTGGCCCCTATCAAGCCAGGTCTATAACTTTGCAAAAAAGTTTTCAACCAACCAATACCTGCAAAGCTGGAAAATGTTTGCTGATTTTTTCTATGCAAGTTTACTTTTTGCAGCGGTTTTCTAAGCACTGTGGCATTGAGCATGGGACAATGCTCTTGGGCAAAGTATAGCTTCCACAGAAATATTCTGTAAGTGTTAAGTAAGGGTATATCCAACATACATTGGTGCAAAAGTCCCAACATTCACACACATTTGGCAAAGAGAAACAATTTCCAAACTCTGCTAATCTGCAAGGTTTTCCGGAGAACTTTGTTAAGATTACAAAACAAAGCAGCTTTGTACACTCCTGAAATAATCTATGAGTCGGATTTAGAGTTTGGCGCTTGGGTTACGTCATTACAAACATGGCGGCTACCCGGTCCACCTGATTACTAGTGCATTATATCCTATGGTACTTGTAATAAGAAAGACAGGATGTCTGTCACTTTTGTGACCCAGTAATTCGCCCACCAAACTCTAAAACAGGCCCTAAGTTATTCCACCAATTTTCATCATGTCTATGAGGCTATTACAGCATCACATTAGCATTTGCCCCTACTCACAGGCTGACCTAATCAAGAGTTTGGGGGAAATGGGTCTTATCCTTCTCTGAAAAATAAACCCTTTCTGTATTTTGAGGCACTTCTTTCAAGTACTCCTGGTGTCCCTCCAAGTTGGTATCACATGTACAAAAGTTACCAGCTATCATGTATCAAACGCAATCAAGCAGGTTCTCTGAAAGAATGAATCGGCTCCTACTGGACATGAGCAAATCTACTCAACTCAATAAAAGACATGAAATCAGCTGAAAAACATTGAAGGGAAAATAATTCGAAACATTCGAAAGCTTAAAAATAATTATGGCGAATTGAGCTACTTGCAATGTCTCTTTCTTGGGAGCATTGCAGACTTATCTGGACATTACCTGAAGGTGTGCCTGTAAAACCGCACCATTCCTTCCTGTTGATATCTGGAAATCTCTTGGTCAGTCTTTGACTTTTGAGGCAGTGGTCTGAGAAACCGTATCGCCCATACCGAAGGGTTTTTCAGAAGTAGCTGCTGGTGCTGGGATTGTTATTACTCTTCCTGCCAATTTCACAATATGTTACAGCATGTTTATCTGATCTAGGTCTGTAGGTGAAGTACCTCAGCCACTGCCTCATGGGTTCCAGGCAGTACTTTAAATGGAAAAAGAGAAGTGCCAGTACTCGCTAAATTGATTGGGGCGGATCTGGAAGGCACATGTCTGGGGGTGGAGGGGCGTGGCTTCGAGGCAGGCATGTACAATAGCAGCATTTTCTTCTCGAATGTAAAGTGCCCAGGGCATTAAAGTGTTTTACATGAGAAGCAGAAGTTTTATGTGAAAGCATACTTTTTTGGTTTTTATGGCACTGGGAGATTAAGTGATATGCCCAGAATCACAGGATGTTGAGACGACGCTGAGATTTCACCTCCTTACGCCATAAAAACAAAAAAGTATGCTTTCATGTAGAACTTGTGCTTCTCACGAAAGGCGCTTTAATGCCCTCCTGCCAAGTTTGTGCTGTATATATAAGGTGACCATAATTTTAAAGCCAAAAACTGGGACATTTCACAAAAATAGAAGAAAGACTACAATTTTCCTTCTAGCGAGCACAGGGAATGACAGCGCTCCTCAGCAGAAAATTACAGAACAGGAAGTAAAAACATAAATAAAATGCAATTTCTAAACCCAGTAGCTTGTCTGTTAATTAAATTGCTTTTTGAAACTATTGCTAACTATCCCTGCTTTCTAAAACATGAAAAAGAACCTCCGCCGGTTTCAGTCGACACTTTCTATAAACCGGGACATGAGCTAAATTTCTTGAAATCTGCCGGGACAGCTGGTGAAAACCCAGTTCCTTCCTGGCAAATCCGGGACGCCTGGTCACCCTATGTATATAACTGCAAAAAAGTACCAATTCTGCCCTGTACACCGAGTCAAACTTGGCCGAAGGGCGTAAGGCACTCTGACAGACAATAGCGAGTGAATTGCAGTGCCGCAAACTTACACTATAACTGACAGCTTGACAGTTCCAAAGTCGGAAGCTCTAGCCGTAAGGACACATCTCCTTATGACTGTCACACTGCCAGTTAGAGTGTAAGGCTGCAGGAGAAACCTAGCGCTAGAAAACATTTGCCATTAGCTGTCAGCATTTGCACTGCACATACCCATATCCATATCCCAGAGCCTGACCCCAGCATGCCACAAGGAGTACTAGTCTAGTACTCTCTTGACACAAGGAGAAGTCTCCAGACTCAATGGGAGAACACTGAGAATTGCCGGTACTCAGTACCGATGAGCTCCGGCCCATTTACAGCATTGATTCCAGGTCTTAGCAGTGAGTTGATACATCTGCTGAGTGCTGAACTCATCCCTCCTTCTCCTCTTCCTCCTCCTCTGTCCCAGTCTTCCACGGAAGAAGGCAGCACATCCATGAGGCAGACGATTACTCAGCCCTTGCAAAGGGGGAGCGTCTGGGAGACTACCAGACTGCTGCCTGTGGGGGCAGGCAGTACAAGGATTAATAAAGAGATTACACATCTCCCGCTGTGCCTGCTGAGCGCACATGAAAGGCTGAGTCAGGAGGCGCCGCCCCCTGCTCTGCATGTTAGCCGACAGCGCTGGGGCCACACACACTTAGCATGCATTAAAAGCTCTGGAGAGAGGACCACCTCCCGCTGGAGCTACAGGCTGGCAGCTGGTGTCAGAATGAGTGATAAAATGGAGATGTCACATTTCATACCACAAAAGCAGAACCATTTGCATCTCTTGTCTAGAATAACTAGGCCCACATTCTTACCCAAAGTAGCAGGATTATTAGAAAAATAAGGTGCTTAACTAAATCTGTTCCCTGAAAAAAGTCATGGAAAGCATATACACTAAAGAGCAGGGCTCGTTTTTGGGTCTTTCAATTGTCTGCTTTCAGACCTAGTGTACAGAGTATCATCACTCACAAAGGGCTTTGGGTCAATCCTTAGCCTACCATTGGTTGGCTTTCTTGTCAGTCTCATGTGCTTGCTTCCAGGGCCGGTTCTAGGATTTGCGAGGCCCTGGGCTAAAAGAGAATGTGTGAGGCCCCTCTAATTTAGATAAGTGGCCCCTTGCAAAGAGACCATTCACAGACACTGTGGGAGGCCTATTGTCCAGCATTTTTGCGCCCCCACAGTTTTAACTTTTGTCTGGGAATGGATCTCCTTGTAATTGGGACAAGAGGAATCTTCTCCCTCCCCATGCCTCCAGACACTATGCCAGAGAGGCCCCGGGGGGGGGGGGCAGCTTCCATGGACCCTGATTGCAAGGCGACACCTTTCTTTGAAATAGATCACCAGGGAAACAACAGGACACACCACCAGCGCAGGGCCCCATGCTGGTGAGCTGAGTGCGAGGCCCTGGGCAGCTGCCCATACTGCCCATGCCTAGCGCCGGCCCTGCTTGCTTCTTATTTACCTTTCCTTCATCTTCTTACGTTTGTCCCTTCCTGGAGAAAGCTTGGGTACTATCCTTTTGATTTTTTGACATGTATTCTTCCAATGCGTACATTCAGAGAACTTTCTTTTTCTTTCAGCACTCCATGCAAGCACACGTGCTTTCTTGCTCTCTCCTTTGTGTGCTGCATTCCCAGTGAAATCCCCCTTGCACTCCATGTTGCCCCCCTAACCCAGCTCGTGTGCAGTTTCTCCCACCCTCCCTGTCCTGTGTCCACTCCTTCCCCAGCTTGCCTATTCCTTCTCCATCCCACTCGGGTTTATCTCCTTTTTTTAAGTGGGGTTTTTAATTCGCTCACCGGCTCCTCCATTGCCCCGTCTGTTCCTGTTTCTCACGTACCTACTTCCCCAATCCACACCTATGTTGATGCTCTTGTCTCTCTCATTAAAAAAAATATCTTGTTGGGAGAGCCCAGCAGCTGCAATTTCTTTCGGGGGCATACCTTTTCTAGATGAATTTACTTTGGTCCACTTTTAATGTTTTTTTTTTGTTTTGTTTGTTGCTTCAAGAAGGGTGTCCGCCATCTTGGAACAGTAAATAAAAACAAACAATAAAATGACCTTAACCTTATGACACATGCACGCACTTCTGGTGATGCTAGGGCTGCTGTAGCATCAAGACTCTTGTGGGCCATACCAAAAATGTACAATGGGCTTAGAGCCCACTAATTGCTTAGCATTGCTTGGTTTTATTTCCAATCTCATTTGTTTGCTTCCAATTTGATGGCCTGCCTTGCTCTTATTGTGATTGTCCCTCCACTGGAGCACAGTGACTTTCCCACCATTTTAATTTGCTGACTTGTGTCCTTCCACTGCTCACTTTTAGGGAACAACTTTTTTGTGGGGAACATCCATGACAACGCAGTCAAAACACCGCACTGCCATTACCACGCGTCTTTTACAACACAAGTCGTTACCACGACTTGCGCTGGAGGGCGCTCTAGACTAAGGAATAGTAGATTTACTATTCCAACACCTTCCCTACTGTACGTAGGCTGGAGTTGGAATAGTAAATCTTACTATTCCGAAGTCCAGCACCCTACAGCGCAAGTCGTGGTAACGACTTACGTTGTAAAAGCTGCATTGTGATGTACCGCGATCTAAAAGATCGTGTTGTAACATCATACAACCCCTTTTTGTTAAGCACTTCATTGACGTGCATGTGTTTTCCAAATCTCTCCCTTGTATGCTTCTCAACCACCAAAAACCCACTACACTTTTTTGCTCTCTCCCTTGTGTGCTGCTCTCGTTTTCTCCCTCTCATGCCTTTCCCCCCACCAAGCCCTCCCACACTCTGTTTCTCTCTTCCGTGGGTGCTGCTTTCCCTCTCTTCTGCCACACCTGATTTTATTTTGGTTTAATCCCCCCAGACTGTCCCAGTTGTTTCACAGCACCCACTCCACTATTGCTCGCCCACCCCTCACAATCCTTTAATTATTTATTTTTAGAATTTTTTACATTTCTTGGAGGGCCCAGTGGCTCCCATATGCTGCTGGGCCACTTCAACATGTAGAAATGCACTTTAGAGCAATTGATATTTTATATTTATCATGCCAAGTAGTGTCCACTATATTGGATCGGTAAATAAAATAAAAAGTAATATGGCACCTGCATCACTCAGTTGGCGTGTATGCATGTTGATGCATGCACACACAAAGGTCATAACGTGTGCTCGTGCCTACTGAAAGACGTGCATAGGTATTTTCATGATGTGCATGCACTGTGCATGTGTCGCGTCGCCACACCTTTTGTTTTTATTGATGCTGCACAGCAACAGCAAAAAGCATTTTGCTTATTACTGATCTTGTACAGCATCACAAAATGAATTGGCAAAGCCTACAGCTATCAAAGACAAGACCTGTTCTTTGCAAATGCTTGTTATTTTGTTTTGATATTGTGGAACGGCATTAGCAAAAAGCCATTGGCAAAGCCAGTAGGCCTGCTTTGGAAAAGCCATAGGCTAGACCTATTAACCTGTTGCTCAGTGCTTAATTTGAGCCAGTGGTTGCCAGTGGGGGCCATTGTTAGGTACCAGCACGTCTTTTTCTGCATCAGACATTTAAGGGAGCGAGAGAGAGAAAACACATGCAAAAGGGAAAGACGGAGGAAGAGTAGGATGGAAAAATGTCACTAATGAAGAATGCAGGAATCTGCAAGAGTGAGATAATGGGCAGGGAGTGTCTGGTTCTGGATTGTAGAGGGATCACTGAAAGAATATCGACTGAAAGAATATCGACTACCCAAAATATCGTTGAGAAAATATCGAGTACAAAATATCGAGTTTCTATCTACAAACAGGTAAGTACAAAAATATCGAGTACAAAATATCGTTTACAAAAATATCGTTGTTAAAAATATCGACTTTACTAAAAACAATGTTTAATTACATTAATATAAAAAATTAATTACTAAAATATAATTAACAATACTTAAAATAACTTTTAATAATTAAATAATTAATGAAAGTAAAAAAATATTTTTTTTTCATCATATTTCTTAAAACATATATATATAGTAACAAAATTTAATTAAATAATAGGCAATATTGTATATGTACCCCAAAAACCCCAAACTGACCCTGAACCCTAAAAATACCCCTTTACCCAAAAACTGAAAACTGACCCTGAACCCTAAAAATACCCCTTTACCCAAAAACTGAAAACTGACCCTGAACCCTAAAAATACCCCTTTGCCCAAAAACTGAAAACTGACCCTGAACCCTAAAAATACCCCTTTACCCAAAAACTGACCCTGAACCCTAAAAATACCCCTTTACCCAAAAACTGAAAACTGACCCTGAACCCTAAAAATACCCCTTTACCCAAAAACTGAAAACTGACCCTGAACCCTAAAAATACCCCTTTACCCAAAAACTGAAAACTGACCCTGAACCCTAAAAATACCCCTTTGCCCAAAAACTGAAAACTGACCCTGAACTCTAAAAATACCCCTTTACCCAAAAACTGAAAACTGACCCTGAACCCTAAAAATACCCCTTTGCCCAAAAACTGAAAACTGACCCTGAACCCTAAAAATACCCCTTTAATTTAACATAATTAGCAATTAATCAATTAAATTAAATTAATTACCAATTAAATTGTAAATAATTAACATATATTATTTAATTACCAATTAATTAATTATTACTACCAATTAATAAATTTACATATTTAATTTATTATAATTAAATTACTTCCCACCCTATTCCCCTATAAACCCACAACCCGCTACAGAATAAAATTACACAATAATTAAAAAAAATGATTAATTAAAAATAATTATTAAAAAAAATGACACTTTTCACATATATTATAACATAAAAACACTATAAATAATTAAATATTATTGAAAAAACTATATTTTTTACTATCTAGATTATATACTTGGATATTTTCACTGTCTATATTATTTACAGTCGATATTACTTCACTTACCTTAAAAACGATATTTTGACTGTCGATATTCTGTCTAGTCGATATTTTCTCCAAACGATATTTAAAACTCGATATTCTTTCCAGTCGATATTTTGGAGTCGATATTATGTCTGTGCACCATTGTAGAGGCATGTGTTGGATTTAGGACTAAGCAGCGTTGGCATTCAATTGCATCACCACTGAAAGAAGTACCACAGGGAGTGCAGGGCACTCTAAAACATGCTGTAAACATAAACAAACTACACCAGCACCAACTAACATGAGGTAGTGGGAGAAAGATGAGGGAGGCACAGAATTAACTTGAGTGGTTGTTAAACTTTGCTGTGACCCTTTGATGAATAAGTCAAACAACAATGTGATGAAGGCAGCCTGTTACTCTTTAAAGGAAGGACTGTGGCACTTGCTCAATGGTTCTCTTCTGGAATAGTCCCAGAAAGTAATTTACTATTTTAAACAATGCACCAACACAGCTCAACGTGTAAATGTAAATTGATACTTGTATAGCGCGCAACTCACCCGCAAGGGTCTCAAGGCGCTTGTACAAATACCGCTGTGGAACCCATCCTGGCTTTCCCTGTGAGGTTGTCCACTCCTGGGCACCCCCAAGGTGGAGGCCAGGCATCCTTAGCGTTGTGGGGGCCGTTATAGAGATTAAGCAAGCTATTGCCCAGAGTTGCAGAGTGGGACTCCATGATTGGAATAGGCACCGAGGCGAAAATTATCAGGTCCGTGGAATTTTGAGCCCAAGACCCGCCGAGGCGGGGAATTGAACCCTGGTCCCGGGCTAGACCTCTGCATCAGGGTCTGCCACTCTAACCATTGAGCCACACTTCTCCACAACGTGTTACCTCCCACAGTAAAACTAATTTAGCCGCTGTGGCCTTGTCGCAGTCTTATTCTGCTGCCACCATTTCTCCTTTTATTTACCTGTGTAAATTCATCATTAGAGGAGTATTCCGTGAAGAGGCCACAGTCCATCTCAAAACCCAAACAGACACAATCGAACAAAGGAACATTCTAGAATGCCTGTTGTTGGTGATTGTAAGAGATGCAGGACTAGCCAAAGAGACCTGGGCCTGTATTACGGAAGTGCCTCGGCGACGCAGCGGGCGTTTGGGAGCCGCAGCCACTTGTACGGCCCTTTTTATAATACTGTTAGTACTGGGCCACATGTAGCGCCAGCGCTATTGAGAGAGGACATTCCCTCATTTGCATGTGGGCTTGTCCCCACGCAAATTAGGTAATTTCTTTACCTTTGCGCCCGCACCACATTATGGACATGGGCGCAGAGGCAAAGAAGCTGTCAGGAGGCACACTGACAGTACGCCACAGAAAGCTGGCGCACGGTCAGTGCACCCTTCGATGACAGGCCACTGGAGTTGGTTAGGGGGGTCCTATGGACACCCCTTGGCATTCCCATGCAGGCAGGCGCAGTCACACACTGCACTCACCTGCAAGGGGGTCTCCCTTCCCTCTTTAAAAGGCAGGTGGGTTGCCGTCTGCACAGTGAAACTTTGAAGCAGCTGTTCCGTAATTCACTTACCCTGAGGGCAGCGCGTTCTACCTAATAGGGCGCACTTTACCTGCTTGTGCACAGCGTACTTGTTTGAAGGTGCGCCGTGACACAAACAAGGAAAATCTGCCCAATAAGTAATAGGGCACCTGATCTGTTCCTCTGCGCCGGATGGCCACTTTATGTAATACAGAAATAAAACAGTATCCAAGGGCTAAAAGAACAACTACAAAAGACAGAAAAACAATCAACAATCTGTTGAGTCAGCCACATGTCTTTTTTGTGGAGTGAAGTTGCTAAGTGCTTAAGAAGCTGTAAAAGAACTCGACCAATCTCCTCTCTCTCCTCCCCAAGCCTTTGTGAAGCCTGCTTGAACCGGGAAAAAGTGATTTTTCAGAGTGCCCATAAAAAGTTAATAGCAACTGTTAAAGGAAACGATGCATGGATTAAAGGGCCTACAATGCAAGCCTGGGGTCCAATTAGAGGCACCTTGGCTTCGCTCCTGAGATGAAACTTCTCTCTGTGTTCTTGAAGGGAGCCCAAATCCCTCTCACCTGAGTAAGGCTCTTCGTCGGCTATCAGCTCTGGGATACCGCTGCTGCCACTCAGGTGTTTTTGATTTCAGTCAGGGCTTCATTGCACAGTTCGCGGCATGTACTCCGTCATCTCCTGTGGTTGGTGTCAAGGCAGGTTTGGAGTGGGCAGGGAGCTGACATTACTCTTCTTAAGGTTTGACTATTATCTCCATATCAAATCCAACGTCATCACATTAACACATTATAGCAGTGGTTCGGATATCGTCATTAAAGATGCCAACCAATGGAGATGGAAGGAGCCAGATGTTAAGGGGGGCAGGCGTTGCTTCTGCTTCAAGCAGGGGCGTAACACAGGCCCACGCAGCCCCCCGCGGTGCGGGGGTGCCTCTAGCTCCAAGGGGCCCCCTCGGCACTGCACTGTGGCCAGAGAGCTCCTGATTGATCCCGAAGGGGGCCCCTCTAAGTACCGTGCAGGGAGGTCCCCTCACTTTTCGTTACGCCAGTGGCTTCAAGTTTGGATCGATTGGCCAAAAGCAGAGCACATTCTCCAAAGAAGGGCGGGTTACTAAGGGCATTCGAGTCCCCATTGGGTAGGGAGATGCAGAGATGTTTTAAGGCATGAGCAAAGCGGGCAATTTCCCAGGCCCCTCAACTTCCAAGGGGCCTCTGTGAAAGAGATTTTTTGTCTATATCTGACTTCTGTCTATTTCTCTGTCTCGTTCTTTAATGTATAAGTAAATATTGTTTGGCATCATAGAGTTTGAATACTAGAAAGTGAGTAATACAACTAAAAGTTAATCTGAACAGGGGCCCCAAAATATTTCATGCCCGGGCCCCCAAAATCACACAGACTGGTATATAAGCAGGCCTGGAATTGGAAAAAGTTTTCCCCAGGAAACCATAAATTGGGGGTCAAGGTGTGGCAAAGAAAAAGGGGTGCAGTTACGAGGTATAGAGCTTGAAAAGTTGAGCCTAGCGTTAACTTATACTTTTACTTCAAATAAAATCGGCTGCAAAGAAAGGAACAATAATGACATATGTGACAGTGAATTCGTTCCAGATTACTTAATTGGTCACAAAGAGGCTGCATTTTAAAATATCTTGCAGAGTTAAGACACCTGTTGTATAGATCATTGTGTGCCCAGCAATATTGAGGGGATTATAGTAGAGGTACAATGACTCTGGTTGTTAATGCAGTTCTGGAAGTGTTCTGTGAAGGCGCGGCTGGCTGGCACAGGTAAGAGCTGTGAGGTGGGGCGATGTGGGGTGAAGTCGACAGATGATAGATAAGTAAAAGTAAATGAATACAACCACTTACCTTGCTCTCGACGATGCAGCGAGTGTATGGTAAGTGGTTTTATTAAATTTTGTATTTAATTTTACCTATCCTGTTGTCTGTCGACTTCCCCCCACCCCACCCTGCCCTGCCACGCCCCGCCACCCTTACCTGTGCCTGGTTCTGTGTTTTGTCCAGTTGCAGTTTTACCTCTTAAGTAGCACAGAGGGTTTGTGTGCCTGCTGTAACGTACCTTGTTTTATATGCTGATCATAGATTTGTAAGTGGGATGCTGCTTTTGACACTGAGATTGTGGTTACTTGCATTTCATAAGTTACACGCCTCCTAATATTACACAGTGGTCTACTTACCGTCATCAAGAAGCTGCATGCAAACTGTAAGTCATGGGTTTAGATCATTACTATTTTTTTTTCTCAATCTGTGGTTATTTTAAGATTGCAAAGCAGGGTTCCTTTGGGAAGTAATAAAGTCTTGTTAGCATAGACAACCATTATCACTGTGTTACGTTGTATATATTCTGGCTTTGTGTTTCTCCCATTTGTTCATTCTAAACATATAATGTCAACAGCAAGTATGGATGGAATGTGATTCCTATAACTTATAGCCCTCATTGTCTTATGTACCATTTCCTGGACATTGATTTACACATGTGTGATGTATTGTGCCTCTGTTTGTAATATAACACGCTCTGATACCCTATACTGTGATGAGTTGAGCAATGAAAGAGTTAAAAAAAATTAGCAGGTGCCATTCAAATAAATATCTGTGTACTTGCTCATACAAATAGATAAATGTTGCATTCTTACAATGCAAGCACATCTCTAACATAAGGAGTTAAACAAAGTTAAACAACCTGCCTCCAATATTTTATCTTAAGTATTGGTGATGTGATAACAAGCTGTGTGCCTTTGTTTCTTTCCATTGCATCGGCATCTACGTGTTAGGCTCCAGATGGCTCCAAAGCAGGATAATACTTGAACTACAGAAGGGCTGATGGTTTTTTAAATCAGTCCTTTGTCTTGTGACCAGCTGGATGTTAAAAAAGAAACCCCCTTCATGCCTGCAAGTTGCTGCACCAAAACGGAATGGTACTGGAATGGAATGGTAATGGAAGGGTACTGCTGAAAAGTGTCCCGGTGTTGCAAAAATTCAGAATGTTTCCCTGGGTCTGTCAGATCCCAGATCCGGTCCAGAAATAGCTGCGTTGTGTCAAGATTAAGGGTATGAAGAAATGCGCAGCCCAAATCAGAACCCTCTTCGGCTTATCTCTAAAACAAGAGAGATAAATTCCCTATTCTCTATAAAGGATGTGCTTGATGGCAATCAGTCCATACCATTAGTTAGTTGTATTTGGGCAGGTAGGCACCCTTGCTAGTCATAGGTGTAAGACGTTTGAGGGATTGGGGCACAGCTTGATGGATAACAGTAAACAAACTACATAGAACAGCAATGAATATTGCCAAAAATATGGGTGATATGTACAATAGAAGTGACGGAATGAGACGTTAGCTGTCATGGCTTAACGCTGCACTCTGCCACTTCTGAAACGCAAGGCTGCACCATATTTACAACGATATGGTGCAGCCTTGCCTTTCCCCCTGTGATGGCGCTACACTTAGCAGTGTAGCGGCAATGCAGGCACCCTTGCACCATAGTGCAAGGGTGTCTGCGTGCAGGGGAGGATTGCTTATGTGTAGGAAGGTGTCCCTTCCTGCACATAATCCTGAAATGCCATTTTGTCACTTTTATGTGTGCTGCTTTATATGCAGCACACATGAAAGTCACAAAATAGCATTTTTGTAAAGATTGTTTCTACATAAACAATCCATGGCTTTTTGCTTTTTCCATGTGTGCTGCACAAGGCACAACACATGGAAAAAGCAAAAACGAGGAGAAATAATGCATTTCTCCTCGTTTCGCCAACTTAAGACTAGGTTTTGCCTGGTCTTAATTTTGGCACTGCCTCCTATGTACGCTGCCCTTGTATTTAGATGTCAGTGGGTGTTGCTGTGGAATGCCCACTGCAACACCCACTGCCCACCCCTTTCACGCTAACCATAGCGTGAAAGGGGGCCTTATTTACAAGGCAGCGTTAAGCCAAGTTAAGTGGCTTAATGAAGCCTTGTAAATAAGTCTACGCCCCTATCGCTACCACAATATCACTAAAAGTGACATTGTGGTGGCGATAGGGGATTGTACATATGCCCCAACAATCATCTATAAAAGTGGTGTGGATCCTGAATATCCAGTAGGGAATATCCTTGTACCTTAATATCATAGGCATATTAGCGAGGTATATATAGATTTTCTATTGTTAACTTCACATATACATACTATGAGATACATATATCCAGTAATTAATTTGTTAAAGAATCAGTGCCACTGCCCAAGCCTCTGCTCAGAAGCCTGCAGCATGTGCTATTAAATGTTGATCAAGGCTGCGTAGGCCTGAATCATCCCCATGCCTCTTTAATCACTACCAGACATGCCCTGCCCTTTTATCTCACTCTTGCAGGTTCCTGTTTTCTCCCTTTGTGATGTTTTTTCCTGCTATCTCTCCATTCTTTTCTCCCCTTTTTGCTTTTCCCTTGGTGATGTCTGATGAGGAAAATTAAGTGCTGGTCCCCAAAATGAGTGCCAGTGGTCTCCACCGGCAACCGCTAGCTTACATTTCGCACTGCATATATCATCAAGGTACATCTACGTGTGGTTTAGAAAAGTAAATCTGTACTTCTCTATAGGCACTTACCTTTCAATATTTTTATCGTCAATCTTGGCTACAATATTATGGTATAACCTTTTTCCTTACTCGATATTCCCGACGAACAAAGCGACATTCAGGCATCAGAACACTACGAGAGATCATAAAAGCAACATACTAAAATCTAAACTAATCAGACCTCATAAAAGAAATGGACAGCCATGGTAACCTTTTTATTGTTGATAGTGGTGAGGCAAAAGGCAGTAAAGAGAAATGTATATTTTTTTCCCTTGAGCTGACCAACTTTTCAAATATAGGCCATGGAAGGAGGCCAACAATTTTCAGATCCTACATTCTGGCTATGGGTTGCTCAGCACAGCCAGCTATGAATAATCTCTGCTTTTTGCTGTTCCTGAACAGCATGAGTCAGAGATTTGTCACTCCATGATGATTCTTGTTTGTGACCTTTTTGATAGTCAGTTTCAGAGCTGTGGAAATCTTCTTGTACAATCGAAGCGGCAGGACTGCTTACCATCTCTCTGCCTCAGGACTGCCCTCCTGAGGCCAGCCTGTGATTCAGGGTCCAAGGATTCTGAACCCGCTTCCTTGTCCATTTGGGCTCCCATGAAAAGACAGCCATGGGATTTGTCTAACCAGCAATGCATTTATTCATGTATTTGCAGCAGCAGCAAGAACATTACAAAAACGACTGTTGTGCCTGGTGACTGCTTCAGGGTAGATAAGCAGTTGTTGGTGACGATGGAACATGTAGAAAAGGATAGGGCACTGGGGAATGAAGAATGCTGAACATAAACAAAACAATACAAACAGCTCTTTCATACATATAGATATGTACAGGGCCAAATTTGGTGAGAAATTAGGATGATGTAAAGCTAACCCGCATTCACAGACAGACTTAGAGAGCAATTTGTTGCCATGGCAAAGCACTTAAAAGCTGCCAGTGATGCTTGTCATTTATGAATACACCTCTTCTCACAAGAACTGCCCCATTGAGGATTCTCTGTAGGAAGGGAGTCCTTTCTTAGTGCAACCCTTCACCCAAGAGCTGCCTTGTTGGGACAGAAAAGTCCCTTGCATGGTAATGGACTTGTTTGTACCCCTGTCCTGAGTGTCCCAGCTGCAATGATATCTGGATTCTTTCTAACAATTTTTGGGTATGGGCAAACACGGAACATGCATGTGTGCCATGACCTAGGCCTGTCTCATGGATCGTTGTCTTGCTTAGTCGAAGAGGGGTGCCCCAAGCATTGTCCTCAAGTGGTGGAAGGCTACCGCCTCCACCTGAAGTTAAACAGCATGAGTGTGGTGGTTGCAGCATACTCTGTTTTGAATATTAGTGATCAGTATAGTGTAGAGGCTTTTTCACCTGTGTCACTAAAGTGGAGCTTTCTGTCCCACTTGTGAAAAGTTCTGCTGCTGTGGGCTTAACTCACCCCTGGCCTGCATTGGGTTGTATGCAGTTTCCCTTAGCGTGCATGGTTGCATGTGTACATGAGGATATATGTGTGGCACAGAACATGCCAGTCAGCGGGCCTGGTTGCATGTGTGCATAAGGATGTATGTGTGCCTGTGAAGTGGTACAGTAAATATGAGTCACCGTGCGTGGATATGTGTGCATGCTGTGGTGTATATGTGTCTGTTAAGTGTTGCAGTGAATGAGAGCCTAAGCATGTGTAATTGTATGTGTGTGCAGGGATGTATGAGTGCTTGTGAAGGGCACAATACATGGCCGGCTCTGGGTTCCATTTTGGGAGACCCAGAGCATCCTGGAGGCGCATGAGGAGGTTGAGGAATCCGCCAGAGTGATTTGTTGATTCCTGGCAGCTGGGCGGGACACACACTGGAGGAAGGAAGGCCCCGGCTCTTTGTGCACTTCAATAGGATTCACTGATTCTAAGAGAGGTCACTGGTCAAAGGGGCCCGGATACATCTCAGGAAGGAGAGAAACTGATAAGGAAACCTTAAAGAGAGGGCTGGGGGCCTTTGTAACCTTTTGATACACATATCACTGAGGCTGACATCTAGGTCTGATTCTCTAGTTACTCCCATGGCCTTTGTTTGGGGCTATCATATCTGGAGACACTAATGATGTGACAGACTGCTCTCTGTAGGAAGAGCCCCACGAAACAATGGGCACTTCAAAGTGGGCAACCCCAGAACAAACTCTAAATCAAATGTGTGTTTGAAAATGGATTATAAACGGTAGCTTGAGACTCTCAAATTGTCATACTAAAGCTGTACATCAGCATAGAGGATCTAAACACAAGTTCTGACTGTTTGGAACATAACTGAGGACTAAGAATCTGCCGGTATTCCTCCTGGATGAGAAGACATCACCCAGGAGATTCAAAACCACTCTCCCTGGAGCACCTAAGATCAGAGGACCCCGTGAGGAGTCGGAGACTGCCTGGAGGGCCAGTTTGGAGCCTGTTGAGTGAATCCTTGAAGCAGAGTGTGAGATTCGGTTCTCGTTTGAGACCAACACATCGATCAGTCCATCCACCTGTCTGCAGTGTTTGTGACCCCTATATGCCAGATGTTGGCCGTGGTGAAGATCAAGGGCCTTTGTCATGGTGCAGTGCTGTGGAGAGGGCTTTCGCCCACTAGAATGTTTGCGACCCCTGTAAGCCTGGTGCGAGCCAAAGGAAATATTAAGGGCTGGTGCCCTAGTGCCATGCTGTGGTGAAGAGAGGCCCCTTGCCCTGTGCAGCACTGTGGCATTGCTTTGAGTGTCGAAAAACACCACAGAGAGAAAAGGGTCTAAGGGATATTTCAAGACCTGCCCAGGTTTACATCCCCTTACAACCAAAAACAATACTATAGAAAAACCGAGGGTCTGATATGAAGCCAACTAAATGGGCTAAAGAAGGCTAAGACTGTTATCAAAATCAGTCAGGACATCAAGTTCCTGAAGAGCCTATGGATAGAGATACAAAAGTAAGCACAAGACTGAGATACAAGTGATTGTTGGTGAGACTCAAAAAATCTAATCAATGGATTCCCATCAAACGTCATGTGATCATCAATAATCTCATTTGGTCATCCAGGAAATTGGGATGGTCTGTCTCTTGATAATTGAGACCATTTCCATTCCCAACGTACAAGTATTCAATGGGTCAAGCTCACAATCACTGTGCTGACCATGAGATAAGTAGAATCATATGGGAACAGGTGCAGTGCAAAAGGAAAAGAAGTGGTGAATAAAATAGAGTGAAGAGACAAGAGAAAAAATAACTTTTAATTGAATTATTGTCTCTTCTCCTCATTAAAACCCAGAACAGTGCAAAAGGGCAGTATTGAACAAATAGATAACTGCCAAAGGGGCCAACATGTTTCAGCCAATAGGGAAAGAGAACCCACGGCTTTCTTCAGTGCCTCTGTTCTACAATATATTGCTACTGCATGAAGTGATGCAAATAATACATTGAATTGATCATGAAAAGGATATGAATGAACATATCAATAAGTGTGACAGTCGTGTGACAAGCACAACACAACTCCAGCAATGCTCAGGAATGCCTGTTCCTATTGTGCTGCGTCACTCCTTACGCTTTCTTCAAGCAGGCGAAGGTTTTGACGCAGTGGCGTCGTAGAAGTGGCGCAGTGAAATATTGTTGATCTCACTGCATCACTTTTACGAGGCTTTCTTGCGTCGGAACGCCCACCCTGCATACATTATACCTGACGCAGGTATAATGCGGTGCAGGGCTTTACAACGTGATGCATCTCCCTAGATGTGTCACGTCTTAAATGTGTCGAAACGTGGTGCATTGTTTACGCCGCTGCTGCGTCACAAAAGTGAAGCAACGGTAGCGTAAAAATTATTTTCACAAGCTTGTAAATCGGCCCCCCCAGATTTTTATTTCCTTCCACGATTCTATCCCAGTCCATCCCATCCTCCCATCTTTTTTCCTGAACTTGATGTCACAGGAGAGTGACTCTCACCTTGTGTTTTTCATCGACCTATTTTTGTGTTGTTTTTATTTACCATAAACAATTGCTGATTCAATAGCACTTGTGACATGAAACCTTCACGTGTAAGCATAGCAGTAATTATCTGTGATTTTTGAATTTTTTGTGTGTTTTACTTTTATGGTTGAATCTTTTTGTGTGAGGTTGGTCTCCAGGTGCAGAAGGGGGGAGCACACACTTCCCTGGATTCTTCGGTAAGACACTGTTGTGATGTTGTCTCTTGAACAGTGGACTAATCACCAATTAAAAGTAAATGGTTGATTGGGTGCAAAACAATCAGATACAAGCTACTAAATGAAAAAAATGCATAAATATTACTCCCCTCTCCTGGGAGGCTTGTGTTCTCCTGAGAGCCTCACTTCCAGCTTACCTGGAACAGGAGACATCATCTGCGATCGTCTCAGAGAAGCGAGACATGGAGGCATATTATCAAGCAGGGCGTTAAAATTATGGCCGTTTTAGCGGCAGAAAACTGCCGCTAAAGCGGCGATAATGGGCTTGATAAAAGAAACTTGAGAATTCCCTTAGAAGCCCATGTTCACACCAGCTGTACAAAAGGGGGTGGTGAGGGAATAAACCCAGATCTGTTGACTGGGTGTGAGTGTTTGGTTGGTTCAGATGCTCCGTCCATCACCACCCTCTTTTGTACCGCTTTGTTTGTCATAAGTTGGCAGGTATGCTCAGATGTGAGTCCCTTGCTCACTTTGCCACTGGATTCAAGCAAGCCTTGCTGAAGACAGCTGAAATGCCAGAAACCGGTCCTCGGAAGCTTGTTTCTGGTCCAGGGAAGGCATGGCTTGGCAGTTCGGGCTGGACTGTTCCCATGAGGCACAGGGTCAGACTGATTTGCATATGGCCATGTCTGAACTGGGGTGGCAGAGTGGGCTAAAGAACGGTGATGGATTAAACCCAGATCTGTTGACTGGGTGTGAGTGTTTGATTGGTTCAGATGCTCCGTCCATCACCACCCCCTTTTGTACGGCATGTTCACACCAGAACATGGGTTTCTATTGGAATTCACAAGGCCATATTATCAAACCCATTATCGCCGCTTTAGGGACAG
This sequence comes from Lissotriton helveticus, assembly GCF_964261635.1. Classification (NCBI taxonomy): domain Eukaryota; kingdom Metazoa; phylum Chordata; class Amphibia; order Caudata; family Salamandridae; genus Lissotriton; species Lissotriton helveticus. Next base: position 1,308,889,679 of record NC_136057.1, read on the forward strand.
TTTTCTGCCGCTAAAACGATGATAGTTTTTAACACCCTGCTTGATATTATGCCCCATAGTTCGATATTTGCTGGGATCACAGTTTTCAGAGAGAGGGGGGCCTCATACAAAAGGTTCATGGGATCCTGCAAGCAGTAACTGGCTGTTCTACTGTGTCCTCAGGAGCCCAGTCAAAGAGCAAATAGCTGTTATAGCATTGTGTTGTGCTGGCACTGTCCTGTAACCAGTCGCTCCTAGTCGTAACCGGACGCTGTGGGGGTAGGTGTTGACGGCTGAGACCGCGCGCCGTTTTGGGTACCTTACTCAAAGGTGCTGGTTCCACGGGAGCTGACTGCGGCGGCACCTTAGGGAAATCCTTAGGGTTGCATCATTAGGGGCAGGACCAACCGGCCTGCATAACCATTGATCTCAAGACATAAGGTTGTATTTCTTTATTCACTGTGTAGTACATTGCACTTAGGTCCTGACGAATTGCTGAGAATGCAAGAAACATGTTGACCTGATCAGAGGGTAGTAGATTTTTACTGTGAACCTTACTCCAGTACATATCTCCCCTCCCACTTTTTAACCAAGGGAGTCAACCACACTAATAAAGTTCCCATTGGATTGACTAACCTTTTTTAACTTACACTCACTTCACGACTACACATTCACCCGCGTTTACCCCCCCTCATACACGCATGCAAAATATGGCAGGAACAGATAATCTCCGATAAAGAGCCCCTTCGCGGGTGCCCGTCAGACATTGCAGCGCCAGTCTGACGAGGCGCAGAACCCATATGATGAAGCATGACACCTAGCTTGCTGGGTGTGTGAGGGTTTTAGTTCCGAAAAGGGAAATTCCCCGCCCTTTTTCCTTTTTCTCTCTCTCTATGTTAGATTCACACTCCTACTCACTTTGGGGAACTTTGTACCTTTCTTGTGCAACTGTCCTGTAACTTCCACAACATACAAGTGCTTGCTAATGTTACTTTGTGTGAGGTATTGTTGGATGGTGAACCTCAGTCATCTTCTCATTCTCTAATGATCTAAGACTGTGACGTTGTTCAGATTTTCTCCTATGCTTGATGTAAACCTATGGAACTGCCCATAACTCTAAGTGGATCCAGTATTGACCATAGGGTGGCCAATGGGCATGCAGAGGGTCTGAGCTCTTGAGGCGAACAAAGACATGATCAGGCCAGAACCAGACCACAGCTGCTTGGTCCTCATTTTGTATAGCATCTTCAAGCGGCGAGAGGGTTGGTTAGCAGAGGGGACAGGCAGTGGAATATCCCTGCTTTGAAATGGTCAGAGCACAGCTAATGGGCCCATCTAGTCCTCCACAACAATTTCCATTTGTGAAATCTTATCAAGGGGCGGTCCAGAGCGCTCGGGTGATCCGATTCCAAGCAGGGGACCCACTCATCTTCCAAAGATGTGCTTGAAAAAGCATAGAGTGCAATTTCTGAAGCCAAGTGCACCAGGCATAAACCTATTTGCTCAAGTGTCAATGCAGTCAAGCAAAGGCGAATTCATAAGCTCTCCAGCGAATATGTGAAAAAAATGCCAGTGACAGACTCTCAGCTCGGCGCTGATGTGTCATGATGTTAAAAAAATGAACCGCAGCTTAGGTGGGGTAAGACAGTCCATCGGGAGGAGAGTGGTGGAGTAAATAGTCCGCTGGAAGGCGAACAGTGCTAAAAAATTTCATTTCTAACAAATATAAAGCATTCAGTTCTGATTAGGGCCAAACATAGGGTTTGCAAGCTCACATTTGTATGGTTAACGTATGACTCCATATTATCAGTGAAACCATGTACCAATCCAGGGTTTTTATTTGACAGCTCGATGCATTCTGGAAGTTGTAAACTTTGTTTTACCTCAGATTACCCAGTTTGACTGTATTACTACAGTGCATATTATGATGGTTTGCAGAGGGAGAAAGTGGACTGGAATATCTGGAAACCTCAGTGAACGCAGATGAAGGTGACTGTTTTACGTGAGGTATTCCATTGTCTGAAAATTTCACACAAGATACCAGCAAAGCACATTTTGAGCCAATGATGACTTTTCGCAAAGAATAAATACATGATTGTGCACACCCCTAGCCTTCTCTACATCCATGGTCATATCTTGATGAATTCCAGGTCTGACCAGCCCATTTACTCAACCGGGCATTTCATAGGTGGGCTGGAGCCATTGGAGGCCACTTTTTCCAGCTTCCCCAGGTAATACCAAAAGGCATAGTGGCTGCTACAGACAAGAGAGAGGAAAACGAGGGAGGAGAGAGTGAAATGAGAGAGGCGGAAGGTAACAGGCTGCTTTCTACATATTTGCCATGGCTACCTTTGGTACCCAGTCCGGCAGTGATGAATTCCAACTGTTGATCCATTCATTCCTTAAATAACGGACATTGCTTGGAAGCAAGGCAAGCTGTACATTGGACTATGAAACACTGATTGGAACAGGAGTGGCAGCGCAAACCCACCCTCTAGCTTTGTGGCACTGGAAGAGGGAACCAAGGCCCAAACATTGGCCATGACTTGGACCACAGGAATTATGCGGTTGTGGTATTTTTTTGCATAATTATAGATTTGCCGTATTTGCCACATAATCCATCATCTGCTGCATAATCTGCTGATTTCAACAAGAAAACATTTGTTTCTAGCTCAAACAGATCAAAAGTTACAACAAATATAATTTAGCCTACTCCACTGCATAATTTGGACTTCTTCTACCACATAATTTCAGTGGTCCTGGCCATGGCTGGTGTGAACAATACAACCACACCAAGAAAGAATCGGAGGATGAAGGCACCAGAAGGTAATCGTGGGACATATTCGGAAACCCGTACTGATGGCCTGGGCTAAAATACCTGTATTCTCTAAGGGCAGGGCCACTAGAACTATGCGATTCTGGGGGGGTTACTGCTTTTTTTGCATAATTATTGATTTGCCGCGTTTGCCACATAATCTATCAGGTGCTGCATAATCGGCCCATTATGGCAAAAATGTATTTGTTTCTAACTCAAAAGGATTAAAAGTAACTAGACATTTGGAAACGTGTTCACGTGCAGTTGTAGGTCCTTTCGCAAAGGTTAACTGGTTATCTTCCAGTTGCTTATTTCGGTGTTTCATTTTTACGTTGGATACTGATAAGGTGACATCTTAGTCCAGACAGTATTACCATGCATAAAACAAGCATTAGAAATGCAATCGGGCTCGGATTTATTTGAGTTTGAGCTAATGGCATTGTAAATGGTAATGTATTTTTGCTAAGTGTTATGGTGTGTGTTAATGTGGTGGTGGTGGTAGTGGTAGTACTGGTGGTGGTAGTACTGGTAGTACTGATGGTGGTAGTACTGGTAGTACTGGTGGTGGTGGTGGTACTGGTAGTGTTAGTACTGGTGGTGGTGGCTCGGATTTATTTAATTTTGAGCTAATGGCATTGTAAATGGCAATGTGTTTTCGTCATGTGTGAAGGAGTGTGTGCATGTGGTGTGTAGTGGTATTATGTGAGTTGTATTGTGTAATGCTGTGCTTTAGATGAATATGTTTAAAAGTAAAGTGTACCATACTGCGATTGCTACAAAAGTTAATTGTGGATGTGTTAACAATTGATGCGTGCACTGATGGCTGGTGGTGTGTGTGCTTGGTGGAAGAGTGCACTATCGCCTGGAGGTGTGTGTGCCTAGTGGAAGGGTGCACTGCCGGCTGGTGTGGGTGTGCTTAGTAGAACAGTGCACACATGGCTGATGTTGTGTGTGTTTGGTGAAAGATTGCACTAACGGTTGCTGGTGAGTGAGCCTTGTGAAAGAATGCAAGATAGCTGCCTGGTAGCAGTAGCATTGGTGGTAGTGGTACTGCTGCCCGTAATACTTCTACCACTCTGCACTCTGCACTACCACTCTGCACTACCACTCTGCACTCTGCACTACCACTCTGCACTCTGCACTACCACTCTGCACTCTGCACTACCACTCTGCACTCTGCACTACCACTCTGCACTACCACTATGCACTACCACTATGCACTCTGCACTACCACTCTGCACTCTGCACTACCAATCTGCCCTCTGCACTACCAATCTGCACTCTGCACTACCAATCTGCACTCTGCACTACCAATCTGCATTCTGCACTCTCAATCTGCACTCTGCACTACCAATCTGCACTCTGCACTACCAATCTGCACTCTGCACTACCAATCTGCACTCTGCACTACCAATCTGCACTCTGCACTACCACTCGCACTCTCAATCTGCGCTCTGCACTACCACTCTGCGCTCTGCACTACCACTCTGCGCTCTGCACTACCACTCTGCGCTCTGCACTACCACTCTGCGCTCTGCACTAAAACTCTGCGCTCTGCACTACCACTCTGCGCTCTGCACTACCACTCTGCGCTCTGCACTACCACTCTGCGCTCTGCACTCTGCACTACCACTCTGCGCTCTGCACTCTGCACTACCACTCTGCGCTCTGCACTACCACTCTGCGCCCTGCACTCTGCACTACCCCTCTGCGCTCTGCACTCTGCGCTCTGCACTACCACTCTGCGCTCTGCACTCTGCACTACCGCTCTGCACTACCACTCGTCGCTCTGCACTACCGCTCGTCGCTCTGCACTACCACTCGTCGCTCTGCACTACCACTCGTCGCTCTGCACTCTGCACTCTGCACTACCACTCTGCAGTCTGCACTACCACTCTGCACTCTGCACTACCACTCTGCACTCTGCATTACCACTCTGCACTCTGCACTACCACTCTGCACTACCACTCTGCACTCTGCACTACCACTCTGCACTACCACTCTGCACTCTGCACTACCACTCTGCACTCTGCACTACCACTCTGCACTCTGCACTACCACTCTGCACTACCACTATGCACTACCACTATGCACTCTGCACTACCACTCTGCACTCTGCACTACCAATCTGCACTCTGCACTACCAATCTGCATTCTGCACTCTCAATCTGCACTCTGCACTACCAATCTGCACTCTGCACTACCAATCTGCACTCTGCACTACCAATCTGCACTCTGCACTACCAATCTGCACTCTGCACTACCACTCGCACTCTCAATCTGCGCTCTGCACTACCACTCTGCGCTCTGCACTACCACTCTGCGCTCTGCACTACCACTCTGCGCTCTGCACTACCACTCTGCGCTCTGCACTACAACTCTGCGCTCTGCACTACCACTCTGCGCTCTGCACTACCACTCTGCGCTCTGCACTACCACTCTGCGCTCTGCACTCTGCACTACCACTCTGCGCTCTGCACTCTGCACTACCACTCTGCGCTCTGCACTACCACTCTGCGCCCTGCACTCTGCACTACCACTCTGCGCTCTGCACTCTGCACTACCACTCTGCGCTCTGCACTCTGCACTACCACTCTGGGCTCTGCACTCTGCACTACCGCGCTGCACTACCACTCGTCGCTCTGCACTAACGCTCGTCGCTCTGCACTACCACTCGTCGCTCTGCACTACCACACGTCGCTCTGCACTCTGCACTCTGCACTACCACTCTGCACTCTGCACTACCACTCTGCACTCTGCACTACCACTCTGCACTCTGCACTACCACTCTGCACTCTGCACTACCACTCTGCACTACCACTCTGAACTACCACTCTGCACTCTGCACTACCACTCTGCACTCTGCACTACCACTCTGCACTCTGCACTACCACTCTGCACTCTTGAGGAAAATTGAATTTTGCCTTGTCATATGTGCCTACGTGTTCCTCATCCTATGTTATATGTGCATGATCGATATGCATATATCCCCCTATGATCGATTAAAGACGCAATTATAGTTGTGTCCAACTCTAGTATGCCAGTTTCCAGTTCTCGTGAAAGCAACGAGTATTAGGCCTATGTTGCCACGTTTTACAGTGTGCACGTTAATTCATTGAATTGTCCCCGTTTCTAGGCCTCAAAAGGGCCCGGACGCAAGATTCAAGCTCCAGTCTCCTGAACCCACTCCGAGGAGCGATGCAGCCCCCACCTGCATCCCTGACCCTTCACTTACTTCCTGCCGCGCAGCGCGGTGCCCGGCCTGGCTCTGCCTGCCTGTCTGCCAAGAATATGTTATGCCTCTAGTTATCAGTTCAGCTCTCCGTCTTCACATTCCTAAGCTAGCGAACCGCATAAACAGCTTCAGCTATAGTCTAGTCTTTCTGTCTCCATGCAAGAGAATTACTGTATTAATATTCATGAAGATTCATAACACACGCAATACATGTAGCATATATGCATGCACCAGCCTTAGTGTCAAGTAGCCTTTGCCCTGATAACTTTTAGATTCTATCAACATGTACTCCAAACACCAGATACCAGATATGCTATAGGTACATGTTGTCCTGACACCGCAGACTTTAGTCTCCTCTTCTAGTGCAGAAGTCATAGCCCCCAGTTCTCCCCGGTAACACGTCATTGTCCGTTTGCGCGCACCACTAGGTTAAAGGTCCCAGCTGCTCAGGTAGCCCCCTCCATGTATCCACCCATTTATGACACTTCTGTGACGTTCTCATCACATGTCTACGTGCACGCCCTGTGCACGCCTTCTTTTCACGCCCATGTACTCTTATCTTACGCTTGTCACTAGTTACGCCTACTGTATGTAATGTAATTGTGATGTTTTACTATATATACCTCGTACTGTTAATGAGACGTTGCAGCTGCCTTCTTCTCCTCCTTCTATGCCATTCTATTTCAGGCTGTCCCGATCCTGTCCCTTCCCTTGTGCCTGAATAAAGCCCGTTCGACTCAGATACATCGGATCCTGCCTCTTATTTATTGAGCTATCTGTTATTATTAATGTTTTCAAAAATAGTACCGGTAATTAATTATTTATTTACCACATAAATGGCGCCTGAATAGGGACGAGCCCTTTCCCCACGCGCCGGCGATGTAACGCAGGCCCCCTGACCCTTCTACAGCCGTGACGGAACTCTACCGTGCACGTGCAGATATTTCTGCTTCAAGTCTCCCTCAGGCCCACGGAGGAGACGGGAACTGCGGTCCGGCATCCAGACGAGGCGATGTGGAATGCGGTTCGTCCCGACCAGAGCCCAAGCCGAGAGAGCAAGGTCCGAGGTATCCGGAGGCCCACCTGTTTCTGAAGTCCGAAGTTCGTAACCAGACGTCGTAGCAGTCCAATCCAGTCCGAGGCCTTCAGTTTCTGCTTCCCGGTGAGTACCGTTGCGGGGGAAGTATCTAGACAGGTTCATTAGTTTGTTCCTGGTCCGATGGGTTTGGGTACACAGATCCAGTCCGAAGTATTCACCTAGGTGGATACGGTATGACGTGTCTCTTTACGAGACCGGTATGTTCTGTACTGTTTTAGCAGTGCATCCAGTAATTCTAGTAAGTCCGTTCTCGAGAAATTCAAGTGTTATGTTTTCAGTGTATCAGGTAGTATTCTGTTCGAACTGTTATTAATGTATTTTTTATGTCGTGGTATGAGTGATTTGTTTGCCATTTCATTACTGTGATTATTGTGTATTGTGTTCGCAAGTACAACTCAGCCATGCCTCTGTTTTCGAAATTACGTCAGATAAAAACCAGAAAAGGGTTACTCGAAGAAGCAGTTCCTGTCCCTCCTAGGGACAGTCCTGGACATTTTATGTATCACAAGCATGGCTTAGATGCCATATTATATCTAGACTTATGGGCGGATTACACGAAGGATCTTGAAGAGAAATATAGATGGCCTGTATCAGGTACATGGGATGCCGAGTGCATCATGCGAGTAGAAGAAGCATTATGGAAAAAGAAAGCCAGACAGTCCCAGAAAGATGCCATCGAGTTATGGCGCAAAGAATCTCATAGAAGAACCGAAAAAGAATTCAGAAAAACAGAATTAAGTAGGGAATCCTCAGAAAAAGCCCAAGAAAGGGAATTAATCGAAGAAGGTGAACGAGTTAGAGCAGAACAGTCAGACAGACAGAGAAATGCCCTTATTAAAGGTATGTATCCTCTTCTTGCCGAGGGCTTGCCGAAGGCAACCCCGGAAGCACCCTGTAATTTACCGCCACCATTGGTCCCGATTAAGCTACGTCATAAACCGACCGCAGCTGAAATTTTTCTTTCGTCCTACTTGGACGACACAGTCCCAGAATATGCAAATCCTATTCCGCCCGTTCACCCTCAGCATCCTGTAAATAATGTAATTCCTGTTCCTCCAGCCACTGGTCCCGGGGACCAAGTTAATGTGCCAGTACCCCCGGACCAGCCCACATTAAATGTACCCGCTTTGCCAGTCACTTTACCAGCACGTACAGTATTAACTGACGATTCTAGTTCAGGAGCAGTGGGGGGGAAGTGCTCCTATCACCCCGCCTCAAGTAAGACGACTGACGCCGCGAGATGCAGCGTTACAGCGTACGCCGAAAGTGGCTACATACGCAGATCTCAAGCGACTTCTTACGGAATGTATATATGATCCAGTTCCAGGCGAAGATCACATGGTATTATATTCAGTACGTTTAAGAAGGGTTGCCAACTTTTTGGTCACCCTGCCCGACATGAAGGAACATCTAGACAGAATATATCGTTTTGTCCGTACAGGAGAGAATCCAGAAAGTATTCACGAAGCTATGGCACACAGAAAAGTCGAGACTCAACATATGATTTTACAGTTCTTGATAAACTGTTTAATAAGAGAGCAAGATTATCCTGATAAAGATAAAGAGGAGATGAAAGGTCTGACTAAGTGGAGTGACAATATAGCAGAGGGAAAACACAAGACACAAGGTAGTGTAGAAAGTATGTACAAGAAAATTCGTAAGGAAATTATAAGTATACACCAGAAGGAGGAAGCAAAAAGAGGAACCGAGAAAGAGAATGACTCTTCTAGTGAAGAGGTAGACAGCGAGAATCCCTCCAGAATAGCGTATGTAGGTAGAACTAGATTTTCCGACAGACATTCACGCCTAGATTACAAGAAAGTTTTTCCTCCTCCAGTACCAGAACAGCGTTCTCTTGAACAAGTATTCCAGGCCACCGATCAAATTCTGAAATCACGAATAGGTTATAGCGAGCTTAGTACAATGCATGAACAAGAACTAGCCCGATCAGCAGTCCGATGGACTAGTGATTCTACCACGTTTCCAGATGAAATAGTGGCCCAAACGTTTCTGAAACTGCCCCCAGCCGAGCAGCGTCTGGTGGGTACGTATATGATCCAACACCTCATTACACTATATGAGGATCAGCATTCTGATCCAGGTCCTTTACATGATGTACTGAACGAGTTACTCCTAAACAGATGGAAAGGTCTAGGTACCGATTTAATTATTGTCATATTAGAACAGCGCCACAAATACAGGACGTTCCTGAATCCACATTTTGTTCCCGTTCCACCCCCAGAAAGAAAATCATTCTACATAGACAGACAGAATCCGTTACGAGAAGTACATCCAGTTAAGGGAGAGGGGGGTGGTCTAGAACGAGTATTTGTTTACACCCCTATCACGAAAATAGAACTTCTGGAAATGAAAAAGTTAATACCCTGTCACGATAAAGATCCAGCAGGGTTCCACCGTGAATTAAAGGACATGCTCCGTATGGGAGAATACACGTATCCTGATATCATTAAAATGTTAAAGGTCCTGTTGCCTGCGGGCACATATGAAAAACTTAAAGAAAAAGAATGGGAGGTGGGAGAGAATAAGATAGATTGGACCGCATTAGAAACTGAAGATAACACTCGAGTTCCAGGTACCGGTCTTGGGGATAAAGCTAAAGCATTGCCCGAATTGTTAATACAAGTCTTGCCAAGATTACTAGCCACGAAAAAGGAAGATTGGGATGCCATCTCAGCCTGTAAACAGAAACAAGACGAAGACACTAGTGATTTTTATTCTAGATTTGAGAAATGTTTCATTATTAATAGTGGTCTGAAAACAAGTAGTGAATCGTACCCACATCTTTTTGTTACCAAACTAGTTGAGAATTCTTTACCACAAGTTAAAAATCGAGTACTGAAAGTCGAAAGTACCTGGCAAGCTAATACTCCGTCACAGATGCTCCAGATGCTACAGTACCACCAGAACAGAATTAGGGAAGAGCAGGAACACGAAAGGAGACGTATGAAAGACACGAAAATGAAAGTACTAGTCGCACAGTCTGTTGCGCAAGACAGTCAGAAGAGGGGTCCGAATCAAGCCAGTCATCCTACAGCTCCCGTTAAAGGGACATGCAATTACTGTAAACAGCCAGGTCATTATATAAACGAATGTGCAGTTCTGAAACACAACATAGCCACCGGTAAAACGAAAGAGAGACCACGTCCGCCTAGACAAGAGCAAGTTTCACAGACTTCCCAGCCACCGCAGAATGCACCACAGACAGTTACAGTACCGCAGCCTATAGCTGCAACACAGCACGTGACACAGCAGATGTACCAGTACGCACAGTCAGAGTATCCAGATTATCAGCCGTATTCATGAAACAGCCTAGAGAGGGAGGTTGGCTTGCCTCTCATCGAGATTCCTGTAGATCAAGAGGGTCCCTATGTACACAGTCAAGTATTAGGGAAAGACAGAAAGTTTCTGATTGATACAGGGGCAAGTAGGACTACCATCAGTCATGACGAGGTTCCAGGGGCTCCACTCTCAGGCTCTAGAAATGTTTCCCTTGGATTTTCAGGAAAGCCTATTGTTAATGAAGTATCGAAACCAGTTACTCTAGAAGTTGGTCCATTGTCCCGAACTACAGACTTGTTACTCACGAAATCATGTCCAGAAAATTTATTAGGCATTAAGACTCTGAAAGAATTAGGAGCAGTTATATGCTGCTCCCCAGAAGGGGTGCGACTGTTTTTAAGAGACTTTAAAGGTCATTATGTATTACGTGATTTTGATCCAAGATTATTGAATGTACCACAGCATTTATGGGCGCAAGGCCCAACTGATGTAGGTTGTATGCACATCACACCCCATCGTGTCACTCTGAAGAAAGGTGTTGTATTACCACGAATCCGACAGTACAAATTGCCACCTGAGGCTGCAGCAGCCTTATCCAAAATTATTGACGAGCTCATTGCTCAAGGAGTGGTTATAGAAACTGACTCCAATGTATGTAATTCTCCTATCATTCCGATTCTGAAACGTACTGATCCAAATGCACCTCCAGTTTATCGATTAGTGATTGACCTTCGAGAACTTAATAAATGTATCATACCCCAGTACCCAGTGGTTCCAGATATTTCTTCCCTATTGACTGCCATTGATTCTGAAGCTACGTTCTTCACCGTTATCGATCTCAAGAACGCATTCTTTAGTGTCCCCATTCATCCAGACAGCCAATTCCTTTTCGGATTCTGTTTAAATGGAAGAAGCTATAAATTCACACGAGCTCCTCAAGGTTTCACAGAAAGCCCTAGCATTTATAGCCAAGCACTTAAAAGACAACTAGACAATATTCACATGCCAACTGACACTGCTCTGCTCCAGTATGTCGATGATGTATTGATCACAGCCCGTTCTGAATGTGACTGCGAACGTGCGTCACTTACAGTCTTGTATTTCCTGGCCGAGATGGGGCACAAGGTGTCCCCTTCCAAATTGCAATTCTGTGTCCAGCAAGTGGTCTACCTAGGACACTTACTGTCCAAGAGGGGTAGGCAGTTGACACCTGACCGTATCCAGTTAATAGCACATCTTCCACAGCCCAAGACTCAGAAGGAGGTACGAGCTTTTATCGGCCTCACTTCTTACTGCAGACAATGGATTCCTCAGTACGCATTTCTAGCCAAACCACTGATACAGTTAACGACACAGGAGGCAGCCGTATCGACTGTACTCCCTTGGACCCAGGAACATACATTTGTTTTCAATGAATTAAAGAAAGCTTTATGCCAAGCACCTGTTCTAGCAACACCGAACTACAGTAAGCCTTTTACACTTTTTGTCACTGAACGTGATGGTACTGCATTATCTGTTCTCACACAAGATCAAGCAGGACAATACAAGCCCTGTGCTTATTTTTCTAGCACATTAGATCCAGTGGCCCAGGCTCTGCCTGCGTGCCTCAAGTCAGTTGCAGCCACAGCTCTAGCTATCAGACAAAGTGATCCCATAGTGTTAGGACATTCCCTGACAGTACAAGTTCCACACTCCGTGGAAGTTCTTTTAAACCGAACACAGACTCAGCACTTGACAATTGCACGTTTAACAGGTTATGAACTGACACTGTTTCAGCCACACATAGAAATCAGACGCTGCAACATTTTAAATCCAGCTACACTGTTACCCTCAGTTACTTCAAATCCTGCCACGCATGACTGTGTGGAAGTTGTTAACACCATGACTAAGCCAAGACAAGACTTGACAGACATTGCATTACCTGATCCCGACCTGACACTTTATGTGGATGGTTCATGTATGAGAACAAGTACAGGAGAACTAGTAGCCGTGTATGCAGTGACTACTGACACTGAAGTTATAGAAACACATCGTATTGATACCCTGTCTGCTCAAGCAGCAGAGCTCGTCGCTCTGACTCAAGCCTGCATACGAGCTAAGAACCTGAAAGTAAACATATACACAGATTCACGTTATGCATTCGGAGTCGTACACGACTTTGGAGTGCTCTGGCAAGAAAGAGGTTTTATGACTTCTCATGGAACCAAGATTCAGCATGGCCCTCTTATTCAAGCTCTGTTAGATGCAATACATTTACCGACAGCTATCGCTATCATGAAGTGCAAGGCACATACGAAAGTCACTGACATCATTTCCCAGGGTAACGATCTAGCAGATCGAACAGCCAAGCTCACAGCTCAGACTCCAGACATTTCAGTTAACCCGACACAGACAGACATTCCAGATCAGACTACTTGTATGACAGTTAAGGACCCTATACAAGACGTACTAGATATACAGTTACATGCTACTCCCGATGAAATCAAGAAATGGTCTGAACAAGGAGGGGTCCAGACAGATCAAGGATAGTTGACGAAGGGAAAAACCACATGGTTTCTCCTCGACTCTATGGTTCAAGTCATTATTAACACCGCACATAGTCCAGCACACTTAGGAGAAAAAGCCATGCTAGACAGTATTCAGAACCTCTGGTTTAACAAGCATTTACGAGCAGCAGCCAAGCAGAAAGTGCGTACCTGCATGATCTGTTGTCAGTTCAATCCAGGTAAAGGTGTCCCGGTGGAACAAGGTGGATTCCATCCTCCTGACCACCCTTTTGAAGTCCTCCAGATGGATTATATTCAGATGGAGCGATGTCGAGGTTTCAAGTATGTCCTCGTAGTTGTATGGGCTTTGTCCAGATGGACAGAAGCATATCCAGTCCCAGATTATACTGCTGCGACCACTGCCAGGCAGTTGGTTCGTGAGTATTTTCCCCGCTATGGATTGCCTAGGGTCGTGTATTCAGATAACGGCCAGCCATTCTCATCCGAACTCATGAAACAAGTATCCCTTCTGTTAGGGTACCAGTGGAAGTTCCACTGTGTACGACATCCTGAAGCAGCCGGTCTCGTAGAGAGACATAATCAGACTCTGAAAATCCGCATTGCCAAAGTATGCGCAGAGAAAGGCGTAGATTGGATAGTAGCACTGCCAGTCGCCCGTTTCTATATGAGAATGGTCGCTCACTCCCGTTCAGGTCTGTCCCCTTATGAGGTAGTGTTCGGTCGTCCCCCAAACATGTGGGGTACACCTAGACCACGTACAATTACAGATGTTGACAGTAATATGCTGACAGATTACCTGGCTTCCTTGATGTCTGCACTACTCTCTTGTCGTTCACAGGTTGCCGCTGCTTTCCCAGACAACACCCAAGTGAAACCGCATGAGGTCATACCAGGCGACCTCGTTTTGATTCGTAATTTTGATCGTTCAAGTCCGCTGGAGCCCCGATGGAAGGAGCCAAGACTTGTACTACTAACAACAAGGACTGCCATAAAAGTTGAAGGCAGGAAGGGGTGGTTGCACTCCAGTCATGTAAAGCGATTCCATGGACTTCGGCCAAAGACTTTTTTCAAAGACTGCCCCGTTCTCAAGGACTGCCCAGACACTGAATCTAAACTTCCCCTGTTAGAGAAAACTCCGCAGCAGGAGTATAAAGATAAATTAAGGTCTAGTAAGTCAGCCAGTTTAATTGTCTAAGTCCCTCTCGGGTGAAACGGTTAGACAGGTTCCTGACATGTATGAGATAGACCCACACAGTGAGAGAGTTAGTCAAAACTCTAAGAGAATACGTTATCAAAAGAATCTTCGAAGTAGATGCATTGTTACTTTACTTTTTATGTTATTACTAAGTCTTATGGTTACCTGCATAAGTTATGCCTTACATTTATGTTTTCCTATTAATTCACATGTACATATGTTTTCTAATGTTACAGTAGAGCACACTTTTAGTGACCTGCCTCCTCACGAGTTATCCTATCGTCTTGCTATGCGTAATAATACTTTTATCCGAATGTTACACTATTCACACCAGACCAGCAATGCCACTAATTGTTGGGTGTGTGGTCGACTCCCCCCTTTCCAGACACCGAAGGGAGTTCTGCCACTCTTTCCTTATCCGTTTTCACATAATGGTTCGTGTGGAGCATGGTCCACGTTAACGTCATCCTCAAATGATATGTCCCTTCTGAATAGAACATGTTTCCCAGACAAGGAAGGTCTTTCCCATAGAACAGGGTTAGATCTAGAAAATGAAGTATATGATTTAGGTAATTATTCCTCGAATTTCATGGTTTTGAATGTTCAGTCCGAGACTACTCCAGATTTGCCTGCTATTTCAGTTCTACCCGTGAAAGGCGAATTATGTGTCAGAAAGAAAGGTTCCGCACATGTGGGACATAGTGATTGTACTACTGTGGTCGAGTATAGTGACAGTGGGAAATCTATTTTCAAAGCTTCACGTCATTCTTATTTTGTGTGTGGTCAGACCGCACATGTTCGTCTGCCCCTCGATTGGGATGGAACATGTTACATAGCCTTCCTACTGCCACCAGTTTTTCTAGCCCCTTCCGATTATCACAGAAACACACATCTAGTACACGTTAGACATAGAAGGGAGATCGAGTCCCCAATTGTCGATCAAACTGAAACTGCCTTAGAACAATATCAAGATTTCAATAAAGGTTTCTTCTTCTTCATAGGTCCTGTCCAGAATAGTAAACTAATACGTAGGCTAACCAGAACCCTTGAAGCAGTAGTGAATGAGACTACTTCCGCTCTAGGTAACTTAACTGAAGAGCAATCTGCTATGAGATTTGTTGTGCTCCAAAATCGTCTCGTCCTTGACGTCATACTGGCCGATAGGGGAGGAGCTTGTAGAGTCATCGGATCTAGTTGCTGCATTTTCATTCCTAATAACGCACCGTCTGTTTATTCAGCTATAACCAGACTTCATAAAATTGCCCATCAGTTACACCAGAATCCAGGCACCTGGACATGGTCCGGTTGGCTCTGGAGTATTATATCTGCCTGGGGATGGAAAGTATTGTCATTCCTAGGTATAGCAGTAATGGTTATATTCAGTTGCTGTCTCTGTTTACAATGTGGCCCTGCGATTTGCGGCTTGTGTGCTACCTCTTGTATTCCTAGTCCTAAGTCCCATTCCAAGACAATTCGAGACGAGCAAATGATGCTATATGAACAGATAGATGGTATCATGAATATTGATGTTTCCTGATGGAAACGTAGGGCACAAGGAGGGAATGAGGAAAATTGAATTTTGCCTTGTCATATGTGCCTACGTGTTCCTCATCCTATGTTATATGTGCATGATCGATATGCATATATCCCCCTATGATCGATTAAAGACGCAATTATAGTTGTGTCCAACTATAGTATGCCAGTTTCCAGTTCCCGTGAAAGCAACGAGTATTAGGCCTATGTTGCCACGTTTTACAGTGTGCACGTTAATTCATTGAATTGTCCCCGTTTCTAGGCCTCAAAAGGGCCCGGACGCCAGATTCAAGCTCCAGTCTCCTGAACCCACTCCGAGGAGCGATGCAGCCCCCACCTGCATCCCTGACCCTTCACTTACTTCCTGCCGCGCAGCGCGGTGCCCGGCCTGGCTCTACCTGCCTGTCTGCCAAGAATATGTTATGCCTCTAGTTATCAGTTCAGCTCTCCGTCTTCACATTCCTAAGCTAGCGAACCGCATAAACAGCTTCAGCTATAGTCTAGTCTTTCTGTCTCCATGCAAGAGAATTACTGTATTAATATTCATGAAGATTCATAACACACGCAATACATGTAGCATATATGCATGCACCAGCCTTAGTGTCAAGTAGCCTTTGCCCTGATAACTTTTAGATTCTATCAACATGTACTCCAAACACCAGATACCAGATATGCTATAGGTACATGTCGTCCTGACACCGCAGACTTTAGTCTCCTCTTCTAGTGCAGAAGTCATAGCCCCCAGTTCTCCCCGGTAACACGTCATTGTCCGTTTGCGCGCACCACTAGGTTAAAGGTCCCAGCTGCTCAGGTAGCCCCCTCCATGTATCCACCCATTTATGACACTTCTGTGACGTTCTCATCACATGTCTACGTGCACGCCCTGTGCACGCCTTCTTTTCACGCCCATGTACTCTTATCTTACGCTAGTCACTAGTTACGCCTACTGTATGTAATGTAATTGTGATGTTTTACTATATATACCTTGTACTGTTAATGAGACGTTGCAGCTGCCTTCTTCTCCTCCTTCTATGCCATTCTATTTCAGGCTGTCCCGATCCTGTCCCTTCCCTTGTGCCTGAATAAAGCCTGTTCGACTCAGATACATCGGATCCTGCCTCTTATTTATTGAGCTATCTGTTATTATTAATGTTTTCAAAAATAGTACCGGTAATTAATTATTTATTTACCACACTCTGTACTACCAATCTGCACTCTGCACTACCACTCGCACTCTCAATCTGCACTCTGCACTCTCACTCTGCACTACCACTCTGCACTCTGCACTACCACTCTGCACTCTGCACTACCACTCTGCACTCTGCACTACCACTCTTCACTCTGCACTACCACTCTGCACTACCGCTCTGCACTACCACTCTGCACTCTGCACTACCACTCTGCACTCTGCACTACCACTCTGCACTCTGCACTACCACTCTGCACTCGCCACCAGACACGGCGGACTCGTGGAAAATTAATGAAGTGACCTAGAGGGTGAGGATGGGATACTCCGCTACCATCGAGTTCGTAGAAGAACAAGATTACATACGAAAAACAAGCAACACAGAAAGCATCACTTTCGCGATCGCAATTGTTTAAACAAGCAGCACAGAAAGAGATCACTTTCGCGATCGCAATTGTTTAAAAAAAACAGATCTGATGCATGTGATTCTCTACATTGCTGGCCGGCTGTTCATGCGCGCACACAGAGCTGAAGGGAAAAAAAACACTCTGCACTACCACTCTGCACTCTGCACTACCACTCTGCACTCTGCACTACCACTCTGCACTACCACTCTGCACTACCACTCTGCACTCTGCACTAGCACTCTGCACTAGCACTCTGCACTAGCACTCTGCACTCTGCACTAGCACTCTGCACTCTGCACTACCACTTTGCACTACCACTCTGCACTCTGCACTACCACTCTGCACTCTGCACTACCAATCTGCACTCTGCACTACCACTCTGCACTACCACTCTGCACTACCACTCTGCACTCTGCACTAGCACTCTGCACTAGCACTCTGCACTAGCACTCTGCACTCTGCACTAGCACTCTGCACTCTGCACTACCACTTTGCACTACCACTCTGCACTCTGCACTACCACTCTGCACTCTGCACTACCACTCTGCACTCTGCACTACCACTCTGCACTCTGCACTACCACTCTTAACTCTGCACTACCACTCTGCACTACCGCTCTGCACTACCACTCTGCACTCTGCACTACCACTCTGCACTCTGCACTACCACTAAGCATGGGCGGATCTAGCGGATCTCGCGTACGCGAACTTGCGGATTTACGGATTCGCAATCCGCGAAGATCCGCGAACTCTAGCGGATTTGCGGATTTTTCCGTTTTTTGTGTTGGCGCGTGTTCGCGCCGATTTTGGGACAAGTTCGCAATTGCGAACTTACTTTTCGTCTCGCAACGGCCGCGACTATGTTGTTTCTACGTCTGGTTTATCATCACAGGTTCACAGCACCCTCTGTTTCACCACTGCCACCCTCTGGGGACACCCATGCCACCCTCTGGTACATCCTCACTGGCACCTATTAGGTTTATTTATCACTGTAGATTATGGTGGTTGAAAAAAGTAAGCACACCTGCCCTTCTTCAACTGCCATCAATTAATTTGTGTTTCATTAATGTGTCAGTAATTTTGAAAGTTCCAGTCTGGCTGGCACCTGCTTCCTTCCTTATCTGTAATTTGCTTTTTGTTGCAGTGAAATTTTTTTTTCACAGGACCTTTATGGTGCTATTCTATGAGCCTGCTGTTTGGGTCATAGCAGGGTCATAGAATAGTTGCAAACTCTGGAGGGGCCCATCAGGAAGCACTACCTTGAATGTTACTAATGTTAAGTTTGAACTTTTGCACCTGCTCATTGCTTTCAGTTTAGCTAAAATCGTTTTTTCTGCAATTTCGCGCGTTTTTTGGGGCGCGAATCCGTGCGAGATCGATTTCGGAAGCCGCGAATACGTGCGAATACAAAATTGTTTTTGTTGCGACGTGTATGTTCGCGTGATCTTGCGCGTGTTCGCGAGGCGCTTCTAGCTATACGTTTGCCAAGTTACCCTATCGGTCGTACACGGGCGCGGCCATCTTGTTGGCGTGACGTAATTCCGTTTCCGCCCGCTATGTGTAATCTCGCAAAGTGTGCTGCTCGCTAGTACAATTTCGCGCGTACTCGCAAGGAAAATCTCGCGCGAACTTACCCACGCGGTCGTGAACGGGCGCGGCCATCTTGTTTCTCATTCATTGCTATGGTTCTGGGCATGCTTTCTCTATCCTCTCTCAATCTCTGCCATCCTTTGCTTGTTTGAAGTTTTTTTGATCTAATTTTACTTATTATCTATCCCTCTATTTTTCTACCTCTATATTTTTGTGTTTTCTGCAGCTTTTAGTTACTTTTAAACTACTTTTTTAAACTCTTTTCTTTTCTTCTTCACTATTCTATTTCTTCTTTATCATTTAAGTTTATTTCTGCCCAGACCATGGTAAAGGGAGCCGGGAAGCACCCTGAGAAGGGGAAGGGTCCCGCACCCCCGGGCGTTTAAGGGGGGAGCAAGTGGTCCCGAGGGAGATCTTCAGCGCGGAGGAAGTGGCGGCACTGATCTTCCACGTCCAGCGCCGCCTCCCCAAGACGATCCTGGGAGGCGGCAAGATCGCGACCGGCTATGGCATCCGGGAGCGTCGCAAGCGGTGGGAGAAGGTGTGCCGGGCCATGTACAAGATCTCTGGGGTCCGGCGCACATATAACCAGGCCACCCACCGCTGGACCGATGTCATGGACCGGGAGCGGGACTTGCTGGACGCGCTCGGCGTAGAGGTCCCCGGGCTTGGTGAGTAGTAGTAGTAGTACATTTACTACTCTGTTTTATCCTGCTCTGTTATTTGCAAATCTTTGTTCTTTACCAAGAGCAATAATGCTGCCGATTACATTGAGGTAAATTATATTTCAAAATCTTCTATGCATTTCAGGTGCACTGCTCTCCTTCTCAGTAGCCTTGCTTGCTACTATGCTTCTTTGTTTTGTATGTTGTGTTCAGAAGCATTTCATTGGCCTGAGAAATTATGTATGAGTGTACTGTAAAGAAAAGAACTGCGTAATGCTAGACAGTAAGGGTCATATTTTCAATTACCGGCGCATCCCTGCAAAGTAGCAGGGATGCGGCAGTAATTGTGTGCCATGCCACCACCACCCATTGGCCCAAAACGTCACAGAAGCCTTACGCATCTGTGCCGTAAAGGCAGCGCATTGCTGGAGTTGCGTGGCAATGATGGCGCAGCTCCAGCAATGCTCTGGGGTACCCTATCTCCCCAATGCTGCATCAAGCCGTACGTCGGCTTCAAGCGAGCAGGGTTTGAGTCATGCATCATTGTCCTAAAAGTGACTGATTGACATCTTGTAGATTTCCCTCAGCCACTTTTAGGATTCGTTCCTGCGCAGGTACGCCCTCCCTTGCGCCGGAACGCCCCCTGATGGCGCAGGGCTTTACAACGTGATGCATCGCCCATATGCCCATATGTGTTTTTTTTTTTAATATATACGCCGCACCAACACCATGGCGAGTCTTTTGTTCTGCCGCTGCGTCAGAAAAGGCACGCAACAATGGAGGAAAATGAGCCGCAACTTCCGCAAGGGACTTCTAAATCAGCCCCAACAGACTGAAGTCCAGTCCTTCCTTTAGACAGTCACATGGCTATAAGAAGAAATAGTGGCGGTGGTGGCGGGTGGATTGATAGTTTGAGTATTCACTGATCTGCAAGCAGGATGGACTTTGTCTGTCACGTGTTGCGCACTGCTGCCTGCAGTGCCAGGCCTAGGCAAACCTCTTTAGTAGTCTGTTTATTGAGTTACATAGGAACTTTCTAAGTCAACGTTCCGCAAATCAGGCAATACGAATAACGTAGTATACCACATGAGATAGATCCCGTGGAATAGTTGTCTATCTATTTGCTATTTTTCCAAAATATGTTGTTATTGTTCTTTTGAAATGTTTGATTTGGTTGAAAAATCTCATCCATGTTTTCTGGTTTTTCTTTCTTTCATGTTGTACATCAGCTCCCCCCAAGGGCAAGAGGACACAGGAGGAGGGTGCTGAGGATGCAGGCCAGGATCGGGCAGGCGAGGGCTCCTTTGCTGGCCCCAGTAAGTTTACATTTTAATAAACAGTACCTATTTTTTCCTAGCGTTCCTCATTCGATTTTTTCTAAATCGTCTTTGATCTTCTTGTAGACTGGATATAAATTCTTATCCTGCCTCGAATATGACTCCCTGTGGTATTACTAGACTATTCTTATTAGTCTGTCTGTGTAGCTAACTAAGATTGGACATTTGGCAATTCCATTGGACTCCCATTATATTCAGCAATACCTCTATGCACTGTCTCCTTACTGACTAGATAGTGTGGCAGAGTCATTCAGCTCCCGAAGTCACCGATTATAGATCCCCAATGATCTCTAGATTATCGTACGCAGGACAAGAGAGTAGTACGGAGTCACAGCACAGTCAAGAAGTGTCAGAGGCACTCATGCTTGCAAAAATTCCAAAACCTTTAGCTCATCCACTCTAGTCTAGAGGAACAAAAACCACAGAGTCTATTTAAGTTTAAAAGCTTTATTAAAAGTAAACACATTTATTAAAATCTACTTTGTCATAAAACTATTTAACTGTAAACGGAAAAGTGGTTAGTGCTGACGATTAATTGGACACATTTCTTGTGGTCGAGCCGAACTCTCACCTGGTTTGAACTTGATCCTGGTCGTGTTCTTAGGACTCAGGAGTCAAGCTTCTGTCTGTTAGGAGAAAAAGTGGTGCGTGTTAAAAATCAAAAGCAAGCATTCATCAGTTGTGCATAAAAGTGCAGCAAGACAACAGCCTTCCCTGGAAAATGGGACATTTTTACTATGGAGTAGACAGTCACAAATTATTACATTGTATTCTGTTTTTTTAACATTTCTCCTAGACCAAATATTATATAGTAGTGAGTGGTGTATTCTAACATTCTTAAATGTACTTTGTAGGTGTAACATCTGGTGACGGGGCCAGCGCGGAGGTGGCTGTGTTGGACCAGGACTCGGAGGCCTCTGGGGAGGAGGCGGCGGTAGAAGAGCTGGCGGACGTTCCTGTGGGGGATCAAACGGTGGTGGCGGAAACAGGTAAGCTAGATATTCCTTACTTATTGAGATTGAAGACTGCATAGTGTGCTTTCTGCACGGGTGTATTACAATTACAAATCAACCAGGTAGTAGCCTCCTCGAAATGTACTTCGACTTAGCTGTGAAGTTTTTGGTGAGAAGAATCCCAATAAGTTCTTAGACGAACGTGATGGATGGGATGAACGAAAAGCGAAAGAAGGGTGTAAGTAAGTGGGACGCGAACTTGTATGATGGCTGGCAAAGAAGAACGATATGTGTTTGCTTGGCCCCCGAGGTGGCTGGGAAGGAAAGAATATGGTATGGTGCATGGCTGGGTCAATGATGAAGCAAGGATGGGTGGAAGGACAGCAGCCTGGGTGGGTGAAACAGAAACTGTATGTGTGCGTATACTTTGACTGAATGGATGCCTGGAGCATGGTATTCTCTGACTCTTAGATAGCACATGTGTATCTAGAGAGAGTAGATGGTCGCCAGGTGAAGTAAGTGTTACCTTGAAGAGCATGTACCACCGCACCCGCACGTCCGTTCCAGTGCAGGGAAGGCAAGGAAAAGAAATTGTAAATGTGTCCAATACTACCATGAATAGTAGCAGTACTTTGTATTGCGTTTGCATTCACAGCATATATCTGGTTATTACGGTGGACACTCCGTACCTCTCTTAATAACTTTAGTTTACTTGTAGTACGTCATTCATGTGTGGGTGTATCACTGTTCACTCAATATTAAGCAAAGCACCTAAAGTCATCTCATCTGTCATTAAATACGTCCCATGTGAAGTGATAGATAATCAAATTAGTTAGCTTCTTCAGTTTCCTTTTCTAGTACTCATTTGCACTGTAGGGTGAAAGGTAAATTAATTAAGCAGTAGCCCTTGTAACAGAGTATTCTCAGTGCCACCCGTAATAGAAAAGTAATAGCTTCACCACCTGCATGTACTGGACCGGTACAGTAACGCAAGTCTGTCTCACTCATCATGGTGTGCAACTTTTTTTCTCGGGTGCAAGTTCACTGTGCTGTGTCCATGTCATTCTGCCGGCTTGCATAAGATAACGTACCCATTTCCCTAAACAAGAGAGAAGAAGAAGAATAAGACTGGTGTACTGTCATAGTCAACTGTAATGGAAGTCCATAGTGGTCGTAGAATTAGTTCATTAAACTACCACTACTGTTAGAGCAAGGATGCAGAAGTGGGAGGTTACATAGATACTGTCCTCAATAGTTATGTACTGTGCTTTCAATTTGCTACTTGTACTCTGTGACCCAACTTTCGGCTCAATCACTTTGTGTTATTAATAAGGAGCATTGGTTACAGACTATGTCTTTCTTTCTTCATATAGTTGCTCCTTCCAAATCAACAACAAGGAGGGAGCAGGCTAGATTGGCCCGGCAACGGAGGCTGGAGGCCACAGTCGCCGAATATCGGCGGCTGGTGGCCCTGGAGGAGGAGGAGGACACGCAGTCGAGCGGGGCAACATCCTCGACTGTGACCACTGCATCCTCCTCCGTGACTAAGCCAGCGGGACCGAGCCGGGCTAAGAAAGACGACCGCCACCGCCAAGCAACCGAAATACCAGCTGCCCCCCACAGGAGCTGCAAGGAACGCCAACGCCGCCTACGAGTCCGCATGTCCAACCTGGAGCAGGAGGTCCTGAGGTATAAGAACTTGGTTAAGGGCCTCCGCTCCGAGCTTGCCACCCTCCGCAAGGAGTATGATGCCCATGCCGCATCATGCACCAGCACCAGCACCCTCCAGTAGTGGAGTGTCCCTTGCCCTTTTTTTATAGACTTTTGGGGGGTGGGATTTGGGAGTTGGGATCGTTTTGGGACGTTTCAGAGACAATCGTTGGGGTTAGGGTGGGTGAGGGAGATTATTTTGTTAGGGCTAAATAAATATATTTTTCAACTTTATCTGACCATACCTGTTTTTTACTGCTTTTCAGTCTGGTGGGTGGGGGGCGGGGGTGTAACAGTAACTTTGTTTTCCTGAACAGTCGTAGGACTTTAGTAGTACAACCGTCAATCTCTTGTCTACTCCGAAATAATACTCCATTATACTACCTCCCACCAAACGCTTATCTTACCTGTAATTTGTGTTAGAAATTAGGGCTAGGCCCAGGGCTGGCTCCAGGTGAAATGGGGATTAACGTTGTCAATCCTGGGCGGGTGACATTTCCTCATTGCGGTGGTACTAGTGGTGTGACACAGTGGCAGTTGCATGCCTATGGAAAAAAAGAAAACGAAACCTTGTTTGTCCTCCTTACTGTAGCATTACAACGGTTACGGTACGATCGAGAAAATAGCAGGTGACAGTACACTAGAACAGTGCCATAATGTAGCCTAACAAATGGTAAAGTATTTGCTTGCAAGTATAACTAGTACTTGCGTTGAATTTATTTGACATTGGCTACTACTACTAGAAGATATAGTACTGAAGCTGAGTAAGTCTAGAAGATATCCTCGTATTCCTTCACCAGCCTGTTGCTGCTATGACCTTATCCTCCCCAGCAAGTGTGTGGAATTATTGATGTCATTTTAGTCAGACATCAAGCAAAACAACACAGCCCGGGGGAAGAGGGTTAGGGTTTGTAAAATGGATGGGAATGGGGGTTTCTTTTTGGGTAGGTTTTGTTGAGAGAAGAAAAAAAAAGCAGAGCATGGACAAACAATAATTGAAGATACAGACAATCTTTGGTTACAAACTAAAGGTAAGCACATGCAGTCACACTCATAGAATAAAAGACAACAATGGATACTGTATCTGTATTGCGTATGTTGTTGGAGTTGTCCTGTTGAATTTGGTAAGTAATAAGCATGCAGCAAACAATTCCTCTTATTGGCGGCACTCCTCCATTCCAGCTGACGCTTCGTCCATCAATGTGGTGACCACTGACAGAAGACACCCTGTCCACTGCCTGCCTGGCGGATGTTGACTGAAACCCGGCCTGTAATTATTGAACGGAAAACAGGAAGTGCTATTACAATACCACTGATAAATAAATAAAAGGTATGTACGCTGTGTGGTGCAAAAAGTCACACTTTGATTTCCCTAATAGACAGTACAATATTTTAGAAATTGCGTGCTCTGTCTGAGTCACCTTTTTAAGGATCAATAAGTATGGCCAAAATATTATAGCGGATCTTTCCCCTCAAGGTAGGTGTACTACTGTGTTTTAGAACAAAATTTGACCTTGAAAAAAAGGCTGTTCCTTATGGATTTTGTCCAAAACACTTCTATCCGGTATTAGACCTTCCCAGGAATGCCCCAGGCAAGACCCGCCGGCGCCAACCCACCCGCAAAAAACCACCCGACAACACCCCCAAACAGCGAAAAAGCTAAATCTCATACTTACAATATCTCTCGGCCTTCGGTCCAAATGCGGCGCTGTTCAGCTAGGTCATCATCATCATCAATCATCATAACTCCTGTTTTCCACCACGGATTTCCTGAAAAGCAAATGCAATCAAGATTAGACTGTCGCAGCAGTGCTTCGACAGAGACCCCGGCCGCAACCCACCCACGAACAGCAGGAAGCCCCCCAAAACGCTACATTGAGCAAGATGTCAGAAGAAATAGCAAAAACAAGGCTGTTCCTTATGGATTTTGTCCAAAACACTTCTATCCGGTATTAGACCTTCCCAGGAATGCCCCAGGCAAGACCCGCCAACCCACCCGCAAAAAACCACCCGACAACACCCCCAAACAGCGAAAAAGCTAAATCTCATACTTACAATATCTCTCGGCCTTCGGTCCAAATGCGGCGCTGTTCAGCTAGGTCATCATCATCATCAATCATCATAACTCCTGTTTTCCACCACGGATTTCCTGAAAAGCAAATGCAATCAAGATTAGACTGTCGCAGCAGTGCTTCGACAGAGACCCCGGCCGCAACCCACCCACGAACAGCAGGAAGCCCCCCAAAACGCTACATTGAGCAAGATGTCAGAAGAAATAGCAAAAACAAGGCTGTTCCTTATGGATTTTGTCCAAAACACTTCTATCCGGTATTAGACCTTCCCAGGAATGCCCCAGGCAAGACCCGCCAACCCACCCGCAAAAAACCACCCGACAACACCCCCAAACAGCGAAAAAGCTAAATCTCATACTTACAATATCTCTCGGCCTTCGGTCCAAATGCGGCGCTGTTCAGCTAGGTCATCATCATCATCAATCATCATAACTCCTGTTTTCCACCACGGATTTCCTGAAAAGCAAATGCAATCAAGATTAGACTGTCGCAGCAGTGCTTCGACATAGACCCCGGCCGCAACCCACCCACGAACAGCAGGAAGCCCCCCAAAACGCTACATTGAGCAAGATGTCAGAAGAAATAGCAAAAACAAGGCTGTTCCTTATGGATTTTGTCCAAAACAATTCTATCCGGTATTAGACCGTCCCAGGAATGCCCCAGGCAAGACCCGCCAACCCACCCGCAAAAAACCACCCGACAACACCCCCAAACAGCGAAAAAGCTAAATCTCATACTTACAATATCTCTCGGCCTTCGGTCCAAATGCGGCGCTGTTCAGCTAGGTCATCATCATCATCAATCATCATAACTCCTGTTTTCCACCACGGATTTCCTGAAAAGCAAATGCAATCAAGATTAGACTGTCGCAGCAGTGCTTCGACAGACACCAAAAATTACCCACAAACCCCCGGAACCCCGCCAAAGAGCACCTCAAAGGCAAGCAAGTCAGCAAAAACGGCAAGAAATTTCCACCTCATATTTGGTCCAAAACACTTTTGTCCATTATTAGAGCTTCACAGCAATGGGCCCAAATCCGTCAACTCACTCGCAAAGAAGTACAACACCCCCACAAGTGCTGAGTCTTTCTTCATTGGGCGTAATCCAGCACTCTGCTTGGAGGGAAATCGCAGTCTGGAGGAGGAGGATAGAGGAGCATGTTCTTCGGAACTTGTGAACCTGAGGAATGTAGACTGCGGCACCTTCAAAGCAATAAGCAAACAAGTGAAGACAGTTCTGATGATGGTCTTGTTTTTGGGATTAGGTGATTAAAGTTTGAATTAAATTAACTGTGCAAAACAAAGAAAGAGAGACACAAAGCACACAGGAATAAAAGGGAATAAGGACGAAAAAGAAAGTTCTTGATTGATTGTCTCATTTTCAGTGCTCGGTGTCAGGGAATAAGAACAAGATTTCGTCATCATACTCTGCGAATTCAGGCTGGATGAGGTCAGTGCCACCGAACAGAGAAAAAATCCCCTCATCTACGTTGCCGTCCTCCTCGTCTTCATGCGGCGTGCTTTCTCGTACTTTGTAATCAGGTGGTATGAGGTGCTGATTCATCTTGATCATTGTCAGCCGCTCCACATTTTTGGGCGAGAGGCGGCTCCGTTTGGGAGTTACAATGCCACCAGCAGCACTGAAAACACGTTCAGAAGACACACTTGCGAGTGGGCAAGACAAATAGTTTATAGCCAGGTTGTAGAGCTGTGGCCACAATTGTTTTTTGCCATGCCAATACTGCAATGGCTCCTCATTAAGAAAGACCACTGTTGAGTCATTCATATAGTCCTGCACCATCGACTCAAGGTCATCAACGGTTCCTCCACTTTGCTTACTTTTTGCTGTGGCTGTGACATTTTTTCGAGAACCATACCCCATCAAACTTAGCCAATCCTCCTCCGCAGCCACTGTTAGTGTTGTCATTGTGTGTGGTGCAGATGATCCAGTTGCCGGTGTCTTTAACGGCTGAGAGGTCACTTGTGCCCCAGCCACAGGTGCAGAAGTGGATTCTTGTGACTGGGGATGGCCTGCTGATGCTGATGCTGATGTACTGGCTTCTCCTTCAATAACCTGCCGTTCTTGTTCAAACCTCTTGGCTGACCAGGCTAACCAATGTTTGTACTTTTGAACATCTGCATCATCAAAAGGAAAGAATGCTTCGTCTGCCAGCGCCTTTTTGTAGCGTGGATCCAGAATAGTAGCACAAATGTAATGCTGATCGGACTTGATCTTTTGAAGACGTTCATCACCACGTAGGCGCTCTAATAATTTCTCTGACAAAATGAAATGGTTTTTTTTTTCTTCATCTTCTTTTTCAAACTCAGAAGACACCGCCATCAGTTGGTGCTCCAGCATGCACAACAATGGGATAGCTTTTCCCAAATTACAGTCCTCCTGGCTGACTGCACGCGTGAAGAACTCAAAAGGACAAAGCATGTCTGTCAGGCTTTTAACTATGTCCCATTGCGCCGCAGTCATCCGCAGGTCCTCCTTCTGAGATTTACCCTCTGTGAAGAAATAGTGATCGAGTACCGTATACTGCTCATACAGACGCTCAAGCATGTAGAAGGTTGAGTTCCAACGTGTTGCCACCTCCTGGATGAGTGCTTTCACTGGCATTCTACGTTGAAGTAGCAGTCTCCGCAGATGCTTCCGGGCCTTAAAAGAATGGCTGAAATGGTTGCACATTTTGCGGCAGGTGGCCATTACCGCGAACGCTGCACTGTCTCTATCACTCAAGAATTTTTGAACTACCAGGTTGATACAGTGCGCCAAACATGGCACTCTGAAATAGCCACCCTCCGACATGGCCTTAACTACATTGGAGCCATTATCCGTGGAAACATAACCAATCTTGCGTTTTAGGGGGGATAGCATTGTCAAGACCTTTTTGTTAAACTCTTGCAAAAGGTTTTCTGCTGTGTGACTTTTCTCCAAGCCAAACATGGCTAGTGTTGCATGTTTCCGAGCAGCTTTGAAAACTTGGTCCGGGTCAACACCTGCGTTTAGCTTTGCTTTAACACCTGAAAAAGAGACCCAGTGTGCAGTGATGCACATGTAATCATGGCCTGGGCCACTGGTCCACATGTCTGTTGTCAGATGTATTGTGTGAACAGCACTCTTCTGCAAAGCTGCCCCAATCGCCTGCAGCACATCTTCATGTAGTGCTGGAACCGCAACTCTGGCAAAATAGAACCGGCTCGGAACTTTCCATTTAGGGCAGAGCGTTGCCACTAATTCAAGAAAACCTACCGCTTCTACAAAAGAAAAAGGTAGAAGGTCCACAGCTAGCATTTTAGCCAGCTTAGTGTTATACAGACGCGTCAGTGGGTGGTTGCGTTCATATGGCACGTCTGAAGTAAGCATTGTTCTAATGTTGGCCTGGACCAAGCATTTACGGGCTGATAATGACTTCGTTGACCCAATTTTGCTCGCTGGTGAACTTTTGTGCGTTGGTGTCTCACTCGCTCCAACACTCTTAGTGTGCCTCACATTGGGTGTGCTGCTGACAGGGGTACTGGGTGTAAGGGACGTGTTTGACACGTCTTCTTCCTGCTCGTCATCATCAGATGAAACATCAACGTTTCCTTGATTTTGGCCTTTCTTGATCGCATCTAGGTGCGCAAACCATTTGACAGCGTGCTTTCTCTCAAGATGACCACTCTGGCCGCCGGTACCATAGTTGGTACCTGACTTAGCACGACTAACTGCAAGCTTACAAAGGGTACAAATGGCAAACTTTGGATTTTTGGGACAAACAGTAAAGAAGTCCCAAACTGGGGACTTGAAGTGTCTGTGGGACCTGGAGGAGGCGGCGATACTGGTGGTGGTGGTCATGAAGCTAATGCCAGATGAAGTGGAGGATCTGGATTGCCCAACATTTGTACGTTTTGCACTTTCACCGCCACTAATTAAGGTCGAGGTTGACGGAGGTCTCTTCTTGCCAGAAAGAAATATGGAAGCGGGACGAGTTGGTGTACTACTTAACTCCAATGATTGTGGTGTTTCCACTGCCTCCTCATCGACAACATCATCATCATCATCATCACGCGCAGCAGCTCTTCGGGCTAGGGTCAAAATGTCTGTTTGCTGCATGCCCGCTGGGGCTGCAGTGACCTTTATGATGACTGGGTCGTCGTTGGCAGAGTCTTCATCAGCAGCAGTATCCGCCACTTCTTGTTGAGCCTCATCACACTCCATAACTCTGAGACTTTGGACGAGCTTCCTTTTACGCTTAACTACCTTTGTTGGATCATGGTGTGCCTCACTCTCAGACGGCTGTGGTGCTGGTTCCCAAGTTTGATCCGTATCATCAGAAGGAGGTGTGCTTGAAGAGGATGTAGACACCACCCTTGATCTCTTCCTTGCTAGGGGTGTGGAAGACAATGAAGGATCATCAGGAGGAGTGGCTTCCTCAAATGATACCTCGCCTTGATTGTCGATTTCCTGATGTGCCCCTACTTCGGGAGGAACAACTATTGTGGGCACTTGTGACCCTCCATGCACCTCTGCTTGCGCATCTCCTTGCGCTGCCTCTCCTTCCACATGTACTTGGGCTTGTACTTGCACATGTGATTGTTGTTGCGGCTGTGGTTGTTCAACACTCGTCAGATGAGCTACAACAACCTGTGTTGATTGAGGGACATTGCTGCTGCTTTCTTGCGATGAGCCAACATCACTGGTCGATGGTGATTGAAGAACTATACTGGCTGCCTCTGCAGCACTCAAGGGCTTGGACTTAAGTTGGCGTGGTGGTGGTGGTGGCACTGAGCCCAATGGAGCAGGGGTGCTGCTGCCAGCTTGGTCCCCAGCAGATCCCGCTGCTGCTGCTGCAGGCATACTTTTTTTTTTACTCCCAAAAAAAGGGGCGGGCGGCACACCAGTCTCCTTGGTAACTTGCTTCTTCTGCTCCTTACTGGCACCTTTCTTGCTAGAGGAGCTACGGGTTACTTTTTTTGGGGCCATCCTCTTCAGAGCAGGTCAGCAGGCAGCAGTTGCACGAGTTGCAGAGGGTTCTGTGTCCAGACGTGACGTCGCGTGACGTTATGCTGCACACACCGCTGCAGGACTTCTTCCTGGCACTGGTGGTTCTCTTGAGTCTTCTTGTGCACCTAAAAGCAATGGAAGACAGAGGAACATCAGTTCAGTTATACACCCCAAAAAATCGACAAAACACAGAAAAATGAGCACAATCCCATGCCATCCTTGATGTTTACATTGAAGACACCCCACAGAAAGACTACGGACATGCAAGTATGCAACACTCACTACCCCTGGGCATAATGGATGAAAAGTAGGCAAAATAAGTGCAGGCCTCAGACACTGCCTCTCCTCAAAATGGCCCCCTTACACCCCAAGCACATGTTGCCTGTACCAGCCAGCACTCAAGATGGCCACCACCACCACCCACATGGCCAGTCCACATCAACAGTACACCCCCAAAAAACAGAAAAACAGCCAGAAATCACCCCAATCCAATGCCATCCATGATGTTTACATCAAAGAGAGTGAGACCACACCACAGGCACACTCAGTCCATGCACCACCACCACCCCTGGGCAAGCAAAAGGCCACCCCAGCAGCCCCCCAAAAACGACAAAAAACAATAAAATAAGCACAATCCCAGCCCATCCATGGCCTCAATTATGTTTAAATTCAAGAAGACACCACACAGAAAGACTAGGCCCATGCAACACTCACCACCACCCCTGGGCAAAGGGCCACACCAGCAGGCCCAAAAAAACGACAAAAAACAATAAAATCTGCACAATCCCAGCCCATCCATGGCCTCAATAGAGTTTAAATTCAAGAAGACACCCCTCAGAAACACTAGGCCCATGCAACACTCACTACCCCTGGGCATAAGGGATGAAAAATAGGCAAAATAAGTGCAGGCCTCAGACACTGCCTCTCCTCAAAATGGCCCCCTTACACCCCAAGCACATGTTGCCTGTACCAGCCAGCACTCAAGATGGCCACCACCACCACCCACATGGCCAGTCCACATCAACAGTACACCCCCAAAAAACAGAAAAACAGCCAGAAATCACCACAATCCATTGCCATCCATGATGTTTACATCAAAGAGAGTGAGACCACACCACAGGCACACTCAGTCCATGCACCACCACCACCCCTGGGCAAGCAAAAGGCCACACCAGCAGCCCCCCAAAAACGACAAAAAACAATAAAATAAGCACAATCCCAGCCCATCCATGGCCTCAATTATGTTTAAATTCAAGAAGACACCACACAGAAAGACTAGGCCCATGCAACACTCACCACCACCCCTGGGCAAAGGGCCACACCAGCAGGCCCAAAAAAACGACAAAAAACAATAAAATCTGCACAATCCCAGCCCATCCATGGCCTCAATAGAGTTTAAATTCAAGAAGACACCCCTCAGAAACACTAGGCCCATGCAACACTCACTACCCCTGGGCATAAGGGATGAAAAATAGGCAAAATAAGTGCAGGCCTCAGACACTGCCTCTCCTCAAAATGGCCCCCTTACACCCCAAGCACATGTTGCCTGTACCAGCCAGCACTCAAGATGGCCACCACCACCACCCACATGGCCAGTCCACATCAACAGTACACCCCCAAAAAACAGAAAAACAGCCAGAAATCACCACAATCCAATGCCATCCATGATGTTTACATCAAAGAGAGTGAGACCACACCACAGGCACACTCAGTCCATGCACCACCACCACCCCTGGGCAAGCAAAAGGCCACACCAGCAGCCCCCCAAAAACGACAAAAAACAATAAAATAAGCACAATCCCAGCCCATCCATGGCCTCAATTATGTTTAAATTCAAGAAGACACCCCACAGAAAGACTAGGCCCATGCAACACTCACCACCCCTGGGCAAAGGGCCACACCAGCAGGCCCAAAAAAACGACAAAAAACAATAAAATCTGCACAATCCCAGCCCATCCATGGCCTCAATGGTGTTTAAATTCAAGAAGACACCCCTCAGAAACACTAGGCCCATGCAACACTCACTACCCCTGGGCATAAGGGATGAAAAGTAGGCAAAATAAGTGCAGGCCTCAGACACTGCCTCTCCTCAAAATGGCCCCCTTACACCCCAAGCACATGTTGCCTGTACCAGCCAGCACTCAAGATGGCCACCACCACCACCCACATGGCCAGTCCACATCAACAGTACACCCCCAAAAAACTGAAAAACAGCCAGAAATCACCACAATCCAATGCCATCCATGATGTTTACATCAAAGAGAGTGAGACCACACCACAGGCACACTCAGTCCATGCACCACCACCACCCCTGGGCAAGCAAAAGGCCACACCAGCAGCCCCCCAAAAACGACAAACAACAATAAAATAAGCACAATCCCAGCCCATCCATGGCCTCAATTATGTTTAAATTCAAGAAGACACCCCACAGAAAGACTAGGCCCATGCAACACTCACCACCCCTGGGCAAAGGGCCACACCAGCAGGCCCAAAAAAACGACAAAAAACAATAAAATCTGCACAATCCCAGCCCATCCATGGCCTCAATGGTGTTTAAATTCAAGAAGACACCCCTCAGAAACACTAGGCCCATGCAACACTCACTACCCCTGGGCATAAGGGATGAAAAGTAGGCAAAATAAGTGCAGGCCTCAGACACTGCCTCTCCTCAAAATGGCCCCCTTACACCCCAAGCACATGTTGCCTGTACCAGCCAGCACTCAAGATGGCCACCACCACCACCCACATGGCCAGTCCACATCAACAGTACACCCCCAAAAAACAGAAAAACAGCCAGAAATCACCACAATCCAATGCCATCCATGATGTTTACATCAAAGAGAGTGAGACCACACCACAGGCACACTCAGTCCATGCACCACCACCACCCCTGGGCAAGCAAAAGGCCACACCAGCAGCCCCCCAAAAACGACAAACAACAATAAAATAAGCACAATCCCAGCCCATCCATGGCCTCAATTATGTTTAAATTCAAGAAGACACCCCACAGAAAGACTAGGCCCATGCAACACTCACCACCCCTGGGCAAAGGGCCACACCAGCAGGCCCAAAAAAACGACAAAAAACAATAAAATCTGCACAATCCCAGCCCATCCATGGCCTCAATGGTGTTTAAATTCAAGAAGACACCCCTCAGAAACACTAGGCCCATGCAACACTCACTACCCCTGGGCATAAGGGATGAAAAGTATGCAAAATAAGTGCAGGCCTCAGACACTGCCTCTCCTCAAAATGGCCCCCTTACACCCCAAGCACATGTTGCCTGTACCAGCCAGCACTCAAGATGGCCACCACCACCACCCACATGGCCAGTCCACATCAACAGTACACCCCCAAAAAACAGAAAAACAGCCAGAAATCACCACAATCCAATGCCATCCATGATGTTTACATCAAAGAGAGTGAGACCACACCACAGGCACACTCAGTCCATGCACCACCACCACCCCTGGGCAAGCAAAAGGCCACACCAGCAGCCCCCCAAAAACGACAAAAAACAATAAAATAAGCACAATCCCAGCCCATCCATGGCCTCAATTATGTTTAAATTCAAGAAGACACCCCACAGAAAGACTAGGCCCATGCAACACTCACCACCCCTGGGCAAAGGGCCACACCAGCAGGCCCAAAAAAACGACAAAAAACAATAAAATCTGCACAATCCCAGCCCATCCATGGCCTCAATGGTGTTTAAATTCAACAAAACAGTTGTATCATGCACCCATAACCAACCCTGGTCCTACTGGATACTGTGGCTACCCACAATATAATTTATTTAATTTTCTGAAAAAGTTCAAAAATTGTACTTGCAGCAACTGTAATGCCCCAAACAAACTTACTTGTGAAAGTTGATTTCTAATCCAAAAGTGATCCAAAGACAGTCAAAAAGGCCTCAAATCCAAATATCCAGCAGCACCCACAAAAAGTAATCCTTCCAGCTCCAGATCCAAATGAAAGTGACCAGGAGATGGACAAAGCACTGGGAGGAGCCTGCTGGACAGGAACAGGAAGTTGGAGACTGTGGGGCACTTCCTTACTCCCCCCCCCCCCAAAATGGACTCCTTGCAAAAAAAAAGGCCATGCAAATGTCAACCTGAGGAGTGATTCTGATAAAAATCATAATTTTCTGAAGGTTTATCCTGTTTGCTGGTGATTTTCTTGTGCGAAATTGCAAAATCTCTATTTCGCAAGTGCGAGATTGTTCCTTTCCGCCGCAACTACGTGTTCGCAATTGCGAACTCTCGCGAGGTGTGCTGTGCAAGGTGGCAAGCCGCGAGTACGTATTCGCGGGCGACAAACTCCCGCGGGAACACGCAGCAAGATCTAAAATGGCGCGTCACTCGCAAAGAAAAACAACTCGGCAAACGCTAAAATGACGGAAAGTGAACGCCGTGCACCACGCCGCGCGCCGCAACC
The DNA here is from genome assembly GCF_964261635.1 of Lissotriton helveticus. Lineage (NCBI taxonomy): Eukaryota > Metazoa > Chordata > Amphibia > Caudata > Salamandridae > Lissotriton > Lissotriton helveticus. The sequence goes on from NC_136057.1 coordinate 1,308,924,687, forward strand.
AAGCAAAAAATCCGCCGCGAGCGGATTCACGGATTTTCGACAAATTCGCGAGAGTTCGCGGATTGCGGATTTGCCGAAAATCCGAAAAATCCGCGAGCGGAGCGGATTTTACGCCCATGCTTAACTACCACTCTGCACTCTGCACTACCAATCTGCACTCGCCACCAGACACGGCAGACTCGTGGAAAATTAATGAAGTGACCTAGAGGGTGAGGATGGGATACTCCGCTACCATCGAGTTCGTAGAAGAACAAGATTACATACGAAAAACAAGCAGCACAGAAAGCATCACTTTCGCGATCGCAATTGTTTAAACAAGCAGCACAGAAAGAGATCACTTTCGCGATCGCAATTGTTTAAAAAAACCAGATCTGATGCATGTGATTCTCTACATTGCTGGCCGGCTGTTCATGCGCGCACACAGAGCTGAAGGGAAACAAAACACTCTGCACTACCACTCTGCACTCTGCACTACCACTCTGCACTCTGCACTAGCACTCTGCACTAGCACTCTGCACTACCACTCTGCACTACCACTCTGCACTAGCACTCTGCACTAGCACTCTGCACTCTGCACTACCACTTTGCACTACCACTCTGCACTCTGCACTACCACTCTGCACTCTGCACTACCACTCTGCACTCTGCACTACCACTCTGCACTCTGCACTACCAATCGGCACTCTGCACTACCACTCTGCACTACCAATCTGCACTCTGCACTACCAATCTGCACTCTGCACTACCACGCTGCACTACCACTCTGCGCTCTGCACTAGCACTCTGCGCTCTGCACCACCACTCTGCGCTCTGCACTACCACTCTGTGCTCTGCACTACCACTCTGCACTCTGCACTACCACTCTGCGCTCTGCACTACCACTCTGTGCTCTGCACTACCACTCTGCACTCTGCACTACCACTCTGCACTCTGCACTACCACTCTGCACTACCACTCTGCACTACCACTCTGCACTACCACTCTGCACTCTGCACTACCACTCTGTACTACCAATCTGCACTCTGCACTCTCAATCTGCACTCTGCACTACCACTCGCACTCTCAATCTGCACTCTGCACTACCACTCGCACTCTCAATCTGCACTCTGCACTACCACTCTGCACTCTGCACTCTGCACTACCACTCTGCACTACCACTCTGCACTCTGCACTAGCACTCTGCACTAGCACTCTGCACTACCACTCTGCACTACCACTCTGCACTACCACTCTGCACTCTGCACTACCACTCTGCACTCTGCACTACCACTCTGCACTACCACTCTGCACTCTGCACTACCACTCTGCACTACCACTCTGCACTACCACTCTGCACTACCACTCTGCACTACCACTCTGCACTACCACTCTGCACTCTGCACTACCACTCTGCACTACCACTCTGCACTCTGCACTACCACTCTGCACTCCCAATCTGCACTCTGCACTACCACTCGCACTCTCAATCTGCACTCTGCACTCTCACTCTGCACTACCACTCTGCACTCTGCACTACCACTCTGCACTACCACTCTGCACTCTGCACTACCACTCTGCACTCTGCACTACCACTCTGCACTCTGCACTACCACTCTGCACTACCGCTCTGCACTACCACTCTGCACTCTGCACTACCACTCTGCACTCTGCAGTACCACTCTGCACTACCAGACACGGCGGACTCGTGGAAAATTAATGAAGTGACCTAGAGGGTGAGGATGGGATACTCCGCTACCATCGAGTTCGTAGAAGAACAAGATTACATACGAAAAACAAGCAGCACAGAAAGCATCACTTTCGCGATCGCAATTGTTTAAACAAGCAGCTCAGAAAGAGATCACTTTCGCGATCGCAATTGTTTAAAAAAACAAGATCTGATGCATGTGATTCTCTACATTGCTGGCCGGCTGTTCATGCGTGCACACAGAGCTGAAGGGAAAAAAACACAGCAGTGCACACGCTCCCAGCACCATCTGCCTTCAATTACCGGCACCTCGGACAGCTGGTAATTGAGGATTTATGTATTCTTCTGCGTGTGTCCGAACACTTTATGCAGGAAGTGGACATTGACAAATTCCTAAGGCCTATGGCGTGCTGCCTTACTTAAACACAGCCTTGCCTGGACCAATCACTAGGCAGATGCCATAAAAAATGCGCGCGCACTAAGGAATGTTGCAGCCCGGACCCCTAAAGTAACTTTTTTTTTTCTAATACATAAGAGCTCGGAAGCTCCGCCCCACTTCGTGGTGACGTAGGCCCGAGCCCTAAAAATGACTAAATAATGAAGTAATTGTAATGGTGCAGAGACCCAGGTCCCCATGCATAGATATGGTACACACAGACACTAGTAGCTGGTGGGTAGAACTGGTCCAGGGCACATGCGCCCGGCCACTTTTATTATCATAGTCACATGTCCTGTGACGCCTGTGGTGGATGGGTGTGGGGTGGGCGTAGGAAAGTAGGGTCTGCTTCCTATGGTTACCCCCACTTTTTGCTGTGATTCTCTGTTTTTTAGACTTCAGTTTGGCTGTGGCCCTGCTAATCAGGCCCACAGCCTAGCTGTTCTCTCTCTAAATTGATACCATGTACTTTAGATACATACCGGATTAGTTACTGGGTCACCCTTGTGAGCCCCTGTATAGTGTACCATAGGTACTCATGGCATAGGTGCACCCTAGGCCTACCAGGGGCTGCAGCATGTATTGTGCCACCCCTGGTTGGCCTTCCAAACTGACACCACAGGTCTGTACACACAGCCTGGGTAAGGTGGTGAAATCACCCCTTACTTAGATATAGTATACCTTTATCTATATATTCATATAGACACATATACACCTATAAGTCACTCCTATGGCAGGCCTTAACAATCCTGGAGGCAGAGTGCTTGGTTTTATGTGAGAGGGTGCCCTAGCATGAGCTGAGCCCCTCTGCAGCTTTCGGAACCATCTCCTCATAGCTGTTCTATGATATAGCCATACCATATACTCTAAAGTGCATTATAATCCTCGCGGTTAATGCTAACTTTGGTTTGGCTTTATCAAAACATGTTGTGTAGGGTGTCAAACACTTTGGAATAATCCCCCCCCCCGCGCATTCCACCCTTCTAGAGGAAGAAGACATGTAGTTACTGGTTTACCCGGTTAAAGTTAAACACAGCCTCAGCATCACAAAATGGATGCTGCTGCCACAGACACGAGTCCGACCTCCTGTTGCTGGATGAAACTCCGGCAGGGGAGGCCTGGACAATAGATTTCCTGTCCAAGGAGGTGCTGGCACCTCCACAGACAGGCTTTTGTATATTGGGGCAGGACGGGCTGCATTCAGTGAATGTTTTCCAGACACTGCCTGGGGCACACTAGGTGCTCCATGCATTTCCCAGTTCAAACCGGTTTCTGGGGCACTCTGCCCCAGCTCTGGCGCGAAACTGGACAAAGGGAAAGGGGTGTAACCACCCCCTTCCCAGGTCCACCCATAGGAGGGACCTTAAGGGTAGTCTAGCCCCTAAACTTAGTATACGTATAGGAACACAGTCCCAAGGACTTTAGATTACCCTGGACGAAACTTTGAAACATATATCCTGGACCTTCGACATTCCATTTCAACTGGAAGTCGGAAGACATCTCCCTTGTGGTCAAGGAGTGACCACCCTGTTCAAACAGGCACCAACAGCAACTTTGCCAGTCTGCATTTTTGAGGCTCCCACTGGATCACGAAGAATCTGTGACACAGGACACGCACTTCCAGACATCTCTGACCCCGACCTTCGCTCACAGCAAAGCTGAGACCCGTGGCAGACACAAGAGACGTGGAACCGGAACTCCTGGACATCCTGCATTTTGCAAGCTGCACTCACTTCACGAGGTAACTCGAAGTCATGCATTGGGGTGCTTGAAGCCCCAGACCCGAGCACCATTTGCACGGAAGCTCAGAGGCCCCCACTCCACAAGTGACCCGTGGGCCCCGCTTTTGCATTTCAGCTCAACGAGTCTTCACGGTTCCTAGTCCATTGGCTAGTGAGCCCCCCGAAGACTTCCTTTTGAATCTACCTTGCTTCCCTGGTTGCTCCAGGCCTGCTCCAACTTCCCTGCAAAGGAGAAGTTCCTCAGACCTTGCTGGTCTGCACCGAAGCCAACCTCGACATCCTGCGTGGGTTGCGTTTGCCAAGGTTTGTTAGGTCCAGTCCGGATACAGACACCGCAGTCAACTAGATCCTTTGTGGGACAGCTTGAATCCAGCTCCTGGTCATCGTCGACGCCTCCTGGTCCTCGTGGCTGAGGAGACAAACTTGCCATCTTCACCTGAAATCACCTGACATCTGGTGGTATCGTTCTATCGCCGCCCTGGTCACTGGCAAGTGACCCAGACTCTGTCCCTTCTGCTTTCAGGTTCTACAGATCTTCGATCTACCCTTGGATCCACCCGGACACTTTTCCTCTGGTCGCCTGCAGTACTTCTTTGTAGCTCTCCATTGAAAACGACGACGAAACCCGACACGAAAAGACACCTATGCACCCGGCTTCCCTGGGTGAGGTAATACGAGTACTCCGGTGCTCCCATGGGTCTAGACTCTCGAAGTGTCCTATTTTAAAAGGGCTCCATCGTAGTCCATCCAGAAGTGTCCTTAAATTGTAAATTTGTAACTTGTTTGTTTCCCATAGAAAGTCAAGGGTAACCCACGGCTGTGTTTAGACACTGCACACGTCTCCCGTGGGCCTCCTACTTCCTAACCTTTGGTTGTTTAGAGTAGCCCTTGTGATTCCACAGGCCCCAGGCCTGCTTTCTAATTCTCACGTGATTCTTATACCACTATTTTAGTATATGGTTTGTGAGGCCCCTAGGGCATAACGTTACTGTGCAACTTATCGCATGCTAATTGAGTAACTTGTATTGTACTTTTACCTCTGACCTCATAAAGAGTGCAGAGGGGTTGTGTTTAGAATAAATACATATATATTTGATATATACCTTGTGTGGTGTCCTTTCATTTGGTACTCAAGGGATTATAATTGGTAAAACAACTTGCTTAATACGCTTTCTGAAGTCTTAGCCTGATGACTGCTGGTCCATGCTACCACTAGGATAGCTTTCTATAAGGTTGACTTTACAACCACCATCAATAAGTGTCGATTAGACTGGTGCAAGGTGCCCACTAGAACTAGTGGACATCATATGCCAGGCTAACTTCTCACAGTGTGGTGTAAGCCATCCCTCGGGGAGTGGCTGGTAACATAACAACTAGAACAGTGACCAGCAAGTCACTACATCCCTCCCAAACTGTATTCAAACTGGAACAGCTAAGTCCAACTGTGGGAGAGAATAAAACAATAATAGAAACGTCCACTGAGTCTGTTCAACTGCTTGCAGAAACAAGACGATGGTACAACTGCAGCTAGGATCACCAGTTCAGCTTGGTCAGTGGTGCCCTGCGGGTCCAGTCCTCCTCTGACTCCAAAGCATGGAAGTTGGTACCAAAGTCTCTCTAGGTACAGTTCTCTGTGATGGAGCAGGTGGAGTGACAGTGAATCTGGTAGATGTCACATTGTTCACCAATCAGTCCTGGTTGTTGTTGCATCTTCCCAAAGGCAGCATTGTTTCTAGTTACAGAATAACAGAGTAGTTGCAAACATCCCTCTCTAACCAGGATGCCCCTCTCACAGGTATTCCCCTCTTACGGGATATCCCTGAGGTCCACCTCAGTAGGCTTCCACTGGGTGGATGTACTTTGCTGTGTCACTCCAACGCCACCCTCTAGGTACATGGAAGAAGCGCTATGAGTGAAGGTGGGAACCTTCAAGTCCCTCGCTCCACCTGGAGGGTAGGTGTTTCCTGATAGGATTAATCCTGCCACCCAGCACAAGATCTTCATCTTCCTGGGAGCTGCGGAGGAGTGGCTGTAGACTCATCTCTCGTGGCGGGACCCGCTCTCACTGGCGTCCCTGAGGTCTTTGCCCCTGTGTCGCCACAGTCTGGTGTGGAGTGGTGGGATCCTCTTCGTCATGACGTCCGAGCAGTCTCACAGTCCAGTCTCATGTGCGACCCCAAAGGTGGATGTCACAAATGGTCCAGCTTGCTCGCCTCTGCCCTCACCAGGTTTGCTTAGTGTTATGAAGACTCCTGGAGCTGGCTTCTCATAGTGCCACCGATGTTTCCACGGTACTGTGCTCAAATGCAGATGTTCTTGCACTCCGTCGCCTTCTTTACCTTCTGGTGTGCCAGATGTCTTATCACACACTCCTCGTTTCTTTTGTTTCTCTTCTCTTCTTTGAACTTCTGAGGTGGCCTCGTGCCACACGATTTCCTCTTTCTGTTCTTTCACTTCGCAACGCGGTCTAGTCCCATCAGGTCCCGCACTTCTTCTCTGACCAGACCTCTCCATGTGACGTGCACTTCATACAGGTCTCCCTGGTCCTGTCCTACTTCTAGGACAATGCATTCTCTTCTTTCGGTGACCAGACCGGTTGTTATGGCCTTCTTCCTTTCCAGCCGCTGCCGCTGCAGATAAGAGCGGTGGGGCTGGTTGGGGGGATTTCGAGAGACGACCACGAGGGGAAATTAATTCTTTATTCAATTTTCCCTTGTGGTCCTCTCTCAAAACCCACCCCTATCCCCAGCCGGCCGCACGCTCTTATCTGCAGAAGCCGCGGCGGTTCCTTTCACTACTTCTCGTAGGCTTTCATATTTTGACTTTCGGCCACTCTCGTCAGACCTCTCCTCGATCATCTTGTCAGAGCTCTCCTCTGTCATCTTCTCCATGACCTTCTGGCAGGTCAGCTCCTCTCTGACCTCTGGCAGGTCATCTCCTCTCTGACCTCTTACAGGTCATCCTCGCCGACCTCTTGCAGGTCATCTTCGCCGACCTTTTGCCCTCGGGCTCCAGCCCGTACCGTCAGTGTCTAGGATACGATCTTCGGCGCACTTCTCTCCTTGTGCTCTCCGTCCTTCATCTGGGGTACTCCTATGTTGGACAGCTTGCATACTCACATCTTCCCGCTGTGGTGGCATCCTTTCGCCAATAGGCGCGCATGCAGTGCCCTTTCTTCAGTCTTGTCTGTACTTGCTGCCTGGGGCTATTGCTCTGTACCACCACACACCATCTGACGGGTGCAGTAACTACCTGTGTCCACTAGGTGTCACTGTCCCCTCCTTTCTGGTTACTATACATCTTCCTTCACAGTGTTGCAGGACTGTTCACAGCCCCCCACCTGAGGGAAAACTTTTCTCTGTCCATTTCCCAGCCTGTGTCATATCTCGTTGCCAATACCACAATTCAACTTCTCCCCAGTGCAGCACTTCTTAATCTGCAAGCACCAGCATTGCTCCCACCAGTATGCACCTCTTTCCTTAATTGTTCATCATAGCAGCTCGTCTGCTGCTGTCTGTTCAGTGGACCCTAGTCTGGCCGTTTTAGTTAATATTTAGTGTCTCTTCATGGGAGCAATTCATGCCATAAATAGGCAGGCATTCTGTCCAGGTCTATCCTTGCATGTAGCCAACAGTCTCCTTCATTTCAGCTAGGTTGAGTTCCTGCACGTACGCTCCAACAGGGCGTGCTCCGCTCCTTACCTTGTGGCGTCTCTCCGTCTGAACCCTGGGACAGCATCTGGGCAGGTAGTGCTGGCTTGCCTACTCTGTTGGCGGCTGTGACAGCAGGGACACTTCTCCATTGGTTCTTGTCTCCGCTGCCACGCCGATGCTGCGAAGATCCCTTTCAAAATATTTCCTTCTCAGCAGGGCGCGGTCCCTCATACTCCCTTTAGGTGGCGCTTTCTCCATACGTTGCTTGCGGCCTGCAGGCTGTTCACATTGTGGTTCCCTCTGGTACTAGCAGCACTCCTATTGTCCAAGCTCTCCTTCTCTGTAAGTTCTACTATTTTTGTATACGGGCTGCACGGGGAGGTGTGACACATGCCACGTTCTTCAGCAGTGGCTTGAGGATGGTTGTATGTTCTTACAACACATTCCGTTGCAACGCATGCCTTTACCACACATGCGTTACAACGGCATGGTATTTCAACGCATAATCTTATCCTCGAATTCTTCGGTGGTGACGTCGTACGTCGTTAAGAGGAAGCAGAAGTTTCTTTCCGTTTCCTCTAAAACGACACCGATTGCCTGCACATCCTGACGTGACTTCAGGTGAGGTTTTTTTTTGGGGGGGGGAGACCCCCCAAGCCCCCCTTTTTTAATTTGAACCTTTACCACATATGCCTTTACTACATACCTCGTAGTAAAGGTATGCGTGGTAAAGGCTTTCGTGGTAATCACGCATGCGTTGTAATGCATGCGTGGTTAATGTATTCGTGGAAACGGCCGCGTTGTAGTGGCCGTTTCCCCTCGAGGACTATACCGGCTCCACCTCCCGGTTTCTTGCATGCCTCACTCTTGTGGTCAGTGGCCTTTTGCCATCTCTGCCATACTTCCCGGCCCTCTGTGGCAGCCACTCACCTTACGGGCTGTGTGGGGGCTGGATTCCCGATTGGAATCTCCAGTGAGTTGCCTTGGCACCACCGGCTGTCTCAAAGACTGATGCCCCCTCCTCTTGCCACTCGGTAAGGCCTCGGCGCAGCACTCCTTCACATGCCTTATGGGCCCGGCAGCCTTCTTGCTTTCCGACCCTTTTCATTGACAGCTGCTTGGGCTACCATCAGCGTTGGATTGGTACCACGGGCACTCGGGCAATGCCCAAGGGGCCGGTAGCAGAGTCCAGCTGTGGGCTGCTTTTTTGGGCAGCCTGGAGGGGCTGATTTGGGCAGTTTCCGTGTTGTTCGATGCCACCAGCGGCACAGTGGGGCCCTGAGTGGCCTTTCTGGAGGTAGATGGGCGTCCGTTACCACCCTTTTATCAACGCCAGAGGTGTCACTCCTTTTCTCTCGCTGGGCCGGCCCATTAATGTATGCATATGGAGCGGGGGCAGGGGGCCTGAGCAAACGTGGTCTCACTTGCTTTCAGGTGTGTTTCACCAGTGTAAACTAATCTGAGCATTTTTTTTTAACCCCCCACCCTCTTTTTTTAATAAAGCCTCGCCGAAGCAGTGTTTTGCAGAGAGGCAATGTTCAAATGTGGGCCACTTTTTTGTGCGTGCCCGGGCCGATTTTCAATCCCAATCCAACCCTAGCTACCATCCCCTTAGCAGTGCCCGGATCAGCCTCAGCACCTGTAGGCACGTTGCGGGGCTTCAAGGGTAACCTCCCCTTTTGCCACAGGCTCTTCTGGGGGTCTTCTGACAGCCCGGACTGGTTAAGTTCAGTCGCTCTGGGTCACCTCTCACCCAGTGACCGAGCACTCCTCCTCCTCCTCCTCGCCCAACAGGATGCAGCAGTGGGCCGGCAGCTCTGCAGTTCAGTGCCACTCTCGCTCCTGTTAGGGTCTCATCAGACCTTCACTAGGGCCTTTCGCCCTCACCATGCAGTTCTTTCTGTAGTCCAGTGACGACGTACCTTCATGGGCACATCAGGTGCGGGGTGGACTCCCGATCACCTCCTTCTACCCGCAGGCTTCTTCCATGCCCCGGCGGGCAGTTAGGCGCTGTCTACGCCTGCTAGCAGGAGGCACCCTTGATAGGGGCAACTCTCCTCCCCATCTAACACCAACAAGACGGCTGCACACGTGGGCTCACCCGCTCGTCGTCAAAGTAATGGTGCAGGCCCTAGGTCCCCATGCATAGATAAGGAACATGTACTGACGGTGCCACCTGGCCCGTCCACACACGCAGACACGCACGCATGCAGCCTGGGGGCGGGTCAGACCTCAGGTATAAATAAATGGGCGCGAGACCGCTCGTGGTCTTCGGCCCCTAACGTGCAGCTAGTGTCTGGTGTGTACTTTGGAGCAGTGTGTACTTAGGCCCCACTTTGCGGCATAGGCCTTCCCTGCCCCCGTCCACCTCTACACTGGCGACGAGGAGGGTACTCTGCCCACGCCTCGCCCCCGCGGATGCGCTTGCCGTGTCCCGCGGTGCTGCTGGTGCCGCGCTCGCGCTGCCTGCGCTAGAGCCCACGGCTGTGGCCGTAATCCCTTGCGGGTGCTACCCCGCTGTGTCGGCCGGTCCGGCCCTACCTGGTGAGGGCGGTGTCTTCGCGCCTGATGCGGCGCTAGAGGTGAGCCCCATCTGCGGCCCTGCTCTGCCTGCCTGCTGCCCCAGCGCTCCAGCCCATCTGCGCCTGGGTGGGAACTCACGCGGCGACGCGGTTGGCGTCGATCGGAGGGACTGGATCGGCCCTCGCCGCACCCCCGCTACCGCTCACGCATCTCGCGGACGCGGAGTGTTTACCCTGCGGATGCTCACGCATCTCGCGTAGCTCCCGATTTAGCCGTTTTGCAGGGTGGGACACGCCCAGAAGCACGTGCACCGGCTGTCAGGACCTCGGGGAGTCTGATAGGGCTGGCAGGCCCACAGGAAAGGACAGACTCTGGCCCCAGGGGACGAGGGAGGCCCACCATTTTGCCGCTGCGGCAGGACGCCGCGTGCTACCGCTTCACGCCTGCATCAGCGCGTAGCCCACGCCCAACAGACAACCAAAGATGAGCCAGCAAGCTAATGTGGGGACAGCAGCGACTGGACCCGTCCACCAAGCTCCAGCTCCACCACCACCGGTGGCACCGCAAAATGCTGTACCAGTGCCAGCTGGACTGCAAGCTCAGGTCCCCGCCAACAACTTCGCGCCTACCCCACCTGGACACGCGGTGGCGGCGCCGCTTCCACCGTTTAGTGAGCTGTCTAACTCCTCCACGGCGGCCGCGCGGTGGCGCCTCTGGCTTGGTCGCTTAGAACATTACTTCGTGGGCGCCAGAGAAAACGATGGTAAAGTCAAACGCTCGCTACTCATGTGCTATGGGGGTGACGAGCTGTATGAACTATTCGAAACCTTGCCGGACAGGGGCGACAACGACGATTACACGGCTGCGGTCACGGCGCTCAATCGCCATTTTGACCCCCGCGTCAACCCAGATTACGAGTGCTTCAAGTTACGCCAGGCCCGTCAGGCGGAGGGTGAGTCAATCGACATCTTCTACGCGAGGTTGCGCAAACTCGCCATTTCCTGCGAACTCCCGGACAGGACGTTGGAGATCAGAGCACAGCTCATACAGGGCTGTCGGTCAGTTCAGCTAAGACGCCTTATCCTACGACAGCCACGAATAAGCCTGGATGAGATCCTTGTGCTGGCGCGGTCGCACGAACTATCGAATGCCAGGGCGGAGGCGATGCAGGCCGCGTTGGACAGACCTGCTGCACCAGCGAGACAGGTGTCGATCAAGGAAGAACACGTTGACGTCATCTGCAGGAGGCCGCCCCAGCCAACGCAGAGAACTCAGCCACGAGTCGCCTCGCACTCTGCATGTGGGAATTGCGGAATGGATCACCCCCCGAACGGACGGTGTTTCGCACGGGGAAAAGCATGCTCCAACTGTGGCAACATGAACCGTTTTGCGAAAGTATGCCGCAGTAGCGGAAATCGTCGTGCTGGATCAGGCGGGAAGGGCGCCACGCAAGGAGTCCGCCAAATCTCCCTCGAAGATCCCGGCCCTTGTGGTGATGCACCACGGACGGCGTTCCATTTGGAAGACGACGAGTACGACGACATCTTTTTTGTCTCCTTTGTGGGGCGAGAGGGTTCCAGGAGGAGGCCACCACCGATGTGCGAAGTCCAGATCGGGGGCTCCCCAGTGCCCGCGTTGATTAACACGAGGGCGTCAGTGAATGTAATGGACAGCACGCAGTACGAGCAGTTATCTCCTCACCCACCACTGATGCCCTCAAAAGCCCGAATATACACGTACGATAGTGATAACCCCCTGCCATTACGTGGAGCAATTGAAGTAATGGTGTCCTGCAATGATCAAAGGGTGAACACGAAGTTTCACATGACCGGAGGCAAGCGTGGTATGCTGCTCAGCTGCCACACCGCAGAGGACCTCCAGCTCGTATTTTTTGCTAACAAAGTATACGAAAAGCACGCGGATACCATACTGAGGGACTTCCCAACGCTCTTTCGAGGCCTGGGCCGCCTGAGAGGGAAGTTGTTTAAGCTGCACATCGACCGCACGGTGAGACCGACAGCACTACGGCATCGGAGGGTACCGTTCCACCTGTGGCCGCAGGTAGATGAGGAGCTGAAGAAGCTTGAGGAGCTCGGGGTAATTGAAAAAGTGTCGGGTCCTACGCCATGGGTGTCACCCCTTGTCATAGCCCCAAGCCCAAACAACCAGGCGCAATACGGTTGTGCGTGGACATGCGCCTCCCGAACAAGGCCATCAAGAGGGAGCGTCGTCTTACTCCGACGATGGACGACATAGTTGCTGATCTAAATGGGGCCAAGTGGTTCTCTAATCTGGACTTGAATGCGGGCTACCACCAACTGGAGCTCCACCCCGACAGTCGCAACATCACAACGTTTTCCACCCACGTCGGCCTCCGCAGATACAAGCGCCTGAGTTTCGGCGTCTCCTCAGCTACGGAGGTATTCCAGAATGCCATCAAGGAGACGCTGTTGGGGCTCTGTCGGAGTCATCAACCTAAGCGATGATATCCTGGTCTTCTCCAAGACGCTGGAGGAGCACCACGGACACCTTCGAGCCACGCTTCGGCGCCTGGCAGACCATGGACTCACCCTGCACCGGGAAAAGTGTTCATTCTATAATGAATCGGTGGAGTTCTTTGGGTATGTCTTCTCCCGCGACGGGCTAAGAGAGGACCCAAAGAAAGCGGAGGCCATCCGGGCAGCACCCAAGCCGACGTCAGCTACAGAAGTCCGCAGTTTTCTAGGGATGGCCACGTATTGTGGCCGCTTCATCCCCAACCTGGCGTCCCTATCAGAACCACTGCGCACGCTCACCAAGGCAGGACACCCGTGGTCATGGTCCGCGAGGGAGGACGATGCATTTCGCGCCGTGAAAGAAGCTCTCATAGATGATACGGTCATGGCGTACTTCAGGCCGCACCGACAGACAGAAGTCGTCATAGATGCCAGCCCGGTGGGGCTAGGGGCGGTCCTGATGCAGAAGACAGAGGACCACGAGTGGGTGCCCACGGCGTACACCAGCCGAGCGTTGACAGCAACCGAAATGCGCTATGCGCAGATAGAAAGAGAGGCGCTTGCCATAAAATGGGCTTGTCAATACTTTCATTTATATCTCTTCGGCCATGAGTTCAAAGTCGTCACGGACCACAAACCGCTAGTCCCGCTATTCGCAGGGACGACCAGGCTAGCGCCGTCCCGGATCGAAAGATGGGCCGTCCAGCTCTAGACGTACAGATTCGAGGTCATTTACCGCCCCGGAGCCGATAACCCGGCAGATTTCCTTTTGCGTCATCCGGGACACGTCTCCCCTCCCTCGGAACTGGAAGACTTAGAGGATGTCGAGGAGTTTGTTAAGGTGCTGTCACAAGACGCTTGTCCCAAAGCCCTCAAAATAGAAGAGATCGGAGCTGCCACAGACCGAGATGAGTGCCTCCTCCGGGTGAAGAACACTCTAGAGAATCGGAGCTGGAAGCATTTTCTCGACGGAGCCAGCGCACTAACGACCGAGGAGCAAGCGTTTCGCCAACAGATGTGGCGAGCACAGAGTGAGCTTAGCACTGGACCCCATGGAGTGGTCTTGCGAGGTGCCACTATTGTCATCCCTTCGAGCCTCCAGCGAGAGGTAGTGCGCCTCGCCCACCAAGGACATCAGGGAGTGGCTAAGACGAAGGCTCGGTTGCGAGGCAGAGTGTGGTTCCCGGGGATCGACTGTGCGGTAGAGGAGAAAATCTGCAACTGCCACTCGTGTGTTATCACAAGCCAGGAGCAGGCACCACACCCAGTCTTCACGGAGGAACTATGTGACATTCCCTGGTCGAGGGTGAGCATTGATTTTGGTTCATTCCCAGATGGACGACAAGCCCTAGTGCTGATTGACTCATGCTTCCGATTCCCGGTAGTGGAGGTAATACCTTCGACTGCCTTCTGCCACGTCAAGCCAGCATTGGATCGGACATTCGCCATGTTGGGTTTCCCCGATGAAATAAGGTCGGACAATGGACCACCCTTTCAGGGCACTGAATTCCAAACATACCTCACCAGGCGAGGCATACATCACCGGAAGATCATGCCGCAATGGCCTCAGGCCAAGGGAGAGGTCGAGAGGTTTATGCGGACACTGAACCGGGCACTGCGAATCGGCGTGGAAAAAGGGGAAGGACCTGAGGAGTGCTTGTCGCAGTTTTTGACCGCCTACAGACAGACACCGCATTGCACCATCAAATGCGCCCCGGCTCACGTCATGTTCCGGAGAGCGCCAAGAGACAGCATACCGACAAGCCCAGCGTGGCAAGCCCCCGAGTTGAACCACGAGGCAACTCAAGACCGAAGAAGAAGAACCAATGAGAGAGCAAGCCGAGTGCGAGGAGCCCGGGTCCGGCCACTGGTGGCAGGAGATCACGTGGTCCTCAAAACCCGCCACCGCAACTGGAAGTATCAAACAACAATCGAACCCGAAGTGTGGGAGGTTGTGAACACTCACGGCACCATGGTGTCAGCCTCCTGCGGCTCGAGAGTGGTGACACGGAACGTGTCATGGTTCAAGTGTGTCTCCACGAACGAAGCCACGAGGGAACAGATGTCAGAAGATACGGAAGGTGGTGATGACCCCCCGGTCCATCCCGAGACGCCGGCAACCCAGAGAGAGAGAGAGAGAACCATCACCGCTCAGGAGGGAACAAGAGCCATGTGTCACCCAGGCAAGCCCTGAGCGAGAGACGGAGGAAACAGCAAGAGAAGAAGCGGCCGAAGGACAGCGAAGCCGGAGGTACAATCTCCGACCAAACCCAAACCCCAGTCAGAGACTCCGGGACTATGCATGGGGCCTCCAAGTTGCTGAGACAGCGAAATGAGACTGGACTAATCATCTGTGAGTTTGGAGGGATGTACTGACGGTGCCACCCGGCCCGTCCACACACGCAGACACGCACGCATGCAGCCTGGGGGTGGGTCAGCCCTCAGGTATAAATAAATGGGCGCAAGACCGCTCGTGGTCTTCGGCCCCTAACGTGCAGCTAGTGTCTGGTGTGTACTTTGGAGCAGTGTGTACGTAGGCCCACTTTGCAGCATAGGCCTTCCCTGCCCCCGTCCACCTCTACAGAACACACAAACACTAGTAGCTGGTGGGTAGAACAGGCCCAGGGCACGTGCGCCCGTCCCCTTTTATTATCAGGGTCACATGTCCTACATTGCCTGGGGAGGATGGGTGTGGGGTGGGGTGTAAGCCAGCCCTCGGGTTGTGGCTGGTAACATGACAACAAGAACAGTAACCAGCAGGTCACTACAGTAGTAATACACAAAGTGCCACGTTTTGTGCCTGATCTTGCACCATAAATTATGCAACCCTGTAGCATCATTTGGTCCCCCCCTGCCACATAATTCCAGTGGTATACATAATGGGCGCAACTCCAGTGTTAATCAGATCTTGGCACTGCACGGCCGCCATCTTCGACTGGTTCCACACACTCGTCGTCGCCTCCTCGCGCTTCATGTCTAACAGCCGTCGCTGACTCCCCACCCTGTGACATTCGTGCACACACGCATGGCAGATGTCTATTAGCTCGCTGGCTGCTTTTCCCCGCATGTGACTAGCAGCCGGGCCCGCGCTATGAAATATTCATCGATTGGTAATTAAATTCCACGGTGCTTTATTCGCTGCCTTCCTCCTCCTTTTGCCCGCCCCGCAGCCAGGCGCTCGCCGCCTCCCGTCGAGCATGAGTCCAAACCCGTCATCGCCGTGACTCAAGGCAGGGTTCAGCGGGAAGTCACCGGCAGCCCCACGGGAAGGCCCATAAGATCAGAGATAAGCACGCACGCTGCGGGGGTGGGGGTGCGGGGGGCGTCTGGCAGGCCAAGGACGCTGCCACCTGCTCCGCAGCCACACACAGCGACAGCCACCTGCACCCCGGGCTGCACTCAGAGAGCCTGGGGACGGCTAGGGGGCACTTTCAGGACAACGCGTGCCTCAGGACGCGCTTGGGGACCACCGGCCTCACTAAATAAAGCTGAGGTCAGGGATGAAGTGCCGGGCGAGAGCTGGGTGTAGTAAAATGCTACAGAACAGTATTCTGTGTACAACGCCAGGATAGAATTCCACTTTCCACAAGGAGTTTTCATACAGGAATCTCAGCGTTTGGACGCAGTTCACAATTAATGTGCAAAGTTACTGATTAAAAGGCCAGGTTTACTATCTATACTTTGCACAGCTCTACCTTGACACTATGTATTTTAATGGTATGTAGATTTGGCAGTAATTTTGTAGTCGGTATTTTGGCTCTGATCTTCTTATTAGACACTATTAACATCGACAGTATTCTGACATACCGCATTAGTGAGGCTGGTCTAGTTATAGAACAAGAGAAGCCAATGCGTAATTTGAGCCGGTGGTTGCCCCCGCACTTACTTCTCCGCACTAGACATTCTTCGATAGGAAGAAATGAAAAACGCACAAAGAGGGAAGACGGAGGAAAAGAAAGACAAATTAAACTCATAAAGGACAAAAGCAGGAACCTGTCAGAGTGTGATAAAAGGGCAGGGAATGCCTGGTAATGGATTAAAGAGGCAAGTGGTGGATTGAAAACTGCACAGCTTTGGTATTCAGTGCACTGACATTTAATTGCACTGACCGTGGGCTTCTGAGCAGAACTTTGGGCACTGCATCTATTAATTTACAATTTAACAATTGAGCTGGAACAGTAGGTCTCAGTGGTGCCAAGTCCACTGTCCCAGCTGCGTTCTTCCAGGCCCCTTACTTTTCCCCATCACCACAGAGTTGACTGTGAATATATATTTTTATGTAGCGCTTCATACCACACTTCTGCAGTTTCTAAGCACTTTATGTAGAGCTTATCCCCGAGTTTCTAAGTTCTAAACAGATGTCACTATTACCCAATTTATGGTACTCTATTTTTGTAGCTTTGACGTATGGAGGCTGGGTCTGCCTTGCAGGAATTCAAACTTGTGACCTACAGATCAATGCATTTGGCCCTGGTAAGCGTGAACTTTCAGTTCACTGAGCCACCCTCGCTGACATAGCTTCCCCGCACACCATTGCATAGGCGTTAAATGTCCTATGGCAGGTTATTATTTAAACCCCTGACTGCTTTCATTGCCTCTGTAAGGCATGGGTGTCAGCAAACTCCTTTAACCCTTTCCCTTCTGGAATCAAATCTTAACACCTTTGTTGCGGCGGCTATTCCGCCGCAACGCTAAGGGGCGGGGGGCCGCGTGGCACTCACACGCTGGTGACAGAACTGCTCCGTCACCAGCCTCGGGTGAGCTGTACTGATGACGCAGCGGTTCCGTCATGGCCCCGCCCGCTCAATAGAACGCGCCGCGCAGGCGCAAAATCAGCGCCGCGCAGGCGCGTCGGGTGGGCCATGACTTGTCCATCCTTAAACTCTGCCTTAAATTTTATTTTAAACACCCCAACATGCTAGTGCAAAGTCCCCATTCGGAAGCCACTCTCCCTTGTTGCTTCCCCATTTACTTCTAAAAAGTGGGCTTACGTGTGTGGAGCGAAAGTAGGAGACAGAGGCCTCTGCCGTATGTTCGTGAATGCCAAAGCCACCCCTGGGTTCGCTGGTAATAGCTATAATCGGGATGCACTGGGCCCACCGAACCCCCTGGGCCCCGATGCCAACACTGCACCTGCTGCACACATCATAGCTAATCCTTTGATCACAAATTGGCCGCTTACATCTAAACCCCCTGAAAACGTGGGCGGCGGCCCCCCGCAGGTCGGCGCGGGCCCGGGGCAGCGTCGACACCTCATCACCTCACGCCGTCTTCATCCGCCGCGCCGGGCGGGCTCCCCTGGCACTGCATTAGCTTTGTTCGCCGAGGCACCCGCGCTGCTCCCTCTTCGATTAAGTCAGTAACGGGCCGTTAATAATGCAGAGGGCTGTAAAATATTAAGCAGCCCGCCGGAGAGAGCGCGCTGCAGCCGCGCGCGGAGGAAGACGCTCCCGCGGCCTCGTCAGGTTCACGGAGAGAGGCGGGAAGCTACCCTACCCGGGCACTGCCCGGCCCGCTCCCCCGGAGGAGAAGGGTTGGGGGTGATAAGGTGGGCGAGGCGCGGGCTCTATTCGGGCACTGCCCGGCCCGCTCCGGAGAAGGGTTGGGGGTGATAAAGCGTTCATTTACCTCAGAGGTGAAAATAATGTGAAAGAGGGGGAGGGGGAATACTTGTTTAAACAGCACACGGGTAAAAATGCAGCTAGGGAGGGGGAGGGATAAATGATAGAGGTGTTTACATATCACTGAGTTAAAAATTACTATACAAAATGAGAAGGAAGGTATGAGTGGAATTTAAATACCTCATAGTAGAAACGATGTGCTGGAGCGGGGCCATATGATACAAGAGTTTAAAAATCTGGAGAGTGAGAAAACAGTATGGGGTACTGGCGAGGGATGTTTGACAGGTACGTCTGGGGTAAAAATACTGTACATGTGGTGGGGAGGTTTGATCGAAGCGTTTAAATACCGCCGGGGTAAAAATACTGCATAGGAATTAGACTGGAGATATAATAGAGGCGTATAAATAACTGAGTTAACAAATAATGTACAGTGAGATAGGAGAGGTATGATTAGTGCATTATTGGATACCTCGGAGTGAAAATATAGGTCTGGAGGGAGAAAGGAGACTTGAAAGAGGTATGCATTTACCTGAGGGGTAAAAATACTATACAGGAGGAGAGAGGTGATGTAAGACTTTAAATGCCTCAAATGTAAGAAACCGAGAACAGGAGGGAGAGAGGAGGTATGAGTGCTAGAGACATTTAAATACCCCAAGGGCAAAAATACTGCACATGAGGTAGAGGGGAGGTATGATAGAGTGTTTAAAAACCTCAGGGGACGGAGGGCGATATGATAGAGGCATTCAAATACTTCTGTGGTAAAACAGCAGCCCAGGTGGAGGGAGAAGGTATGACAGAGGTTTTTTAAATACCCCAGGTGTAAAAATAGTAAGCATTTGGAGACAGTTGTGATATGATAGAAATGTTAAACTATATCATGCGTAAAAATATACAGGAGGGAGATGGGGATATGACAAAGGTATACAAACACTTCAAGGTTAAAAAATACTGTACAAGAATGTGAGGGGAAGATGCTATCGAGATATTTAATGCCTCAGGAGTAAAAATAGCTTATTGGGAGAGCTGTGACATGGCAAAGACATCAAAAAAACCTCTGGGGTCGAACCGGAGTGTAAGGGGAAGAGTAAGGCCATGATAGAGAAGTTTAAAGGCCTCAGGAATAAAATACAATATTGGAGGGACAAGAAAGATATGGTTGAGACCTTTAAATACCTCAAAGGTAAAAGTAATGTATGGGGGAATGCAACAATATGACATAAATGTTTAACTGCTGCAGCGTTAGATAAAAACATTACAGGAGGGGATGCAAAGCTATGAAAGAGCATTTTAAATACATTTGGAAAATTATCTGTACTGGAGTCAGAGGGTAGATATGATAGGGTCATTTAATTATCCCAGGCATAAAGATAGGGAGTATATGAGGCAGAAGTGTTATTTCCCAAGCATTAAAATACTATAGAGTTAAACATATTGTACAGTAGGACAGGGGGGATTATATAGGCATGTTTAAATGCTTCAGATGTAACAGAGTACTGGAGGAAGAGGGGAGAAAGGACATTTAAATACCTCAGGTATTGAACTATATATAAGACGAAGAGTGGAGTTATGCCAGAGACATTTACGTTTCTCAATAATAAAAAGACAGAGCCGGAGAGGGGGACATGGAGAAATGAAATACTCCGTGGCATACACACAGAGGCAGGAGAGGGAGAGACGTGCCTCTCAGGTACACATATTGTGGAGAAAGTGCTCAGATTGCTCTGGAGGTAATGGTCCGTAATTGAACTTCATGAGTTTAGACTTATCCAGGGGCAATTGGGAGGAAGAAGGAACTTGGAATAAAGTGCAAAAAGCTGCCTGCCTGCCTGAGGACGGGGGGGGGGGAGGGAGGGGTAAAATCATGTGTTACGCCCTGGGTGAGACACTAAGGCGAGCAAGGGCAGAGTGTGAGACAATTTCTAACGGTTGGTGAAATTTATAGGGTTGGAAGCAGCTGAAAAGGTGGATTTGCGGTGACAGCATAGTGTGGTAACTGTGGTTCTCGTAATAATGTTTCTGGGACACAGATTTGGGCCGAGAGATGTTGCCTGACTCAATGTGAACCTGATGCAGGGGTGTGTCTTCAGGGTGGGGTGTGTGGGGTGGAACACCCCCAGTGTTCTGTTTACTTTCAGTTGGGTAACATGCATAGCTGACTGGCTGGTAGGGTCAGCCCACCTGTTGCCTAGTTCCCTGGCACAGAGTAGGATGTTGTGGCACGGCCCTGTCTTAAGCCCTTTTAAAACGTTGGGAACACACACTGTCTGCTGGCGGGTCCCTGTCACAGTGGCCCAGTGCAAGACATTAAGGTCAACTCTCACTGTGTTGATTGCGGTGGCTGGGCCTGCATGCTGAATACATGAGTCAGAAAGGAAGACGCCTCTATGCGTCCCATTTAAAAGATGTTCAAGACTGATATGTTCTGTTGAGTCATTCCTGCAGCCCATAGAGCCAGCACTCATTCAGGTGTCTGCCACCCTGAGGTCCATGTTGCTTTCAAGCAGTTTGAACCTGTCTGAGGGCGCTTGGGAACACATAGGGTGCTTGTTCTGCTCCCACAGATAAAGTATGACTACTAAAGTAGGCAAAAAAAGTGTGAGTGTTGGTGTGTGCACTTGGGGTGTGTTCATGTGTATGCATGTGAGTGTAGTACAGAAGTGTATCCACATGAGTGTGGGTGCACATGAGCGTGTGCGCATGTGAGAGTGTGCATGTGAACGAGTGTGCAAAGAACTGTGAGTGCAGGAATTTCACCTTGTGGTGACAGATTTGAATCTGGGTATCCTACTCACCCTTTCATCCTTCTGAGGCTGATAAAATGAGTACCATTGAGCAGGGTAACAGTAAACATGTTGCTCTGTTCCAAGATACCCCAAGGGTTGAATATATGCTTTCATAAGTATGTATGTTATGTGTGCATGTGAGTGTGTGTGTATACATGAGTGTTGTGTCTGTATATATGTGAACTAGTACCTTTGTTAGTTTGTGTGGCAGTGGCAGAAGTAGCATCCAACCTTTCAAATTGAGTGCACTGGCAAAAGCATTAGTTTGTCAGTCACAAACAGCTAAATGAATGGCTTCTCCAGGATGGGTTTTATGTGCATTGGTAGATTACCTGTGTGTATGTCAAATTTAGGGGGTACGAAATTCATATAATTTGCTTTTGCATAATTATGTGATATTTTAGAAAAATTATGCAAAATGCAAATCCACCATTTTGCGCTACATTTTAGCATGAACTACTCCTTGTCAATGTTTTTTTTTTGCCCTCATTTCACCATGGTGTCTGCAACTCTTGGAACATTTGGCACCCTCAATCAATCTTACGGTCCATTGCATTCACTCGCAGCAAGACTCCCAGGCTCTGGTCTTATTGGGTGGGGGGTGGCAATGACCCACCTCTGGGTCCATGACCTGGTGTAATCATAGGACTATATTTAGGTGTTTTTCCTGCAGCCCTACATAGTGCCATGAGTGCCAACCTGCCCATTTTATAAAATCCTCCCAGATTTCCCTTGGTGACTTGCATTTGAAATCCATATTACTAGTCCACTTTTCCACTTTTAACCACTCCATTGGGTGTGGGGGAGCGGGATCTAATCAATGTTTACAAATCTCTCACCTGACCAGAAGCAACAGATAGAATGCTAGGACCCTTTGCTTGCTATTCAAAGTGTTGAGCGTAACATTATCCACCCCAAGGAGTACCAAGGTCACTGTCATGACATGTTCCCCCAAAATGTCCCTCATAGTAGTTTCCACAGTCTTCCAATATTCTTGAATCTTAGTGCATAATGCACATCATTTGCTCTTGGGAGATTACCTCTTACATCTGGGTCCTGGCTGTATCACAAACATGGCCACTTTTGAGCGGTCTAATACTGCCTATTAATTACAAAGAAGTGGTGATGTTTCATGTTTGCGGGCGTGACTGTTGAGTATAGCAATTTTAGAGAGTCCATCCAAAGAAATTGTATGTTTTCTTCCTGAACTACATTTGACCAGATCGCAAAAAGGGCCTCCAATTTCTCTTCCTCTGCCTCCAGAAAAACCCATACCACTTTCCCACTTCTTTACTTTTCAGACTAACATCTTGAAGGAGGGTCTTGAAATCCCATAGCCCTCATGTCTCCTTAGAAGCTGTTGCAAACCATGGTGTAAGCTGCATACATTTAAATCTTGACAGTCTGTTGCCCGTCTTTATGCTCAACACCTCCCATGGTACCACCCTTCTTTGGAATGCAACAATATGACATCATAGTCAAGTCTCCCCATTTGGATATCTCAGCTTGTTTTAAAGGGAGACTTAGTCTATCCCTCAGGCATTCTGGTGTCCCAGGGGGATCCCAAATCGGTGCGAATTCTGAATAATACCCAATGTTTAGCATCTTCCTTATTCCACACCACAGATACTGTGCGGTTTTTAAAACCTTTGGCCTTACTTTTTTGAAGAATTTGTGGACTCTAAGTATGTATAAAAAAGCTACTGGGAAGAAATGTTTGCACACATTAAAAGCATGCTGGGGTATCCCATACCCACATCTATGTAGGGAGTGCTATTAGGCATTCGCGACCCATCCCTAGAACATCAAACTAAGGCTGACAAGGCCATCTTGTGGACCTGCATTGGGGCGGTGTTATATATTAATGTTTACTTGTTTCTCCCAGTTCTCTCGTGCTTGCAAGCACGAGAGACCTTCAATGTGTTCTAGAGTTTCTTGTTCAGCCTTGAGGATTCCAGGAACGTCACTTCAGACGTTGGCTTCCTCAAGACTGGACGGCTCTGGTGTTGGGTGCGTTATTCAAAACTTAAATATTGAATAAACTTCGGAATTGAACCTACACGTGTCTCCAGGACCTTAAATACAACATATTTGGCGACGATCGGGATTTCCTCGCACCCACCGCCAACCAAGACTCACCGAGACAACTCGACCACTACTCGTCCTCAGCTGAGCCCGCCTCCAGTCCAGCCATTGCAGGTCGTATGTCTTTGGACACTTTCTCGTCCATCACCTAGCTCCCGGCGCGGATTTTCGTCATTTCTGACAATTTTACGGCGCTGCTTGTCTCTGTCCGTTGCTGCCTCGCGCTCTATCACGCGCGCAACGCTTCAACTGTCTGCGCGCACTGCTTCACGCGCACCACGCAGCAACCACCAAACAAGCCCACCGCCTGTAGAAAATCACGCTGTTTATCACCATAGCAACGACGCCGGCGGCCATTTTTATCGACCTTCACGCATCATTCTGTGTTTAACACAGTTTACCGATGCCAATTTCATTAGCGACTGCAGCTATAGGCACTCTTCATTGCCTACCAATTGTAATTGACTTTCTCATCTAGCAAAATCAATTATAACACAGCGATAGGCACGCTTCACAGCCTATCATCATCATTTACCTTACTTTATTACAAGTTATATAATAACTACAGCGATAGGCACGCTTTATTGCCTACCATGTTCCTTTGACATTACAAGTCTTCAAACAACTATAGACACACATTACTGTCTATCATATTTATTTCTTTTAATATTTTACATTTTGAATTCATTTCTTTTATTACTTTACATTTTGAACATTTTCAATTATCATATTAATAGACATTACTTATTGTCTCTCACAAAAAATTACCATGGCTTCCTCTCAACAATTTCAAACACCAGCTCCTTTTTTACAAACTCCTGGCAAACCTACTCTTGCTTGGCGCAATTGGTTCAAAAGTTTTGAGAACTACTTGGTGGCCATTGATGCTACCAAATATGATCCTCCTCGCAAAGTCGCTATTCTCTATGGATGTTTAGGAGTTGCTGCTCAACAAGTTTTTGAAAACTTACCCCATATTTCTGCTCCCACTGGTGAAGCAGGTGACGGCTGGAATGCTTATGAAGAAGCCATTGCTCGTCTCAATAAACAATACGACGATGAACCTAGTATTGTTTTAGAACGTCACAATTTTTTCAAACGTAAACAAAGTGTTGACGAAAGTGTAGAAGACTATATCGCTCAACTCAGAATCTTAGCTTCTACCTGCGAATTTGGTGCTGGTACAGATATCTACATTAGAGATCAATTCATCTTGGCTTGTTACTCAAAGAAAGTCCAAGAACGTTTGTTAAGCTGCAAAAATCCTCCCTTATCCGAGACAGTTGATATTGCAAAAGGGATTGAACGTGCAACTTATTCATCTAAAATTCTACAAGAGAGTCTATCTCAACCCTCCGTTCATTTAGTTGATCAAGCTTCTGGTTTCACTCACATTGACCTTGTCAACAATTCCTCAAGACAACCAAACAAGAAACCACTCATTTGCTACAGATGCGGATCCAGGAATCATCTTGGCAATTCTCCCACGTGTCCTGCTTCTGGGAAAAAATGCTCATCCTGCAAGAAGATTGGACATTTCCCCTCTGTTTCCAGAGGTCGCAAAAGATTCACCAGAGTCAATAACATTGAGTTTCAAGAAAATGTAGAGTCTTGTTCCTCTAGACTCAATGATGTTATGTTATCCATTGAATGTGATTCTATCGAATTTACTAAAATTAAGAATCCCTTGTGTGAATTGTTGATAAGCACAATTTCAATCCAGGTCAAAGCCGATTCTGGGTCTCCTATCACCATTCTATCCAACCTTACATTTTACACTAATTGGAGACATGTTGCTCTTTCAAAGTCAGACGTCAATCCCAAAGCCTTTGGCGAAAAAGACATCGATATGTTAGGTTTCTTTTATTCTGATATTGCTTGCATAGGCAGATACACATTTACCAAAGTCTATGTTGCCCTTAAGGGCAGGGATATTGTAGGTTGGTTCGATTTAGCCAGAATGGGTTTGATTCTCAAACCTGGATCTGATCAACCTATCGCCCTAGGCGACATTCCTGATGACTATTATACTAGTCATGATTCCGGGAACTTCAATATTTCGGATCTTTCCTTTCCCATAATCAAAATGGACACCTTATTAAGTTCCTTTCCGAACTTATTTAAAAATAAGGTTGGCACAGTGCTTGGTTTTAAACATGAAATACGACTTAAACCCAATGCTCAACCCATAGTTCACAAAGTTCGTCCTCTGCCCTTGAGTGCTAGAGATGAACTTAAGGCTGTCCTGAAAAGTCTCTGCAATGAGGGAATCATTGCCCCTTGTGACTCGTCTGAATGGGTGTCTCCTATCGTTTTAGTTCGCAAAAAATCCGGAGAGGTAAGATTGTGTGCTGATTTACGCCCACTAAATAACAATATCATAGTGGATTGCCACCCCCTTCCCAAAATTCATGACCTTTTGGCTAATTTGGGTGAAGCTAAATTTTTCTCCCTCCTTGACCTCAGGTCTGCTTATCACCAAATTCCCTTGTCCCCCTCATCTCAAGAATTAACAACGTTCATCACACCTTTTGGTGCCTACAAGTACCTCAGGCTCCCCTTTGGTTTGGCTTCAGCAGCCAGTATTTTCCAAAAACTAATGGACAACCTATTCCAAGACATCCCTGGTGTACAGGCATACCAAGATGACATCTTGGTCTATGCCAATGACTCCTTACAACATAATCACACTCTTAATACTGTCTTACAAGTTTTAGAAAAGGCTGGCATGACTGTTAGACATGACAAGTGTAAATTTGGTGTTCAAGAGTTAGATTACTTGGGCCACTCCCTTTCCCCTAATCAGACCCCCCAGGATATAGCGGCATGGATTGGCAAATTTAGCGGCACAAAAATGAAAATTTAGCGGCACAAAAAGGGAAATTTAGCGGCATTTAGCGGCATTTTGTTTTGTGGTTTTTGCAACACCAAACACAGATATCTTACTGTTTGAGTTATTTGACAACATGGAGCTATGTACGTTGTCAGTCTGTGCTCCTCTTACACCTACCTCCTCCCCAAGAAGCCTTAAACTGCTGTACCTGAGCTGCCACTGAGACCCAGATGTTTAAGGGTACTTGGCCCAGTTGCTCAAACCCCATAACAGGCTGGGCCCAGCGACATTGGGAGTTAAAGCCCTCAGCCACTATGGTTGTTCCAAATAAATCTTTCTTGCCCTGTAAAAACACCATGCACAAACTTTTAAGGGGAAACTCCTGTAACAGGCAGGTGTCCCTCACACCTGGTTATAAACGTGGCACCCTCAGTACCCTCTTCACACACCTCTGGAACTGATGAAGGCAGAAGAAGGACCGCGCCTGCTGGTAAACCTGTCTTGGGAAATCCCATGGGCTGGGACTGACCCCCACTTGTACCTAAGACAGAAGTTATTTTCTATAAATAACTACTAGTATTTCATTTCACCACAAATAGCCACACTTATGTAATACGCAAAGTGTGTAAGCCAGCTCCTCTTTGCCAAGTATGCCAATGTCAAAGAACGTATGCATAACTAATTAGAGATTGCATTTTCCACTCTTCGGAGCGGTTTATAATCACTTTTAGAACTGTTCCCCCATTACTGGACCGTAGGAAGAAATCACGCGCTGTCAGTGCTCTGACAAAGGCATTGCCGGAGAAGCTAAATAAATCATAGAAGCCGGCTGTTGCCACAGTGCTGAAAGAAACAATTCAATTCACTCATTGCGCTTTCCCAAGCAGACACCGCTCCCTCGCGAGCCAGACGTGGCTGGCTGATGCTGTAAACAGTTTACTTAAGTCCCGGTCAAACCCCAGCGCACCGAGCCTTACAGCCTGGCCGGGGGCCGGTCGGCCACATCTCCACTGCCCCCCTCCCACCGGGCCCCCACCAGCGTGGAGGACGGACTTACCTGTGTTCTGAGGAAGAGTCTTCGTGTGGGCCGCTGCCGCTTCGTGCTCTCTCCCCCTCTTGCTGCAGTGGTGCTGGTCTCGCTCGGCCGCCATCCTCGACCTCCTGGTGCCTCGCGCTCCTTCTTTGAAGGCGGAAACGGGCGGAAAGACGCGATCGGGCGCGGAAACGGCAAATTTCGCGTGCTTTTTTGGAAATATCGCGGCATTTCCCGAGATCGGCCGATTTCGCGATTTTTTTGCAAATCGCGAAATCGCGATAAGCTGGAGGGTCTGCCTAATGGCATTAAACCCAAGTTCTCTTTAATCAAAGCCATTCAAGATGCCAAACCCCCCAAGGATCGCGATACACTTCGCTCCTTCCTGGGTTTATCTGAATACTACGCCAGGTTTGTTCATGGTTATGCTCAGATTGTTGAACCATTAAGAGCACTCTTGAGAAAAGGTGTTAAATTCATTTGGTCTCAAGACTTGCAGAAAGTTTTTGACCAAGTCAAAAAGATCATTGAAGATTCACCTGCCTTAAATCCTTTTTGTGATGGCTCCAAGTGTTTTATTACCGTAGATGCCAGTCTTACTGGTTTGGGTGCCGTTTTAGGACAATGGGTCGAAGGCAAAGAACACACAGTTGCCTTTGCCTCCAGAACTCTCCTTCCGGCCGAAACCAGGTACAGTACAATTGAAAGAGAAGCTCTGGCTTGTGTTTGGGCAATTTAGAAGTTCAAATCTTACATTTGGGGTCGGGAGTTCGAGATTTACACAGATCACAAACCTCTTATGCACATGTTGTCTGACAGTACCTCTAATAGAGCTTCTGCCAGACTTGTTCGTCTTCTCTCCAAACTCCATGAGTTTCATTTTATCATCAAACACATTCCCGGGGGTAAGAATTTCAGGGCCGATTGCCTTTCAAGAATGTCTTTAACTGATGATTCAATTGTTAACGATGATATTGAGTGTGTTGTTGCCACAGTTGATGCAGTTGCTGAATGTCAACCCATTTCTGTCACACAATGGAATATGGCTTATAAGAATGATCTTGTTCTTTCCAAGGTTAAAGATTTCATTATCAACAAATGGCCTGAAACTAGAACCCTTTCCCCTGAACTAAGAGGTTTCGCAAATGTTGCAGATGAACTCTCATTAGTTAATGATATGGTCACGCGCAATGATTTATTTGTTCCTCCTCAGTCTGTTCGTGATCATATCATTCGTTCTGCTCATCAGGGTCACCTTGGTATTTTTAAAACCTGTCAACGCATCAAACAATTCTACTGGTGGCCTTCCATGGACTCTCACATTAGGAAAATGATTGAAAATTGCACACAGTGCATTCTATCTGATAAGCACTGGAAAACTCTTTCCACACCTTTATGTCCCGTTCCTTTGCCGGCTGGTCCATGGGACAAAGTAGTTTTGGACTTTTCCGGTCCATATGATGTTTTGCCTTCTGAACACAAGTTTCTTATAGTTCTTGTTGATTATTACTCCAAATGGCTGTATTATTCCTTTTGCAATTCTGCTTCTACTGACAATGCCATTAGATTTTTGCAGTCTATTTTTGATGTTGAAGGTTTCCCCAAATCCATAGTTACCGATAATGGTAGTCATTTTGTCTCACTAAAAATGTGCTCTTTTCTCAAATGTCACGATATTTCTCACTTCAAAGTTGCCTTGTATTCACCATCATCGAATGGCCTAGTAGAGAGATGTAATCGCATTATCAAGGAGGGTGTTCAGACTGCTTTGTCTTCTAGGCTTGATCCTTTGGCTTTTGTTCATGACAAAGTATGGGCCTACAATACTTCTCCACATTCCACCACTGGTGTCTCACCTTTTAGCATGCTTCGTAAAAGAGGATTTCATTCTGCTCTCAATCCTAGCTGGTTACATAAAGATTGTGATTTACCTGATTCATTTCATTCTGTTCAGGATCGTGTAAATGCTAAACAATTGTCAATGAAATCACGCTTTGATAAAGGTAAACATTCTGTTGATCAACCTTTACAAAAAGGTGATATTGTTCTTGTTAAAAACCCCAAGAAAGTTTCTAAAGGAAGGTCAAAATTTTCTTCCCCAAATTTGGTTACACAAGTTAGTAAAACGTCAGCCCTTCTTGATGACAGTGGGTGGTGGAACAAACGAGCTCTTGTTAAGATTTCTCCATTTCAAGCCCATGTCATCATGGAACATGCCACTTCAGATTCTGAGCATTGTGATTGGTTTGATTATACACCCTCTTCCAATCCAATTGCTGAATCTTCCTCTAATCCAGTTATTGAAATCTCAGATGCCCAGCCTTCCACTTCTTCCTTACCACCGTCCTCTGTTTCCACAGAGTTACCTGAGTCACATGATTCGATTTCACAGGGAATCTCAGAAGTGGCAACAAAAAGGGCTTTTCGTCTAAAACAATTATCCTGTAGATTGAGAGACTATCAGCCTGATTCATGTAGGTAAATTGCACTCACAAAGGGCCAGATTCTGAGAATCTGGCCCTTTGCGAGTGCGATTTTTGCATTTGGTATTCATGATACCAAATGCAAAAATCGCTATGTAAGAATTCGCATATTTGCGTGGAATGGCATTTAAGGAATCTCTAATAGAGATTCCTCAAATGCTATTCATGACACAAAACAAAATAGCGATTTTGGACTTTTGGGGCCGCTATTTACCGACAGGTCGGACCTGTCGGTAAATAGCAAAAACTCAGAAAAATGCTTTTAAAAGCATTTTTCAAAGTTGCATGTAGCACACACACATGTCCTTTGGACATGTGTGTGCGCAACACCTGTCCAAAAGTGCATTTTAGGGGTGCTACAGGGCGTCCTTTGGACACCCCTGGCACCCTTAAAATCGCTATCTTAGTTGCGAGTAGCAAATTGCTACTCGCAAATCCCCATTCATTCCTATGGGCCTCTTGGCCCATAGGAATGAATGGGGAGTATTTGCGAATAGCAAATTGCTACTCGCAAATGAAGAACATGTAGGAATCGCTATTTAAGTAGCAATTCCTACATGAATGCCGTTTTGCGTGTCCTCAATAGCGAATCGCTATGATTCGCTATTAGGGACACGCAAAACGGCATGTACATGAATCAGGCTGTATGTCTTAGAATAATATTGTTTTATCTGATAATTATTCATGTTCACTTGCATGCATCTTCTTTGTTTCTCTTTGTAGTGGGGAAGATGTTATATATTAATGTTTACTTGTTTCTCCCAGTTCTCTCGTGCTTGCAAGCACGAGAGACCTTCAATGTGTTCTAGAGTTTCTTGTTCAGCCTTGAGGATTCCAGGAACGTCACTTCAGACGTTGGCTTCCTCAAGACTGGACGGCTCTGGTGTTGGGTGCGTTATTCAAAACTTAAATATTGAATAAACTTCGGAATTGAACCTACACGTGTCTCCAGGACCTTAAATACAACAGGCGGCTAAAGTGGCGATTGCAGCAGCCTTGAAGAAGAAGGCAGCCCCACCCTTTCCATATGGCACGCTCGGCTCTGGAGGATAATCTGTCTCGAGCATATGATGGATGTCTTCCGAGACGACTAATACAATTTTGCGTACAAATGGGGGCCATTGGTCGCTTATCTTACCAAAGGTCTGCCTTTGGTGGTTTGCCCACCCTCCAAACGAGGGGTATGCATCTCTTCCAATTCTAGATCCTACACCGAAGGCCATCTGTAACCCCTTATGAATGCGCCAGTAGCGACGCCTCAGAAGAAGTTTGCCCCTTACAAAGCAACAGAGGGTAACTTTAACATGCCTCACGGAAAGTGTGCACCACACTTCAGCCACCACCACCACTTTTTGTTTGTGGGGAGGGGAGTTGTTTAAGATGGTTCTTCCACGTTGGAAGGTTAGTCCTCTATACTCGTCGCAATAGAAAGACGGGTGGAGCATGTAAATCTTTTTCTTTCTGCACTAACCTAGGCCTTTACAGTGTTGGAAACTGTGCCTTAATTATTATAGACTTCAAAGAGAAAGGCCGCGGTCCATGTTATTGTTAGCTGCACGCCCGCAGCACAGCTTTGTTTACTATACTCTGTAATCACCCTTCATCTTCATAGGTGATTGATTGTTACGACGTGTATACCAAATGCTAATAAAAAACAAGTATGACAAAAAAAGCTACTGGTCCAAGCTCTTTAATCATTTCCCCCAATAATGAGCCCCAGGTGGAAAGGTCAGGCTCCCCCATAAGCATACATAAGTTTTTTAATTGAAATGCCATACAGTAAAGTCTAGGGTCTGGAAGGCTCAACCCACCTTTCTTGAAATGACTTCTTAACTTTTTCCTAGAAAGCTGTACCCGGCGGGATGCCCAGATAAAGCTAGTTATTTTCCCCTGTATTTTTTTATTTCTTCCTTTGGGAATCTAAGTCAGATAGTGTTGAATAAGTATGTTAGCTTTGGGAGTATGGACATTTTTACTAGGTTAACTATCCCATAGATCGTTAATGGTAAGTTCTTCCACCTGGATAATGACCTGTCGACCGCCCTGGCCACCCTCTTCAGATTACGTAATGGAATCTCATCAATTTTGTTGGCTATCACAATTCCTAAATATTTTATCTCCTCACACACTCTACCTCTCCAATCCTCCACATTCCAACACTTTACCTCCATTATAGTGATGTTCACAAAATAACCGGATACTGCCCCATAGGCTTTTGTCAGCTGTTCCACCCTAGGTAACGTATGTGCCGGGTCAGAGGTACAGATAATCAAATCATAAACATATAAAGCTAATTTACTGTAGGAGGGGAGTAAGTCTGTAGGTGCTATCTGATCGTCTCTCCTCAAAATATGCGTCAATGGTTTGATGTATATATCGAACAGGAGAGGCAACAGAGGGCAACCTTGCCTCGTCCCTCTATAGATGTCAAAACTCTTCGTCAGGGAGCCGTTTAGGAGGATTTTGGCTGTTAGGCACTCGTATAATCTTCGTGGTGCCATATAAAAACCTGCGCTAAAGCCCATTGATCTCAAGAATGCCCAAAGAAATACCCAGCTGACCCGATCAAATGCCTTTGCAGCTTCTATGGTAATCAATGCCAGGGGAATCGAACGCTCGACTGCTAGATCAATGGTCCCAATTAGTGACAATGTAAGTTCTTGGATTTGTCTTTTTGAGACAAAGCTCTTCCGATCCATATGTAACAGTTGGGGGGCCACCTTT
Source organism: Lissotriton helveticus (assembly GCF_964261635.1). Taxonomy (NCBI): domain Eukaryota; kingdom Metazoa; phylum Chordata; class Amphibia; order Caudata; family Salamandridae; genus Lissotriton; species Lissotriton helveticus. The sequence goes on from NC_136057.1 coordinate 1,308,956,782, forward strand.
GTGAATCTCCCTGCTAAAATGCCAGTGTAAATGTTATAATCTGCATTCATCAAGGGGATTGGCTGGTATGAGTCTGCCTTCCTTGGGTCTTTTGCGGGATTTAATATCAGGAGAATTACCGCCTCACTTCATGAGCTCCGGATCGTCTCTTCTCTTTTATAGACTGAGTTAAAGAGTAACATAATTTCTGGGACTATTTAATCTATTATTAATTTGTATACCTCAACCGGTAGTGCGTCTGGACCAGCTGCCTTTCCATTCCTTATATGCGAAAGCTGTTCTCTGATTTCCCCTTCAGTAATTAGGGCATCCACGCTCTTCCTGCCCTCTGTTGTAAGACTGGGAAGTCCGATCCTGTTTAGCCATTGTTTTAGAATCTCCTCATCGGGCCGCGCTTCTAACGCATACAATTCGGAGAAGAGTGAGACCAAGGTAGTCTGGATTTCCTCATCCTTGTTCGTGGTATCACCTTGGGAGTTGATAACCAACTCCCCGATATGGGTGGATATTCTCAAGAACGTGTGATAATTACCGCAAAATTAGCTTAACGCAACTCTTTTTATTGCAGCCTATCGTGGGAAAATAACACAGTGTTAACGTAGTATTCACAACACAGCGATACCATGCGATAGGTCCACGATAACGTGTCAAAAGTCTGTGATAAAGTCAACGCGATGCCGCAAAAATGCAAAACATGAACGCAAAAAAAGTTGAGATGAGGCCAATCGCAATACAAAAATCAGCGAAAACGAGCGACAGGCCTGCAATTCACTCACGTCAGATGGGAAAATCACCATAAAAGTAGAAAAAAAACATACAAACAAATGCCAAACAACAGGGAAGCACAATGGATGTTGCCAGAGCAAGTACAGAGGACAACCAGAACCCCACAAGCCCCCCGAAGGACCAGGCTGGGACCTCGAGGTCATAGAGGGCAAGGAGTAGAAGAGTAGGAAGAAGTGGTTCAGTCCGCAGGAAAACAGGATCCTGATATCGGAGGTGGTAGAACACCATCAACAACTGTTTGTCAGCTCCACTGTGTCATTGGCAACAAAAAATTGAATATGGCAGTCCATCGTGGACAAAGTGAATACAGTCGGAGTGCTGAAGAGGATAATGGAAGAGGTCAAGAGGCGCTGGAATGATGTGAAGCGCAAAACCAAGCAAAAACTCACCAACAACTGGAAGGCAGCAATGCAGACTGGAAGTGGGATTCCTGCTCCACAGGAGGAGCTGGACGATATGGAGCAAATGGTGTCCACAGTCATCAGTGGGGAGGCGGTGGCAGGAGTTGGGAAACCAGACACTACTCAACATGACAGGACACAACAGCACCAGGGTGAGTAATGACCAGGGACTGGGGGGACACGGGGAAATGGGCACAATGGCACACATGCACAATTAAGTAGAGCATATCTGCAAACAAACTATGCCCCAGACCCCCAACTCCCACCAAGAGACCAATGTACCCAAGTATGCAACATTTCAGCACTGTACGAGCACAGAAGTCAAACGCACACTGCATGTAAGGGGGAAGGGGCAGCAAAATCAGAGCTGCAGGGGCAACTCTCCTAAAATGCAGCACATGTACATAACATGCAAAGCACATCAACATTTGCAACGATGTGGTACACACCACAACATGTCCACAACAGAACACAGGACACAACTGGTGCCACATGTGTTTAGAAACTGGCCAATCACGTTTGGCATTGCAGGCAAATGTGAGTTGATAATGTACAAGTACAAACACACATCTGTGATGTTGAAATGTCCACTGGCCCTCACCAAATAGGTAGCTCTTCCAAAACAGCCACAATGTACACAGTCGTGCAGTCTGTTTGTAAACATGTACAATGCGACAACATACATGTGAATACAATGTTAAACTGCATCTCCCCTTCACATTGCAGAGGGAAGTCCAACACCTCCTGCAGAGCAGCCCGAACCTCTCTTCTCTGATGACGAAGAAGACCACCACACCTTCGACTCCGACGCCCTCCAACAGCTCGTGAAGAGCCTCCGTAGCCCACCTCCAGGAGCAGGGCAGCCCAGCTGCTACGAGGAGACCCCACCCCCTGCACAGACCACACAGCAGGCGGCAGCCACCACCAAGGCTCCTCCCAGGACCCCCACGAAAAACACATGGCCTTCCAATGCCTGGTGTTGGGGTACCAGGAGAATCTGGCTGAACAGGTGCGGGTGGGCTTCGACCGCATGGCAGCCAAACTAGATGCAATATGTGGGTGTCTAAGTCCCATCAGGGACCACTCACAGTCCCTAACGGACACCCATAGTCCGCTCCATGCTCTCCAACGGCTGACATCGCTGGAGCCCTGACTCAGAGACTAGAACAACTGTCCAGTCAGAGTGGCTCTAGCGATGTTACATGGGAGTTGGGACACATGCGGAAGTTAATGGCGACCATGGAGTGGATGCAGGCGGAAAGGCGGTTGCCACAGCTGCACACCAGCGAGAGGTAGCTGGGTTCCTCAATGACCTCAAGACCATCCTCATGGCATTGCTGCCACAAGGCCTGGTGCTGATGCATGCTGCTGCTACCACTACATCCACATCTCTGCCCCCTGAAGTGTCAGTGCCACACAGTGCAGGAGATAGAACACCACCACCCACACGTGTGGCACATGAACCAGCAGTGAACGAAGATGCGGATGTTCCTGCCTTCTTGGTACAGAGGATGCAGTAGCATTCTTCTCCGTCATATGGCCGGTTTCTGCTTGGTTCTGCCATCTGCATCATCACCTTCCACTGTCCCCGACACACTCTGCAACACTCACCTTGGACCTCGAAATGGACTGCCATATTCTGTTTGATCGCCAATGACACAGCAATAAGACTGCAGACTGAACTCTTTTCTTCCTTTGGACTTGTTCCCTGAAGGACTCTGCCTGGCCTTCCACGGGCCAACATTGTAAAGTGGGATTTGCATGGCCCTGTACTGCTCCAGCTGCAACACTCCACTGAATATGCGTTAAACATTCATAATCACACTGATGTGTCCTGTCTATGATCTTTCAAGTGTGGAAGCATGGATAAATGTACGGCCATTGATTCCCCCTTAAGTCCATATTGCTCATGTCATTGGACTTGGGTCACCGGATGACATATTGCCGAATGTGGTCCAGGTGGCGCTGACACAACAACAGGGACACATGTATTAGTTACTTCCTTGTCCAGCCCAGTACGGAACCACGCCCAGAGCCCCGGGGTCATTGTTCAAACCCTTACGCTGGACTGGCATTCACCAGGCCAGCCCACTCCGCTCACGCTCACAGGGGAGACGACAACGCTACTTGTCCGAGGTCTTTCCTGTAGTGATCTGCTGATCACAGGTCTAGTTGTCAGCATGCCACAGCCACTCCCTTACGGCTGGTTTACACCCACACCACACCCATCCAGCACAGGACATGTGACCCTGCCAATAAAAAGGTCTGGTCGCACGTGCTCAACGCCATTTCCACTCTCTATCTGGGTGTATCCATGTGATAATAATCTAGGCATGAGGGCCTAGGGCTCTGCAACATCACATTCCCCTGGGCCGGAGGTGACATGATGGCGTCCGCACTACGATACTCAATCATAAAGGGTCCATGACTTGCGAAGCACAGACTTGGTGGCACTGGATACACTGCGGCTGGCACAGGCACACCGCCACGGGACGGTGACTTTCGGTGCACTGAGGTAGGAGCACATTAAGTGCTGAGCGGATGTGCAGCCTGCGATGATGTCCCATCCTGGTGGTCCAGACTGGTGACGATCATTGTGAGCCTGCTGGTCACAGAGTTAGTGGCACCTAAAGGGCTGAGCGGGTGTGCAGCCTGCGAGGATGCCGTGTGCACTGATATGTCTTCTACAATAGCTAAATCAAGACCCAGAATCAAGTGTGAGACTTGGTGGCCTGCGGAGCGGGCTGCATGATTTGGAGGGTGCCATGTTCATGGGCCCTGGGCATGGGGTTTGCACCGGCACATGGTCGGCCCTCATGGAGACACGCCGGTGGCAGATGGTGAGCAGTGAAGCCTGGGTGTGCAGGGATGGGCATGCACCACTGGGCGGTGGGAGGGGCTGGGTACAGCTACCTGGGTGGGCAGGGGCGGACAGGCGATGATGGCATAGGCAATTGTATATACTCTGCCATTCATGTATCTGGACTCTGTTTCAGATCAGGGACCTGGTGAACTGCAGTACATGCGGGCATGTGGTTGGAGACACACTGGTGGCAGCGGTGAGCAGTGTCGGAACTCTCTCTCCCTCTCTTCTTTTCTTTGTGTGTCTCTCTCTCCCTCTTTCCATCTTTCTCCCTCTCTCTCCATCTTTCTCTCTCTCTCTCCCTCTCTTTCTGTCTTTCTCACTCCCTCTCTTTCTCTCCCTCTCTCTCTGTTCGCTCTCTCTCTGTCCTTTGATGTGACATACCTTTTTATCTGGATTTTTGCCTTGCTGGCTGTGACCTACAGATTTTCCCAAGGAGACCCGCCATGAGTCTTAATAAATGTTGTTTTGAGTTTTTGGAAATAAAATGTTTCATTTGGTAATTCGAAGGTGAATGTGTGATGCTCATTTTTGTGACGACACATGCATGTTACCTGTTGTGATTGTGCGACATCAGGCAAATTGTTTTGTACATGATGTTGTGAAGTTGATGTGACATGTCTTTGCCCGGTGGGGGGGTGGCTGGGGGGGGGGTCCTTGTGGAGGTGGCGGAGGGCGTTGTGGCCCTGTTGGGTCTCCCAGCTGCATGATCACTGGCTCCATGGCATCTGTTGCCCTTCAGGTGTGGCTGAGGCCTGGGCTCCCTTTTCTGGTGCAGCCTGTCGTGCGACTTTACACCAGGTCAAAGCAGGTATTGATTTCCTGCTGCTAATGCGCCTTATCGCCTGTTTTGGGTTCTTATCAACGATCTGGCTGGTCATGAGAATGTTGCGGAGTGGTTTTGTCGCTGCTTTTTGCACGGGAACACCTACTCTGCATCTCATTAGTGATAGTTGCCGGTGTCATCTGTGGCGATGTTTTTTGCGGCTGCTATCACAGATAAACTGGTGATATGGGCTTTTAGCACCAGCTTGTGAATGGGGTGATACATTTATCGCCACTTTGGCTGCGATAAAGTACCGATAACTTGGCGATAAATCCTTGAGAACATGCCCCATGGTTTCATGCCCTTGACTTCCATGCTAACAAGGTGCCGGCTCTCTCCCCATACTCAAATTGTTGCGTAACTCCCGTTGCCCACCTCTCTCTACATTTTATCTCTAGGTTAACCTTCTAGTTTACTCTAGCTTCCTCCAACTGTTTTATGACCTCTCCTCTATTCTGTATATTCCCTGTCGTTTGCTGCTGCTTGGTTTCTAATGTCCCAATTCTTTCCTTCAAATTTCTCAACTCAGCCCTATCCATCTTATTCTTAGAGCCAACCTGACTTTGTAGCATGCCTCGCACGTACGCTTTAAAGGTATCCCAAATAACACCTATGGAGGCTGAGTAGGCATTATCCAGGAAGAACTCCCTTATTGTCTTTTTAATAAGAATAGAGACGTCTGGGTCTAATAAGATGGATCTTTTCAGTGTCCATCTCGCATTATGCCCTACTCTGATTCCCATTAGTGTAACATTAACTACAGCGTGATCAGAGATATGTCCTGGTGATATATGGACCTCTCTTAATTTCCCAGCCCAGGCATTATCCACTAACAAGTAATACAATCTTGAAAAATTATTGTATTTTTTGCTGTGAAAGGTGTACCCTCTCTTTTGCCCCATTAAATATCTCCATGTATCTACCAACCCCATTTCATGTTGCATATGTTTAAGGGCCTGTTGTGTCTTAGGCGCTTGGGCTCTACTCCTGCTAGTGGACCTGTCCAACGTAGGGTCTTATAGTCACCCCCAATAATTATAGGGGTGGTTACCCCAGTCAGGATCAGTTGTAAGTCCACAATGTATTGGGGGTCATCCACGTTGGGACCATAAAACACAACACAGATGAACTCTGTACCGAAACATTTGAGAGTTGCTACCTACCAGAGCTGTCCATTTTAGAAGAAATCAGCTCCAATCTGACCCCCTCCTTATAAGTATTACGGCTCCACAATATTATTCTGATTATTCTGATTGTTCTGATTCCGCATACCTTTCTATCTAGCTATGTTTTGCCAAAACTACCTTGCTTTCACTTGCCGTTCGATGGATTACTTGCAAAATGATGACCTGGATTTTGGAGTCGTCTGGATATTTCATCACCCGCCTCTGTCTATTTTTAGATCTGAGGCCATTTACATTCCAGGTTGAAATTTGTAGCTTATTGTCTTCCCCACCCATCTATTTCTAATTGGGCGAACTTCATGTCTCTTGGACATGCATTGAGTTGAACCAATTTTGTATCCCCTGGAGGTCTTTGATGAGCAATTGCCATAATGGACCTGAGCCATACAAAAACTGAGGACTTCTTTTTGTTTTTGTTTCACCCACTGCGCGCCACCCTGTGCCCTACCCTCTTCCCTTACTCCCCCACGCCCCCCATGGGAATCCTCCTTTGACTATCATTCATTGGGCCTGTTGGGCCGCCGAAGAGAAGGTGAAACCTTTCTAAAATAAAACAGGTGACAGAACCAGTGCCCTCCCCTCCTCCCCGACCCCACCACCGATCTCTGATACCTATGGTTACTTAAGCACATTTCCTCAATTTCTTCCTACTTAGGATTATTCCTCAAGATAGTCCACCCTTTTTGTACTATTTTTTAGGCTATCAGCTTCCTCTGTTATTTGTAAGTTGTGCATCTGGTTGTTCCACATAACTCACGGGTTAGCCGATAATTTCAATTTGGCTTTAACTCCAAGTTTATTTAACTCTTCCCTCCTTTTACTGAATTCCCACTGCTTCTGGTCTGTTGCGCTGGGACAAGAACAGGGGGGACCCTACTCACAGGGGAACCAGGGTGCTAGTTTTATAAAAGAAACAACGGTTCCTGTGGCTGATAAAGATAATATTAGTAATAAAAAGCTCAATGGCAATATGTAAGGTACTATAATGTCAGTGGACAAGGAACCACTCACACACAAGGGTTGATTTATAACCAAATTCACAGTTTTATATACATTTGTAAACAAAGAAATAATTGTGCAGTTTGTCCCCATGTGAAATGGAACCTAAATGTGAGTATTAACGTGGTCTATTATATACAAGGTTTCCAAAATTACAAAGAACGACCATTTATATATCCATGTTTAACAGCACCAGTATACAATAATACATACTGAATAGTGGCTCGTTCTTTTAAACTTGTCGACGGCGTTTCGATCCCTGCTTAGGTCAGGGGTCTCTTCAGGACTTTGATAACTGGGACATCTACAATGATAAAGGAAATTGCATAAGGCCCATATACCGGCGCTGATGCTGGAGTGGACTGGAAAAGGTATTTTTAGGGAGAGTACCTGTAATAATACCGCAGTCTTGGTGAAAGTGTGCCACAGTGGAAGTGAAATAATTAAAAGTGACTCACATGAGCACCCAGCCGGGTGCTGTCACATAATGAAATGAAAAGGAAAGAATCACTTTACTGCACTTGGGCTTAAATAGAATTAATGGTGGAATGGTAGAAGTATCACTTACCTCAATGTGAGGCAAGGCATTCGTATAAGGATTGGGGTTGGGCTGATGCTCCTGTTCAAACACGCTACAGCCATAGCCGTGTTGATGTACCCTTAATGCAAATAAGTCACAGTGGACTGATGCACCTAGAAGGGGCAGATAATATAAGGTGAGAAGTCTGGAATTGGGTTTGGGATGTAAAGCAGATGAAAGCGAGCCGGGTTATCCGCATTCTTACCCGGATCGGCGATGAGATACTGCCTGTACTGGGTTCCGTAACAGCCGCTTCAGTCTGCTTCCGTGTGACCCTGCCGTCAGTATTCAGGTTCGATGACAGCGATAGCTTGGACAGCGGGTGGTTAAATACTGAGATTACCGCCAAGCGATGGTAGGCCAGGATAGGGATGGCCGCATCACCGTTCCATCCGGTGATCGGTTACTGTCAGTAGAGATGGAAAACAGACCTCCGCATTTGCGCGGACGGACTGGAATCGTTCAGTGTTTAGAAATATGGCGAATGTGCAAGTGGGGCTTTAGTTGTGCCAATATGAGTATAATTACATCATACATTTTTTCGTCTGTTGCGCGGCATACATCCAACCTAATAGAGAAAGAGAAGTTATGGGCTGAAAATGGGGCATTCCTCAGTGCTGCTGTCAGGGTGGTTCCTTTGACTGTAAATGAGAGAAAATGTAAAGTATTTTCTTTGGCTTCTGTCTCTGCATATTCCCCTTAAAGGGGTCTTGATGTATTCATGTATTTCATGGTCCGAATCGATATCGGGCCTATCTTTCAGTATGCTCTCCTTTAGTAGTTTGACTATGAAGGCTTTGATATTAGACCTCTCCTCCGCTTCTGGAATATTTAGGACCCTCAAGTTATTCCTCCTTGAGTGAGTCTCAATTCTTTCTGGGTCTTTCCTAAGTCCAAGATTTTCCTTGACCAGTGCTCCTACCCCTTCAATATATTTCTCTATATCCTTCCTCATCAGTCTGACTTCTTCCTCTAACACATTTATCCGTGCCATAAAGTCATCCAATTTCTGCGTGAGAGCCGTGCAGGAGGTCTGCTGGGATACATGGATACCAAATAGGTATACCACGGTGGAGGACCTTTTATGTACGTGTGACTACAAGGCTCCCCTTCCAGCGATCCATGAGAAACATTTGTTCCCCTCTAATTGGGCGGAATTATTTCGTACACAAAGAAGGGAGATTAGTATACTCCCTGTTATTATTTTCAAGAGGTCACAGCTTTCTGTACCTTCAACACAAATATATATGACAAGTTTTGTTCAGCAAGAGAGAGAGAGAGAGAGAGAGTTTCACATTGCTGTTTCATTTTTCTTCTTTAAAAATGTTTTGCAACCAATCCCAAAGGAGGAGGGGTCCCCTGGGGTCCTATTCCCGTTTGCGACTGGCTTACCAAGTTACCATCTACTTGAAGTAGGTGGTATACTGCGATAATATTGCGACCACCATCTAGTCTCAAAACAATTGTACATCCCCCTGCGACTCACTATTAGGTAAGGACGCCCTTCCCACACCCCTTCCTAATAGCGACTTGCAAAACCTATTTTACGAGTTGGTAATAGGATACCAACTGGCAATATAGGGTTTGTGGTAGAAAATTGCATTGTGCGTGCGTTGTACTTCTGGCCTTAAGCCTGCAGCCATGCTCCATATGCCTGAGGTAGAGAGACCTTTAGATACTTTTAAAAGGAACTCTGGGGTATAGTAACAAGAATGTGTGATAACTACCGCAAGAGTAGGGTAACGCAACTTTCAACATCGCAGCCTATCACGTGAAAATAACCCAGTGTCAAAGTGGAATTTACAACAAGGCGGTAGCATGCGATAGAAACCAGATAACGCCTGAAAATCAACACCACGCCGCAAAAATGCGATACGCGAACACAAAAAAATGCAATGAGGCAAATCGTGGGACAAAAATCAGCCACAGGCCTGCATATCCCACGCGTCATGCGGGAAAATGCACTATAAAAGAAAGAAAAAAAATTAACCAGTTCTAACTGCGTAGCACCATGGATGCATCCGGACCGAGTACAGTGGGCAAGCTGAACCCCACAAGCCCCACGGAGGACCAGCATGGAACCCCATGTTCGGGGAAGGGCAAGGAGAAGAGGAAGAGGAAGACGGGGTTCAGTCGGCAGGAAGACGGGATCATCGTCATGGAGGTCACAGGACACCATCAACAACTGTTTGGCACCTCCACTGCGGCACTGCCAACCCAAACAGAAATATGGCAGACCATCGTCACCAACGTCAATGCAGTCGGAGTGTCAAGGAGGTCACTGGAAGAGGTCAAGAGGCGCTGGCATGAAGTGCACAGCCAAACCAAGGAGAAACTCTCCGCCAACAGGAAGGCAGCAAGGGTGACTGGAGGTGGGAGTCCTGCGACACAGGAGGAGCTGGATGACCTGGAGATAATGGTGGCCACAGTCAGCAATGTGGAGACGATGGAAGGAATTGAGGGCCAGGACAGAGCACACTATGACCTGACCCAACAGCAACAGGGTGAGTAACGACCAGGGACGGGGGAGACGGGGGATATGGGCACAATGGCACACATGCACAATTATGTGTAGCACACTGCACACCCACAATGATCGTGAAACATGTCACTGATAGCCTTGGCACACTGCAGCACACATAGAAACTCCAAGTAGGCCCCTGTCCACAGTGTGCACAAAGGGGCCCCCTCCAGATCACCAATATCACAACCAACCCATGCACATGTGCTAAATCCAGCAAAGCAGCTGCTCTGTGACCCATACTGACAAGGCAAGTAACATTGCACACTGGTAGCATGGCAGCAGCCCATAAACATGAGATGGCCCACGGATAGACATAGAGGCAGACCAGTGTGGATCACATCCATAAAGGAACACGTCACACTCTGACATGTCCACATGCACACACAACCCATGCCGTACAATACACGCAGCAGACGAACAATGCACCAGGCCTCAAAATCTGTCCAAGAGCACATATGACCCAAGTCAAAAACAAATCAGGGGCCGAAAAGCACACAATTCAAAGGCACACCGCCTCAAAGGGAGAAAGCTACACAAAATCAGAGCTGCAGGGGCAACTCCCCCACAATGTAGCACACACACATAGCAATCACTGAACATCAGCAATGATGGCAATGTGGTACAAAGTGGAACACCAACAGCATAGGCCACGGCTCACAACAGGTCCCGCACATGCGTAGTAACTGTCCACTTGCATCTGGCATTGCCTGACACTGTGTGATGAAAATGCACGGGCACTACCACACATCCGTCGTGTAGTCAAAAAACACACTGACTGCCATCAAATAGCCAGCTCCACCCGAACTGTGACAATGTACATTGGCATGCGGTCTGAATGTAAACATCTGCAAAACTCCAAAATGCATGTGTAACTGTTAACCTGCATCTCCCCTTTCACATTGCAGAGGGACAAACAACACCTCATGCAGGGCACACCACACTTCACATCATTGATGATGAAGAGGACAACCTGCACGTATGTCAAGACACCCTCCAAAGAATAATGGACAGCTTCCGTACCCCATCCACAGGAGCAGGGCAGGCCAGCTGACCTGAGGTGAGCCCACCACCTGCACAGACCACACAGCAGGAAGCACACACCACCACGGCTGTCTCCCAGCACCCCCTGACCAATACATGAAGTTCCAACAACGTGTGTGGAGTTGCCAGCTGGATTTGGCCAAACAGCTGCGGGTGGGTTTTGAGCTTGTGGCAGCCAAACTCGATGCCATAGGTGGGTGTCTGAGTCCCACCAGGGACCATGTACAGTCCCAATCGGACACCCCCTGCATGCACCAATGCTCTGCCACAGACCTTGGCTCACCTCGCTGGGACCATGAATCTACTACGAGAACCAATGGAGACCATGGAGTAGATGCAGGCTGGAAGTATGTCTGCCAAGGCTGGACACCAGCAAGTTATAACTGGGAACTTCAATGCCCTGCAGTGCTTCATATTGCCATTGCTGCCACTGAGCCGCTCCCAGATGACTGCAGCAGGAACATTGACACACACAGCTCCGACCCCTGATGTGTCTGTGGCTCACAGTGATGCTGCCCCATCACCCTCGCCGTCTGTTGTGTCAGTGGCACACTGTGATGCAGCCATCACCCCGCCACACACACCGGACACACCGGACACAGAACTGGTATCAGGAGAGTAAGAAGGGGATGGGAATTACTGTGTGAGGAAGGAGGCAGTACCATCCATCACCACCATATGCTCTGTCCCTGCCTGGTAATAACCTATGCATCATGCCCTGGGAAACACCTCCTACTGACCCCCAGAGCACTCAGCGACATTCACCCGGACCCCGACACGGACTCCAATTTCATCACTGCTGGCCAATTACACAGCCATCCTGCTGCGAACTACACCCTCCCACTTCCTAATCACTTCTCAATCCCCAAAGGACTGTGGTTTGTCTGCCACTGGGCTTCCATGTGACGTGGACTTGGATGGCCATGTACAGCTCCAGCTCCAGCTCCAGCTCCATCAATTACCTGTATGTGAATTAAACATTCGGAATCACACAGATGTGTCATTGCTATGTTCACTAACATATGGATGTATGGCTGGGTGTAGGGACAATGATTGCACATGAAGGTACACCATGGTAACTGACATCCATGCCCATGTGTATCCCTGTGACACATGGCAATTTGGATGACTGTGAAGGTGAGTACTAGCTGTGGCCCCATTGCACATCAACAACAATCTCACGAACCCCCAACGTAGGCACATGTCCATGTGCTGAATAGGGCTATGTGTAGAAGTGACCAAATTGGTAGCAGGCCAGGAGTGGTGTCCTACTTCACATGTGACAACAGAACTTCACAACACATACCTACTTACACACATCTGTGTGGACACATTCGGTTATGATATATAACATTGCTCCACATGGTCAGAGGTTGCACCCCATACTCACATTGCTGAAGTCACGTCAGTGCACATGTTGGCCGGCACCTATCCCAAAACAATGTCTGGCTCACAAAGGTTGAGTTTGCAAAAGGGACCCAGCCCCATTGCACATGCGTCAGTCCGTTCCTCCCTGTGTATGGACGATGCTCATTGTGGCACACGAGTAGACAATGAAATCAACACACCTCACAATTAGACACCAGTCGTGTGGCATAGACTTTATTGGGATGTGCATGTCAGTGTGGACGAGGCAATGGCCACAACAGGCAAGGACATGCTTAAGACACATACGCGCAGCATGGGTACATGTCGAAGGTTCAGGAAATGGTGGTGCAAAAATGTACAACAATCATTACGAATGGGAACACTCCCAGCCCACTTTGCCTTGCTGGATGAGTCAAGTGTTGTGTGGCGTCTGCTCATTGCCCCATGTGAGGGGGCATGGCTCACTGCCCATGGGATCTGCATAGTGCTCTGCCACCAGAGTGCTCTGATTGTCTGCTCTGATGACAGTGTTCAGGTGAAAGGGTCCGACAGGTTCACATGTCATGCTACATTGCCATGTTTGTGCTCTCCTCCAGCAGTGTGTCCGAATTGGCAACGGTGCCAAACGACGCTGTGCAGCTCCGACAATGGACCTGCATCACCTTGCACAGGTGTGTGTACACACGCATTGTGCCACGCACATGCATCCAGAGTCCGGACGATGGCACACGTGTCATCTGTTGTGGTGGATAAGTGAACAATCCCCACGATGCAACAAGTTGTTGGGACATGTGCTGTGGGTAACAATCGGATGTGGCTGCAGGGACGTAGTTACTCGTCCATGAATGCCAGTGCAGCTTCATGTGCAATGTGTTCCAATAGTACGTCGTCGTCCTGTTCGAGGAACACCAGGGTGAGCCAATCCATTAACTGGTCCGGGCAGGTGTGCTCAGCCCACGGCGTTCCACCAATCCGCAATACAGCCCAATAGGGGAGCACCTCTATGTGGTCACTGCACACGAGGAAATGTCCAATTCCCCATGCACAACTGCCAATACATACGCAGTATGTCAAGGCATCCCATGCATGGCTGTCTCGGTCACACTCCTGTTCGTGTTCCAACAGGGGGCGCACACTCAAGTCAGAGTCCAATTCATCTATGGTTGTGTAGGATAGGCCGACATCCATGGGACACTCAAATGAACATGTTCGGCAGTGGAACCAGGGCTAGACGCAGGTGATGTAGGCAATGTGTGGCACTGCGCCCAGTAAACGCATACATGCATGGCAGTGTTCCATGTCACGGGGTTGTGCATGTGCCCGGTATGGCCTGCCGTTGCCTTGGTGCGTCTCGTGGAACCAGCACTCTTCTAAACTGCGGCGGTTGTGTGGAGGATATGCCACAGCTCTGGGCAAATGATTCGAATGTGTGTGCAACATTGGGCTGAATGGGTTGCTGTTTCTATGAGTGTCAAGGGCATCCCATGTGGGGGTTCCTCCGGCAGGGGCTGTGTGTGGTGTGTGGATGAGTCGGATAGTTTATTTGCATTATGCGTGGTGTGGGAGTTGTCCACATCTGCCATGGCATCTCTCTCAGGGTGTTCCAGGCACTTTCTGGACCAAGATCAGAGGTGCAGGTGTCCTCCCACCTTCTGCATTGGGACAATGGAGCTTTCATCCCTGATGTTTGTCTGTCTTCTACTTGCGTTTCGGACTGTGATGTGGCTTTGGCGCTGAGATTGGGACACGGCCTTGGGATCATGGTGTACGGATGGTGATGCATACACACATGTTGGCATGAGGAGCCAGGTGCCCTGCAAGGCCTTGCGCTGCTTGTGCAATTTCACTCCGTCTCTCTCCCTCGCTCTCTCCCTCTCTTTCCTTTGTTGGGCACATGGCACACCTTCTTCTCTTGGGTATAGTGATCCGGGCTGTGTCCTATGGATTGTCCAGTGAGGACCCGCTAGGTCTCTTCCGAATGGTTGTTTTAGCATTTGTTTGTATGGTGTTTTGTGTTGGTGATTGCATTGCTGTATGACTGAATCTCCATTTTTTGGTCACGCATGTATGTTGATGTTCCTGCTTGTGCGACATCAGGCAGAATATTTGTTTTGAGATTCGTGGTGTTGGTGTGCTGTTTCTTGTTCCGGGGTTGGGGGTGGGCCCGGGGGCGGGTGGGTTTGCGGGCCTGGGTGTGGTGTCGGTGGGTGTTGTGGCCCTCTTGGGTCTCCGTGCTGCCTGTTCAGTTGCTCCGAGGCATCTGTTTGTCTTCAGGTGTGGCTGTGGGCTGTGCTTCCTTTTGGGGTGCAGGCTGTAGTCCGACTTTACACCAGGTCAGAGCAGGTGTAAAATTCCTTTCGCTAACGCGCCTAATCGCGTGTTTTGTGTTCTTATCGACGATCTGGCTGGTCGTTGTGAATGTTGAGGTGTGGTGTTGTTGCGGGTTTCGGCACGGGAACGCCTACTCTGCATCTCATTAGCGATAGTTGCTGGGGTCCTCTGTGGCGATGATTTTGCGGATGCTATCACGGGTAAACTGGTGCTGTGGGCTGTTAGCACCAGCTTGTGAATGGTGGGGTAATTTTATCACGACTTTAGCTGCGATATTGTGCCGTTAATTCTGCGATGGCTCCTTGTGAATATACCCCTATATTTTTTAGGAAAATTGCTCTAAAAATCTTCATGTCCAAAATGCTCCAATTTGTATGAAAAATTAATTGCACGACAATTATACTTTTATGCCCCTAAATTAGACCCTTTGCCCTTCCAATGCAGTAAATTTGGCCTCTTCTGACTTTCCTCAGGAAGATAATTACTGGGCAGCAGGCACAGACTAATGCATGTATCCAATGAAATACTTCTGGGTTAAGAATGATAAAGGAGAAGTCTGACCTTGTCTCGTCAGCTTCAGCCGAAAATGAGTTGATGGAACTGTGATTAAAAAATGAAAAGTATTGACAACGGGGAAAAGGTTGTAAAGTCAGCAACACTTTGAGCTAAAGCTGCCAGACCATATTTGCTCGTGGTGCTAATCATCACGGCCTGCAGGTATACACCTGTTACAACGCATTTTTTACTCCGCACTACCATTACAACGCGACCATTACTCCGCATACCATTACAACGCATTGCGCTGGGGGGCGCTCTAGGATAGGTAATAAGTATAATTTACTATCCAACACCTTCCCTAGGGTCCACGGGGACTGGAGTTAGAATAGTAAATTATACTTACCACTATCCAGCGCCCCAAGGCGCTATGCGTTGTAACGGTATGCGGAGTAGAAGTCGCGTTGTAATGGTCTGCGGAGTAAAAGTATGCGTTGTAACGTCATACATCCCGGCCTGCAATCCACTGTGGTATTAGGTTTACCCAGAATATTATTTACATAGTGCCTCATAACCCCCTCGAGGCGCTGAAACAATTTTATAAGGGTAGCTCGCTACACCACGCGGAAAGTGCTTGCTGTTTAATGTACTGAAATTGCAAGGGGGCCTAAGTGTAAGTGTTAGGGTGTCCTTTGTGAGTGTCCAAAGCAGTGCTTTTATCTCACCTCAGGGCGCTGTGCCTAGGCGTGTAATGGAGGAAGAGGAGCAAGGTGCAGGGCATGTATTTGTAATTCTTTTATCCCTGAGCCTGCCTGCCTGTGCGTGACTGTGGGGGTCTCTGATGATCCTCCTGTGGACGAACGGGAGCTGTCCGTGGTACGCACTGGATGCAGACAATCGTGGTGGTCGAGCTATTCAGTCCCTTAGGGCAGCCGTTCTTAACCTTCTGACTTTCTGTCGATCCCCACTGCATCATTATTGGAAGCAGGGGCTGTGGTTTAAGCAATCTCTACGATTTAGCACCTTAAAACGTAGACAGAAACGTATACACATCAAATAAATACATAATTGTGAAATATTTGATTTAATTCACAAACAAAAACAGAAAAAAATTACATTTAAGTGGGAAGGTTGGCGCTTTTCAAAACGTGGTTCTATTTCTATAAGACAAAGCAATATCAGCCGCGGCCGGTAGTGGGAGTACCATTTGGTGATGCAGTGAAAGCAACGAAATTCATTTTATTTATTTTTATGTTTACTTACCTGTTAAAGTCCGTAATCCATACATTACTACCCCCCACCCTGCCCCTCCCCCTCCCCAAGTTACCGACCGGCGGTACTCCCACTACCGGCACAATATGCTAGACTAGCATACATTTTTTACTCCTTTTTCCTCCGAATGCGTGATGGCTTTGCTGGTTCATTCCAATGCTTCACTTGAGACCACCAATCATAATCATTCATAATAAATCCTGCTTGCTGTGCTTTTGCTGCTTCTACATATCAAGCAAAGGGACTTACACTGGGGCAGCTCCTTCGCTAAGGCGGAGGAGCATCACCCCACTGCTCTCAGAGGAGAAAAAATAAAATAACAACTTATTATCATTTTATTTTTCGATACAGGGCTAGGTTAGTGCGGGGCAGGACTGGGGTCACAGGGGGAGGAGTGGTTTGCACACTCTAAGTGTGCATGAAGGTTTGGCCAACTGTCTTGGTCCGGCCAAACCGTCCTGCGTCCTGCGCACTTTGCATGTTGCCCACCAGGTTGTAATACACAGCTTGGTGATGAACATGCACAGGCTCCCTGAGTCCTCGTCTGAGCGCTGAACCACGGCCCTCAGACCAATCACCATGCTGCATTGCAGCATTGTGATAGGCTTAGGGGAGCCTTTTTGCTTCTTGCTTCCGGGACCGAAGCTGAGGAGAAGACGGCCATGAGAAGCGACCAAAGCTGAGGAGAGACAGTGCGTATTTAAAAAAAAAAAATGTGTCCTCCCCACCCTATTCCCTGCCAGCCACCACTGGACTTACATGTAGGAAAATTACGAGTGCTGAGTCTCCCCACTCGCGATGGATTCTCCTCACTTGTAGTGCAATCTCTTCACTGCACACTGAAGAGAGATTCCACCCCAAGTGTGGATATTCTGTCACGATTGCAGAGACTACGCACTCTTATCTTTACTACACGTACGCCTCTTTGTGAGCCGGGCCTTAATTTTCAGCGTTTAATTACAAATTCCTGCTCATTTAAACAGTGTTTGAATATTTTCAATTTTACGCTTGGATTTTCTATGTATACATACTTTATTAACATGCTGATATTATTGAAGTTTCTAAACAGATGCTGGCCCTCTGAGTAGAACTCACCATCTCTAGGATTCTGCAGACCCCAGGTTAAGAAATGCTGGCTTAGGGGGTGACACCACCAACCACAGGCACAGGATCCAGTCAGTCTCAGAGGATGATTTCATTCAGCTCTTGGGGCCTCATTTATGAGAAATGACGCATCGCTGCGTGAAAGCAGCGATGTGTCACTTCTAAGTGCGCACTCCTTGCGACATTCCTGATGCGTCATATTTAATGTATGACGCATCATGTCGCAAGGAGTTACAGATACGTCAGTATTTCTGACGTATCTGTAAGCGCAAAAGTGACGCATTGCTGGAGTGTGTCACAAAAGTGATGCAACTCCAGCAATGCGTCCTTTCACATGGGGCAAGCCCCATGTGAAAGGGCCTACGTCAGTCTTACGCCTGCTGTGAGGCAGGCGCAAGATTTTGACGCAAAGGCGTCCTAAAAGTGACGCAGTGAAATCTCATAGATTTCACTGCGTCACTTCTACGACCCTTCCTTGCGTCAATACGACCCCCTTGCATACATTATACCTGGCGCAGGTGTATTGTGACGCAGGGGTTTACAAAGTGACGCATCCACCTAGATGCGTCACTTTGTAAATATGGCGCAACAAGGAGCATTTTTTACGCCACTGGTGCGTCACAAAAAGTGACGCACCGGCGGCGTAAAAGTGACGCACACCCTCAATAATGAGGCCCTTGGTTTGCACTGGATGCATGAAGTCGTCATGTAGGTCTTTCTGGTTCTCCTAGAGGAAGGGAATAGCAACTCACAGGTATCGGCTGTACAAAAGCAATTTAGGGAGTGACGACTTGATGGGACCCTTAAGGGGCACAGGCGAGACGCAACCATCAAACATGTTCGCCATCATTGTTAGTGCAGCCAGTGCTTGAATCATGAGCACCTTTTTCACTCATTAGATAACAGCCATTGGCTTGGGGGTGCTTCACTGCTGCTTTAATCTCACAGAAGAAGTACCTGCATCCTATAACTGCATCCTATAACCGCATCCTATCACGGCATCTTATAACTCGTCAGCTAAATAATTCCTGGATGAGCCTAATAATAACAGGATGAAGGACAACACTGCCGGCTTATCGGTGGAGCCTTACTTTACATGAGAATCTATAAGCAGCATCTTCAGTCCCCCAAATCCAAACAGCTACTCTCAGCTGATGACTGGCAGTGATCAAGACATAGGTTTCCAGGCACATCAGTCACTGGTTGCACTAACCCTGACAGTGGGTGCTTTCTTCTTGTGGTTACTTAAACTACTAGAAACTGCAACCACCAGAATGCACGTGGGAGAAGTGGTTCAGTGTGCTCCCTGCCCGAGTACGGTCAGGAACATGCCCTGATGATGCCTATGGTTACACGCTGCGGGGACACATGTTTTATAGGGTTCACTGGAGCTCAACATAAGAACAATCCATAACATGCGCTGGTTACAGGTAATGAGGATACATGGTCCAAGGGTTCAGGCCTGGTGCAAGGAGCGCAACAGGGCAACGCATGAGCTGCTTACCAGCTGCCAGGATACATGTTCCACAGCCCTACCTGGAACTGAGTGAGGAACAATTCAAGGGCTTCTAATGTATTACTGGTTATCAAAATAAGTACTCCATATGGTCCATTTATGTCCCTTGAGATACATACTTTATGGGTCCAACTAGTAATGTGAGAATAGCAGGTCAAGGGGATGTACTGGTTGGATTCAGTGGTCACCAGGACACGTTTTCTGCTTGACCATCAAAGACAGTGACCCACGTTACAGGCTGCACTGGTTACTGGTGACCTGTGTAGATGCTGCCTCAGGGTTATAAGTGATCATATGAGTTGGAGACATGTTAAGGTGAGGTGACCATCAAAGATCAGCGTTTGTGTCGTAGACCCTTTCCATCACCTGCGCACCTGCTCAGTCATCCTGGGAGGGAATGTATGTATGTATGTATTGCGACTTATATAGAGCACGTATCACCCGAAGGCATCAAGGCGCTTGCCTTGGGAACCCGTCCTGGCTTTTCCCTGTGAGATAACCCCTACTGGGTATCCCCAGGGTGAAAGCCAGGCATCCCGCAGCGGGTGGGCCGCGGTAGTGGAGATTAAGCAACTATTGCCCAGAGTTGCAGCGTGGGACCCCATGATTAGAATAGGCACCGAGGCAAGAATTATCGAGTCCGTGGACATTTTTGGGCTCAGGACTCTGCCGCGTCGGGAATTGAACCCTGGTCCCGGGCCAGACCTCTGCATCAGGGTCTGCCGCTCTAATCAGTGAGCCACACTCCTCCACAGGGAAGGTCATGAATATCTGGAGGAGGGAGCATGAAGCTCATAGGCGTTACACTTCACTCTGCATCTCATGCAGATGGCAAGCATGGTGGGAGAAAGATCAAAGCATACCTCACTATGAGTACTCAGGATTGAAGAATTCTGAAAGGATCATATGTAGCTCTTTAGAATGGACCTTTGCATTGGAGACCGGTAAGGAAAAATTAAGTATTATTACATTAATAATGCAAGATGTATATATCCTGTTGTGGTGCCGGTGGTGTATTTTATCAGAGACACATTTTGATTTTCTCCATTGGGATTGTAAGAATGTCTATGTCTGTTTGCAGGCTACTTCTTTCTTTGAGCTCTGCAACTTGAACTTTTGGTGAGACAGGTGTAGAATACATTGATTGTTTGGAAAACTTTTCATGAGGTAGAGCAAGATTGAATGTCTTCCATTGTCGTTGGGCTTTTTTGAGGTTATTCCCATTCTTTTTGTAATTGTGTTAGTAGGATAGTGGGATAGATGAGATGGAATGAGGTGCACTGGTGGTCGGACCAGAATATTTGGGGATTACCAAGTACTTTGATGATGTCTTGTCCTCCAAAAGTCACATCCAAGGTGTGGTTGGCTACATGTGTTGGTCACATTACTAGCTCTGACTGGTTGAATGTCTCCAGTTTGGTTACAACGGATCTTGTTTGGGTGAGGTTGCATTGGTCAAACCCAATCTTAAGGTCTCCTGGGATGCAGTGGTTGGCTTGGTTCATAGTGATCAGAGAGCATCTGTGAAGGTGTTAGTAAACGATCCCTGGTTTGATGGGGGGGGGCTATAAATCAGTAGGAGCGAGCATGGAAATATAGGAGGAGGAGGGCAGCATAGCAGAACAGTTGCATAATCAGTTAAGAAAAAGATTTTAAAGTTTTTTCGAGAAATGACTTCAATACTCCTGTTTCCTTGGGGAAGTTTTAAGGCAGTATTATGTGCCCAGGCGGTAGGGCCCATGGCAGCTCGTTGAGGTGTCATAAGCTAACCAGCTTTTAGTGATAAGTAGGAGGTTGAGAGATGTGTTTGAGATCACAACATAAATATTCAGACACCTGTTATTCATAGTTCAGGCATAGATGGGGAAATCGTTTAGTTGTAGGGAAATTAAAGGGTGTAATTCGTTAGTGGAATGGTAGTGGATAGTAGAAAATAGAGGTGGGCTACCCAACAGAATAAAAGGAAGAGCAAAGCCAGAGCCACGCCAAGGGTCTGGCTCGGATCTTAGAGCCCGTGCACAGGCCGAGCCCTGAACATGTTTGCTTTGTAAATCATACAACAAACATCACGGAAAATATGATAACGTCTCTTCAAAATTCATGTAAACTGTGTACCTGCTCCAGATTATTACAGACCAATATTATATTCTGTGAAATAAAACACAATCGGTTTTAATACAACTTGTATTCTGAAATCACATATTTGAAAGTGCTGTCATGCGCGATAATGAAGGACAAAGAATTTTGGTGAAATCAAATGTTTGCATAAGATCACACAATTTAAGTGGTGAAGCTTCGGCTCGTCCAGGTTTTCTTGTTTCACTTCGGACAAATCAGCCAGCAAATGGGTATCTATTTGTCTTTCCTCATGTTCAGGTTTTGTCTCTTTGATCATTTTCCCATAGTTTTTTATGGTGTGAACTCGACCAGTAGTCATTGTTTCCAGGAATAGGAAAATTAAAGTGATTTGCGGAGAATCACAGGATGTTGAGGCAACGCAGAAACTCAAAGCTGGTTCCTCAGTTCCAAAGTCGGCAGTTCTGGCCACGCCACATCCTGTGTAGAGGAAGGATGTCAGGCTGAAGCCACATGAAAGCTTGGCTTGTTATGGGCTTGTTGTTCCAATAGGACCTCGAGCGGAGCCAGATCCAGGCTCCAAGGGGAGAGAGTGTGATAGATTTGGAATAAGCATCTTCATCCTCAAAAAGGTTGAGGTAGAATTGAGAGGTGGAAGGCAGATCCTTATCCTTTAGGATTTTGATTAGGGCCTTTACTGGATTAGGAGTGGGGAGATGGATGGTATTGATACACATTTAGAGAAGAGTTGTTAATGCACTAGTGGCACTATTTCACAAATGCATGTTTCTTTTTTGCCCTTATGGGTTGAATGGACCAACCAAGTAAATGTTGTCTTCTGTTTTGCAGGAAGAACCAAGCTTGGACCTCAATGCTGTGTCCTTTCAGCTAGACCAGATGTATTAGCTGATGCACTACATCTTGTTGAGTTTACTCATGTACACCTGTATGTTAGAGCCCTCCAGAGAGGGAAGTATGACCTTTCAGGCACAACATCCTGTCCAGGGAACCCAAGCACACAGAAACTCCATGCTAAACTAATATACAGACAGACATAGAGTCATAGCGGTGAACAGTCAAAATATCGACTACAAAATATCTACTGGACACAATATCGAGTTTTAAATATCGAATGGACAAAATATCGACTGGACAGAATATAGACATCAAAAATATCGTTTTTAAGGTAAGTAATGTAATATCGAATGTTAAAATATAGACAGTTAAAATATCGAAGTATATAATATAGGTTAATAAAATTATCGAACTTTTGATAATATTGATTTTTTATAGTGTTTTTTATGTTATTATATGTGTGAAAAGTGTGTATTTATGTTATAAATAATTTTAATTAATGACATTTTATTTTTAAATTTTTGCGTAATTTAATTCTGTAGCGGGTTGTGGGTTTATAGGGGAATAGGGTGGGAAGTAATTTAATTATAATTAATTAAATATGTAAATTTATTTATTGTTAATCATTTTTAATTATTTGTTAATTAATTTATATTTGGTAATTAATTAACTTTTAATTGACAATTAATTTAAATTAATTGATTAATTGCTAATTATGTTAATTTTACTAATTTATTTTCTCTAGTGGGTTGTGGGTTTATAGGGGAATTGGGTGGCAAGTAATTTATTTATAATTAATTAAATATGCTAACATATTTATTGGTATTGTTTTAGAATTAATTGTTAATTAATTTTGTATGGGTAATTAATTAAATTTGAATTGCTAATTAATTTTATTTAATTGATTAATTGCTAATTATGTTAATTTAATAATTTATTTTCTGTAGTGGGTTGTGGGTTTATAGGGGAATAGGATGGGAAGTAATTTATTTATAATTAATTAAATAAATCAATTAATTTAATTGTATTTAATTTGAATTTATTGTAAATTAATTTTTAAATGTTAAATTATTAATTGTTAATTTGTAAATAATTTGTATTAATAGTTAAATAATTGTAAAAATTAAATTTATTTTGTAATTTTAATTGATTAATTATTATATTATATTAAATCCGTAATTACTTTTAATTAATTTTTGATAGATATTAATTAATATTTATTGAAATAATATATGAAGTATTTAATTTCCCTACTGTTGCACTCTCTGGAGTGGGAATAGTATTTTTTACCTCTACGCTATCCAACGCTTTCCCTACTGTTGCACTCACTGGAGTGGGAATAGTAATTTTTACCCCTACGCTATCCAACGCTTTCCTCACTGTTGCACCCACTGGAGTGGGAATAGTAATTTTTACCCCTACGCTATCCAACGCTTTCCCTACTGTTGCACTCTTTGGAGTGGGAACAGTAATTTTAACCCCTACGCTATCCAACGCTTTCCCTACTGTTGCACCCACTGGGGTGGGAATAGTAATTTTTACCTCTACGCTATCCAACGCTTTCCCTACTGTTGCACTCTTTGGAGTGGGAATAGTAATTTAAACCCCTACGCTATCCAACGCTTTCCCTACTGTTGCACTCTTTCGAGTGGGAATAGTAATTTTTACCCCTATGCTATCCAATGCTTTCCCTACTGTTGCACTCTTTGGAGTGGGAATAGTAATTTTAACCCCTACGCTATCCAACGCTTTCCCTACTGTTGCACTATTTGGAGTGGGAATAGTAATTTTTACCCCTACGCTATCCAACGCTTTCCCTACTGTTGCACCCACTGGAGCGGGAATAGTAATTTTTACCTCTACGCTATCCAACGCTTTCCCTACTGTTGCACTCTTTGGAGTGGGAATAGTAATTTAAACCCCTACGCTATCCAACGCTTTCCCTACTGTTGCACTCTTTGGAGTGGGAATAGTAATTTAAACCCTTACGCTATCCAACGCTTTCCCTACTGTTGCACTATTTGGAGTGGGAATAGTAATTTTTACCCCTACGCTATCCAACGCTTTCCCTACTGTTGCACCCGCTGGAGTAGGAATAGTAATTTTTACCCCTATGCTATCCAACACTTTCCCTACTGTTGCACCCACTGGAGTGGGAATAGTAATTTTTACCCCTACGCTATCCAACACTTTCCCTACTGTTGCACTCACTGGAGTGGGAATAGTAATTTTAACCCCTACGCTATCCAACGCTTTCCCTACTGTTGCACCCACTGGAGTGGGAATAGTAATTTTTACACCTACGCTATCCAACGCTTTCCTCACTGTTGCACCCACTGGAGTGGGAATAGTAATTTTTACCCCTACGCTATCCAACGCTTTCCCTACAGTTGCACTCTGTGGAGTGGGAATAGTATTTTTTACACTTCTGCTATCGTACGGTAATAATATTGGATATTATTTAATTATATTATGTTAATATATATATATGTTTTAACAAATATGATTGTAAAAAATGTTTTTTTATAACTTTCATTAATTATTATAAGTTAATTTAAGGATTTTTAGTATATTTTAGTAATTAATTTTTAATTTAAATTTAATTTAACACTGTTTTTAATAAAGTCGATATTTTTTAAAACTATCTTTTTTTAAACGATATTTTGTACTCGATATTTTTGTACTTACCTGTTTGTAGATACAAACTCGATATTTTGTCTGTAGATATTTTTTCCTCGATATTTTTGCTAGTCTATATTATGTCAGTGATCCTGGTGCCCAGGGGTTCAGAATTTAATAGGTGGAATAAATACATGATTACAAGAAGGGCGCTAAAAAATGAAGCATTACATACAGATTTTGTCACTTACTGCATCAGTATTAGGCGTGTCCTGCAATGTTGTGTCTGCCCCCCATTATATTTCACAGGGTTGACCTGCCAAAATGTATTGAGGAACAATCTGAAAGTGCAGGCCTTATTTCAGTTGGCAATTACTGAGAGTGATACACATTGCATCATTTGTAATTGCCAACAAGCGTTTACGCAAAGATCATTAATTAATGAGGCACTCAAAGTGAAGTCCTTTTTGTGACGAGAAAGTACGTTCAACTTACATTGGTGGTTGTTGAACATAGTGTCGGATTGGGACAAAAAAATGGGCCTGGGGCACCAAAGTTAAAGCAGCCCCCATTTATGAAGCATATAGCTAAAAAAGTGTTCTACCAGGGAAATCAACTTCAAAACCCGGCCCCCACTGCTTAAAAAGCAGCCCACACATTGGTCTGTCAGACCAGCACATCAGGAACTGCCTGATTGCCCTATAGGCCAGCCGGCCGTGGTTGGACCACCCCTGTAGGGGTATGGGAAAATACTGCTTCTCTGAATCTGAACTGCCACCAACAATGTCCATCTCTTCTTTCACAGGGCCCCAACCCACTGAGAAGATAAAAGAGCGAGGCCTTTGGGAGAGACTCCCAGATAAAGTGTATCTCTGCTCAATAGCACCTACCACGGTGGATATGGGTGGGCTGAATCACAGGCCACCAGGTGATGAAACTTTTTAAAAGATGGGATCTTGAGTGGAAAAGGAAAGAAGTTCAAGTATGATGCAACTAGGATAGGAACACTTTTTTTTTATTTCCACTGACCCTATAGTGAAAACACAGCAATTAGTTTGTCTTCTTCAACATATCAGTGAGTCCATAGTATGCATGAATGAGTTTCACTTACTGTTCAACGCACCACTGAGTTAATTATTTTGTGCCACACACACATGAGTTCCTCTTATCGCTCAATAGACTGGTAGATTAATTCTGTTGTCCCACACATGAAAGGTTTCCACCTACTGTCCCACGGGGTTACATCTATTGTGTCACACACAAAAGTTTTTGTTCCCCATATTTTTCACCACGCCATTGAATTAAGTCTATTGTGCAGCCAATTAATTAGTTCATCCTACTCTTTCAGAAAAACGTCGAGATATTCTATTAGGCATCAAATCAGTCAGTTTCTCTTGCAGTATAACACATCAGAGAATATTTCATATTATTCCATTTATCACTTGGCTTCTATAATTTTGCCACGTGCCATCGATTTTCGCCTCTTCCTAGAGTTTTTCCTCTTGTGCCAAATAGGGGGAGGTGTAGCTCGTGTAATTTGCTTTAACATAACTACGAGAAATTACAGCAAAATTACTCAGATTTACGCGAGGAGCATAACACTGCATTTGGCGCTATTTTCTTAGTACAAAATGCAACCTCACGCCCAATAAGGGCCCGAAGATGAATTTTGCGCTAAGAAAATAACACTAAATGCAACAGTACACTAACAAAAGCAGCCAGTAACAGCTCCTGCTCGCAAAGTTTTTGGGTGGGATTTTTAATCAGAATTACGCAAGCAGGCGTAATCGCACAATTTCCAGAAATTTCACGTCAAAAGAGTAACGCGAAATTACCAGAATTACTCCGATAATTTCGGAGTAATCAAACTTTCACGTGTGACAAATTTATGAGGCTTCTTTAAGTGCCCTCTGTAAAGAGGAGGGGCACATATTCTGCCACACATACACCGCATCTTTTTCTGCGCTGTGCCACATATGAAAGAGTTCCTCTTCCTATCTAGCGCATCCCTGAGTCTATTCTATTCTGCCACAGATCAATTCTTGTGTCATGTCCACACCTGGATGGTTCCCTCTCTAATTGTACCACGTCACAGTTTCACCACGTGCCACATATTACTGCATTTCGGCTCTTGCAAGTGCGCGCCATGTTTGTCTTGTTGTTCTCCGTATAAATAAAGTCCATACATTCGGCCAAATGTCAGTGAGTTACCCTGCTGTGCCGCGCATCATTTGTGGCACAATGACGCAGAACATAGTAATGCACTACACATTACCGAAAACCTCTCGTCTCATACTTTTCGCTTTCTGTTACTGTTGAACAATACGATCGAGTTTCTTTTTAATTAAGCGCGCCTCGAATCATTACGTTTCTATTCTTCCGCTGTACGTTGCGTAGCCCTCTCGGCTTCACAATGAGTTTGCTGCGGTTCGACATGTCTATGAGATGCAAGGTCCGTATGTCAATAATTAACTTACGGCTCCACGTGCCAATGATTTTCTTTCATTGTGCTTCCTGTCAATAGGTTTCTCTCGTTGTTCCACATACCAATTAGTTTTCCTCATTATTCTAGGCCTCAATATGTTCCTCGTATTGTTTTACGCATTAATTAGTCCGTCTTATTATCCTGTACATCAATGCGTTCTGCTTCGAAGTTTTCCACTGATTGAGCATATGCACGCAGCTGAATTTCTATTATTTGCCCACACAGGTCGATGGGATGTTGTGAGAATTCGCTTGTTTCCATCTCTCGCTCATCAGCAAACAGAACAAAGAAACAAGAGAAAAAAAGAATGGAATTATAAATCTGCTCCCTATTGCAACAAGCCAGAGGGCCTTTGGATACCTATTGGCTTTGTCATAATATATAGTTTGGGCAAGATGCTGTGCAGCATGGCTAAAAGTGAATACCAGTAAAAAAGGAGCCTTGCCCCAGCGGGGCGTTTTGTAGGCCTCTATTACGCACGCGCGCCTGCAAACTTATGTGGGTTCCGTTCTGAGATGGATCAGTAGATAAATAAAAAAGAAATAGAAGCAGCACAAATTATTTTTTAAATTGGACTGGCCAGCACTAATTGCTGCCTGGTTCTCCAGAAAAAACATTAATTTAATAACAACAAAACAATAATAAAACCTGAAGGGACAGCTACAGGGAGCAGGAGTTTGGTAGGGGTAGAAAAAGGAAGCAGAAGTGTAGGAGAGGGTAGTAAGTGGAAGGTGGGAAGAGTAAAGGAACACTCTAGGGAGAAGCATGTGCAAGAAAGCAATCTGGGGTCAGTACACAAGGGCGAGTGCAACAGGGGTCCAGGCAGGCACTGCCCAGCAGCTCTGGCTAGAGCCCCTCTAGAGCAGAGTTCGCGCCTGCAGCGCCCCTCAGGTAGTCTTCCGTTTTGCCTGCCGTTCCGTTTTTGGATAGTAAATCCCCTTTTTCTCATTTATTCTTATTTTGCCTGGTCCATTGTGTGTTGTTTAAATTGTTTTCTACTGTGTACTGTGTACTCTTGTCCTGCGGTCCGCCCCCGACACAGCCCACTCCCACCACCCTACTGCTGGTCCCACCCCCTTCCCCTACTTAATGCTGACCGATGTGTGGTCGTGCCGCTGGTGTGCCTAAGGCAAACCCGTCTGCGCCCGTCCGCGACCCGACCGCGACCAGCAGCAGGAACCCTGGATCTCTGAGGCCTCAGCGCTACGACTCAGCCACCCTCCACACACTCAATCCCGGGAGACACACCGACTGCACAAGATCCTCGCCGAACACCACCCATGGACAGTTCTTGTGCAGACCCTGCCACAGATCCTTCACCATTGACAAAGCTCCCACTGCCGCCGAAGACCGCCTCAGGCACACACCGCCAAAACCCTGACATGCATCTTCTCAACGTGCGCTCCCTGCACCAACACGGCGTAGAAATCTGGGACCTGATCGACACCCTCTCCCCCGACATTGCCTTTTTCATGGAATCCTGGACCAACGCCCTGACATCGCCACTTCCATTCCCCATGGCAACAAGATCCAGAGAAAGGACCGCCCGCACAGCCCAGAAGGAGGTCTCTCCATCGCACACAAGACCCCCCTCCGACTCTCCACATCAAGCACGTGTGACCCCCCCACTCCAACACAGAACACCTCCACTTCCAGATCTAGACCAGCCCCAGGACGACTCTACGTGGCACCCTCGGTAAACAACGATTACCACAAATCTTTTATCACACATACCATCACCCCGCATACCTTGACAATGCAAATTCCATTACTCCGCAATGCCATTACAACGCATGGTATTACATTTTAAATGCTTTTACCACGCATGCTTTTACAACAAATTCATTGCAAATGCATAAATGGTAAAAGCATATGTTTTTTAGATGTAAGTATAAGGTAAGTATAGGGTTTGGAGTTGGGGTGTAGGGGTATATGTTATGGGGGTTCAGGGGTAATTTTAGTGTTATGTGTTTGTTTGGGTTTTCGAGTGCTGCGGTATTTTTAGAGTGGGTTTAGGTTTTGGGGTGCTGGGGTAATTTTAGGGGTCAGGGTCGGTTAGGGTTTTGGGTGTAAGGGTAATTTTAGGGTTCAGGGTGCGTGTTGGTTTTGGGCTACTGGGGTATTTTTAGGGTTCAGGATGCGTTTAAGATTTTGGGTTGAAGAGGTATTTTTGGGATTCAGGGTTCGTTTAGGTTTAGGGGTGCTGGGGTTATTTTAGGGATCAGGGTGGGTTAGGGTTTTGGGGTGTAGGGAGTATTTTTAGGGTTCAGGATGTGTTTAAGGTTTTGGGGGTGGAAGGGTATTTTTGGGGTTCAGGGTGTGTTTAAGGTTTTGGGGTGCAGGGGTATTTTTGGGTTTCAGGGTGCGTTTAGGTGTAGGGTGCTGGGGTAATTTTAGGGATCAAGGTGAGTTAGGGCTTTGGGGTGCAGGGGTATTTTGGGGGTTCAGGGTGCGTTTAGGTTTTGGGGTGCGGTGGTAATTTTAGGGGTCAGGGTGGGTTATGGTTTTGGGGTGTAGGGGTAATTTTAGGGTCCAGGGTGCATTTAAGAATTTGGGGTCTAGGGGTGTTTTTGGGGACTGGGTGCGTTTATGTTTTGGGGCGAAGGGGTAATTTTGGGGGTCTGGGTGTGTTTAGGTTTTGGGGTGTAGGGGGGATTTTTAGGGTTCAGGGTGCATTTTGGGGTGTAGTGGTATTTTTAGGGTTCAGGGTGCAGTTAGGTTTTGGGGTGCAGGGGTATTTTTGGGGTTTAGGGTGCATTTAGGTTTTGGGGTGCATGGGTTATTTTGGGGATCAGGGTGGGTTAGGGTTTTGGGTTGCAGGTGTATTTTTGGGGTGCAGTGTGCGTTTAGGGTTTTGGGGTGCAGGGGTATTTTTGGAGTTGAGGGTGCGTTTAAGGTATTGGGGTGCAGGGGTATTATGGGGTAAAGGGTGCATTTAGGTTTTGGGGTGTAGGGGTAATTTTGGGGGTCAGGGTGGGTTAGGGTTCTGAGCTGTAGGGGGAATTTTAAGGGTTCAGGGTGAGTTAAAGGTTTTGGGGTGCAGGGGTAATTTTGGGGTTCAGGGTGCGTTAGGCTTTTGGGGTGGTGGGTTTAGGTTTATATATATATATATATATATATATATATATATATATATATATATATATATATGTATATATATATATATGTATATATGTATGTAAAGCACTTTTTACACAGTTTATGAATTCACCACGCATCCATTTGCGTTGTGAAGGCATGCGTGGTCAAGACTGCCGTGGGGCAGTCGAAACGCATCAGGCTGGGCACTTGCTTGAATATTATTATGCACTTGCACTTTTAAAACAAAACTGCATCTAATAAAGAAGATTTAAAAGATACTCAACATTTGTGGTCCGTACCTGGGGAATGATCGTGGCATTGGTCGGATTCAGGATTGTGGATCGTATATATATTACCTACTGGCGGTCGCCAGTAGGTATATATAGTTAGGATTTTTTCTCTATGGGTTTTTTGAAAATTCTATGTCTAATAACTTTGGCGTTTGTGGACGGAATTGGCTGAAATTTTCAGGAAAATGGCACATTTTGTTTCTGAGCAGCCCCTGAAAATTTTGGGGGGGTTCGTCAAGGGGGGGCCGAGAAAAAAGGGGGGTCCCAAAACGCGTTTTTCCCATGTTAATTTCCATAGGGCGGTTGGCCTCACTTTTAGCCCGAACGGCTGAATGGATTTGCACGAAACTTGGCAAAATTGTAGGGACTGGTAGCCCGATGTGCCTTTTGTAGGTCTCAATATATGTGCTTCAGTGGATTTTGAGAAATTAATGTTCAAAAAAAGATATATATCTGTAGCAGCGGACTGGGCAGCGCTCCGCTACGCGTACTTTTCGCGCAACTGAGCTTTGTGAAGCGAAGCTGATTGGTTCTCCGGCGTCTGTCAACATTCCAAACAGTCCGTAGCGGCCGCCATCTTGTCTCTCGGTAGGATCGAGAGACAAGAGGAGGCCAAAGCGAAGGGGCAAATGACCATAAGGGGGCATAGTACATTGTCGCTCACCCCCTAGGTTTGATGTGGAGGTTTTAAAAGGGCCCCACGGGGCAAAAAAAAATAAAAATAATAATAATCGAACAGCTGAATGGATTTGCACGAAACTTGGCAAAATTGTAGGGACTGGTAGCCCGATGTGCCTTTGCTAGATCTCAATATATGTGCTCCAGTGGATTTTGAGAAATTAACGTTCAAAAAAAGGTATATATCTGTAACAGCGCACCGCTTCGCGTACTTTTCGCGTTACGGAGCTTTGCGAAGCGAAGCTGATTGGCTCTCCGGTGTCTGTAAACATTCCAAACAGTCCGTAGCGGCCGCCATCTTGTCTCTCGGTAGGATCGAACAGCTGAATGGATTTGCACGAAACTTGGCAAAATTGTAGGGACTGGTAGCCCGATGTGCCTTTCCTAGGTCTCAATATATGTGCTTCAGTGCATTTTGAGAAATTAACGTTCAGAAACAAGATATATATCTGTAACAGCGCTCCGCTTCGCGGAGATAAAATTATATGTGTATTACCTAGCTGTTGCTAACACCAGTTAGCGACGGCTAGTAGAAGATAGCGACCATCTTGGGCCCCACTTTGCATGTGAGTGATATTTATCACTAATGACATGCAAAGTGGGCATGCCAAGATGTTAGCGACTGGAAACAGTCGCTAACATCGCTATCTCCTATTATCAACTTTTGGAAATATTCGAGATAAGGGCGAATATCTCCAAAAGCTACCACCTGCCCTGAGCAGTTCTTAGCCATGTTATCCAATGGGAGGTGGATAACATGGCTAAGAGCATTAGCTCGGTAATGCATGAATATCGCTGAGTTTTCAGCGATATTAATGCATTGCGGTCGTTTTTTATCGTATTTCCGATAAACCTTGATAATAGCAAGGTTTATCTGCGATAATTTCTGACGGTAAAAAAATCGTTGCTAAGCATCGTTAGGGATAAATATCGCTTAACTTTGGTAATATGCCCCAACGTCTGTTAACGTTCGATTCGAAGGAAATCAGGAAGTGTTGAAAAACATTGTCTGCGCCATCTTGTCTTTTTTCAAATGCCACACTTTTGTCGTGCACGGCAGCCATTTTAGATGCCTTGACCAGACCCACTCTGTGCACGCTGTCGATCCTTAGCATGGCTCCCCACCCTCGCAAGCATCTCCCCCAGGCAGTGGTCACCCCCGCTCTCTGTCTTATGCATGGGTAATAAACCTCCCCCATCTGCGCTGCTGTTCCCTGAGAATCACACCCTGTGCCCGCCCGACACCTCCCTTTCGCCCTATTCACTACCGCACCCTCTGACACTCCTTTTCCTCTGTGTCCGATTGTCCAGGCTGGTCCTAGGGTATCAGCTAGCCCTGCAGATGTAGTTTATGGCCACAGCTGTAAAGAATCACCCCTCTTCAAAGGAGTTATAGTAGATCAAGGCCCACACTCGATGAGATCCGTCACAGCAGAAGCGTTGCTATTATCTGAAAACCATCCTGTATTGTGATTGGGGAGGGGACCGAGCCTGAAGCGGAAGATTCCAGGGATGACTGTTTGTACATCAAAGTTTTTACAATTATGTGTCACATTAAAAATATATAGCACTCCGACAAAGTAGTAAGATTATAAAACTTTAATAATTTATAAATATATACAAGAAAACAAAAATAGTAATAACATATAAACATTTTTAGGGAAAAACAACGAAGTAGCGGTCGGCTGTGCGAATAGTCCCAACGCAGCACAACGTCCAGATTTCCGGCGTGGGGCATCGCGGGGGGTGGGTCATCAGTAGCAAACTGTTGTGCGAATAGTTCCAAGGCAGCAGAACGCGCCGAAATCTAGATGACACGAAAGTGATGTCTAGTAAGTTGCCACCCAGCAAATAACGGCATGGGGCGTCGCGGGGGGTGGGTCATCAGTAGCAAACTGTTGCGCGAATAGTTCCAAGGCAGCAGAACGATGGCACCAAGGTGATGTCCAGTAAGTTGCCACACTGGTTTTGGTATCCTACAATGCTGCTCCGAATAACGGCGTGGAGCACCCCGGGGGAGGCGGCGTGAACGGGCCTCTCCAGGTGGAGTGTCATCTGTTGTAGTGGGGCGCCCCTTTACCGTTTCAGTTGCCATTCCGTCCGTTTTTGGTCCACTGTGTCAAAAGCCGCAATTCAGCTGAGTTGCGCCCACTCTTGCGGTGCAGCGATAGGCGGCTGTCACAGGACTCTCAAAATGGCGGCAGGCTGTTTCCTTTTTGGGCCTGGTCCACTGAAATGGCCCTGGGACACCTTGGAAATCGGACGCTTGTCTGCTAGGTCTTGGACCCCATTCTCGAAAGCGTCCCCTCCGCCTTGAGAATTCATCAAAAGTTTTGGGGGCTCCGACTCCTGCAGGCTTCTGGTGGGGAGCGGCTGCCATGATTGCTCGCGGAATGACCACGACGGAGCCACGAGATGGTGGTGCTTTCATGCTGACGCCAGCTTCAGTCTGAAACATCCAGAAACAAGGTGGGGCTTTCATCGTTTGGGAAAAAAAAAAAGTTTTCATCCTATGAAAAGTGTTGTTTTTAGGTCACATGATCATGCCTTCCATCATTAGGAAACCAAAAGTAAAATGAACCAATGAAAAGTTTTATAAACAAGTCACATGACCTGTTATGCGGCATAGGGTGTAAAATGCGGAGAAAATACGTTGGCACGTGAGGCGGCGTCAGTAGCGGACCGATGTGCGAATAGGCCGAAGGCAACACAACGCGCCAAGATCCGGATGGCACCGAGGTGGTGTCCAGCAAGTTGCAGCACTGGTGTGGCCATCCTACAATGCTGAAAGTCGGCGTGGGGCGCCCCGTTGGCCTGTGAGTTTGCGTCAGTAGCGGACCGATGTGCGAATAGGCCGAAGGCAGCACAACGCGCCAAGATCCGGATGGCACCGAGGTGGTGTCTAGTAAGTTGCCGCACTGGTGTGGCTATCCAACAATGCTGAAAGTCGGCGTGGGGCGCCCCGTTGGCCTGTGAGTTTGCGTCAGTAGCGGACCGATGTGCGAATAGGCCGAAGGCAGCACAACGCGCCAAGATCCGGATGGCACCGAGGTGGTGTCTAGTAAGTTGCCGCACTGGTGTGGCCATCCAACAATGCTGAAAGTCGGCGTGGGGCGCCCCGTTGGCCTGTGAGTTTGCGTCAGTAGCGGACCGATGTGCGAATAGGCCGAAGGCAGCACAACGCGCCAAGATCCGGATGGCACCGAGGTGGTGTCTAGTAAGTTGCCGCACTGGTGTGGCCATCCTACAATGCTGAAAGTCGGCGTGGGGCGCCCCGTTGGCCTGTGAGTTTGCGTCAGTAGCGGACCGATGTGCGAATAGGCCGAAGGCAGCACAACGCGCCAAGATCCGGATGGCACCGAGGTGGTGTCTAGTAAGTTGCCGCACTGGTGTGGCCATCCTACAATGCTGAAAGTCGGCGTGGGGCGCCCCGTTGGCCTGTGAGATGGCGTCAGTAGCGGACCGATGTGCGAATGGGGCCAAAGGCAGCGCAACAATATTTTCTGATTTGAAGACACCACAAGGCGCTGAGATGCCAAGATCCGGATGGCACCGAGGTGGTGTCTAGCAAGTTGTGGCACTGGTGTGGCCATCGTACAATGGTAAAAGTCGGCGTGGGGCGCCCTGTTGGCCTGTGAGATGGTGTCAGTAGCGGACTGATGTGTGAATGGGGCCAAAGGCAGCGCAACAATATTTTCTACTATATTTTCGGAGTAGAAGACACCACAAGGCGCTGAGATGCCAAGATCCGGATGGCACCGAGGTGATGTGTAAGTTGCGGACCGATGTGCGAATGGGGCCAAAGGCAGCTCAACAATATTTTCTGAAGAGAATACACCACAAGGCGCTGAGATGCCAAGATCCGGATGGCACCGAGGTGATGTCTAAGTTGCGGACCGATGTGCGAATGGGGCCAAAGGTAGCGTAACAAGATTTTCTGTATGGAAGATACCACTAGGCGTTGAGATGCCAAGATTCGGATGGCACCGAGGTGATGTCTAGCAAGTTGTGCCACTGGTGTGGCCATCGTACAATGGTAAAAGTCGGCGTGGGGCGCCCTATTGGCCTGTGAGATGGTGTCAGTAGCGGACTGATGTGCGAATGGGGCCAAAGGCAGCGCAACAATATTTTCTGACTGACACCACAAGGCGCTGAGATGCCAAGATCCGGATGGCATCGAGGTGATGTCTAAGTTGCGGACTGATGTGCGAATGGGGCCAAAGGCAGCGTAACAATATTTTCTGTATGGAAGATACCACTAGGCGTTGAGATGCCAAGATTCGGATGGCACCGAGGTGATGTCTAGCAAGTTGGTGTGGTCATCCTACAATGCTGAAACTCGGCGTGGGTCACCCCATTAGCCTGTGAGATGGCGTCAGTAGCGGACCGATGTGCGAATAGGCCGAAGGCAGCACAACGCGCCAAGATCCGGATGTCACCGTGGTGGTTTCATAGTTGAGAGGCACTTCATCTGCAGTGGGGCGCCGAGATCCGGATGGCACCGAGGTGATGTCTAGCAAGTTGCTGTACTTGTGTGGTCATCCTACAATGCTGAAACTCGGCGTGGGTCGCCCCATTAGCCTGTGAGATGGCTGTTCTTTGGATTTGGGCCTGGTCCACTAAAATGGCCCTGGGACACCTTAGAACTCGGACGCTCGATTTTTTTTTCCTTTCCTGTACATGCAAAAAAAGGTAAATGCCCGGTATGTTACATGCTTCATCTGCCACGATGAACTCTCCAGAGGAACCGAAAAAAAATATAGTTGTGGTAACTATACCATGCATCGTCATATGGAGAGGTGGCACCAATTAATTATAGTGCTGCATAAAAGAGAGATTTGGAGGAGAACCCCTGACCTGCTAGTGCATTCATTAAAGAAGTGTCACTGAGAGCTTCAGAGGCAAGGGAAACGGTCCCAAATATTTAGAAGAACTTTGGAAAGATTAAAATGACATGTTTAGATTGTGGTAAATTAATTTCATGTGGGCAGATGAGTGTTACTCTAATAAATACAGCATATGAACATCATCATAGTCGATGGTTGGTAGAGACATTTTGACTATATCCTGGACCTGCCCGTCCTCGCCCAAAATGGCGCCGGAATAAATGGGACTCGTAACTCCTTGTTGTGTACTGGTTGCACAACCTTGATATCACGAGATACGTATGCAGTTTTGAAGCACATGGCGGGCGGGGACGAGAATTGATTGAATATTTCGACATCCCTATTGATATTAAGTTCTGATGTGTTATTGATTACTGTACTGTTGAAAATTCGAATTAACGTCACCCATGGTACTTGCCCGCAAATGTATATCTAGATAATTTTATTGTAACTGGCCCTGTCGTATTTTAATTATAAAATGTACGTCCACCGATTCCGTAACTGTTAGACACCTTAGTTTTTGCAACCTAATGGCCCGCCCGTTACGTTCCTCTACAGTGTAAATGTCTATTCATCATATACGATTACAGTTTGCTCCGTGGCAGGCCCACGTGGTTATAGGCTCGTATTTGTATAATGAAATTTTCACAATAAAGGTTTTTAAAAGAAAACATGGTAGTAGTGTATACATTGGTAAAGTTTTTAATAATAGTCACTGTTTTAGAATCATTAAAAGGCAAGTGAAATAAAGCAGACCAATTACATGAAGGGTAAAAGGTATAATACGAAGGAACGCAGTAAAGATAAATGGTCAAGGGCTGTTGTGTTTTCTATTCCTGCAACATAAAGTGATCGATAAGAATCTCATATTCAGGCGTATCGGCGACTAAGACAGCAGGTCGACCCTCTTTTGCTCAACGGCTCCGTCATGGGACGAAGAAACGCTCTTTTTCTCGAAAAAAGAATATATTTTACTTGCAGGACAGTTGTAAAATTTCCGGGAAAGTACATTAGCCTGGAACATTATAACATATATTTAAGAGAAAATAATGTTCGGAAGTAATTAAAAGCGTAATTTTTAGGTGATATGACCAAGGCTTTCATCATTAGAATAAGAAAAGTAAAATGAACCAATGAAAAGTTTTATTAACAAGTCACATGACTTGTTATGCTTACGTTACGCGCTGCGCGCCCCGGATGACTTCCGGATGCGCTAACGCGGCGCGTCATATGACGCATTACGCGACAACGCAGGTCCAGAATATAGTCAAAATGTCTCCACCAACCAGCGGTCGAAACACAACCCCTTTCAGCAGGCTAAATAGTTCTGTTAAATGACAACAGAAGGGACAGGCAACAAGAACCATCAGTCAAAGAGGGGAGGGCTAGTTCTTCTCTACCGGGTTACATTGGGGCGCTACCGGAACTGATCGAATTGGTAGTCTACAGTGTTTCTGGATGTTTCAGACCGAAGCTGGGGTTAGCATGAGAGCAGCACCATTTCGTAGCTCCGTTGTGGCCATTCCGCAACCAATCATGGCAGCCGCTCTTTATCGTTATTTTGGGCGGGGTGGGTGGCGGAGCCGAGCTGTTTTGCAGCCATCATTGTGTGGAGTTCAGTTCATCTCACTAGTTTTGTATTTGTCATGAGGGGTTGTTCCTAATGTTTCTATTTTAGCGAGGTCAAAAAGAGATCCCATTAGTGGCCTACTGATTTTGCTCGATTCCTTTTCTTTTTTTTTACACGATTTTTCGTTATCTGCAAAGACTAAACAGAGTATTGCGACTCTGTGTTTGTTTGTAAATAGAGAATGAACCAAAGAGAACTAATTCTAAAACAGTAAATACTTGGATAACAATCAATCAAATGGAGAGAGAAGCAGGCACGACGGATTACAACGGGGGCAAAGGCCTGCGTTAACTACCTTTCACTATCTGCAAAGAGAGAGTACTCCTAATAGAAATGAGGGGGGGGGGCACCATTCAAAGCAGATCAGTGTGCATAAACACGAAAATGTTTTCACTTACCACGTACTTGACATTCGACAGCTTATGATATTTGCTATTAAAAAACCATTGAAATTCACTGAAAAAACCATAGGTTATAGACCATATATAGTTAGGAATTAGCATTTACAAAACCTTGAAAATTCACTGAAAAAACCATAGGTTATAGACCATATATAGTTAGGAATTAGCATTTAAAAAACCTTATTTTACTCACACAAAACCATTGAAATTCCATATATAGTTAGTTGCACTAACTATATATTGCGCACCCGCAATCCACTGCTGATCATGTCACATATTACATCATTCATGACATGGTCAGTGACATCACTGATGACATCACTGATGACATCTCAAATGACATCACTGATGACATCACTGATGACATCTCATTTGACATCAATGACCACATCACTGATGATATCATTCATGTGACAATACAATGCATCTCCTCACATTTTAATATAACCTCTGTTTCACCCAGTGTTAAATACAGAGTATAATTTTTGAAACCATTGACACACCAATACTAGTTACTACATACGTACTCACTGATTCCTACGTCTACACACACATTCACTCATTCACCCATACAATCATTCATACATACAATCACTCATCTTTACAACACTATCATATGCACTCATACACCTATACAGACACTCACACTCTGCCACTCATCCATGGAGTTACTCACACACCTAGTCAGTCCTGTAAAGAATCAATCACACTTCCATTTTCTTGTCTATACAGTTAAACATAGAGCACCTTACATTTTCAAACATATAGTAACACATACTTACTTTCTTATACAATCATTGATACAAGTACACATTGATCTGCACAGAGTCACACACCTCCCAGCCAGCCACACACACACTCAGTCTCCCATACAAATACTTGGACAATCAATCAATAACCCATATAGTTAATCATATAGCTACTGATCAACACATGCAGTAGTTTACAGAACAACAGACATAATGATGCACAAATTAAGACAGTTTAGTCACTAACCCATGCACTCAGTGAGACACATTTAATCACTCACTCATACATTCAGTCATGCACCTACTAAATCCTTCGTCCAGACAGTTATACATCTACTCATTCTTCAATATCTAAAACATATTTAAACTTTACAGAAACACACAGTCACTGGATGATGTCATCAGTGATGTCATCAGTGATGTCATTTGAGATGTCATCAGTGATGTCATCAGTGATGTCACTGACCATGTCATGAATGATGTAATATGTGACATGATCAGCAGTGGATTGCGGGTGCGCAATATATAGTTAGTGCAACTAACTATATATGGAATTTCAATGGTTTTGTGTGAGTAAAATAAGGTTTTTTAAATGCTAATTCCTAACTATATATGGTCTATAACCTATGGTTTTTTCAGTGAATTTATATATATATTCCAAGCTCCCAAAGTAACGACCAGCACTCACGGGGGGTTAAATCCCTTTCGGATTTATTAAGCACAAAAAATTATCCGGTATATATATATATATATATATATATGTATGT
This sequence comes from Lissotriton helveticus, assembly GCF_964261635.1. NCBI lineage: Eukaryota > Metazoa > Chordata > Amphibia > Caudata > Salamandridae > Lissotriton > Lissotriton helveticus. The sequence goes on from NC_136057.1 coordinate 1,308,996,589, forward strand.
AAAGCACTTTTTACACAGTTTATGAATTCACCACACATGCATTTGCGTTGTAAAGGCATGCCTGCTAAAGTCATATGAGGAGTGAAAGTATGCGGGGTAATGGTATCATGAGCAATTGCATTTTCGTAGTAAAAAATGTGGAGTAATGGTATGTGGGATGAAAGTATGCGGGATAACGTCGTATATTCGGCACCCTCATCTACAGACCACCAGGACCTCACACCCAGCCCGCTAATACCATCACCGAGCTCGTCGCCCCCCACGCCATCACCTCCACGGCCTACATTCTACTCGGGGACCTGAACTTCCACCTCGGCAACTGCAACAACCTCGACTCCACCACCCTCCTCGACAACGTTGCCAACCACGGACGGAAGCAGCTGGTCAACACTGCCACGCACAGAGCTGGACACACCCTCGACACCATCTTCGCTGGAGTAACAAACATCCGCTTCAGCCACACCACCCAGCCCCTCTGGATGGACCACCTTTGTGTCCATTTTACCTTCAACACCACCATCGCACCCCGCACCCGCCGTGACAGAACTGGAGCAAGGTCTCAGAGGAACACCTCAACACCGCCCTCCTTCAAGACCCCCCCAGCACATTGACCAACACCAACTCCGCAGGCATGGAATTTCACCGCTGGATCTCCTGCTGCGCCAACAAGCTTGCAACCCTCCGCCACCCCGCCAAACAACACCCTCTGAAGGCCACTTAGCTCACCACAGAACGTCAAGAAGCAAGGCGCTCCTGCAGACGCCTAGAGAAGACCTGGCGAACCCAGAAAACCTCGGAAGCATGGAACAACCACAGGAGCACCCTGAAGAAATAGCACCAGTGCATAAGAGACACCAAACGGACCTTCATAAGAGACAAAGTCCAGACCAACACGACCAATGCCGAGGAACTGTTCAATGTCATACAGCAGTTTGCACAACCTACCAGCAAAGACACGGACGTCACACCCTACCAGGAACTCTGCGACAAGCTCAGCTCATACTTCCACCTGAATATCAAGGCCCTCCAGGACAACTTCAGCGAACCAGCACAGGACACACCCCCCTACACACCACCGCCGACAAGCCGACCATCACGATCTGGGATCCGGCCACCATCGAACTCATCACCACGACCATAAAGAAAACCCACTCAGGAGCCCCAACTGACCCCTGCCCTCCGCACATAGTCCACAGGGCTGCCGCCGCCATTGCACCCGATCTAGGACGGAGCATGAACACCTCCCTCAGATCCGGCATCTGCCCAGACGACTGGAAACGGGGGAAGGTGAAACCCCTCAAGAAACCAACGGCCGACCGTACGGACCTGAAAAACTACTGTCCCATCTCTTTCCTCCCCTTTGCGGCCAAAGTCAATGAGAAACTCGTAAATGCACAGCTGACCACCTTCATCGAAGAGAACTCCATCCTAGACTTCTCCCAGTCTGGATTCTGCAGCAACCACAGCACCGAGACCGCCCTCGTCGCCGCCACTGATAACCTGCATTCTACTTGACCAGGGACACACTGCAGCCCTAACCCTAAAATTACCCCTACACCCAAAACCTTAACCGACCCTGACCCCTAAAATTGCGTCCCTCGTCCTTCTAGACCTCTCGGCAGCCTTCAACACCGTTTCACATCGCACGCTCGCAGCAAGACTTCACAATGCGGGGATACAAGGAGCCGCCCTCAACTGAATCCAATCCTTCCTCTCCGACAGAACCCAGAGGATTCGACTCCCTCCCTTCCTCTCCGAACCCACAGAAATCAACTGCGGAGTACCCCAGGGATCATCACTCAGCCCTACGCTCATCAACATCTACATGGCCCCCCTCGCCGCCATCGTCAGACAGCATGGACTCAGCATCATATCCTACACCGATGACACCCAGCTCATCCTCTCACTCACAAAGAATCCTGAAGACACCAGACTCTGCTTCAAGGAAGGAATGTAGAACATGGCAGCATGGATGAAAAATAGCTGTTTAAAGCTCAACTCAGAGAAGACCGAGGTCCTCTTCCTCGGACCCTGCACCTCCGCCTGGGACAACACCTGGTGGCCCTCCGCCCTCAGAAACCCTCCCACCCCCACTGACCACTCTCAGAACCTCGGCATCGTCCTCGACTCCTCCCTCTCCATGAACTGCCAGATCAAAGCTGTCGCTTCCACTAGTTTCAACGGCCTTCGTATCCTCCGTAAGACCTGCAAATGGATCTCCCCGACTGCAGAAGGACCGTCACCCAGGCACTCATAACTTGCAGACTGGACTACGACAACGCCATCTACGCTGGAATCAACAGAATGCTTCTACACAAACTCCAAACCATCCAGAATGCCGCAGCCAGACTTGTCCTCGCGGCACTGCGTCACGAACACAACACCCAACACCTACGAGCCCTCCACTGGTTCCCCATCGAGAAGAGGGTCACCTTCAAACTCCTCACTCACGCCTACAAATCCCTCAACAACATCGGACCCAAATACCTCAACGAGAGAGTATCCTTAAACGTACTCAAGAGGAACCTCCGCTCCGCCGACCTTTCCTGGCAGAGGTCCCCCACATCTGCAGAAACAGAACTGGCTGGAGAGCTTTCTCCTACATCACAGCCAAGACCTGGAACAAGCTCTCTGTGAACATCAGACGCTCCCTGACCCTGCACATGTTCAGGAAGGAACTCAAGACCTGGCTCTCAACTGACCCACAGCCGCTACACCCCCCCACCACCCCCAAGCGCCTTGAGACCCTTACTGGTGAGTAGCGCGCTATAAAACCCCTGATTGATTGATTGATTGATTGAGTACTGTCTAATTCGTTTGCTATCCATCTTCAAATAATTAGAATCATATTTTTGGTTGAGTTTGGGGATCCTTTTTCTTATTTATTGATTTTTACTAAAGGATAATGCTATTTTTTTATATTTCCCTGTGGAAAATTGTAAGTAAACTTTGTGCCCGGTATTATTGTTCAGTTTGTCTCTCCTCTTTTTATTTTTATTTTATTTTCAGAGTTTTATATAGCGCGAACAAGATCCTTACAGATATCAGAGCGCTTTACATAAATATGAGATATGAGGACAAAAAGACTACTTAACAAGGCATTTTGTGCAAATAGAGAACAGTGCAAGGTAACAAAATGTGAATGGGTGGTCGGTTCAGACAATGTAATAAAAGGGAGAGATAAATAGTCACAGTATTACCACAGATTATGTTCATGTGAATTGAGCCAAGAGGATCGATTTGACTTCCTTTTTGAAGGATGCAGTGGATGAGGTAAGTCTTGTTTCTGGAGGAAGGGCATTCCAGATCCTGGGTGCCATCCCTGAGAAGGAGCGTTTATATGTTTTTTTCTTGTGGAATCTTTGTGGTTTCAAAAGGAGAGTTTCTGCGCTTCTTGTGGCTCTTGAGGTGTTTAAGCCAAACCTGAGCGATGGGGATTTTGGAGGGGGACGCTATTAGGAGGAATTCTGTTTTTAGAGCATTAAGTTTGAGATGGTTCTATGCCAGCCATGTCTGTGTGTCCTTAAGTGTTAAGTTGAGGAGTTTGATGTCTTCAGGGGATTGTAGATTAAGGTAGAGTTGGGTATCGTCCGCATACATGTGAAATTGCATATTAGAGGCTTGAAGCAGTGCGGTGAGTGGTTCCATGACTAGATTGAACAGAGTTGGGGATAAGGAGGATCCTTGCGGGACACCTAGTGTTACTGGAATGGGTGTGGACATAGTGTTGTTAATTTTGAATTTCTGAGTCCGGTTATGAAGGAAGGAGGTGAACCATTTGAGTACTGTCCCTGAAAGACCCATTCTGATATTCAACAGTTCGAGTAAGTTCTCATGTTTGACCGTGTCGAAAGCTGATGAAAGGTCGAGTAGAACGAGGAGGCAGGTACCATTTTGATCAAGAATTTGAAGCGCGTCATCAATTATGTGTGCCATAGCTGATTCTGTGCTGTGGCCTGCACGGAAGCCTGATTGGTGTCGGTTGAGGAGGTCAAAATGCTTGATGTGTTTTGTCAATTGGAGGTGAGCACATTTTTCTAACAATTTGGCGAAGGTAGGGATATTGTAGATAGGGCGATAGTTATTAAGGTCAGTAGGGTCAGCTGTGGGTTTCTTTAGTATGGGCGATACTTGTCCCACTTTGAGGGAGTCCGGGAAGCGTCCTTGTTGAAGTGAACTGTTAATGATTTTGGTCCAGAGACTGGAGAAGCCATGGGATAAAGTCCTTTACAGCGTTTGCAGGTAGAGGGTCCGAGAGGTGATTGGAGGGCTTCAGGGTACTGAGGATCTTGCCCATAGATTCTTCCGTGTAAGTATCCTAGGATGACCATGTAGCATTGTTTTTTAGTTTAATGGATGTTTTGCTGAGGGGGCTGGAGTATAGGCTTAGATCAATGAGGAGATCATTCTTGATGTTATCTGTTTTTAATTTGAAGAAGGAAGAGAATTCTTCACAGGACGGTAGTGTGCTGGTTGTGTTATGTGATCGTTGAGGTTCGTCCTTAGATTGAGTTTTGATTAGCTCAAATAGTTTTTCGGGTCGTTTTTTTGCTTGGTCTAGTTGATGGCTAAAGAAGTCAGCTTTCGATTGTTTGATTTTTCTAAAGTAAGTGTTTCTCTTTTTCTTTAGTGTTTTGAGGTGCATAGCCGACGGGGCAGATCTCCAATTGCGTTCAGCTAGTCTCATAGCTCGTCTATCTTCGATAAGCAGACCGTCATATCATGGTTTTGAGTTTTTAGAGAAGACTCTCTTTAACTGAAGGGGGTAACTTCGTTGACTATCGTGGTCATTGACTCGAGGTAGTGGTCGGTGAGAGCCTGAACATCGTTGTTGCCGGTGGGGGTAGGAGAAGATTGTAGCTGGGAGAGGGTGAAGTGTTGGGATTGAGTTTCTTCAGGTCTCTTTTCCAGGCCTTGGGTTTGGTGGATTGGGCCGGGCTGAGTTTCACATATTCATTGATGAAGAATGTGATAATGTGGTGATCAGACCAATCACAGGGTTCGATTGAGTCTAGTTGTCTAGATGGGTGGCGTCACCTTTGGAAATGATGAGGACCAGGATAGAACCTTTGTCGTGAGTGGGGCTGTTGCAGATTTGGGTGAGGTCTAGGGCGTTGAGGAAGTTTTTGAGACTATTGACCACCAAATCTTTGTGATCATTCCAATAAAGGTTGAAATCACCAAGGAATATTTGTGTGTTTTGTCGACCCGAGTTCGTTGTGATCATGTCCATGAGGTGTTCAGTGAAGGTGAGGTTGTCTCCTGGTGGGTGGTAAATAATATGTAGAGAGCATACTGGATTACCCTCACTGTTGACATCAAGGCAGATGTGTTCACAAGAGGAGAATATGGGGGAGATGGCTCTAGTTACTGAGAGGTTGCTCCGGTGAATACATGTTATTCCACCTCCTGTCTTGCCGGTCCTGTCTAATTTGATGATGTGATAGTTAGAGGGTACTAGAATGTCAATGAGGAGGGAGGAGGATTCTGTTAACCAGGTTTCGGTGAGTATGGTAAGGTCTAGGTCAAGTGCGATAATGAGGCCGGCTATGTCAGATGCATGTCTAGGAGCGGATCTACAATTAAGTTGTGTGCATTTGAGCCGCGGGGTGATGGGGGGGGCGGAGGGGTCCAGAGTGAGGGTGACTTTTTAAAGATTATTAGAGATGGTACCTCTATTATTTTGTTTTAGTTATGTAAGTTGATGGAGTACTTTATTTATAGAGAAGTAAGTGCCTCGGCCCAAGGTATTTCACAGGAAGCCACTGCTGCTTGCACCACCCATAGCCCCAGACAGCACTGCCAAATGCCAGTGCTATTGATACCTACTAACCAGCAAATGCAATGAATGTGACAAGTCTGACTATTCCAGCTCATCCATTAAAATACCAGGTCGCCCAGGCTGTGACAATGGCCTGGGGGCAACCTGGTATTATTTTTAAATGTACATTGATTTATTACACACTGTTGCGGATGGGCTCTGTTAAGAAAAATAGACAGACAGTGCCACCATGTGGTGAAATGTCAAAAATAATTTCTGTTGAAAAAAAATAAGTGCCAGTTCTGAGCATAAGCAAACACTGGCACAAATTAAGCACTGATTATGTGGTATTTCTCTCCTTCCAACTAGTAGGGTTCTACTGGCGATTGCATACCTACCATCACACATGGTGTTACTGTGTGTCATGCAATATAAGCTCTCTTCACATGGTCACCTGGTGAGGAGCTGATATCACACAGGGGATCCAAGAGTGGGCTAGAAACACATGCACAGAGTGGATGTATAGCTTCCTTGTTGTGAGGATCTGCAAAGCAAATGTCTATTTGCAAGTGTAACCCAGAACTCCTGTTCAGGGGTATGCCCAATATCAGAGAGCTATTCACATCTCTGTATGGACTGAACCGTAGAACATCAGCGGCAGACTGGGAAGCTTCTTTTTGGAGAAGTGCCTCAAAAGCAGTGATCGGTATGAAACCCAGCCCCTCTAAAGCCCCGCCCCTTCCTCTCACATGGTGAAAAAAGTGCAGAAGTTGGAAGGTCTGTAAATGGATGGTAAAGCCAACCGAAGGAAAGACCAATGGTTTGAGTGGGTGCATTATTCTGTCTGTTGCAGTGTCACATGAAGTTGAGTGTTATGTGCATGCTTGATTGCATGCAGCTCCCTCAAGTGGCAGCATGTTCCTTATGGACAGAAACTGGTAAGTTTGTCAAAATGCGTGCACTGAAAGCTGTCATTTTCATTACATTGTGCAACAGGCAGTGTGAAATCACAGGAGTCGCAGGTGACCTGGTCTGCCATTATAGAACACCAGCAGCTAGTTTGCAATGGTATATCACAGGAGTCGCATGTGAGCTGGTCTGCCATTATAGGACATCAGCAGTAGTTTGTAATAGGATATCACAGGGGTCGCAGGTGTTCTGGTCTGCCATTATAGGACGCCAGCAGATAGTTAGTGATGGGATGTCAAAGGGGTCGCATGTGTTCTGGTCTGCCATTATAGGACACTAGCAGCTAGTTTGTGATGGGATGTCACAGGGGTCGAATATGATCTGGTCTGCCATTATAGGACACCAGCAGCTAGTTTGTGATGGGTTGCATGTGATCTGGTCTGCCATTATTGGACGCCAGCAGCTAGTTTGTGATGGGATGTCACAGGGGTCGAATATGATCTGGTCTGCCATTCCAGGACACCAGCAGCTAGTTTGTGATGGGTTGCATGTGATCTGGTCTGCCATTAAAGGACGCCATCAGCTAGTTTTTGATGGGATGTTTCCTTACGAGGTCAAGGGTACCACAAAGTCCAGAGGATGTTCACAAGACTTTATCAGCTATTTTGGCAATAGATTCAAAGCAGGTTGTGGCGGTCGTCCCTGGTAGCGCACATTACATTTGGGTAGTTGTGACTAATTACCTCATTTAGAATTTGGTGGACAAGGAACTCGGCCACAAACGTGTTGCAGTATCCTGTCCTTCACAACTGACATTCCACCCACTCTATGTAGAGTAGGGTAGACCATCAAGTTTCCACCTTTAATAGCCCTGCTTTATCCACTGGTGGAAACCTTACCTAGACCACCTGACAGACATGGGCCTGTCGATGTAAGTACTTCAGGCCGTGTTTTTTTCCTTTTTGGAAAACCTTGGCCATCCCAGACAGAAAAAAATAAAATGGTCATCACCTTGAGAGAAACCTTCCAAAGAGTCATGGTCTTTAGTTTTTGTTTTACAGAAACACATTTCCGCTTTGAGAGTTTGTTTTTATAAAAGAAAAAAAAATTGCTGAGGAACTACATGAAACATGGCGGCCCCTCAACAAACTTTCAAAGCCTTCAGTGGTGGGAGCTCCTCTGAAGGAATGCAGGTCTCTGCCAGGCAGGCAGAGATATCTAAATATGGCAAGGTTTATGTCTGCCAGAGTACATCTATACACCATCAGAGTACATCTATACACTGCCCTGGTGGAATGCGGCATAGCCCGCCACAATCTAAATACCCCTTAAATCCTCTGATTTGTAAAGGACACCAAAAATGTTTTTCTTGGGTTCACATCTATTTGGACTGATGCAGTGCAAATTATTCGAGGGAACATTATAATAATAATTCCTATTTGTAAAGCATGAACATATCCCCCCATTAAGGGTGTCAAGGTCTGGTGCTGTCGAGGAGATTGAGTGAGTTCATGACCCATAGTCACATGATGCTGACCTGGGCTACTGCCAGCTATTGAACAGTGAACCCCGCAGTCCCGAGTCAGCCACTCTGGCCTCTGCACCACACCTCTCCCACAAGGGCCGTACTGGCCGTAGCCGGCACCGGGCGTTTCCCCGGTGGGCTGCCAGGGTGTGGGACGGTTTTGGGTCCCTGGGGGGCTGTTTTTGTTATCAGGGCCAGCAGTATCGCCCCCCTGTAACAAAATAGTACAAAACCGGCCATTGCAAACAGCTCGGTCGCACCCCCTGCCCCCCAAGGGGGCCGGCCAAGCAGTTTGCCTGGGCCGGTTTCGGTTCCCCAGTCCGGCCCTGCGGAGTCCCACATTCTAAATAGCATTTAAATGAGCAGAGTTGCCTTTTAGAAGACCTTTGAAAGCTGCAATGAAATACAAGGGTAAAAAAGAAAGACTAGGCATGACCAATCAAGAAATCCTGCTTTTCAAGCAGTTAGACGGATGAAAAGGATCAATTTTGGCCCCTTTTCGACACCCACCAATGAATTAGGAGAGAAAAAGCGCCGCACTGTAATGAAGGTGAATGAAACGGAGGTAAAGGCGCATATAAATCTAAGTATCTATCAAAATGCAAGCCCACAAAATTCATTATTTCTTCCAAAATAGGTACTGATAGGAATATAGACCAAAGGTGTCTTTCATCAATAGGGGCAATGTCCCTAGCAATAGTCGCAGTCTGGTTCTTCGGTAGAATGTATGAAAATCTGCAGATGTTTTCACATTTCTGTGGGGAAAAAACCTACAATCTGAGGGCTGAGCCTAGGAAATCTGCAGACAGAACTTGCAGTCGAAATGTACATTAATATAATTAGAGTTAATGTAAAAAATATTAAACAGATTGCTCAAGCCGAACTCGCTGTATTTATCATATTTTTAGTACTGCATAATTTTCAGACAGGACACTGATGGAAATATATAGTTAGCGGGAGACTCACAAGCTTTGAGGACGTCAGATCTTCCTATGGTCAGACAGTAGTCACAGTACTGAACATGCCTCTGGCTGCAGCCCCCAGCGGCCTTACCCTTACTTTGAATAACATGACTCAAAATATCAGTCCCTGCTGGAAGCACAAAAGCCACAGAAGACACCAATGTTAACTTTTCTTTTATGCATTTTTCTGTTGCTTTTGTAGTTTTATAGAACAAGAAGGAGGCTCAGGCGTGTTACCGCAGGTCACCGTTAAAAACAAAGCTACAGGAGGAAATGAACAAGGCACAAACACTTATAAACATTGGATTTATGCAGATACAAAGGAATTTACAAATGTGCAGCAAAGCAAAATGATGTCAGTGCGAAAAGGACAATGTGTGAATGAGAGGAGGGAATAGGAGAAGGTATTTAACACGTAGATTAATATAGCCTGCATTTAGGAGAGAACAACAATTCAGGTAGGTAAGGGAGACAAAAAGAACTAGTGAGTGATGAGAAAGATATAAGTGTTATGAAGAACAAGCATTGCCATAAGAAACAAACATTGGCAAAGTCAACATATCTTGCCAATGCAGGAGCCATTGGCTTTGCCAATAGTAATGTTGCACACAGGGGTGGCTGCTGTTCAGCATGGCTAAAAGTTAGTGGGGTAAAGGAAAGTGATATGGAGTGGAGAGTGGAGTGGCGTAGAGTGGTGTGGAGTGGAATACAGTAGAGATGAGTGGCGTGGCGAGGAGTGAAGTGGAGTGTCATTGAGTAGCGTACAGTGTTTTGGAGTGTTGTGGAGGGAGTAAAGTGTCGTAGAGTGGATGGGCATTGAGTTGAATGGCGTTGAGTTGAGCACAGTGTCAGAGTTGAGTAGAGTGGCACAGAGTGCAGTGGAGTAGTGTAGAGCAGAGTGGAGTGGTCTAGAGAGTGTTGCGTAGAGTGTTGTAGAGTGGCATACAGCGGAGTAGATTGTCATTGACTGGAGTGGCATAGAGTGAAGAGGAATAGAGTGGAGTAGTGTGTCATAGAATAGGGAGGAGTAAAGCAGCATGGAAAGGCATGGAGGGAGCTGTATAGAGCGTCATAGAGTGGAGTTGTGTTGTAAATTAGCATAGAGTGGAGTAGAGTGCTGTAGAGTGGAGAGGTATAGAGTGAAGTTGAGTGTCAGTGGAGCAGAGTTTAATGGAGTAGAGCATCATAGAGTGAAGTATAGTGGAGTGGCGTAGAGTGGAGTGCAGTAGAATAGAGTAATGTGGCCTAGAGTGAAGTGGAGTAAAGTTCTGTGGTGAAAAGTAGATGTGCGTAGAATGCTGTGGCGTAGAGTGCATTGGTTTTGAGTTAAGTGGTGTAGAGTGCAGCAGCATAGAGTAGAGCAGTGCAGAGTAGATTGCAGTGGTGTAGAGAGTAATGGCATAGAGTAAAGTGGCGCAGAGTGGAGTAAAGTGGCGTAGAGTGGTGGAGAGTCAATTGGCACAGAGTGGAGTGGTGCAGGGTAGAGTGCAGAGATGTAGAGAAGAGTGACATGGAGTGCAGTGACGTAGTGCAGTGGCATAGAGTGCAGTGGTGTAGAGTGCAGTAGAATGGGTACAAATGAGTGGTGCAAAGTAGAGTATAGTGGCATATAGTGCAATGCCATAGAGTGCAGTCATGCAGAGTAGAGTGTCAGAGTTCAGGGTTGTAGAGTGCAGTATCGTAGAGTGCAGGGTCGTAGAGTGTTACAGAGTGGAGTGGTGCAGAGAGCAGTGACATAGAGTGCAGTGGTGCAGAGTAGAATGGATTGGTGTAGTGTGCAGTGATGTAGAGCACAATAGTGTAGAGTGCTGTAGCATGCAGTGGAGTACATTAGAATGTTGTACAGTGTAGTGGCGTAAAGTGCAGTGGTGCAAAGTAGTTGGCATAGGTACTGTGGCGTAGGGTGCATTGGTTTTGAGTAAAGTGATGTAGAGTGAATTGGTGTAGAGTGTAGTAGGTTCAAGTAGAGTATAGTAGAGTAGAGTGCAGTGGCATAGAGTGGCGCAGTGGCATAGAGTGCAGTGGCATAGAGTGCAGTGGAATAGAGTAGATGGTTTCAGAGTAAAGTGATGTGGAGTGGAGTGGTGCAGGGTAGAGTATAGTAGTGCAGGGTAGAGTGCAGTGACACAGAGTAGTAGCATAGAGCACAGTGGCGTAGAGTAAACATGGCGTCGAGAAGAGTGTTAATTGCAGTAGCGTAGAGTGAAGTGGGGTAGGGTGGAGGTAAGCGCAGCGGCATAGTGTGCAGTGGTGTATAGTAGAGTGTTTCAGAGTCACGTGAAATGGTATAGAGTGGAGTGGTGCAGGGTAGAGTGGAGTGATATCGAGTGGCATAGAGTGCACTGGCGTAGAGTGCATGGTGCATAGTAGAGGGGCTAGAGTGCAGTGGCATAGAGTAGAGTGGTGCAGAGTAGAGTAGAGAGACGTAGAGTGGAGTGCTGTAGAGTGCAGTGTCAGAGGGCAGTGGTGCACAGTAGATTAGAGTGGCATAGAGTGCATTGGCGTAGAGAGCAGAAAAGTAGAATGGCACAGAGTAGAGTAGCATAGAGTTCAGTGGCAGAGAATTTAGTGGCAGAGAGTTCAGTGATGTAGAGTGGAGAGCCATAGAGTGCAGTGATGTAGAGTAGAGTGACATAGAGTGCATTGGCGTGGAGTGCAGTGGCTTACAGTGGCACAGAGTAATGTGAAGTAGAGTGTCGTGGCATAGAGTGCAGTGGCGTAAAGTGCAGTGGCATAGAGAAGATTATAGTGCCATACAGTGCAGTGGTACAGAGTAGATTGGCATAGAGTGCAGGGGCGTATTGTGTATTGGTTTTGAGTAAAGTGGTGTAGAGCGCATTGGAGTAGACTGCAGTAGTGTAGCGTGCAGTGGGATAGTGTGGAATGGTATGGTGTGGAGTGGCGCAGAGTGCAATAGAGTGGCGTAGACTGAAGTGGCAGAGTAGATTGCTTCAGAGTAGAGTGAAGTGACATAAAGTACATTGGTATAGAGCAGACTGTCGTAAAGAGCAGTGGTGCACATTAGATTAGAGCAGCTTAGAATGGATTCTCATAGAGTGCAGTGGCATAGAGTTCAGTGGCTTACAGTTCAGTGGCGTAGAGTTTAGTGGCGTAGAGTTCAGAGTGCCAGAGGGTGCAGTGTTGCAGAAGATACTGACGTAGAGTGCAGTGGTGCTTCCTTCAGTGGCATGGAGTGCATTAGCGTAGAGTGCAGTCGCGCAGAACAGTGTGGCGTAGAGTACAGTGGCACAGAGTAGAGTGGCGTAGAGTACAGTCGTGCAGAATAGAGTGGCGTAGAGTGCAGTGATGCAGAGCAGAATAGAGTGGCGTAGAGTGTAGTGACATAGAGTATAGTAGCATAGAGTGATTTGGTGCAGAGTAGATTGGCGTAGAGTACATTGGTTTGGAGTAAAGTGGTGTAGAGTGCTCTGGCGTAGAGCGCAGTGGCATAGGGTGCAGTGTTTCAGAGTAGGCTGGTATAAAGTGGAGTGGTGCAGAGTGGTGTAGAGTGCAGTGGTGCATATTAGAGTAGTGTGGGGTAGAGTGCATTGGCATAGAGTAGAGTGGAGTGGTGTAGAATACAGAGTAGAGTGGAGCAGTGCAGAGAAGAGTGCAGTGACGCAGTGTGGAGTGGCATAGTGTAGCGTGGTGCACAGTAGAGTGCTGTGGCGTGGAGAGGTGCAGAGTAGAGTGGAGCTGGGTAACGTGGAGTATGCATTGTATGGTAGTGTATTTCCATTACAGAGAACACATCATTAATTGAAATGACCATTACATTGGTACCGCATACAGTGTTAATGATAAAACAGCGCACAAACGATAATGTGTGTCTATGTCATCACTCAATGTACTGATTTGATTGTCAGCACAGTTCATTTACATATATTTCAGTTTTGTTGTGTACTAGGTAAAGAAAATCTGTACAGCCCTTCTCAAGCAGCCCCCACTAGCCAGCATGATTATCACATAAATCCTCTCACTTTGAAGTCAGAGAAAGAAAAATAAACACCAAGCTTACTGGAAGACACAGCCTGACATTTCACCTGAATGCACAGCAAATGTAACAAGATAAGAACAAGATTATTAGGTCTGATTACAGAAAGCAAGTTTGTGGAAGAATACAGTAAACAAGGTTTGGGAAACAGGAGGGATGAACTCGAGCTGGACAGTCTAATGCAAATAAAGCCAGCAAATAGAAGCCAGCATATGTGAGTTACAAACCACAAAGACAATGGTAAGCAACAGGTGGAATGCATTCCTTGGTCAACTTTCTGAATGTCCCCAAGATGTCTTTAGCAAACCAGACAGCTGCGCTGTCTGGTAGGCTGCAACCTAAAAAGTTCTAGCTCAAGATTGTCTTACTGAGGAAAACAAAGAGGAGAAATAAAAGAGTACCAGAAAAGCAACAATGCTGAAACCGTTAAGAAGTGTGGGAGAAGAATGGAAAGATAGCTCCAATTAAAAAATGAACAGAGGGCACAAGGAGAAAAAAAGACCATTGCAGAAATTGAGAAATAAAGAAAAAAGGGGGGTAATATCAGTAGTGGATCTCAAGAAATCAACAGTGATTAGAGATGCAATTAGATGGATCCAATTTGGAATGCCATTCAAAAAGCAGTAGTTTATGTTCTGTGTGGTCCTAATTGATACAGGTAAATTGCTCCAGACCCCGGGTCGCATAGCCTGATTCTGGTTACATAGCACAAGTACTATTGAGCCATAGATATGCCACCTTCATAGTGTGTACTTTATTTTCAAAACTGTGTGCGGCGAGAGAAGAGATCACATGCTGCATAAAGACCACTGACCTCCAGAAGTTTTGGCCTGATAGAAAGGAGTGCCTTGTGGTACTTCCTGCAGCAAGTTAACAGGACTGGAGAAGGAGTTGCTGATTTTGAGACTGATTAGTCAAATATGTTACAGATCAATAAAATACAACAGAGTCAATGCCCTTATTCCAGTTGAATGTATGGTGAAGGTAGATTGAGGAACTATTCTAAATGCCTCCAGTATCCCAAGGAGAACACGTAGACATGAGTTTCAGTCTCAAGAATACAAAGCATGTCATCAACAGTCTAGAGCAAAGTGCTCTCAGCTCTCTAGGCCAATGTGACGGCTGATTGAATTTCACAAAGAAGTGTAAAGTCAAAGAGATGTTTTTTTTTCAGTTGTGATGGTATATAACTTTGAATTATCTTTTTTCAAGGAAGTTAAGTCCTAGTACAGGCTGAATGTTAAGATTGCCAGCATCGAGTGAAGATTTTGACACCACGGCAGAGACCTGCCTGATTTTAAGGCAATCAGTTATGACACCTTGCACAAGAGATAGGCTCACTAGATTGGTCCAACAGCCTAAGAGATTTTGGGGCAGATTTATGTCGGACTTGCGCCACGTTTACGCTGCCGTTGCATCACGCAACGGCGCCGAAACGTGGCGCATCCCTGCGACCTATTTACAACGTGACGCATCTAGGCAGATGCGTCACGTTGTAAAGCCCTGCGCCACATAAAACCTGCGTCAGGTTTCATGTGAGCGTTCTTTCGCAGGGTGGGCGTTCCCTCGTAGGAAAGCCCCGTAAAACTGACGCAGTGAAATCTATAGGATTTCACTGAGTCAGTTTTACGACGCTGCTGGGTCAAATCCTTACGCCCGCTTGAAGCAGGCGTAAGGAGTGACACACCATGTTATGTATGGGTGGCCTCTGTACATTGCAGGAGTTGTGTCTTACTGAGGAAAACAAAGAGGAGAAATAAAAGAGTACCAGAAAAGCAACAATGTTGAAACCGTTAAGAAGCGTGGGAGAAGAATGGAAAGATAGCTCCAATTAAAAAATGAACAGAGGGCACAAGGAGAAAAAAAGACCATTGCAGAAATTGAGAAATAAAGAAAAAAGGGGGGTAATATCAGTAGTGGATCTCAAGAAATCAACAGTGATTAGAGATGCAATTAGATGGATCCAATTTGGAATGCCATTCAAAAAGCAGTAGTTTATGTTCTGTGTGGTCCTAATTGATACAGGTAAATTGCTCCAGACCCCGGGTCGCATAGCCTGATTCTGGTCATTTGAACAATAATCTCAATAGCCAGTTCCCTTCTTCTGTCCTCAAACTAGCTGAGTCTAGGCGCCGGGAAACCCTTCTTGGGTAGCTGTTGCGCCCTACAAATTGAAAAAATAAATAAATTGCGTCGCACTTGCGACGCTACTCCAGCAATGCGCCGCCCGTACACCACAACATGCGTCACGCATCTGCCCTTCCATGCACCATGGTGCGCCGCATTGTAAATGCGGCGCATCTGTGGTGCCGCAAGGAGGGAATTGCGTGACGCATCAGTTCTGGCGCATCCCTGCTGATTTGCAGAGATGCGCCAGAACTCATAAATCTGCCTCTAAGTTTCATCTTGTTAGTGATATCTGCCATATTGTAAAGTTCTCTAGAGAAACTTGGGGCAGAAGGTTGGATGATAAATGTTCCCTTTTTACAGGTGCTAACTCATAGTTTGCTGTGATAGTAGTGACACCTTCCTTCGGTGGGATTGGAGGAAAATTATTAGAAGTGGTGAATGCCAAGCAGTTGATATTTAAGCCGTATATCTGGCTGCAGGTGTAAGAACACTTGTTAAAGGTCACAAATCTGAGCTGCTGCATGGGCTTATAAGGGTGCGGGTCTTTACACAGACTTATCTGTGGTGTTAAGTGGTGAGAAATGGAGATTGGGAAGATATTCTGAGCATTTCTGGTCATCTGATCAAGCCCACCACCACAGGATTTCAACCCTTTAAAGTATCGGAGGTCAGAGAACTCTCCACGAAAAATAAAAGGGCCTGGATCAATGGAGAATGCCGGGGTAGTTTGTTCCTGCTCTTCATCAATGAGAATATTAAGAAAGTAAAACCATTTACTAAGAGTACTCTGATCACAAGCATGGTGCAAATAATGGAGGCTTGAAGGTTGGAGACGGTGTGCATGTGAAAAAGCCTGTAAGGCCTTAGAAGGGTGGCAGCAAATCTTTAAAACCATACTACGTAGAACAACTCTACACTAAATCAGATTGAGTGACAGCAATGTTTGACATCTTAACGGGCTATTCAGATGCAACAAAATCATACACTGGTCCACAGGCCCATATGTGAAGGTTCCCAGTGCTAAAAAAGTGGTTACTGGATGAGGCTGTGAGTTGTAAGTGTGTAGCACCTAGTACTATTGTTGAAATGCAAGAAGAGACCCCATGTGAGAGTATGGCCATGTTCTCTTGTGGCAATGCCAATCAAGAGGCTGGCATTGGAGGACATGTGGCAGGAAAGGAGAAAGGGGAAGGTCTTCCAGATCTGACGCCACCCGAGGTGGAGAAGATGTTGTAGATGTGGCAGTTGAAAGTCCCTTCACGACTAAGGGGCCGATTAGGATGGCGGACGGATCGCCACCGCCATGCAGGCGGTGGCGATCCGTCCGCGATCTGTGCCCATCCGCCACCAATTTCCCCCGCCATATTACAATGGCGGGGGGGACTGCGGCGGACAGAAACACCGTCCGCCACTTTTCCGCCTCGGTCGCCTTGCGGCCGGGGCGGAATTGGGTTCATATGGCTGGCGGTGTCTTCCAGACACCGCCAGCCATATTACGATGGCCGGATGCAGATGCCTTTCCGTGGCGGCAGCCATGGAAAGGCATACGGGATTTGCTTTGGGGGCCCGTTGCGGGCCCCCAGGGTGAAGGGGAGGAGTGGGGGGTGCATATGGGAGGTACCTATGGTACCCCCCTGCGTTTCACAGTACAACATGGCAGGCACCATGCGGTGCCTGTCATGTTGTGCTGTGAAACGCACAACATGCATTTTTGACATTGCGGCGGACGGTGCTTTCAGCACCGTCGGCCGCAATGTTAAAAATGCGGGATGCACCCGCCACTGTGGAGGGTGCATCCTAATTCGGGGCACGGTACCTCCGCCCTTGTGGCGGACGGTCCCTGCCCCAGGCAGGATGGTGGACGAACTTTGTCCGTCCGCCATCCTAATCGACCCCTTAGTCCGGTCGTCCAGTTTATATGCTTAAAAGACTGAAGAGGGTTGCGCTGGGGCATTAAGAAGTCTACGCCTCTCCCCCCTTCAAATACTTTAGACAGTGGCGTAACATTACTTGAGGGGACCCCCCTGCAAAGTATGTGGAGGGGGCCCCACATGTCTAGACACAGTCAGGAGCTCTCAGGCCAGGCTATCCTACCACCCTGCAAAGTGCTGGAGGGGGACCTTGAGGCTCAGGCCCCCCCCTGCACTGCAGGGGCTGCGGGGTCTATTGTCACGCCACTGACTTTAAAGTTTCATTTTTGTCCCTTGGCTTCCTAGTGCCTTGTCCGGGCATTCTTCAACTGTCGACATTTCTCATTTTGTAGTATTTACGTTGTTCTGCGCCTACGTCCACCTCCTGAGCCGATTGAATGCAAATTTATTGTATAACTCATTCACACTTGTTTGCCACACATTTATACCTTGTTTGAAGGAGGTCTGTCCTCTTCTGTCCCAGTACAGCCCCTTCAGAAAGTGATGCTCACCACCTTCCATTCTGTAAATTTGGGTCTAGGGAGATTTCTTCGTTGGTGTTGTAAAGGATGTCTGATGAAGAATAGCAGCTCTTTGGAGCTCTTTTATGAATTTGTCTCAATAAAGTAGGCCTGGGCGGAATTTCAATGATGCCAGAGTAATTCTGCGTTACTCTTTGACGTGGAATTACCGCAAATTAGGCGATTACTCCTCCTTGCATAATTAAGAGTAATTTGGGAGAGAAATTCCTAACACAAGAGAATAAGTTAGAGAATTAGTAAGCGGCTGCTCATGCTCGCTTTTTGTGTTCTGCTGTATTTAGCGCTGTTTTTTAGCGCAAAATGCATCCCTGCATCCATTTTGGATGGGAAACATCCATTACAATACAGTAATCACAATGACCTACCTTTCCAAGGCAACTGTTACAACGCAACTGCCTTTACATTGCATACTATTACAATGCATGCCATTACAACCATGTCACCCCCAAACTAAAAGAGTTAAAACAAAACTGCAGGAAACTAGAGAGGACTTGGAGACACACTCTTAGGGCGCACGACAAAAGTAGTTACAGAGAGTCTATCAAGAAATACAAAGCTGAAATTAAATCAGCGCAGGCAATATTTTATGAGGAAATTATCAGAACGTCAGCCAATACCCCGAAGGAAATATTCTGGATAGCAAAATCCCTGATTAGTACCCCTCCCATCCCGCCTGACCCCAGCGAAGCACAGAACCGGTGTGACAGTCAAGCAGAGTATTTCCACCAAAAGATCCAATCCATCTCCTCATCCTTTAAACCCATCAAACAACATGTACCCGAAATAGATAATACCCCCTCAACTTCTGCCTGCCAGTTAGCGGACTTCCCGCCGCTTAAGGAAGACTCCCTTAAAACCCTAATGCTGAAAGTAACATCAGGATCCCCTACCGACCCTGCCCCTCCGCGACACCTTCTAAAGGTGGCGGACACCATTAGACCAGCCATTCTAAATATCTTGAATTCATCAATCTCCACTGGGAAAGTACCAAAAGCCTGGAAATGTGCACAAGTCAGGGCTCTCTTGAAAAAGCCCAATCTCGACCCTGGAAAAATGGCCAACTACAGCCCGATTTTGCTCCTCCCCTGGATAAGCAAGCTGCTTGAGAAGCACATCAACACCACCTTGATGCTTTATTTGGAAACCAACCACCTACTCCATGACTTGCAAGCCGGCTTTCGCCCTCAACTGGGGACAGAGTCTGCCCTGTTGACTGTAACAGAGCTAGCCCGGAAGCATATGGATCAAGGCGGCACCACAGCAATTATGCTATTAGATCTTAGTGCCGTAAATAGCAACATCCTAATTTCCCGTCTAGTACAACGCCGAGTGGCAGGAAAGGCCATTACGTGGCTACGGTCCTTCCTGGAGGACCGCACGTTTCAGGTGGTAGAGGGGGCCACCCATTCTAAAATCTGGCCCCTCAACCAGGGCGTACCTCAGGGCTCCTCCCTGAGTCCAACCCTTTTTAACGTGTACATGGAACCGCTGGCAGGGATTGTTATCCCATTCGGTTTTGAAATCATAACCTATTCCGATGACACCCAACTAGTGGTAGCCCTGAACCAGCCTGGCAGCACCTCCCACAACCTGAGCAGCTGTGTTAAATCAGTAACAGAATGGATGGCCCTGTCCCACTTAAAATTGAACGGGGACAAAACAGAGCTCATGTTTCTAGGAAACACAGCTGTACCAAGACCCACTATAGACTGGCCGACCTACATGGGTACTCCCCCAGAGCCAAAAGACCATATCAAAAGCCTAGGTGTATGGCTAGACGACACCTTAAGCTTTAACCGCAAGCCACAATACTTTCTGCCGCCTGCTTCGGGCTGATGAGAATGTTGGGGAAAATACTACCTCTCCTCCCTTTCCAAGCCCGTAGGATAATGGTCCAGGCCATTATCCTATCCCGCCTCGATTATGGGAACGCCCTTTACCTAGGTGCACCAATTAGCACAACCAAGAAGCTTCAAGTAACCAAGAATGCGGCTGCACGCCTTCTTCTTGGACTCTCCCGACGAGATTCAGGCGCTGCCGCCTGGAAGAAACTACACTGGCTGCCCATCCAGACCAGGGTAAAATTCAAGGCGATGTGCATAATGCACAAAGCCATGTGGAATACAGCACCCGCAATGATCTGCTCGTTAGCTACCCCCTACAGCCCTCAGAGATCGCTGCGCTCTAGCACAGCCTCTCTAGCCTCAAAGAACAAAATCAAACGCGCTAGGTGGGGCGGACACTCCTTCTTTTGGAATGCTGCCTCTATATGGAACTCCCTGCCTCCCACACTACGTAGCCAGCCTGACTTACAAAAATTCCGGAAAGAGCTTAAAACATTTCTCTACCATTAAAGTTAATCAGCAGACCCCTTGACCCAACTCTTCCACAGCGCTACGAGGCCTCCCGGTAGTAATGCGCTCTACAAAACCCAATTTCATTTCATTTCATTTCCATGTCACTACAACGCATGCCATTACAACGCATACCATTACAACACATGCCATTACAACACAAGGTAAGCAATGGAGATTTATTTTAGCATTAGGGTGGGTATGGGTTTTGGGATACATGGGAATAGTAATTTTACCCTTAAACTATCCAACACTTTCCCTACTGTTGCAGTCACTGGAGTGGGAATAGTATTTTTTACCCCTACACTATCCAATACTTAGTAATTTTTACCCCTACACTATCCAACAATTACCCTACTGTTGCACTCACTGGAGTGGGAATAGTATTTTTTACCCCTACACTATCCAACACTTACCCTACTGGTGCCCTAAAAGTATTATGCGTTGTAATTGTATTCATTGTAATGGTATGTGTTGTAATGGAATGCGTTGTAATGGTAGTTTTAAAAAATGCCTTGTAATGGCATTCGTTGTAAAATCATGCAATGTAATGGTAGTTGCGAAGTAAAGACTGCATCGTAAGAGCATGCATTTTAATTGCATGCATGGTAAAGTCATATATTCATTTTGGACAAGAGGCGGCATTGTTGCACTTAGAAATAGCACTAAATACAGAAATACTCTTCTTGCATACTTCAAGAGTAATCTTGCAGAATTTTTAAGTAATTCAGCGTGATTACTCTACACTGAAATACGTGAGTTACGCCCACCCCTACAATAAAGTTCCACTTGTCTTCCTGAATCTACATGTCCTTGTCTCTACAATAAAGGTTTAACTGTCACACACTGAGACAATCTTCAAGCTTTCTTAAAACCTCCCTTACCACCAATTGCACAGCTCAGTCTTCCCCTCCACAAGAATGGAGCTACCAGAAACCTTCCTCATTTTTTTTTTTGTGGAAATCAATTTTGCTACCTCAAGTTTATGCTGATACTTTTGTGTGTCCAGGCATGCACTATCCTCTCTCTATGTGGGGTAACAGCTTGTCATGTAGGGCCACGTAGATCTTTTTTGTGCATGGATTGGTGCAGAAGTATATATATTCTCTGGTCTTGTTGCTTAAATGCAGTTTTTACACAGGGCTACCTTTTACTGTGAATACTTTGCAAACTGCCCACAAATGTAGCTTTTTCCAGTTTCCAATGCTCCCCTGCACCCTTCACCCTTCTCATCCCAAACATTTCACCCTACCCTATCTTCTTTTCTGGCATTTCCCTGAAAAGTGTCCCTTTTCACTGGAGTGCTGTTCAATGTCCTATAGCAAGTACCACTGGAATTATGTGACTATGCAGTTTCAACATTTTTGGGCATAGTTATGGATGTGCCACTTAACCCATCATCTACTGCATAATATGTAGATTTTACCCCCCCCAAAAATACTGTAGGTCCAACGGGTCAAAAAACATCTAAAAACAATTGTCAAAATGTGATCTTTTAGCCGCTTTATTCCAATGGTAAACTAGTACTAATGAGGTACAACCATGTCCAGACAGTATTAATAGGTATTCAAATGACAGAATAACGAAATAATATTGTCACAGATTGTGCCGCATTGTGCTGCATAACTTTCCTGCTGTTTCTGCATAATTATCATCCTACGCTCGCAGAAAAGATCAGACAAGATCAAGATATTACACCCTTCAAATACAACAACTGGGTGAAAAAAGTTGCTTTATATGCAGATGATCTCATGCTGTACACCGATGATCCGATCAAATCAATCCCCCTCTTATATAAAGCAGAAGAGAACTTTGGTCAAGTGTCTGGGTACCTGATTAATCAATCCAAATCAGAATGTATATGCTGGAACATTACCTACGCAAACTCTATCCCAACTTTAAAACATCAAATTAGATATTTGGGAATTCAAATCACGCAGGACATAAATCAACTTGCAGAAAAAAATCTCTTTAAAATTCAGAAAGAAATTGAGGAATCCTTGAAAAGTTGGTCACTCTTGCCTTTGACCCTAATTGGAAGAATCAATGTAGTAAAAATGATGTTGCTACCGAAATTAATATACATATTTCAGAATATTCCACTTGCTTTCAATGAAGCCAAATTAAGTAAGATTCAAACCAAATGGAACTCCTTTATTTGGGCCTCTAAAGGAATAAGGATTTCTTGGAAAAAGCTTCGCAGGAAGAAAAGCAAGGGTGGATTATGCGCACCAGATCTGAGAGTATATGCTTGGACCTTATTATTGAAAGCGGGATTAAGGTTATTTGACACCCTAGGGGAGACAGAAACGGACTTTATGTTTCAGAATATGTTATCAGAGATCCAGGGAGGATCTAATGCATTTTTGTTTAAGTTTGGAGATATGCGGTACTTTAAAAAAGTAAGACTAAAGGTCGTCAGAGACATGTCATATGTGTGGGCCAGAGTTAGAAGAGCGTTGAATATCTCATATTATTCTGCTCTCGCCCCAATATGGGACTCTCCTGGCTCTCCTGAATGGACTAAGGATGTACTATCTATCGCTTTGCAGAATGCGAATATCAGAACATGGGGCCAGTTATTGCCGGGAGGGAATCTTTTAAGCTGGGAAGATATTTTAGATCTAACAGACAATAACTTATCTAAATTCAAGTATCTTCAAATCAAAAGCTGGACTCAGGCGGTTACAGGGGATAAAGGTGTCAAGACTGTTCTTGATGAGCTCCTAATGAAGAAAACCAGAACACTTAAAACATCAGTCCTTTATTGGACAATACTCGAGGAAGAAGATGGAGAATTTGCCCTCCCAGATCAGCTATGGAGGGATCAAGTACCGGATTCCGACTTGCAGAATCTATGGCAAGTATCTTTTGATTTATTACATCTCACAGTCTCACCTGCCAATTTAAAGCGGAACCACCTGTTTTCTCTTCATAGAGTATACTGGTCTCCAGCCAGGCTCGCTAAATTTTCGAAGGGGCCTACTCCCTGTTGTCCAAAATGCAAATTGGAAAAAGCAGATGACCTGCACATGTTTATGACCTGTCCCGCACTCAGAGAATTTTGGTTTGATATACAAGAAGGTATGAAAGCCCTATTTGGGTATGAAATACAGGTTAGTACGCAACAAATTTTTTTGGGAATTCTTTCTAATTATGAGAATGTATCACGAGATAATAATAAGTTATTTTTGTATCTAATTGTCCTAGCCCGTAGGGAAGTATGTAAATTATGGGTGAGTTCTACCATACCGACATATATAAATTGGATCAGGGCAATCAGGCACACTCTCAGTTTGGACAGTATGGTATGGAAGAGAAGGAAGCACTTTTGGACTCCCTGCATTATTTGGCTTGATGGTTTATAACAACTTTGTCCAATGATTAGCCCTTTATGCAGAATGATCCACCCGAAGATCAGTCTAGGGTCTGGAAAAGTGAGAGACTGAGTTGACTATCCACATGTTCGCAGTGTGAGATTTATACCGGGTGTCTGCAAAAAGAGCCCCCATAAAGATTCTAGGTACATTCAAACACAAATCTTTATCGGCGTATGAGGACAAAAAAAAAAAAAAAAAAAAAAAAAAAAAAAATTATCATCCTACTGTATAATAAGGTCATTCATAGGTGCGTAATTCTATGGGATCTGTCTGCAGCACCTTCTTGTTTTCCTTCAGTTTTCCGAAGTGCAGAGAGCAATCCTCCAGTGCAGTTCCTTCTACCATGATTCCACTATAGTGGAAGAAATTATGGGGCATATCAGCAAGAACCTCATTAAAATTATCGCCGTTTTAGCAGCAGGAAACTGCCGCTAAAGCGGCGATAATGGGTTTGCTAACGTGCGTTATAGAATTCCAATAGAAGCCCAGGTTAGATGTCCTGCACCTGTTACCTGCGTGGACCGCGGCTGCAATAGATTCTCTTCCAGACTTAGCACTTTTTCTAGAAATCAGAGGTGTGTCCATTGCCACCCAGCTCTAAATCATTTTCATCTCAGCCCTGTTCCCCAAGACTGATGGAACAGCTCTGGCACCTCTGGCCAGCCCGCACCATCTTTAACAAGCCTTTTCAATGCAATAGGTCTCGCATTTGCGAGCATTTAAGCTATTGGCATTATAAATGACAATGCCTTTTATTTATGTGTTTATAAAAGCAACACATATATAAAAGGCATTGTTATTTTTAATGCCAAGAGCTCAAACTCTCGCAAATGCGAGAGCGCTTTAATGGTGGTCGCGCCCCTTTTTTTAGACTTCGCTCACATAGTCAGGTTACAATGAGCAGCATCTAAACAAAGGGGTGCAGCTAACATTGAAATAAAAGCGCGTTTGGCGCTTTCACCCAAAGGGAAAAAAAGTATTAATTTCAAAAGCTTCTGTAGCGCAGCCGCTAAAGTGAAAGCAGACTTCACCGTATATTAAATAATTCATTAAGGGCGTCCGCTAAAGTGAAAGCGGACCACGCGTATATTAAATAATTAAATAAGCGCGGCCGCTATAGTTAGAGCGGACCACGCAGTAATTAGAATAAACACATTACTATTAAAATAAAAGTGGGCGGGTGCTGCAATGTCGTGGGTGGAATAGGGCATTAAAGAAAATAGTGCTCACCGACTTATAAAGCAGACCATGTAACAACACAAGTAAAGGGTCCAGTCGTTATGGGAGGTAACAAATGCAGACAAGGCAGTACCAAGGAGGGAAAAACAAGCCTAATAACGACTCAGAAGCCAGCATTTAGGAAGGACAATGACGCAGGCCAATTGAAAATATGGGAGGAGAGTGGGCCGGGCTTCAAATCCATACTCCACTACGGCATGCCTTGCAGCAGCGCTTGCGCTGCCCAGGCTCGACCTAAAAAGGAGCGGCATCATTTGCAAAGCCAACACCCCCAACACCCTGCTTATCTTGCAGACTATAGAAATACCATATACATTCATACATACATCTCAGAATATTGCAGGGACAGAGTTCAGGCATAATGCAGCTTCAGTCCAGTATTTATACATATCAAAGCTTCCCCTTCCCACAAGTCACTATATGCATCATTGATGCATGCTGGGCCGTGATGATCTGTTCCATATCGAGAAGTCTTATTATCCCGTTGTTTACGTTGGACACTTTGGGTCTACTTCACAAAGGTAAATTTGGTTGTAAACATAGGTTTAAGAACAAATTTATCTTACTTACTCCTGCCAGGATTTCACAATGGGATTTTTGTCTGGCATAAGCCCATGTAGAGGTGGAGAAGTGTGGCTCAAATGGTTAGAGTGGCAGACCCTGATGCAGAGGTCTGGCCTGGGACCAGGGTTCAATACCCGCCTCGGCGGGTCTTGGGCTCAATTTCCTCGGACCTGATAATTCTTGCCTCGGTGCCTATTCTAATCATGGGTCCCGCTCTGGGCAATAGCTTGCTTAATCTCCACAACGGCCCCAAAAGTGCTGGGATGCCTGGTTTCACCCTGGGGGTGCCCAGGAGTGGACACTCACAGGGAAAACCAGGAAGGGTTCCTAAGCGGTATATGGACAGCGCCGAGAAAACTACCTCAGGGAAGTAGCTCTGCGCTCTATAACTACCGGTTCATTTACATTTACATGTACGGGTGAGGAAAACTCTGGTTTAGTGACTCTTTTGTCTTGAATAAACCTAATAAAGAAAGAGTGCACTGTCTTGTCTCCATTGAGTGAGCCCCTGGCTTATGGAACGTGATGCTGGCGGTGACATTCAGTCACCCTGCTCTAGACCAGCAGCGGAACAGCTCTGGAGTTACTGGTGCAGCTGTCAAACCTGGCCGCAGCTGTTAATGGCCAATCTACAACCAGAATTCAATCTCAGGCCACCTCACCTTGCAGGTTTTTATGCCTTAACCTCCTCCTCCAAGCAATGCTAAGATTGGTTCAACCAATCAGAAGGTTAGAATAGGGAAATTAATTAACTACCGTTGAAACGTGCAAAATTTACTGAGAAGTGTGAGAGAGAGATATGAAGCAGAAGCGGGGAATGGACATAGACCATAGGTTTTTGTGAAAGAAGTTAATAATAACAATGGGAACATACTACCAAGGACTATCATCCATTAAAACTCTCTGTAGCGGGCAATAACCCAAAGGTATAGCTTGGGAATGTTGAAAGACTCCAGCAGGCATGCACCGCTACTAAGCGCTCAGTCTGCATCCACCTCCTGCCAAGCAGTTGTCAGAATTCTGGTCACGCTGTAGGTCTCCTAAGGGTCTGACTCCCATGAAAAGCATCAAGGGCGGACTCTGCGTGGAAATGGAGCAGAAGTAACACGGTTCAGCCAAGGGCCAGACATAGTAAGACATTTCGTCAAAACAAAGGCGATCTCAATAATGCATCTGAAGGAACAAGTTAATTTCCTTGGAGGGGCTCAAGCGGCAGGAGCAGTTTAGCAAGGCGTTGAGTTCGCATTAGCGCAGTTCCTGCTTACCCTACTCTCGCGCCACATGCATATCATAGGGGTTCACAAACCAAGCATCAAATCCTCTTGACTAGAATTAAAAAAACAATGCCCTCGCACATTTAAGTCTTCCAGAACTGAGGATTTTAACACACAATCCACTTAGGTCAAGACCACAAAATACATAAAGTATGACACCAATCACAGCACCCTGGCACCTCTATGGTTTTTCAGTCCTTAGCAGGTCAAGGCTTTTTATTCCGAGGTAGAGTAACAATCTACAAGCCTTTCATACCTGAAGCACTTTAATAACCACAAGTTCTCAAAAGGTTTGTTAACTCAGAGAAAAATGCACCAAGTTCTCTCATACTCAAGCAATTTACCTATCCTATGGACTATCACACCTAAGCACTTTAATAATCTTCAGGTCTCACAAACTCAAGCAAAGTAATGGTCTATCGCATCCAAGCACTTTCATAACCCCAAGGTCCGACATCCTAAAGCAGTTTAATTAGTTTGATGTCAAAGATGTAAATAACCCCAACGTCACACATACCCAATGACTTATTAACATAAATCTCTCATACCCAAGCAATTTAACAAACATATGGCCTACCACACCCAAGCACTTTGCAAGCTCAAATTCTCCCATGCTCAAGCACTTTAATAAAGTTGAGGTATTTCATAACCATTCACTTTAATAACCTCAATGTCCCTGTTAAACAAGCAATGTGTGTCTAGCCTCTCTTTGTAAAACACATGGTATCTGATACGCAAACATCGTAACACACTTAAGGATTTCCATTTTCAAGCATTGTTATGCGCCTGAGACCTATCCTGCCCAGCATTTGAATAACGTTAATGCCTCACATACCCTGGCAATTTAACATGTGTATGGTCTCTCATACTGATTGACTTTAATAACCTAAAGGTCTTTCATACCTGACACTTTAAACACGTCATAGTGTCCCCTACAAAAGCACTTTAACAAACCTCTGATCACTGATAACCAAGCACCTTAATAAACTAAAGGATGTACATTTCTAAGCACTGGAGTACTCTTGAGGTCTCTTATATCCAGCCTTTAAGAGTCTTAAGGTATCTGATATACAAACTAGTTAATATCCTAAAGACCTCCTTTTCCAAACCACCTCAATACCAATAACATTTCTCTTACTTGAGCACTTTAAAATAACTAATGTCACCCATACCCAAGAACCTTTCAAGTTATGGCAGAATGTGAGAAGTGTAGCCTCAAGGATTTCATGTGGGTGAATTGTTTTGTCATGGGTTTTTAAAACTTTATTATTGAGGGAGCTGCCAGGAAGTCGCCAATATAAATGAAAAACACTTGCTAAATGCACAAATACTTTTTGGTCTCAGACAGCATACATTGTCATAGTAGTCCCTGGTACTAAAGGGAACTACTTTGTACGTGAACACATTGTGAAAGGGAAGAATGCTTCCACTCACAATGAAGTTAGCCAATGGCTGTAGTGGGCTAACCCATTATCCCATGCTATATTCTGCAGAGACCATAAGAAAAATATTAATGACACAATAACAGGACAATGGATAAAGAGGGGTTCGCCAAAAGCTCCTATTAGTAAGTATATTATATCATATCATTTTAGTAAAATAAAAAGATCCTGACTAACAACAAATGTACAATGGAGAGCTTAAAACCAGCATTTTCATAGCTTTCCCTCTCCTTAACTATTTCTTTATCTGTGTACTCTGCATTTACCATACATTGTATGGCTTGGGACCAGGAAGAACCTGTTCTGTAGCCTTCTCAAGCAGAGAAGACACTGAAAAGGCACTTTTCACACACAGAACTGATATTGAGGCAGCAAAAACACAGGCCTCACAGACTGGAAAGACACTAAAGTTGGTACTGCGATTGAGAAGACACTGACAATAAGCCAGAGAAGACACATCTCACACAGTGATAAAGCACCAAATTTTGGCCTGAGACTCCCCTGACGTTGTAAAAGAAATGGCACATCTTACTCCCACTGAGAATATAAGTCATTGTCAAGCAAAGTAACAGAAAAGACAAGCCCAGTTGTTCACATTTGCACGTTCAGATAGAATCTGTCCCCCTTTAGAGAGTGTGTACTGGGATAAACAACAATATTCATACTAGACACCCAATAGCGCGAAGATGCTTTATAGAAGGTGAAACGTGCTCTGCAATGTGTAACAGAACATTTCCTTCAATGCAGAGTTTGCGGGCAAGGTTATATGCTCATGTATTAAATGTATTTACCAGATGTGTGGTTCTGTAGCTCATTTAAACAGAGCTGGGCGCGGAATTTGCAGCACATGTGCAATGCCCATGGGCAAGGAGGCAGTGTTACATGGGCGAAGGGGACATGGTGTCAGGGAAGCTATGGTAGTGATTTAGAGTTTAGTGAGCAGGGTGCTCCATCGTTCAAAGTATACCGTGTACACCCAACTGACAGTTGGCTTGCCACATTTAGGGTTAGGAGAACTGTCAGCTTTCTGCCCATAAAGTCCCTATTGCCTCAAACGACAGAGAGCTTCCTCTGATGGACTGACGGAGAAGGGGACATCAGAGTAAAGGCATCACACTGCCCCCTCTATTTAGAGTGGCCAGCCTGGTGGTGGGGGACCGAAAAAGAAAGAATGACATAATGACCCTCACAGCCTAAGTAAAAATGCCTAGGGTGTGGCGGTCATTAGCATTTTTTTTTTCAACAACAAACTTCAACATTGCCAGTGTGTTTTTGAAAAAGAAAAAGTGTTAAAGGTTTGGTGGATGGCCAACAAAACCAAATGGCATCCGTCCACAAATCTTTTGAGGTCTCGCCTAGGCAGCGCTTGAGCTGTCTCTTCGAGACATACTGTTTTCAGGTATGGACTTTAAGGTCCGCCCATTTTCAGCCCATCTTTTCAATTGAATATTCTTCCTTTCCTTTGTAAATGGTGGCTTTTGATTCGTCAATAGGCTTAGTAGGCCCTTCATAGTACCTCCTGTTCTCCTGCTGGACTTCCCCTGTGACATGTGTTGTTACTCTGGATGTTTTAATTACAGTCTGTGAGCCTTATTTTCTTAAATAACTTTCTCCTACCTGCTGTTACATTCAGGACACGCTTTCACGTTACCGTTTTTTTTAACCAGGGCGACTCGCCTATTTTAGCTTCAGCTGCAATTATGGCCGTTGCGCCTACTTTTCTTATGTGCAGCTTGCCTAAAGCGATCTTGCGACTGCACACAACATAATATATATTTTTATAAGAAGTGCGGCACAACAGGCTTTTTTTATAAGAAGCGTGGCACAATGCGATTTTTTTAAAAGCAGCGCGCATGCTGTGGTTTTTGTTATGTCTTTTTTGCTGCGCTTCAGCTTTAACAATAGCAGCGTGGATCGCACAACTTCATCTAAGTGTTCAATATAATTGTTAAAAGCAGTGCTTTTTTAAAAGCATGGTGGCACACCATGCTTTACTTTATGTATTTGTTCAGCTTTTTAAGCCGCACAAAATATTATTAAGGGTTTACAGCTGGGGACGTGTCCTCCAACTGGATCTTGGGTGATTAGTTTCCCTGCTGTTTAACCCTTTGGCTTCCGCTTCCTGCTACAGTGCTTACATTGCCTGCATCTGACTGAAGCTCAAGTAGGTCACTCCTTTTCTTCCTAAAGCATCTCCCAACCATGATGGCTCCTAAAGGTGGCAGTAAGCAGCAATCCAAGGAGTATTTGCTCCCGCAGGACTTCAGCCGCAACCTCTCCGGTATGAACTTTCAAGTATGCCCATTTTTACATGTATGGCGGAAAACAGCAATACCTAAATAAATAAATAAATACATGCATGAAACACATTGTCATTTACAATGACAATAGCTCTAACAAACACAAATGCGAGACCTATTGCAAATACTTGTACTTTGAAATTAACCACTGTGAATGTGGTTCATTTCAACATACAGAGACGACCGCTGGGCCAGCAGTAATCTCTAAATAGAACAGACTACCGTCTATCAGCTTGGCAGACGTTTAGTCCTCTATGACCCTGATTGGCAGTACTCTGTCTGCCACAGTCTAAATCTGCAATAAACAAAAGAAGAGTGTCCATGGAGATAGGACTATGCCAATCACGGGAGCACCAGAACAACCACACTGGGATGTTAAGGAAGGCCCTCACTCACTACCTAGTGATGACATGCTTCATCATCGGGCCCCACCAAAGAGACAGAGTGTCTCTTTGGTGTGCTGCAACGCCAGAATTACTGCGGAGCGGGATGGTGAGTAGAGGGCGTGTTGCGTGCAAATGGAAACTAGTGAGTGATGGAGGTTAAAAAAGTCAGTAGTGTATCAAAGAAGAACTTTATTAAATGATCACTAAAGACAATAGAATTAAAAAATGTGTGAGGGACCAGTCCACTTTAATTGAGTGGTGGGTTCCTACAGAGTTGTCGACATGTTTCTTGCCATTGAAACGGTGTTAATTTACCCGGCAATTCATCAGGACTGGGTGTGCAAAAAACCCCGGCGGTATGGGCACGCTAAGGCCCACCCTAACCTAGGGACGTGAATGTGAAAAAAATCAAAAGGTGTCAAAAAGTGCAAAAAAATTAGGAATAGAAACTTATTCCTAATTACTCCTGGTTTAGGAGGCTTCTACTGATCGTTTCTGCACCTAGAAGGAAGAGGACAGAGACATACAAGTAGAACAAAACAGACATTTAGAATAGTTTCTGATTGTCATAGGTTCTGTAGTAAATAACGTGCTCCAAAAGTGACGGCATTCTAGCTGTGGTCGAATAGCGCTATGGTTAACACCACCTGATAGCCCCGGGTTCATAAGAGCTGGGAGATGTGCGGTGTACTATTCGTGGTACAAACTAGAAGTGACTAAGGGTTAAAATAAGTGAAAATCTTCATAGAAGATCGTCAACATTGCGATCAATATAGAAATATGTAGGGATCGCCATCAGTTAAAAATTGTCTCACTTTAAGGGTGTTATGAATAAACACCATGGGTCTCAGGAGGGGGGTGGAAGCGTATTCGGCACACCCTATAACATGGCAAAACAAAGGAAAACAAAAACGGTATTAATGTACTGCCCCTTGGAAAACGGAGCGCGATCTGTACTTAGCTCTATTTTCAGCAGAGGGCTTCCACTTACGCCCTCGACGCTCGGCACCCGTGGTCAACCAATCGAGTGCTCCGTTTAACAACACGTCATTTGGCCACGCCCACCCGGAAATAATCGCCACTTTGCCATTTTGCTTTTAAGCACACAACTGAGCCCGCGCTATCATCGTCGGGGTCCAGTCTGAGGGCGACGTAGGTGGACCACGGGTGCCGAGCGTCGAGGGCGTAAGTGGAAGCCCTCTGCTGAAAATAGAGCTAAGTACAGATCGCGCTCCGTTTTCCAAGGGGCAGTACATTAATACCGTTTTTGTTTTCCTTTGTTTTGCCATGTTATAGGGTGTGCCGAATACGCTTCCACCCCCCTCCTGAGACCCATGGTGTTTATTCATAACACCCTTAAAGTGAGACAATTTTTAACTGATGGCGATCCCTACATATTTCTATATTGATCGCAATGTTGACGATCTTCTATGAAGATTTTCACTTATTTTAACCCTTAGTCACTTCTAGTTTGTACCACGAATAGTACACCGCACATCTCCCAGCTCTTATGAACCCGGGGCTATCAGGTGGTGTTAACCATAGCGCTATTCGACCACAGCTAGAATGCCGTCACTTTTGGAGCACGTTATTTACTACAGAACCTATGACAATCAGAAACTATTCTAAATGTCTGTTTTGTTCTACTTGTATGTCTCTGTCCTCTTCCTTCTAGGTGCAGAAACGATCAGTAGAAGCCTCCTAAACCAGGAGTAATTAGGAATAAGTTTCTATTCCTAATTTTTTTGCACTTTTTGACACCTTTTGATTTTTTTCACATTCACGTCCCTAGGTTAGGGTGGGCCTTAGCGTGCCCATACCGCCGGGGTTTTTTGCACACCCAGTCCTGATGAATTGCCGGGTAAATTAACACCGTTTCAACGGCAAGAAACATGTCGACAACTCTGTAGGAACCCACCACTCAATTAAAGTGGACTGGTCCCTCACACATTTTTTTATTCTATTGTCTTTAGTGATCATTTAATAAAGTTCTTCTGTGATACACTACTGACTTTTTTAACCTCCATCACTCACTAGTTTCCATTTGCACGCAACACGCCCTCTACTCACCATCCCGCTCCGCAGTAATTCTGGCGTTGCAGCACACCAAAGAGACACTCTGTCTCTTTGGTGGGGCCCGATGATGAAGCATGTCATCACTAGGTGGTGAGTGAGGGCCTTCCTTAACATCCCAGTGTGGTTGTTCTGGTGCTCCCGTGATTGGCATAGTCCTATCTCCATGGACACTCTTCTTTTGTTTATTGAATATTGACCGGGGAACAAGAGTGTCTAAATACTCTCCCTATCTCTCTCTTTGTCATACAGTCTAAATCTGGCCTCCATAAAAGGAAATGACAAAAACAGAATGGAAAAGAAGAGCAAGTGAGCAGGAAGATGTCAGAATTGCAAGAAACAGGGGAGAAGAATGTAGGGCACTTGGACTCAAACAAAGCCAAGCCTAGGAGCAAACACCCTAGATAGGTGTCAGAATAGTCAACAACACCACACGGTGAACGCTCTGACATTTACTACCTAGGTTTTTGAAGGAGAACAAGGCCCTTTGCCCAGTGCTTTATAGTGGAATGAAAAGGATGAGGGAGTCTGTAAAAGGGATGTGGATCAAGAAGCATAACTAAGGATCTTTTCCCAGAGACATGGCTTCTGTTTATAGGGGTTAACACATGAAAACTACATTTCTTGGCTGCACACAGTATGCCATTTGAACAGTATTTGAGTGTCACACTTTGAGTTTTCTGTTATGGCATCCATGCATATAACACAACAATAGACATATGTCAGAACAAAACAGACTTATTGGCATTGACAGTGCTTGTTAGCAGTTTAAAATTAATTAGTAACAAAGGTTGTCTTGTGAAGAATTAGGATTGAGAATGTTTCATACTGAAAATACGAGGCTGTGAATTATGAATTGTCAAGGCCTGTGGGAGGGGTAGTGATATTGTGTCTCAATCACTCCAATATCCTCTTTACACCACTTACCGCTGCAGCCTCTCACTCTCTAGTCAGGTAGACCCCGTTTCTCTCCACATCATTCTGAAAATCTCCCTTTTCATATCTCATACATTGCCTCTTTCCTCTTCAACGCTGTCGTTTCACTCTCTCCTTCGGCACGTACTTCCTTTCATCTTCTCTACTTAACCAACCCCCCCCCCCCCCCCACACACACAGACATCTCACCAACCCACTCGCTCACCTGCTAGGCCTGCAATTTAATTTCCTTTAGTGCTGTCAGTGTTTCAACAGCTGTGAAGCTCCTCTACATACTTTCTCATTAAAACACATTTACAATTGGCACATATGTGGCCTTGCAGTGTGCGTGCGCTCTGCAGGGAGACCAAGGCTTCGATTTGCATAATTTCCGAACACGGTTATGACCACTGTAAGAAGCCTTCACTGCCTTCAGATTCCTCTCTAGAGCTTTCGACAGCACCCTGTCATAAATATCCACCCAAAACCTGAGCCCCCCCCCCCCTAGCCACAGGGTACTCAATACAAAGTTTGCAGTATACAAGAGTCATGTATTGTATGAAAAAAACCTTCACAAATACGATAACTGGGGAAAGCAAATACTCTTATATTATGCACTACAGAAGTGAAAATGTGCGAAATAAAAATGGACTGCAATCACTGACATGGGTTGCCTTAGTAGTTTTTTAAGTCATTTTTGAGAACTCTGGGGCATATTACCAAGCAATAGCGATAATTATCGCTATTGCTTGGTTAGAGACAAAATTTTACCGCTGAGCTGCGGCGATTTTTATCGCAGATAAACCTTGGTATTACCAAGGTTTAACGCAAATGCGATAAAAAACGCCCGCAATGCATGAAGATTGCAGAAAAATCCGCGATATTCATGCATTACCGAGCTAATGCTCTTAGCCATGTTATCCACCTCCCATTGGATAACATGGCTAACAACTGCTCAGGGCAGGTGTTAGCTTTTGGAGATATTCGCGCTTAGCGCGAATATCTCCAAAAGTTGGTAATAGGAGATAGCGATGTTAGCGACTGTTTCCAGTCGCTAACATCTTGGCACGCCCACTTTGCATGTCATTAGTGATAAATATCACTGACATGCAAAGTGTGGCCCAGGATGGTCGCTATCTCCTACTAGCTGTCGCTAACTGGTGTTAGCGACAGCTAGGTAATAGGGAGATAATTTTATCTCCGCTTTCTTGGTTTTTAAAGCCAAAAAAGCGGGGATAAACCACCTTTATAATATGCCCCTGAGTGTTTTTATTCATATTAAGAACATGCAGAGCGGGCCTAAAAGAGACCCACTTCAAAATAAGTGCTTAATTACTGCTCGGCCTGAGTCTCGGCAAGACCCGCCACACTTAAAGCCCTGGCTTTGCCTATAGAGTTATCCATTGAGTCTCCAAAAATGAGACAGCACAGCCACAGCAGGCCAAGGTTTGGCGAAGCGAGAAGCGACACAGGACACACCCCTCCTCACACTACAAATCGCTGTACATAAACTTACATGGGCCAATGAAAGGGCTCCTGTAGCCCACATACAACATATAGTAGGGGCCAAGCTATTCTGCAAAAGAAAAAAAGAGTCCGAAGAAATGTGAAGTAAGGAGCCCCTAGCATCAGTTCGTGGGGAAGTCTCTAGAAACAGAGACTGGTCAAGAGACTAGTTTAATACTCCCCCAAGATTTCCCCCAAAATCCCCCAAGATTTACGCCTCAAACCCAAGTACTTAGCTTTTAGGAAAAAACGTATCTGTTCCCCAAGGCCTAATATACAACAGATTTCCTACCCCACCAGTAGCCCTGCCATGATTTCTCGCTATTCAGTGCCATTATATCCCCTGGGATGAATGCCGCGCTCTATTAATAAATAAATAAATAAATAAATAAAAAAGAATACTAGCAAAACGAGTGCCGGTCCACAGGCAATACAAGCTCACAATCCTACCCCAATACATTGGTATTAATTTGGGATAGGCAGGGGTAGGAGCTGGCTGCTACCTGAGGCAGTGCCCTCGCTAAACCTAGTTCCAGAGGCCATAAAGGCAGCAACAGCGACACAAAGCTAACAGGCTCTAACGTCTATGGTTTACACTTCTTGTCCTACGCTGAGATCAATCAACAGTCAACTGACACACAACAGCCCCAGGGGCGTAACACAGGCCCCTGCAGCCCCTGCGGTGCGGGGTGGCCCTCACCCTCCAGGGGGCCCCGTCAGCACCGCACTTCTGCTGGGGAGCTCTAGATTGAGTCCGGAGGGGGCCCCTTCACGTACCCTGCCGGGGGGTCCCCTCAAGGTTCGTTATGCCACTGAACAGCCCCACCAGCCACTCTCTTCATGATGGCAAACACTCTCGCAACTTTATGTGTACAGGAAAGTTATCAAGGTCTGCCCTGTGTCTAGTCTGGGTATTATCTATAACAATGTAACTTCTCCCACATACCGTTGGCAAACAGAGGACTCTAACTGAATCCCCCATAGCAGGTCCCATCTAAGGAGCTACATGCTATGACTACATCTTTCGTATAAGGGGTGACTGTAACGAAGCCCATCCCAGCACATCCCGTCACCATCTCTTCCTCCCACCTACACCTGCTCAGGATCGTAAACATAAACACAGTCTCAAAATGGATACCCTTGTGTGGTAACTGGCTTAGTGGATTGTAAGAATTACCATTTAGATTCCGCAAGTCTGCTAAAAACCACCAACTTACAAAAACCATGAACTGCGCACCGATTTCTCACACTACTTCATACATCACACTGCTAAGTGCTTTGCCCCATAACACGATAACTGCACCTCTATGGTCATCATGCACGACATGGAAACTGTTGGAGGATGGGTTGTTGGTAGGGGTAAGTATGCACCTACCACTAGCAATGAGGCCACTCATGCAATATAAAGTCCAGACAAGGTCTCCGTTTTTTGGCCCGGGCTCAACCCTTGGTAGCTGGCTGCAAGCAGGCAGGCTTAATTTATGAGATAGGTATGTAAAACCTTTTAAAACACCAATACATTAAATAGGTAAGACACAACACACAATAAAAATCCCACGCCACTGCATGAAAATAGGAAATCATTTTATCTTTAACCCCTTGGCCGCGGCGGTAATTCCGCCGCGGCGCTAAGGAGAAGGGGAGGCCGTGCGGCGCCGCCTTGCTTGTGACAGAACCACTCCGTCACGAGCCACGGGCGCGCTGTGTTAATGACGGAGTGGTTCCGTCACGGCCCCGCCTGCTCAATTAAACCGCCGCTCAGGCGCGGAATTGATGCCGCATAGGCGGGGCGGCCGCGCTGTGACGGAACCACTCCATCATTAGCACAGTGCGTCTGTGGCTCGTGACGGAGTGGGTACGTCACGAGCATGAAAGGGGTTAAAAAGACACCATGATGACAAAAATCCAATACAGGGAACCAGAGAAATACATTTGTAAAGATTAACCACTTTATAGTGCTTAGAAACATATAGCACCAACAAGGGACATCTGGTCGTGCTTGACTGGGACAAAGTTAAAGTTTGAGGCTGACCAAGATGGTGCTCTGGTCGAATACAGGAAAGATCCTTTGCAACGCAACTTTTACCACGCAGTGCCTTTACGACGCAACTTTTACAACGCAAACCATTACAACGCATTGCGCTGGGGGGCGCTCTAGGATAGGGAATAAGTTTAATTTACTGTCCAACACCTTCCCTAGTGTCCACGGGGACTGAAGTTGGAATAGTAAATTAAACTATTCACTTTCCAGCACCCCAAAGCGCTATGCGTTGTAAAGGTTTGCGGTGTAAAAACCGCGTTGTAAAGGCATGCGATGTAAAAGCATGCGTTGTAATGTCATACATCCGTCGAATACACTAAGCGGGAGGCGTCGTTCAAAATTAGAAAAGTTTCTTATTTTCTCTAGATGTCGTGCTGTCCAATCCAGCAGGCAGATTTTGATGCAACATTGTCCGATCGCTTTTCCACGAGGCCCCAGTCAAATCCTGAAAGTCTCGCGCCCCAGAGATTTCAGAGGGATGAACCTGAAATCAAGGCCGGGTCGCAGTTGAAAGTAGTCGGCTTGACTCTCGACGTCATGTCCGTCCACTTATGAAGCTTTTACCAAATGTTCATCCAAACTGTAGGAACTTCTTCCTGAAGTTCCTCTTGAGGGTTCAAGGTTTCCAAAACACGACTCCAAGGGACTAGAAGCTCTGAGACGGTCCTTGAAAGTGTTGAACTACAATTCCCACAATGCACCTGGCGAAATCCGTAAAGGTCCACTGGAAGCACTCCAGGTTGGGTACTTCCTGAGGGAGATGGTGCAGGGGAGCTCTCTTAATCTGTTGCTTTCAGGGAAACCACCCCTTAATCCTTTATGAAGCAAGGTAAAGTCCTCAGGACTGTAGTTCAATGTATGTTATAGGAGCAGTCCTTCAAGCAGCAATCCTTTGTGGTGCAGACCAGGATTTCAGCAGGGTCATCCTTTTTCTTGTAGTTTCAGGCAGCAAATCCGAGTTGCTATGCAGTTCTCGCATATTTATTCAAGGATCAAGTGCGAAAAGCTGGGAGCCAACCCGTCCAGTGAGGTACAAGATGCCACCCAAATGCATGACAGCTTCCTCCAAAGTGTGGCATATTCATGTCCCACAAAGCATTGCACAATAAAATTAAAGATGGAGATTTTGTCTCCATTGGAGTAAGAGCTGGCTAAACTAACCTACTGGTGTGGCTCATTTCCATTAGCAGCTCCCTCCAGACCTTCTGCAAATTCCATTTCTAGGCCTGCCATCTGGCTGGGCGTACAGGAAGTAGGAGTTGGCCTGATATGCCTTACTGTCCTGCTCTCACTCTGAAGCACAGTTTGATTCACCCAACCCCATTTCTGACCTGTTCTCTGCAGAGCTCCCCCATCAGATAACCTCTTTTCTATGCAGACTGCTTATCACTCCATCAAAGCAGCCTGGCTAAGCCTGTTTTTTTGTTGGAGGGTGTGAGGGGGGTTATAAAGCGCGAACTTAACCTGAAGGTATCAGAGCGCTTTACATGAGCACCAGTTGCGTTACAGAAGGACATATTCATTTTGTTATGCACAGGGAGATTATACGATTTGTCCAGAATCACAGGATGGTGAGTGTCCCTGCCGAGATTAGAACCTGGTTCCTCCACTTCAAAGTTGACCGCTCTAGCCATTAGGCCACATCCTCTCCCCCTCTTAGGGCTGACCAATCAGCAGAGACTGCTGGAAGGCTGCATTTTGGCTCACAGAAGAGAAGGTTCTATAACTTTCTTTTCTGTACTGGTTATGATCAATTGAACAGTGGCAAGTTGTTGGATTTATCATTGTCAATCTTTTAAGTCTTTGAATTATGTTTTTTAGCTCCTCCCTAGCAATATTTATACATAAATAAAATTTTCCAATGTTAGTCTATGGAGCTAATAATCTACAATGGGGAAAATAAAATGAGCAGTTTTTCCCTTACCAGGGCATATAAAACATATTTTATAATGTCCCTGCTTATAGTTTAATTGCACCTTACCCTGGGACACCTAGAGGAGAGCTTAGGGTGACATATGTAATAGTAAGGTAGATTACCACTTTTGAAGTACCTTTAATTCCAAAGAAGAATTTGCACTCAATTTACTTTTAAAGACAGTCTGAAAAGCAGGCCTGCCTTTAAAAATAAAATGACTGCAGGCATCACAGTAGTGCAGACTCCAATGAGGGACATCTACTGGGCCTCTAACCCCCCTGCACTATTATATTCTTGGGACTTATAGGTAGTTTGAACCCCTGTTGCCTTATTATATACTAGGGACTTACAGGGTCTGTCATTGCTAATTATAATAATACCTATTTACTGTATACCTTTTTCATCAGAGTACTGGCCCTGGTTAGCAGACCCCTGGGCACAGTTAGGGTCAGTTACCACCAGTGTCAGTGAACAATGGGGTGATCAGGGCAAAAAGGATGACTTTCTCACAGAAACACTTCCCATATTGGATCAAAACAAAACAAAAAATCCTTCCAACCACTCACCCTACGTGAACAGCATGCTACTTGCCTAAGCACCCCACACAAGGGTAGAACGTGCTATATAAAAGTTACAATACAGTACAAACTGGCTTTGTGCCAAACTAGGTCTTGACTGTTGTCAAGAGGAGGACCTTACACAAGGAATCAATCTTAGGTAGGCATGAGATAAAAAAAATACAGCAAAAAGAAAATCTGAATCATAAAGCAGTTCTATAGCGCCAACCAAGCACTGGACATTAGAAAAGGGCCACTGGACCTTTTGAAAAGGCAGTCAACTAATGTTCTGCAATACACTGGAATAAAGTCTCTTTAGCTCTTCATGTCGCTCCAATCCTCTAACAGTTCAGCAGGAAGTAAATGAAGCACACCTGCTGCTACGGCATCTTGTGCCCAACTCATGACAGATGCATCACTGTATAATGCCACCCTCCCGCCACGCTTTCTTCTACCCATGAACAAAGCTGCACACTCCTGATAACAAGCATGCATTCTCTTGAATTTTAGGCGTCCTTGATTTGTTTTCTGTTACTAGTGATAATGACGCGTGGGAAGGAGTCTATAAATATATATACATAAAGACAGAACTAGAAAATAAAACTACTCAAACCAAAAGCCAGGCGGTAACGCAGGACCCTGCAGCGCAGAGGGAGCCAACCCTTGAGGGATGGGTGGAGGGGGGCACATTCATCCAAAGTTCATGAATATCTATGTGATATGAGTAGGGTGACCAGACTTCCCTGATTTGCCAGGACCATCCCGGTTTTCACCAGCTGCCCCGGCCAGTTTCAAGAAATCTGGCTTATGTCCCGTTTTTAGGTCTCGCTGAGCCATCGCGTTAGCGATGCTTTGCGAGAATTAAGTAAGGGGCTTTTAAAAATCGGGTACAGTGCATGTGCGCCAGGCGCGCGCACCATTTGTCCGCCTGAAGCCTTTGGGAGGACTCTTGCGGCCGCTTTGATGTTCTCAGTGAGCCGCGTGGCCACTGAGAACATCGAAGCGGCCGCGAAAGTGCTCACCATTTGCCACACCCTCCCTTATCCCACATCCTGCGGAGCCAGGCTCTCCTCACCTTTGTTCTCCTTCAGTTTCCCTCCATCATCTCGTTCTCACCTCTGCTCTGACCTCATTCTAGTCTTCTCTCTCATTCTTTCTTCTCACTTTCCTTTTCTCTCCCTTCCTCCCTCTACTCTTCCCTCTCCTTCCCCAGTGCTCTGTCCCACCCAACACTCTCAGTTCACGTCCGTTCCCTTCTCTTCCATGTTAATGCCTTGTTTTTAAAGAGTTTCTCCTGCCGGTTGTTGCAGGCACACTTTAGGTTTCCCAGCTAACACACAACATTTGGTTCCTGCTCCTCATCACAGGCGTTTGGAGGGTTCCTTTTATGTTCTGTGCACTTCCCTCTCGATTCCACCACCCTTGTTTTTCAATAATTATGGACATACTTTATTAGCGCTGCGCCCGTTTCAGGAGCACTGCGCAGGTTTCACTTTCATTTTCCTGTCTTTTCCCAGCTCCCCCATGCCCTTCTCTCGGGTCTTCCTCCCCTCTCTTCCTTATAGTAACGGGCTCCAGCCTGGCCGCCTCCCAGCAAGCAGCACAGAGCCAGGCCAACGAGAGAGATGTGATGCAGCCTGCCTCAGGGGTTGGGGGAGAGGGGGTGGAGAGATGTAAATGTAAATGTATGGGACTTGTAAAGCGCACAGCTGCCCGTAAGCGTCCCGGCGCTGAAGACCGCTGGGGAACCCGTCCTGGCTTTCCCTGTGAGATGGTCCGTTCTGGGTATCTCCAAGGTGAAACCAGGCATCCCCGGCGTCTGTGGGGGGCCGTTGTAGAGATGAGGCAAGCTTAATGCCCAGAGTTGCCGAGTGTGATCCCTGGTTAGAGTAGGCACCGAGGTGAGAATTGTCGAGTCCGCTGACCCTGGTCCAAGACCCTGCCGCGTCGGGAATTGAACCCTGGTCCCAGGCCGTTCTCTGCTACCGGGTCTGCCACTTCTAACCAGTGAGCCACACTACTCCAGATACACACACAAACTGCTGTCTGTGCCTGCTCCGTGCAGATGCCCCGATTGTGGACTGGTTTTGGTCTCGGGGAGAACTGCAGGCACGTCTCTTCCTAGGAGCTCTTTCTATCTGCACAGCGCTCGTGCTTTCACTGTCCTGTCGGTCCTCCACCGCACTCTCTCTCTGCTTCCCCCCTCCCTTCCAATCAGTCAAGGGCTCCAGCGAAGCCAGGAGGGCGGAGATGGAGGGCAGGGCTGGAAGTTTATGATGCCCTCCAAATAAAGCTGAATGAAGAGCTGGCGGCAGAGACCGGTGACCCTGCCTTGCCCGATTGCTGCTGTAATTAACTTTAATTGTATCATCTGACGTGAACCTGAGCCCTGTTTGCACAAATACTTTATTTGTTTACTGAGGCATAGTTTCATAACCTTGCTGTTTCCGCCATAATATTTTCACCCTCTCCTACTTGCATCGCCCACCTTTGTATGTCCCCTCCTCCCCAAAGCTAGTTTACACAAATGAAGCACTTCACAGATTTAGCCCTAGGGCACCTAGATTGCCCTGCGAAAGAGGAACACTTGACTATCTAATTTGCCAAGGAGCACAACAGTTTCACTGGGGAGAGACTGCAGTCCTGGTTACTTTATGGATCCGCTGCAGACGTCTCTTACTGTTTACAGACAGTCAGTGGCAGACCATTTGCTCTGCATTCCTGGACTGTGAGTCTGACAACATCTCAGCCGAGATTACGATGCAGCAATGGCACATCTCAAAAACAATATCAAAAGCAAGTTTGAAAGTGCCGTAGTTTCGCTTATTTGTGAGCTCGGGCACTGCTTTTGGCTGACCCCGAATGACAATGTAAATGTGGTGCTTGTAAGGTGACAACTTCACTCCAGAACACCGCAGACACTGTCTTCCTACAAATCATTGATTTACGATTTGCTAGTCTATTTAGTTGCAGACAGCACACGTACCTGGATGAAAGGTCAACTTTTTTACGGTGATTGGTAAGAACAAAAACGGAATATATGCAAGCAGTAGCCATAAACAACCAAGACGAAATTAGGGTTCTCTGAACCGACATCTACTTTTTCTTGTTTATTCTTTACATTGTTATGTTTGTTATGGGCCTATTCCTGATAAGCGTGAAACACCAATACAAAGAATTCTTTAAAAAAAAATAAAAGAACAAAAACCGTCACACACCCACACACACAACCACACACACCCACACAGACAACCACACACACAATCCCACACACAACCACACAAACTACCACACACAGAACCACACACAACCACACCCAAAAACACACACAACCACACACACAATTACACCCAAGCACACCCAAACACACATCCACACACACACCCACAACCACACCCACACACCACACCCACACACAACCACATATACAACCACACTTACACACACAATCACACAACCACAACCACACACAACCACACACACACAACCACACACACACAACCACACACACAGGCACAACCACACACACAACCACACACACACAACCTCACACACGCAACCTCACACACACAATCTCACACACACAACCACACACACACACACAACCCCACACACACAACCACACCAATAATTGGCATAGCCAATAGGTATCGCCTTTGAGACCTTATAAGTGTTTAGCACGCAACAGTTGATGTTGTTGCACCAAGGATATTGTGCTGCATAACTAAATACTTAGAAATTTCCGAAAGCGAGACCTATTGGCGTAAGGTAAAACATTCCGTGATCAAGGAAATGCTGTTTTTAATTTGTGTCACCAAAATATTTCTATGCAACTGCTGCTCTTTTTACTTCACATCACAAGATGTTTTGCATGTGTGAATTTTGGCACAAGACCTCTGAGGCAGAGTGTTCCAAATCATGGCTTAGTTGCAACTTTTTGTAAAGGTTCCTAAAGATAAAGGAGCCAAACTCGGATTGTTCATAACCCGAAGCCATTCCCAAGCAGACAGCTGTGCACTGTCCTGTGCTGAATAAGCTATTGGTCTCAGCTCAGTTACCAGCACACCAGAGTTCACATCACTGAAAGCACCATCGCAACTGACGTTAATTGGAGCCTCGGCTCGATTTCCTTCATAAAATGTGCCTACCTTGAGACTCAATTGGCCATCGTTTGTGTCTACATATTCACCTACCAACAAATGTCAGTGCACACTTTTCCACCAGGCAAACACACCACCAGCCTTCAGTGCACGCTTCCAGACACACACACCACCAGCCATCAGTGCACGCTTTGCCACCAGGCGCACACATCACCAGACGTCAGTGCACGCTTTCAACAGGCACACAAACAGCACCAACTGTCAGTGCACGCTTTCACCAGGCATACCCACCACCGGCCGTCAGTGCACACTCATCAGGCACCCACACCACCAGCCATCAGTGCACAATTTCTACAGGCACACACACACCACCAGCTGTCAGTGCACGCTTCCACCAGGCACACACCACCAGCCATCAGTGCACGCTTTCACCAGGCACACACACCACCAGCCGTCAGTGCACGCTTTCACCAGGCATACACACCACCGGCCGTCAGTGCACACTCACCAGGCACACACACCACCAGCCATCAGTGCACAATTTCTACAGGCACACACACACCACCAGCCATCAGTGCATGCTTTCACCAGGCACACACCACCAGCCATCAGTGCACACTTTCACCAGGCAAATACACCAACAGCCATCAGTGCACAATTTCTACAGCCACACACACCACCAGCCATCAGTGCACGCTTCCACCACACACACACCGCCAGATGTCAGTGCACGCTTTCACCAGGCACACACACACACCACCAGCTGTCAGTGCACACTTTCACCAGGCACACACCACCAGCTGTCAGTGCACGCTTTCACCAGGCACACACACCACCAGTCTTCAGAGCACGCTTCCACCAGGTACACACACCACCAGCCTGCAGTGCACACTTCCACCAGGCACATACACCAACAGCCATCAGTGCACGCATCAATTGTTAACACATCCAACTATTGTAGCAATCGCAGTATGGCACACTATACTTTTAAACATGTCAGTGCACGCTTTTCCACCAGGCACACACACCACCAGCCTTCAGTGCGTGCTTCCAGAAACACACACCACCAGCCGTCAGTGCACGCTTTGCCACCAGGCACACACAT
Organism: Lissotriton helveticus; assembly: GCF_964261635.1. Lineage (NCBI taxonomy): Eukaryota > Metazoa > Chordata > Amphibia > Caudata > Salamandridae > Lissotriton > Lissotriton helveticus. The sequence goes on from NC_136057.1 coordinate 1,309,041,473, forward strand.
CATCAGCCAACAGTGCACACTTTCAACAGGCACACACACAACACCAGCTGTCAGTGCACGCTTTCACAAGGCACACACACCACCAGCCGTCAGCACACGCTTCCACCAGGCACACACACCATCAGCCTTCAGTGCACGCTTCCAGACACACACACCACCAGCCATCAATGCACTCTGTGACAATATACACACACACACCACCAGCCGTCAGTGCACGCTTTCAACAGGCACACACACACCACCAGCCATCAGTGCACACTTTCACCAGGCACAGACGCCATCAGCCGCCAGTGAACGCTTTCACCGGGCACAAACACCACCAGCCGTCAGTGCACACTTTCACCAGGCACAACCACCACCAGCCGTCAGTGCACGCTTCCACCAGGCACACACCACCAGACGTCAGTGCACGCTTTCACCAGGCACACACACACCACCAGGCGTCAGTGCACACTTTCACCAGGCACACACCACCAGTCAATAGTGCACGCTTTCACCAGGGACACACACCACCAGTCGTCAGTGCACGCTTCCACCAGGCACACACACCACCAGCCATCAGTGCACACATCAATTGTTAACGCATCCACAATTAACTATTGTACCAATCACAGTATGGCGCACTTTACTTTTAAACATATTCATCTAAAGCACAGCATGCCACTATTGCTACAAAAATAAATACACATTTTTTTGGCCTACAATTTATAGACTTTTGTTGTAATTGGTGTTGCAATATTTCGCAATGCCAATAGCTCAAACTTAATTAATGCGAGACCTATTGCATTGCAAATGCTTGTTTAAAGCGGGTCGACTGAAAACGGTGGGAGGTGCTTTTTTATGTTTTATAAAGTAGGGATAGTTCGCAGTTGTTTCAAGAAAGCAATTTAATTAACAGGCAAGCTATTGGGTTTGAAAATTGCATTTCATGTATGTTCTTACTGCCTGTTCTGTAATCCTCTTCTGAGGAGCGCTGTCATTCTGCGCGCTCGCTTGAAGTAAAATTGTAGCCCTTCTTCTATTTTTGTGAAATTCTGGTCACCCTAGAAATGAGAGACTCCTTGGCTCCTCATCACATTTTGCAAAGGGGTCCCCATTATTTTATGCTGCTGTCCCGACACCAACTTGCACGTCGCGTTGCATTATATGATATCACAAACCTTTATTTATGCCCGCACTGGCGCACAGAGTCAAGACTGATTTGCATATGGCTGGGTCCAAACTGGAATGGCATGGTGAGCAAAAAAATATGGATTTAGGCCCAGATCTCTGTACTGGGGTTAATGTAGACATTGTTCTTTTTGGGTTTCGCTGGCAATGCATCCTGCAAGGATGCATGTGTCCAGCTGGAGACGTATAGCGATCAGTCTGGGGGAAGGAGGACAAGAGGGTGGACGAGCTTTTTCTCCTGGATTCGTGTGCGCGAACGCGCACGTTCCGTCCTGCGCCGCGCGCCGTGCACTTCCCCCCCATACTCTCAGCCAAACAGCCTAACACGCATGCATGCACACAGACACACACACACACGCGCGCACACGCGCACACGCACTTACTTACACACACACACGCAGGCACCCAGACGCAGGCAGACACATACAGGCAACCCCCTCTCTCCTCCCCTCTCTTACCTAACCGGGCTTGGCACGCAGATTTAACATCGTGGACGCGCATGCCCCGTCTCCCGGCGCCGTGCACTTCTCCTGTCTGTCCCACATTCACACAGCGCCACTCTCATTCACGCACGCAGCCCCCCCCTGGACACGCACATACACACACCCGCCCCCCCAACTAAGCCCCACTCACCCATCGACGCCCTCAGTCGCCCCTCCTTACTTCTGCAGCCACCGCGCGACAGCTGTGATGCTCCCGAACTTCCGGTTTCGGGACGTGCACGCTCACGGCTTGTTTATTTTTTTTTTATGTGTTGAATGTTCGGGGTGTTTAGTTGTACGAAGTCACCCTGTCTTCGCTGGGTTCTTGTTGACCACAGCTACTTATGGTTGTACAGTATGATGTCAAATGGTGGCTTCGTCGGATTTGCCTCCACCCAGCGCGAGCTGTGCGAAGTTCTCTGCCGGGGGCAATAAAATGTGTTTTTTGAATCCAGGAAGCTCTGCTTTCCTTTACTCACCCTACCCACCCCTCCTTTCCCAGGGTCTGCGTGACCGCAAAGCTCACACCACAGGCGAAATGACCGTGTTCTTACATATTATAAACCGATTTTCACGTGAGGGGTCTCATAACTAACGTGAAAATTGGTGCGAGAATGCAAGGAGAAGAAAAAAAGAAAATAACTAGTAAGACAAGCCAGATTGATATCCCTGGCTTAGTTTATACGTGCCCGTGGTAGGTAATGAGCGCAATTACCAGGTATTTTTTTAATCATATGTGGCAAATGTGGATGAAGCAGAACGAAAGCATATTGTGCAGCCAACCCCAAGCGAGTGGAAGTAGAGGTAAGACTTCCAGTCTGGAATTACTTGACCTTCTCCACGCCTCCCTGACTCTGTTTGAAGTTAGTCATACACAAAGAAATGATGAATCACCCTCGCTCACAAAGATGTTGGGCCTGCTCAAAAAGTAGCAAGTTAAAGCATTTCAAGAACCCTGTTCGGGCTCAAATCACATTGTCTTTTTTTTGGCTCCCTTTGAAGATTTTTCCCAGACCAGAAGCAAAATGATCCTCTGCTACTCCCTCAAATACCCATTCTCGCAAGTCCCCCCAAACCTCCCTCCCAGGCCTTTCTTTTCCAGAGTGGACAAATCTAGCCAGGCAAAGTGGCACTTTACAGCTCCCCACCCTTCTGTAAATGGAACCGGATCTGGTTCTTGTAGTGATTTATTTAGTGCATCACTGCTGGAGCCCCCTAGCCTGTCGCCTACTATTGCCGTACGATAGAAATCACACACAACCCAACACACTCAACCCCACACACACAACCCCCACACACACAACCCCACACACTCAACCCCACACACACAACCCCCACACACACAACCCCACATACACACAACCCCACACCCACACAACCCCACACACAACCCCCCACACACAACCCCACATACACACAAATCCCCACACAAATCCCCACACACAACCCCACACACAAACACCCAGACCCCCCCACACACACAACCCCACACTAACCCCCCCACACCCACACAACCCCCACACTCACCCCCCCACACACACACACACAACCCCCACACCCCCCACACTCACCCCCCACACACACACACAACCCCCCACACACACACACCCTGCACACCCCCCCCACACTCACCCCCCCACACACACACAATCCCCACACACACAACCCCACACAAAGTCCACACACAACCAGACACACCCCCCACACACCCCAAACACACATCCCCCGCCACACACACCCACACACACAACACCCCACACACAACCCTACACACACAACCCCCACACACACCCAACGCCCCACACACACACCTCCACACACACCCACCGCCACACACACCCACACACACCCACACACACCCACACACACTGCCACACACACACACAACCCCCCCACACACACCCCACACACACAACCCCACACACACACCCCACACACAACCATACAAATACAACCACACACACAACACCCCCACACACAACCACACACACACACCCCCCCCACACACACACACAAAACCACACACAACCATACACACACAACTCCCCACACTCACAACCATACACACACAACCCCACACACAACCCCCCACACACACAACCACACACACAACCCCAAACACACAACCCACACACACAACCCCCCCCACACACACACTCCTACCGCCCTCACTCTATCACCCTCACTTTATTGCCCTCACTCTATATATCGCCCTCACTCTATCTATCGCCCTCACTCACTCTATCGTCCTCACTCTATCAATCGCCCTCACTCTATCAATCGCCCTCACTCTATCAATCGCCCTCACTCTATCGCCCTCACTCTATCGCCCTCACTCTATCTATCTATGTTCTACCTGCACCTCAATGCTCTTGCTTCCTGACATTGCTGTCTTTGGTCCACTCGGGTGTGTCAATAAAGTCATCCAAGAGCTCTTCGCTGATGCTCCACCCTGGGAGCGGGGAGAGAGAGGGGTGAAGCGACCTGTAAGGTACAGACCAAGAGGCTTATTTTGAGTTTGGCGGACAACATACACCTTAACAAGCATTTACAATGCAATAGGTCTCGCATTATTAAAGTTGGAGCAATTGGCATTGTAAATGACAATGTCTTTTATTCATTGTTTTTAAAACCTGCAATCGGTGCATAAACACGCACTTTGAACGTATATTCCTTGCTTACAATGAGCAAAGCTGGCAGTAAAAGAGACTTACAGCCTTGCTTCTCATAAGCATGAACTATAAGTGCAAAGTGCTTGTTTACGCAACGGTCTAAATGAAGAAAAGGCATTGTCATTTACAATGCCAATAGCTCAAACTTTAATAATGCGAGACCTATTGCATTGTAAATGCTTGTTCCATTTGTCACCCCCAGTGGGACGGGTACGCTCTGACGTGGGTCCCGTGCTCACCATGCCACTGGAGTCAACCTAACCTGGCTGATGAGGGCTGAAAGCCCGAAACCGGTCCTAGGATGCTTGTTTCCAATCCAGGGAGGACCTGGCCTGGCAGATCGGGCTGGACTGTTCCCATTGGGTGCAGGGTCAAGACTGATTTGCATATGGCTGGGTTCAAACTGGAATGGTATGGTGAGAAAAAAAAAATATGGATTTAGGCCCAGATCTCTGTACTGGGGTGCATTTATGACATTGTTCTGCATGTTCTTTTCACACTGCCATCAAAGCAAGCATGAGCGCGTACACGTAGGTAATCTCTCACGCGCGCCATCACTCTGACATCCCGGCCCTGGCCCCGCTCTCTACAGGCGCGCGTTAATTCAATGACTCATTTTCGGAGCAGAAACTGTAACTTTATTACGATTGAATTTAAAAAAGGAAATCCAAAGGCCTCCAATTAAGAAATAATTATCGCTCTGGGTAATACCTGAAGGAGGCAGATCACGTCTTACACGGGAGTCATTAATAATAGCGGCGCGAAGGCGCAGAGAGGAGTGAGCCAGTCACAGCCAAGGCCGCCCGCCTCAGCACCGCTGACGGCGCCGCGGTTCCAAGGGAGCCCAGTCAGGGGGAAAACAGGAATGTTTCCCTTAATTACAAGACCAAACCACAGTGTTGTTTTATTTAAATCTTAGTAGCATGAGGAACTATATGAGAGAAACCGCAAAACGGCTGGTTCAGCAGAGGTGGGAGGAGAAACGTAAATGTGACAATTTCAACACGTAGCCGAAGCAGATATGTAAAAACTTTTGTGACTTCTTCAGAAGCACATCGCATTTGATGAGATGGGCGTTAAAAGGGCATTTCTTATGACGAATAAGGCACGATATTATGTACAGAAAGCTCCTGCCATACTTTTACAAGTGCTAGGGGTATGCAAAGTTGCAAAGTCATTTCCTTTACAAATTTAATTTTTTTCTAAAATTCAGCGCTGTCTGAATTTTAAAAAAAATATATGGAAAAGTAGGTTTGTTAGAGATAAATCCAATTCAAAATATTTTACGGGATAATTGTCTCACTAAAATAGGTTTTCACTGTAAATTTGCCTCAGAAAAACTATTTGTTGAAATAATGTTTACCTGCTGGGAAAGAATTGTTCACCAAACTTTACAAACTCCACGAAGTGCACAGCTTGTTAGGTTCTTAATCTGAATTTTTAATCTGAATTTGACATTTTGTTCATCCCTAATAAACCCATCCAAATGATTCCTTAATGCATTCTAGTTGAGGAATCACACCCTGTCTTCAATTAGAAAATTACAGTGTACGAGGTGATTCCTGGTACTGCACATGCCGGAATTCTGAGTTTTGCAGTTCTTGACACACATCCTCTGCAATTTTTCAGAGATACATTTTGACAGGTCAAACCTTCTGACATTTACAGAGGAAAAATGCTGGGTGTACTGTATACCGATGCAGGTGGAACTCTGTTGCCTAAATAACAAATAGCTGGTGTTATTTTTCATTTACCATAAGGCAACTCAGAATAAGTGGAATTGTTCTCACCCAGTAAACATCTCAAACTGATGTGTCTTTATTAACCAGGTGTAGTTAATATCTCAGCCCCTTCTGGAGCACTCAAGATCATTCCTCGCCATTCGTTGGTTACCTGACATTAGCCATGTCTTGAAGTGCGATTTTCTTACAGAAATTTAGCTGCACCCCAACTACATGGAATACGCCTCCCCAAGAGTTGTGCCACTCTCCTCCCTCATCACTTTACTAAAAAAAAAAAAAAAAAAAGCTCTCCATTTCAAGAATCTCTTTGCTAGAATGATTTTATTTGTCTCAAGCACTTGATTTATGCCTCTTCATTTCCTTTCCTTTTTAGATTTTTCTTCGCAGTTTCATGCAATTTAAGGGTCAGATGTACAACAACTCTTTGCATCCACAAAAACCTTCTATTTCCACAATCACAGGTTTTAGTACATCAGAAGAGCTTTTTACAATGTAGAAAAGACCTATTATGAGTCACAATATTCTTTCTGACTTGCAAAAGGGCTTTTACAACTCTATCTAAATTGCAAACAGGAAGGGGCATATACCAGACTTTCCTCTCCTATTTACAGGTTAGAAATTGTACTTATTTTTATTTATTTATTTTATTTTAAGCGAATTTATACAGCGCGAACTTTAGCCAAGGTGTCAGAGCGCTTTACATAAGAACCAGAATCAATCCATAAGGACTTAGGATTACGTGTGTTATTTACATAAAAGATACAAACAGAAAAAAAATGCAAATGTACAAGTTGTAATGTCACACAAGGAAGAGAGTCACTCAAGGAAGCGATACAAATGGATAGACTCTAAGCGTCACATAGGAATGGTAGAGAGTACAATGGTCTACAGTGGACCATTGTAGAGGACAGGGCTAGAAACAAAATTACCTATTTGTCATCAAAACCAAGATGCATGGACTGTGAATGCAGCAAAGGAGGAGTTGCACTGGGAAACCTCAATTTCCCGTCATTCTTTTTGGCATTGAATACTTTCTTCCTCTTGTGCTCGCGACAGAAAGGACAAGTGCTGCTTTTCCCTTGTGACGGGGCGCCGAGGAGACAGACATGTGGCTGTTCCCGCCTTTTCTCATGTAGCTGTCCGGGGTGACGTTTAAACTTCCTTCCCCCCTCCAGATGGGGCGAGGCGTGGGAGGAGAGGACGTGCAGGTGCAGGAGGACTTCATTCTCCTCACTCGACGCCTCATCCTTGGACACTAAATATAGATAAATATGTGCTGATTTTGAGACATTGAGTCAACCGAGGGGGTTATTGCTTAGATAATATCTCCTCTGTAATGAAGCACTGCAGGTAGAATTTGATTGACTGATCGGGGAAAAAGTACAGGGGTATTTTTGTTGTTGTTTCACCCGCCCCACCTCCACCCCCGCCATCTCACCAAGTTTTTCGAATGCCAGAGAGCCACAGCTTCCGAGATGAATTAATGCTCAGAGGCGGTGAGCCTTCACATTGAGAAATCCAGAGCAGCTTTCCCTAATTAGGTATTAATTAGATGCATTTCAGGTTATTATTTCTACATTAAAATTCCATCTCTGACAAATTCCACCTCGGCAATGGAAACAATGGGCGAGACGGTGGAATGGAAGCGCGCGGGGACTGGGGTGAGGACGGAAAGCGGGGGAAATGAGGCGCTGCTGCCCACCGCCACTGAATCCCTAATGAGATTGGGATCCACCGCTCCGCGTCTGGGGGGACTGGGAGATGTGGGAAGTGAAGTAAAATGGGAGGCAGACAAGAAATGATGGAAAGAGAAGATGGGAAAGGGAGTGCTGTAAGGGGGCAAAGGGTGCTCGACATTGCAGGAAGTATGGGGTCTACATTAGCATTTCAAAGGTGTGAACACAGCTTTTGACAAGATCTTTGGGGAGGTCTCAGACTTGTGTAGGGCTTCTACCGGAAGTATTTTTTGCATTGCATCCAGGACATTGTGGCTCCTGTTCACAGGCTGATTTCAATGTTTACATTGTCTATGCAGGTGCTTGCCGCTGATGTAGTGCCCATCATCTAGCGCTGATGGGGAAATGGCAGGCGATGTAAAAATGTAAGATCGGCACAAGCCTAAAAAGCAATGGCCAAGCCGATGGTCTGGCATTTACTATCAGCCTTTTGGCTTTGTCAATGCTTATTTTATTTTTTGCATGGCTTTATTGTTGGGAAAGGTGCTAGGGCCTTATCAGCCTTAAAAGTAATTGTCTGAAAGCATATAGGTTTTGGTCTCAGATGTCACACAGTAGTCCCTAGCACTGAAGACAACTGCTTTGTGTGTGGAAGTGACCTTGAGAAAGGGAAGAAAGCTGCTATAAAGTCAGCCAGTGGCTAAAGTGGGCTGACCCACTGCCTCATGCTAGAGGGCGTAGAAGAAAAAAGTGGATGGCACAATGACAGAGCAATGGATGAAGAGGGCTGTCTGAAAGACCCTATAAATAAGTATATCATACATATAATTTTATTAAAATCTAAATGTCTGAGCAATGATAAACCTACAATTGGCTTTTTTAAGCAAATGAACCACATTTCTGTTCTAAAGTTTTTTATTTCCCCCTTTAAAAATAGAAAACAATAACCAAAAACGGTTTCCAGAAGAATATGTAGTGTTGTGAGACTATGGGCACTAGGACCCTTGCAGTTCTGGGTGGACTCAACAAAGGATTACTTAACTTGCTGAGAGGTGTTGAGGAGTGGTTATTAATGATTATGATGTAAGAGGAGAGTGCAATGTGTGATTGTATACTGAGGAATAAAGACGCACAATCCAGAGCTCTGTGTGTGTGGTGTACTCCTTTGCTTGCTCCCGGGGCTTTGGAAGACTCTACAACTGGCGACGAGTAGGGGATCTGTGCCCCTAAGAAATGAGATTGCTCTCCCTCAGAGTTTGTAATGCTACGGCAAACTGCTTTTGCATGCCACATGCACCCAAGTCAATGAGAAGCAGTTTGACGTTGGTGTGTGTGGAGTCGAAGCCCTGCTCCAGCCCATACATGGCACTCAAAGTAGTTGAAGGCCCTGCAGAGAAGCCCATTTGAAAAGCCTGCCTGAAAACCCTGGTTAGGCCAAAAGAAGAGATACTGTGCCACAGCATAACATAGAGTCATCATTGATACAAAGCAAAATGCTAAAGGAAGCAAAAACCAGGTACGATGCAGCAAGCTAAAGCCAATGATGAACAATTACGAGAGATGAATCCGTTACTTACTGCCAAGAAAGAAGATGGCCCCTTACGACCTCCGATCGACAGATCGGCAGTGCTTGTAGAAAGTACTGGTCCAGAAGAACAGTGGCCATCGCCTGAACAACATATGCTCTCGAGGGCGGTAGAAAAGAGTGCAGAGTACGATGCAGCTGTGTTTCTGAAAACACCACTGCCATTCGACACTGCCAAAAAGCAGAATAATGGTTGTCAGGTAGACTCCTAGTAGAAGTAGATGATAAGAAAATCATTAAATATTTAAAGAACTTTGCCAGTGACAGAGTGAAAGAAGTACTGAAGATTATCTCACAGACTGATACGATGTTGTACCGTCAGGTCAAAGAAGGAATGGAAACCAAGTTCAACCCGATGCCGAATGTCAAGTATGAAAGGTAAATTTTCAATTAAATGAGAGAGCAAACTGGTGAAATGATGGATGAGTTTTTCGAAAGAACTGCTGTGCTTATTAAACACTGCAAGTTTAATGAATTTAATGATGAAGAAGCCATACGTCTCTGAGTCATCGATGGATGTCTTTCAGACTCTTTCAGAAGACGCATGTTGAGAGAAACTCTCAGCTTAGAGAAAGTACTAATGGCTGCAAAAGCTGAGTAAGGAGCAAATTGACTAGCCGCTGATATGGAAGCTGGAATCGTGAGAAATTAATCAGTGTTGGTCATGAAAGGCAGGCACGGGTGCAGGGTAGATGCATGCAGGTTGACGTCTCCAAAGAGGAAAAGGCTTTTTCCGATGTGGGTTTTCATTTCCTCCAGAAGGCAAATGTGCAAAGGTTGTGGTAAAGAAAACCACTTCATAATGGTTAGCAAAGTGAAAGAGAAACCAACTACATCACAGTGAAAAGAGAAAATGGACGTCAGAAGATTCCAGAAGTATTCTCGCCATGCTCACAAATCCAACAAGCATTGGAAATGCAATAGGTCTCGCATTAGGAAAGTTTGAGCTATTGGTCTTATAAATTACATTTTTTTAATTTATGTATTTGTTAAAATAGCTAAATTAATAGCTCTGTCATTTACAATGCCAATAGTTATAACTTTCGCAAATGTGACACCTATAGCATTTGTAATGCAACATGTTTTTTATTTACGTGACTTAGATGTATTAATATTACAAATAACAATGGCTTTTATTTTTTTTGTTAAATTGTTAAATACTGTATTTAATTTGTAATGGCAATAGCTTAAATTTTGTAAATAACTTTTGTGAAGATTATATTCAGTGTTTTTTATTGTGACGAAAATCCAAGAACAGAAGTGAAATATTAACATCTTTTTTGTGATTTGTAATAAGGCTTGAAAGCTTGAAAACAGCTTGAAACAGTGTCGCCTGTCGTGAACTGAGGGCTATAACTCACTGTGTAATGCACTATGTAAAGGCGACCACAAAATACAGAAACTGTGAATTGAACTTTACAGGTTTGAAATTTAAATGATTCCTTTCTGAGGCCGTACATAAATAATTCATATGTGGGAAAGAAGGGTGGTGGTTGGGGTGGTGTGCATGTATAATAGAGATTGTTTGGAATGAATACCGGGAACGCAGCAATTAATTTGAACCGGTGGTTTCCAGGGCTCAGTACGGGCACTTTATTCTCAGTGTCGGCGCTATTGACAGTTCACACATGGTGGCGCTGTCTGTTTAATTATAAGATGAGAGCAACAACAGTATTTAATAATTCAAAATACATTGAAAATGGCAATTGAGACTATTCCATGCCATTCGTATTGGGAGTCCTGGAATAGTTTGAATTGTTACAATTGTAACATTGCAATGTGTTGTAGTTGTACTGGTACTTTTATTGGCAGTGCAGGCTGCAGTGGCATCCAAAGAAGGGCCCTGACACTTACTTTTTTTTCAAATATAAATTACGCACTAGTTTCAATAACAATATAGAATTATGCAGAAAAGGAGGCATCTGTGTAAATTTAAGATGATACAGGGGAAGCAGCGAGGAGAGTGCTCTGATTGTGGAAAACAAGCAGCAAGGAGAGAGAGAGAGAGAGAGAGAGAAAGAGAGGGAGTGGGGGAGAGAGAAAGAGAGAGTGGGAAAGAAAGAAAGAGAGAGAGTGGGAGAGAGAGAGAGAGAGAGAAGGGAGAAAGAGAGAGAGTGTGAGAGAGAGCCAGTGGGAGAGTGGGAAAGAGAAAAAGAGAGAGAGAGTGGGAGAGAGAGAGTGGGAGAGAGAGAGAGAGAAAGACAGAGTGGGAGAAAGAGAGTGAGAGAGGGAGAGTGGGAGAGAAAGAAAGAGAGAGTTTGGGAGACAGGGAGAGAAAGAGAGGGAGAGAGAGAGAAAGAGAGAGAGTGGGAGAAAGAGAGAGTGGGAGAAAGAGAGAGAGTGAGAGAAAGAGAGACAGTGGGAGGGAGAAAGAGAGAGAGAGTGGGAGAAAGAGAAAGACAGAGAGTGGGAGAAAGAGAGGGAGAGTGGGTCAGAGAGAAAGAAAGAGAGAGGTTGGAAGGGAGAGAAAATGAGAGAGTGGGAGAGAGAGAGAAAGAGAGAGGGTGGGAGGGAGAGATCGAGGAAGAGAGAGTGAGAGAGAGAGAAAGAGAGAGAGTGGGAGAGAGAGAGTGGGAGAAAGAGAGAGAGTGAGAGAGAGAGAGAAAGAGAGAGGGTGGGATTGAGGGAGAGAGCGAGGAAGAGAGAGTGAGAGAGAAAGAGAGAGAGTGGGAGAGAGAGGAAGAGTGAGAGAGATAGAGAAAGAGAGAGAAAGAATGAAAGTAAAATAGAAAGGAGAGAGGAGAGACGCAATGAGGGACAGAGAGAGACAAAGGGACAACGAATTTGCGTGAGATAGAGGTAGAAGAGAGAGAGACAGAGTGAGAGATAGAATAGAGAGTACAGAGGAAGATGTTGTTGCTTCTTTGCGCCTGTCTATCACAAAGCATGGGGCCAGATCAGGCCTCAGGAATGGAGTGGCAGTTTTTGCAGTCTGGATGAAATAGCTACGCCTGCACCCTTTGATCGCTGGTGCACGGGAGTATCAGATCTGAGCTGAGACTGTACTCTGGAATATATTTGTTCATTTTGTCCCGGTTTTTAGATCCCGATCTTTACATTCAGATATAATTACAGCAATATTTCATGCACTTTGTCTCCGCACTTCAAGGATAGCAGTGGTGATTTGATGCATCTGATATTTGATGGCACTTTTTATTCAGATGGTTCCAGGAGATGACGTTGGTATTATGTGTGATTTCTTCTAATTTTGAACAGGGGTCGCATCGCACTACTCCCGGTCTCAGAGATGAGGAGAACCTCAGGTATCTGACCGGTGACAAGATCATTCATGAGTGAACTATCGGTTCTGAGACATAGAACAGAAGGAGAGCCAAGATAGCGCTGTTGGTCAGAGTGCACGGGTGCATTTGAACGGCGCTATGCGCAGGGCATGGCCGTGCCTGTGAAAGATGACAAACAGGTGACAAGATCATTCATGAGTGAACTATCGGTTCTGAGACATAGAACAGAAGGAGAGCCAAGATAGCGCTGTTGGTCAGAGTGCACGGGTGCATTTGAACGGCGCTATGCGCAGGGCATGGCCGTGCCTGTGAAAGATGACAAACAGGTGACAAGATCATTCATGAGTGAACTATCGGTTCTGAGACATAGAACAGAAGGAGAGCCAAGTTAGCGCTGTTGGTCAGAGTGCACGGGTGCATTTGAACGGCGCTATGCGCAGGGCATGGCCGTGCCTGTGAAAGACGACAAACAAGCAGATCATAGATGGAATCGAAGCTGTACCGAGGTGGGGGCTAAAAGAAACCAAAAGAAGTGAACAGTTGCAAAGGGACAACAAATACAGTCAGATGAAGGGCAGGGCGACAAACAAGAAAGGAAACAAGACGGAGGGCATTGCTGTGGGGAGGGGGGAGGAGAAATGCACACGGCGGGCAGGGGAGGGGGCGGAGCGGGGAGAGCGGCATGAGGGTGTGAAGCAGCCGGGGCCTTTGAAGTGAAGCTAAGCTTCACTTCAAAGGTGTGGGAGGAGTGTGGCTTTGGGAACAGATGGCGATTTGATGATGTGCACGCGCATTTTAGGTCAATGCGCTTGCGCATTGACCTAAAAGCGCACGGGCACAGCACCAAATCGCCACAGTTAGTTAAACTTTGTTTAAAGCCCTATAGTCTCGCTTCTCTCAATGCGCATGCGCATTGATAGGTCACGAGACCTAAAAAGCAACATCAGTTACGGCAAGTAGAAATCAGACAAAGTCAATCGTCATCAAGTGGTACAAGTCCATTTCAAAGGAACATCACAAGCAAATGTACAATTTGAAATTAAGGGCCAACAAGGAGCAAGCCAAGGATATGAAGATACAACAGCTTTATGCACAAATAAGGCAGATAACTGTGAATAATTAGGTCTACTGATTTTCCAACAAAATCATCGAGTGGACAGTATTAACAATCACCTTAGCCCACCACAACATAACTCTGTGGAAAGCTCAAACATAGCTCAAGATAGTATTCCTAACCTCCAACAATCTAGGGCAACAACTAGAGGAACTCAGAAGCCAGCTCTAATACTCAACCAGCAACCGGGCCTAAGACACTGTTCTGAATCTCAGAACGCCCAACCCACTAGTTATACTGCTGTGAAAATTCCAGGTCGAGGACCTAACCTTTTAGATCAACAAACGAAGCCTGACACGGAAACTGCCCTAAAGCTCCACTAAAACCCATCACCAGCTCCAGACAACAAATGTAAGGATCCAGACATTACAAAGAAACTACCGCTCCCCACATAATTCATCATCCTTCTCATCATCCCCCAGCTCGGATGACATACTTCCTTTGGCAGACTTACCAGCCCTCTACAAATCAAATGGATCCACGCAATCAGTACAAGGACAGCTGTCACAAACCAACGACCAGTCCACCACCAACTGCGACATGTCCTTCCTTGCCTCCCAAGAGTGGGAAGACCTAGTTCCCTCTTATACATGCGATCCTAGCAGCCGACCAAAAGTCTGGCAAACAAAAAGAAGCAGTATACAGGTCATAACAACAAAACCTTAATTTGGGAATCACTCTTAAGCTCCATGTAATATTCGACTGCGGCCTTGCAATACCAATCCCATAAAATGGACCTTCTACTTACAGTATTGCATTCTCTCACCGATTTTATTTCGGGGATAGATAAAAAGCTAGGCTAGCTGAACGGATTAATAAAGAGGGCAGGCAGCGGCCCTGAAAACAGTCTGTGCAACAAGAATGCGCATGGGCCCTGATTGTGGACAAACTACAAACGTTACCCACGACATTGGCAGACCTACTGCCGACTCTGAAACCAAAAGTAGAACCACAGCAAACAGTAAATAAAGGTACCCCGAGGGACGAAGCGGAATCATCGAGCGCATAGCTACTAGTGCCAATATTTCCAAACAGGGACTCTCTTTCAAAAGGTTGCAGTCCCCTCCAAGGATCAAATAAAACTGAAATTGCCGGTAGCAAAAGTCTAACAAAAAGAACAGGATTCAAGCAAAAAAGGAAAGGCAGGAATAAGAAATCCACAGTCCTGGCACATTACGCTACCGACTCCATCCCGGTAGGCTTACTTAAAACAGAACTAGTAAACGATAAAACACCAAACGAAGAAGAGCTAGACTCGGTAAACAGCACGAAGATCCCGACTGCAAGCCACGAAACAACAAAGCAGCAGCAAAATACAACAAGCTCCCTACCAAGTTCCAGCAACAAACAAGTGGAAAGGAGCATACAGACAGGGTCCCCACCCGAAAAGATTCTGCCTCCAATTGCCTCCGCTAACGAGATGCACCAAACGAGTATACACCTAGGGCAAGATGCATCAACAGCCTCACCAGGCAGAACAGTGCTATTTAAAAGTACACACAAAACAACAACATCCCTCGGCCGAGTCTCTTGGGAGGATCAAAAGAGGTCCCAATAATCTCTGAACCACAACCACGAGAATGATATCACAGCGCACGCCACAGACAATCACACAGAATACTTAAACTACAGCCATAACTTTGGAGCACTCACAGTAAACCTTCCTGATCATGGGGCCCTTCAAGATAGCGTAAATAATAAAATAAGAAGGCCACTCCAAAATCTAGAACCTCGTGCCCATAGAGTGACCATCAATAACAGCTCAGAGTCACAAGATCAGCCCATAGCCACGGGCGAAGGGTCAAGCATCATAATATTTCACCCTCAATACAAATCTAGAGGCCGTATGGACACACTGAACAGAAGGAACATTCTACAGCTTCTACATTCCATTACACCTCTAGTAAACATCGAAACCCTTGACTCACTGTCAGTGGAATTTCAACCACCTACCAATACCCAGAGTACAGAGGCAACTAGAACAACCTGGTGAACCGCAGAGGTTGCAGGCAGAATCCTCCGGGAAAGGGAAAGCTTCACAAACTGGGGGATAGGCCTGGAATCCATCCCCAAACCTTTATACCCAGCTCCTTTCCTTAATGTAGAAGTAATCAACTCAAGCAGGATGATTTTTTCAGTCTTGAAAGGAGCAAGAAGTAGTACACCAGGCACTGCAATTGAAGCAAACTTGGAAATTGCACTGCAACCGACCCAAGTTTCCTCAGATTCACAGTTCACTTTATTGTCCAACAACAGGACTGACATTCATCGGCAAAAAGCACCGGCATGTTCACTATGACAGGCAACTGATTCAGTACAGCCTTCAGAGAAAGTACGCAACGGTATTACCATTTGTGTCTGGAACGTTAATGGCCTAGGCTCAAAAATGCACGATCAACAGTTCACAAATTACCTGACCACCTTTGACATTTTCTTGCTTCAAGAAACTTGGGACGATAAGCCTCAAGAGCTGCAAGGCTTCGCCACCTATTCATTGCCGGCAGCAAAGTTGTCAGCTTTTGGTCGCCGCTCGGAGGGCTTACAGCTTTCTGCTTCAATAACTAAAATTGGAGAGCTCCTCCCTGTCACTATACACCTAACTCCACCAAGCTGCATTCAAGGAATAAAGGTAACTCTCAGGCAAAATCACCTTAAACAGGAAATCATAATAATAAACGTTTATGTTCACCCGAAACAAAAATCAAAGGCAGCGAAAGAGCTGTTACTCGAGTTACAGAGAGTAATGGAAGAAGAATCAACGGACCTCATAGTCCTGGCTGGTGATTTCAACATGCACCTCTTAGGGTCTACCAAGGAAGAAGACTCAATGCAGGACCTCTCGAGAGCATGGGGAATTCCAACACAACGCCAAATACGGTCCACTAAGCCACCAAGCATAGCAACAAACTTACTTATAGGCCTAGAACACCTAAATATGAGAGCCCTGAACGGACGGTTTAAAGACGATATCCCACCAGCAGCTACATACCACTCAACTGTTGCATCATCACATCTGGACTTTACTTTTACAACATTGTCCCTGTTTAATAAAGTAGTCTCCTTCAAGATCGGTAATAGTAATTTTAGTGACCACCTCCCACAAGAGTTGAATCTTCTAACAAGAGCCTGCCAAATCCCAGAAACTAGCAACTCCATCTTGCTGGAAGAAACGAGCAACCTAAGAAGAATAAGATGCAACTCCGCCAATATTGACAAAATAGCAGCAGAGGCCCAAGCTCTTTATAATCAAGTTCAAGCCAATTCAACCCATCCAATAGAAAGCTGGGAATCATTTACCAAATCAATAAGAGACAAATACTCACAATGCAACAATCAGAAGCAAAGGAAAGTGGCAACTGCTTCATTTGCTGCACAAAACAGCCCTGTCTCTAAAAAACGAAAACAAACTATAAATCAAATTTTTATTCTACTGCGCAACTCCCCAAACAATCGGAAACTGCATGGCACACTCCGCGAGGTAAGGACATCTCTAAAAAGAAGAAGATGGTAGAAGAAAAGGGCAAAAGACGATGAACTCTGGGCGAAACTTATGTTTGACGCAAATCAGAAAAATAGTGCTAATTTCCGGAAAACAGTCAACAAATTGCAGCACCCCAATCATCAAGGTATTAGCTCCAATATCTCCGAAGCGACCTGGGTAGACTACTTAACTAAACATTTCAACGATCAAGAACCTGAAATAACAGTCCCTCTGGGCAACTCGAGTCACCTCAGCACAAAAAATACCATTTGGGAGGGTAGAAACCAAAAGCACCAAGGGGACGTGGGTCTTGAAACATAGATCCTGTCGCAGCCAGGGGTAGCTCCTCCGTCAAGCCACGACTGCAAAACTTGTTTAGAAGACCTGCAAAAAGAACTCTTAGTCGATAATATAGGTAATCAAATTTCCAGAGGCAGACGGGCAGGAGCTCCGGGCCGGAACGGTTTACCACCGTTGCTATATAAGCAGGACGCAGACTTCTGGAGCAATGCACTAGTCCCAGTAATAGGACATGCTATAGGAACAACAGAAATTCCAGAGTCATGGCGAGACTCCATCATCCAGTCCCATATTCAAGCAAGGGGCGAGATCCGACCCAAACAACTATCGCCTGATAGCCTTGATTGACACAGATGGTAAATACTATGCAGGTATTGTCCTTAAAGAACTGGTCGCCTGGTCTATAAGAAGTAGTATAATACCAATGACCCAAACGGGTTTCCGTCAAGGGCTAGGAACTACAACCAGCATCATGGCCTTAACCATGCTTATGGATGCAGCGAAGCAAGGTAAACATCCCCTGTACCTTTGCTTCATTGACTACACTGTGACCTTCGATCACGTAGACCGCTCCAAACTTTGGTTAAGGCTGAAAAAATGGTGGATTCCGTTAACCCTCCTAGATCAACTCATTCAGCTACATACCGACACATGGGTCAGAATTAAATTAGGCGCAGGAAGGCAAAATTAATACAAGATAGGGCATAAAGCAAGGATGCGTTTTGGCCCCTTTGCTCTTCAGCCTCTTCCTGGTGGACCTGCCAGCAGAACTTGATGCTTGCTCCTCACACTTCCCGAAGCTAGGCGCCATGGTATTGACAAACTAACTTTACGCTAACGACCTAGTGCTGATCAGTAGAACTCCGATAGGACTTCAGCACCTTTTAGATGCCACCCACATCTTCTCACATCAGAACGCACTAAAAAAAATAAAAAAAATAAAAAGTTATGAGCGTTAACCACCGCAAGAAGACAAATGCCAGTTGGTACATGTACATGGAAGGCAAACGCATGGACCAAGTAACTGCTTACAAATATTTGGGTGTACGCCTAGATAAAAACAACTCCATCAAACCTCAACTTCAATCTTTACGAAGGAAGGGAGTAATGACCTGCATGGCAATAAAGCCCCTGAAGAAATTGCTGCCGGACTTAACACTTGACCCCCTCTTAAAGGTCCTACGAGCAAGATTACAATCAGTAATCACCTACGGTAGCGAATCCATGACCGGAAGAGATGCTGCTACCCTTGACTATAATCGCAACCTCCTACCGGGCGATATTTCAGCTCCCCAAATATGTTTCGCCAGCGCAAATAAGGCTGGAATTTGGAATCCAGAAACAGGAAATAGAAAGGCAGGGAGCTTTCTTAAAGAGTTGGCACAAAATCTGAGCTGGTGAGAGAGGGACTTTGAATAATCAACTTTGGCAAGGGCTGACCCGCTCTGGAAAATCACCAGTTAACGTCTACATACAGAACTCTCTGCAGGCCCTTGGCCTGGCAGATGCCTGGAACACCCGAATGGGCCAATTGGTTTTAAAAAAAATAGTAACAAAATCGACCAGGCTCATATCGACCACAGAGGACAAGAACTCGGTTTCCAAGAGAGCTCACGACTGGGTTGTGCTTAACAACTACGATGTTCTAAAACCTCAGCCCTCCTCAAGGACGGAACCAAACGCAAGACCAAAGAATTTTTTTTAAAGCTACGGCTGGGAGTCGGCACGATCAACCCGTTTATGCCATCGTCGGAAAGAAGAGGGACCGATCACTTGTACCGTTTTTGTGTTGAATGACCCTGAGACCTTGATTCATATATTATGCATAAGCAAGAAGCTAGACGATATACGGAAAAGTCTGTTAAAACCACTATTTAAGCAGCATGGAGTAAGGTCCTGCAGACAGGCAGTGATGATGTGTTTTAATCCCTCTTTCTTGCAGTTAAACTGTCGCCTTACAGTATTTTTTTGACCTTATAGCACAGAGACTGAAAACCTCTTGCTGCCAACAGCAGTGACCTACTAAGACTATAACAGACTCTGAATTGGTCCACTGGTTTTAATATTAAGCAGTTCGTACAATGATCTCAGATAGGCCTGCGATCCTTGTGTCAGTAGTGCTACTACAATTGGAACAATTTTATGTCTTTTTATACCAATGCAAGGTTGTTTTTAACCTAATACTTACTTTAATTATTTATCTAACATAACTCTTTTAGATATCAACCTGTAATGTTCTGAATGCAACGGTTTTAATTAATCATGCATAATAAAAATTACTTACTTACTCACTGCTGCTGACCTGGGACTCATATCTCTCAAATACAACATTTACTTTCAATCTGAAATGGTGAGTCAGTTTCAGCCATTATTTCATGGCATAGGCAGGCTCAAAACAATGAAAGTGCAACTTCACATTAATGAGGACGTTCGCCCTGTTGCCCAGCGTCACCTCAGAGTCGCCTTTCACTTCCAAAAAGCTGTTGAGAAAAAACTAGAAAAGCTGTTGAAGCATGATATTATTGAGCACTCCAACATTCCTACACCTTGGGTCTCACCCATAGCAGTGGTGCCCAAAAAGGATAGTGAGGGTGGAGTGCACATCTGGGTTTATATGCGTTAGGCCAACAGAGCAATCAAGAGAGAAAGACATCTTAGTCCACACAAAGCGGACATGATCATGTAACTTTACTATGCCAAAGTCTTCTCCCTTCTTGACCTGAATAAGGGAAATCATTAACTCAAGATGGAAGAAAACTGCAGGTACATCACTACTAATTTGACTCATGTTGGTTTGTTCAGATACAACAGGTTAGGTTTTGGAATGTCGTCCACTGCAGAAATATTTCAGGATGTTATACGTTGAATAATTCAACCTGTCACACATGCTGTTAACTATAGTGGTATTTGGGACAACAAAAAAGGAGCATGGTAAGGCTCATGTGCAAATGTTCTAGTTACTTGCGGATACAGGTCTCATTCTAAATGCAGCAAAGTGTGAGTTTCATAAGACTAAACCCAAATTCTTTGGACACATATTCTCTGATAGGGGAATGACTCCTGACCCAGATAAAGTGCCAGTCCTGGCACCTGCCTGCCCCCCACAAGATGACATCATGATGTGATCCTTCTTAGGGATAGCCAGTTATTGCTCATTGTACATTTGTGACTTTGCTACTGTGAGTGCCCCATTGACAGACTTGACAAAACAAGATGTCCCTTTCCAGTGGTTTGCTGAATGTGATCAAAGCTTCAAAAGAATAAAACATGCCATCGAAAATGCAACTGAGTTGGCCTATTTTGACTCTAAGTTACATACTAAGATCAAAGTCAATGCGAGTCCGGTGGGGCTGGGGGCAATTTTTGCTCAACATAATGGCCAGCCGAATGCTCAGACACACATTGTGGCCTATACCAGTTGAAGCCTTTCTGACACAGAACAGTCTGCCGTTCAATAGAAAATAATTCATGGAATTTCTGGTCAAACTACATGTCAAGCATCAAAAGAGCACACCTCTGTGGCCCCAAGCTAATTGGTGTTGTGGAACGATTCATGGGGATCCTCAAATGGGTAATTCAATGAGCATCGATGGAAAGATACAAGTTAATCCAGGCCCTGTGTCAAGCCCTCCATGCCTATTGTTCAGCTCCTTACTCCACAACTGGTGAAAGTCCTGCTACCTTGATATTTGTAAGTCATTGGAACCAAACTGCCACAGTGGACAGTAGACCGATCCTTGAATGCTGATAAGGTTCATGTCACAGACACTTTTCCGAAGTGCTAGATGAAAACATATGCTGATCATCATTAACGACCTCAGGAAACAGCCTTCGACGAAGATGGCCGGGTCCTTGTCAAGCAGAAACAAAAGTGCAGAACAGACACTCCTAATTATGTCGATCCATCTGAGGGTTGTGATGTGCAAAGGACATATGGTAACGGGGTATCGTCCGGGAAAGTCCAACCCACAAGATTCATCACACTTTCAGCACCTATCTTGAGGGTCATCAGAGACTGCAATCATGAGTTGACCCTGCCTGACAGTCCAGAGCAAGCATCAGAACTTGTCCCATCGCTGCAAAATCAGAGTGCATCTCAACATCTCATGCCACTCAATCAATCAGTCATTTGTTAAGTGCACTACATACCCGCAAGGGTCTCAAGGCGCTGGGGGAGAGGTGGGGGCCACCACTGATCGAACAGCCAGGTCGTTAGTGTCCTCCTGAAGGTCAGCAGGTCTTGGGTCTGTCGTAGGCTCAGTAGGAGGGTGTTTCATG
Source organism: Lissotriton helveticus (assembly GCF_964261635.1). NCBI lineage: Eukaryota > Metazoa > Chordata > Amphibia > Caudata > Salamandridae > Lissotriton > Lissotriton helveticus. The sequence goes on from NC_136057.1 coordinate 1,309,063,215, forward strand.
TCTTGGCAGCGAGGTGGGCGAAGGATCTCCCACCGGTGGTTGTTCTTCGTATGTGCGGGACGGTGGCGAGTAAGAGGTCGGCGGAGCGGAGCTGGCAGTTGGGGGTGTAGAAGGAGAGCCGTCTGTTGAGGAAGGCTGGGCCGGTCTTGTGGAGTGCCTTGTGTGCGTGGATGAGGAGCTTGAAGGATTGCCTCTTGTTGACGGGGAGCCAGTGCAGGTTTCTCAGGTGGGGGGTGATGTGGCCGTGTCGTGGTACATTGAGGATCAGTCGTGCCGGGGCGTTTTGGACGCATTGTAGTCGATTGATGAGCTTGGTTGGGGCTCCCGCATAGAGGGTGTTTCCGTAGTCGTGTCTGCTGCTGACGAGGGCCTGGGTGATTGTCTTTCTTGTATCTGTCGGGATCCATCTGTAGATCTTGTGGAGCATGCGGAGGGTGTTGGAGCAGGAGGAGGAGACAGCGTTGACTTGCTTGGTCATTTAGAGCGTTGAGGAGAGGATGATTGTCAGGTTGCGTGCATGGTCGGTGCGGGCTGCCCCCAGTGCCGTTGCCGACCAGGAGTCGTCCCAGGCTGACGGGTTGGAGCCGAGGATGAGGACCTCCGTCTTGTCAGAGTTCAGCTTCAGACGGCTGATCTTCATCCAGTCGGCGATGGCCTTCATTCCTTCAAGGAGGTTGGCGGTGATGGGGTCCTTGGTGGGGGAGAGGATCAGTTGAGTGCCGTCGGCATAGGAGATTATGTTGAGGTTGTGCTGTCGGGCGACGTGTGCAAGCGGGGCCATGTAAATGTTGAACAGTGTCGGGCTGAGGGAGGATCCTTGGGGAACGCCGCAGATGATCCCGGAGGCTTTGGAACGGAATGGGGGGAGGCGGACGCTCGGGGTTCTGCCGGAGAGGAAGGAGGTGGTCCATTCCAGAGCCTTGTCTCGGATCCCTGCGGCATGAAGGCGTGCGCTTAGTGTGCAGTGGCAGATGGTGTCGAAGGCGGCGGAGAGGCCTAGGAGGATGAGTGCTGCAGTGTCCCCGTTGTCTAGCAGGGTCCTGATGTCGTCGGTGGCAGCGATGAGGGCGGTCTCGGTGCTATGGTTGCTGTGGAACCCTGACTGGGAAGGGTCCAGGATTCTGTTCTCTTTGAGGTATCGGGTTAGCTGTCTGTTAACGATTTTCTCGATGACCTTGGCCGGGAAGGGGCGCAAAGAGATGGGTCGGAGCTTCTTGAGGTTTCTTGGGTCTGCCTTGGGTTTTTTGAGTAGGGCATTGATCTCGGCGTGTTTCCAGCTCTCTGGGAAAGGACTGCGGTGTCAAGGGAGAGATTGATGACATTGCGTAGGTGGGGTGCGATGGAGCTGCTCGCTTTTTTGAAGATCTGGTGCGGGAACGGGTCTGACGGAGAGCCGGAGTGGATTGTGCTCATGGTCTTGATGGTGTCATCGACGCTCACGCTGGTTTAGGCTAGCAAGGGGACGTGGTCGATGGTGTGCGGAGGGTCTGTTGTGTTGCTGTCTGTTGGGGCTGTCTGGGTGTTGAAGCTGTCGTGGATGCTTGCTATCTTGCGGTGGAAGAAGGTGGCGAGGGAGTCGCACAGTGCTTGCGACGGCGGGATGTTGTTGGTGTTGGCGCTGGGGTTGGAGAGTTCCTTCACGATGTTGAAGAGCTCCTTGCTGTCGTGTGCGTTGTTGTCGAGGCGGTCTTTGAAGGAGATCTTCTTGGCAGCCCTGATGAGGTGGTGGTGGTTGCGGACGGCGTCCTTGTGTGCTGAGTGGCTGTCCGGAGTTTGTTCACTGTGCCATTTCTTTTCTAGTTTCCGGCAGACTTGCTTGGAATCTAGGAGTTCTCCGGTGAACCAGCTGGCCCTCTCGCTGGTGTCTCTGTGGGGGGGTTTCTTCAGTGGGGCGAGGGTGTCGGCGCAGTCTTCGATCCAGCATCTAACGTTGTGCGCAGCGACGTCGTTGTTGGAGGGTTCGGTGCGTGGGCATAGAGTGTGGTTTACATGTAGTTGGCCTTCGGTGATTTTGCTCCAGCGGCGGCGGGGGATCTGTTGGGGGCGGTGGTGTGTGGTGGATTTGTGGAAGGTGAAGTGGATTCAGCGGTGGTTGGTCCAGAGGAGTTCGGTGGTGTGGCTGACGGAGACATGCAGGCTTGAGGAGAAGATGGGGTCGAGCGTGTGGCCGGCGGAGTGGGTGGGCATTGTGACAAGTTGTCTCACTCCGAGGTTGGTGAGGTTATCGATCAGGGTTGTGGAGTTGTTGTTGTTGTTGTTGCTCTCAAGGTGAACGTTCAGGTCTCCGAGGAGGATGTAGTCGGTGGAGGTCAGGGCGTGCGTGCTGATGAAGTCGACGATGGAGTTGCTGAACTAGGGGCGGGGTCAGGGGGTCGGTAGATGAGGGTGCCTCTGAGGGTGGAGTTGGGGGTCTGTGTGGATCTGGAAATGCATGTGTTCGGCGGTGCTGAGCGCATCGGCGGTGCTAGTTGAGACCCTGATACTGTTCTTGTGGACGATGGCGATTCCTCCTCCGACTCTGTTGGTGCGGTCTCTGCGGGTGATCTTGTAGCCGTCTGGGATGGCTATGGCAATGTCGGGCGCGGAGGAGTTGTTCAACCAGGTCTCTGTAAGGAAGGCGATGTCCGGGGAGGTTGTGTTGAGCAGGTCCCAGAGCTCGACGGCGTGTTTGCGTGCGGAGCTGGTGTTCACTAGAATGCATCGGAGGGGGTTGAGGTCTTTCTTGGCGGGTGGTTCATCGGCTCTGTCGCTGGTGTAGCTGCAGTTCCAGCAGGTGAAGGGACCGTGTGTGCGTGTTGGGGCGGCCTTGAAGCAGTTGTGGGTCCATCCGGGATTGAGAGAATGTAGAGTGCTGGCGTCGTAGTGGCGGCGGTTGTCTTGGCAGGTGCGGGGGCCAGAGGTTCTGGTGCCTGGGCGCGGTGTATGGGGAGGTGGGAGTGAGGAGCAGCTGGGAAGTGGGAGGCGGGGGCAGCGAATGGGCAGTCAGGGGGGCGGAGCCGCAGAGGATGCAGCTGTCGGGGTGGTGAGGAAACAGAAGGCAAAATGGCACAACAATTGAGGGGGGAACGAGTGGCACAGAGGGCAGAAAGGTCACAAAAAGGGTAAAAAGGTCACAAGAATACAGAAAAACAGGGGAAATGAGTGGCACAGAAGGCAAAAAGTCACAAGAAAGGGCAGAAAGGTCACAAAAACGGGGGGAAACGAGTGGCCCAAAAGGCAGAAAGGTCACAGAAATGCAGGGGCAGCTAAGCAACAGAAGCAAAAATGGGCAGAGAGATGCGGGGGCCACGAGGGGAGCAGAAGGAAAACCGGGCAGAGAGACACAGGGACAGCGAGGGGAGAAGAAGGGAAACCAGGCAGAGAGACACGGGGGCAGCGAGGGGAACAGAGGGAGAGAATGGGCACAGACCATATACAGGCAGCGGGGGAGACAGACAACAGCAGTCACAGACACAACAAAGAAAATGCAGTCACTACAACTGGAGCAATGAAAGAAAATACAGGCAATACAACGGAGGATGAGCAAACCTACGGCCTACCACTGGCCACCAGGGATGAGGCGCAGGTGGTAGCCTGCGGGTGGAGAAGGGCCTCGAACTTCCTCAGCATCGGCAGCTGGGCAGGGAGGCTCAGGCGGTGCTGTGCGGAGGGGGATGGGGGAGCGACCTACTTGGAAGGGTCAAGGGCCACTCGATGTGGATGGCTAGTGAGAGCGCCTCAATGCATTATTGAAAAAATATGAGACTATTGTTTGTACTTTTTATTTAACAAGGGGGAAGATGTGGGTCATGAGACTATGTGCGCTAGGACCTTCACGATTCTGGGCGGACTCACCAATGGATTACGTAACTTGCTGGGAGGTCCTCCCATGCACATGACCTGGCACAAAACATCCTGAGATTTACAGTGAATTGGATGACAGCCAATTGACTGAAAATCAATCCGGATAAAGTCCTTGTGATCCCAAACAGAAACAGTTCCCAGAGTGACCTTTTCTGGCCTCAGGAGCTAGGTAGGTATCACACCCACACCAGTGCCATTTGTGAAAAGTCTGGGCATAAAAATTGACTCTGAGCTCTCCATGGCCAACCAGGTTACCTCAGTGGTCGGGACATGTACAGGTCTCATGAGGCAGGTGCGGAAACTAGTCCCACTAATTTCAACCTCCTCATAACAGACAATTGTGTCAGCCATTATTGTCTCAAGGTTGGATTATGGCAATGCCTAATATATCGGCCTCCCCCAGAAACGTAATAACAAACTACAGGTGGTACTGAATGATGCATCCAGGATGATTTTCAGGCTCCCAAGAAGATGGCGCGCAATCCCGTTGCTGACTAAGTTGCATTGGCTCCCCATCAGGCAGAGAGCAAAATTCAAAGGCCTCTGCATTGCCCATAAAGCTATCTATGAGCAAGCCCCATCCTACATCAAAGAACGCCTCGAGAACTGTGTTCCTGGCCGTGTACTGCGGTTTGCCGAGGCCTGCCGCCTAGTCCTCCCACGCTGCAATACTGCATCCAAAGGGGGCAGAGCTTTTTGCGTCCTGATTCCACAACTACGGAACCAACTGCCTGAGTGCAAGGAACCCGCACTGCTCCCATTCAGAAAGCAGCTCAAAATGATTCTGTTTAGAGAAGCCTTAGACACAGTTTAGAAAACACTACTGGGTATGGGCTCCCAACAGTAAGGCCAAGGTAAGATGCAGGGAGAGAACAGCTCAAACGAACCACATTCATCAGGTCTCCGATATGGTCATATATTACAAGTTCTAAAAAGAGCTTTTTTAACACAGGTTTTACTTGGAGGTCTACGATCCAAGAGAGGAGACACGATTGCAAAGTAAGTCTCCGGGGGGCAGCTACTTTCCGGTCTCAAATGTGCCTTGCAACAGGATGTATTCAGTTTGTTAATGGGTGCCATAAATGTCTTTTCAGGTCTCCATACATATTTTCAATCATAGATGTCCCCATGATGTGCGGGCTCGATGCGAGTACGGCTTAAGACCAAAATCTTTCAAAGATTTATAATTCAACAGAATGGCATACATTGTTAATGGTGGCTCATTGGTTTTTCGTCCCACAGTGTTTCACGACGGGTCAATTTATTAAAAAGGCTCTTCTTCAGTAAGAGGTAAGGAGTGGCAACAAAGTGGAAGGGCAGTGTAGTTGGGATAAAGGGCTAAAAAAGGGTTTTGCAGCTGAACATTTTTTGTTATTTCCACAGCTGTGAGGTCCTGATAAGAACTCCCTACCAAGTAGGAGTTCGAAACGCGTAGACCGTTAGTTTTCACGCCATAAGATCTCGAAATTGTGAATAGCATTTAAATAAGAAGAAGCAGAAAAACATATTATCTATGGCTTTGTATATATGTTTCATTGAATCTTCATTGTAAATAGATTGTTGTCTTTGGGTGTGAGAGTGAATGTATGAACGGGGGATGAATTGACTTATTATGAGTGAGTAATGATTTGGAATATGTACAGTTTTATTTCTTATTGCATTGTATAAATTGTTTGCATATGGTAGGTCTTTGATACATTGTTGAAATGGTGTAAAAAAAATTCCCAAAAAATGTTTTTCAAGTAAAATAAAAATATTTTTTTATTCAGATTGATTTGAAAATCTTGGTCCCATATTTAGTTTGATTTCAATATGTTGGGATAAATAAGAAGAAAGTGAGGATAACAGTATTGGCGATTGTTTTGTTTATTATTAGACACCGTTTAGCACCCTGTCTCTGCACTGTACGATTCCTTTAGCAGCTCTGACTTCTCTCTCCAAAGCGCTAAGAGACCTGCTGGTGTATATGCGCGATACAAATACCAGTTAACATTAACATTAACATTTAAGGTGTGGTTATTAACAGTTATGTCATAAGGAGCGTGCAGTGTGTGATTGTATGCTGAGGAATAAAGACGTACAATCCAGAGCTCCGTGTGTGCCGTACTCTTTTGCATTCTCCCGGAGCTGTAGAGGACGCTACAGCATACCCCTGAATGCAGCATAGTAGCAGTTGGTCTCTCAGTTGATTTTGAAGGCTTACTGAAGAGCGTACAATCTGAAACGAACAACTCTGCTCCCATTCCGACGGCTCTACTGAGGGGGAGGGAATGTTGTTTATGAATTCGGCAGTTGATCCCTCAATCATTTCTCTGCTGTCAGCCAGTAGGTTCCCTGAACAAAGGGCTCTGCCCTACAGCTATTTATTCACAGAAATTCATTTTTTATGAAGCTTTTTGTCGCTTCACACTACCTTATTTACATTCTCCTTTATTTAAAGCTTGTTTTCTGACAGGTAGGTGTTGAAATGGGTCAATTTTTTCCCTGTTTTGCTCGCAAACCCAAGGGTCCCAAGTTCTGATAGAAATTCGGCCAGAGCGGCAGTTAATCTTGAATTTAATCAGGGTTTCAGTCACGATTTTTCGCTTTGGAGCATTTTTGATATGCAGAAGAACATTTGTTTCCGTCTATGCAATGGGCTCTGGCTAGAAAAACAACTCTTCTTTCCACTTTTTTTTAGGGGATAATGCACCAAAGGGGCCAAAAAAGGACTCTGCAACTATTTCAATCTGTTTGTCTCTCTGCCCTGCCCTACTCTATCCTTCCACGTTCTCTCTCAGAGGCTTCCCACCTTCAAAATTGAACTGAGCCTCAATAGAGAGAGACCCATCACCTCAAGCTACACTTAGAGGAAGCTTATGGCATGGTTATGAAAGCCATTAATTTACACAATTTAACAACAAGGTGGACACACTTGGGGCCTCATTTATGAGGCCGTGCGTCACTTTTACGCCGCTGGTGCGTCACTTTTTGTGATGCATCTGCGGCGTAAAACATGCCTCCTGTTGTGCACTATTTACAAAGTGACGCATCTAAGCAGATGCGTCACTTTGTAAACCCCTGCGCTACATTATACCTGCGTCAGGTATAATGTATGCAGAGGGGGCGTTCCCCCGCAAAAAGCCTCGTAATAGTGACGCAGTGAAATCTATGAGATTTCACTGCGTCACTTTTAGGACGCTGTTGCGTCAAAATCTTGCGCCTGCCTCACAGCAGGCGTAAGACTGATGCAAGCCCTTTCACATGGGGCTTTCCCCATGTGAAAGGACGCATTGCTGGAGTTGCGTCACTTTTGTGACACACTCCAGCAATGCGTCACTTTTGCGCTTACAGATACGTCAGAAATATTGACGTATCTGTAATTCCTTGCGCAATGATGCCTCACTTTTCATAAATGAGGCCCATGGTCTATTGGAGCTATACCACTTAGTACATTCTCTTGCCAGGCAATCTGCTTTGCCATACGCCCCCTTACTCCTACGTATCCCAACTCCCTGTGGCATGACTCCTCCAGTAGGGGTTTGGCAGTCTGAATCCTGCCAGCTTCATTAGTCTTCGGCAGGAAGATGGTGGTGTATGGAGGGGTGGAGGGTCACAGAACTGCCAGGGTGGGGGAGCCCATGGAGGCGGGGGGGAGATTGACTAAGACTGACCCCAGCCTGGATCAAGATAAAAAACACTGCCCCCCCTCTTCACTGGCCTCCGTGCCTGTGTTCCTCTGGGGGCCCCCTACCTACGCTCCCTGCCCAGGGCAGCCATGAGCCTAGAGTCGCCCCTATTCCTGCCCAGGTACAGATATAAGGGAATTAGAGTACTCTGAGGAAATTAAGCTTGTGGGATATCATGAGACAGGCATACTTTAGTAATATATATGTATTTGTTTATATATTAATTTGGAGGTTTTCTATATCACTCCTGCACTAATGTGATACCCTCTTGCAAGTATTGAATTCTGAACTGTACTTCCTACATAGACTTGGAATTATGCAAGGTTATCTCAAAATCATGTTCCATTCATGGCTTACATACCTTAGCCAGGTAATGATTTGAAAACTTTAATGTTGCACACTGCTTTGCATACTTTCCCCGCCCTCCAGACAGCTCTGCCTAGCGTCACACATGCAAGCTCTGTCTTACAGAAGGCCAATTTTCAGGAACTAAATATGATAAATCTATGATGCACACTTCCCCATAGTGCAAGACAAACCACACACACCTCCAGTCAGCACACATTCAATACCAAACGCACCCAGCATATGTCTGACAGCCCTTGATCAGGATTTCAGAGGATTTTCAACATCACACTCAATGGAAGAGTATCATCACACACCACTGTTCCAGACATGCCTTCAATAGGGAATCCTTAACGGATCGTTGTGCAGAAAACTCACATCTTCAGACGCACCAGTTCTCAACTTAGGGGCATATCAGCAACAGCCGGCGATAATTATCGTTAATCGCGCTTAGCGTGAGAATAATTATAGTGCGCTATCAGCGAAGCTTATCTCCAAAGCACTAAAAATCCAAGCGATAGCTGCAAAATGTGCGATTATCGCTGGAAATCCAGCGATAATCACACAGCGATAGGTGATAGGTTGATGATAGGGCAGGGTGGTCTCAGCATTATGATCCACCACTAATATACCATAATTGCTTGGTCAGTTTTAAAGCAGGCGTAAGCAAACCTGCGATAAGGGCGGTTAGCGGTACATTTTCCGTCGCTACACAGGTTAGCGATTGACTTGATGATTGAGAAATGTTTGTTAGCGACATTCTCCTTGTTACTTTAGCAGGGTACGTCTACTTTGCATCTCATTGGCAATGCAAAGATGGGCATTCGGGAAAGCTGATAGTGCGATAAAATTATCGCCGCTTTTTGCCCGAAAATGGAAGCTAAAGTGGCGATAAATTTATCGCACAACCTTGATGATATGCCCCTTAGTCTTTTGGTTGGGAGAACAGGGACATATCAATAGCAATGTCAAGCATCAAGTTAACATAAATCATAGAACTATGGTGATAAGTTGAGCATAAATGCAGAGCAAAGGACAACAGATCTCCAACACATCGGGGCATATTAACAAGGGCCGGCGATAAATATCGCAAAGCGTGTTTTGCGCTTGCATATTTATCGCCAGCTATCTCTGGAATTTATCACCCGGTTAGCGTGTTATCAACAACGCGCATCACCGAGGCAATAAAAATTCCAGAGATAGTGTGGATATCGCCGTTTTCCATGGTGGAAAACGGCGATATCCTAGATGATAGGGCCTGTGGTCTTAGCCACAGAATCCCCCCATGTTTAGTATACCTCATTCAGGAATTTAACAAAGGTTAAATTCCTGCGTTAAGGCACACTTAACGCGATTTAAATAATCGCTACCCTTCCTTGTTAATATCACGAAGCTGCCTTCGCGATATTTTCCCTGGTTGGTTTCACAGCCACGCCTACTTTGCATCTCATTAGCGATGCAAAGTTAGGCGTGCTGGAAACTGGCGCTAAGTCAGCAAAACACACGATAGTGTGTCTTTGCAGATAAGGCGATAAAATTATCGCCACTTTTCGGCCGAAAACGGCCGCAAAAGCGGCGATAATTTTATAGTGCCGCCTTGTTAATATGCCCCATCCAACCATACACACTACACTCCATAAAGTTGTCCTAGGACGAAACCAATTGTGTCTTTCTTGTAATGGAGGTATGTAGCAATAGCTTAGGGGTTTTAAGATTGTCCCTCATATGTTGCCTTGGTGTTAATATCTACTATGTCATGAGGCGAATTATGATGTTGAGTCTGAGATAGCAGATAAAGAAGAGATGCTGTGAGAGGAACTGTTAACTATTCTCGCTCCTGGTTTTGCTGGGGCCTGTTTCCGAAGAGTAAATACTTTTCAGACTCATATTTTTGTTGAGTCTTTACTGCAGTCTTCAGACTAACCTAAAACAACTACTTATTAGCTAAACATCGAACATACACTCTATTAATCACTTTCAAACACCAGGAAACAGTAGATAACATTAATTAATTGTCTTCCTAGTTGCATTTGAAAAGTTGTACGTATGCACTGCGATGTCATGAGAACAGTTGTAGGTGATACACAAATGTTAACAACAAAACAACTTTGATAGAGACCCCTTGATGTCAAGAGGGAGGCCTCAACTTTGGGCAAGGGGTCCCAGCATTAAGAGAGGTCTATGATATAAAGTCTCGACGACAAGGGGTTTCTATGACAACTCTTAAAAAGGCATTGATGTTGAGAGACCATGAAAAGAATATTTAACATCCCTTTTAACGTTCTTATTAAAAGGTTTTAAAAATTCCAAATGTTGGCTTTAGACGGGCATTGTTTTCGTATTCAAAGAGTTTTTCCCTATTAAAATAGATTACACGATCTTGCACACTGGTGGGGGTACTTGTTGTTTATGAATATTAATGAAGATCCCATGATGGACGAAAATGTCTTATAGAGATTTCAGGAAATTTATGGTGCCACCCCACCACAAGTGGCAGACACAAACAGTACATGGGAAATAATGGTACGGGACAAGTAAAGATAATACTGACTGAGATTAAGTGTCCATTGTGTTGCTAGCTATGACTTTTGGACTTGATGATATGATGATCCCTATTCTGTGTTTCAAGGCTGGTGAAGAGCGATAGATGAAATCAGACAGTGCTCATATAAGAGGAAGTAAGGAGTTTGGTATACTCCTTCACTATGAGACATGTGGTAGACCACTAAAATACATTATAGTAACTAACTATAACTTGCCCCTCCATCATGCACTGCTTATGACCTCAAACGTTACATCACTCAGGACATGCTGAATGACATCATTGATGGCATCACTCATGATATCTCAGTCATAGGCTCAAGCGAGACCCCCCATCCTGTATACATCAGGACTTGAACTCTGTGCCTAGGCTCTGGAAAGGCTCTGCATCCAACCTCTGCAAGCATCAAGCCTTCGCTGCGCACAGTTTTAAGCCATATGCAGGGCACCTTTGACATAGGCCTAGCCTGTGGCCATGCTCTGCACCCACCCCTCAACAAGCAGCCAACCTGTACTATGCACAGACTTTGGACATACAAAGTGGAGGTTGTTGTAAAGAATGCTCCTCATCACACTAGAACCCGAAACGAACATACAGTAAGGGTAGGGTAATGGCTTTCACTATGTCCAGAGCATGTGCCCAACCATGCATGTGGCCAGCACCTGCTGTGCATGTCCTTCCACCATGGACAGCAGGGGCCTGACCACAGAGACTCGCTTATAGCCAGGCCATGTGCCCACCCCTCCAGGACCACCTAAAATCCTACTTGATCAGCCTTCGCCCTTGACAGCAAAGGCTGGCAAAAGGTTCTAATGTTCAACAATGGCCAACAAGAAACCCTCCACATGTGAACTACTGTACTGCCCCCGTCCTTTTGGTGAATACTAGTAAAAAGACAATGACAACCAACAAAAGTGCCTCACTTCTGAAAAATTCAATTTCCAACCACAGAGTTAGGCTGTTGTATTACTCCTACTTCTCGAAGCCAATAGCACACTGTCAGAATCATTGATTGATTGCATTAGTAATTTCACCAATTTTATTATTTAAATATAATCAGTGATGTAATCAAGTATGTCATTTACCATAACCCGAGTGATGTAAAATTGAGGTTATAGGCAGTGCATGATAAGTGCATAAGTTATGGGTAGCTCACTAAATGAAAACTGAATGCCCTTCAGTATAAAACGCAAATAGCAAACTGTCACATTCATTGGACGGTGTCATTAGACACGGTTGATCATTCCATCTTACTCACCCGTGTCAGGGCAGCGGGCATCAGTGGGCCCCCTCTCGCTTGGCTCACCTCCTTTCTGAGGGACCGCACCCAGGCTGTTCACCTGGAGGGGTTTGCCGCCTCTCCATGCGAGGTGCAGTGTGGTGTCCCCCAGGACTCCTCCCTTTCCCTGCTTCTTTTTAACCTTTATATTTTTCCTCTTATTTTTGCTTTACAGCAACTGGAGGTCACTGTATTTAATTATGCAGACGACCTCCAGCTGATCTTTAACTTGTCCCATTCCTCCGAATCCATTCATAATTTCCAGTCCATTATGATTTTTATCAGGGACTGGATGAATTTTAACCACCTCAAACTCAACCCAGACAAAATTGAGCTGATTTTGACGGGTGGTGCATCCAGTCCCTGGACCCCTATGTTTTGGCCCCCTTCACTTGGTCCCTCTCCTTCTCCCTCTCGTTCTGTCAAAACACTTGGGATCACATTAAATCAAGACCTCACCTTGCACTCCCAGGTCAGCACGGTGGTATCCTCCTGCTTCTTTACCCTCCGTACTATTCGGAAGATCTCCAGATTCTTCTCCCCCGCTGCCCTTAAGCTTATCATGATTGCTATGGTACTATCGAGGCTGGACTACGGCAATATTCTGTACAATGGTGCCCCAGCTTACGCCCTTCGACGCCTACAGCTGGTTCAGAACCAAGCGGCCCGCCTTATCTATGGTCTCTCCAAGCTCCATCACGCTACCCCTGTATTGAAGAACTTACATTGGCTGCCCATCAGGGAACGGGCCCTCTTCAAACTTGGTTGTACGGTGTATCAGGCTCGTGCTGGAACGGCCCAAGCCTTCATAAACTCTGCAATCTCCAGCTATACCCCGTTAAGGGAGCTCCGCTCCTCTTCCCAGTCACTGCTATCTGTTCCTCGTTTTAGGAAGAAGAGGATGGGCGGGGCGAAATTTGCGGTCCTTGGCCCCACTTTCTGGAACTCCCTCCCCCCCACCATCAGATCCATTCCGCTCTATTCTGATTTCCGTAAGGCCCTTAAGACTCACCTATTCCTGCAAGCCTTCCCTGCTTAGCTTCCCGCAGTCTCCACTCAGGTTCATACTGTTCTTCAGCACCAAGAAACCGCCAGGTATATGAGCGCTTTACAAGTGTTTTTAAACTCAAATTCAAATTCAAATTAGTGATGTCATGAGTGATGTCATCAATTATACAATTTGAGATGTAGTCATGATATAATTCAGCATGTCATAAATGATCTAATATGTGAGGTCATAAGGAGCACATGGCAGGTTACAAATTATTGTCAGCTCAGTGAATTATAACTGGAGAATATCAGAGGTTTTTAGTTTTTCAAATGTTACATTGCACGTGACTTCATCACCTAACTATGAGGCCACTTTAAACTTTGTTTTTTTCAGTGATTTCTTTCCCATTAAAGTAACCTAAAATCATGTTACCATACATAAATAAACGTCAGTTTACCCTTTGTTTTCTTTTTAATGAACTTGGTTTTTTTAATCACATTCAGTCAGCATAGCGGAGTTTGGCCCAGGCCTAACCCCATGGGAGGCCAACACCTGCCGGTACCCAGCCCTCCAATATGCAAGGCTTTTAGCAGTGCTCAGCCATTCGTTAGCCCACTGCAAGCTGCCAACCCCCACTGAACAGTGCCAGTAGGCCCCAACATCTGCTGCCCCAGCTCCTCCCACCTGCTCTCTGAGGTCAGCTTGCTGCCCCTGTCCATCCCAACTGCCCTCCATGGTCTGTTATGCTGCCCCTGCCTATCCAAGGTTAGCTTGCTGCCCCTCTCTTTCTGGCTTTCCCTCCACGATCCTAGCTCTGCCCCTTTCTCCCTCATCGGCCCTCCGAGGTCCATGTACAGCTCTTGACCTCCCACCTGTCCTCCTTGGTCCGTTGAGCTCCCAAGCGCCGCACGCCAGGTCTGCGTTGTCTGTATGCTACCCCATATCTCACCGCATGCAGTTGTTTTGTTGTGTTTCAGTGATTTCTTTGGTACAACAGTTTTGAAGAAATCTTTCTTTCCATTGATTTCATCAGTACCACAGTGCTAAAATAATGATTAAAAGATGGGACGCTTTATGTGGCACAGAAGTGGAAAGTGGTAACGTGGTACCCAACCATTTTTTTTCATTTTCAACTGCAGGGAGGTCCCTTTGGAAGACCCAAATGGCCAGGGTGTGCTTGTTCTGCCTCCTGTCAGGCCTACCCCAAGGACCAGGTAGGGGACCAAGTCCCTGAGTCCTGCAATGGCCTGTAATGGCTGATCAATGTATTGTTTCTAGATGCGGCAAGCCAATCAATCCCTTGGTACAATGGGACCAGTCCTGATGTGCAAAAAATCCCAGGGGGAAAAAAAGCTTCCTGGACCAATCAGAAGTGCCACTGGACTTCAGCGGAACCAACCATCCAGAAACACTAAAAAGTGTTTTACCCTTTTTTTTAAAATTCTTTTTATTAAAGAGAAAACAAAAAAGCCAATAGCAGGTACCTTACATCACGGAACAAACAACAATTATACCATAATAGAACAGATTAGACGGGTGTCCCCTGGGGCAAAAACAGAGTTATGAATTGTAGCTGTCGTGCGGTCGCAAAATATACAGGAGATATGATATTCAGTTCAGCCAGTACCAATCCCAAACCCCACCACCCATAGGGACCGAAGTGTAGTAAACAGGATAATTTCAAGTGGCAGGAGAGCGTAACACAGTAAAACAAAGAATGAAACAACGACCGCAACTAGCATGCAAGAATAATACACAATACATTATAGAGGTCAATGTAAACAATGTCACCCCCGGGACCCGTCCACCCATCGAGCAGGATTACCCCTCAGGAAGGCACCTAATAACAGGATATTAATAGGATATTGGACATATAAACAAAACATGGACAATACAAAAAAAACCTTCCCCCGCCCTGCACCCCTGCATATGGCTTTCGCCTAACCCCAACTAGCAGTGTGCCTGTCGCCCAATCTAACTAGGTTCTAAAAGTAGAAAAAGTGGAGGAGGATATCTTCATATCGGCTCCCAGTCTCCCCTCCCCCCCGCCAGGAACAAGCAACCCCCGTAGAATAGCAAAAAAGTTTAGAGAACGTCGGCAAAACAAACAGGGGAAGCCGTAAACACTGCCCAACTTCTCGTAATCGTAATGGTGACAAATCCCACATCTATTGAAGCCATAATAGTAAACCCAGTCCGTCAATCTCATCCTTGGCCCTTCCGATCTTTCATGCGAACCCTTTTCATTCGAACCACCGCATTCACAGGAGAGTCAAAGTGCGTCAAGAGTTCAAAAAAGTTCAGTTTGGTACGAGTCAAAAGTGTTAAATTCCTGTGGACTCCTTCAGCACTGAAGATCTCCCTCACCCAGTTTAATTCCCAATGTCGTTTCCTTCTCGACCGTGATAAAGCTGCCAGGGAGGGGGAAGATGGTATTGCAATCCGGGAACGAGCACCAACAGTAGCCAGGAATGGAGAACCGATAGGTCCTCCCTCGGTCGCCAGCAACGTTAAGGGTAGCGATCTTTCCGAGGCCACGGGCTCGTTATTATTTATCGGCACACTAACCAAGGGCTTCAATATTACTTTCTGCACGGGCCCTTATCCTTTGTTAAGATGTTCACCGTGGGAGTCTTGGCTCGCTGTAGATCTCGCAATGGAGCAGGGTCCGGTCTCACACATCTCGACACTAGTGCACCAGCGATAATTTTGTGGACTATGGTTTCCACATGTTGGCGTAGTGCCCCGATGGCAGCCAAGACGGTCTTCAGCGACAGCTCACACTCCGTCCGAACCTTACCCTCTTGATCAATTTCAAACATAGTCAATTTCCCCAGAGAGCCGGGTCTCTCCGGGGGAACAGGCAAGAGCGGAACGGACTGCCACGGAGGGTGACTTATCGATTACCACAGCAGCACTCCGTAATCCGCTACCACGAGCGAAGATCCCAACCAATCGAACCCGGCGGCGGCAAACCGGGTCTCCGGGACAGAGACCTCCGCCCACAGCCTTACACGTGCTTTGTCACCACTCCTGCGATGTTAAACAGACCAAGTGACCGCCATCAGAATCGGGCAAGAACAACCTCCACAGCGAGAGACTGGACCCCACCAGGGTCCCATGGCCAATGTTGTTCATCTGAAACCCGACTTGGCCAGTACTCGAGGCCCCGGCTCACAATCTGGGTTAGGCCGCAAATTAAAACACGACGTATCTCCGTCAGTCAAGCCGGTACATTTCTCGGGACTTCACCATCAGACTCTGCACCGGTTCATACACACGAAGGTTGGGCGTAGACTCAGGATATTCGACAGGATCGTCTGGCTGGAGAAGGAGGTCGGCGGAGTCGGTAGCCTACGCGGCCATCTTGGTTGATAGCGTAGCTCCTCCATGTTTTACCCTTTTGAGCCCACTAGAGCACCTCTTTAAATGAACATTTCTAAAAATCGACTGAATAGATGTACACCAAATCATAAAAAGTACGCTTTCTGAATAAAGTTCTACCTTTCAGATAAATTTGGTGCAATTCTATTTAGCTGGTTTTTCTGTCCCAGTTGGCAAAGCTTTCTCTTGGGAATGAATTTAGGAAACCAACGATTTGCAATCCCTTTTTTCGTGACCACTGCTTGAAAGATTGGAGCAAAACTTTGAAGGAAGAAGCTGAGCTTGATTAACCTTTTTTGGGGAAGTTTCATTAAGAGTTGTCAAACAGTGTCAAAGATATTGGTGAACCAAAAAACTCTCCTACTCTCGAAATTCGGACCTAACTATAACTATACAAATATGTCTATTACAGAATGCCTGTAATAATGCCTGTTGCCACTTTGTAGTTATTGTTAAGATTCCCAGGTATAAGAATTCCTCTGATTTTTTGCCCGCCAATAACTTTGGCCACGTTTGCTCAATCTCCTTGAAACGTTCTAGCCCTCTTGCTTTTTCTACGTTGGCAGAGGGTGGAAAGTTTTACGGGGATTGGTCAACAGGGTGCAAAGTTAAAAAGGATCCCTAAACACATTTGAGCAACAATACATTTTTCCATAGACTTTGTACTCAGGCGTAGTGGTCTGTCGCCCAGTCAGATTTCCATGAAATTTGGCAGGATTGTAGATTACGCTGTCCAGATGATCCTTTTTGGTATTACAGGTTAGCAGGGTAGATATTTATTATGTTATAAGGCACTTACACTTAGTGATATCTGCTGTAGCAGTTGCTTTGTGAACCTTCGCAGTATATTGCGGTATTTTGCAAAACTACTGTGGTACATAGCGATAACAAGGCATTGTGTGATTGGCTAATTACTGCCTTTACAAAAGTTAACCGTAGGTATATTTTTTTAAGTACACTTCGGCTATGTTCTGCATTACGCCCTTAGATAATGGAACATATTAGGTTTTATATTTTTTTCCTACCTATTACCACTTTACTAAAGTGGTCATAGGTAGAGTAGGGAAAATTATTTATAAGTTTCTATATATTTTTTTAAAAGTGTACAGAGTACCACAATACTTCCTAGGAAGTAGTAAATGTGGTATAATTAAAAAAAACAAAATACTGTATTCACTGTATTTTACGAGTATAGTATACTACACTGTTATTTTTTATTTTTAACATACTTAATTCACTCCAAAAAATTCTATGGAATACCGCAGTAATACCTATAAATAAGTGTGCTAATTAAAAAAAACATTTTATCTAAGGCACTAACCCACTACACAGCGAAAGAGTGCTAACAACTACATGCTGCCTTTTACGTTTTATAAAGACAGCCATTAGACAATCAGATACTGCCTTCTCATCGGCATGTACTGCAGTATAACATGATGCAAGATATAACTAAATGGTTTAACAATTATAACTTTTACAATACTTTAACTATTTACACCTACTACCAAATATTACATTTACACCTTATAAAATATATTCCTTGCTACTCCACTGTACGCTGTTACACTGTACACTATTACACTCTACACTACTCCATTGTACAACATTCCATTCTACTTGACCCACTGTATGCCTTTCAACTCTGCGCTACTCCTCTATACGCTATTCCACTATACGTAACTCCACTCTAGAACACTACTCTGTAAGCTATTCCACTCTATGCCACTCCAGTCTATGACACGCCAGTGTACATCTCAACCCTTTATGCTATTCCACTGTACGCCACTCCACTCTGCGTCACTCCATTGTACGACACTCTACTGTATGCCACTTTTCTCTATGACACTCCAACGTACACCACTCCACTCTGCGGTACTACACTCCACTCTACACCACTACAAGCAGTGCTAATCCACTGTATGTCACTCCACTATACTCCACTACTCTCAGGGTATATGCATGAGTTATAATAATGTGTTATTGCATACATTATACATTAAAGATATAAGTATAAGTTTAGAACTGTACATTTTTGTGTGGTTTAAGTTTGGTTTGTAGACAAAGAATAAATACAATTGAAGTAATTTAAAAGTGGTGCATAAATGATAAATTAAAGGTATACATATAAGTGTAGAATGTGTAACGTGTGTGTAGTGTAAGTTTGGTTTGTATAGATGAATGAATACAGTTTTCCTACCTATCACAATATTTTAGCATTCAATAGTTGAGTCATAATATTTTTGTATAACAATATTTCGAACCAAATATTCTGGTAGCATTCCTCAACTGGGTGAAGAGATACAAAACAGCTCCTGGTATGGGTGGCACACTTTCTTGGAGGATCGTCAGTGCACCTGCAGGCTAAAGACCACAGCAAGTTGGTAATCATTGATCTGATACCTCCATCATCAGGATGTCTATGATCGGATGTGATTTTTGGGCCTTATAGCCAATTCCCAAAACGTATTTGATCAGTTCAGAACCCCTTTATACCTCCACAGAGAGAGATGCTTCACAAAGATGTATCTTTTAAAGGGGCTAATGCTGGGAAGTTTCAACCAAACATTCTTGGTGGTTGACCAAGGTATGCCTGCTCTTGTTCTTCCTGCATTTTAATAAGATGGATGGTCGGTATCACCCACAGTATACTTTGACAACCTTGTTTGCGAAAGTATCCAACTCTTAGCACAAATATGTTGCTGCCATTGAGTACTACTCACTCCAGAAAGGAGTCGTATCAGAATTAGGTGTGGGCGTAACTTGTGTTATTAAAGTGTAGTGTAATCATGCAGAATTACCTACATATTACAGGAGATTATGCATACTTACACAAGAGGAGTAATTTTGCATTAACTGCTATTTCTTAATGCAAATATTCCCCCTCACATTCAAAATGAGCTCGAGAATGCATTTTGCGCTAAGAAATAGGGCTAGATACAAAAGAACACGAATAGCAAGCGTGAGCAGTCTCTTGCATTCCATAAATGTGCTTTTGGGATAGGATTTTCACCCAATTTACCCCCAGCATTTAGCTTTATTTTGTTATTGCAAAATGCCCCCTCGGGTCCGAAATGGGTGTGAAAAGCTAAGAAATAGCGCTAAATGTGCTGTTGGGGTACAATTTTCCCTCCAACTTGCTCCCACATTTAGGGCAATTTTCTTAGCACAAAATGCATTAAGAAATATTGCTAAATGCAGCAGAACACAAATAGTGAGTATGAGTGGCCGCTCATGGTAGCTAAATGTGATGTTGCTGTAGGATTGTTTTCCTCAAAATTACTCTTAATTACAGGACCAGGCCTAATCGTGTAATTATCGGCAGGGCTAGCCTTTGGTTTGGGTCAAAAGAACCGTCAGAGGGGCGAAAGAACTGTCTGCTTAACGCCTTAACGGTGGCCGCGATTTTGTGGAAGTGCGGCACGTCCGCAAAACGGGCGGGGCCGCGTCGGCCATTGGCCGACGGCAGCACTGGGGAGGTAGTCCTGCCGCCGGCCAATGGCCGACGGCATTACGGAACGGGTTAAAGGTACTGTAAACAGTAACGCCCTCAACCTTGGCTCCAGTGATTCCTTTTGAAGTGTTTGTAATTGTTTTTTTTTTTTTTTTTTTTTTTTTAAACCTTTATTCGTGTCAAAAGGATATACAAATGTAGGCCTACAACCAAATCGGCCGGCCACAATGCGAAAAGCAGTCAAAAGTTCCAGGGCAAGCAGTATAGAATCAATCATCAAGGAGCATAAGCAATACAATCTCAGAAAGGGAAAAACACATAAGAACCAGACGGCCAATAAACAGGAGCAGAGAAGGTTAATTTTATAATATGGGGATAAGGAGTACGACAGGCTCAGTTTCAATATAGAGGAGTCCGAATTCCCAAAACCAACCCTCAGCAACAATAAGGGGGGTACAGGGCCGCAATACAGGAGAGGCAACACAGTACACATAGGTAGAAAGGGATACAGTAGACATAATCGATACGCGGTCACTATCAACTTTGCATGCCCACCACCCAATAGCACAGCTGAGCCAGAACAAAGGGATCGGATAGACATCACATCAGGACTAACCCGTCATAATGACCTCGGGTAAAAAGGATGGGAAGGAAAGAGGGGGGGAAGTGGGGGGGGGGGGGGGAAGGAGGAGGACAAGGTGGGAAAAAGAGAAAAAAGAAAAAAGGGAAATTAAAAAACAGAAACAAAAGAATGAACACCATGCCGAAGCAGGCGTCCCGCGGCGGGGATTACAGGAGAGAGCAGGAGTAGTAACAACAAGGAGGGCACGGTAGTCGATATGGAAAACAGCAGAACCATAAGAGGAGGATCAATGATGCTACAGACCCCACCCCAATCATACCACGGAAGGCCAAGACAGACGCGGCATTCCTATAAAGAGATACAAAAAGGCCATAGAACTGAGAAAAAGAAACAGCAAATAGAACCCAACCCACCCACCCCACCCTGCACCCCTGTAGAAGGCTATGGCCTACCCTTCAGACAGCGTGCCTGTCGCCCTAAACCAGAACCCGAAATGCAGTAGGAGAAAGAAAGAAAGAAGAACGAGACAAAAAGAACATAAACATATAGGAAAACATGGGAGGGAGGAGCATGTGGAGTAGTGTGGCTCACTGGTTAGAGGCGGCAGACCCGAGAGCAGATGTCGGCCCGGGACCAGGGTTCGATTCCCGACGCGGCAGGGTCGTGGACCTTGGTCAGCGGACTCGATAATTCTCGCTTCGGTGCTTACTCTAATCAGGGATCACACTCGGCAACTCTGGGCATTAGCTTGCCTAATCTCCACAACGGCCCCACCAATTCCGGGGATGCCTGGCTCCACCTTGGGGACTCCCAGCAGGGACCATCCCACAGGGAAAGCCAGGACGGGTTCCCCAGAGTTATACAGCGCCGGGACGCCCCGTTGCTGGGGCAGCTGTGCGCTTTACAAGTATACTACATTTACATTTACATTTACATGAGGGTAGAAACAAATACGGTCGGCCGCAGCCCTCCGCCCAACCAGACAATCGTAGCATAAACAGACCAGGACGGCACGATCTCAAGCGCCATAAAACTTACAGAAGAGGGACCCTCCCACCGCGCTATGCATACAAGCAACTGAACCACGAATTCGTACACCAATAATCCACCGGGAGTTGTGCACATCACCCCAATCCCTTCCGAACCACAAATCCCACCCACCACATGACAATGTGAAATGAGCTACTCGATGCAAGGCAAGCACACAAGTGAAAAAAATGATGATAACGATGTAGACAAGGGGGGTCAATCGGTCCGCAGGTGAGCAAAAGTTCAAGTAGAGAGTTTAAATGTATCAGCAACAACAGCACGGGTGATGAAAAACAGGAGTTCAATTTCGCCGTTTGGAAACGCGGGAGGTTCCCTGCAATATAAAAATGCGAAGCCATCAATGAAGAGGTAGGCAGCAGTCCACCATTATTCCTAAGCATCCAAGCCGAACAGGGCCCCGGCACAATGTCCAAGTCCCCGGACTCAAAACTTCGAGAAGCAGGAAGTTCCAAAGCCACTGGCCCACAGAACGGTCCACGAATAGCGGTAGCAACACTTGCAACAGTCGAGGGGGGCGAGGCAATGGAGTCTCTGGGACCAGAGGGGAGCAGGAAGAAGCATCCACCCAAGATGGCGGCGGACCGCGGCGAGCGTACAGGGGCATCGGGGGCCAGGGATGCGCGCAGGGATCTCAGGGCATCAAGGATATCTCCGACTGTAGGCTCACGCACACAAGTCCGGGCCCCCGCGCAATCCGGCAACACAAGTCCGCCTCCACGAGGCGATCCACGTTCCAGAGGGTTGGCAGCCATTTCGTGAAGTCGGCCCCATCGCCACCCTCCGCGACTCTCAAAACAGTTCAAAAATTTAGGACTTTACAGAGCTCCGGGGGGTTCCCAGCAATGGCAGCCTTGGTGCAGAAAGGATGTCCGCCCAGTGCGGATCTCCGCTTATATGAACACCGGCGCCCTCCACAAGCAGAGTTCGGGCGCGAGGGTCCAGGGTCGCCGGACGCAGCAGCGGCGGGGGGGGGAACCCCTTCACATAATCAGTCCCCGGTGCATCTCACCCCGCATCAGCCTCACAGCCACCAGGGCAGGCCCGGCTCAGGATCACCGGGATGTTCGCACAACGGCTCTCACCATTGGTTCACTCTCTTGACCGGGGCCGACAGTCACAACGACACCAGGGCGGATCCCACAGGCTAGGTCCCGGTCCAGGTTCCACGGAGGCCCCGGTCTTTCGGGGGGCACAACTTCGGAACCGCTGCGCGTCGGAGCCTACGGGCCAAACGGTGAGTACAAGCGAAGTATTATGTTCCCAATTCTTCGATAATGTGTCGTGTCCGGGCAGGATACATTACAGGATATACGATCAGGCCGGAGGGCCGACGGAGCCGAGCTAAAAGGCGACCATTACGCTCGCGAGCTTGGCTCCTCCCCCTGTAATTTTTTTAATATGCTGCAGTTGCTGTTTTTAGCATCCTATTAGCCTCTTACCTTGCCCACCCATCTACCTCTCACAACCTGCCCCCCACATCAACACCCCCTTCCCTCCCCAACAAACAACTTCGGACCAATCTGAGAGAGCTACGTTGCGGGTGATTCAGGTGATCTGGGAGAGGTGCGGGTATGTGTGTTCAGAGGCAAGTTGTGTCTTTGATGTAGCTACACAAGGATCTGACCTATCAAAAGGAGCTGCTGCCTGATTTTATTCACCAGCAGCAGCGAGGACAGAACATTTCTTTCCACCCAGGGCGTTATTGGAGCATGGGCGGCCCTGATTATCGGTAATTCTACATCAAAGAGTAAAGTGGAATTACCTAAATTACTCTGATTATGACAGCTTGATTAAAATTACGCCCACACTTAATCAGGATATCATTTTCACACCAAGTCTGACAGGACATAAATAGTTTTTTATAAATATAATTTAGTGAGCGTACGGGGGTTCCTTAAGCACATCTTTGGTGGTTTCTTATTAGTTCAATTAATTCAGATCAATGTTCACATGCAGACTAGGTAGCCTCTCTGTCCTTGTGCCCTATGAACATGTATTATATATTATATGTCGAAGACTATATAATCCCTGTTTGCAATGTAATAATAGTCAGCTATGACTGCCTTCCAAAGTCATCTTAAATTCTTAATAGTTGTAAACCAACAATAAATAATTTCGCTCTATGCCTATTAAAGTTTTTTTTAAATTTAATTTCATAATGACAAGTTTAGTTTCTTTAGTTTCACTCTTCAAAAAAACACCTGTTAATTCAATTATTCTCAATTAGTGCCCAATGTATATCGAACTTCTTATCTTTCCTCATGGTACCATATCAAACCAATCTAGGAACAAATTATACAGTACCCCCATCTTTTAACTCATAAGGTTTGTGTCTTTTTAACTAATAAACTGTGCCGGCTTAATGCATGGGCACACTGGGCAGTTGCCCTGGGGCCCCACGAGCATAGGGCCCTATGCTAATCTATGCACAGACCAGAATTTAACCAGGGGCGATAATTCACATTTTTATTCCTGTGAGTGGCTCTGTAGGCAGGACCCGTACACTGCTTTGCCCAGGAGCCTATAATGCTGTTAAGACAACCCTGATCATAAGGGTTGTTTTAAAGCGACATCACACTCACCAAGAGACCCTTACACACAGAATAGAACCTCTAATGACATTACTGTAAGTGTTTCCCAACATCCGTCTGAAGCTCACAAAATAATTAGCAAAGGTTAACTAATTGTTTTATAAAGATGGGTAATATCTGTGAAACGCCATTCGCAACAATGTTGAGTGATCTAAAAGCTCTTTTAGGCATCTGTAAACCTGTTCACCTAAGTGAGACAGACAAACAAATGGTTAGTAAAGTCTGTAAAAACCATTTTGTTCAATGCCGTTTGCAAAAAGAATTTTTAAACCCTTATGCCCAGAGTGAATCTGACTTAAATGGAGTGTACACAGTGCCACTCAGTTGAATGACCCTTATTACAATCAGATATAGTTAAGATGCGGTCCTGGAACTGTCTTCTAAATAGTATAATCGGGTGTTGCAATATCATCAAAATTAACATTCTTCCAAAGTTTCTATATCTTTTTTGTGCAATACTGCTCTGGGTTCCAGACTCATTCTTTAAGCGTCTCAAAGGTGCTTTCAGTAGCTTCATCTGGGGTTATAAGAGAGATATCCGGGCCACTCCTTTTTTTGAAACTTCCATATAGATAGGGGTTCAACTATCTGATTTTAACCGCATGTGCGCTAGCGGTTTTCCTGCTGCGCGCTGCGTTTTTAAAAAAAACGCGTTACATGATGAGCTCAGCTTACGAGCGTACGAGCGTCGTCACTCATGACGAGCAGAGCTCGTCATGAGCGCAGAAGGGGTTAAGCTTTAATCCTGGGCTGCTTTTGGAGCTCGCATTAGGAATTCATTAATTGATCAGGATCCTGACCTGTCCGCATTGGGATATCAAATGGCTTTGGGGCCTGGTGTTAGGTTTTTTCTCTGTAGGCATTCAGATCCTAACTACTTTGAGAAGGTCCAGTTCAAGATTGCTAAAGGCATCATTCGCATCTGGGAGGAACTATGTGCCAAATATTCTGTACCTTCTATACATCTATATGCACCTTGGGGGAACCCTAATCTTCCATTGCTAAGGTCTGGTATCATCATAGGTTAAAAATGGTCGGGCAGATTTTTTTTATCTTGACAGGCTTTTTTCATTCTCTACTCTGCAAAAATTGTACGACCTTACACAGCAGTCTTTTTTCAAGTATCTGTGATTTTTCTCTGTATAATCATGCACATTTTGCAGCCTTGGAGGATTTTGATATTTTGTCCTATCTATAGTCTATGCAAGGCAAGTTATTGATTGGGGTAATATATAGGATCTTCTGTGCTCATAGAACCAACAGTTGATCTACGTTGCCTGCAAAATGGAGAGCTGGGCTTAAGCTGGACATTCTCCCTGAAGTGAATAATGGTGTTCTTGATATTACTAATCGCTTGGTCTTCTTAGTCAGTCTTAAGCTCCAACAATTCAAAACCATCTGCATGTTATATTATACCCTTGAACAAATCTGCGAATAGGTCCCAAACTGTGACCACGATACGACTTACTGTCCAAAGTGTGGTCAGCATGCAACGGACATTGTCCATATGTTTGCCAGCTGTTCTCCCCAGCTACTTTCTATTCATCTGGAATATGACCTTCAACTATCTGTTGAAGAGATCATGCTGGCTCACAAATCTGATTGCAGTTCTAGGTCAACCACATGATATCTATTGCAAGTATCACTGGCCGAATTTGTAGTGCTAGATCTTGGATTAATCCCCTACCCCCCCAAGGTAACTGAGTGGTGGACACATTTCTGTCAGATTTTTTAACTTGAACTAGCCATCTCTAAGGCCAGAGACATTAAGGGGATTGATGCCTTCAACGCATTTGGGCCAGTATTTTTTGATTGCTGAGGCCGAATGTTGCATCTTTTTGTTACTGTGTATTACGTATTTCTCCTAGTGCCTCTTTTGTTGCTCATCCTCTCGCTGTTTCTGTTCATAGTCCTGTGTAATCAACTATACAATAAGGTTGTGTGATCATATCCAATCAAATAAAAGTAGTGCCCACAGTGTCCAAAACGCCACATAATCAGAACCTTGAATTTAATTAAACCACCTTATCGCCTTGTGTGTGCTTATTATCCTGTGTACGAAAAGAAACTTGTTACGACTTCCCCAATGGTGTGTAACACTATCGCCAACGTCACTATGTGTCTGGTGTAAACAGAATGTTGGAGGTTCTTATAGAATCTCAGTTGGATACATTGTGTCATGTATCTACCTATTGTGACTACATTGGCCATTTTAAAGAGGTGTAATAAACTCGAATCCTATTCATAGAGACAGCTTAAACAAGTAACTAATGTAATATGGCTAAAGTTAAAAGATTGTTTTTCAACCCCAATTCCCATGTTTCATTTTATGTTAAGCATCACCCTTCAATAAAACGTCAGTAAAAGTGATGCACAGTTTAAGATTAATATGCTATAGGGAACTTCTTCACTATGTGAGATGTTTCATTATGCCTCAAACAATTATGTTGTGGTATTCATCTTGTGAATATGTGTCACTATATCACACAAGTAACTCTTGAAGCAGGTTATTTAAACTGACAGCTTCGAATAATAACAAACAATACAGTTCAATCTTCCAAAAAGCAACACATCTTTATCTGTCATTGAGACCTTTGGGTTGTGAGGTGTCCAAACGACGTATCTG
The DNA here is from genome assembly GCF_964261635.1 of Lissotriton helveticus. Lineage (NCBI taxonomy): Eukaryota > Metazoa > Chordata > Amphibia > Caudata > Salamandridae > Lissotriton > Lissotriton helveticus. The sequence goes on from NC_136057.1 coordinate 1,309,089,568, forward strand.
TATATATATTTCTCCTTATAAGAGTGTCTTACACATGTTAATTTCAGGGTTTTGCAGCACTTGTTCTTATACTTTGAATCTCAGTTGTGAAATGTTATGTCTGGCCTCATTAAAGTCTACTGCCACCATAGATTTAGTCAAACATTGCGTATTTTGCTTTTATATTCTGTTATACTAAATTTAATTTTGCTCTCCATTTTCCCAATTTATAACAAACCGCATGGGCATATCAGGGAGTAAATACTTTTATTTGTATTACTATAACTATGGAATTTCAATTTAATTAAATTCCCTTTATGTTGGTGTGTAATCGGAGGCCTTTGTTAACGTTGTTAGAGTGACTACAGCTACTGCACAGTGCCTGAGTTATGTGTTCTCACCATTGTCGGATGAGGATGAGATAACAATTCTTTCAAGTGTTTTGATCTCTTGTATGCAAATAAGGATGGATCCTTAAACAGAACATCAAAGCCTGGCTCCAGTTGTAGATTTCCCCATCTTTTTTTAATTATATGTTTTATCTTGTGGCTACTGGTGGAGAATGGTGACACAAATGTCATACAAGATGTTTCTGCTGTAGTGTGTTTCAACAGTAGTTGGTCTCTGGACAACATATTAGTTGTTTGTAAACGTTCTTTCAAAATGTGGTCAAGTGTTCTCTTTTTTTGCAAATCTCTGGTATTGTTCCTCAGTGACTCCTGTGAGTTCTGCTGAAGTTGATATAATCATTTTTAGGCTAGTGAACTGGGAGCATGGTAAGTGTTTCTACGAGCTATCAGGGTGAAAACCGTTGCAGTGGAGTACATTATTATTGTCCGTTCTTTTCCAATTAGCTGAGAACGTATAATTCTTTAAGATTATCAGCATGTCCGAGTGAGGTATTTTATTCTAATTGATGTTGTGACTGAAAGAAATGTATTAATTCTTCAGATTTAACAACCGAAAATTGAATTCCAATTTCTCAATTATTTCATGCCAAATAATACAAATATCATCAATATACCTGCTATATACCAACAATTCATCTGTCCATTCTGTATCCTTATTTATATGTTGATCTTCAAAAAAAAGTTTTCGATTTTTTTATGTGGTAGAGATTTATATTCATAAGAAAATGTTTCTAGTGCTTTTTATGAGAATTGACATTATGATTGTATTTGTGTATGTGTAGATTTTATCGAATCAGGTTAATGTGTAAAAAAGTGTAAAACAATATTTGAATTTATGGAAATCTCCTTTTTATCGAGTACTAATACTAAATAAGTATTTCATGAATATATTGGAATATAATTTTATAATAAAATAAAACAATTTTGTAAATATGCATAGAGGAAACAGAACCATTTATGCTTTCTAGGTTAATATACTCCCTGGTATATCTCTGGTTCAGTGCAATCTGTTTGATCATAGGTTGACCAAGTAATATACAACACAAAAGGGATCTTTCAGCTTTTTTAGTTGATCTTCAAATAAAGCCATATTTGCATTAGCATGGGCTGGTGCTCCAGGAAAACCTATTGATGTCCTACTGATTTGTAAGAAAAACCTATTTTGCCTTCTAAAATAACTGGGATACAGTGAAAATGGAGAAGTGGGAGCAGAAAGACGTTGTTGACTTTAATGTTATTTTCTTGCAGCAATAGCCATTCAGCTGCCTCCAGACCATTTATTTATTTATTTAGTGTCTCTTATATAGCGCGCAGCTACCCCAACGGGGTGTCCCGGCGCTCCAGCGGATGGAATGACTCTTTCTCCATAAGATTTAGCAAAAGAGGTGTGTTTTCAAAGCCTTACGAAAGGGAAGTTCTTCCTGGATTGAGCGAATGGACTGCGGAAGTTTATTCCAATGGGACGCAGCGCAAATTTGAAAAGTTTTTCCTCCTGATCGCATCTTTTTAAATCTCGGGATAGTGAGGATATTTTTGGAGCCGGATCGCAAGGATCTGATGTTTTTGTAGGGGCGAAGGCAGGTAGAATGATATGCAGAGCCCTTCCCCTTGATTGCCCTATGAGCCAGTGTAAGGGCCTTAAATTCAACCCTTTTCTGTATTGGTAACCAATGGAGGGAGCGGCAGTGTGGGGAAATATGTGGCGTTGTGAAATGGATGTAAATAGAGAGTTTACATCAATGGTACAAAGTAACAAATTAGTACTCAATGGAATTTCAGTATCTTTCACTATATTTGAAAAGTCAGTTGTGTCTTTAATATAAAACAGAGTCTTCTGGATTAACGCTTGTAAGAATGAACCTAAGTATTTGCCAATGGGTTCATAAATTGAGCCACAGCCTGTACAATTGGTCGGAACGGAGGATCTACTTGATTTTTGTGTACCTTCGGTAACATGTAAGGCATGGTCTACAAATGAGTGCTGGTGCCCAAAGCTCTGCTCAGAAGCCAGTGGCCGGTGCAGTTCAATCTCGCAAGCAGCATACCAAGGCTGTAGTCTGGAATCCACCTCGGGTCACCTTCCCCTTTAGGCCACTCTTGCCGGTTCCTGCTGCCTTCTCAATCATGGGATTTCTTAGAACTCTTGCCATCAACATGATCATACCAGCTGACCCCAGAACCAGAACAACACTATGCTCTTCTTTCCGAAAATCTACTGTTGACCGTAGGGTGCTGGCTGACTATCGGCTGGTCTCAAACTTCATGTACTAACAGTAAAATTATTAAGAGGTAACCAGAGAGCCACAGGAGTACATGAAACATCGTAAGCCATTTGACACTGCCAGTCGGGTTTCAAGCTTATTGGTGGTTGGACCAAAACCACCTCTGCAAGCATCAATGAAGAGATCATCATTGCACTACATGAGAATCATCAGACAGCACCAGTGCACCCTGTTGGCAGCGCTTGATATAAATACAGCATCCCAATTAAAAGATTGAGGGGCGAAATGGGAATCTCAGGAACATCTTTTGACTTGACCAAATCATTCTGTCACAACTTCAGACAACTGGACAAGCGGGATGGTACCGGGTAAGGGGTGTTACGGGCTGAGCCTATCTTGTGGACTTCTTTGCTGTTCCTCCGTGTCACCCCTGCTAAAGCCTCCTCTAGTATGAATAACAGGAGACCATAAACCTCGGATACAGACGAGAATAGACAGTACTAAGTTCAACATTTAGTTCGAAAATGAGTTGCAGAGGAAGTCTACCATTGCACAATACGTGGACCAAGTTTTATACTGGATAAAGAAGATAAGCTTAAAAGTGTTAAACTAGAGCCTGTGGTAAACAAGGCACCAAACTTGGCTAATAATGCTGTGAGTGGCCCAAATCTCTGAATAGAGTAAAAAACTGTGGCAAAAAGTTCACCTTCGACCAATTATTTGTCCTAAAAAAAAAAGCAGCTCAACAGCAAAACACCTTTTCGACAATCTAACCTTCGATTCAGGGCAATAAGATCCCTGATCATGGAACACCTGAATGACTGATGAAATTTACCCTTGTCTCTCTAGAAAAACTCACAGGTGGGATTATATAAAACAAAACCTCTGCACCATGCACCCGACCACTAAACCATTGACCATGAACAGGTGTTTCACTCACTTGTCATGGACCTATGACAATTTCGAACTGTTCTCACCTTAGATATAAAACCCAGATTCCATTGCCTAACTACGTATGTAATTTTTCTCTATTTTAACAATGGGGCGGAGTAGACAGACCTCACCATATGATAATACCATACGATAACATTAAGCAGCTTACATCTAAGAACTGTGAAGTTAACGCAAAGGCGCTGTTAAAAAACTACCATGAATGCGTTTGATATGGTCGAGTGGCCGTTCTTATTCGCGGTGCTTCATCACTTGGGCTTCGGCCCTAAATTCTGCGTGTGGGTCCGTCTCTTATACACCAATCCGGTGGCTCATGTAACCGCTAATGGGCACATCTCCGATGACTTTCCTCTGGCACGGGGCACCCACCAAGGCTGTCCCCTGTCCCCGCTGCTTTTTGCGCTGGTACTTAAGCCATTGGCGGCGTGGATTCAGTGGGCGCCAATGATAAGGGGTATCCGATGGACGGACGGGTGGGAAGACTGCATCTTGTTGTATGCGGACAACTTCTTATTGTATATGGCATCTCCCAGGCGTTCCATACTGGTCCTCCTAAATATCTTTGAACTCTTTGGAGGGCGTCGTGCTACACTATCAACTGGTCCAAATCTATACTATATGTCTTCCACGGCCCACCACCGCTGCTACTCAAAGACTGCCCACTCTTGATCACGAGCAACACATTCAAATATTTGGGGATCTACATCACACCTAACCCAGACGACTTCTTTGGAAAAAAACCGTTGCCACCGCTGGAGCGTCTTAAACGGGATACGACACATTGTGGAACATTGCCGCTAACGCTGTTGGGTAAGGCAGCGCTGTTTAAAATGATGGTGCTTCCTCGTTTCGAGTATGCACTGGAAAATACGCCATTCCCGGTGCCTCCAAGCAATTTTAAAGCAATAGCGGCCCAGGTTTCCAGCCTGTTATGGGGACAAAAGCCGGCGCGCATAGCGCAAGCCAAGATGGTTCACGGCTGGTACAACGGGGGGATATCGCTCCCGAATATACAGTTATATTACTGGGTGGCGCAACTAAAAGTGGTCAACCAGTGGATACACGCTCCGCAGGCAGACCCTGCATTTAAGGCAGACAGATCGGTATTGGGACCAAGAAATATGTTGTCTGCCATCTACGACAAGAAGCAAGCCAAGTCATTAATAGAGGCCCGCGAAACATACAGTTGCTATATGGCACGCTGCACAGGTTAGACTGGGCTGGCAAGGAGTCATTATCCAACTCACCCCCCTTTGGGACACAAAACAATTGGGACGACTAAGGAATAGTAAGGGATTTACTCAGTGGGACGCTGTTGGCATTTTCACGGTAGAGACATGTGGCACAAGGGGGAAGTTTTAACATTTGAACGCCTCCAGCAACAGTACGAGTTAGCGCCCGCAGAAATCTTTAGGTACACGCAAATAAAGGATGCTCTGACAGCAGCCCTGCCACCAGTTACCGAGGTCCCGGAGACTTAGCCTCTCGAAGATAGATTACTGACGAAAGGCATGCATAAGCGGGCCACGTCATTCACTTACCAGAAATTAATTAACAACCTTCCAGATCCCACGGCATCTCTTAGGGAAAAATGGTCACGCGAACTATGTGACATTGACGACACAGCATGGCAGGAGGCACTGGCTTCGCCGAGGGAGGTGGGCATACCCTCACACCTTAGGTTGGTACAGCTTAAAATTCTGCATCGGGCCTATTACACCAGAGTCACCCTGTATAAAATTGGTAAACCATCACACCCATACTGTCTGAGGCGATGCGGGGAGGAGGGTACCTTTTACCATACCATATGGCACTGCCCGAAGATCCAGGAGTACTGGGCAAAAGTGATGAGGACGATATCACAATCAACGGAGGTGTCGTTAACACCAGAGCCCAGGAAATGCTTGTTAAATATGTGGGAACCCAATGACCTTACACACCCTGCGCAAGATTGGGCCACGCTGGGGATAAAAATTGCTAAACGAAATATTGCACAGAAATGGGGGGCAATGGAAGTGCCGACACTCACCGTATGGTGTAAAAATATGGACACGACAATGGTAGCAGAAAGAATGGCGTTTATCAATCGAGGTTGTCCTCGAAAGTGGAACAAGATCTGGGGGGGCCTGGAATGCATTCAGGGGAAATATTTGTGAACCACCGGAGGAGCAGGCTGATGAAGGTTTGGGAGATGATTTCTAGGGAGGGTGACATATATGACATGCGGGGTTCTGTGTACGAATATGATGTGTCGATTAACAATGAGACAATGTACTGGGACTGTAATTTGCTGGATTTTAATGAGTATGTATACCATCTGGAAGTATTATGCCTTGTTGGTGTTGATTATAATAAAAATAATTTAAAAAAAATACCATGAATAGATAGGGTGGGGTCATTATGCACAAACATAATCAGTCAAGAAGATATCTTCTTTCAGCAGCCGAGGTAGCCCTGGTGAGCTCACCAGAATAAAATATACTCAGTGAAGTCACCAGTAGAAGAGACACTTCTGAACTTCACAATTGAGATTTCCAGTAAGGAGACACCCTTTTCAACTCACTGGTAGAGGAGACCCTCTGAAGTCTACCAGCTGAGAGTATGCACAATGAAGTTCACCATGAGATAAGGGAGTCCCTGGTCTTAGAAGGCACGGAGATGTCCACCACGTCCAGAGATAATGACCAGACATGCAGACACTTCTGAACTCACTAGTTGTTAACAACCATATATGTAATCACAAACGTGCCCACTGTTATTCAAATCTGTTTTCTTGAAGCTTTTCATAGCATTGTCTTAGTCGCAAACCTTTCATGGCTTTAGCAGGCCCAACAGTCACAATGCTCCCTGCTGTACATTGCATAGTTTCCAGTAGTGGAAGCAGGGTTTTGTGAGAATAATGGAGCTAGTATTCTGTATGGGAATGATATCTCCCCTTTAAGGCCATCCTACACTTCCTTGAAGGGAAAGCTCCTGCCACCTGCTCTTTTCGCTGAGAATAACAGGCTTCTGTCATGTGATCATGTTACATTGACTGTTATTGAGAGAAGTTGTATATTTACTAGGTCAGTTATACGAGTTTTTAGCTCTTGGCTCCAATTAACTGTTTTTTAGTGAGAGCCCTGGTCAGTTGAAATGGCCATTGCCTCTTGCTCTTTCACTTGGCTGCCTGCTGTTTTGGATTAAATGTTAGTTGGACTTTAGGCTTCCCTACATGTTGTGTTTTATGTTTAGCAATTCCAGTGGGATGAAAATTCCATTTCGCTCACTTAAACGGTTTTCCTTCAGTTTTCACCAGATCTAGTTGGCTGATGGTTTTTTACCTTTTGGAGTACATGTGCTTTGCATTAAAAAAAAACACAGGGTAGTTCTCTGGTTAAGGAGAAGCTACCAGTTAGAATGAGCAGAAACGAGTACACAACAGGAACCATTGCCCAGTTAAAACTGAAATTGACCCTATATCAGTGGTCTTGATATGGCCTCCTGTATTCCACCATCTGGATGGAGTGGAAAGTAATTGCAACGGGTCAACTTGATTGTTTACCAGTGCTCAAAACCTGTCACGTCCTGCTAGTTCTCTGCCTTTTTACTACCAATTCTTTTATCCCTTCTTGCAAGAGTGCCACCAGAGGCGTCGCGCAGGAGGCATAGGTCCATACGAGGAAGTTAATAGCTAACCTCGATCCCTTTGATTTTGTTAAAAAAAACACTAACTGGGGTGAAGTGGGCCCCTCACAACCCTGGTCCCTGGTGCCACTGCACCTGCTGCACTATTGATAGCTATGCCCCTGAGCCTCACATTACCGTCTCAGGAGTTGGGAAGCCTCAGGACCATGACAAAGAAATGAACCAGTCCATCCCGTCACATTAACAATTTCATTAAACTTTCATTACTGCTAATTAAGGGCCAGTGGATGGCAATTAAAGGGATTTATCAATGACTAGAGGATCGAGAGAGGCAGGAGGGTGAGGCAAGATGTGGAACTGGCTCAGTACATGCGCTGCTGCACACCCCTCCAACACAAGGCAGAGGCTCCCGGTGTGATGTGTGATGTGATGCCGCATTTCTATAGCGCACTTTCACTCCAAGGAGCATCTTGGCGCTTTGGATCAAGATGAAAAATAAAGGTGATTCGCAACTATGCTGTCCCTGGGCGCTGCGATTCATACTAATGCTGCTTTGCATGTAGTGTCAGGAAGCTTATATATCCAGGTCTTAAGAGATTTCCTGAAACATTGTTCAGATGGGATCAGACGAAGAAGGTAGAGGGGAAGTTTGTTCCATGCCTTGGAGCCAGGCCCAGAGCCCAGGACCAGAGTGGCGGCTGTGGGATACAGCAACAGAAAGCCCAAAGAGGCAGCTGAGGAAACATGCAGAAAGAGAACAGGAAGACAGTGCAGAAAAGACCGACAGCCTGCAGCACGAAGGTAGCTAGCTCCAGGGCCAATGCAGAACTAAACGCAACTATAACACAGCTTGGGAAAAAGCGGGGGGAGAGTACAGAGAAAGGCAGTTCACTACACTGCCTTAAAGGAAGGAAAAAAAGAACACAGCTCAGTACAGAATCATGAACAACAAACAGCCATTGGACGTCCCATTAGGTCTCTCCGATGAGACTGTTTTTGCCTCTGGAAATGATTTGTAGACATGCTGTACACTTCATTGTGCGTTTATAAATGAAATATTTTAACAGTGTGCTCCTCCATCCCCTTTTGCCTGTCCTCTCCTCCCCCCCCCCCCCCCCGGTTGTATTGGAACAATTTCAAGAGTGGGGGTCCTGCTGTCAGTGTTACATCATTGATGTCACAGAGATGATACAAAATCCGAATCTCACATTAAGATCAAGTGTAGCACATATATTCAGCAGGAAATTGGTACGAGTGAAGTATGGAGCTGGTGGTTCGTTTTGGATCCACTAAATGTGCACAGACACGTACTGATAAAACTATGCGATGCACAAGCAATAATGCACAGAAATCATTTTTCAGCAAATATTTCATTTGTGCATCACCAAGTGTATTGATTTGTTTTGGTCCTATTCAAATCTTTGTTTCAATCACTCTTCAGAATTACAACAATTACGCTTCATTTGTGTTTTCCTAACTACTGATGTATTCTGAAATATTTGTACAGTTCATTTACAAGTATTTAAATGTTCATTGTGTTGTGTGCTTATAAGAAAACTAATCATTAGGTGGTGACACTCCCTTTGCGTGTCACAAAGGGTAGCACAGCCTAATCCACATTTGTGATAAACTTATTCACATAACAAATAGAAGCAGACTTGCACAGCTTGGTAAATCCACGATAGAAAAATTCAATGTTTATAGCGTGCTCCCAGAACGACGCTGAGTGGCCTATGTTGATAGTTGTAATGACCTCGGCTGATTTGCAACGCGCACCTCAGGTTCCACTGTTTAAGTGCACTGTAGTTTTATCGGTTGTCAGGTTGTTCCACGAGGTTTGCACTGCAGTTTTTTGATTCATTCTCCCATTATGGAGTGATTTGGTTTGGTTCACGCTTTTGGGCTGGTTCGTATAACAACGCAGATAAACTGTGACGATGTTTACCTATCACAGCATGTTTCACTCGCTTCGCACGCACATTGGTCGCGTAAACTTTACCAGCAGCAGCGTAATTCACGAGCACAAAGGTTTAATTTGTTTACTTTTGGGGCACTTTTGTTATTTAGGAAACTACACTTGTGAGGCTAAGGATATGGGTACTAGAGTGTATCACAGGACATTTATACTGCTTTGTTTTCCTTTTTGTTCATAGAGAGATCCCCTGAGGAAGGGCTTTAACTCAGCCCGAAATGCATTGGGAATGATGTTAAATGGATAATATCGTTTATGGATGATGTCGAAAATCTATGTTTTTTGAAACTTTGATTCATGGATTAAATCACTGAGGAACTTTTACAAGCCTTTTTTTGATTGAACTTTGTTTGAACTGAAATACCTACATAAGACAACATTGTCTTCTTCCAGCTGTGCACCGGGAGTCTCCTTCCAGTGGGGGGAGCTTTGCATTAGTCCAAACTTATTCACATACTCAGTTGCGTGTCCAAATTCATCCAGTTTATTGACAGTTTTGTTTCTTCTTACTGCGTCACGTCAAAGACACAAAGTTACATAATTTCACGCATCTTCACTTGCTCAGGAATTGCCCATCCGGGCCTATTCACAGGCACGTAAATGAACTTCATTGCTCCATAATATTAAAATCACACAATGCATTTCGGTCTCTCAAAGACCTTCTTCAGGGGTATCTGCAGTAATGAAAAAAATATGCATCAAACCACCGCAATTGACATTCTATAAAGGTGAAACTTATTGTAAATATTTTTTGAACCCTCTTTTAAATCTAAACAACATGCAAAATCCACCCAGTTTGTATCCACAAATAACTGCCCACACAACACCCTCGTGCCCACGCTCTCCCCCATGACCAATCATACCCACACCCTGGACTTCATGTCCAGAAAACCTCAAAACTGACATCCTGCAGCCCTTCCTTCACACTCATTGTACCCAGCATGATTGTGGCATAGTTTACTTTACAAAATCCTCTAACTTTCAAGTTAGATAAACAAAAGTAAACAAAAAGTGCCTTTTAGAAAAATATGCAGTGGTTTGTAAGAAGGCACTGACTGACATTCGACCTTTGTCTTTAAACACAGCACATGTGACATGATAAAAACTAAATTAAAAAGGCTTCTTTATTGCTGTCATCTTCTGAACTCCAACATGGTTATTTTGGGGGTGCTTCAATACCCCTGTGTCCCTACTTGCAGCACCCATGTCTCCTCCCACCCTTCCTGTTGGACAGGCCCCACGAAGGACTCGCTCCCTCCCCGCATGACAGGGCCCAGACACCGGCTCTCCGGGGGCTACCCGCAGAAGCAACCCGCAACCCGTCCCCTCCGGGACGCCTGCTCCCGGATATCTCTGTGTCACGGGCCCGGGCCCCCGGCAGCCCCATTGCCCGGCCCAGCCGCCATCTTGGACACTGCACCACGCGGCCGCGTGGCCTCAGCTCGACCCCAACCCTGGGCCCGGCCAGGCCCCGCCATCCCGGCACCACCATCCATCCAGGAGGTGAACGGACCACTTGGCAGGCTAATGGGAGAAAGAAGTGTCGATGGCTCTCCCCCGCCAGGTGCCGATCGCCCCCAGCCTCCCCGGGTGCTGGCTCCACCCCCCTGCTGGGTGTCTGGACTCCCTCATCCCGGACCTCCCGACCTCCCAGTGCGAGGGTCCGGACATCAAAGGGCGCCAGACCTATAACCGAGGAGCCCCAGAGCAGGAAGGCAGTTGTATCCTGGAGTCGAGAGACACCGAGAAGAACTCATCCTTGACGGACTGCTGGCGCTGCCGCAGCCCTGCCTTGTGAACTATCGTCCTGCCTGCTGGCGCTGCCGCGGCCTTCTGCAACCTTCATCCTCGTGGGACCTGCTGGCGCTGCCGCGGCCCGTTGTAACTTCCATCTTCGTTGGGACCTGCTGGCGCTGCCGCGGCCCGTTGCCACCTACGATCTCTTCGGGACCTGCTGGCGCTGCCGCGGTCCGACCCGTCCGACCGCCGAGCTCGAGGATTGTGAGCTACCGCCGTTTCACCTCAGTACCCGTAGGTACCAAGACTGTCCCGCTACCCCCTTTCCCTACTAGAGACTAGAATTGAGAGGATCATCGTGTCCTGATCTCCTTGTATCGTACTACCTTACTTCAAGAACTGCCTATAAAAGGTGTTACTCTGATCTTCGTGTGGTGTCCATCTGTGGGGGGGGGAAGTTACTTGTCTGTACGATCGCTGGAGACGGCCCTCACCGGAGGCCTCTCCCCTTGTGCTCGGCCGACCCTCCAGGTCCCCGTCTAACATTGGTGGCAGCGGTGGGATCCGAACCAACGCGTAACCGTACAGAGAGTAACTCACCCTACGACTAATCCACAATGACGACCAGAGAGAGCGGATCTGCAGAGAAATTCCAGATGGAAAAACTGGAAGAGTACAACCACCGAGAGCTAAAACAATTTTGCATAGAACTAGGCATTGCCACCACCGGTCTGAGCACGAAAGAGGACTTCAAACACGCCCTAGAATCCTGGGCAGAGACAGATATCGCCGGACCCCGGGACCCCGAAGCCCCGGAGACAAACACCACTCTGACGGAAGAAAGGAGAACGGATCTCTCCCGGGAAGAGATCCGAGAACGAGAGAAAAATAGACTACACGAGTTAGAGTTGGCACGGCTCAAATTAGACGGAGAATTGAAACTGGCAGAACAAAAGATGAACTTAGAACACTTACGGCTCCAAGAAGAGCGAGAGGAAAAGCAGAGACAGAGAGAACTCGAAGAAAAAAGACTGGCATACGAACACGAGTGCAAGCTAGCGGAGATAGAAATGCGCAACCAGAACAAAGACCTAGGGGTGCCCGAGCAACCGCGCCCCCCAGGTACTACCGAACAGAAGGTCCACATCCCCAAGGATGTGGTCCGTGAATACTATCGGAACGACGACATACAGCAGTGGTTCAAGGCCTACGAGATCGCCATGACTGCCCACCGGATCGCTCGAAGTGACTGGGGAGCCGGTCTATGGGGGAGATTCGTCAATGAAGGCCGGGATGCCCTGCTGCAGCTTCCGGACCATCAAATGACGTCCTATGACCACATGAAGGCCGCCCTCCTCAGTCGATATGGGCTGATGCCCGAGATGTACCGCCAGAGGTTCCGCAACTGCACCCGGATCCCGGGTACAACCTGGATAGAATATGTGAACTATTTCAGCCGAGCCTTCGAGGGATGGATCAAGGGTAGCAACGTAACAACCTACGAACAGCTCTTCAACCTCATTGTGTGGGAGCACCTCTCCAACAACTGCTTCGTCGAGCTCAGGCAGCACCTCCTCGACAGTAAATTGACTGACCCACGGCAGCTCGCCGCCGAGGCTGACCGATGGGAGAGCACCCGAGTGACCCGGAGTGGGCCAAACGAGCAGAACAGAACCAACCAAGGTCCTCATCGTCCCCGAGGAGGAGGAGGAGGACAGGGCCGGGGCAGAGACGCCGTCCCAGCCGCTCCCGCCAACAACACCCCGCCCCCGGCCGGCCGGGGCAACCCCCCGATGCGCCCGGGGTTCCGAGCCAACGTTACGTGTCATCGATGCCAGCGAGTCGGCCACTATGCCAGTGACCCGACCTCCCCAAAGAACCAGACCCCCGGACCCCGCCAGGTGGCTGCCGCCGCCCTAGGAGAAGAGCAAGTCTCCGAAGAGCCTGAAGAGTATGAGCAGGAGCAGCCCGAGTGGGAACCTGCCGCCATGACCCTGGCCTGCCTAGGGGGAAGAGACCTGATCCCGCGGGCTCCCCTACCAGCCAACACCAGGAAATACAGCCAGTGGGTGAACATAAATGGGCGTAAGGCCGAAGCCCTGCGTGACACAGGGGCCAGTGTGACGGCCGTCCGTTGTCACATGGTGACCCCAGAACAAATTCTGCCAAACGTTCTTTGCCCCGTCCGATCGGCCGACAATTCGGAGAGCCTGTGTCGGATGGCCTGCGTCCCCTTCGAATGGGGAGGAGTCTCCGGTATGTTAAAAGTGACTGTCCGCGACGATGCCCCCGTGGACTGCCTCCTGGGGAACGATCTCGAGAGTTCCCCGTGGGCAGCCGTTGAAAGAAGAGAGCACCTGGGGATGTTAGGCCTCCCGGGCTGGGCGTGCGTAACAACCCGGTCCATGGCCGCCGACACCATCCCTAGATCTGAAGAACCCGAATGGCCAGCACCTCCTCCCCCGATCGCTCCAGAGGGAGACTCCATCCCTACCGACACCCCGGAACAAACCCACGAAGAGCCCGCTCAGCCCCAAGACCTTCCGGACCTGGCTCAGTGGCGTCAGGAAGGGGGGCCCACCCAAGAACAATTCCGGCAAGAGCAAAAGACATGTCCCTCCCTCGAGGGACTGCGACAGCAAGCGCTCACCCAGGGCGCAGGAGACACCGCAGGGGCCCACTGGATCTATTGGGACAATGACCTACTGTACAGCGAACAAAGAATAGCAGAGCTGGGGGCCAGTCGAGTGCTGGTGGTGCCCCTCCGTTTCAGAGACTTCCTTCTGAACTTGGCCCATGATGTCCCCCTGGCTGGACACTTGGGGGAAGACAAAACATACAACCGCCTGGTGACTCACTTTTACAGGCCGAAAATGAGAAATGACGTCTCCACCCACTGCCGGTCCTGCCCGACCTGCCAGACCAGCGGGAAGAGCGGCCGCAAACTCAAGGCACCTCTGCAACCATTCCCCGTTGTGACCACCCCGTTCGAAAGGGTGGGAATAGACATTGTGGGGCCCCTGGACCCCCGAACAGCACAAGGGCATCGATTCATCCTGGTCCTGGTGGACCACGCCACCCGCTATCCTGAGGCGGTTCCCCTTCGAACTGTAACAGCACCAGTGGTAGGTCGAGCCTTAATGGGGGTCTTCTCTCGAGTGGGCTTCCCCAGGGAAGTCGTCAGCGACAGGGGCACGAACTTTATTTCAAAATATATGAAATCCCTATGGCAACAGTGCGGAGTCACCTACCAATTCACAACCCCCTATCACCCGCAAGGAAACGGACTGGTCGAGCGATTCAACCGCACTCTCAAGGGGATGATCATGGGGCTGGAAGAACCCCTACGCCGCCAGTGGGACGTGCTACTACCGTGCCTCCTCTTCGCCTACCGAGAAGTCCCCCAGAAGTCCCTCGGCTTCAGCCCTTTCGAACTCCTGTACGGACACCCTGTTCGCGGGCCTCTCAGCCTAGTTAAAGAAGAGTGGGAAATGGCCCCCCGGAAGACCCCTCCAGACGTCTACAAGTACCTCCTGACCCTCCGTAATCAGACCCGGCGATTCAGAGAGCTCGCCAAAGCCTATCTTGAAGCCAGTCAGGAGGACATGAAGAAGTGGTACGATCAACATGCCTCCTCCATCGAATTCGAGCCTGGCCAGCAGGTATGGGTGATGTCCCCCATCGAACCTTGTGCCTTACAGGACAGATGGACGGGGCCCTTCAAGGTGATCGAGCGTAAGAGCCCCGTCACCTACCTCATCGACATGGAATCCCCCCGGAACCCCCTCCGGGTCCTCCACGCCAACAGACTCAAACCCCACTTCGTGCGCTCGGAGCTCAGCCTGCTGATGGCTACAGACAGTGGGGAGGAAGAGGACTCCGAGCCCCTCCCTGACCTACTGGGGCCGGGGAAAAAGATGGTTCAGTGGACGGGGTCCAACTCTCCGAGGCTCTGACCCCGGAGCAGCGCCAAGACTGTCGGGCCCTCCTGCTGCAATTTGCAAACCTATTCTCCCTCACACCCAGGGTCACCCCCTGGTGTCTGCACGACGTGGACACTGGCGACAGTCCTCCTATCCGACACCGGCCGTACCGAGTACCAGATCGGGTACGCACCTGCATCCAAGAAGAAGTCTCCAAGATGCTCGCACTCGGAGTCATCGAACCCTCGGACAGCCCCTGGGCCAGCCCGGTTGTACTGGTCCCCAAAGCTGCGGCCCCGGGCACCACACCCGAGCTCCGGTTCTGCGTCGACTATCGGGGTCTGAACGCTGTCACCCGAACCGATGCTCACCCCATCCCCCGAGCCGACGAACTAGTTGACCGCATGGGGGCGGCCCGCTACCTAAGCATCTTCGACCTGACGGCGGGCTACTGGCAGATCGGCCTCACCCCCAGGGCACAAGAATGATCCGCTTTCTCCACCCCGGATGGACACTACCATTTCAGAGTGATGCCATTCGGCATGAAAAACGCTCCAGCCACGTTTCAACGACTTGTGAACCAGGTATTGGCGGGCCTCGAAGAGTTCAGCGCCGCATACCTGGACGACATCGCGGTGTATAGCCGCCACTGGTCAGACCACCTCCGCCACCTCCGAGGGGTCCTGCAGGCCCTCCAACGGGCCGGCCTCACAATCAAGGCCAGCAAGTGCCAAATCGGCCAGGGGTCCGTGACCTACCTCGGACACCAAGTGGGGAGCGGTCTGGTGGCCCCCCTCCAGCTCAAGATCGCTGCCATCCAGTCCTGGCGCCCCCCGTAACCCAAACCGAGGTCCGAGCCTTCTTGGGGCTCACCGGATACTATCGGCGGTTCGTAAAGGACTATGGCAGCATTGTGGGGCCCCTCACGGAACTCACATCCAAGACCAACCCAAAAACAGTCAACCGGACTCCCGACTGTCAAGCGGCCTTCGAGAGGCTGAAGGCCGCCATGTGCACCGCTCCTGTGCTCCAGGCCCCCGACTACAGCCGTGAGTTCATCGTCCAAACTGATGCCTCAGACCATGGCATCGGGGCCGTCCTCTCCCAACTGAACCCCGAGGGAGTCGACCAACCAGTGGCCTTCATCAGCAGACGCCTCCTGCCCCGAGAACAGCGCTGGAGCACCATTGAGCGAGAGGCCTTCGCAGTAGTATGGGCCCTCAAGAAGCTCCGGCCTTACCTCTTCGGAACCCACTTCCGGGTACAAACAGATCATCGGCCCCTGCAATGGCTAATGCAAATGCGGGGGGAGAACCCCAAACTATTGCGATGGTCAATCTCCCTGCAGGGGATGGACTTCACTGTGGAGCATCGCCCTGGCCAAGACCACGCCAACGCAGATGGCCTGTCCCGCTTCTTCCGCCTCGATGAGGAGAGTCCCCAAGAGGATGGGTGACTCTCCCCGCCTTCAGCTGGGGGGGACGCATGTTGGACAGACCCCACGAAGGACTCGCTCCCTCCCCGCATGACAGGGCCCAGACACCGGCTCTCCGGGGGCTACCCGCAGAAGCAACCCGCAACCCGTCCCCTCCGGGACGCCTGCTCCCAGATATCTCTGTGTCACGGGCCCGGGCCCCCGGCAGCCCCATTGCCCGGCCCAGCCGCCATCTTGGACACTGCACCACGCGGCCGCGTGGCCTCAGCTCGACCCCAACCCTGGGCCCGGCCAGGCCCCGCCATCCCGGCACCACCATCCATCCAGGAGGTGAACGGACCACTTGGCAGGCTAATGGGAGAAAGAAGTGTCGATGGCTCTCCCCCGCCAGGTGCCGATCGCCCCCAGCCTACCCGGGTGCTGGCTCCACCCCCCTGCTGGGTGTCTGGACTCCCTCATCCCGGACCTCCCGACCTCCCAGTGCGAGGGTCCGGACATCAAAGGGCGCCAGACCTATAACCGAGGAGCCCCAGAGCAGGAAGGCAGTTGTATCCTGGAGTCGAGAGACACAGAGAAGAACTCATCCATGACGGACTGCTGGCGCTGCCGCAGCCCTGCCTTGTGAACTATCGTCCTGCCTGCTGGCGCTGCCGCGGCCTTTTGCAACCTTCATCCTCGTGGGACCTGCTGGCGCTGCCGCGGCCCGTTGTAACTTCCATCTTCGTTGGGACCTGCTGGCGCTGCCGCGGCCCGTTGCCACCTACGATCTCTTCGGGACCTGCTGGCGCTGCCGCGGTCCGACCCGTCCGACCGCCGAGCTCAAGGATTGTGAGCTACCGCCGTTTCACCTCAGTACCCGTAGGTACCAAGACTGTCCCGCTACCCCCTTTCCCTACTAGAGACTAGAATTGAGAGGATCATCGTGTCCTGATCTCCTTGTATCGTACTACCTTACTTCAAGAACTGCCTATAAAAGGTGTTACTCTGATCTTCGTGTGGTGTCCATCTGTGGGAGGGGAGAAGTTACTTGTCTGTACGATCGCTGGAGACGGCCCTCACCGGAGGCCTCTCCCCTTGTGCTCGGCCGACCCTCCAGGTCCCCGTCTAACACTTCCCCTCAGGCCTACCTGTCCTCTCCCCCAACCCTGTCCTTCTCTCCCTCCTTGGAGGAAGCACACACAACGGAGGATGGGCAGGAAGGGCTAGGGCAGCACATGGACAATGGAGGGTGGGCAGGACATGCGGGGCTAGGACACAGTCAACGGAAGGTGGGCAGGAGAAGAGCGGTGGAGGAACATGGTGGGTGGAGACGTACATGAGGAAGAGAGCTGAAAACCACATTCACTCTTCTGGGGTGCTTAAACAAAAAGAACAAGCATTTGCAATGCAATAGGTCTCGCATTAATTAAGTTTGAGCTATTGGCATTGCTACATATTGCACCACCAATTGCAACAAAAGTCTATAAATTGTAGGCCAAAAAAAGTGTATTTATTTTTGTAGCAATGGTGGCATGCTGCGCTTTAGATGAATATGTTTAAAAGTAAAGTGTGCCATACTGCGATTGCTACAATAGTTAATTGTGGATGTGTTAACAATTGATGTGTGCACTGATGGCTGGTGGTGTGTGTGCCTGTAGAAATTGTGCACTGATGGCTAGTGGTGTGTGTGCCTGGTGGAAGTGTACACTGCTGGCTGGTGGTGTGTGTGCCTGGTAGAAGCATGCACTGACGGCTGGTGGTGTGTGTGCCTAGAGAAAGCGTGCACTGACAGCTGGTGGTGTGTGTGCCTGGTGGAAGCGTGCACTCACGGCTGGTGGTGTCTGTGCCTGGTGGAAGTGTGCACTGACGGCTGGTGATGTGTGTGCCTGGTGGAAGAGTGCACTGACAGCTGTTAGCGTGTGTGCCTGGGGGAAGGGTGCACTGACGGTTGGTGGTGTGTGGGCCTGGCGAAAGCGTGCACTGACGTCTGGTGGTGTGTGCCTGGTGGAAGCGTGCACTGACTAGTGATGGTTTGTGTTCCTAGTGAAAGTGTGCACTGACCGCTGGTGGTGTGTGTGCCTGGTGAAAGCGTGCACTAATGGCTGGTGGTGTGTATGGGTTATCAAAAAGGTCCACCTCAGACTGAGTTACTGTGTGTCCAGTTGTTCTTGGAATACACAGTATGTGTTAAAATACCCCTCACACACCAAAAGGGCCCTTGGTGTCATGCTTCATCATCGGGGTCTTCCCGCCCCCCTGCGGGACGGGGCGTGCTACGACAAGCGACTACGCTGGAGCACCTTTCTTTTGAGGATGCTATGTGAGTGTGTTGGAGTGAGTGTCAGTAGGGTCAGGGACCTGGCCTTGTGATAGAAAAAAGTTTTTTATAGTCACAGGCTGGTATAGTTAAAAAGAGTGGATCAGAGAGATAAAGCTAGTTACTGGGCTTATTCTCCTGTGTGGGTCAACGTGTTTCAAGGCGCTCTGCCTCTTCGTCAGGACCGGGGTCAGATCCCCCTGTCACACACTAATGTTTTACCACAAGATAGTGTATGTACAATGGTGTGAGATAAATCTATCAATGTGTGGCGATATACAATTTATATCTACAGTTTCCTAGCTCTATCAGAATTCCTGATGTAATAAGCTGAGAAATGATGGAGTCAGTGCCCCATGAGCCAGACCTGGACAAGGGGTAGTTAGAGGGTCCAATCAACCCAATGCAGGCTTCGCATCCTCCCTCGTCCGTGGCTTCCGTGATATGGCAGGGAGATCTGACCCCGGTCCTGACGAAGGGGCAGAGTGCCCCGAAACATGTTGACCCGCACAGGAGAGTAAGCCCAGTAACTAGCTTTATCTCTCCGATCCACTATTTTTAACTATACCAGCCTGTGACTATTAAAAACTTTTTTCTATCACAAGGCCAGGTATTATTTTAACATCACTCTTTATATCATCACTGACACTCACTCCAACACACTCACATAGCACCCTCAAAAGAAAGGTGCTCCAGCGTAGTCGCTTGTCGTAGCACGCCCCGTCCTGCAGCGGGGCGGGAAGACCCCGATGATGAAGCATGACACCAAGGGCCCTTTTGGTGTGTGAGGGGTATTTTAACACATACTGTGTATTCCAAGAACAACTGGACACACAGTATCTCAGTCTGAGGTGGACCTTTTTGATAACCCATACTTACAGGAGAGGAGGATGCGCCCGCCTAGGTGCCGTTGAGTACCACCTCTACACTCCCCTTTTTTGATACTATTTTGGCTGGTAAATGTAAATGTAAATGTACAGGAATTTATATAGCGCAAATCACCGAGCGGTTTCTAAGCGCTTGCTTAGGGAACCCGTCCTGGTATTCCCCTGTGAGATAACCCTGGCAGGGTATCCACAAGGTGAAAGCCAGGCATCCCGCCGCGAGGGGCCGTTGTGGAGATTAAGCAAGCTATTGCCCAGAGTCGCAGAGTGTGAACCCGTGAATCGAGTAGGCACCGGAGCGAGAATTGTCGAGTCCATGGACATTTTAGGACTCAAGACCCCGCCGAGCCGGGAATTGAACCCTTGTCCCAGGCTGACCTCTGCTTCCAGGTCTGCCTCCTCTAACCAGTGAGCCACACTTCTCCACGTGGTGGTGTGTGCCTGCTGAAAGCGTGCACTGAAGTTTGGTGGCGTGTGCCTGGTGGAAGCGTGCAATGACGGCTGGTGGTATTTGTGGCCGGCGAAAGCGTGCACTGACGGCTGGTGGTGTTTGTGCCCAGTGAAAGCGTGCACTGATGACTGATGGTGTCTGTACCTGGTGAAAGTGTGCACTGATGGTGCGGTTGTGTGTTTGGTTGTGTGTGTGTGGTTGTATGTGTGGTTGTATGTGTGGTTGTGCTTGTGTGTGTGGTTGTGTGTGGTTGTGTGTGTGTGGTTGTGGTTGTGTGGTTGTGGTTGTGTGTGTGTGGTTGTGTGTGTGTGGTTGTGTGGTTAATGTTGCTAATTTTTTAGTTGCTGCGGTCCACCTTAGGAAAAAGAGACTCCCCATGCTATCTGTTGTATGAAATTAAATTTTTTTACATTTTTATGCAATTTTATCAAAGTTTTTTGCTGATGAATCATATATGTGATGCTGATGCTTTTTATGCTTAATTTTATCATTGCTCATATGTATTGTCTGACAATATTCATTTGTTTTTATGGATCCTTTTGTATTGTACTTTTGTAATTTTAATTAATCTAATAAAGTGGTTATGTCTGTTTGTCAAAAGGCATTCACTCATTTATAAACTGGCACACTGAAGTTGTGTACTTTTACTAGTCAAAGAAGATCTGTTCTATTTTGAACAGCCCTTATACCATGTACAGTGAGATTGAGGCCTGGCCTTGGGCCCTCTTCACACTCTCTGCTCATGGCCAACCTTCTTGGGGCGTTACCGACATTTTTATTACTTTAAAATCAGGGAGCTGGTAAGCGACTGGGAAGATGGATGGGATAAATAAAACAGATGTGGAAAGGAGATGCTGTACATATTCAGACATATCCCCCTTCAACTATTTTAATCCCCTTTTAAAAATACATAATGCCCAAAATTGCTAAATACCCATTTCTGCCTCACATTTTTTGTCCCACTTGTTTCATACCGGCATTAACATGTCAATGCTTATTTACTTCCGTCTGCTTATTAGGCAAGGCGTTAATTTCAGCAGCGCCTTTAGCAACAATTGAAGTTCAGGAGTGCCTTACTTTTGTATTAAATACAAAATGTTACGCTCTGCTTGTTCATTAGACCTCTGTGGTGACGCTGCAGTTGATCGCTTGAGATTTCATTGGCAGACTGGTTCTGGTGTTGGAAGTACGTTTCACTCTACATGTTGGAATGTTTTACTAACTTGAATAAAGGTGTTTGAGAACACATAGAAGTTTTGTCCTGATTTAAACTTACTAGAGCACCAATCATAATTTCTGTGACAAAAAGAATCCCCTCATTTCTTCATTTACTGCACTATCCCCTGTAGGAAATGCTTTCAGTTTTTCAGCTGTGATTTCATCAAGATGGAGTTCAGGCATACCACATGTGTGTCATACCATAATGTTGACACTCTAGTTGTTCATTAGAACACTGCGGTGAAGTGGCAGTAGAGCATTGGGGAATCAACTGACAGACTGCTGCTGCTGTTTGAAGTGCATGTTTCACTCAACATGCAGACTTTGTAACAGGGTAAAATCACCTTAATACTTATCACAATTCCTAAATTCCTCATTTGTGTGTTATCATCAACAAACTATCTATATTGTGAGTAAAAAATGTTGCCGCCCTTCATATGTGCTCTGTTTTAGGTTGAGTTGGGGTAGCTTTCAGTTCAAGAATAGTAGATATGTCATTTTAGAAATGTGAATGCTGGTTCCATGCAGAAATTCCACACAGAGTCGGTTATGTTATGTTATGTTATGTTAATTGATTTTTTGAGCGCACAGCTGCCCCAGCAAAGGGGCGTCCCGGCGCTGTATCTGAAAAGGTAACATAACTAACAGAATAGACAAGGTAAAAAAATTTAATAAGGCAGGGAAAAAAGATACGTTTTAATAACCTTCCTGAAAGCAAAAAGATCTTCTAAGGATCGAATATGCACAGGGAGCGTGACTGACAGATTGGGAAGGACTGCGGGAGGTTGTTTTACTTGGAGGTTGTTTTACTTGGAATAACCTATCTGAGAAGAAACAGATGTCTTAGTGAGCTTTACTACAATATTTTGGTGACAATCTTCCAGTTCAGCCTCTAAAACAGCCTGTGATCCAAAGAACCTGTTTCACTTGATCAGCGTGGCCTGCTGCCTCATGACTTAGATCTCAAGGTATTTCTGCTTCCTACTTATATTGAAAACCATGTGTGTTCATGAAACGCTTTCCGCGTTAAATTGCTGCCTCAGTTTATTTTGAATGACTGTTTTGA